>NC_090793.1:15237500-16715000 GCF_040054535.1 Antennarius striatus
TTCATGTGGGTTTAACTGCACAGATAGTAAGCAATACAGTCCATGTGCAGCACACCATGAGCAAGTTCAATTGTCATCCAATTTTCTGTAACATGGATGAGGTAAAAAAAAAAAAAAGAGGATGGATTTTTCACATGATTTCAATAGAAGGTGTGTTGTTTTCAGTTATGGGATAATAGAAAATTTATCAGGTTTGCTCCATCAACTTACATTATTTTTAATCTCTCAATCTCACTCTCCATACATGCATTTGCCAATTCAGGTTTTATTAACAGATGTAGAAAGATGAGAAGTCGGCCATAACTCCTACTTTTCTGTCTCTAACTTTATGCATGGCTACTGGATAAATTGCTTTTGTGAAGTGCAAGACTTCACAAAAGCATGATTGTTGTTTTCGTCATGGTTGGGATTGAGCGGATTTGTATCTGTTGGTCTAAAAGGAAAGGAAATTATTTTCTAGGTTTAATGTGTCTAATTAATGCTATTACTGGACCAGATTGAATAAGAAGCCCTTTCACCTCAGCATCTCAGATAACAGTAGTCTAGTTTGTCACCCACAATTGCTGGCAGCCGTGTGACCTGTGAGGTTTATATATTGTCTGCAAGAAGGCGAATGAAAGGCCTTGGTTTGAGCTGCATTGAATTGTGTTCTTTTGTCAGAGAGAACGGTAAAATGAGTTTGTGGCATGCAGGAAGGCTATGGGAGGACCACAGTAAAATCTTTTTTTCACAGGCTGCTGGAGGTAGAATGGTGAATTGTGTTCTATGATACTGGCTCCTCAAAAGCAAATTGTGCTCTTCTCAAGGACATGTCTTCAAAAGACAAACAGACACAGTGAGAGAGACTCTGCATTTTGGCTGATACAATTTATTATTTCCCTCATATCTATTGCTCCCTTTATCTATTCCCCAAACACAGGCAAATGAAGACTCTGAGAACAGATGTGCACAAACGTTTCTCTGGTGACATCCATGTAAACTTAGTCTCTTCTTAATGCAGAAGTGGCTCTTACGCTCCCCACAAAACAATTATCATCGAGGTTGTTTGTAACCCAAAGTCTGAGGCCTCCAGAGAAAAATAAAGTCATAGCTTAGTAAGGGTTTGGTAAGATCCTTTTTTCCACACTGTTTTTAAATTAGAACTGAAATGCTAGTCCAGGTCTTTAAATGTTTCTATTCTCATTGTTTAATTATTCATGCTCTATCTGCTATAATTTTTGTCACAGCTTTTCTCCTTCCTTTTGCTGAATTATAGATGTCCTACTCTCCTTGTTTGGCATCCAGGATGCACTCATTCAGTCTGATATTATAACTATATTTCAAGAACATCCCTGAGTCTCGTATGAAGCTAAAGGACGGGAATGTCAGGAAAGCTGTGATTTATATGCTGTTTTCCTACTCCATAGTTGGTCTTTGAGCTCTTATATCTCCCAAGTAGGTGGCTCAGAAATCGAGACAACCATTTTACAAAGTCAAGCGCCTCACGCTGATTTACACTCCGGGTAACACCCTGAGCAGAGTGTGACACATCCCGGTTTTAGCCGACAAATGACAATGCCACACAAGCTGTCTCGAGAGCGTTGAAGTTGAAGAATCACCTTCGTAACCTCCCAATGCTCCTGTAGTGATTGCATTCCCATTGGTGAATGAAGGCTTGTTTGTAAGCCTTAACTAAAGCCTTTCTCCCAAAACCCTGACCACAAAAGACAAAGCTCGGAATGATTGTAGGGATGTGTGTGTGTGTGTGTGTGTGTGTGTGTGTGTGTGTGTGCGTGTGTGTTAAGACAGATGGGAAGGAGTGGACCGGTCTACCTGTCACTCTGACCCCAATCAGTTCACAGCATACTAGTGGAAACAAAATGAAAGACAGATTTAATCTGTGTTTTCATATACTTGGTGAACTCGTGCTCTTTTTTTCACATTTTCCCCCTGTGGAACACTATGTTCTTCTCTCAATCTTTCTAAATTGTCAAAAAAAAAAAAAAATTCTGATATTTTATACGATTTTATTTGAGTTATTCATTCCCTTTTCATTCTTCAATTTCAAATTTTACAGCAATTGTTAGGCACAGCTTTATTGTTGTAAAGTGTCTCACATAAAAGTACTGGAACTACATTATCACTATTGTACTCTGCATCAAAGCACTTACTTGGTTTCCACCGTCTAAGTGCAACAATCATGATGAATAAACTTCGGAACCCCCTCTAGCTTTAGTTGGCTATAAAGTATTGCACCACCCAGTATATTGAGAAACATGAAGGGATTAAAGAATAATTATTAATTCATATGGATTCCATCCAGCAATATACATGGATAATTGGTCAGCTCCGTCTGCTCAGTGTGCCAGATAGTTGCACCAAAAAAAAAGCACACCTCCCTCTAGTATCAAACATCAGTCTAGTAGGGACATTCGTGGCTCAGATACAGAGTCCACAGAACTCTCAAACAGACACCAAGTCATTTTCTTATCTACTCTCACTACCATCAGTCATCTCTACATTTAAGTGCAAACCATTCACAGCTGAGAGCAGCACGACTTACCTTTGCTCATTTTAAGAAATGAAAAAATATAGCTTTTACAGAAGCACCTTAGAAACAGCCTCCCCTATTGATATCAGATAAACTGTTGACTGTGTAGGACCATTTCCGTCAGCCCCTTCAACGTCACTGACTCCCAGTTGCTCAGAGCCTAGAAGCAAACAGGGTTTGGACTAATTTCTCCAGCTCTCTCCTGCATACCGTACACATTTGTTTCTAGCACATGTTTGGGTATCAAGTCACATGGACTACCTCTAGCCCTTCTCTTCAACTAAATAAGAGACAATAAAAAATACATTAGACCATGGTCACCCTGTTTTTTAATTTTTAATTTTTTTAATTTTATATACTGGTTTGATCCCCGAAGGGAAATTAAGAAAGCACACTCTAGCTACTGATTACAAACGCATGCATACATATTTGTGAGTACAGGCCCCTGTATCACACACACACACAAAGGGGCCTGTAGGCATGCAGGGGAGGTAGAGTGGCAGGCAGCTCCTTCTTGGTGCGCCTCAAATGAGCAATTTGTAAAGGGGACGGCACCTTGCTCAAGGGTGCCTCGGCAGTGCTCCGGAGATGAGCTGACACCTCCCACTGTCAGCTCACCTCCGGGTATTTTTGGGGGGGCGGGAGCGGGAATCGAACCGCCGATCTTAAATCATAGGACGACCCGCTCTACCGCCCGCTTTACCACTGAGCCACTGCCGCCCCTTAATCATATAATCATACCCCGCCCGTTGATCATATAAGAAGGACAACCGTGGATTAAGTCAAACACTGACTTGATTTTGAGGATGAGACTGTAACTTACGTTAGCTCCCATGCTCTGAATGCCCTTTTTTTTATTGAGTACTATTGTAAGGAAGATGTTCACCCATTCATCTCCTCACTTACACCTTTGGGGGGGTTCAGACAAATAGCAGCCCAGTCTGGCTGGGCTCATTCTGTGGCTTCAATTTGGTCCAGTATGTTGTAGGTCTCTTCTCATCCTCACCCATGTTGGCAGTCTCATTTATCATGAAGCCTATAAAGAAGGACTTGATAGAGTGAGGAGCAACCAGCACCATTCAATAAATCCTTGTGATTATCCACGCCTCCAAGGTATATGAACAAAGAGTCAGTGTGTGTGTGTGTGTGTCCTGAGCACTAAGACATTTGTCTCTGACTTCGTAATGGGTGTAGAGGGCAATTTCAGAACACAAGAGGTCCATGTACATTGCCTTCAAAGCGCTATCAATTATCACATGTGTACATGTGTCAGCCCTAAGATTTGGTTTGACTTGTTGCATTTGATGGCAACAAAATCCTTGGCCCTTCAACCCTCCCCACTCCTCTGGCTTGGCTTTCTTTTTCCAATCCCCTCCAACCCACACATTACTCCCTCTATCCCTCCCTCTCAATCCCCTCCCTCTCCCCTGTCTTGTCCTCCAGAGGATTGCATAGAGGAGCACTCTAGGAAGGTGATGGAGCTTTGATTGTCGGTTATCAAAAGCCATCATTACAGATCGCTTCTCCGGGATATGAAAATGATTTCCTAAGTGTAAAACCCATGTCATTACCTCAATGGCCTCAGTGCTATCACAAAGATGTAATACACAGAGGCAAACAAATATGCTCGCCTACCAGCCCAGCCCCATCTTCAGCAGAACAGAGTGAATAAAATACAGCAATGGAGAGATAAGTGAAGGCAATACCAGGTTTTTCGCTTTACATTGGAACACTTTCCCTGAAAAAAACAACAACCCTTGACCAGGATTTAATCTTCCCTGTTGTCATGTTATTTTTGGTACTTTCTGTAACAGGGATGCCTAAATGTGAATTTCCTGGAAGTAATCTGAGAGGTTACATGCCATGCTTTGGAAGTCAAGGAATTTCTCTTTGTTTCATCCACAAACAAGAATCTTTCCACCTCCTCAACCTGAGCTCCATTTCATGCTGATGAGAGCGAAGCTAGACGATGGGTTTTTTTTATAATTGGGAAAGCCACCCCCCAACCCCACCCCTAGCCCCACTCCCACATTCCTGCCAATCCATTGTGTTTGTTGTGCAGGGAGATAGAAATCTGTTACCAGGCTTTTCTGCTCCAAATTGATGTGGATCTGATAAAGATTCTACCTTCTTTAAAGGCTTGTGTGCCGTGAACCCCGAGGATAATCTGATAAGTAATTTGTTCTCCTTTATATAGAACCAGTAAGATATTAACAATGACTCTTTCTGTACCCTATGACTGTAAATAGGTTAGAAAACAAACACTGTCCTTAAACACCCACATGCCACTTGTCTCGCAGTAAAGTGGCTGTGCTCCGGACATGCCCAATTTGTTTCCTTTCATCCAGGACTAATGTCTCGCTCTACCCGGAGGCTAAGTGCACCATTTGAAACGTCTCTCTAGGACAGACGTCTACGACATACAGTTGTTTGTTGTGTTTGTTTCATGCTTTGGGAAATTGCATTTGCTGGGCCTGTTCAAAGAAACAAGAGGTAACAATGTGCTGATAATTTCTCAATTCTTTATTCAAATGTCACACTGTAATGACAAAAACATCGCTAATAGTTTTATGTAAATGTCAAATTCAAATTATTCAATTACATCAGCGAGTGTAGGGCACTTGATTATTTATCTGCTGCTTGGAATACCAATCTGGCTCTCACTGGAGCTCATTCTGTGTGCCCTGGCATAAGATAGACCTCAGCAATTTCCTGCTCCAAGGGATGCTTTCATAGCCATTATTATAACTCTACTCCACTAGAAATATCTGCTATACTGGAGAGATATTAAAGTCATATTTTCAGTAGTTTCACCCCAGTGTCACTCTGTGTATAATAGATTGTGAGAATTGTAAAAATAAATAAATAAATAGATTTACAAAAATAAATAGCATGCATTTCAAGCGATAGCCCTTTTATTCCTTGTGATTTGTGCTCGTGCTTTTGATTCTGGGCCTCTTATGGATCAGTCAATAAAACTAAACCAGCGGTCACAGTAGACTGAGGTAATGGGCTCATCTCATCCGCTGTCATTCATGGCTCTATGGGCCTGTCAAAAAATGGCGGTCTAGCCTCCATCTATGAGCAGGAAGATTTATAAAGGATATCAGCCATTCAGTATGACCTGTTCATTTCAGATTAAGTGGAGGATAAGGGTATAAGGTGCTTTCCTTTTTCTCTTTCCTCTTCAAAGTCAGCCATGGTCAAGCTCTGAAATGGTTGTGGCATCTTGTTGTTCATGAAAACAGATATTGTCACTCTGAGTCATGGGGTACAAGTTGTGATTGGCTGTCCATCCATGGTAACAGCTGAATACCTCCATCAGACAAATTGAATTTGACCCCTAAAGAACCAATCAGGTAACAACATATCTGATGAAATGTGTATATTATTAATCTCTGAGCACCTTAACTACTGCTGTTGGAAAGCATGCAAAAATAATTGTTTAATGTTCCAAACTCTTGCCAAAAAAGCTGAATGCAAATATATGTGAAAAAAATAATTGATTCCTTTCAATATAAATTTTCTTTTAGTTGGCGTGGATCATTTCCATCCACAATAATCTTTTTCACAAGTGATCCCCCTTCTTCTTTGCATTCCTCTGTTGGCCAGAATCAGGGTGCTGTGTACCTTATCTATGATGTTCCACAAATATGGGCGCATGACATTCTCCTTGAACGCTCCAGAAATGAGACTTCCTCCAAGCTGCTCGTGTATGTCTGCTTGGAAATCACACTTTGGTGCATTTGTCACTTTGTGAGCATCTGGTATAATTTGATTTCTGTGCCTGGCCACCCTGCAATTCTCTGTGCTCTTAGTGTAACCGTTGCGTACTGAGTGCTGGCAACAGATAGTTCCGCAAATAAAGGGGTTTAAACTCCTATTTTATGGATGGCTTTCACAACATTGGAACTTACTTGGAGATGCCTGCCTCCTTCGCTAATTCTTCCCAGTTCTGTTTTAGAATCTGACATAATTGCTTAAAATGGCAGTGAACTGTAACAGTCACAGTATTGATATTAATATATGTTTATGTACACTAATCAAACTATCCGATTGAGTACTTCAACACAGAATTTAAAAAGGTGATGTTGCTTGATATTAAGTATTGGACCACTTGCCCTCCGAAAGATGAACACAATAATTTAATTATTATGATTATCGTGATTATAATTATTATATATATATATCAATCCATTCATCCAATCATTTTCTTGAAAAGGGGTGGACCGTGATTGTCTCATCTTTAGCTGTTTTTCCATACAATATTTTATTGTATTTTGCCAGAGCCATAGCAATATCACTTCCTTAAAGAGAAGCTAGTTGCCTTATTTCCTCTAGGAAAGATGTTTTTCATTGTTCAGACATGTAACATGTAGCTTTTTTTTTCACGTATGCTGTGCACTGATATCCGTTTCCCCATCTATCTTCAGCAGCTTCCTTCAGGCCTTTCTAATGCTATTTCATCTGCGCTATGAAAGAGCACCAGAGATCACATTTTCTGTTTTCCCTTGAGAGAAGGGAATGTGTTCCATCTTTCATTTAATAAGCAGATGTCTTTATTTTCCTTCATCATGTTTCTTCTTGAATTATTATTATCTCATTTGCACATGTGCACATTTCACAACATTGCCTAATTTCCTGTGAAAAATGTCTCTATTCTTCTGTTCTTGTCATGCACCCCAATATTGTATCAGTGAGATTAACAGATCATCTTTCTACAGATTCTTACTTGTTTGTCATGTGTTTTATAATTTATAAAGCCTGCAGAAATGAACAACATGCTGGAGCTCCAGTTCCATCTCCCTCAATGCACCTCCAGAATGTTAAACATGGCTGCGATAGCTACCTCTGAATTGCTGGACTGTGTCTCCTGGGGAACAGGGAAATTGAGCTCTGGCTCTTCCTAATAGGTGGTAAAGTGTTAAGTTCCAGAGAAATGGACTGCGAATTTAACCTGGAATGGAAATTGATCCTATTACCTTGTGCTTGGGCTCCTTTCCTCCTGTTGGTAGTAGCAGCACAGGGAGAAAGAGGGAGAGAGAGAAAGAAACAAACCTGGTAAGCAAAGTGAAAAGATGAAAAGAAAGGGAGAACGAAGAAATAGACATAGAAAGAAATAGATGGTAAAAGGGAGAAGAAATAGGAGTGATAATGGGAAGAAGAGATAGGAATGGATGACAGAAGGAGGAAAAAGTAAAATAAAAAAGGTAAAGAGACACAGTATATATACAGTATATGATCAGAGGTGATAGGATGGCAGTGGGGGTTGTGTCCTGCCTGGATTGGCAGACTCTATATCAGTGTGGTGCTAATGGCGGTCCACCGCTGGCTGAGATGGAAAAAAGAGAGGAAAACGCATACGACACAGTACAAGGAGCAGAGGAACGGCATGCTCTGAAGGGATGATACACCTCCTGCTGAGGGGTTTCTGCCAACATACCTGTGGTCTCTTGCTGTGTGAGACCAACTTAGTAATGGTGACGGGATGTGGCAGTTCTTAGCTATCAGGTCAGAGCTTTTAAATTTAAAGTTAGTCTTGGGAATGTGAATTCCAAACAGGAAATTGCATTTCACTATGTAAAATATTCTCTGGGTATAAATACTATGAAAATATTTCTTCCTTCCTTGTGCCCCAGAATAGGTTTTAGTCATTTTCTTGATTTTATTGAAACTATGTTCTGCTAACCGCCTTTTTCATATAACCTAACTGATTATTTTGATGTAAGCTCATACTTCTCTCTTTTTTTGCATTCTCCAGAACCCATGCACGGCCCACGAAGGCTAGAAGTGGTGGACATCCAATCCAAACAGGTGACAGTGCGATGGGAGCCTCTGGGCTACAACGTGACTCGCTGCCATAGCTACAACCTGACCGTCCAGTACCGCTCCAAGGTGGGCGGCAAGGAGGAGACCCGGGAGGAGATGTGTTACGACACACAGAGTCGTAATCCTCAGCACACTGTCCACAACTTGACGCCCTTTACCAACCTCAGTGTCAAACTGGTCCTTCGTAATCCAGAGGGTGTCATGGAGAGCACAGAGCTGGAGGTTCAGACTGATGAGGATGGTAAGGCTGATGCTGGCAAAAACTGATTATGCAGGTTGCATAAAAATGCAAAAAAGTTTTTTTTCAATTTAAGGTTAAAAAAAAAAACACTCCAAACCAACCCTAAAAGATTTGTTTCTAATAAACATTAGCAACTGCAGTTATAATTGTGCACAACTCAATTATAATGTTCTAGTAATCTTTTTTTTATTATTTTATTTTAGCTATCATTTTATACATCATTAAAGCAACTTTAAAAAAAATTTTAAAAGGGTGGAAACATCCTTTTCGAGCGTTTTGAACAAATTTCTGGATATTTCGATCAAATGAGTAAATAACACAAAGCTCTTTGAAAATAGTTTGTGTTTAGCAATAGGCCTTTTTTAAAAATATAACCTTAATCCAAATATCAGCAAGAGATTATGCAGCATCAAGGTGGCGGACTTGACTGTCAACATAACAGTTTCTTTCTACACAAACCCAAGCCTTCCACCAGGTTTTGTGAAAATCTTTCAAGTTGCTCTTTTATAATCCTACTAACATGCAAACAAACAGAGGCTATTATTAGTTGTGACATTTTGATTATCAGGAAAGTTGGATAATCTTTGCCTGATTATAAATAGTTGGGGCTGAGGACAAATGGTGCAGAGCACAGGAGTCAGGCAGCCAGCTTCTGTGTCATGTGGTTTCACCTCCTTCTAGGATGAAAGCTCCTCTGTTTCGTCAGCACACAGGAAATGAACACCACAGAAGACTGAATGAACCCCGGCCGCCAGATAAGAAAACATATTCAGCTGACGAAACAAGAGTCTTGTCATGTCTGACTCAAATATCTGTGGTCGGAAGCTTGAAAGTGGCAACTGTTTCTGAGTCTGATGGCTGTGTGTCTGTGGATCTGTGTGTTCAGGGTCTCTGGGGAACAAGTGTACCGACCGGGTATAACGATACTTGCATTCATGAAGACAAATCTTGGAAAAATGTGAAATCTCGACATCATTCTGTTTTGCTTTGAGAACAAAAGCAATGCACATGAGGGGTTAAAGGATCAGATCTCGTTTGCAGCATGTCAATGCGAGTAAACAGCATAAAGATGAAGATTTATACTATTCCTAAAGGGATTACTAGTTCATCTTTTTTCTTATGTGTTTTTTTTCTTCAGTTTTTCTCTGAGCATTAAGCATTTAGTTTTACTCTGAAATGTGCTTCAATGCATGATGCATGTATGAGAATGAAATAACCTTTGGCCTGTGGCCATTTGTATACTGTAGGTCCTTGAAAAGTGCTTGAATGATCGTAAATCATAACAGATAGAAGCAACTGTCATTCACTTTTTGACAGCATTTTAAACTCACACATATGTACATAATATGTATCCACTGAACAATATTTAAGAAATTATTTCTCCTTCCAATATTTAAGCTATATACTGTTTGTGATCATCTCCTTCAGTGCCGGGGGCTGTTCCTCTGGAGTCCATTCAGGGCAGTGCCTACGAAGAAAAGATCATCCTGAAGTGGAGAGAACCAGCGCAGACCTACGGAATCATCACTCTGTATGAGGTACGAAAGAATTAAAAGAGTGTTTAGGAATATTAAAAAGCTTTAATGTCAAAAATAATTAATCAGTTAATTAATTGATATTTTAAATATATAGTCTGTGCAGTGTTTAAAGAATTGGCTGCATCTGCTAGTTTATTCAGCAGTCCATACAAAAAAAAGGAACATTTCATGAGGTGAGATTACCATTTGGATCCTGCATTGGTTAGTATGCAATTTCCTCCGGGATTAATAAAGTATCTATCTATCTATCTATCTATCTATTCAATCAGGAAGACATGAGCTGGTTTTTACAAAGCAATTTATTCACCATGGAAACCCTTTCCAACAAATCAACATTTAATCAAGCTAGTTTCAATAACGGTTACAGTAATCAGTAACACCAAAAAGCCACCCTCCTACACATATAAATTAAGTTACCATTCCAGTTTGGACTGGTAAACTAATGTTTGGAAGCCATTCAATGAATTAAGGTTCTTTTGTGATGGAGACACTGGTGAATGTGAGGAGTGGACCTCGATCTTAGGATGACTCGATGAAGGAGGA
This sequence comes from Antennarius striatus, assembly GCF_040054535.1. Taxonomy (NCBI): domain Eukaryota; kingdom Metazoa; phylum Chordata; class Actinopteri; order Lophiiformes; family Antennariidae; genus Antennarius; species Antennarius striatus. The sequence goes on from NC_090793.1 coordinate 15,248,182, forward strand.
CTTGGTTGTCCTGGGTTAAAAGGTGGGGGTTGGTTGTAGGTTTTTCAATACAGTGATGACAGCTGGACGTGCCAGGAACACCTCCCTAGTGAGGCGCCCCGGAGGCATTCGCACCAGATGCCCAAACCACCTCAGCTGACTCCTTTCCATGCAAAGGAGCAACAACTCTACTCTGAGCCCCTCATGAACAGCAGGGTTTCTCACCCTAGCTCTAAGGGAGACACCAGCTATCCACCTGAGAAAGCCCATTTCTGTCGCTTGTATCCGCGATCTTATTCTTTCGGTCATGACCCATCACTCAAGTCAACAGGTGAGGGTAGGAACGAAGACTGAACGGTAGATGGAGAGCTTTGCCTCTCAGCTTATGTCCTTCTTTGTGGCATCAGTGTGGTAAAGCGACTGCAATACTGCTCTTGCTGCCCCAATTCTCCGTCTAGTTTTGTTCCATTGTTCCCTCACTCGGGAACAGGACCCCACTTATGGAAGGACCTCATTCCCCACTCGGAGAAGGCAGTCCACTGGTTTCCTGCTGAGGAGCATGGCCTCAGATTTGGAGGTGCTGATCCTCATCCCCGCCGCTTCACACTCGGCTGCAAAACGGATCAGTGAGTGCTGCAGGTCACAGGCCAATGATGCAAACAGGACCCCATCCTCTGCAAAAAGCGATGCAATCCTCAACCCACCGAACTGTAAAGCCTCCCCACCACAACTACGCCTCGATATCCTGTCCATGAAAATCACGAACATGATTGTTGATAAAGCGCAGCCCTGACGAAGGCCGACAGCCACTCGGAACAAGTCCGACTTACTGCCAAGAACCTGAACGCAGCTCTCACTTTGGGCGTACAGGGATTGGATGGCCTTGAGGAGAGGCCCCCTCAACCCATACTCCCGCAGTACCTCCCACAGTATATCCCTGGGGACCCGATGGTATGCCTTATCCAAGTCCGCAAAACACACGTAGACTGGATGAGGATACTCCCAAGTCCCCTCTATGATCCTCGTCAGATTGAAGAGCTGGTCCGTTGTTCCATGACCAGGATGGAACCCACATTGTTCCTACTCAATCCGAGGTTCGACAGTCGGCCGGACCCTCCTGTCCAGCACCTTGGAGTAGACTTTCCCAGGGAGGCTGAGGAGTGTGATGCCCCTGTAGTTGGCACACACCCTCTGGTCCCCCCATTTTAAAAAAAAACACCACTCTTTCAGCACTGTGCAAGACCTCCATGCAATGTTAAAGAATCGTGTCATCCATGACAGACCCTCAACACCCAGAGCCTTCTGCATTTCCAGGCGAATCTCATCAATAACCGGACTTTGCCACTGTGAAGTTGGGAGAACTCTGTGATGGAGGTCGTCCTCCAGGAGGAACGGCGTGAATTTCCACACATCCCGGTCCTCTCTCCTGTCGTTCTCAGAGTTTTTACAGAGTTTTTCTGCTTCCAACCTTGTTGTTCAACGCACTTATGCAGTTACATGTGGACGGACTTTTTTTTGAAAACGCCGTTGTGTCGACACAAATTTTTTTCTATGCAGGGAAAAGTTTCATTTTCAAAAAGATCCAGCTACATGTGGACGGGGCCTGAGAGAAATTTATGCCTTTGACTTTGAATTTTCATCTCAAACATTATAATGTGACACCTATGTTTTGATTGTTTGAAGTCGAGAAGCATTAGTTTGGACTGATCTCCTTCATGAGATCAGTCCAAACTAATGCTTCATGCTGCTTGTGGCAGCAGCAGCCTGAGGAGATGAGGAGTGGTCTTTTCTTCAGTTGTGATGCACTGATTTCCATGTTTGCTTATGACCACTCTGTCTATAGAACTGGTCTCTTGTGCTGAAGACACAAAGGCCCCGTCCACATGGTGACGGATTTTTTTGAAAACGCAACTTTTTGAAAACTCATCGAAAACGATTCGCGTCCACACGACAGCGTTTTCAAAAAAAATCTCCATCCACACGCAAACGCACCAGTGCGTTTTCAAAGACGGCTATAAGCATGCCACACCATGTGGTGGCAGTATTGAGTCCAATTTTATCCAATAGGAATCCTCTGTATTTTGTTGTCACAACACACGGGCCCATAAATATGGCGTCACAGAGGTTTTCGTCGCAGGCAAGACGTCAGCGTTTTTAAAAAGTTGCAGATACACCGTCCACACGACAACGCAGACCCAGCGTTTTAAAAAAAATCCACCTAGGCCATCGTTTTCAAAAAGTTGGGTTTTTATTCCGGATATCTGCATTGTCGTGTGGATGGAAGGCATAAACGCAACAAAAAAAGTTGCGTTTTCAAACAGTTCCGGCATCGTGTGGACTAAGGTTACAGGTCTATTACCATGTGTGAGAAAACTTGCCAGTTAATGAAGCTGCAATGACTGCATACCTGGAGACCTGGCACTGGAGAGTTCTTTTGATTCAGAAATTAACATTTGAATACTTTTCCATATGATATGATTTGACTGAGCTGCTTGTAGCAGAGCTCCCTACTTTATTGGAGGAACATTGGGCAATCCGACAGCATACTTTTAACTTTCATAACCTTCAAGTGATTATCTAGTTTGCCAGATTGTGATTGGATAACTGCATAACAATGTAATAATCGTAGTATAATGGGAAAGTACTTGTGATATGCTGCACATGTTCTGATATATATTTGTCCTGTCTGAACATTTGCTAGGCTTCTTTATAAGAGGAGGGCACAGAGCTGACAATAACATTCAACATGATTATCATTATCAGTTAATTAAACGTCATTCTGCCGGCTTAGCTCTTAATTGTGGTTGTAGAAAAAAACGATACATGAGTTTAGGTTTTGGCTGTATTTATGATATGCTCAAGTGTTTTTGATTGGTTTTTTTCTTTAGTGTTTTACCTCCCAAGTGTCACCATTGGGTAAAATAAGCTGTTGCTGTTTTGTGTTACTGGACGTGTGTCTGTAACAGAAAACAGTAACCCTGAAACACTTCTAATGTTTATCACAATCCAGCACTGAGCAAATTTTGACATAAAGCTCCACGTGTCCAGCCTTGCCCAGGAGGCATATCTGGGTTTGAATAATAGACACAAACGCGCGCACACACACACGCACACGCACACGTACACACACACTCAAACACAGTACACGTTGATCTGAACCAGCTTAAGGTGGAAGTAATCCTCCATCCTCTCTACTCTGTTGATTTTCCCTCCTATCACCGTTTACTCACGTTTGATATTTTGAATGGGTTAGTAGTCATTGACAAGAACATCTCTCTTACGCTGGAGTGCGGATTGAAAATGAAAGCGATGGAATTGGGGTCATTGTATAGGTTGCTGCATCCACGGTCAGGTGACTGAAGAGGAAGACATGAGAAATAGATACTCTCATAGCTGCAAAAAGACGTGTTATTTAGGCCATCATAAAACAGTGCTGTCTATTCAAGTGTATGGAGTTCATTGTTGTGTCCTGTGCACTTAGAAGTACTGGCAGAGTGAAGCAAAGCAATGCCATAAAAACTGTAGCTTTTACACACATAATCTCTTTCGCAACAACACATTTCAGTTGTTGGTCTTTTTAAAATTTCATGGTACAAGTAAAAGCATTTAGAGCAAATGCCCTGGAATGTCATTGATTCCTGTTTGCTCACACTTATGCTGAAGGATACTGTAGGTGCCTCAGCTATACAATAGCCACTCCAGGTTATTATATTCACTCAATTGCAGCAATTTCTTAGTCTTCTCGGATATTATAATGATATGGTTTTAAACATAAAGCAAAGGTTATTATAGTGTTCCTGACATAGTCCTGAATCACGTCTTATTTTTGAGAACGACAGTGTTCATATCAAACAGGGTGACAGATGAGGAGATTCTGGCAAGCCTGCAGCTTGCTCCAGGTTTGTTCCCCTCACGTTGCTGCAGCCTGACTCTGGTTTTAAAAAGTAACCCACAATATATTCCACTGGTGATCCCCAGAAGTTGCTTTCTACAAGTCAGGACCTCGCTTTGATTTCACTTTATCAAAGAACTGCAAGTGAAAAACATCTGACAAGAACTGGTCAGAGAGATTCCACCCTCATTCCTTATTGACAAGGCTGTGAATTTTATTTTATATGTAACCTGGCTCATAGACATTACCCTAATATATATGATTGCAGATATTACCATTGTACTGTATCGGCCATAGGAAGTAGGATTTTATTTGTCATCTTCATGCTTTGGTAAATGAAAGCTGTGCAACCCATTACCTATGAGGACAAGCACCAAATACTTTCAACCACTATTTTAAAACTAAATTGGATTTTCATAAAGCAAAAAATGCAATTTAGTAGTACGCTTTCTCCTAAAAGTCACTAGTCTTATTAAAAATGCAGTCTTGTCAAATGGCTCCATTTTATTTTATTTCATGTAATGAATTGTTATTAAAACTTTTTCCCCCTTTACTTTACCAATGAAGGGGCTGGAAATTACACAGGAATGACAAATTGTATTAATGCTTGAAAAATCTGACATTTGTATCCACTGAAAATTTAAACCACTATATTTTCATGAATTTCTGTACATATTCTCTTAGTAGTCCCTTGTTTTTCTAGTCAGTTAAGATATAATTCTATAAACCTTTACATGAGTTGTGATGTCATGATATCAGGTTTGGCCTCACAGAATCATTTAACAAAGATTATATCAGAAGGCCTCAAAGGACTTCTGAATTTGATGGACGCAAATTATGCCATACTTCTAACTCCATTTGTGTTCCTTAATTGGAATTATAATGGAGATTTTCCTATATGAGCCGAGGCTTTTTGTTAAAGTAGGATTTTACTGTTATTCAGAATGAATATTAGCAAAAGCAGTCACCTTGATGCTTCCCATCAGAATAATTTGAGCACAAAACCAGAATGCCACATAAGGTATGAGTCAAAGATTGTTAAAGCGTAAGTGGCTCTTCCACTTCCGATGGTCCCTGATGAGGAATCACCAACATATAGCATTTCATCTTGAAGAAACAGAAATCCATGCACCAAATATCATGGTAGTTCATTCAAGAATTGCTGATATATTTTATACACATACAGGGTTCAACCCCTGTGGTGTAGCTAACTTATTCTATTATGTAATGAGAGAAATGAAATAAAGATTTTGCATCATTTGCTCTTCCTATGAACGAAGGGCAGAGGTGGTGCAGGGATGGAGTTTGTCTAATCTGTCTAAGAGATTGTTTTCTTTCTTCTTCCACATTTCCAAGTCGATTCATTGTCACTCTAGTGGTTGATTTTGTTTTACAGAGCAGATCTCAAATGGTGTAAAACTTTTTGAATTTTCCAGAGCATTATTCAAAACCAATGCAGTACTTGTTCATGAAATAATATTTACACATCTCCCATGCACTATGCAATGAGGATTTTAAGCATTTTATCTATTGTTTCATAAAAAAACTTTTTTTCTCAAATATGCTGTTTAAAAGATTTAAAATTGTCATGGACTATAAATTTCTTATATCAATCTGCCTTCAGTGAAATACACATATGGCGTACTATGCGGAGTAATCGGTCTTTGTCTTTTATGTAATGGAGCATATAATTGCTATTTGTGGGTTTATGTATTGATTGTCAAATATGTACAGTAAATGTGATTTATAATGTTTTCAGTCACATCACCTACTTCACTTGACTCCATTCAATTACACAAATACACTGAGATGAAACGTAAAACATAGGGTGTGTTTTTGTAAGTGTTGCGGTATTTAGTTGGGCAGAGAAAGAGAGGAATAAAAAACAATTTGAGTACAGTAAACATTTTAGCTTCTGGAGTCCTTTAAATGTGTCCAACATGAAATGTGTTCATTGAATTTATACAGATCCTCACCAGCTCAACAGAGCTCGAGGAGTACCAGAGGCAACGATCAAATTATTCATTCTTTTCCTCCCTAGATCTCCTATAAGGCGGTGAGCTCTTTTGACCCTGAACTGGACCTCTCCAACCAGAGCGGAAAAGTAGTGAAGCTGGGCAATGAGACCACCCACATGTTCACAGGCCTGTACCCAGGCTCTACCTACTCCTTCACCCTGCGTGCAAGCACAGCCAAGGGCTACGGCCCCCCTATCATCACCCAGTTCACCACCAAGATTTCAGGTCAGCGGGGTCAACAGCACGGGAGGTGCTGGAGGTCTCTATGATCAAATGTATGAATGGAGAGTGAAACTCAGAAAAAGTTAATAATAATGATTTCCTCTGGTTTTCTTTGTCTCAGTGTCTGCTGATAGACGGAAGCATGTCTGCTTTGCATCATATTTAATTACAGTATATGATAAGAATACTATAATGTCAGCCATCCTAATTACATATTATGAGTTCAGATACCTTTCATTCTTTATTGCCAAATCAGTTGAATATTTTGGACATTTTTTTAAATGTTTTTTTTTATCTGGAAGTCGTAATAATTTACCAGAAATGCCTCAGTGGCCAAAGACAAATTTAATTTAATTTACTTCCTTAAACCACCGCTGATCACACTTAATTAAAAATGACATTGATTTAGATGAGGATCATGACGCTGCATGTTGTTTTTTTTCATTTTTAGATGAAGATTTCAGTTCAGCCAGATTCCGTGAATATTTTTGTGGCAGCGGCAAATGTTTCACACCTCTTTTATTGATATAGCTAATGATTAAATTATGTTGCTATAAAACCGAAAGACATTAAATTCTTTGCAAAAAAGGTTAAAAAGCGACTACTTTTTTATATTTATCACCCCGCTGAAAGATTAAAGAGAACTTTCTCTAATATGTATTTTGTGGTGTGATGTCATAAAATCCCTCTGTGTCTTTTCCTTCTCAGCTCCTTCCATGCCAGCGTATGACCAGGAAACCTCTCTGAACCAAACAGACACCACCGTCACGGTATTGCTCAAACCGGCCCAGAGTAGGGGTGCACCCGTGAGGTAGGCATTAAAAATGAGCATGTTAGAAACAAACACAACTAAACACACAATAAAACACGCTGAACGACCATCAGCAGCAAGAAATGATCAAGGCGCTCATGTTTATCAGTTCCGTTGCCTGGGAATTCTGCACCTTATTGTACATATCTATTTTTCCGAGCTTTTATTTGTTTGTGGGTTTTGATCTTGTGAAAAAGAAGCACAGGCTTTGAAGATGGCATCACAAAACCTGGTGTAGCCAAGGCTAGCTTCAGGAGTTCTCCCTTTACATGCCTTTTATATACTACTGCCCGCCATCAGCCTCTGTGGGATTCTGGGGAACTGAGAATTTTTTTCCAACTTGCTGCTGCATCTATTAGTCATTTATGAACAAAGCAGTGTGTCTGCATTGTTTGAATTTCATGTTGTTGGGCAGAACTTGTTGGTTCGCCCATGGCTAGTGCAGACAACTTGCTTAATCATCTAATTATTGAGCTATACCCTCAAACATTCTATTCAGGTCTCCAAAGTCATTTCTTTTCATCCAGTTTGGCTCATTTTATTAGACACCAACTGTGTGTGTGGGTGTGTGTGGGTGTGTGTCTATGTGTGTGTGTCTATGTGTGTGTGCTTGAATGAACGAATGAGTTCCAATCAGTGTTTTGGACTAATGTCTTCCAAGATGGAATACATTTTTGATTTTTTTTTTTTTAATTTTCAATGAGTTAAACTAAAATAAAAAAAAAAGATAGCCCTCTGTCTGTTAGTACCCCGTTGCATATTGTCTGGTGCTAGGGAATCTAACAAGCATGTATTATTCCTTTATTTTTAAAAATTAAAGTATAAAGATTATTTCCACAATGCTCCTATTTTGCTATTACTAATTTTGTAAGTAAGTAGAAAATGTCGTAATTTTCATGCCATACTTTTTTATTAATGGGAAATGTAAAGAAAATGTGACATTGCTGTAATATTTACATTTGATATATTGAAATGAGTCAAAATGAATGACAGATATTTTCATCCAACTCTGTGCGTGGGTGAGTATTGTACTTCAAACTTCCAGTTTTCTTAAACATTACTCCAGCTGGGTGAGTAAAATTATGTCCACTACAATGGATTGAGTTCCAGTCTATTGTTATTTTATTGGAGTTGCTTCACTTGCTTCCCGCCATGTGTTGCAAACTCAGATAATTTCATTTAACAGCAAAATGAGTGGTGAGTAGGATAGTGGTTGAAATTGCTTATCTAGGGAAAGGGACACCTCTCATTACATCATCAGTAGATAAGTTACGTTCTGGTTAAGACAATTACCACAAACATTTATACATTGGCAAAAAAATACAAACGTTAGGTCACTCAGTCACACAACATTTATTTTCTGCTGAAAATTGAATTAGATGTCTGTTAAGCTTGGGTAGCATTCATGCCTTAGTAATGGTACATCCTTTGATTTCAATCATGCACTTCTGTTTCTACCTGCACACAGACATAAAACACTGTGGCACTGTGATTTTATGTATCTATCATCATAGGTACTCCTGTTAATACTTGTAGCCACCAGGTATGTGACAGTGGGCTAACGTCTTCATAGATAGAAGCACTTCTCTCTGCTTGTAAAACTCAATTTTACACTATCAACTCATCTGAGCCCTTTAGAGATTACAGTCCTGAGATCTTTAGTCAGGCTTGTCATCTCATGTTTACCTTATACGCAGCTGCCCAGAATAATACCCCAGTGCCAAATGGAGAGTCCTGAGCGAGAAAGACAGAGTGATTGGCTTTTAATCTTGTCACAGGTAGTATACAAATCTTCCTCAGGCTACCATTTTTTTTCCAGTGGGATAACTATTATTGACAATGTTTGTGAATTGGAGGTAATATGAATTAGCATGTCAGGTTCCTCTTTAGTTGAATGGAATGCTCAAATCAAAAAGGTTGTTCTTCAGAAATAGAAAGTTTAGCTGTATTTATTCTATTTTCCTAAGCCAACGCCCTGACTACATGAATGTAGTGTTAATTTATTCTAAAATGTTGTTTTGATCGTCACTTAGATTATATATGGTTAATGAGACTCAAGATAATTCATTTAAAGAAAGAGTTCAACGCGTCACCATCTGCTGCGGCTACACTTCAAGACTAATGGAGGCGTCCTTTGATCATAAGAGAACCTCAGAGCCTCTGCACATCAACCGACTCTGGAGTTTTTCAGGTGCACGTTTCTATCCCCACCTCCTGGCTTCATTTGAATCGCTTGAGACATACAGGCTCACATTCTTTATGTGCGCAGCCAACGTCTCAAAAAATATGAATTGCAAAAGAAAGGAGGTTGCAAAGGGCAGCAAACAGGAGAGATTATGATGCGAGTCTATAAGACAAAATACCGACATGATTTCGAAGGCATTTCCCATCTCCTCCTGCTCAAGTGACACAAGATGCCTTTGAAAATCCAAGGTGACTTTAAGTATTTTCCATTCAGAGGACTTAGGATGTTCTATCTGGCCAAGAATGGGAAATATAGTTGCCTGAATTCATACAGTTCAAAAACTAACATATCTCATCTTTGTTAGGTTTGAGAGTTGTCAGACAAGAATCCTTCAAGTCAGGAACGATAGATAAGCAAAGGTGATCCATGGAACAGGGCATTTTGTCAAGCGAGTTTCCCTTTCTAGTTAGATTGAACTCTGTGCTCCCACTCATGTTGCAATAATTTCTCTGCATTTTTCTAGTGTCAGGTAGCTTCTTCGAAATTGAACACTCTATGAAGTCAGTTTAGTGAATTAGGGATTTCACTAAGGAGAACACTGATCTGTATGCTGATTGGGTTTGGGAGGTAATAGAGCTCCAGACATTTGAAACAACAGATGTTTTCACTGTAATACAGGAAGAGGAGCGCACTGGAAGATCACAGAAAACTGATGGCTCATGAAAAAGTCAATTTGTTACTGACAACAAGATGTTTTGCTCTCGCATCTTACAGTCATGCCGGAGTCAGATAATATTTCATAAAGAACTGGGCAGTTGTCATTGCTGGGGGAGTCAATTTTTTACGATCTGTCTAATTTCTAATCGGTATAACATTTCCAACTTGGATTTGTCTACTAATCCTGGGGAACGGCACACGTAGCCGGAACAGTTTTTACCAGAGGGGACACTGTTCCTTTAAGAGGATTAGTGAACTGTCTATCAGTCATGTCGTGTTTAGCTAATGTTTGCAATGGTCTCTCATCAGGGCCAGAATGCGCCCCCTCAATCCGTAGCATCAAAATAAATGTTCTGCTTATGCAGAAATAAATGATTTGAGCTGCCTTCTTATCATTTGTACCGCAAAAATCAGCTCTGCTCTCTTTGCCTACCATAACCTTTGCCTTGAGCGAGCTCTCACACATACATAAACAAAAAAAGCTGCAAAATACAGTGCATGTTGAAGAAAATTGAGTTTCAAATTGTTCTACCCTGTAGCGTGAGATTATCTGTGTGTGCTCAACCATGGCCGGAAATCATATAAATGATTTTCTACAGCCCTAAAATAAGCAACAACTTTCTTTGATCGTGGTGTAACAAATGCTAATAGCTGTGCATAAACATGACACAACTCAGTGCTTTTTACAATTTAATGGCCAATGTAACTGATAGCACCTTCTAATTTGTTTGCGTTGGAGGTTTATGGTCACCAGGGAAACATAAATAGTCAGGATGCTTGGTCAGGAGGAGAGTGTTACTTACTACCACTATTACTGTAAATCAGACACATTAGTATACAGACCCAACTAAATGGTACAAAAGAAAGAGAGGAACTGATTGAAATGCTCGCCATATCCATTCCCTCATCTCCTCGAACAGCCCATCGTTCTGCCTCTATCAGCCCATATGAAAAATAAATCTAAGTTTAGGGTCAACATCCAATCGATTTTGAGTCAATCCACCATAATTGGTTGGCGTCACAAAGCGGCACAGCTAAACTCTGTCGGGCAGCAAGACTACAGGAGGCCTAATTGGTGTCAGCTCAGGTTGCAGCGCTGCTCCAGAATACAGGTCTGCCCTATCAGCCCCTCTGGTAGACCGCTTTAACAGCTTGTACCGTTCTTCCCCCTAAAGCTTTGTTCCCCTTTCTCTCCTTGTCTCTCCATCTTCTGCTCAGGAGAAGTTAAAGATTTTTAGCAGTTTTGTAATTAAGCGTAATTATGCATCTCTCACATGTGGTGAGAGCTACAGATTTCCTCTCCTGAGGTTTCCCTTCAATCTGTAATTGGAATTTTCAGAACATTTATGGAAATTTAGCTTAACCTGTTCATCATATATATATATATATATATATATTACCATAAATGTTACCATAAATATTTTTTTATTAAAATGCATATACAGGACTGCACTGTGGTAAAGTTGGTAGCACTGTCATCTCACAGCGATACATTCTTTCTCTGCGGAGTTTGTGTATTCTCCTGGTGTCTGAATGGGATCCTCCCACCTCTAAAATGCGCAGCTTAGTTGAGTTGATCAGTTCTAAGTTGTCTGTAGGTCTGAGTGTGTGGGAATGCATGTTTGTCTTTCTTGTGGCTTCGTAATGCAGTAACATCTGATAATCAGATTAAATAAATAAATTAAACAAACCACAAAGCAGTTAAAATTGGTTCTACCTGAACCATCTACTATAAAGTATCAAATCATATTCAGATAATCAGATCCTGTGATACTGTTGTACTGATGGGGCCATTCTCCATATGCTAAAGCAGTAGCATGAATTACAGAATTTATCCAATGCAATATTTTTCACTTTGTAATATTGCTACATTTTAGGCGGCACGGTGGCGCAGTGGTTAGCCCGGGTTCGAGTCCCGCTCTGTGCGGAGTTCGCATGCTCCCCCCGTGTCTGCGTGGGTTCTCTCCGGGTTTTCCGGCTTCCTCCCACCTCCAAAAGCATGCGCTTCAGGTTGATTGGCCGTTCCACATTGCCCGTAGGAACGAAGTGTGTGTGTGCATGGTTGTATGTGGCTCCGCAGTGCACTGGCGTCGTGCCCGGAGTGTTCCCCACCTCACGCCATGCCGCCCAGATAGGCTCCGGCTCCCCGTGACCCTCTGCAGCGGATATAGCGGTGGTAATCTGAAAATGACTTACTGACCATTCATTTTATTATTTACACATAATTTTTATGTAAATTGTCATCAGTTTGATTGATTGGCATCATATCGAATGTAACTACAAAGGATCCTTTTCTTGTTGTGATCATCCCGTGGTTTTTGTCTGTTGTCATTCTTGCCCTGTTCAATCCTGTGTATGACTAAATGACTGGTCTGTCAGGAGGACTCATAATGTAAATTGTGAACACAGCATGAGGTGACAAGGTGTCAGCTGCTCAAAGGCACATTAAGATGACAGCAGTAATTACAGGAAAAAAAGGAGTCATTGCATTCATGAGGGTGCTTCTTTAAATATTTCATGGGCATGCAGTACGTTGCTGCTGAAAATTGGTTTGAAAGAAATTGGTAAAGTAGGCATTATTGTCGCTATCACTGAGAAAGATGAAAAAAACATTTTTATTAAATTCCTAATTTATTGTGAACTACTTTTCACTTTCTTGCCGCTGTGAAAAGCAGCCATCCAGATTTCTACTTTACAACAGTTCTTACCCTTGGAGCCTCATAGCCTTTGGCACTTTTGATATTTTGTTTGGGAAAAAGAAACCATATTTGCATTGTGTCTATTATTAAGATGTAACACTGTCACATCATCATATCATAAGAAGCCTCCTGTGGAGAACCAGCGTTGTTTTATTTCCTCATCTGTTGACTGATTTGCAATGTGAAATGCTAAGATGGAAAAAGCTCTGAGTACATTGCTACAGCAAACAAAAGAAAGTTATTGTAGCCATCATTTTTACTAGCTGAAAAAATATAATAGCATAAACACATTCTTTTTTTCCTAGTTTATCCTGAAAGAGCAGTTTTTCTTTATGCATTAATCTTGATGTAATAAGAGGCATAATTTTTAATTCTGGACCCATCAAAGCTCACATCAGATCCACAGTGCAGTTTTTTTGGACAATCACCACTCGTTTCTCTGCTGCTTTGCACCTACTTAAGGGGCTCCCATGCACTGTCGCCAGCTGCCCTTTGACCCTTGCTCTCAATAAGGGACAGTAATTAAGGCTGACTTCTCCTACAGACTCTCAGCGGGATCAGGTATTCTATCACCTCCCAACCCCAGTAAGCGGGAGCACTCTGAGGAGTTGGGACACACCCTCTGAGAGCAAAGGGGGATTTTCTAATGACACTACAAGAACCTTATGATAAACTGTAGGGTTAAAGAGCACATGCTGTACACACAAGGGAACACTTAATCATCCGGTGCCAACAGCCGAGAACAATTGATCATATCCAGGGCTGTTTGTAGCGTGACTATACAGTTAAAGAGTACAGTGCTACGGCACAGATTTCTGTGACAATTCTTCCACTAGTTGTTGTCATAATGTGAAGGTCAATACTATGTTAGCGTCATTTTGAATGGCATAATAGCAGTTAAACAAATTATTACAAATGAATGCTTTATGGTGGAAAAAATAGACTTATATGACAACAGAGTACAAAAAAACTCATGTCTACATAATTCTTTTATTATATTTTGTGCATTCATGTTGAAATCTTTTTCATTTTAATCCACAACACCGACGCTGGAAACTTCTTTGTTCAAGAGTGTTTGACACACACTGACTACCTCAGGTTAAGGATGGACCACAAAATGGCTTGTAAGAATTTTCTGTATCCATAAAGTTCTTCTCACACCGTTGTTTCAGTTTGGCATCAACAACTATATCTGAATGTTGCCAGGTGCAGCTGCATGCTAAATGGATTGATCGGGAGGTGATCCGCCTTGGATTGTGATCAGAACTCAGTGGATTCTGTTGGCGAACTAAATATTGTGAATTGCTTGAATATGTGTGTCCTTCTGTAAGAGAATGAAAAGAACAAAAGGCAACGCTTCAAAAATGGGTTTAAAAAGAACAAAGTAGTTATAAATAATCCAACAATGAAAACTATGTGTTTTTATCTTTTTGTTTTGAGAGAAGTGCTAAAATCAGAAGTTAACTCTCTGTATATAGAATTTACACATCAGCTGTATTAATCAGTTGGTGTGGCGCGGCTGTTCTGAAAAAAGGAGCACTAGTCCCCAATCATGGCTTCTTATTCTCGGTGGCAGCTTTAAACAGAGTCTTTGTCACTCAGTGACTCAATAGTTTTAACAGGTGGATGTGAGATGCATACTAACATAAACGTCTATAAGACAGTCAGTCTCCCCCTCCGGCTAAGTGGCCGGTTTGGAGACAATGTCATCTCTGTCAGAGGCACAGAGGGCTGCAGTTTTGATCTAGCTAAACACAAGGCTCAGGTGGAGAGGAAATGGAAAGAGCCGTTAACCTTTTCAGTTGTTGAATAATGAAAATGCAAATAATGCCAGGCCCTGTCCAATGCCACTGCTCATTTATCTTGCATTATGTTTTTGAGCCGAGAGCCTGTCCTCTTCACTTATTTCCAGGTGAATTTGCTTAATTTTGAAATTTACTGAAATTAAGTTGTTGAAGACCACAGACACGTGTGAATCCGTCTTAAGATCACGTCCCTGTGAACTTTTGAATCTTGTTCATTTTAGTGACGTCTTCAATAATCTTTTAATTAAGTTGTCAGTCACTCAGCATCCGAATCTTAACTGATCAGAGAAACAATAGCAGCCAATGTTAGCAGGAGCTCCACTCATAGATGGCCATCATTCATCGATGAAGCACAAATCTTTATTAAGAAACTCATGGCTTGATATTGATATGTACTATAGACCCAGTTGTCAGGCTAGTGGAATGCATTATGCTGTTGTCCAGTTGAGTGAAAGAGTATACTGTAGTAATGTGCAAATGTAACATTAAAAAGACAAGAACATTAAAAAGAAAAGAAACTGCATAATGAATCACTGCATCTGAGCTGCATGTCCCTCACTACAAGCGGGTGAATGCTGGAGGCTAAATATTCATAATAAGATGAGTACATATGCACAACCAAAAAAATCTATCTCGCGTCTAAAAGAAGAATAATTTCTTGGTGGGCTCTGCTTTCCACACATATTGCTGCCCCGTCCATAAAGATCTTTTTCCAACTTTTTTTTTATGCTTACAGGCTAAATAAGAATTGCCCACATTGTCAGCAATTTTGTGTGTGTGTGTGTGTGTGTGTGTGAGCCTTCTTTAGCCCAATGGAAGCTGTTGATTCTGTTTGTGTCCTATGCTTGCAGTGCGTACCAGGTTGTGGTGGAGGAGGAGCGTCCACGCAGAGCAAGAGGCACAGCAGAAATCTTGCGTTGCTATCCGGTTCCCATCCATTTCCAGAACGCCACTCTCTTAAACTCCCAGTACTACTTCACTGCTCAGTTCCCTGCAGCTGGCATCCACTCACCACAGCCCTTTACTGTGGGAGACAACAAGACCTACAACGGCTACTGGAACGCCCCTCTGCTGCCTCAGAAGAGCTACAGCATCTACTACCAGGCTGTCAGCACAGCCAACGGGGTGCGTGGTTTCACTTCATTCCTGCAGCATCAGTCAAAGTTGCATTAACGTAATAAATTAGATATTTTTGAGGAAAAAAAAATTCTAAGTAGACTGTCATCCCTGTAAGACCAGTGGTGAATGTAACATATTATTTCATTTACTATTCACAACTATCAAAAAACTAAAGACATAATCTATTTTTAGCAGTCAACAATTTCTTTAAATACCATACATTATTACACACCAGATGAGCAAATGTCCATATTTATTTATTACAAAGAGGAATGATGAAATATATCATTATACGCTCAATAATTAGCCCTTTAACATTTCTAAATGTGATTAGTTGACTTAAGTTACTTAATAGTTATGCCATTTAAAGGGAAAATTGCAATAGAGTATCATTACATCATATAATATTGATTATTTATCTAAATAAAGGATCACATTTTCACATTTAAATCAATTTTATATAAGCAAAACATGACCAAAGAAAGACAACTAATGTCGTCTAGATTGTGAATTTTGTGTTAGCAGATTAACATTTTGTTGTTTGACATGTCTCATAGTGCAGTCCTAATATGTATAATAACACTGTCACGACTCAGCAACTAAACAAGACAGATAAACTCAGTTAAGAGAAGGTCACATTTGTTTTAATTTAATAATCGCAGGCAAGAAATCCATAGAATTTAATGTAGGTTAAAGTCAACCATTTTTATGATCCTCGTTTTTCTGGAGAAATCTGTGCAACAAAGGTCTGATTTAAACTATTGTTTCACATCACATGCACTACCACATAAAATGAGTGTGAAACGGTGCTAATTATTTTCTGTGCCGACTGAAATGAGAATGAAAGGTGGGCTGATGGATTGACTGACTCTTTGCGTTAAAGGATCTGAAGGGCCAGACTCCACACGCTGCTCCTGCTGGCAGACACATGCATGAAGCAGCACAATTTCATCCAGCCTCAGCCAGACGTGTCAGTTCTCTGGTGCACCAACAGCACTGTTTGCAATCTTAATGAGCTACAGCAGGGTCAAACGTGGAATGCAGGGCGCTGTGAGGTGACATGTTCTCTCCAGCCATTACTGCTGCCCTGTTCTCCTGCCTCGTCCGATGAGTTTTATGCCAAACGCCAGACAAGTCGTTGATCAGCCGCGTTAAGAGAAGCAGGAGTCACACAGGCAGTAAAGTGTGAGAGGCAGGCAAATCCAACAAGGCTGCCAAATTGCACAGGTCGAATACTAGTGACACATGGCAGGGCTCTCCTTCCAATCACAACAGACAGCTCAACGGTGACTTCAAGAACCCATTGTGGTCCTGAATTAGAATCTCCATAAACAGCCTCCTTTAGAAACACAAGCACGTTTTTAGAGAAGGAGGTAGGAACGACATGTACGGCAAGACTGAATACAATTAGCAAGTTTTGTTCTTGAGAGTAACACATCCACACAAGATTTACCAAGGTGTCGCCTGAATTGGCGTATAATACTTTTTCTTGATCAAACTAAGTGAAAGAGCGACTTGTTGACACAGAATAAAGCTGCATCTTCTTGAAGATGCCATTATTTTTCTATTTATTTATTTTTTTGACTCACAACAGTTATGTGCATTATCTGTCATTAAGTCATCATGATCAATGGAAGCCACTAGAAATTTTAATTAATGTCTGGCAATGTTTGTACTTGAAATACTTCTATGCATACAAGGAATTCTCTTATAGTCTTCCATTAAAAGTCACATTTCTCATCTGTTAATGTTGCTTTTAAGATAAAGGCCATTTGAGAGCTTAAGAGCTGCTGTAATATGAACGCACCTGCATCCACAATAGGCATGAATGTTTTTCTTCCTCCTGCCTTTATTCAGTAAAACCCTCACTGGGTTTAAATTTTGGCTCTCCTGTGTGCGCTCATTGGCTGGGTTAAACCGTTGTGTTCCTCACTCGTGTCTCCATCCGGGTCGTCTTTTCTGTTCAACAGACCTTTGTTCACAACAAACTTCTATGCCAACAGCAACCTTTTTTTGTATGTTTCCTTTTTTTGTGTGTATAAAAGCTGTTGTCAGAGCTGAAATTCCGTTATATATTCAGAGAGGCTCCCTGAAGTGTCATTTTTGGAGACCTGCATGCTGTATTGGTGTCACTTGTCACAGGGCTCTGGTTTCTCCACAGTGGCCGACCACCTTGAGCCACAGGCTGCCGACGGATCGCTGCTGGCTGGCAATTCAGCAGCTCAGCACCACTAATCTATTCTGGAGGCCCTCTTGCCTAACTGCGTTTTGTGTCACAGTCATTGAACTCAAAAGATGAAAGGAAAGAGTGGGACTGGCTGAACATGGCTTCTCACATAGCTGTTGTTGTTGCTGCCATGAGTGTGTCGTGTGTGTGCATGCATGATAATGTCTGTTTTTGTTTTTTTTTCTCCTATCCTCCTTTAATGTCACTATACAGGAGACCAAAATTGATTGCGTCCGAGTCGCCACTAAAGGTAAGGGACGCCTCTGGTGGTGTGAATGAGAATGTTTTTGCATATGATTTCTCAGAACTAATTATATTCCATGTTTTTAGCTGAAATCGATATCTCGGCACTCTTCTCCAAGTTAGTTGGGTTAAATGTGATACTTCTGTGAGTGTATTAAATTTGTGATTGGGAGCATCTTGTCTTTTTATGGTCAATATATTGAATGAGAGCTTGTTTTTTTTTTCCGTGGCTGGGAGGCAGCCTGTGTGACCACTGAGGGTTGGAGGTACTTAGCTATGCTGCCTGAATATCCTGCTCCACACATTAAAGGTGATGAAGTCTAAGCACTATTGATTCAGGAGCAGAATTGATAAGGCCGGAGGGAGCCCTAGTCACATTCTGTTCTGGGTCGTAGGAGGTCCTGTCCCACACCCCAACAATCTCGTATATTATGGAGTTTGCATGCAGCTCCACTAATGATTTTTTGTTGTTGTTGTTGAGTTCCAGCTATCTAAATCTACATGAGTTAATAGTCCGAAAAATAGAACAGCATGCAGTAGAAATAGAAGGTTCTCATGGGAAATTTATCATCTGTAGGGATGCGTGTAAATGCTTAACATTAGGTTCACATGTTATTGACTTGTGTCACATGATCACTGTAGCTAACCTGGCAAATGAAATTGTGAAATTCTTATCCATACTGTAACGTTTGTCTTTTTCTGCCTCAGTACTGCATGATGATAGGAATTGTTGGTGTGCCTGTTTTTTGCCTCAGCGTGGTCTCTCTTTCTCTCTCTCTCTTTCTCTCTCTCTCTCTCTCTCTTTGTCTTTTTCTTCATCTCTGACAAATGCATGCAATCCCGGATCGTCTGACGCTACTCAGCCGCCATACTCGTGACTCAGCTCACAACTCCCTACGTCCGAATCGCCCCAGCAGCCGGCGACAGCCAACTAACAGGTCAGACCTGTAGCTGTGTGAACATTCCCTAACCAGTCTAGTTATTCCATCCACAACTTGGTGACTTGGTGGAAAACAAACAAATTGCAAATTGCATGTTTGTGGTTGTATTCTCCTGCTGTTTGCATTGTATCGGTGTGATTGAATCAAACACTCAAAGACATGATCTCCTACCTTTATTTTCTCGTTATTACCGGACTTGAAAGAGCCATTTGAGGTTTATTTGTCATCTGATGTGTCAGTGCGGAGCTTTTCTCTGTAATCAACTCTCATGAAAAGTTCTCATTATTTCTGAGAATTAAGAGTCCATTGCTGCATTTGTGACAAGTGTAAACACACAAAATATGCAGAAGTTCTCCATCCGAGGACCTGAATATCTTTCAAAATTACAGAATTTAATTTAAAAATATCCTCCTCGCTTTCAATTTGTTTGCGAATCTCTTTTTTCTCAGGCTAAATTGTAGTTGTAGCAGTGATTGTATGGTACGCACAGCTCAAATTGGGATTTGTCACCGACATCATTTCTGGAGATTAGCTTGTAACCGTATATTGAGACACAATCAGTTCCATCAGTCCAGGCAGAATTGTTAATATGTCACTAGTCTTGAAATCCTCCGCAGCCATAAGAAATAATCTATAAATAAAGGCCTGGCTGCTGAAAGAATAATATGTCACCACCAGCCTGGGATAGATATTTACCTTTTCGATAAGGAGAGAAAATGGCAAAACGCCAACAGAATAGCAGGAACAGATTTATCTGACATGGCAATTTATCATTTGAAATTTACACCTAGTGACAAGGAATAATGGTGTTGTTGAGGTGAACAATTGTCATTCCAGGACAGTTGCATTTTCCAAGAGTGTCTTATCACTTCCCGAGTAGCAAATGCCGTTAAAACAAGACAACAACCCCCACATTTATGATTAAGCAAGGGTAACGTTGGTGCGCACTTATTTTCCCGAGTCCTTGATCCACAGAGCTACTGACTGTGTGATGGAAAACACAGTTCCTTGCTTTAAAAAAAAGAAATATTCCTTTGAGCTAATTAATGTGTATTGATATTTATGACTTATAAAATGCCAAATTATATCAGTTCATTGAATAAACAGCTTTAGTATTTCCTCAATGGGAGGAAATACTACAAGTGTGGGTGAGCAGTCTGCTGTTCAAAATGGCAAAAAGCATTTCAGTCAATCATTTTTCCATCATTTGACTGACACCAAATCTGTTTTCCAGGAGCAACCACTCACAAACCAGACGCCGTGGAGCCCGAGAAACAAACAGACCACACGGTGAAGATCGCTGGGGTAATCGCCGGCATCCTCCTTTTTGTCATCATCTTCCTAGGAGTTGTGCTCCTCATGAAGAAAAGGTGAGCTCTTTTACTTACTCGCTGAAATACTACTTCAGATTTGTGGAATAGGTTCAACTTACTTGCCGAACTCTCACAGTGAAGTGGTTAGAATTTTATAATTTTGTATTTTTCTCCCTAAAACGGCAGTATTGTCAGCCTAGTAGTAAATAATTAATTTGATTATGTTGATACGCCCCATTAGGCCTGTTTACAGCCATGTGATACACTGTGCCATGAAAAATTAATCTGTTTCCACGGCACCCTCAAACAAATGCGCAGTGCTTCAATGACATTGGAATAGGAAAAGAAGAAATGTATGAGTTTGGGGGTATGAAAAGAGGCGGGGAGGTGATAAGACAGAAAATATAATGAAAGGCTCAGAATGAAAAAGGATGACCACATAGCCGCAGGAAGTTTACGTTAGACCTGGACCTCATGCTGGAAGAAGGTCCTGTGTACATATCCCAGCAATCACTGGAGCTAAAGCTTAGCAAATATCAGGCTTCCTTTGTCCACAGCCAGGATTGAAATAACCAACTGGAAGGCAGCATCCGCGGGTATTTCGTTAGTGGATGCCACTGATTTCCTTTGATATCTCCATTGTGGAACAAAAGTATTTCACTATAAAGTTTTGTATGCATCTTAATATATATTTTAATGTTAGATCTTAAATCGAAGAGTAAAGGTGAGCATTACATGGAGTAGATGGAACTGAGTGAGACGATTTACTATGCACCACTTGTAGTTTTGATACTAATAGAAATTTCTTGATTTTCCACAGCAGCCCCTGTCTGTCTACATAGCACAGCGATCAGTGGGTGGGTGTTAAAATCAGCCCACACTAATGGAATTGATTTCAATTAGCATTAATCAAAACAGAGATGGAGGAGACTTCATTGGCTCGGTTTTGCGTAATTTGCAGTTAACAACAGAGAATCGGAGACATGCTTAGACATTCGAGCCACTCATTATGTTTCAACCTGAAGGTCAGATATGTTAATGTTTATAGTTATTTAATATTATGTCTTCATAATGGTGGAGGGGGGGCGGGGGGTTTAGGTGACAGAATGGATTTGCCAGCTCAATCTCAAATCAATTAGATTTAGTACTGAGCCCCACCCTCTCCTTGCAAAGCATGACATGACTCCAAGCAATCACCTTTGCCCTCATGATCACTAGTTTACCTCCACGTATGCCACCATATATTGATTTTGTTCATTTCTTCTCTTTTTTCAAACATTAATATATTTTTACTTTTTTCTTTCCTTTTCATTCCATTCCCCTACCCTCCTCCACTGCTTAAATCCTACCACCACCCCAATCGGCAGAAGAACCTATCACTCCTACACTTATTACCTGTAAGTAACCACTTTGTGTAATGTTAGTGCCATGCTTCTCCACCACATGCTCTCTTCCCATGCATGCAAAGAGCAATTTCATCTTCCTCCTGACCAGAGCAATTACAGAGGGCCAACTGTAAATCTCTGCTGAAGGAATGCAGGACACCACTCCAATCCATCTCCACACCGATGAGCGCATCCTGTATGTCACATTAGCATGACTTCTTGACCGTACCACGCACCCCAGCTACAACGCCACGCAAAATAAACCTGCCGCTGAAATGTTAGCGCAGACATGATATCTGCTTGACTTTGGAGGAGTTTATCTTATGATGAGCTAAACTGCCTTCATGATTATACTGCTGCCAAACTCATCTTGTGAAAGGAAAAAAAAAAAATCAATGCAAGACCTACTGCATTTTTACTGAGTGTGAATTTTTCATTTGCCTCCAATGATTTTATCTCTCGCTTTGAAGTGCCTATCACAGCGCATCTGTGCTTTAGTTGTGCGTGGAACCTCAATCAGCTTGTCCAAACACTTCACATTTTGCACAATTATGTTCAAATCCTGCTAATTCAGAGAAAATACAGTGATTGATGATACGTGTACCTGTTAGGCTGAAAATCCAACTTGTTGATGTTACCAAGCAGGTTACTATATGCATGTGATCATTTCAAGAGTTTCTCTAACCTCACTCCGTTCCATCAAACTGTCAACAAACCATGTTATGCTCTTTTCTTTCCTTTTTTTCAAGCATGTTATTTGGCTTGTTGCCCGCCCATCCCCTTGATTCTATGGTGATGGTGGAGTTGTGTCTTTAGCTGATGAGACATTTGCATCAATACTTAACAAGTTGATATGATCATAGCATAATCTCCTCTCTATTTCAATGTCTCCTACGTCACAAAACAATGAGTGCACTGCTGCTTTATTCACTCTTAATATAGCAGATTATTCCATATCGCACCTCTGAATGGTAAAGAAGCTTATTCTGCAGCTCTGCATTTCCCCACTGAAGCTCAAAGGCTCCCTCTGTACAGTCTTTGTGATGGATGCACGCTAATCTGTCTTGAGATGACTGTGATCACAGGACAGAATGGAGGCTGCCTCACTTCAAAGAACATCTCAGAATACACCTGGAGATGATACTGTGTCGAGTGTCACTCACATGTTAGATCATAGCTCTTCTGAATGGGAAGCCCCAATGGTTTGGAGTAGTGGTGTCGTCAGAGCTGAGCATATACGTTGACCGAGCTAAGAAGGGATTGGCAAGGCTGTCAGTGAAACTATTAGAATATCAGCTTTGTGCTTTTGTTGCACAAAATGGCATTTTCTTGGATTATTCCCAGTGTGCATAAGAATGTGGTGGAGATGGTGACTATAGTTTAAAGTGTTTCATTTTGTGCATGAAGTAATAGATTCAACAGCTAATGTTTAGACCTTCATTTAGCTCTGATTTTGAAAATTGATTTTCACATTGCTTGGACATTAGATCTCAGACCATTAGGAAACTTGCTTTCATCGATTGGAAGGTTTTAGCTTAATGAAAGTGGGTTATCACCAAAAGCATTTGTTTGAGCAGTTAAGCTAAATTTTAGTCCCATAAGAAATTCAATATTTGTGACTTGACTGCATTGTCCACATGTTATTGTACACTCTAATGTTTCAAAATGAACTGGGACATTAATATTAAGATACTGTAGATCAAGATTTAAAAAATCTCATATTAAGACTATATAAGGAGAAAAGTGTTGAAAATACACAAACGCATCTGTGATACTTGGGCAGAAAAAGGAACACCAGTACAACAGTCAGACATAGCGGCGCGCGTTTGATCTTATCTCCAAATGTTTGTAAGTCTGGTCTTTGTAAGTTTTGAGGACTACCTTTATACACAATGGTATAGCTCATAAGAAAGACCCTGACAATACTGGATCCTGATCCTGCTTTCTGAGTTGAGCCCATTAACAAATTGAAGTACTATGTTGTCAATACATATACAAGGTTGATCTTGCCATATTAATTATATGTTGCATACTAAAATGTTGCTATCCACCAGAGTGTTCTTTGAAATGTTCATCTTCAGCCATCATGGCAACCTTTTGCCAACCGTGTGATTACAGCACCTCTATGATTGATGAATCCCATTAATGTGCTTGTGCATTCATCAAAAGTCTTTTAAAAGCATGAGAACACCCCGCAGTCTTCAAAATATGCACTTTAGGTATGCTGCCAGAGGTGAATGCAGCAACTATCACCCAGCTCATCATCAGCCAGACTTTTCATTAGAGATGCTGTTACATATGTGATCAAATATACGGCTGTCCTTTAATCAGGTGGTCACACCGGCTGCTGTTGGGAGGAACCAGGGAGAAATCAATTGGCCTAGGGCTAGTGCAGGCCTTGATTCCCATTGGATTTTAATTCATGCAAGAAGCAGGCATTTTAACACTTTTACACTTACGTTTTCATTTTCTGACCTTAAACTATTTTTTTTTAAAACTTTCACACTACAGAAAGTTTTAAAAATAATTAAACCTATCGGAGATACACAAAAAAAACATTGAAATCACATTACATGGTAAGACTATGACTCTACTCTTGATTTTAACTGATGCTTGTGGATCCTATTACTCTAGTGCTTGCATGGAATGTCTAATATAGAAGGGAACTCTTACTGTAAGAAGCATTTCAGTGTCTTTCAATTCACCATTCTTGTATTTCACCCACATCTCATTTGGATTATGTTTAAACTACAGGAGCACAAATGTAGCTACTCCGTTGTTGTAGATGATTTAAGGAGTGAGATGCTTTTCTCAGATGTTGGTGGAAACCGAAAAAGAGTTAAGAGGAAATGCTAGGCAGGTGTTGCCAGGAATATACTTCCACCCAACATTATCTTCCTGTTGCTCTTTCTGTACGATGGGAGAACAGTTACAGTACAATTAAGGTGAAGATGATAACGTGAAGAAATTGTTTTCTTTTGAAAAAAGTTTCTGAAGAATCCAGTCTACAACAGCTTTTCCAGTCTGGTGTTTTAGTGTTAGTTCATTACAGTCAGTTTCTCTCAAGAGTGATATGTTCATTTGCATATGGCAGTTGGTTATATCATATCATAAATCCCTTATGTAAGTGCATGCATTGTATTTAGTGGCCCCAGTGACTACAGACCTATACCAACCTGTCTGGCCTGTAATTTACCAAGCTCTGGCAGTGTTATAGTGTGGTGTAATTTACTTTTAAGAAATAAATGGCTTTCTCTTCACTAAGAACACACACTCACACACAGACACACACATAAATCATCGTCCCTATTCTGTATAAATCATACTTTTCATAATCACCTCCGCTGCACTCAGAGTCAGAATGGAACGCCTGCTAAACGCACCATGTATAACACAATGTACTCAGGGCAAACACCTTCATTAAACCTTAGAAGACGAGCATGCAGCAAGAATCACATTAATTGGAACAAGCCTTGCAGATTTTTTTTTTTTTTTTACATACTAGCTCCAAATGTTGATTAGAAAGGGGATAGAGGAAGAGCCGCTCATGCAGGGAGAAGGGATGTCACACAGGGAATGATGGAGTTTAAATTCACATGTTTTAAAATGTGGTTTGAAAAAAAAAATCTTTCACTGTTGGTTATATATATATATATATATATATACTGTATATATATATATATATATATATATATATATATATATATACCTGTATATATATAATTCATTGTATATACTGTATATATATGATTCATTTGAGATACGAGTAGTTTGACTTATGAGCTCCGTCACTGATCAAATTAAACTCGTATCTCAAGGTACTTCTGTACTAAATGCGATATATTGGATTAAAGGTCAATGCTTTTTCTTCACCACAACAACATTTCTGACTCCTAATCCTGCTAATATGTAATCCCACATACTGGAATTTCAACCTTTTACATGGCGTCTCCTCATATATTTTACATGCAACTTGAACATGTTTTGAACATGTATTATGAAAAGTTAGTCTTTTGGTGCAAACTGGTCGTCAGACATATCAGCTACACAAGCTGGTGCATTTTTTAGTGCAATACATTTTAACTAAGAAAAGACTTATTTTACTGTTTGTTTAAAACAATACAGTTTTCATAATCAATGAAGCAATTATTTTAGCAGCTAAACTGTGAAAATACTCAAACATGCTGCTTCTCTGGAGCAAATAAGGAAATGAAAAAATTAACACATGGCTATACGATGAATGGACGGACAGATGTCTTGTTTTAAAGTGTTTCAAATGAGACAGTGCAAACAACTACCCCCACTGGGTTAATCAAAGAAGCTTCTGTTGCTCCTCCCAGCTGCGTGTCAGTCGACTAACACTCCCGAGCACATGCACCGAGCACCGCGGATGTGTGTGGATTGTCTAATGAACCCTCCTTTGTCCCCGTGTTGCAAAGTTTAGGCTGCTTCAGCGTTGAAATGAGGCCCACCATGCTGAGCTTGAGGTTTTTGAAGCTCTCATGTTAGAAGTTGCAGCATCACCTCCCACTGCACAGACTTTCTGCCAAACACAATACATACAATCCTTGCAGCTTTCTTTTTTGTTGTAGCTGAACCTATGGAGCTGAGCTCTGCTTACTAACATCCTAGATGTGCCAGGCCTGTCATGTATGGATCTGCAGACAAACTCTCTAATGAGAGTTGCTAATAAAGTCAACTCCAGTGTTTGGTTTGTCTTAAATCCTTCAAACAGCCCTGCCATCTGTCTGTGTTATCGCCTTCATATGCACGGCATGCTATTCGAAGCGTTGTGTGATTTTACATTGCTTTTTAAGTAATCAGCCCTGCAAATGTTTATTGGGAACTTTCCACATGCAGCTTTTTACGCTAACCATCAGGGGAAAAGATAAATGCATTCATTCATCAATGTGCGTAAGCTCTACTGTACATTTCCGCATACTCTCTGTTGGCACATCCGACCCTGTGATGTAGTCATCTATCATTAATTTTGCCATCTTACAAATGAGAAGAGAATAGCTTGCCAATTAATCTTCATCTAACACCCAGGGTGCTTACCAAACACCCCAGTATTGCGGGTGCTTTCCATGCTTTGGCACTGCAATCCGTGCAAACCTTTATTTCCAACAATCTTGCTTCAGCCATTACACAGGCCAGAAAAGAGGAAATCCAAATCTTAGCAGGCACAGAAATAAGGACATTGATACAGTAATAAAACATGGATTATGGTTGTTCTTAATAGGCTTCTCAATGAGTGCACACAGTGCCGAATCTTAATATTGCCTGCGGTACACGCTGCTCCTCCTCCCTTCCTCACTATTACAATATGAAGCTAAAACAGAAAAAAAAACAGACAAGATTGCCAGTTTCTTCCCACTCTAATTGCAGATTAAAGACAAGAAGTGGGTCCGGCAGATGAAAATGTCACTACTTTGTCACTTGGCTTTCTGAAGAACGGATCCACTATTAGCCTCAAGTCACAGCCTTCAGAGCAAATGACTGTTTGAAGGCAGCAGGGGCCTGTTGCCATATGGCACAAGACATCGACAAAATTGAATAAACAGCAGAGATTTGCGAAAACAACGCAGCAGGAGTGCATCATTAGACAGCAGTTGTCCGTGAGAGAGACTGCAATTTAAATAGGCAGAGGGGTTATACAGAGAGTAACAAAGTGCAAGAATCAATGTGAAGGCTGCCATAGTTAATTCTTACGCCGCTCGCTCCCCTCCAGCAATGCAGCATTGACAGCTATCAGATATACAACTAGAGCACGCTCCCTGCTAGGTTTTCCCCTTTTTAAAGTCATATTTCTGTAAAAATATGGGAAGGTTAACTTTTTAATTGTTAGTTTTTATGTGCACCTAAAAGCCATAAGAAATATTCAAAGAGCAACAAGGAGTGCCGACCATAACATAATTTTAACAGTTAATAACAATTATGCTGTCATCTTGACATCACTAGTGGCATTCTGAAGTTTGTAGTAATGGTGACTTGTGTAGTTGTGCACACACATAATCAATACATAGATTGTGTATAAAAGATTATTTTTGAGCAGCGACTCAACAGTTCAGTGTTCATCAGAATTATCTGAATTTTTATCCATATTCTGTGACTGCAACAACACTTTTATTGATCAAGGACAAACAGCAAGACTTCAGGGTGTCACTTCATGTAAAAAAAAAAGTTCATTAACATATACAGTGGTCTGATTATTGAACAGCTTCACATGAGATTATGAATTTGATCTGATATTGATCTGATATTTAAGAGTCAGATTGATATTTCAGTCTGCAATGTGAATCCTCAACAGAAGAGATCTATAGAATGAGTCTGGACCGAGCGTGTGTGTGTTTTTGTGTGTGTGTGTGTGTGTGTGTGTGTGTGTGTGTGTGTGTGTGTGTGTGTGTGTGTGTGTGTGTGTGTGTGTGTGTGTGTGTGTGTGTGCATGTGTGTAGTTGGTACGCAATGCTGTAATGGTGTTTGATCAGGAACAGATTGCTTGTAGGCTCTAGCACATCAGCTCAAAGTAGGTCAATAAAAGCAGGTTGACTGTTTCAGTTCACCATTCTGAACTTACATTCTTTGGTCCTCAGATGCTATGGCTAATTTTATAACGTCAAGGCCACTGATATATTTGGGTTAGGGTGTCACACCTTTCCATATTCTCAGAGATTTCTATTTCACTGCTTGGAAAAGCATCTGGAGCCCAATAAAAACCCAATATGACCACAGCCTTAGGCACATTAGCTCAGCCATCTCATTACACCGATGAGTCATCGCTGCCAGCATCATATCAGATCAATTCAGGCACAGTCATTGTTGCTCTTATCTCATTGTTTGCTTTTATTTCTTCCTGTTATAAAGGAAATTGGCCAAGAAGCGTAAGGAGACGCTGAACAGCACCCGTCAAGAGATGACTGTGATGGTCAACTCCATGGACAAGAGCTACACAGAGCAGGGTACGAACTGTGACGAGGCCTTGTCCTTCATGGACACACACAACCACACGCTGAATACTCGTAGTGAGTGTGCGCTCACGCTCAACGGACGCAGCGAGTGCGCGCTCACGCTCAACGGACGCAGCGAGTGCGCGCTCACGCTCAACGGACGCAGCGAGTGCGCGCTCACGCTCAACGGACGCAGCGAGTGTGCGCTCACGCTCAACGGCCGAGGTAAGACGGCCCTGCATCAGCACAAGCAGTTTTCTACAACAATACACATGGTCACACTTACACACATACACACACACAGACTGGTAGGTGCAATTTATTGGGCTTGGTAAGGCGAGTTAGAAATCAGACTCACCAGTGGATATTCCTGCAGGGACAAAGACATTTTTGAAATATGGTCTTATTTCAAGTCATCCCTGGATGTAGTAACATATTCAGAGACTAAATCCAAACTGGTATCTTGGTATGAAATCCTCTTTAAGAGTCTTCCCAATATATTTAACAGCACCATTTATTGTTGAAAATTGATTATGAAGTGTCTTAATACACATTTCTTTGTTTTCCATTTTGGCTTTTTTTAACTGTCTTTATTTAGACCAAGGGGGAAAAAAAGCCTGAAAGTCATTTTGAAATGATTTAAAAAATTAAAACCACCATGTTATCGCCAACAGCAGTCAGTGGGGAGGTAGCTTGCTCAAAGCAGTCCGATAGAATTCACTTTCATTTAACCGAAAAGCCTTTGATATGATTTTTAGAGACTATTTGGTTCTTCATCTTTCTTTTATCCTTTTTACACATTCTCTTTTAGCTGAATTACTAAACTTAAACTTAGATAAACACTAATAAAATACTGTTAGGATTGTGTTATTGATGTTATCAATCTTAATCTGGAAACATAGCTGTGTTCATAGTTATTGTTATATTGTTCTTCTGTAGGGTCAATGCTCAGCACAGTTCTGAGATCCTAAATATTGTTTCCTCCTTGAAAACAAACTAGATCTGCTCCACTGCATGAGCCTATTAATTTTACACAACCTTGGTTAAACTTAATACTTTAGTAATGGACAGTTCAGCTAAATCTGCACTGAGGGCTTGACCTGGTATAATCCCAGTCAAAACCATTAGATTAAAAACTCCACAGCAGCTTCTGTCTGCACAGCACTGCAGGGGATGAGCCCCAAAGATGCTCTGACCTTGATTAACTGTCTGTTAGTGTGAATGTTTAAATCTGGTCTGTCTGTTTAAAGTGTTTTTTTTAATGCATTACTTCTTTCTCCATGTATCGGTTTGGCCTCTTTTTTTTCTGTATGACCCACAAGTGTAATTTTGGCTCAACACATCCTGATTAATAGGCAGAAGTCCTGAACCTGCTGCCCTTAAAACTTAAACCTCATTAACATGGCAGGTAGCTTTGTTGATGTTCAGCCTTAGTGCCCATTAAGGCACTATGTTCTGAACAGATACGGATACTCATTCAGGAAGCGCCTTCCATACATCTTTGGACTTTATTGATTAGGGCAGCATGGTGGCACTGTGGATATCACTATTGCCTCACAACAAGAAGGTCCTTGGTTCAGTTCCACCCGGGCTTTTCCTTGCAGAGTTCACATGTTCTCCCTGCCTCTGTGTTCCCTGACTTCCTCCTACCTCCAAAATAACATGCAACGTAAATCAATAGGCCACCGTATATCGACCACAGGTGGGAATGTGTGTGTGAATTGGTGTTTGTCTCTCCATGTCCAGGTCATCATTGTAAATGAGTATTGACCTGCTCAAGCGAGGAATGCCAAATGTACACAGACACACCAAAGAACAGAATATCGAAGCGTCTTTTCTCAAGAAATCATACGTGATAATAATCTTTGTCATCAGATTTGGTATCCAGGGAAACTGGTGTCAGAGAATCTGTGGTGTTTGGACTCTTCAGGTTGTTAGATCCTCCGAGTTGTCCCCTTCATCTGCGGAAGACAGTAATGTTCCACTAGCTCTCTTCTGAGGGCTCAGGTGACAGCACATCTGAACTTCACCAGGACCGCTTTGAATGGTCTTAGCTGATGCTGATGCTGAGGAGACTCCACTGGTGTCTAACTATCAGCATCATCTGGACGTCAACCTTTCTCCTTACTGCATCAGCCACGTCCATTATTGGCAGCTCTCCTTTGTGATGTGAACTCTTAGTAAATTGCAAAGACAAAAACTTGAGATTTGGATTATAAATGACAAGGATCCATTAATTTCTTTGGCTACAGTAACCTACTGGAAGCACAATCTCATTAGTTGAAGTCCAAAAACGCAATGCAGATAAAAATGCATCAAAGAGTCAATATCCACACATTCATTTTAAATACATTTTATTTATTATTGCATCGTTATAACGTGTACCACTTTTTACGCATTATGGCAGAATATTGGCAGCTCGCTCGGTATTGCTCATCAAATTTGATTTCAGTATACAGAAAATTGTTTATACTTATACATTAATCATTGTTTCTTTTTTATTTATCATTCTTTGTATCTTATTATTGATCATTGAAACACTGATCACATAGCATTACTCATTTTAAACTCTCAGTTGTTTGTTTTTTTTAAATTCTGTACTCACTAATATGTATGCATGTGTTTTATCTGCTAACTAGGGTGCTTTCTAAATCTCCCTTCAGGGATCAGATCAGCATATAAAATTTAAAAAAAATAAAAAT
This sequence comes from Antennarius striatus, assembly GCF_040054535.1. Lineage (NCBI taxonomy): Eukaryota > Metazoa > Chordata > Actinopteri > Lophiiformes > Antennariidae > Antennarius > Antennarius striatus. The sequence continues at coordinate 15,279,387 of NC_090793.1, forward strand.
GATTATTGTTCAACATTTCTTACATGTTACTGGTCAATACATGAGTCTACGTCAAGCTTCATCATTTCAGTGATTCAGGTTTTTTCTGTAACTCTTCTTCACTGGTAAAGGATATTATGAGGGAGACATCTCCTCTTTTTGACAAGGTAGATGAGATCAAAGTGCATCTGGAACAGCTGACATTGAACCAATATGTACGTAGACGGAGCATAAATGACACCAAATGCCACTAGCTTCACCTCTGATGTGCAAACCCATTCAGCACAATGGTAAAACACACATTCACACACTTATTACTAAACTAGTTTTTAAACTTTATGCTTAAAAAGATTTGCCAGTTAATTAGTTGATTGACAGAAAATGATCAGATTATTTTTTTTCCTGCAACCAAATCTGAATAATTTCTTAGTTTCTCAACCTTTTGAGATATTAAATGTAGTCCTTTGGGCTTGCAGACTGTTGAAAGACATTAGATTGTATCAGCATGAACAAAACTGTTTTTTGTTATTACTGTATTAATCTTGCACAAATCATTTAAGAAATAATCATTTGTTTCAATTCTGTATTGAAGAAAAGCTTTTGAAAAACCACATTTAATTTTATGTCACAACTAAAACTTTGAATAGCCTTCAGTGTTAACAATCGTTACTGCAGCAAACCCGGCAAAATGGTTGACTGATTTCTCTGTTTGATGTTGTAATCTATTTTATCATTTTTCTGCAGGACAAATACAAATATTGTTTTTATACACTAGATTTGTACATTTGAAAATCTAATTCGTAGATTGTGAAATTGACTGAATAATTTGTCAGATGTGAAAATATAGTTATGAAAGGAAGTTGGTCAAACTTGACGGGATTTGAAACAATGAAGCACAATCATCATTGACTCAAAAGGTTGCTTTAAGTTTGACTTATAATATCATGTATTTTTATTTCCAAGGGGTCAGTGCAGGTTTAAATGTTGGTATTGCTATTTTTATGTCTGAAAACTACCTCAACTACTGTGCTAGACTATTGATTTCCTTTTGTCTTGTTCATGTTCTCCATTTCTAGCCGGGTCATCACCCTCCTCCTTCACACTGCCTAAAGCCAACACTCTCAGTACTTCCATCCCTGCCAACTCCTACTACCCAGGTAAACATGCAAACGTAACACTGTATTTCCTCACGCCGATACTGTGTTTCAACAGAGATGCTCAGTGAAATCAGGTGATGTGAAAACTAGTCGTGAAATCTGCAAAGGTTTTAGGATGACTTAATAAAATTTGATGTTTTCAGACCTGCTAGTTTGATTAATTTTTTAATACTTCACAATAATACTTCACTGAGTGGTGTGATATTTGATAATTAAGTTCAAATAAAATAAAATTAAAAATTAATACACTTTTTCACACAGTTTCACAAATGGGAAGATTGAAAAATTGGTTTTGGATTGGGTTTTATACACTGCTGCGTTTCTAGTTAAAAAAGAAAAAATGTAATTCAGCTGTTCAATTATATTTAATTTCTCCAAATATTATGCATCATTTTAGATCTTATGTAATCATATTGCAGCTAATTGATTCAATAGAATAAAGAGCAGTTAGATTTTCAATCAGTTAAACTTGGTGTATAATTTTTCTCAGGAATATTAACGAGTTTTCTGGTAGCTGCTTAATAGGAAACCAAATATACTGTCACTTATAATTATAATTATTACAATTATTATTTGTGATTGATTTGTGTGGGTTTATCTCGAGTTCGTTTATTTATTGCAAACTCTCTTTCCTCCTACAACTTCTGCACTTGTTTTGGGGGTATGAGCAGATCCCTTTGTGCCAACTGCCATCTTAGGTGAGACACATTTCCTTTTTCCATTAATGTTATTTATTCCTACCTCTGCACTGAAGAAGATAACAGAACATCCCATTCATTTGATGCCAGTCTTACAACCTACCTGTGAGGACAAAAAAAAAAGAACAGATGTCTTTTCCCCATTTTTTTTTGGTTTGGTTGGTTCTTTTACATAAAGATGGCTTCCTCACCTTCATACCTGCCTGCTGCTTCTCCCCCCTCCTCACGTCTTCCTCCTCTTTCCTCCCTCCTTCCTCTCCCTCCCCCCCCATCAGATGAGGGGTCTCTTCCGGGCTGAGGCTGGCTTCACTCCATCCCATCCGCATTGCGTGTCGTGCGTGTGATGTCACATACATGTTTGACCTCTCATATGCATGGACAGACATGTGGACTGGATGTGGGGGGAGTGTCTAAGGGGGTCAATGGTTGGGGGGAGGTGGGGTGGAGGCATGTGCACTGAGACACAAAGTAGAAATTAAACAGAGGGAAATGGAAAAACCCTCTTAGCCTCCCTCAAAAAAAAAACTTTCAGACAGGATACATTCAGTCTGAATATCTAAAGACTTGCATTAACTGTGCTGCCCTCCCCTTCCCCCCCCACCCTCTCTCTCCTCACTACGCATTTAACTCCCCTCCCTCCCTCCAAAACAACAACCTTTTCTATTATTCTTTTTAATGTCACTCCCCCTGCCTTTGGCTAACTGCTAGTGACCTACTTGCTTTTGTTTTGGTTTTTGCAGTGTTTATTCATCGTGTTCAGTGATAAAAAAGAATTCTAAAATAGCGTTATTGTTTTTTTTCTTCTTTCGCTAATCATTACTGGCCTTTCTTGAACACGCAGCTTAAAGTGCGGTATGTTAAACAAGGAGGTTTTAACAGCAGCGGACCATATATAAGTGGGGCACTACAACTGTAACAATTTAATACTTAAGGCCAAGAAGAAAGACGCAATAAGCTACTTCACATTAGCGTAGAATTTACGAGTACACAACTTACAGTTAGATCATAGTATTTTTATTTTTGTTTTTTTCTGCACGAGTGCAATGCAGATCGCTGTCTTTCATCATCGCTGTTGTGACAGCTGCTTATGTTAGTTCCACAACTAATGAACCATGAAACAATTACATGAAATTATGGCAGCCAAAAAAGGTTACATGCTTTCAGCTGTGACACATTTAGTTGCGGTATTGTCTCATCAGTCGAGGTTAATGATCAGAACTGATTCGCTCATAAAGGACAGATAATGGTTTTTGATTTCACTTCAGACTGTTATTTAAAAGACATAGATTAATACAGGTGTCATCACACTAGTACTTTCAAATTTAATTACGGTAAATTGCAGGATAAAATCCCCCCCCCCCCCCCCCAAATAATTGGCATTGTTTAAATTGAAAACATGCAGATCTGAATCAATGACATCTTGTTCCCAAGATGACCAGTATCACCTTTATTTTCTCCCTTGAAATCCATGACTTCCTTGTTTTGTTCTTTTACTTTTGTCTTGCACTGTTGAAATTGCCCCATCCATCCACTCGACATCCTCCCCTTGACTAGGGCTTTCTACCCAGGCAGTTTGGACTGAGAAGGCATGTGATCCTGCCCTCAAGCATAGCTTTAAAAACACTCTACTGTAACAGGTTCTTATGCTATATTGTTACTTATCCCCTCTCTCCTCTCTCTTGTCCTCTCTTTTTCTTTACAAACGTAACTTCCTATGTATCTGGTATCTAAAAAGTGCCCATTAATGGTAAGTTTTCCCAAGTGGGCCCTGGGTTTGGGGGGAAGAAGGTGGTGTTTACTCAGAAAGCAAGCCGACAGTGAGGGGCTGCTTCTTTCACGGACATTCAGACATTTATTGCATGACCAGTGGACATGTTAGCATTTCACCACCCTGCATACCGTGCCACACCAAGCCACCATTAGCCTAGCATGATCAAAGTATGTACAGTGCCCCATCGGCAGCATCACCCCATGCATTCTCCTCCCATCTCCGCTTCCCTCCTCTTTTGATATGTTTTCTTTCTTAGGTTGGTTTTTTTCTTTGTTTGGTTTTTTGTTTTGTTTTTTTCATTTGTTGAGGGGAAATCGGGTGGCAGGCGTTGAATCCATGCTTTGTCTATGTGATGCTTTTGACGGTGCCTGCTGCAACATGCTCACTGTGGCCCACTGCAACCCCCCCTCCCCACATCCTCCACCTTCATGTTTCTGGACACCCTCCATCGTCCGCTGGCTCCCCCACAGCATCTGTGCCTCATGTCTGCCACTGACTGAATTACAGTATGAAAGTGCTGGAATTAACTCTCACTATGAGCCGCAGCCCAAAACCAGCATACTGTACTGCCAGTAAACAAAAAGACAAGCTTGTTTTACAGCATCTCCATGTGGATCTGTAGAATGACTCTACACTGGTTATCACAATCAGGAACTTCTGACTCCCTTTTTACCTTGATAGAACCCATATTACATGCAGTAGGCGCAGGGCCTTGTATTTAATGGCTGTTACAGTCCCATAGGTCTGTAATATTAGATGTTTGTCAGCCACACACTGAGACAGATGGACCTGTACCTCCATACCACATGACTCATCCTATTACTCAATGATGTTGTGTCGGTGTTCCCAAACATAACAAACAGATTACGAATTACGAGTTGTTTGTCAATCTGGACGGTTGTGACATAATGCTTCGCAGCAAATGAGCTAATGTGTAACCTTTTTTAATAGGGTGTGAGTGAGATATGAACTGGTGTGTGTTGCAGCACTCACCACCAAGAAAACACCATTGCCATTTGCTGCTTCCAGCATCATGTCACCCCCCCAAAAGCATTTTATAACAACATGCAGATGAATCTCTCAAGGCCAGTTCCTGCCTCTCTGTCCTGACCTGTCCTGGCTTTTTCTTCTTTATGTGCCCCCCCTTACAGATGAGAGCCAGAACACGGGTAGTGACACCAGCAGCCTGGTGCAGTCGCACACTCACTCCCTGAGGAAGCGGGAGCCGGTAGACGTGCCGTACCAGACCGGTCAGCTGCACCCTGCGATCCGTGTGGCCGATCTCCTCCAGCACATCACCCAGATGAAGTGTGCCGAGGGCTACGGCTTCAAGGAGGAGTACGAGGTAGGACCCGATCACCCCCCCCACCCCAACCAACACATATAAAGCCCAGTGATTGTTCTATTAACATTTCCAGAGTGTAAATCAAATGCATCAGTCTAACACAAGACTTTCTCTGTGACATGGTGTGCAGCTTTGCGCCTCTCTTTCTGCCACTGTTTTCTTCTGTTTGTCTCTCCTCTGTTTTGTACAGCACAACTGTTTTGTTTCTCCCCAGATGCTCTTTTGTGATAAATTGTTAATGCAAGCTTTCTCAGTGTGTTTACGGCACGATTCATTTTGTTGTTCATCTGTTCTGCATTGTTTCCAGCAAGTGGATTGTGTGTGCATGTGTACGTTTGTGTAAAACGCTGCCTTTCCCAGCTCTCCTTGAAACTCAGCTGGAGACCGACTCGAAATGCAAACCCCTCCCCTCCACCCATTCCCCCCCACACACACCACATATAAGGATATAAGGAATAGCTTGTCTTAGTCTTGTCCTCTCTTCTGTCTGAATCAGGTCAGATTATGCTCTTGCGACAGCAGCTTGCTGCTCTCTTGTTGCATAGCGGTGTTTGTAATCTGACACCACGCCTCTTGACGACACCAGAACAAAAGATTTTGCACCAAAAGAGCATCACTCTCATTTCCTCTCATTAGTGAAGGAGGCTGGCATTCTTGGCGGTGCTCCAGGCTCCTCGCCGTCCCTCAGCATCCCACCAGCCTGTCTCAACTCACCCTGCTGCCACATTGAAAAATACTTACTCATTGAAATCCCTCTCTATAATCTCTTTTGCATCAGTCTCACTCTTCCATAACGCACTGGCCTTTTCCCTGATACTACCTTTTATTTTTCTCCATCGCCATCCCTACCCACACTCTCTATTTAATCATCAGATTTTTTTAACAGCATATTTATATTGCATTCCTTATGTCATCTCTTCTGTTGTTTTATAATTTGCTTATCTAGGTCTGTACCTTGTGATATTTCCTTATTTCTCTCCCTTCTTAACTCTACTGTGTTGGCCAGACCTATCAGTAATTAACTCCCCACTTCCCTGTCATGAGTGCAGAGTTAATACCACCTCGCATTGATACGTGCAGCATCGGATCATTGAGGGCCTGGAGTGCTTTGGGCTGCCTTCTGGGACTAATCCATTATGGATAAAGGTGTTTTGGGTTCATGCAGTCAGATGCATAATAGTCAATCAAAAGGGAGCAACGCCACAACAAGTTACCCCCCCCCCCTCTCCTGTCATCTACCCTTCCACAGACATTCATTGAAAGGGCCTGCAGGGTTTGAAGTAGCTGGTGTTCACATGCTAGAGCCATTCATTTGTTTGTTGTGTTCAGCTGCTGTCTTTTCTATCTATATGTCTTCAGGTTAATGCCCTTTTTAACCATTTATTTGATAAGATTGAAGCCCAATGCACCTCAAAACCTGTTGACTTACACTGTACCATATCTCTCTCTGACCCATGCTTCTTGTTATTCTGTACGTTAACTTTGGATCAGATAAACGAGGTAAGCCAATACTTTTTGGTTATTTATGACATTTTTTGAGATTTTAGCTGATATCACTCACCTGACACACTGGTGGTGCTTGTTGGCTATTTTAAGGCCCTGTGGGATCGCAGAATCTCACATTTATGATCTAGTCTGAAAAGGGCATTCACCAACAGAAGCTATGCAAAATCACTGAAGCATTTGACATCAGATGATGAAATGTGTGAAATGGTACTTTTCTTTCACATGTGTCATGTCAAAGTGTCGCCGTTATCATTGTGAGGTGTTATTTTTTTCTATAAGTTCTCCATAAATAAATTGTTTTTTTATAAAGCTTTTTGAAAGAGTAAATCTATTCCTTTAGAAAAAGAGTGGATCAAGTAAACTGCTCTAATGCAAGTAATAGATTAAAAGAATAATTTGACACGTTTATGTGACTTATAGGAACTATTCTTTCCAAAGGCTCTATAAATACATGATTCATTTTAAATCTATTTGCATGTTCAAATTCTTCTGCATGTGTATACACAGTTTGAGAGGACAAGCAGAAAACAAGTTCAGAACTCACTTGTTTTCAGCTCTGTTTCTGTGAATTGAAATGTTGCATCTGACCCTCAGGGACAGCCAGGAAATTGTAGAAGTGACCCAAAATTAAGTCTAGTCAGTTGCACATCTTTGCTTTTCCAATCCTGTTTTTTTTTTTATTCACCCCGGTTTATATACCATAAACTCTGTTGTGGCTTAACTAAGGTTTTCCTATTTCTGCTGAATGCACTGAAAGGGACATACTGTTGAATTAAAATATTAAAAGCAATGTAAATGTTGAGTTGTACCAGCTGAAGCAGAAAGAAACACTACATTCAACACTGACCTTTCACTTTGACAGTTTCACAGTCACAGTCCGATGAACTTTGGACTGATGATTATTCCCATCAGATGACTTTTAAATTGAAAAACATCATAGAAACCCCCCCCCCCAATCTTGGTAGCTCTTCTTACACCATAATTATTTTGTAAATTCAGGATCTAAAAAGTCTGAGGAATGAAACAAACCTCTGGGACAGACAGGGTCACTCATTTTAAAGGAGAACTAGTTGCCTGGTAACGCCTTTCGACGAGAGGATGATTTGTCTCCAGATGCGTGATATTAGACCTTTATCCTTCAGAGTGACAGAGGGAATGGCAATGGCCCATTCATTTACTCAAGACAGACTGCCACAGGAGGTAGAGGCTTATATAATTTGTCTGTGAGACATGTCTTTTCTGAAAGAATGGAGTATTTATTTTGGCATATTAAAGCGGTTTCTCAGTGAAATCACTAATCCTTAAGACTTAATACAGGAATATGTCCTTGTGGCATGTCTGAGACCTTTATTTGCCAGACAAATGACCTAATGCCTTCCTCAGTGCTGAGATGAATGAAACCATCAAGTCCTAAAACACTGAAACACTGAATGATGGAAGATGAACCGCCGAGCTCTCTCAGACTGGCTAACTGCACAAAAAGGAACACTCCAAATAATCTCTTTAACCTCTGATAAGTGCTCTTGAGTCTTTACTTGCAGAGGGCTTCAATTCTAATGTATTCGCTGACTTTTCAAATGTGGATAAGCCGACAATCAAAAAAAAGCCAGAACAATAAAGTGTTTTTTTGTTTTTTTTTTGTTCCGGCCAGTCTGCTCGGAGCCAACCCCCACCCGCCCCCCTCACCGAACAGCGGAGGACTAGCAGTGAAGATGCATTTTCATAATTTGACTTAATTGTGCCTGGTGTGCCATCAGAATGGAAATCTCCCCAGCGAGAGATGATAAATATTTCATGAGGGTAATCTGAGCGGAGCGGTTTTGATCTGCAGACGATGAGCTGGCCTTATTTTATTTTTTTATTTTTTTCCCCGCAACGAGTTGATTGAGTCCTTCAGATGAGGCAGAGAGAGAGAGAGAGAAAGAGACAGCCTCGAGGTGGCTCCACCCGGCAGAGAGGCGCAGGGGGAGAGGTTTGAGCGAGACACCCGCCACCTCTACCCTGATGGTGCTCTCAGTTTGACAAGACTCCCCAAGATCCACAATCCTCTGTACGCTTTATGTCTACTAATGATGTGAATAAATATCTCACTGTAGTTTCCTCTCTTATATCAGGCTGGTTAATGTTTTCATTCGTGACACCATAATTCATCTGCCCCTTCTCTCTTTTCTGTTTTTTTTTTTTTTTTTCCAGAGCTTTTTTGAAGGACAGTCAGCGCCATGGGACTCTGCCAAGAAGGATGAGAATCGCATGAAGAACCGATATGGGAATATTATTGCATGTGTGTACAAAAGCATTTTCTGAGCACTCATGAGTTTTTGTGTGTCGTCCCCATCCTTCAGGCTGATTTATTGGCCAGGCTTGTGACTCTGCTTAAGTCTAAGCTGCTCAAACAGAGTTTTATTATCAACCAACGAGAGCAGCTTTGACCTTTCCAATCTACTTTTATATTCATCCTCCTGCAGCGTCTTTTCAGTTGTGAGAAAATGTGCTCGCAGATGGCACATGGCATGGAGAGCTAACAGTTTCTATAAAAACATTCAAATTCACAATGGATTCATATTAGCCATCCAAAGTCTATCAATTAAGATTGGACACTCGTAAAAATCACTGCAGGAAAAACCTCAGATCATCCACTTTGGGTTATTTCCTTAACATAACTGTAAAATTATTTTTATTTCCTGCAAATGAAGTTGGAAAAGCTCCATTTCAGAAACGCGTCCAACCGACACCAATTTGTCCACATTCAGAGAAACTGTAAATGCATAATATGGGACTGTGATTTCACATGATTGGAGTTTTTATGAGGTCCTCCTCTGTGCAAGCTCAAACTTTTCATTTGTGAAGGTTCATATCAGATGCCAATGTGTTCTGTTCATCTCTTCCTCTGTTCTATCAGTCTCTCCGTCTCTCTTTGCCATTTTTTTTTCTTCCGATGCCCTCGTTAATATGATTAATTCAGCGTCGGCTTCTTCCTTTCTGCCTCTCTTCCAGATGATCACTCCCGTGTCAGGCTGCAGGCCCTGGAGGGGGAACAGAACTCCGATTACATTAATGCAAATTATGTTGATGTAAGTACACACACCAGCCAGCGCCACCAACGCAAAGGTCATTGTGCATCCTCCTGGGGAGAGAGAAGGCGCTGGTGCCACCATCCTGGAGGGCCTGAGGGACTGCGCAGCCCCCTACTGCCTGCCCATCACAGACACGCACACGCACACACACACACAGTTGCAGTACCTTTATATTCGACTTTAGGGGCTGCTGTATCTATTCACTGGATATATTAAGAGGAATAAAGATCAGACCCTGACAGCTGTGGGAGAGAGAAAACACAAACCAGCTCACAGAGGAAACTCAGGGTATAATTTTGGACTTTTCTTTTGAAAACTGCAGGAATACATTAAGGAAACAAAACTGAGACGAAAAATGCAAGCATGTGAATTCTAGAATGAGCAGCTTCATCGTAAACGGTCATTAACATTACTCAAGGAATGAGTGGTGTTTTTTTTTTTTTTTTTTTTTGTTCCATCTGTTCCATCGTTTCCTGTTTGACTACTGGACACTTTGTTAGAGTACCTTAACAAACCTTTACAGTGAGTAAAAGTATTTAAAAGGCAGCAAAACCGATCCAACCCACTTAGAACACACAACACGGATCCGACCTGATTTGCTGTTGATAGCGGCGCGAGCAGCAGGAGGTGTCCAGTCGCAGCAGCTCACTGGCCTTTCTGAGCAGATGTTTCCGCTCCATGTGTAATGGCCTGGTTATGTACCTGACTCCCTAAGTGGTTTTCTCTCACTCTCTCTCCCATCTTCTCTTCCTCTGCCCCCTCTAATGTGGTAATTTGTAATCTCTTGTTACGCCTTCAAACATAAATTCATAATGCAAGGTGTGCTACGCCAAATGCAGGAGGCTTAAATTATTTACCTTTCCCACTATTCAGTTTATGGCCCATTATGCTGTGGAACAGGGTGCTTCGGAGAACACTCTTACAATAGAGAGGACCCATTATAAGATAAGAATATACGCATATTAAAGAGGGTCCTGATTGAAAAGGATTTTCACTGCTTTACTGGCTTCATTGAAAAACTACTTTGTAGCAATATAGGCAGATGGGTAATGATGTTTTTGCTCTTCAGAAAGCTTTTTAACTCATCTAAAAGCCTGTCCTACCCACTAACCTCTAATGTGTACATCATTTCCAAGAGTGTTTGTCATTTTTCTCCGTTATGCTGCCGATTATTTTCAACCATGTAAGAGCAAACAGAGATGGTCTTCTATGTTACCTCTCTGCAGCTGATCGACTGTATTCATCAGCATTCAGGAGACAGGGAAACGTGATATTGTAGCTTTTCTGTAGAGTTCGGGTTGCCACAAAGACCTTTACCGTGTGTGTACAGTTACGGTGTGCATTCACCGTAACAATTCTCAGCCCTGTTTACTAATGATTGCGCTCATATACAACTCATTTAGATCTATTATCAACATCAGAAGAAATCATGTTCAGAATTTCTTTGTCGGTCAAATATTTACTTTTTTTTTTTTTTTTTTAACCTATATTTTGGAAAACCCCAGTTTATTGGCTCAGCTAACAGAGGTTGTGACAACGATTGGAAACGGCAAAGTCGTTTATGAAACAGCAGTAACGTGTGCGTAGTGTAAATTTCAATAAATGACCTTCTGTACAAGTGGATTCCTTCCATGTTCCTGCCTTGCAAGCCCTTTAAACAAATTAATTTGGACTCAGAATCCTACATCACAACCTGTGGTCAACCGGAGAATAATTCATTTCTACCTGACTGGAAGGTTAAAGGGTAGAACAGGAGGAAACTCACAGAGACATCATAATATAGCTAATCCTAAGGCTCTTGCTCACATAGGTTAGGTTGACATGATGTATTATTTTTGATTTATGAAAACAAGTGGAATAAATCACTGAAACAACTGTCATACAATAAATCTGTGGCTTGTGGGCCCTCTGGAGGCTGGAGCCTCAGGGTTGTTTCTCACTTTGCCGCTTTACTAATCCTTTGAATGCACTGGATTGTCAGTTAACATAATAGAAGGAAGTGTATTTTTCAAAATAAATAAATTGTGTGTAAATGTATTAAGCAGGTGATAGGCTTGCTACCCCAGATTTGCTAAAGTGGCCTATCTAATGATATTCAGACGGAAAATATAAATCCATGCCCACAGGCAAAAACACTTCACTCTGCATATTTTAGACACCCCACTCTTCCTGGAAAGAATTAATATAAATCATCATTGTAACAAGCAATACAGCAAACCTGCAGAGAGCATAGCGCATATTCAATTCTCCTTTAGTAATTTACACAGCCCCAGAAACAAAACCTCTTCAATTAATAATTTCAACACGGATGTTTCTGCTTTTATCTCTTTGTGTCGTTCGTGAACAAACACTCTTAGGCACCTAATGTAACGTGTTTGTGGAGAGTCGTCAGTCAATTTACAGCCATTTCTACTCACCTGACAGTCACTGTCAGGGCCCTCCTTTCTTCTTGGCTCTCCCCCCCCTCCCCTCTAATCCGAAGACGTTCCGGGCCTCCACTTACATGAAAGCACAAACAAATCTCCTCCTCAGTCCGGAGATAAAGAAGTCATTAAAAATGGAGGACAGTTGAATAGCTGAAGGAGCCCAGTGGATGTGAGAGAGAGCGAGCAAAATATCCTTTTGTGTCTTTCCCCCTTCATTGGAGGAGCGTTAATCACAGCCAAAGTAAAATTGAATATGAAGGAGATAAGCAGAACAGCAGGGTTGGGGATGGGGGGCGGGGGTGCAAGACAATCAAGAGGAGGCAGGGCCTGGGAAGAGCCTTTAAGTCCTAATGTTTTGTTTCCATCCGCATATCTCTGGAGAAAAGACAAGGAATTGGACAAATAAAACTTGGAGGATTAGAGTAATCCTGGAGACTAGAGGCCTATTGTGGAGATCAGTGCTCTTAGTTGTATCTTGGGGATTATCAACACTTTGGATGCTCACTCCAGAGGTGTGCCGCGTAGAGTGCGTGTGTGTATGTGTGTGTGTGTGTGTGTGTGTGTGTGTGTGTGTGTGTGTGTGTGTGTGTGTGTGTGTGTGTGTGTGTGTGTGACAGAGATCTTTTAGGCGTTTCTTATCTTGCAGCATCACTAGCTTTCACAGTTTTCTCATTCAGTGCAATGTTGGAACAAAGAACTGAATGGGTATACAGTAGAACAGATGGCAGCCTGAATACACAAATTATTTCTGGAGAGCAGCAAACTTGTTCATTCTTTTTTGGGGGGGGGGGCAGCTCAGTTTATTTCTGCAGAAACATCTGAAACTGAAAACATCTGCTCTGTGATTCCATACAAGTGAAATACACTCAATGCATTGTTGAATGCAAGAAAAACTCAAAATATATGCATGCAAGAAAACAAACATCAACGACTGTGTGTGTTTTTAAATTGTGTGTGTCACAATCATTTTGTTAGTGTAAAATGAAAAATTGTTTAATTTGGGTGTTTTTTTTCTTTTCAGGGCTACCATCGGCCAAACCACTACATTGCCACTCAAGGTAAGAATATAACTTTCTAAAAATGAATGAGGCACTCAGTTAGAATGTGTAGGCGGTGAGACGTGGAGGATGCGTGTGTGCAGGTGTTCCGCTCATCGCCATTATTGTTTACACGCGCTCTCTAACTGCTCTTTGATGCTCAGTCAAGGTTGTGTTCAGGGATTCTGATACTGCTCAGCGCACACATGACTACACACACACACACACACACACACATACACACATGCACTGACACACACTTACAGACCTCTATGTTTTCTCTGTCTGCCTTTTCTCTTTCCTGCCATCGGCGGTGTGGGAGCAATTAATCAGGCAGGCTGCGAGAGAGCTGAATAAATAAATGGATTAGCTGACATGTACAGGCACATTTTGTCACTGTGTTAATCTGGCCTGCAGATTCACCCGGAGAGGAGCATTTACCCTGACCCCAGAGGTTAAGTCTGATTGATGCTTAATTGTTATGAATTTTTGCATCAAGAGCCTGTCTCCCACACAACAGAGCTGCATGCATGGGGATTATGTGTACCATTTAAGAAGAAAAGACAGTGGGGGAAGAAAAAAAGAGAGACGTTTTTTGCGAAAAGGCTTTAATGGATTCACGGTCTGCTTAGGTGGAACTGGGAGTTGCATAATTACCTGTTTATTAGTGCGTTGCCTCTCTGCGTCAGTGTCTCAATTAAAACAGCCCAGTGTTTGCTCGTACTTCAGAAAGAAGTGGCATAACAATCGGACCGCATCACGGTCCTTTTCCTGTATGCTTATATTGACCACCAATGAGAAAACGTAACTCGGTACACTCCCTCTGGGGCTGTACAGGTTTGTATTTTACTTTCTATGCCATGTCAGACTTTTACTCAACTGCATTTTCTGTGGAAACCGTTTTTCTTCTGCTTTCTGACAGCTTTGGTTAATTTTTCCAACTTACAGTATTGGGCAATATAATGATTTTCTGTTTATTTAATTGCCCAATAATCAGCAATAACTTCAGCAAAAGTATTTTTTCATGGAAAAATATATCTACATTGTAGTTGTAGATTCTTTTATCTATACCAAGACCCTTTAAATATATTAAACAAACATCCTGAAGGTTAATATTTGTTTTGTTTTTGTTCTTTTAATCAATACTTAATTCTGATTAATCTTTTTGTAACTCTTTAACAATGTAATTTGAAAATTAATTCCTATTGAAAACTAAAGGTGTATTCAGTGGATCATCTCAGCTAAGGGGCATAAGAAAACTAATTATATGAACCCCTAATCCAAATTCCAATTATTGAAGTAACCAAACATAAATGTGGAAATAGTAATCATTAAATAATTAATTTCTTTATTCAAACCCACTCAGCACACCACATGCACTAAATTTCCACGGGGTTTTTGTTTTTCTGTATGCCCAAAAGTTCTTCAAAGTTTCCATCAAACAAACAGAAACAAATCAACAAACCATCTCTGATGACCTATTTCTGGGAAGTAATAAGTGTTGATTACAGCCTTACAGATATAATATGTATTATTAATCTGACAAAGGACTCTGCCTTTGTTGTACAGTTTGTGAATTACATCCACCAATGTTTCTAACAATGTCCAAAACCACAGAAATCTGTGATGTTATTGAAGATAATGGGGTTTCACTTGGTTGCCAGTCACTAAAACGTCCTTTATAGAATCAGGGAGAAGGAATTGGAACATTTATGTCTGACTCACATCAGACACACTTTTGGTGGTTGTCTGACAGTGCAAACAGCAACTCCCATGATTATATCTACAGCTTGTTTTGATCTGCTGAAAGTTTTAAAAAAAATATATCTCCATGACACTTTTTAAAGGTTTTACTTTTTGTTTTACTTTTTATATTTTTACTATCCTGCCTCCCTCCCACTGTCAGCTGGGATAAGCCCCACACAGGATAAGTGGTACTGTAATTAATAAATGAATAGTATGTTTTTCTGATCATTCTTAGTGACTTTCATTTACCGTACATTTTGCAGGGTGGCATCAGTGCTTTTACTTCGGCACTGGTACTTTCCAGTGCTTCCTCCCCCGCCGTTGATCGACGAGTGAAACACTTATAACTAAGCACACATTATGTCAAGTGCTGACTCTCCTGTGGGGCTTCAGTTCACAAAAACAAGCAACTTCAACAGGCGCACTCACCGCTGAAAGGATTTCAACTGTATTATTATGACTTCTATAATTGTCCCATAGTCATTAAGAGCTTTCCACATTCCATTTAAAAATGCGCATATGGAGATCAGCAGTCAAAGAAATATTGCAAACAGAGGCCCTCACTAAGATGAAACGCTCCAGAAGCCAAACTTGTTTGCATTCAAGTTAATTAGTGCCTTTTTTCTCCTTGAGCTCGCGTAATAAGTCCTCATTTTCCATCGACGGTATCACCAGCATGATAAGGATTTTCACTCTGTAGAGCCATCCAGTATAAAACGGAGGAGGTGTGTGTGTGTGTGTGTGTGTGTGTGTGTGTGTGTGTGTGTGTGTGTGTGTGTGTGTGTGTGTGTGTGTGTGTGTGTGTGTGTGTGTGTGTGTGTGTGTGTGTGTGTGTGTGTGTGTGTGTGTGTGTGTGTAAGTGGAAACATCTGTATTCTTTGGGAGAGCAGGCCTTTTTATAATTCATCATCAGCTCCGGCAGACTGACAGGAAGGAAGGTTCAGTCTGCTGACACTAAGGCAAAGAGCAGTCTGAGATGATAGGAAAGCCAGACACAGACCTGTCTCTCACAGTCAGACAAAGTGCATACTGTAGCACCTGAAAAGAGCACCTGGGCATTGGCACAGTTGCTGAAAATGAAGAAGTAGTCTCTTCTCTCCTCCCGGTAAAGTTTCTAGTGAGTGACACTTCCACTCAGGTCCGCTGGGACCAGCGGCAGCTCAGAAAATGATGACATCCGCAATACTGCTGTATAAGCTACAAAGAAATTCTTCCATAAATTGGTGGTTGAGGGTGTTCTTAATATGGCAGACATGTGGGGTAACTTTGTCCTGGTTCTCTTATATTATAAAACTACAATGACATTCATTAGTTTGGGGATTATTGATGAGTCTCTTTTCTCTGTCAAGGTGACAGCGACAGGTGGAACAGCTGTCACTCCATAAAAGCCTCATCACCTGAGCTCCACTCCTTATTATATAGGTCATTCTGTCATCCAGGGCTGCCACTCAGTAATTCCTACTGCAGCTCACCTACTTAGCAGATTGAGCACATGCATGAGACTCAACTATTCCGCTTAGCTGCATTTCCTGTGTCCGTTTTTTACGTTCCTGCAGATTGCTTAAATACCACTTCCTCCCGGTGGAGGAGTCGAAGTTGGGGTACGAACAAACCCAGATAAGCCCCAGCAACCTCCTGGTGATGTTGGGAAATATTCATGACACAGGAAAGCGTTCAATTTCATCAAGTTTACCCCCTCCAGTCATCTCTGCTCTCCCCATTTCCCCCTCCCCTCTTACTTCACATGTGCCAAATGTCACCAGGAGCGCGAAAGTTGTATTATTTACAGGTTAACATCTCAAAGCCCAACAGGGGGGGGGGGGGATGAGGGATGGGAGATATAAAGATTGAGGGAGCAAATCAATGATAAGTAAGAGCACATTATTCCAAAGTCTGCTGCATGTAATATTAATGGGCGAGAGAGGAACACAGCCTGCATTTTTCTGCGAGTGTATATGTGTGCACGTTGATCAGCAGTTTTGCGGCGTACCTGGCTGGGGATTTCTACAGCTGTCACACTCTGTGCTTCAGAGGAGGAACAGACCGAGTCCCAAAACACAGCGTCTGCTGCAGCAGCATTTGGTCTCTCTGAAGCTTCTACCGGTGTTCTTCACTTTTGTGAAGTGCCTCTTCCTAACTTCTCCAACTCAGCCCCAAGCACATCCACTACAAACACCGCTCTTATCTTACAGGTGCTCCTCGAGTGAGCTCTAAAATCAATTTCTCTCCTAACCTGTGGCTAAAACCGTGAAAACTGTACGCATTCTGCATGGCTCTTCATCACTATATTTTTGCCTTATTCGGGTATGTCTTCAATTTTAATTTTCGTAGATTTTTTTTTTTTTTGGAAAAGGTTACTTGATATTATTTCCTTGGCATTTTGAAATCCATAGTTTAGATTTTAATAATATAGACATATTTTGTATACTCTTTGTTTTTATTCATAATATTTCATGTCAGCTCACATTTTTCTCTGACCACTATGTGGAACAAGTGGTCAAGAAATGGTACATACATTAGAAGTTCTGAACACCACATGTTTAATCTTTTTTGCTTAATCCACACATAAACAGAAATAGAAGAACAATTACTGCACAAGACATAACTAAACAAAGAGATAGATAATAGAAAATCACTATTTATCAGTTGTATTGTGGTTAGAAGTGTCGGTGGTGCTGGAGTTTGGTTTGAGCTCAGTCTCGTGTGGAGGTTCGGTTCTGGGAGTCAGGTTTGGGAGCGATAGTTAATTGTGACAGGTGTTCTGTGTAGTGGAGTGAGGAGACTCTCGCTGAGTGCTGGAGGCTATGAGAGACTGTTTCAGACAAGCATCTAATAAATAATGTGCTGTGTATTATTTGTGTTACCAAGCACCGTCCATGTGTCACTAACAGAACACCCTGTCGTAGAGAAATTTTTACTAAAACTGCTGTAATCCTTTTTCCCATCCTTTTTTCCCATTACTTATTGTTACCAATAAGTTCTGCTCTAATGTTACATTAATTCTGTCTTTGCTACTGAATAACATGTTTTCATTCACAGAACGACTAAGGATTCTGCTCCACAAAACAGTGGAGCATGTTTTTTTTGTTTTTTTTTGCTCCAACATGTTTCCACTCCTCCGCTCCATGTTTATCTTCACATTCTATCACCCATCATGACATCACAGAAAAAGTCACTTGCTGCTTCTTGACTGAAAAAGTGATCTGATCATTGAGGTGACAGCTTGACAGCAGTAATTAATCGAGAAGCTATTTTTCAGTGGAGAGAACACAATGAGTCTTGGAAAAATCCTACTTCCTTCTGATTATCAGCTCTGCTAAACTCTTTGCCGCAAGTGACCTATACGTTTCTTTATGTGTTTTGTCAGGCTCAGCAATTTTCCAGGATGTCTTCCTCACCTATTCCCCTTCTCTTCATGCATATGGAAAAAAAATTGGCTTGCTGAGGCTTGGCAGGAGGCTCCAATTGGATGATTTACCATATAATGCCAAGTGTTCTTGTGTAACTGAAGTCCTACTCACCAGCTGTCCTGCCTCTCATTCTCCCTCTCCCAAACTTCTCAGCAGTCTCTCTCCTCCCTCAGGGACAAGTGTAGGAGGCAGCAGAGTGGGTGGTTCTACCATGTTGGGTAGTTTTTGGAAAGACTGGAAGTGAGTGGAAATGGAAATTAAGGTCCTACAGTTTGAATCAGGACGTATCATCTCACTGAAAGCAGGGGAAACATGGGAATACAAATGGAAGCTAGAGAGGAGCTTTGTTTCAAATTTCTGGGCATCCAATTGGCTATGAACAAATAAAGTAGGCAAGAGATAAACTTTTTTTTATCCCACAACAATTACTCTCTGCAACATGTCGTTTAAGGGGCAACCTGGTGGGTTCCATTTTTGAGGTCTTTCTTTGCAGAGTGTGTACTGTGTTCTCCCAGTGTCTGTGTGGGTTCTCTCTGGGTTCTACCTCCCACCTCCAAAAATATCAAATTTAGGTGAAATGACCAGGTCCAAATAGCCCATGACTGTGTGCATGAGTGGTTGTTTGGTTTTGTCTTTGTGTGGCTCCGCAGTATACCGGCGACACACCAGGAATGTCCCCTGCATCTCTCCCGTAAGTCTGATGGGATAGGCTCAAGCAACCCCAGTGACCCACAAAAGCAGAATGAATGAATGTTGTTTAAAAGAGACACATGAACAGATACTAGTAACAAGATGTGCAGATATTGATTCTTTTTGTAATTTATTTGGATGATGCTACACAGAAGTAGTTATAGAATCTTCTTCTTTTCCTTAAGTGTGAATTTTATTTAATTGGTCAAAGTTATACATTACTCTTCAACATGAAGCTACGGTTTGAGGATTCATGAAATGAACAGTAGTAAATGGCTGAATGGAGATGACGGTTTGTTGAAACCTCGAGGGACCTTGTGCTGTTATGGCAGACTGAAGACCGTAATGAACACAAATATGTTAAAAATGGCCACTGGTGCTGCTGCCACTGATGTCTAACTGCTATCAGCCGCTAAAAAGGTTCGGCTGCAGTAGAATATACTATCCTTGTAGCCTAGAAAAACACCTCAATTTCACCAATGGTGGGTCAATATTAGTTTGCTGCGTGTTCTCCTGAGTCTCACTCTCCTGGTTTTTTTATTTGCAGAAGAAAAAAATGCTCCAAAGTTACTTTCATGTGAGTAAGGGGAATCACCGGCATCTCTAACCAAACGCTCCACCTGTACGACAGGAAGAAAAACACACATGATTTGTGTGTCTGTCATTTTTTGTACCATTTTACTCTTGCGTGTGAAAATTTCTCCAGATAATGTGGGCCAATGCAAAAGACTGCATTACTGCAGAGGTTTGCACTCAGTAATTAATTTGTCAAAAGTAATTTTTTTCCACTTGGTCTTTCATTAAAACTAATATTAATATTTTTAATTAACCGGAGTGATGATTAAATTCCTATCAATCCACAATTAATGCTCAATGAAGTTTTAAAAATTAGAGCTGTTCAGTTGCAGTCTGCACATTTATTTTGCCATTTTCAACTGGTGCAGTGGAAAGGGTGGTGGAGCAGTAATTGCTTTGAGCTGTACCTCACAAGCGTGCATGAACACACACACACACACACACACACACACACACACACACACACACACACACACACACACACACACACACACCACAGACAGAGAGAGAGTTTAATGTGTGATTTATGTGGACCTTCTTGTTACATCCCGCCACAAAGCAGTGATGTATTTCGATTGTCAGTGTCCGTGCGTTCGTGCGTTCGTTCGTTCGTTCATAAGTTTGTTTGTTTGTTTGTTTGTTCGTTTGTCCACCAAATATCTTCTCAACCATTGCAGATAGAAAGATGAAACAAAAAGCACATTACTCGGGCAGCAAAGGGGATGAAGGATCTTGACCTTGAGAAATCTAGGTCAATGTCAAATTTTAACTTTTGTACATTCAGGAACCAGATAGGATACAAAGACGAGGGAGAAGGCCAGTGTGAGTAAGACCACAGACGAAAGTTAGTGCTTTGATCTACCGATGCACTAGATTTGATCTCTGGTCTTACACTGGCTTTCTCCATATGCACTAGGCTATGCACTAGTCTATGCACTAGTTAGGTACTACTTTCAGGGTACACTGACCTACCCTGAAAGTAGGTCAGGGTAAGTCGCGGGATGTTGCAGTCTCTGACTGCCTTGGTTCTAGTTTTCATTTGTATCCAGGCCCGTTGCCATTGACTTGACTCCGTCAGAGGAATCTTTTGTGGATGTGCAATGAATAAATCAATCAGTAGAGTGGAAATGAAGGGGGAAATTCTCCATAGACTGTATTCTTGTTAGGACGGTAAATACAACCAAATCCCCTGCCTGTGAAAGGCATTTACAGAAGCCTTATTGGCTCAGAAAAAATCAATCAAAAAGCATGTGTCTATAAAGAGACTAAAAACAATCATGCATATCATACATTTATTTAGAACGCAGAAGTGTTTGTAATTAAGCAGGGATAAAAATCATAAAGTGCTTACAGTGACATACACGTGGTTATATTCTAAACTGTGGAACTGTAACACTGACTGCTTTACCCACGAGACTCTGGCACCATGTAGAACTGAGGGGTGGCATGAATTTTGTATGAGCAGAGAAGTGTTTGGACACCTGATGTCTTTTTTAAAGTTCTGTTCTGGAGATGTTTGTCTTTATTTGGCAACATTCTGTTGTTCAGTTTAGTGAAATCTTAATACGATGCATGTTGTGATTTTTTCTGACAAAGGTCTGGGGGTTGCCTTTTCTTGTTTCACTAGGATAGTAGTCCACTAGCAAGGTTTTAAATTTTCATGGGGAGGCTGTGTTTTTGTGTTAGATAATTAAAAATCACACATAGCTATAGTATTTAATAAGTAATAAAAGTATATACCCAAAATGCACTTCTGAGGAAATTGAATAAATACATTTCTTGTTGAGTGTGTTTTATGTTCTGCTTGCAGTTCTACCACAAAGTAGGGTTTGAAAACTCTCTTTTACAGATTTTGGGATAAACTTTATTGAATTTCTTTCTCAAAACGCTTTTCCTCCTCTCCCTCCCTAAGGCCCCATGCAGGAAACAGTCTTCGACTTCTGGAGGATGGTCTGGCAGGAGAATACAGCAGCTATCGTCACGGTAACCAACCTGGTGGAAGTTGGCAGGGTGGGTATTAATTATGATTTCACTTGAACCACAGAACTTAAATAAGATTACCTTGCCCCCAGTCAACTGACAACCCGATGGAGCCATCTTTTATGTGTGTGTGTGTTTGTGTGTGTGTGTGTGTGTATGCGTGCGTGTGTGTGTGTGGACATCAGGGCCCAGATGTTTCAGATGTGTGTGTAATTAGTGGCGCGTGGGTCTCGTGTGCCGCCAGCTCTTTTTCCATCTTTCTGATCAGAAGTGAGAAGAAACTGATTGATGGCCTTCATTACCAGAGAGGCATCCAGGCAACTACTACTGTTTCATCTGAATGGCTCTATAACAGAAGATTATAGCCACCGGTCTCCACCGGGTTCCTCCGAGTACAAACACTCCTAATGTTGTCCTCACTGGACAAAAAGAGACTGTTATTGAACCTCGAGGATGGTTCATAATGCTCAAACCCAGCCATCGCTGCCTTTATTCGCTTTAGCACGTGTTCTGCCTCCCAGCTCTACTTCAGTCCTAATTTGTTCCACTTAAGTCATACTGTAGTTCCTCCTGGTTAGGTTATAATCAAGAGGAAATGAAGGTCTTATCTTACAGTGTAATGCTTTGACTGCCTGGGGATTTTTTTCCCAGAATTTTTAACACATTTGTGCTGAAAGGCTCTGGAACACAGACACACCTTGATTTTGCTGATGTGCATTTTTTGTGGGTCTTGAGTGTAGCAGAGTTGGTAATGTTTCACAGCTCATCTCTAGGCACCTCATTAGACGTTCCTCTACAGTAGCTGAGTGCCGCCCACTCCGCCCAGCACCTTCTCCACACCTGCTCTGCTGCCACGCCGTCCTCGACGGGCCCGGGCCCCCAAACCGTCTGTTATATGATCCTTGTCCAATGGCGGGCGGCAGTCACAGTTGGTCATAGTGACGGTGGTTCCACTGAGAGCCCCATAAAATCATCCCTCCATATCACAGTGGGCCATCTGCTTGGCACAGTTACTGATGAACTCTGGGAAATCCTGGCTCGCGCAAAACATGCAGGCACACAGCTTCTGTCCTGCTGCTTTCACACAGACGGGTGGAGCTTGGTGCTTTGAAGTATGACAGATTTGGTTTGGATGGTGGCGCGCTGATGTGTGTGATGAGGTGATGCTCAGCGGGCCTCTTTCCCATATACCTAGTCCATAGGACGGAATGAGATTGAATTGCTGTGTACACACGCCTCATAAGGTGGCCGCGCAAAAAGAACATCTGTGTGTACGCTGGCATAATTTAGCCCAAAGGCTAATCCCCCCCCCCCACCCCACCCAAAAAAATACCAAGTGCCTGATTCAGAGAGATCTAATAAGGTAATAGCTTTTGCCTAATTCAATCTGGCTGGAAGCGGACGTCGGATTTGTGATTGTCATCAGGGATTAGTCATCAGAGGTGTCAGAGACAGGGAATTTCAGGTCCCTCTCTGCCTGTGTCAGTCCACAAACCAAAATCTCATTTCATTTCTAATCAGCACGCAGACTCCTGAAATGAAAATTGAATCAAGTTGTGGCTGATGTCGCGTTTATCTTTCATCAAAAAATTATCATTCTCTGATATACCTCCATGATCTCAATCTCTATTACCAGCCTTGCCAGCCTTCCTCCCTCAATATAAACAGTTTAATTGAACTAGGGAAAAGAAGGGGGTGGGGGTAATTTTACACTCTTATGATACCTAATACAAGTAATATTTCCAGTGTGGTCTTTTAGATTTCTGCTGGGAAATCTGCTTTAAACAGCTAAGGGTTTATTATTTCATATCATTACCTGATTGTCATAAAATCTCCTGCACTCATTTGTACTACACAATTTCTTTAATGTTCCATCTTATTTCTCCTCACTGGTAGTCAATCAGTTAAGGTGGACAGATCTCGCATCCCCTCAATGTTTATTCTGTGCAGATATAAAGGTCTGCATGGTCTACCTTAAGACTCATGTTCACATTCTCAATGTGAGAATGAAAAAGCAATAATGTGAGAATGAGTTCTCCGCCAGTACATAAGATTCCCATTTACAGCAGATCCTTGATGTGGGGTCCAAAGTAATGCAGAGGAAATCTCATTTTGAGTTGAAAGAAATTATTTAGATACTGAATTATCAGGTTGCAAATGTAAGGTAATGTGATGTGACTAAATTGGAAAAAGAATAATGGCCTGGAAATATGCAGGCGTTTGGATTTTATGAGCAGGTATGAGCAGGGAAATTAAGAGGCTGTGTGTGTGTGTGTGTGTGTGTGTGTGTGTGTGTGTGTGTGTGGGTGTGGGTGTGGGTGTGGATGTGTGCGCGCAGATGCATCGCTTTATAAAATGTTTCTGTCACTCTCAGGTGAAGTGCTGCAAGTACTGGCCTGATGACACAGAGATCTACAGAGACATCAAGGTGACGCTGATAGAGACGGAGCTGCTCTCGGAGTACGTCATCCGGACCTTTGCTGTGGAGAAGGTACGTGTTTTAATCTGTGATACACAAAGAGATGAAACAACACTCATTTGTAGGGCCTGAATAGTAGATAAATTGTTGCTAGACGGAAATGCATGCAGCTCCCACCCCCCTCCCCCACCCCCACTTCACAGATCACACTGAGATTAAAGCAGCATCTACACATTTAGATCTGCAAAGAGAAAAAAACAACATAATTCCATAATAATATTAAAGGTGCTGTAATCATTTAAATTTACAAATTAACTCTCAGAGGACGTAAACAGTACAGTAATCTAATGCACTTCACTCATACCCTCAGCATGTGTTGTGGTTTATGGCAGTTTAGTCAGTGGCCCAGAAATTACCCTGGAGTGCTAACTATCACATCACACCCAGAGATGTGTGACCTCCGACCAGGCTGCCATATTTGAAGCATTTGGGAAAAAAATAATTTGTTCAAAACTAAAAAAAAAAAAAAAAAAAGAATATGCACTGCTCATTTTATTTATTTACAGATTTTCCCAGTGTAACCCATTGAAGTCCACAATTATCAGACAGTTTTGGCTGATTTACTTTAAATATGGGTGAATAAAAGTTAAAGGAAAAAGATAGTTGATGGAGTTTACATCACTTCATATTTGTTGAATCTTGGTGCGTTACATCCCAAACCGAGGGAAAATTAATCCACCAATAAACTCCACCAGATTATAGATGGAACTATATGAGATTGGTACAGTAAGCAAAGAAAGACAAAGTAGGAGGGCTTGGACATCCTGTTTGCCGTTAGGTTTTAGAGTGTTTGCTCGATCCGCCTGATGCTTTGTCCATGAAGTGTGTGTTTGTATTCAATCGGGCTCCATGTTTGCAATAGAAGGACCTCTTACACCATCCTCACCCTGGATCATCCGTCTCCTCACCTTCTCCTGGTCATCTTCTACTGCGCCTCCTCTGCTCTGTGTGTTTAATGTTATGGCTCTGTTCCTCAGAGGGGGGCTCATGAGATCAGGGAGATACGACAGTTTCACTTCACGGGCTGGCCGGACCACGGCGTGCCCTATCACGCCACAGGACTGCTAGGCTTCATAAGAAGAGTTAAATCCAAGACGCTGACCAATGCCGGGCCCATGGTGGTTCACTGCAGGTCGGTGTAAAACGTAGCTTAGCACCAACACACATTTGTTTCTAACCTGTCTGACCATCTAGAAACCAAACAAACCAGCTGTTCCAAGAGATTAAACCTGTTTGTGTCAATCACAGCCCACCACGTTGGAGATGAACAAGAATTTTAAAAAGAAAAGATCAATATAAAACTATCGCAAGCAAAAAAAAAATTCCTGCAACAGGAGGGTCTTTTTAATGTATATATTCATTACTTTAAATTGTAATTCAAAATTCCACAATGTTACAAAAGAAAGGCATGAAGACAGCGTCGGCTTTAAAATTAACCTCTTAGTTTGAATATTTACCGCACAAATTCTGAATAATTTCAAATACGTATTAAGGCAATTATTTTAGAAACCAACATTCTGCTGAATTCATTAAATACTGTATACAGTATAATAATAAACTATCATCCTGTAATTCACCGTCATTGGCAGAAATATGATTAAAAAATCTGAAATTGTGTAACTTTTAATAAATGGTTTAAGTGTTAAATAGTTCAAGTACTAAATGTGGCAAGAGGTATTCTACAATGAATGTCGGAGCAAATTAAAAACAATATTGCAGTAGGAAGCAGAAAATAATTGTCAAAGAATAAATTTAATAATGTTCATTACTTGGCACATTTGAATAAAATGGCTAAATAAAGCTAATATTAACCACATATTCAAATGTTCTTCACAGATAAAGCTGTCCGTAGCTGCAGGAGCAGAATAAAGTTCAAACCAGCTATAACACCAGTCGGTTTGCAGATATATATATATATATTTAATTTTTAAAATATGTCCGTTGAGTCAAAATAATTGACTCAACAGACATATCTGATTTTGATCAAATAAATCACCCTCAGAAAATATCTATTATGGTTGTATTTTAACATCCAATATGTTGAATGTTTATAAACCTCTGAGGTTTTCGGTCTTTGTGATTCCCTGCAGTGCTGGCGCGGGACGGACGGGCTGCTTCATCGTCATTGACATCATGCTGGACATGGCGGAGCGAGAGGGCGTGGTGGACATTTACAACTGCGTGAGGGAGCTGCGCTCACGCAGGGTCAACATGGTCCAAACTGAGGTATGATCAATCAGTTCCCGCACCGGCCCATCCCCATAAGACCCATCGCTAAACAGAAAAGAGCGAGAATGCAGCTGGATGAGCTGTTGCCATCAAATATGGATTAACTAGTATCTGCGAGTATTTCTTAGCATAAGCCCCTACTTCCCTTGTGCTTCAGAGCTAAAGCTCAGAATTAATAGCAAAGTGAAAAGCTGTGGAAAAATAAATAATTACCAGAAATTTATTAAATTTATGTCTGTGAGGAAAGAGATCCACTCTGTGCAGACATTTTACGATTTGGCCCCAGTGACTTATCATACACATTACTTTCCAGAATTCGACATAATTTTTTTCTTTTTTGCTGCCATTTATTTTTTAAGTGTCACTCCAATTATCACATCCTCAAACAGTGTTAATACAAGTAGTCCTCAACATATGAACATATTTGTGGCAGAGAGACGTAAATTCAAGTGAAATTATTTAAAACTGATTTTTACTTTAACTTTTTTTTTTAAACCCATGTATGATTGAAAACAACTTGAATTGACCTATCCTGCATTTAATTTTATTACATTCCGTGAAACGATGACGTATTATGATTGTCAGTGTTTGTGTGTTCGTCTGTCCGTCCATCCGTTCGTCCACCAAATATCTTCACAACCGTTGCTGATAGAAAGATGAAACAAAAAGCACATGACTCGGGCATGACTCGGGGATGAAAATGAGATGATGACCTTGACCTTTAGAAAACCAGGTCAAGGTCAAATTTCAACTTTTGTACACTTAGCGGCTGGATAAGATGGAAAGACGAGGGAGAATGTCAGTTTGAGCTGGTGCTTTGATCAATGACAGTAGGTCAGAGCACTAGCTTTGATCTTTGACCTATGCAAGCAGGTCAGGGTAAATTTTTCATGGGTGTGGTGGGATGTTGCAGTCTGACTGCCTTGGTTCTAGTTCTGTGTTGTTTTTATGTCCTATAATTATTTTTGTTAAGTCTCAGGGAATAGTACGTCCGTATCTAGAATAGTAATTGTATTTCAATGATCTCAAATGGCGATTATAGATTAAACTTTAATAAATAATGACTAACAAACAATTCAACTTACGAACAACTTCTCCGAAACAATAGTGTTTGTGTGTTGAGGACTACTTGTATACTCAAATATACAAAATTGTAGGTTACCATTTTTTGATGACTGTGGGACAAGTGCTCTTCAAATCTGCTTAAAATATCAGAAGAATAGTGTTCACAATAAATGTATTTACAGCTGTCGCTTTGCAATTTTAGTATCATCTCTCACAAAAGAAAAGCACTGAAGAGCATTCCCAACTGTCTTCCGAAATGCTTTGCACAAAGCACGAGCGCTTGCCAGAACATGTGATAATAAAAGGGTTTAGAGGCTTGTAACTGAGAGCATTTAGCGCATATTGATGGCTGAAAAAAATCCCTGGCTCATCCTCCAGCTTTATGCCAGTACGGGATACTGGAGGACTTTTTGCTGTTATGCTGAACACCGGCCATCTGGAGGTGTCCATAGTCTCGTTGAATGCATCATTTCACTGTAATTCGCTTTGAATCACAAGCGTCATTGGACTTAATGGGCAAATGTTTCACTGTTGACGTCCGAATTGGGATTTGAGTAACTGGAGACCAAATGTTGTTCACCCTGAGTCATTCTCCTCAAGTTCAGTGACCTTCAAAATGTGTGTATGTGTGTATTTTGCTTCGCAGGTGTTCAGGCCCGTTGGCAAGGCTCCTCAGCCCATGGCCAGACGCCATGGCGCCAACGTGGTTCAATCCGTCCGCGGAAAATGAAAAGCCTTGTTGTTATTTACATTTTATCAGTTTAGATAGGGTCTATCAATCTGTGAATTTCTGTTCGTGGATGACCCCCCTGACCTTTACAGAGTTAGTCAAACTCTCAGGTCAACAGTTCACCTTCTGAACCAGAATTAACAAATGGGTAATGTTTGCAAATCAGTGACCCCATGCATGTTCATAGATTCTGCTCTGAAGTGACAGGTGAGTGTCAGCTGAAAATGTCACTTCAAAAAAGATTTGCATCAAGCCACAAGCTGTGTCACCATGACAACTGCTTGACTGACTGACGTGAGGAGGACAAATTGTGTTGCGATTTTCAGTTTTGCTTTTCACAGAGAGCAGTGGGGGTTGTTTTTGTTCTGTTGAAATTAACCTTGATCGTGCTATGAAGATGATGATGACAATAATGATGATGAAGTCTCAACCTGGATGAGTTAACAGAGGTTTTATGAGGTCATGAAAAACTGGTGGAAGGTCATTGAACTTAAGATAGTGCCTTCTTTCATGCCTCCAAATATATAAGGTTTGTAAAATGTCACTTTCATGAGAGCAAGAAGCCAAAGCCAAAAATATGTAATGTAACCTTTGAACATGCAGCAAGAAATATTAGTCCTAGAATCTGCCTTGGGATGAAGAATAATTGGTCTAACCTCAGGGAAAGGTTTTTTTTTTCTGGCTCAAAAATGTAATCTACTACTAAAAATAAAATCATATCTTGTCAAGACTCTCAGAAGTCTTACGGATTCGCAATGAGGATGCTGTTTTTTGCAGGAGCAGTACGTCTTCATCCACGATGCCATTTTGGAGGCGTGTCTCTGCGGCGATACTACGATTCCTGCCAGTCAGCTCCGTTCTGTGT
Source organism: Antennarius striatus (assembly GCF_040054535.1). NCBI lineage: Eukaryota > Metazoa > Chordata > Actinopteri > Lophiiformes > Antennariidae > Antennarius > Antennarius striatus. The sequence goes on from NC_090793.1 coordinate 15,308,150, forward strand.
ACTACGACATGAACCGCCTGGACCCGCAGACCAACTCCAGCCCCATTAAAGAAGAGTTTAGGGTGAGACGATGTTGCCACAATAAGGCAAATAATGCCAGTGTAGAAACCTGTATTAAAAGATTATAAAGTTTAAAATACAGGAAACATCTTTAATCTGTAATTAAAGCCCCTTATTTTCATTGAACGAGAGGACTATGGGATGCAAGTTTCACCACTGGTGGATCAGAGGAGTGAGAGCTATCGCTAACATGGTCCATTAATGGATCTTTAATGATCATATTGGTAGAAACATTTGCGCTACCTTCATCATTGTGACAGGTTGTCTTGTGCTTCGACCCCCACAGACTCTGAACATGGTGACTCCCACTCTGCGGGTGGAAGATTGCAGCATCGCCTTGCTGCCTAGAAACCATGAGAAGAACCGCTGCATGGACGTTCTTCCTCCAGACCGCTGCCTCCCCTTTCTAATCACCATCGATGGAGAGAGTTCCAATTATATCAACGCGGCACTCATGGATGTAAGAGTCAAACACAGACAATGATAGGTCTCGTTTGATGGATTTAATTGCCATTCCAGCATTGATAGAATTCTTCATACTTGAATTCCTGCAATTATAAAACGGTAAATTTACAGTCAGTTATGAGGGAAATAATTGCAGCTACCTCACTCCGTTTGATTTGAAACTACAAGATGTTTTTGATAAAATTTGCTAATCATTGATGTTTCTGCAGGTATTTTCTCTTTGTCAGTTAATAAAAGACAACATTGGTATGTTAAGGTGGTGGACATGATGCTGGTATTTCAGCCCTGTCCACATTGGATTTTGTCTAATAAATCATTTAACCCCATGTTTTAAATACTTCAAAATAAAAGCAAAAGAAACTCCAGTCTTTATACTGAAGATTTTGAACTTCCGATCATGGTTTGAAGGTCTTGTTCACAGATTATATTGAGATTCAGTCTCAGATGTCAAGAAAAGGAAGAAAATATTAATATGGAGCCAGACATTAAACTTGAAGGACAGGACAGCTAGATTGAGATTACAACTTTAAATATTGACTTTCCATTTAGTAACTGTTGGAGGATTTTAATCTCACATGACCTCACATGACCTCTATAAGCAGGTTGAGGTTGCAAGTTGTCAAAAAAATGTGTTAGTCAAACAATATGAATTTCATGGTTTCAAACTTCATCTTCTCATATGATGGCCTTGTATCGGCCCTTGTAGGGATATTCGGGATTTGAGTAAATTAACAGTTATTATTATCTGTCACCATAACTAAAACGCAACATAGGATAACACAAAATGATATATATAGCAATTTTCAAGTGTTAAATTTATCCAGGTAAGACTGGACAGAGAGCACCTTGACAAAAGTTCGTATCCAATGATGGACTTCTTTGCTCTTACCTGGATTCAGCAGGTGACCTTCAAGGAACCTCTTGGTTATTTCTGGGTTTTCTGCGGGAGTCAGGAACCACATTAAAAGTGCAGTGTTTGCATAGAAATCATTTGAAAACAGTTGTTGGTGTATTCTTGGTAGAATGCCTTGATGAATGTGGCATTTCTTTTTCTCAATATTTCCTTTCATTTTGATAATCTTGTCTCTCCTCCAGAGTTACAAGCAGCCCTCTGCATTCATCGTGACCCAGCACCCATTGCCCAACACAGTGAAGGATTTCTGGAGATTGGTGCTAGACTACCACTGCACATCCATAGTAATGCTCAATGACGTTGATCCAGCCCAGGTAAACCTGACCGGTGTGCATGAATACAGCGAACATACGATAAAACACAAACTAATCCTCTGGAGATATTACAAGAAATGTGCTCACAAGCAATTCCTTTCATCAGACATCTGTATGTAACAGTTCTGCAAAAAATATTATAAAAAATAAAAAAAAAACACTGTGGGAACCGGATTCTAGGAGAGCACTTTTCTTTTTTATGATTTCATGGAGAAAGCCCAGGGATGTATTTGTGTTTGGAAACATATATAAGACTATAGCTATATACAGGATGTGTTTGAAATGAGGCAGGTACTGCAGAGTGGAAGAGGACTTGGAGAAACAGGCCTGTGGAAGAGACTCTCCAGATTTCACAGCCCGAGGCTCTGTCATAACACCCGGGGATCAAAGCCTGAAGCCAGGCTCCTCGCCCATCCAAATCCCCTTTCCCTAGGTGGCTGACTGACTGGCTGGATAGAAAAGGCCTTTCATTGAATATTCTCACTGTAGCCAGTCAGTCAGCCAGCCAGCTAAGGCAGCAGTGCAGGTTGAAAGGGAGGGGAGCCTGAGTAGATAGAGGGAAGGGAGGTGGAGGTTTACTGTCTCCTCCATCAGCATCGTTGTTTTTTTGCACCTGTTGACTTTTCATTCTTCTCAGGTAGTCTCCTTTTTCCCATGTTTGTTCATTACTTAGTTGGTAGGCATGTCTGTCAGTGTGAAATCTGTCCGTCTGTGCGTGCACACTTCACCACGTCTGATTCAGGGCTGTGAAGCCAGCGTCGCTCTCTGCAGGTGTAAGTTCTTAACTAGTTTTCTCAGCTGAAATGGCAAAGATTTTGTGGTTCTTATGTTGTGGTATATTTATCAGTCTGTACTTTTCCCCACCGCAGAGCCGCCAATAACACTTGCAACAACTGCTTCTAAACTAAAAACTGAGTTATTATCAATGTTGGATAGCATTTTATTTGGTAAATAATGATTGAATCTCAGCCAGAGGTTTTTGACCCCACAGAATAAAATATTTTGTATTAGGAGTGAGTGAGTGTGTGTGTGTGTTTGCCTACATCTCTGTGTGGCTCCGCGGTCCACTGGCGTCGTGCCTCGAGTTTCCACCGCCTCAAGCTGGGATACGCCCCAGCTCCCCGCGACCCATAACAGCAGAGAAAGCGTTAGAAGATGAATGAATGAAAGAATGAATGGATAAATAAAGTGAAACATTTTGAAGAAATAAATTTAATTTTGTGTGTGTATATATACATATGTATGTATGTATGTATATATGTATCAGTACAGCTATCAATTAAGTGTCTTTTAATGAATGTCTTAATCTTTTGATTCCATTTTTTTTTGGTCAGATAAAGGATTCGTTTTTCTGTGAGCCAGAAAAATAAGTGAAGAATCATTGACGTTAAGTCTTTTGACAAGTTTGATTTGTAGAGCCAAAGGTCACTTGATTAGGAGAAAGCACTCATACTTTGGAGTGTTTTGTGTTCAATCTTCTGCAGTGAAGATTCATCACATTCCAAAGAGAAAGCACTTAACATTGAATTAAGTCACCTTCTTTCTCTCCACCTTTTAATGCTTGCACTTCATGTCCTCAAACTTTATGCAATCATATAAAGATGTTCAACATGCATGTTTTGAGGAGCTAGAACCAATGTCACTGCATTTAGTGAGACATTCAGTAACTAATGAATCATCTTCCATTTCCTTTCTTGTGTTTTTTCCTTTGATTGGTCTTTGTGTGTGTGTTTTTCCGTGTGTGTTTTTCCGTGTTTGTGTGTGTGTGTGTGTGCGTGTGCGTGTGTGTGTTGGCATGCCTATTTTGTTTAGTTGTGCCCACAGTACTGGCCAGAAAATGGAGTCCACCGCCACGGACCGATCCAGGTGGAGTTTGTGTCTGCTGACTTGGAGGAGGACATCATCAGCAGAATTTTTCGAATTTACAACGCAGCACGGGTACGGAGACACAGGAGGGTCACGCTTCAAACGGAACATTTATTATTCACAAAAAAATACCGGACATTTACATTTTTATGATTAGTCTGTTGTGTAGTTTTTGTCCTTTGTTGCATATTTTTTGTAACTTTAGTAACTTGTTTGTCTTTCCAGCGATAATCTTAACAGTCACTTTTTACTGTGACTGCACACCTCACACGTCCCACACATCCCAGCCTGTCCATTCAAGCTGTGCAGATTCATTCTACTCTTTGACTATAGCACTGCATCAGTGCTTTCACATAGCTTAAGACAGCTTTAGGAATGTTCACATGCAGTTTAAAAAGTAGAAACGGAGTTAAAGTCTCTGACTGTCCTTCACATGACTCTTATAGGACATGAATTAAAAGTTAAACTTCCTTAAAAAGCATTCCTTATTATTTCCTGATTAGGAAGCCCATTAAAAGTTTCTAGTATGAATCTAAGGGGTCATAAGATTATAGATGTAATTGAAGAGAATTCAAAAAATATTTCTGTACAGAATTATGTTCATTTCTCATACTCTTCTTCTCTTAAAAAATATTCAAATCAATTATTTTTTGTCCTGCTCACAACTCGCACACATGAATCTATTACTAGGGTCACATGTTTTGTTTGAAATCATATAAGCAAAAAAGGAACCACTTCTCCGTCTTAATTAAAGAAGCGTGAGTGTGATTATGACCGTCCTGCTTAGGAGTCATTTAACATTGCTGTTGGTCATGTTGAGACATTTAGTTTTCCTGGGTGGGTCACGGATGGCTCTCATGTTGGAGACCATTGCTTTACATAATTCTTGACCTTAGGGTTAGCAATGTCTCCTGGAAGAAATAATTCTTACCAAAGCTGCACACGGTGTTGACCATCCTGAGCAGCTAGGACTCTGAATCTGGAGAGACACAATGATAAATGTAAACACACAAACTTAATAAGCTGCCAGAAATAAGAACCTGACCGCCAACACCTGCATTCGGCTGTCTTTACTCCTTACTTCTACATTTAGCTGTCGATAATCACTCCTCATACTACCGTGTTGTAACTGCCTCAGGAATACAGTCTAATCTCACATGATCACTGACAAGTGTAATTGATCGATGTGTCTGAGTATGATTTAGAGTGTCTGTATCTTAGATTTTAACTGTCTGTCTCCAGCAGTAACTGCTCTCATCTATCAATCCGACTATCTACCCATCCATCTCTCTAGTGACTCCTTCTGCCCTGATTGATCTCTCGTCCTACTAGCCCTATATTCCTAGTCTCTCTTTACATAACAGTGATAAAATTCCCTACTCTTTTGGTCAACCTGTGATAACCAGAGTGCCCCCCCCCCTCCCTCCCTCCAGCCTCAGGATGGCTACCGGATGGTTCAGCAGTTTCAGTTCCTGGGTTGGCCCATGTACAGAGACACACCCATGTCCAAACGGTCCTTCCTCAAGCTGATTCGACAAGTGGACAAGTGGCAGGAAGAGTACGACGGGGGCGAGGGGCGAACTGTGGTTCACTGTCTGTAAGTTACCAGAGCATTCACTTATTCAGTGCATTCATTCAGTGTCCACATGAAAAAGAATTAAACATCTCCACCTACTGACTGAAGAGTGTTACTGCATCAAAAACAAACAGCTTTATCTTCATCAGTCGACCTTTTCTATATGAGGCGTAGTTGAAGTGATTTCTGTTAATGTTCTTTCCTTATGACAATTGTAGGAATGGAGGCGGCCGCAGCGGAACATTTTGTGCCATCAGCATTGTGTGTGAGATGCTTCAACACCAGCGCACTGTGGATGTTTTCCATGCGGTCAAAACCCTTCGGAACAACAAGCCCAACATGGTGGACCTGTTGGTGAGGAGCACAGTCGCTGTACTCTAGACCAGAGTTGAATGATAGTGTAGTATCGTGTCATTTATTACGATCTCACAAAGTAAACAAGTGTGTGGGGAACTCATGAGCAACAGATGAAAGGATAATCAGGGGAAGTTGGTGTATTGACCATTTAGAAACCAATGCATTAAAATAGTTTCTGGTGAATAAGTTATTTTCCAAGTAATTGCAAGGAGCTACAGAAAATCAAAGGCATTTGTTTATATTGCTTAAGTTGATTATTATAGTTTAAGTAGATTATTTTTACAGAAATTTTTAAAAATGCCAGTTGGCCTCTCTTTTTTTTCAAATTATATGGTATGTTTTAGACTTTTAGGAGTTTTAATCCCTTCTGATTAGTAAGACTTTTTGATAAGGAAAGAAATACTGACTTCTTGATGAGGAAAGGAATGCTGCTGTCCTTGTTGCACAAAGTAGCATGAAAACCTGTCTTTCCATCTGTCAGTCAATCAATCAATCAACTTTTAAGTGCTTAGTCACATCAGCAGACATTTTAAAGAGCTTTTACTAGCAGAGAAACCCAACAGGGTGATCAAACAGCTAGAATTTGACAAGCATTAATTAAATGTATCAGTCGTTCATTTATGTTCCAACAACATTCACTGCACAAAGGAGGAAGGGAAGCTGAAGGGTTTCAATGTATTCCCTTTGTGTCTGTACATTCATGTACAGTGTTCTCGTTTGCTTGCATCTTTGCGTCTTTGATGGATGTTTTTTGACAGGGACACACGAAGCGTGCATCCCTGGGACGCGAGCTTTAAATGCACTTCCATTCAACAAAAATACCGTATTCACAAATTGTCCATTTCTCCACTTAAATTTGGAATTCGGAAATCGCCATTATGTTTTGATCTCGCGCGAGTTTCAATCAATCTTGAGAGGGGACAGATGTTTGATTTCCCTCAATTATAGACCATTTTAGCAGGTTGATCAGGTGCATCTATAATATTCTTCTCCTTTCTTGTCTCCTAGGACCAGTACAAGTTTTGCTATGAGGTGGCGCTGGAATATTTGAACTCTGGGTAGCTCCAAAAAACCCAGCAGAGACTTAAAAGTTTTTGACTTTACAGAAGACTGCAACTCACTTGTGTGCATTGTAATAAGTGTGTGTGTTATCAACCCAACTGGAAGGAGGCGCACACACGACCATACATGCAGACCAACTCTTATCTTCTTCTTCTTTTGGTCTTGCCGGTCCAGTTGGGGCAAGGTAGCAGAGTTATACAGTGTTAAATAACACAGCCTGTAGCGCCAATGAAAGCCAGCAGGAACACAGTGAAGTATCTTCTCCTCTGCAGTGAGTTGCCCACTTTCTGGATCCCTCTTTTTCTCTGCCTGTCTCTCTCAGCCACTTGTAGTGCCATGGATGTTGCCTTGATCCTCACTGGATGATGAGCATTAAATACGCTCCAGTGTTCTGTGGAATGCGATACACTGTATATATTGTAACGTGTTTATTCTCACTGATTTCAGTTTTTTGCTCAGCTCTTTATTAAAAGTCATAAAATGCAGGAGCTCAAAGTCTAAATGTTACTAAATGTCCTGTAAATGTATGACTTCCAAATGAAATTTTCTTCATGTATGTTGGGGACAGCTTGCTCAATCCACATCTGCTTATCTTATTCCCTGTACAGGGATCCAAAGCTTTATTTGCACTTCCATTGAATTCTTGTTGTGCATATTGTACATATTTCTCTAGATTATTTATTGAGTGTGTATTTTTTTGTGACTCGCAGTAAGTGACAATCATAGGTTAAAAAAAGTTTTGGTTTATTGACTGTATTGTGTGCTCTCTTCATTTTGGGGTCATTTTGTGTGACAGATGAATTTCACTGTAAAGAAAAAAGATCTATAAATGTGTCTACAATATAAAAAATGGATAATGTGGTCCTGTCTATTTTTGAGGGGAGCATGCCATTAGAGGGACATCTGCTGGAGAGATGAGGAATGGCACCATCCTCTGTGTTTTAATACATCTGATATGTCACAGTATCAGTTTACTGTGGCTTTAAGTAACAATGAAAAGTTTATATAAAACACACTAATTTCAAAAATTTCCCCATTGTGGACAATAAAGGATAATTATTATTATTATTAATTAATTTAATTTAAACTGAAGCATATTTGCATAATAACTCATTTATATTTGAAAAGATAGAACACAATATTGAACTCTGATTGGACATTCCAATCAGACAGGTATAGCAACCTCCAGCCAACATCTAATATTGTACTATATTTGTAAACTTACAACCAACTGAGCTCTTATTTATACAGTGTCTTTAAAGATGTACAAATAAAGGTTGCATTCAAACTTATCTTGCCTTCATTTTTATTCTAACTAATCCTTGTCACAATATCTAGCGAACTTTGGGAAAAAAACATTAACTAATTAAGTTTTAAATGTGTTTTATTTTGGAATAATGTTGAGAAATAAGTGACCAGTTGCAGAAATGCCTAAATGGATTGCTATTTAATTTATAAATGAAAATAAATGAGGTAATATTTTAATAATAGAAAATATCTGCATCAATGGTTGGAAAACTTCTGAATCAAATTCAAATCAAACCTAATTGCAAGAGTATCAACAAAAGGGCATGAGTCAACATTTTCACATAATTACTTGAATAAGTAAGAGCTTTTATAATTCCTTTATGCATAATATGAAGATTGAAAATGAACTCCCTGTTTTAAATATGTATTGACTATTAAACAAAGGCTAACAGCAATTATTTCCCTAGAAACAAATGTTCTATGAAAAGTGGTAAATCTGCCAAGATGATGTCACAACATTATCAAAAACTTAAATATCCATTCATTTCAAAATACAGCATGTTAAATGTTTAGGAGTATTAGAAATTATTTTGAGTAAATAAGGCAAATATTTACTCTGTTTAAATTCAAGCACAGTGTATGCAATTAAAGGTCTCAAGCTGTTGTACTGGAGATTTCAGTCAGTCTAAAGAATGTACTGACGACAGTAAAGAGAAATATTCAGTCACTAGTATTCATAAAATGTTGACAGTAATTGGAAACTTTTTGGGTAATTGGTAACTGTATATTTTTTTATTAGAAGTCCAAAGATTCAAATCTTCAGTCACACACTCATATCTGATTTTACTTCTCTCAGAAGAACTGACTGTCTCTGAACTAAACTCTAAGCTTTATCTTGTGAGATAAACTGAAAGTAGGAACCTCAAATAAGAATTGTTTGGTGAACAATTTCCTTCCCTGTATCTATTATTAACGCATGCAGTTATATTAAGGAGTACTTTGCACTGAGTATTTAGTATCGACAAAGTAAATGAGAACAATGGGACCTACTTTGTACACCTTTGGAAGAAATATGAATATGAACACATTGTGGGTAGAACTGTCTCCTCACAGCAAGATGGTTGTGGGTTAAAGTCTTTCTGTGTGGAGTTTGCATTTTCTCCCCAGGTTCTCAGAATTCCTCTCACCCCCAAAGACATGCACTTCAGGTGAATTAGTAGTTTACAAATTATCTGTAGGTGTGAATGTGCGCATGCGTGGTCGTTTGTCTTTCATGTGGCTCTGCGGTGCATTGGCATCGTACATAAAGTGTCTCCCGTAAGTCCACTGGAATAGGCTCCAGCAAGCCCATACCACGCAAAACCGGTAAAAAGCAGTTAAGATGAATGAATGAATGAAACAATGAATGAATGAATGAATGAATGAATGAATGAATGAATGAATGAATGAATGAATGAATGAATGAATGAATGAATGAACTCATTGTAAAATCTAGTCTCTGCTGGTTGGGGGTTTGATCCTGCGACAATGATATAATATCACATCTCTTTTCTATTTAACCACAAAAGACCAGACTCAAGCCGGGATCCAGCAACTCATGAAGTTAATGGAATGGAAAAATAAGTGGGCAACATGGCTACAGGTAGCCCGGAGTTTAGAGAAGTGACTCTCTCCACACAGTCAATACTTACAAAATAAGTAAATAGTTTTCACCAAATTGATGCTGAAAAGTGATAAAGAAAACAACATATAAGTCAACTTAACAATTAAATCCATAATAAATCTATATTCAATCACAATGCCCCTTTACATTGTGATTGAATATGGATTTATTATGGATAATAAATAAACTCCAGCAACCCCCGTGACCCCCGTGTATTTCTTGAGTAGTGTATTCTAAAAAAAAGACCGTTGTCTCCAGGAGATGGCGCTACAGAGCAATTAAAGCTGGAATAGCACAATGTCAGAGAAAGTCAGTGAAGAGCTCTTCACACCCTGCCAGGGTTATGTCCTCGTAAGTGCATATTGGAAATAATTCACATAATTCAGTTTTGTTGATACTTCACGAATCTGATTTATTTTAATTCACATGATGACTTCATGGTAATACAAGTAAATGCTTAATTCAGGTTTGCATTCATACATACTGTATAAGATATGTTAAAAACATAATTATTCTTCTGCAATAATCTATAATAATCTAAATGTAATAATCCTCTACACATGTAATGTACATATATAGTCAGATGGGTTTGCATCTGTATTTTTCACCTTACATAATATTTTCTCACACTGCTGGCCTGATGTAGATTGTGACAGTGGTTAATAAACCAGTGAATAATTAATCACACTGCAGTTGCCTGAGAAAGATTAAGTGTTGTTTTGTATTGTAATCAAGGTGCTTTCTGAATCACAGATGCAGCACTATCTCACACACACACACACACACACATGCACACACACACAGTGCAGGTTCCCTAACACGTGCACACTCATGCACAGAAGTAACACACGTCAATGGCAGATTCACACAAGCTCACATGGGTCAAAGGCTAGCCGTAGCAACTGGAGCATAGCAGCCTGTTTGCATCTCCAGGGACTGGATTACTCTTTTTTTTCTTTTCCTCTCTCACTGCCTTCATGTCTTTACCCTAAATATCCTAACCCCAAAGCATCCTCAACAACTGAAAAGATTGGATTTTAGTTCTATAAAACAAGAAGTGGATATTTTTATTCTGTGTGATTCTGTGTTTATTGTGACAAAGACTTCACGGGAATTTAGATATTTATATTACCTTTAACGCAATGCATACTTAATTTGGCCAAAGTTCAGATTTTATCAAGATTTAAAATACTTATCAATTTTAAGATTATTCCATGATCCTCATAATGTTTTGGTGAAAGATGCAGCAGCTGTTTTGAGCTGACTTCCAATAATTCAGCGTATTTGCTTTTGAGTTGCAGCCCTGCAATCGAGCGTTTGCCAAGAGGGAGTGAGTGATCAATCAATGAACCAGCTCAACATACAAAAAGCACCCCTGTCGCGCTCTTACATCTGAGGCAAATCCATATCTCATATCTCTTCTATTTCTATGCAGATTGATAGGAGATGAGACAGAGTAAGATGTCTCCACTCCTCTGACATTGTTCCAATCCCCCTGACAGTTTGATGTGATTGCATTGTCAGCCCTTTGAGTCAGCTGGTGCTTTACTAATCTGGTTAGGGGCTGGATGTGAGAATGCTAAAAAAAAAAAAAAAAAAGTTCCTCGGCACAGACATGCATACATATTTCAGTAGTTTGAGACTACATATTTTAAAAGTTGCAAGCTTGGTGTCAACCCAACAGTGGGTAGTTTGGTTTCGTGCATGGCTGTTATGTTGCATATTTTTTTCATTGGTTTATGCTGGTCAAAAAGAACACACACAACACACACAACCGAGAGAGAGAGAGAGAGAGAGAGAGAGAGAGAGAGATAGAGAGAGAGAGAGAGAGAGAGAGAGAGAGAGAGAGAGAGAGAGAGAGAGAGAGAGAGAGAGAGAGAGAGAGAGAGAGATGTTGGAATATCAAGTTTTTTTTTAAAAAAATCCTCAAAATGCAAACTAACAACCAGTCAAGTCCTCATCAAAGTCAATCTACATTTCTGCAACTCAGGCGGAAACTGATGACTTTCCTCCCGTGATGCAGATTCAGCCACCAACCCTTCTCTGCTGTCGGTTGCCATAGCAGCCCCATGGAGCTTTTCTGCCAGTCAGTCTATCAGAGAAGACGAGTGAAACCAGTCGTGCCCCATCCAGAGAGGCCTGCATGTCTTCATCTGTTGCCATGGTGCTATAATAGCATTCCAGATAGATTTTGCATGGCAGGGAGTCAGTTCCTTTATCTTCCAATACATTATATTGAGCTAAACTTTCCTGTGGTTGGTGCTTGCAACATGGTGAGTAGACAAAAGAAGCAAAAGAACATAGATGTCAAGATCGCGTACCTATATTAAGAGCTGGAGCTGTGCTTTGCTTAGATGTGATCATTGGGTGCTAATTAGGAGGTACAAGGTGTTGGATGTTAGGGAGACATGCCTGACAAGGTAGTCTGGAGTGGAAGCTCAAGCCGAGTTATTTTATATTAAAATACAATGGATGCATGAAAATGTACAATAAGTATACAATAAGCTGAACATATTCATGTGTAAATAAGCACAGCTAGAGTCTTGTATTTCTGAGTTCCACTTTAAAATGAAGACAATGAATGTAAATGCTTTGGTTCACCTCAAATTACTTTCCACTGGAAAACACATTTCTCTTGATGTTGCGGTCTGTGAGGTAACTAGGGCAAAGATTTTTGGAAAGAAAGTTTTCGTGTTTCATTTTTTATAGGAACATTTTATATGCTTTGAACACCACAAAAAGACATTTCAATTGTTTGTTGGGTTGTAGGAAGAACACTTACAGACAAAGGTTTTAACAACGTCAAACAAACAAAACCATCTACATGGCTGTAAACATCGAGTCAATTTGACGACATTATTTGGTTGTGTTCCCAGATTTTCTCGAAAAGATAAAAACTGCTGAAACTGAAGCTAATCCATTTTCCACAGAGTGAAATAGTAAATTGTTCAAGGCTTTGAGTTTCAATAAGTAATGGACAAAACATTCAAGGTGCATTACGTAACTGTTCACCCTGAGATGAAGAGTAACGTTGTTCTTCCTGTCTCGGTTTTTTTATCTCCTCATCTCTCTGAAAACTTAACCTCTATAGAAAGCAGCAGTGGAAAAACAATCACACATGGTCGTCTGTTATATTTCTTCTCTGCTCTGAATCCTCGGTGCTGGTGCTTCTGTCATTATAATGTCACAGAGACACAGTGAAATTAGCAAAGCTAAGCTGCTAGGCTTGGCTTGCCCTGTCCTGTAATGCCACTTTGAATATCAAGAGGTGATTCTGACTCATTTTAATGTCAAGCCTGCCCTAATTCCATCAAGAGAAAATGAAGCGCTGTCATGAAAGTGCAGACAAGGGATGGAAATGACAAACACGAGGCAAAATTAGTATTTGATGTCTTTATTATACCGTTAGATGTAAAGTTATGATTTATTTAATAATTTTAATTCCATGGCATTCTGTTTTATCATCTTATCAACCTCAGTGTAAATCCGAACATTCAGTTTCAAATGTCCAGTGTTTTCTGTGTTTGATGGACATATTAACTACCTTTCCATGGTTCTGATACCTCACCTCACAGACAGCTCAGAAACCCAAAGCTCAGCATTTTCTAAACCCACAGGAGAAAATCCAGGAGATTCCTCTTTCAGCATTTGCACACCGTTTAAATCCCAGCAATGATTTGTTCCACTGTGGAGAGACAGGCTTTATGTTTTTCATGTCTTTTTTAATAAAACTAGTTGTGCCTATAGTAAAATAGATGTTAATAATCACCGCAGGAATAAAAAATCAGTCTCATCTAACTAATGTAGTATGAAATTGCATAAACTTGCAGGTGAAAAATATGCAGGATGTGAGTGATGCTATTGAATTGGCCTTAAACAAGGCAAGCTGCTGTGAATTCTTCATAGAAAATTCCCACAGGGATCCTTCAGTGCTATTAAAACTGCTGCAAGAACAATGATCTTTCACAGACAAATTTACACCTATATAATGTTTTCAGAGAGTTGAAAAAAAAACACGCAGAAAGTAAAGATTACGATAAACTGAGAAAGAAAGAAACTCCACTTTATTGTCAGGGAAATTATCTTTACACTCAAACCCATACAATAGATATACATACATATAGAGTATATATATACAGTATGTGTGTGTGTGTGTGTGTGTGTGTGTGTGTTAGACATGACATGCATATACACCTCCCACTGTCAGCTCACGCTCTGAGGATGGTTGACGGGAGCAGGAATTGAATCGCCGACCTCTGACCATGGGGTGCCCGCTCTACCACTGAGCCACTGCCGCCCCAGTTGAGGCCGCCGCCAACTGAGATTAATGAAACATGAATTGAAAGAGTAAAACAGTGAGTTTACTTACAGGGTTTAATTTGAAGAACGATTTTAAGGTTTAGTGCCTCTCACTGGTAGGTTTACAATAAGAAGCGAGGTCTGAAAATGTGTCTCTCCCAAATATGAACCGTTTCAACTATACCATAATATTAGTAGCAGCCTAGAAAGCTAGTTAAAGTTAGATTAATGAACAAAACGCTTAGCTACAACGTAGTAACTATTAAAAGATGTTGCCAGAGAAAAGTAAGTACATCATCAGTGGACATAAATCATATCTTACATTTAAGTATGAATTATCCTTCCAGCCAGAACACATGCATTCCAAATGTGACCACAAGTAAAGATGCTGAGTGTCCCTCCAGCCCTACAGGTTATTTAATCTGATAGTACAAATGAGCCTTTACCATGCAAAGTCAGAATTCATTAGGAAATATTAATTAACACATTAGCATTTTAAAATACAAGTTACCTCAATGCTGCACTCAATAAAAGCAGCAAATAGAAAAGTCTGTGTCATGTTGAGATGTCTAGATTATGAAACCTTTTTACACCTTTTTTTGTGATGGCAGTTAATGTGCTAAACATATGCAAGGAAAAATACCAGATTGTAGGATGAAAAAAACAATTTATTTTGAAGAACATCCATGCCTGCAAATTCATTTCACAAATGTTATTTATCTCAGGAGTCATCTCTATCATTTGCTTTTGTTTTTGTGTCACTCACCTTGGTGACTCGGTTTTTAAACATGATTAATGAGCTTATACAAAGAAACAGATTATTTGTTGGTTTTCCATTAAACCGTCTAGTCTCCAAAGTCTCTCGAAACAACTTTGAAGTACCACCATATCTATCACACAACTGAGAATAGAAGTAGGAGTGGCATTAAGAAAAAGACAAATTGGCCACATTAGAATAAACCCAGTTATAGGAGTACACTGATATGACAAATCACATCTTTTACCATAGCCTGCATGAACGCCGTGTTCCTCCTTTTTCTTTTTTTCCCCCTGGTGTTCTTGTTTATCCACCAGTTTTAATTTGAAAGAGCGAAGAAAAACGTTACGTATTCCTTCATTTATCAAGCAATATGTCAGACAATGCATTCTCTACTGAGCATTTTTTTTTCCTCCATCACTTGACGGCCTGTTCTGAGAAGCAGTGATAACTGAAGGTCAAGAAGTCTCATTTTCCATACCGTATTCCTTCCACTTGGTTTACCTGCTCAGGTAATATTGAGTGACTGCTGCCGTAGCCATGGTAATGAACTCCTGCAGATGCCCTCAACCCAGGTTCTTGTGACGAGCTGATTAGCATGCATGACTGGGTCCTGTGCTCTTCCATGATTGGTCTTGTCAGCTTCTAGAAAAGGGATCGGGTTCACCCCTGCAGAAGACCCAGCTGGCTGCGCGCCCCCCTCCCATCATGCTACTGTCTGCTGTATTCCACATGACTGGACTCGTCCTCCGGGACGCAGAGACCATGCCACTGTCCTGTGAATGTCAGTGTTAGAATGTCTCACTGATTCACATGCAGGCATATCTTCCAAGTATGTATAAAAAAATAAAAATAAAATGAAGCAGTCTCTAAATCTGCAACCAAAAAAGGATTTCTCTTAAACCGAGAAGACCTTGAGTCATGTCCTCTGTTTTCTGTGGATTAGCTCTTGTCATTATCTCCCCTATCTGTTACCTTTTTTTAACGTCACACCTTTTGAGCCGGTGCCTTACAAAGATGTCAGATGAAAAACATATCTTATGTACAGCCCCATCAGCTGCCACTTTTTCTCCCTCTCTCATTTGATTCTCTCCTGTCTCTGTCCCAGCCCTCCAGCCCAGATAAAAAGGAGCGAGGTGCTTCGGGAGGCATTATAAAACGGTTGCCATGGATACCTTGTCTGAACAGGCTCCACATACAGGCAGCAGAATGGGAAATGACAGATGCAATATTTCACATTTACAGGAAAGAAATACCCTTTTCTCTCGTCAGCACACATGCTGATGGACTGTAGTGTTAAAAATGCCAAGCATCACAACCTCCTGAATCAGTCATGGCAGCGGTTTGCTGCGGTCCGGTAACGCAACATCAGAGGGTCTGTTTGCGTTTTGCTCCACAGAGGTGGGTTGCGTGGTACTTTCTGCCTCATTTGATCTTTGTTGTTTCTCCCTGAAGAGATGACCTATATTATCAAGGATGGGAGATCAAAGAAGGCTTCTTCACTGTGATCCCATGAATCTTAATAGCTCAGAGAATCAGCCCTGATTGTGCAACTGCTTTGCTGCACGCTAAAATGTGGCCATGAAGCTAAACAGTGCAAAAAAAAACAAAAAAAAACTTCTTTGTGGCTGCTCAGCCTACAGGATTCATGATTCTGCAGTTTTAGGAACAGAGCTTTTGAAGCTGAAAAATTGTAATCCCTGTCTTTTCTTGAAATAATGTCTGCTCTGCTCATTGCTGTTTACTATCCTTTTCATAAGCAGAAAGAGGTAGACGGAAGAATGTACTAGTTTTATCTGGACTTTTTGCAAACTTTTTGTAAAACACAGTCTTTCTAGGGCTGTCCTACATGCAGAGAACTTTTTGTTTTTCACATACATCTCCATTAGTGATATCATCTGATGATATGTGGGCTGATGCTGGCCCCCAGTGTCATTCAGGTCTTTGGATGCCTATTCATCAGGCTTTTTTCCATGGAAATGAAATGAGTTCAACACCAGGAAATGGCCACCTGCTGGGAGTGAGCGTTCACCTGCTGCTCAGCGCTCATCTGTCCATGCTCTCCTGAGTCTTTCTCCTCTTTAACCCAACTACTGAGCCCAGTTCCTGCTTCAAACGGGCATCTCCATCCATTTCCAGTGCTCCATATGATGTGAAAGATGCATGACTGCCCAACATAGAAACGAACCAGAAACGCATATACCTGTATGTTTCTGGGACCTCTATCAGTCGCAGATGCCTTCGCGCATCTCATTAGCCACAAACAGAAGCTACAGATAGACCCTAAGACTCATTAATCAAAGGAAGGTTTTTTTTCCCTACAGTACCTGAGAAAACGATGGTTACAGTGGGAAGTTCTGGGTGTGATTTATGAGGACACACTCTATTCCGCTGGGTGAATCGCCATCCTAATGAGGATAATGTGGCATCAGTCCAAAACTAAAGGTCAGCAGATTAATGTGAGTGTCATTAATTAATATTAATTGCATTTCGGGCTCATGAAGAGGAATATTCACCATTATTTCATCTTGACCCTATTTGTTGCACAAATGCAATCTGTTGTGATTAATTCTTAAGGATGTAAGAGTCAGGCTCTTTAGGGAATTCAAAGAGTTCCAAGATAGTACAGGGTTTTTAAAATATACTTGAAGTATAAAAAGTTGTGTAATAGAAGGATAAAAGTAGTGAAATGACTCACTTTTCCCATGAAAAATATGGGTACAAACATTAAACAATGAGTGATGTGTATCAGAAACCTTATATAACTTGTTTTTCTGTGCTGTGTAGTTATTGTCATCCCAAACTTGTTCAAAGCACATCAGGATACCTCACTTTCACACTGACTAGCATAGTCCTTCAATGCAATGTCCACAGTCACTTCTGTGGACTTCAACTGGTTTGCAAGTACCAACTCCACCATTCTACAACTGAATGTGTGTCACCGTGCAACTGAAAATTGTCCCTTCAAAAAAGAAGGAAACACACTATTCTTTAACCTAAAGCTTTCTGTCACAGGTGTGGTTTGGACCCAGATGCAGTACACATGAGGAGAGGTCCACATTCATAGCTATAATCATCCAAAAGGTTGACAGATGATCAGGCAAGGAACGGAAAAACAAGCAAAATCACATGGAAGTCCAAGAAAGCTGAAGAGTAGGACGAGTCGGTGACAGTGGCAGCAGACTGAGGTCTGAGCAGAGCTTAAGTCGGGTGGAGCCTGACTGGAGATGGGAAGCAGGTGGCCGCAGCAACACAGGTAACAAGAGTGAGTGGATTGAGTGGGAGTGAATTAAGGATAAAGAGGACTGGAGGGGAAATTGGAACTGAGGCCGTGACACTTTCTATATATACGAGATATTTGTGACCCATTTTTGGAGATTTATGTCTCCGGTAGCAACCGGTAGCACTGGGGCATCATGCCACAGATGGAATAGGAATCAAGAAACAGGGACATTGCTTGATTTTATTCTTTTAGTTCTTAATTTCCTGATTTTCTTGATTTCCCAAAAATATGCCATAATGTTAGTTTTCATTAAACATTGATTGCATGCCTAGACTGGTGAAGCTCTTTTCAACATGATTGATGTCCCATCATCTCCCTAATATCTGTTCATCAAGCACTTTCAACTAACTGCACATGAGTTTTAAGGACTCTTATCTCCACCACTGGAAAGCCCTCTGACTTCTGCAGGAACTGAGGCAGTAATGATGACAACGGTTCCTGCAGGGAGTTGATCTCCTGCTGAGCCCCTATTCCAGGATTCCACATTTCCAATTAACCAGTACATCCCAGGCTTGTGAGAGGAAATGAACCCCCTGCAGCTCCCGATGCTCCACAGATATCTCTTAGCTGTTAACTAGAGTACTGTACACAGAAAGAGTGTCCGACAACTAATGGAAATCAGTGGACAAAATAAAATACATTGAACATTTTCTTCTGCGTAGTGACAGTGCAGATAGATAGTGGCAACAAAGCTCAGTAGCTCTGAGGAGAGGAACCACTGGAACTATTTTTGACACATGGTATATGTGAGTCCTACTATAGCGCACCTTCTCCTGGGATGTGTGAGGGATGATCTATTTTTTGATAAGACTCAGAAATGGTAAAGGAGAAAATCTCATTTGGCTTGAATAGAACACTGTACAAGAGATGCATCCTTTATAGTGGGCTGGACGGAAGAATGGGGTCTTAAATAACCGTGACAGACGTGATATGATCACTGGGGAATAAATTGAATTATTGAATTACTGTAGCAGTGTGGATGGAACCCCCTCCCCATCCCACAAGAAATGAAAAGTCCAGCATTAATAGAGCATAGCATAACAACAGTGCTTTGTTCTCTGGCTTCCATTGCTCTTTTCTCATTTTTACATTTAAATGCTCACTTAATAAAAAGTTTCAAGGTGTTGTCTTGATGACTAATGATTAAGTCTGTCAGGGTTAAATCATTAAGAATAGTTGGGTAGCACAGCATGCTAAATAATGTTATTTTTTGCAGTTTCTGCAAGTCTTTGACCTTCAGGTCATGACAAGTATATTTATCATAACCTGAACATTCCTCAGCAGCCCTGCAATGTGAAAACGTTAATAAATTAAAGTTTGTAAAGTGCTTTAATATATACTTATTTAATTAAGGAAAACAGGTTCTGGTAGGTCTCAAAGCATGTTAGCCATTGTTGACAGAGCTCCATTTGAAGCAGCTCAGTGAACTCCAGACATCCTTTTCTGCGTAGAATCAAACGGAATGTAGGCAGTACAAAAATGTCAGGCCGAGTCAATCTGAATGTTTGTTCTCAAAATTATCGGTGACCGAATTCAGGTTGTTGAAGGGAGTGAGATTTCCTAAATATGAGGTCTTCTTTT
Organism: Antennarius striatus; assembly: GCF_040054535.1. NCBI lineage: Eukaryota > Metazoa > Chordata > Actinopteri > Lophiiformes > Antennariidae > Antennarius > Antennarius striatus. The sequence continues at coordinate 15,327,594 of NC_090793.1, forward strand.
GTACTTTTGGGGGGTTTTTTGGTTATTGAAGCTGCCAAGAATATTTGCAAATGTACGTTTTCAGAAAGTCTTTAATAAGGAACTATATAATATATATTTTAGGTATCAAGATGCTCACAGTGGTTCCATTATTCATTCACTCCACATACTTGGTGATGCTAGATCATTGGACGACCTGCTCTACCATCTGAGCCACTGCCACTGTAAGTAGAGCTACTGGGACACTTACACAACTTTGTAACTAATAAGATGACATTCAGTCAAAAGTATCCCATGGAATACATTTGTTTGGTTCAAATAATAAATTCCAATCTTGTAGTCAACAGTTGTGGTAACTTCACCATTATGTCCAACATCTTGGCACAATATATGTGCAACATTTCTGTATTAATTCTCAATCACGTAATTTTAAGTCATTGTAAGCCCCTGTCAGAAGCTCACAAACATCTGTTACATGTCACTCTATATTTTCCTATATGCACCAGCTTAGAAATATTCTGAAAGCTGCTCCAGACCTCAAGACCTCCACAGCTCTGGTTAACACCAAGGATTAAAGACAGCTCTTTAAAACCCTTGGATTATTTCTCATGTCTGCATAGAGGTTGGTTCTGACTGCAGTGTGCACAGGAGTTTTCTCAGTTCATTCTACAAAATTATTTCATATACGAAACACATTTCCGGGTCATTCTGGAAATTCTCAGTCAACTCTCTGAAACATCAACACTAAAGTGTCTTTATTCTTGCTCCCTCTTGCCCAGTGAATAGTTACTGCCTCTGTCTCCACTCATCTCTCATCACCTAAACACATCTGGACCCTGTCATATTTCATTTTGTTAAACATGGGAAGTCGGCATATGCACAATTATGGCAATGTAACCAAAAGGGGGAATGGCAGAAGGAGGAAGGCACATGATGTAAGAGCTGATGGATTTGGGGCATTTCTATTTTCCGTTCTTTCACCTCACATGCCCCAATATGTACACTGGGAAACACATAACAGAGCCATTTATTCATGTGTTATATCCATCAGGGATGAGAAATCCATTTGTGCCATATTGCTGGTAGGATAATTCCCAGGCCAGTGTGAAAAGACATTAAGTGTGGCATAACGCATCTGCATTATATATTATCCACTTTCATTCTCTACCTTATTGGTCTAGAAGTGTGGAATATTTTTTATGGAACATGTGGATATAGGATGATAAAAGGCCCGAACAGCCCTAGCTTTTTAATGCTGCCCAATAAATTCCACCAATAGGGATGCAGTTGGCCCGCCCCTGTCGGTCTATTGTGGATCTGCGTTCAACTGGAAGCCGCTCTTCCAGCCTTGGTACCGAAGTGGCGCACCGCGACATGTATGGCTGAGGCAAAGGAGTGCGCCTCAGAGAATGCGTGATTTTCAAGCCACAATTTCTGGTGAGAGTCTCTGTTTTTTTTTTGTTTTGTTTCTGATTTATTTTTATCTCCATCTTCTTCTGTCTTTATTTCCAGCTGAACATAACCGCGCATCTTTTGTGTCTGGTTGTCGCGTCTGATTGAACACTGGTTCCTGTAGGCATCGCTGGAGACGATGGTCTAGAGATGAAGTGTTGTAATCCTGTGGCTGATCTAAAAATCGACGCACAAGAGTTTTGGTTTTAGGGATGCGTTGTACTTCAGAGTCCACGCACTCCAATCCGTTGACTTCTATCAGCGGTACTAAAATAAAGATTTTATTGCAATTTGTCCCGAGATTGTCGGGTTTGCTTTTAATATTATTGATAAAAATGCCAGACAAAGAAATCGATGTCTGTAATCAGAATATATAAATATATACATTATGATTTTGTTTCCTATAATTTCTAATAAGTTGTGCAGACAGATTATGAAGCTGTTATGTATGTTATCCACACGCACCTTTAAGTTGTAGTCCTCAGCTTCGTGAGGCCGTGGAGGAGGCGTGGATATTTTGGCATGTGTCTGCACCTTGTGAGCTCAGAAATACAGTGTTAGGCTTTGTGTCGGAGTGAGACACGTCTCTGTGGCTCTGGATATTTTCATGGCTCCTCCAACTCATCAGCAGGTCACACACTGCTTTCACGGGCTTTTCCAACAGAAGGGAAACAGATGCGCCGTAATGTCAACAGTCGATTACTCATGCAACATTGCGCGAGAATGTGCGCCCCCGCAGCTTGGATGTACTTAGGGGTTAAATCCGGCCTCCTCTCCATCCTGCTAAGCGATCACCTTTTTACAAACCAGGGTTTGAGCATTTTCCAGCACTACAGACAGAGAAACAACCCGACAGGTCCGCACCCACTCCGAGTGCGCGTTACCGCTGCCCTTCTCCTCCCAAATATAGAGAGAGCTCCGCCGCCTACGCTATCAGTTTTAGTGCAGGTTGACTTGCTCTCGCCTGGGAGACATTTGAGTGCTTATTGGATGTGATACGCAGAGAAAGTCGGTATAAACAGAAATGTGTTTTTTTGTTTTTTTTTGCCGAGGCTCAGGTGTAAGAGCGCTGCGATCTACTTTGCGTAATAACTTGGGTCGTTCCAGAATGTCCAAGGGGCTCCATCATCGTTATTTTGATGGTAAAGGCCGTGAAAGCAGCACACAGAACAGCCTTTGGAAGCGTTTTATTAAGTGCTGCTCTGAATGGATTTGTAGAACAAGTCATTCATGAACCCAAAGCCTCAGTCACGCACAATCAGACGCGATTAGTCTAATTAAATATCTGCCAGCACAATCAAAGAGGGAAAGCTGGAGTCTGTAATCAGCATCATCTGATTTTTATTCACCACATGTGGATGACAGCTATCACCGGATTTATGCTGTGCGTTGGTGCTTCGGTTCCTTCCACAGCTTCTAGTGGCTGTTCTTTTTTTTCTTTTTTTAAATCAGAAGTTTTGTTGAGAAATGCAAACATCTGTCTGAATGAAACAGGGGATGCTTTTTGAACAACTGGCTGACATTTACCTCGATGATGCGCTGCTTGTGATGATGGGGTGTCAACTTGAAGCACAGCTGTGCTGCTGGATGGTGAAGTGGATTTGTGTGGAAAGCAGGAGGTGCTGGGTAGGAGAGAGAGAGGAGAGGTAGGGTGAACATGCCTGCTGGACTCTTGTCTGGACACGTTATATTTTCATAAGCTGATCTCACGCTGGCACAGCTGAATATAAATAAATAGCACTCCGTGTTTCCTGCTGTCAGCTTGTGCTGTCTCTGTTTTGCTTGCATCATTTTTTTATGGATGCAGAAAATACATTGTTTAGTGACATCCAATGACTAAAATTACGTATCCCTTTTGTGCTAAAAAGCAGCACATATTCTACTTGTAGGATGTTCTTGGATGCAAGACCAATGCAAAAGAAATCTGTACCTCATATCTTCAACCCTTTGTATTGTGGAACTCGCTGAGAAAAAGAAAAACATCTTTAGGTATTAGAGCTCACACAATTTCTGTTTGTGTGTGTGTGTGTGTGTGTGTGTGTGTGTGTGTGTTTGTGTGTTTACATCACATTGATTGACAGACAACCCACTAACTGTCAACAGATTTAGATTCAAATGCTGGTGCCCGTATATTGTGTGACTTTATGTTTTTCCCACTGAGTTCCACCCACTTCAAACCAGTAAGAGAAACTCTTGGGAAAATAAAATCTCCTGAGTAATTTCTCACGTCAATCTGGATGAGCAGTAAGTAGTGTGTACCTCTGCCAATGATCAGTAGTCCTTTTTTATTAAATTATAGCCTAATCTAAATTCCAATTGTGAAACAATTTTTTTGTGAAAACCTGTTTATGAGTAATGTACACACACACAAAAAAAGACAAATGATGCAAAGTTTATCCAGATCCACCTAAACATGTCATTGTTTCTTCCAAGTTCTACAATTTTTTTATCAAAACCCATCAAGTCATTTATGTGTAGTCAATAGAAATGATATTAAAAAAAACCCTACATAATAATATTTAAGAAAAAGTGAAAAAAATAAATCCTGAATCCAATACTAGATTCAGTGAATTCTTGCTTGCCACATGTCCAACCCTCCTGCCAACGTTCATAAAGCTCTGTTAAGATTTGTGTAATCCTGCTAACAAATAGAAACCAGCGTAAAGCTAACCTCCTTGGAGACAGTAATAACCAGTCAGTTTTGTACGTGTTCATATTAGCCTAAATGACCCACAGTAAAAATTTTAGTGAATTAACCATTATCACAGCTCTGAAACTTTTATGTAAAAGTGATATCAAGTTTTAGAGATGAATGTAAGATATAATAAACCTGACACAGAGTCAACCTGTGCCTTTTGTCCCTTAGAGGGTTAGTTACCCTTTTGTTTCATCAATAGTCGATCTTGCATAAATCTGGATTACATGTGTAATCTCTCTGAGAAGATTTTCTCTATGCCTGCCTGTGGATGTTTAAACCCTGTGTTTGTCATGCATATCATTAACACGATACTTTCTCTTTAGGATTTGTTTCCCACCAGATTGACTGACAAGCCTGCTGTCCAATCGCCACCATGATAGCCACGGGTGGCCTGCTGCGCATGAACAGGCGCCAGGATTCACTCCGTTCTAAAAACCGAGCAGAAAACAAAAAGAAAAGGAAATCCAAGAAAAGGAAGAAGAACGACGTGGTTGTGGTGAAGGGGAAGCTGAATCTGTGCTCCCCGGCCGGTGTGGTGGCTGGTCTTGGAGTTGTCGTTTTAATGGTTGGGATTTCCATGGCTGTCTTGGGCTACTGGCCCAGTCAGAATCAGCAGGGGTACCAGGAGCGGCGCAGGACTGGAGTGTACCACACCAACAGGATGAGCTACTCCAGGGGTCCGGCTCTTCTCCCCAACTTGACCCAGGATAATCCTCCCTTAGGTCAGACACGCGCATTCAACCAGAGCCTTTCTAACAGCACTATCCCTGGCTCTTCCCGTTACTGTGGCTTCATGTGTGATTTCCTGGGTACTTACCTATATTCAGATAATCTCAAAGTGTTTGGACCACTGGTGATGGGAATAGGAATTTTCCTCTTTATCTGTGCCAATGCCGTCCTCCATGAAAACCGAGACAAGAAAACCAAAATCATTAACCTTAGGGATATCTACTCCACAGTCATAGATCTACACAACATACGGTCAAAGGAGTACTCGCCCCTAAATGGTTTGGTGAACTACAGTCAGTCTCGGAACGCTGAGGGCCCATCAAGCTCATTCCCGGCTAGTGGGATGCTAAGTCGGAGCTCCTGGCCCTCCACTGGACTCGGTTTTCAGAGTGAGTTAGGTAGCGATGAGGTTTTTAGACGCCAGTCTTTAGCCAGCAGGCCTCGCAGCTGGTCAAGAGATGCTCAGACCTTCACAGACACTGTCTATAGCATTTATAAAGACTATAGCAATAGCAGTGAGCAAGCCCCACAGCCGCGACAATGGGAGACCACTTCCATTGTCACCTCCTCTGTGAACGCGTTCACCCTCCCCGTGATCAAACTGAACAACTGTGAGGTGGAGGATTCTGAGAGAGTGGAGGCAGAAGGACATTCAGAGGAAGGGGTTGTTATTGAGGCTGCTCCTGAAACCATTAGCCAGACAGGACAAATCAACAGCAGCCGGACTGACGAGATGGAGACTAAAGAGACGGACACCTCGATGACAGATTCCCCTCCGCAGCCTCCGAACCACGAGGAAGTTAACACAGACGCAGTCGACCAACAGGGTGCGCAACAGGTTTCACCTCAGCCGCAGTGGACCCAGCTGTTTCCTCCATCACCTGTTGCAAGGTCGATGGGGTCGCGGCTATCTCTCAACTCCCTCACAGATCAGCCCAGGCCTGCACGCCGCTGCAGCCTGTCTGTGTCTGCCTGTTGTCAAGGTGACAGAGCAAGGCGCTTCAGCTGCCCTCGTCTGGAGCGCTCCAACAGTAAGGGCTACATCAAACTAACTGATCTGGGAGGGGAGTCCTTCGAAGTCCCAGACACAAATACTTCTTTAGTGGCCCCCGAACAGGACATAGAAACAGATGCAGCAGCAGCAGTAGAGACAGAAGCTCAGGGAGAGGACAATCTAGTCACACCCAGCACCTCTGGAGAATCCTAGACCGTTTTTTTTTGTTTGTTTTTTTTCGCCTCTGTTCTTCGCTTCAGATCTTCTTCTCTGATTGCTGATGTGAAGCTGACCGTTATAGAGGAAAGAAAATGTGGAGAGTAAGCAGCTAAAGACTTTTGAAAAATAGCCATGAACACCCAAGAGTAAGACTCTTTATAAATACATCCACTGCTCGATATTCAGATGTAATTTTTCTATTTTTTCAATGTAGCAAGAGCAATACTAAATACTTGTGAGAAGATTTAGTAAAGATTTGTAAACATAAAAATGTCGGATCTGATGATTTTTAAATATTGTTTTATGCAAGAGAGTATAAGAGTAGGACAAACATTGTAGCTTGTAGAATTTGCCAAAACTGTCACTGAGAATTTCTGTCTGACATGTTGTACTGTAGCATTAACATATGCCACAGAAAACTCAATAGTCTAGAAATGTTTCTCTACATTGTTGTGTGAATACTACGTGAAAAGGTAAAATGAAATTAATCTCAGGTAGACGTTTGGTTTAGAATTGAGACCTTAAGGATGAGGTCTTTCCTCTGTGCACACTTGTTTATATGAAATGTTTATGGTTGAATAAACTTGACTGCAACACCTGCTGTTGGGACTAATAGGTGTTTTTGTGCGACAAAGCATGAAATACAGAAAATGAAAAAGACTTTAAGAAGGGAAGATTTTGAAAAATGAAAAACAAAGTGACTACGTGTGTGGCAAACCTACAGATTCTATAGATTTTGTGTTGCTGCACTTCAGCAGTTCTTCTCATTACCAGGAAAGACTGCAGTACTATTGATGTTAGATTATCTGTGCACAGGGATCTGAAGCCATTTTGCTATCATCTTTTTAATCATTTTCACCTTTATTAATTAAACAGGGTATAAAAATGAAAGGAAAATTAAAAATTCCATGAGAAATCACTCACATTTTTATCTATCAAGAGCCATTACAACAGGCTCATCTTGAAATAAGCCCATGAAGTCATTGGAGCTTTAACTCTCCCTGGTAATGTTATAAAAAATGCTGCTAGTGGAGAAATCTGTCAAGCATGCTGTCCTAAAATCTTACATAAATTACGCTGCTTAAATTAGGTTAGAGCTGATGCAACACAACATGCAATATAATGGGATCCTCAGTGTTTCACACTATTTTCACCTTTAAAACATCTGCATTACCTAAACTCCTCAAGTCAGTCTTGCAGGATTTTCTTTAATCTGACATGTTTGTGTCCTTCTTTATATATGTTTAAATTATTTTTCTTAAAGCGGTATACTTAATTTGAGTACCAATTCATTAACAGCAGTATTGAAGTTATCTTGAGTAAATTTTCACATTAACACAATATACAGTACAGTGCTTCTGATAACATATTGTATTTTTTTTATCCATTGCATTTATTTGGTTTTATTATTTATTCAAATGTATTTACTTTGTAATGCAGTTTGTGTTAACACATGTCATCTAACCAGCTTCCAGTTGATTAGTAAACTAGTTTACTGGTTCAAAAGTCTTATGTAGTAAATCAAAAAGCAGCGTCCTATATGAAAACAACCAAATCCTAATATAATAACAGTTTGAACAGAACAAAATGACCTCTATGGATATCAGATTTATTGCTGGAATGTTGTACTTGGTATTAATGGGAATAACTAAGTCAGATCTATTTACAGATTCAAAATGAAGTACCCACTCTTAGGTTAGGGTCGGATTATTTTCCTTCTGGCAAAACCAGAAATAAAATGTTGGTTACACCTCAGCCAAAACAATCCAAAAGCATGCTCATGGGTGAGGAGGTCTTTTTTTCAGTTTAAGTTAATTCGATGATTTTAATTGTCAGTTGCTCCTTTTTGTTTGTTTGTTTGTTTGTTTTTCTTTTTTCTTTTTGTTTTTTGTCAGAAACTGTCCGTGTTTTCAATAAATACACGTATCCGTTGGATTTCAGCCTACCGAGGCCATCTAGCGGTCATGTGACACACAGTGATTATCGAACGCACCCCACCGATGAGTAAACCAGCAGATGGCACTGGTACTGCCCTGTCGTCATCATGGGTGTGCCCGTTTAGTAGGAGCGCGTGGGGCTGGGTGGGAGGGGCGGGGTTAACTCTGTGGGAAGGTCTGCCGCTGGCAGCGCGTACAGGTGTCTGGTCCTGAACTCCCGGACGAGCCGCAGCTCGGGATTCCTGGCCCCCAGAAACACACAGCTGCTGTGTCGGAGGTGGTTTCTTCTCGGAGGAGTCAGGTAGAGTTTTCAGTCATGTTTAACTTCGGTTTTCTTGAATTTTTAGCACCGCAGGGCTTATTTTAGTTAAACAGGTTTGACAACGACGGAAGTTAGTTGTAGTGTGATTGTTTGAGACGCGCTTTTGACGTTTCAAAGTGAATTATAATGTCTGACACGCCTGCACCTACACTGCGTTTTCTTTTTGTTTCCATGGGGCTTCCCAACAAATTGTGACCTGCTGCCGTGACTTGGGACCTGAAATGGTGAGTACGAGCGTTCATTCACAAAAGTGGGAAGTGTGATTATCTGAAACAGTTCAAGAGTAACAGGCAAGAACACCAACCTCACCAAAACACCCCCTCAGCTGTGTGAGTTTCCCCCTGTGATAGTCACTGCTGATCGTGTTCATGATTTCTATATCAGCATTTTTATTTTTATTTTATTTTTTTACTCATGTCTGCTCAAAACTGCTGAACAAGCAGGGTTTTTTTTTTTTTTACACACGCATTCATAAACCTGATCAGACGCTCTGGGCACAGGCTGACAGTTCGGAAATGGGAAGTGATCACAGCATGTGTTTCCATTTATATTCTCCCTAGGATAGAAATATGCATGAATCAATGAAGAACTCTTTGATTTATTCCTCTCCTCTCTTCAACCTCAGCCTTACATTTGACTATAAAAAAAAAAAAAGACAAAATTTACTGCCTGGTGTCCCAAGCTCCATGTGGTTAGAGTTAGATGTAGAATGGACTATTGCTCCTCATAGTGCCACATGGTCATTCTTTCAGTAGCTTAAATTAGTTTATGACGTTAGATGTTGGAGGTGAACGTACAGGAGCAGGGAGATAAGGCTGGGCAAAGTCTGTGGGACATAATTTTGAATGACTGGTGATGGTACTGTATGAGCGTGTTTACCCCTGAGAAGTTCACAAATACGTGATCAGAAGTGTTTGTTGAGCAGCTACTTTTGGTGTCACCATTGAATTGATTGAATTGCTTGTATGGCATGTCGTACAGTCAAAGTATAGTTACTGTATTACCTTCCAGGCTGCTCTTCTATGAAAAAGGATTGTGTATACTGTGGGCAATATTTATTAATAGAACCATATTGATGCTTCTTGAAATTATAGTCAAGGAAAGCCAGACATCAAAGCTTACATGATGCATTCTGGAAACATAACTGTGTAAAAATATAGATGATTGTATCAAAAATGCAGCTCTACAACTGCAATGAATTTTCATATAAAAATGCAAAGGACACGATGTGATGTACTGAAATATGTATTGCAATATGTTGCAAAGTTCCTGTTTTGACAGTAAAGGAGATTCTTCATGTAATTACTATTTAATATATTTTCATTGTTTGTCTTGATAACCTGCCAGGAATATCAACAATTTTGTTAGTTTAATGAAAAACAAACAAAAGCCTCTATTGAAAAAAGTTTTGCTCTGGAGCTAATATAGTGTTATAAGCAATTTTCTCATAGGATGAGTAGTGAGTTTGCTTTTACCTCCGTATCACAGCAGAAACAACAGCAGAGGATATACTGCTGTGAATAGTAGGACTGCTTCTGATCTCTTACTCAGACACTATTCAAAATAATGCTTTCATTTGGTTTACAGAAAAAAAGTATGGTACAATATTTAGGTTAAGAGTAACTAGTAAATGCTACATTTTGAACCGGCTCAGTGTAAGCTATTTGACGCATTAAGACATGTTTAAAAAGTTCTGCTATTCATTCACTTACATGTTCCTCAGATTTTTGACTTGTAGTAACTTCTATCTTGGTCTCTTCATACAGTTGTAGTATTACTGCTTCAGAGACCTGTTTGCTGCTCTGCAGTACTTATTTGTGGTCTAATGCCTTGATATGATCTTGAAATTGGATTAAATCAAAAATCCTGTAAGCCCATAGATTTTAAATTATTAAACATGTTCATGAGTTCTGAGCCTGTGGTGAGTTAGACTTGTGTTTTCCCCCAGAGTATCATGTCAGTATAAACCATACATTTCTGTACTTTTACTCTCAGCTGATGATAACTGATTATTAAGGCAGTGTAGGTTGGCAGCACGTCGACTGGGACAACAAAGTATTTGACATTTGAGTGAGAGGATGCCAATACAAAAGACATGTCAGATTTGATTTTCCACCGAAGAATTTTACTTATCTTTCAACTTTTGCTAACTGATAGGTTTTTATCAGTTGCATCATCCATAGTAAAGGTCTTTAAACCAACATGTTGCCACATGCTTAATTGTCCCTGTAATTTCTTGATAACAAATGTACAAGTTAAAGGGGATTAAAGTTGCATTACAGGTAGTCCTCAACTTACAAACATTGGACTTGAGAACTTTCGGAGATACAAAAAAATGCATGCAGCCATATCCGACTATTGTCCCGCAGTTCCTCTTTCTGCCACAAACCCCCCTTGAAGAGCATTTTTTGGAGGAGGGAGGAAGCCGGGGAACCCGGAGAGAACCCACACAGACATGGGGAGAACATGCAAACTCCACACAGAGCGAGACTCGAATCGGGAACCGCCTTCTGTGCAGCGACAGCGTTACTCACTGCAACACTGTGCCGCCCTGTGTTGTTTTAATGTTTGGTAATTGTTTCTGAAATGGCGATTCCAAATTGAAAGTTAATAAATAACAACTAAAGAACAATTCAACTTATGAGCAACCTCTCTGTTTGTATGTTGGGGACTATCTGTATTTAAAATCAAATTATTTCCAGTGTGCTGCTGTTCTTGTCCCCTGACAGCATACAGTGGTAAAGCACAATTTGGAAGATTGAATGAAATTATAACACAGCAAATTCTCAATAGAATGTTTGCACCTACTTATAATGAAGTGTCAGATGTTGCAAACTAGCATGTAGCTGGAAAAGTGTATTTCACTTTGATGTGTAACCACCCTTCTTGCCATGTTTTTCCAAACTGTGACCACTGCAACACAGGGAGGTTGCAATTATGGACAAACAGCAGGGAATTTCCAAAATGTGACTTAAACTCCAATGAACCAGAACTGTTTATTTCATAATATCTGAAGATGTTGTATATATGTTATAATTAAAGATCATTTTGTTGAGATTTGATTAGAGAACATTTTGTGACCACAGTGACCTTTGCTCTAAATCACTGAGTGTATCCCTCCTTGACATTTTCTTTTAAATATTATCATCTTCTTAAAGTCTTTTGGAAGCCTTTAAGGTCCTTATATGTGATAATATAAAAATCTTTATCTGGTTCAAGGAGTCACTGATGTCGACATTTACAGCTACAGGGGAGATTTCCTAATGTTCTGTTGTTTGTGATTCTTGATTATGCATCATAGTAATCTAAATCAATGCTTTTGTCAGTTCAGTTTGTGATGAATAGCAATGCAGTTGCACTCCAGGAGAGTTTTATTCGATGTTTCTTGATGCTATGACTCATTTTCTGTGTTAGGCAAAACTGAGGTTTCAGAATGCCTCGTGTGCGTCAGCAACAAGGGTTAAAGGTGAAAAGAAATGATCTGCAAATTTCTGCCATAATCAGAACTCAGTGATAAGACATGCAAAGGTTGTAGTGGAGTCATTGCAATCATTTTGCGAATTAAATTATTGCGCTACTACACCCACTGTATGGTCCAGATGGCAACTCCATTATTAATTTGACAGTTATATTTTTAAAAAAACCAACACTTTTCATAATTTTAGTTAAATGATATATTATTGTTGTTAAGGTTTTACACTCCTTTAACTACAAATGTAACAATGTTCACACCTAAAATCTATTTTGGAATTTCAACCTCCTTATTTACATCTATTATAAGGTTGTACCATTTTTGCATGCTATGACCTCAGGAACTTTATAATAGTTTAACTGTTTGATACAAACAGCTGTTTGCTGTTTAATGCATAATAGCCATTGCATTACAATATCAATTTTTTTTAAAAAGCATTCAATACATCACATTTAAAAAATGGAACAAGTGAGGTCTCTATCAAAATAGTTAATTGAAATATTTAACTGATTGTTGACTTTAATAGCCAACAATATTAGATTTTCTTCTTAATGTTTGCATTAAGGTACTGAAAAAAGTGAAATGATTGTTTAAATGACATATACATCATTTACAGTTGTTGTGGGAATTATTTTTTTTCAGGCATCTTTTCAAACACTATGCCAAATCTTTTCCAGATTTAGACATTCTTCTCTGAATTTCTGCGTAAAACTGTAGGTCACTGTGCATTTTTCACAGATTTTTCAACATTTTCTAGACTAAGCAATTAGATTGACTAAGCAATTGCTCAGCAGATTCTTCAGTAGCCGTCACACAGGTGTACATTTGTTCGCTGTCAGCTGTGAGTGAGCTGCACTCCACACGTGAGCACAGCATTGCTCCCGGTCTGACATAACACATGTGACTCAATCCTGTAGATTGGAGTCATAAACTGTTGTTAGGAGTCTTCTTGTGTTTCATCATTGCGTGATCACTTGGGAGAAGTATGGGATGTGCTTGTATTAAAAAGCTACAGGAACTAGATTTCTGTCTTTTGTTAACTATAACTACATTACAGCATAACCAAAAACGGAAGTCACACACCTGCATCATAGCCATAAAGTGAAGATACATGATTCAGTGTTGAAAATTTTACATAAATACATAACAATTGAACAATAGCTTGGACTTTGTGATCAACATGCATCCAGAATGAGACAAATCTGCCGCTGCTGCAGATTTTCCTTTCTAACCACATGCTTCACATTTGCTACCCCTCCCTTTCTCTAAAAATGCCTCCTCTCTAATCACATGTCAGCCCACTCATTGGCCTGTGGCTCTCTAAAGGTTACAAGTATAGAAAATACAGATGTGACTCCTATGTGAAAGTACCACTCCCCCCATCCATAATCATAATCCCTCCTTTTGTTGTTCTGCAGCCCCACTCTACCTCCCACACACACACACACACACACACACACACACACACACACACACACACACACACACACACACACACACACACACACACACATTAAATGGGGAAGGGGGTAGAGCTTAAGTCCAGGGTGCATGTTTACATGCATGTTAATTGAACTCTTTTTCTGTGTGTGTGTGTGTGTGTGTGTGTGTGTGTGTGTGTGTGTGTGTGTGTGTGTGTGTGTGTGTGTGTGTGTGTGTGCGTGTGTACGCGCGCACTTGTGTTTAGAAGGGGAAAGGAGCTGAATTCATAAGAACCATTTGTTATTTCTAAGTATAAAATGAAAATAACAGCCATAGCTATCAGATCCTATTGGGAATACTCGAGTCACAACTCTTCAATAACTGCTAGACAGATTTTGATGAGATTTCACACATTTTCTCTTGGGGCTGTAAAGGTGTGTGTATTGTAATTTGTTCTGTCCATTAGCACATTTTTGTATTGTTAGGGATATTTACGGATATATTTCGTGCCAGCTTCCTCACTTTCTCCTGTGATTGAGTTTAGGATCCATGCATAAGATCCCAGATCAAGTTTTTCTGTATCTTCTCTCTCGTTGGACGTACATTTTCTAGTTTACATTGAATCATCAGCCTGAGTGTGCTCTAATCATTGTGGTTTTGTTTAAGGATATATAGGTTGGCATCGGCGCAGCGTGTATCATCTATTACACAGAGGGTCTGGCAAAGTTATTGTGTTTCCCTGGAAAGATAAAATAAAAATAATTCAGGGTTCTGACAAAAAAAACCTTTTAGTCCAGGAATTATTTTCCCCCCGGACTTCAGAGATGTTGGCCTGGACTTTTTGGCTTTTTTTTTTTTAATTGGATCACATGGGTGATTTGCCATGTATTGTACAAAACATGCTTCAATATAATTATGCATTGATGAAGTGCCAGCTTGCTTGTTCTGACCACAGCACTGGAAATCGAATCACTCTAATGAGGTTCATGAGGTTCATGATTTCTCTCTTTAGGGACTGAGTAGATGAACACATTCACTCAAAGCAGGATTAGAAGATTAAAAAAAAAAGGTGCATGAGTTTTAACCGTACCAATAATTATTACACTAAATTAATTATAGTTAATCACTGCAAAACGGAGAGATCAGCGTAATGAAAATTCCTATCTGACTTTCAAATTGTCAAAAAATTGTTTATTTTTATGCAAGAGTGAGGATATGTTAGTTTTCTAAGAACTCACAGAGGTTAACAAAGTTCAAGGTCAGAGTTTGAAGCAAGTGAGTTTAACAGGAACTAAGTGTGTGTACGCAGCAGAAAAAAAAGTGGAGTTAAGCAGCGACATTAGCTCAGTAGGGTCCAGAGATCACGTGTTGTCTGTCTTGTGTGGTATTAATCATTCTGCTGAGCAAAGGCTGCTCTGAGGAGTCACTCATACTTATCTGCATCTCACTATACATACAGAGGAAAACCTCATTAAAAGTAGGAACTCTTTGTCAAATATATCTGCAGAGTTATTGTTTTCTTATCTCTTAAGTGGCAATTATATCCGAGGCTTGTGCTTTTCAAATGATTGTAAAACTCCCATTGATCAAATGTCTGTCAAACACAGTGGGTGATAACATCATGTAAATGGTTTATGTCCTATGAAGTGGAGGGTGTAATCATGAAGATATTACATTCACTATAAAGAACTGATTGCATGTAGCACTGTTTAATGGTTTTCCCCTTTTTGTTATTCAAGAAACAATCAACAGATCATTGAACCAACGGTTCACCACCTCTGTTGTGCTGATCACTGAATCCGCTGTGAGCAAAATACATTTTGAGTATCTTGTCAGACAAAGAAACAATCCATCTTACACCTTCATCATCTGTTTTTTCCCCACCAGCACCAATGATGGGAATACAGGAAGTCCTCAAGATACAAACAACTAACGTACAAACATTTGTTGATTAAAAAACAACCTTGTGCCGCCATATCCGATTACTGTAGTTCCCCTTTCTGCTGCAACCCACGCCGAGCAGCTTGACATTAAATAATGTCAATTGCCGATTGTAGATGGGTATTTAATAAATACTGATTTATAAACCCGCGGTACACTGGCGTCGTGCCCGGAGTGTCCCCCGCCTCACGCCCTGAGACTGCCGGGATAGGCTCCGGCTCCCCCGCGACCTGCGTTAGCGGATTAAGCGGGTTGGAAGATGACTGATTTATAAACAATTCAATTTACAAACAGCCTCTCAGAGCCAATTGTGTAGGTTGGGGACTACCCGTATTTCTTTACATCGATTGTTTTTTACATCGTAAAACTTCAAGTCTTTCACAATGGCTGCTTGTAAATTTAGCATTTCAAGATTTTAAAATTCACCTAAAACCATATTGTGAATTCTGTCTCCAACAACAAAGATTATAGTTATCATAATTTTTTTCATTAACTGCAATTTACTGGAAATTGAATCAGGATCCTGGCTTCTGGCAGCAGATCCATTATGTGTGTAGTTGTATTTACCCGCCTACAAACTGTCTGTATAGTATGTCTGTTACTATTATGGAATTCATTCAGCAGGGAGTTCTCTGAGGCTGTGGTATCCAGACAGTGTACAGTATATTGGCATTGTGTAAAGTAAGTTACTACTTGAGTATGAAAGAAGTTAGTTAATGAAAGTCAGGTCAAGTCTCCATGTGGAGTCAAAACCCAAACATCCCTGGAGGGAACAATGCAGGCACTAATTAAAAACTTGCTTGTCCGTCTGTGCGTACACATTGTGCAAGTACAGCGGCACACATGTACCTACAGGGCACCAGGTGTGTGTTCTTGTGCTCACTACTGACATATTTTTGATGTCTGAAAGTATGCTTTATACATATTACATGTGTGTGTGTACGTGCGTGTGTGTGTGTGTGTGTGTGTGTGTGTGTGTGTGTGTGTGTGTGTGTGTGTGTGTGTGTGTTTAACACAGCAAAATACCAAATAAAAAATTTGCACTCGAGACGTTTTTCATGAACTATGAAACAATCTCTGCTGCCTTTAAAAAAAAAACCCAATTCATTCTTTCACTATTTTATCCTGAATTTCGGTTAGATCATGTAGGAATTTGCTAGAAAAAAAAACTTTGTCAGAGATATGCTTACAGTCCGGCCTGTGTGTTAATGTACCCCGTTATCTTATTTATAAGGGACGGTGATTAGTCACGTGGGGGGGAGGGGGGTTTCTAGTGAAATATCCCACAATGCTGCGCTCAGCTGCATAGTGGAGCCTGATAGGCTGCCGGAGAGGGGGAGCTGCAGCAGACGAGCACCGCTGTCAGGAAACACAAGCCCGCTACCAGAGCTAGTCACCGAACCAGCCGAACGAGGACAGGCAACCCGGTAATAAACCTCTCATTTGCTCGTTATTACTAACCTCAAACTCAGACTGTTTTACCAGAGAAGCTAACCGGTATGTAGTCATGAAATATCTGATATTCTTATCGTCTGACAACAACATCCCGGATCGATGGTACATAATGATTCCCATTTAATTGCACTACTGTAATGCACTCATTCGTAAAGTCGAGTGACCCTTGTTATAACCTTTTATGTCACGCTGTTTTTGTATTGTAACCTCAGGCTATAGCGGTAGGATATTTGGCTACATGAGCTGCATGTTTCGGACGGTTGTTGTTTTATTTTAAGCTAGGAGTCATTCCTGTTTCCAAGAAACAAACCACCGAGGGTACAGTCGGCTAGCGGGCTCCAGTGAGGATGCAGAAAAGTGGGAAAATGGGTTACAGGAAGATGATAGAGATGTTTTTCTAGCCTTGAACACGCCCTGGTTAATCGGTGAAGGGCATGGCCGAATCACTCGCTGTCAGGCTGGGTAATATCTGAACCTCATTAATGGATAAAATTGCTCGGTTGTCGAAGGATATGACGACGGATTCGGCTGTTTTTGATCTGCAGTGCGGTGGGCGTGGCCACAGGCAGGATGACGCGGTCGGAATCCTCGGTAGCATCCTCTCATCCTTCAATGCATCCAATACGATAGCCTTTGTGTGACTTGACAATTTAATTAAAATACACAGTAAGTTGTTGTTGTATCATTTAAAAAAAAAGGGTCAATATGTGAGTCTTGTTCATAAGCTTTCATAGAGAATGCAATTTTAATAACCTGAATTTACCCTGGCCTATAGAGAATGTGTTGGGATTTTGAAGTGTTTCTAATATTGGTAATAAGGTTTGCGTCACTGCTTTTGTCTAAGATCAACATCTGTCTGCAGAATATAAATTCTTTACAGGTGTGGCTTTATAGACATAGACCAGCAAACCAGCTCAAATGATAATCAGTTTGTCTTTCTACAACGTGCACTCTTTGTAGAATTTATCCTCTTCCCCACTTTATCCTCTTCCACAGGATGAACTATCAATGATATAATCTTGTCAGTGGAAACAAACATCTTATTACCCCAGCTACATAATAGGGTCATATTAATGTAAATGGTTATGTCCTCTTTTTGCCATGTGTGATTGTACTGCCTTGCTAAAAATGCCACAATATAGGGCATCGTTTCAAACTGTGACTGCTCTGGCAAAGCATGATAATTCCCTTCAGAATGCAATAATACTTTTTTTAATAATAGACTTTTACAAAAGAGGTAACAATAACAATTTAGAGACTAAAGAGCAACTAATACATTCTGGATTTTTTTTTTTATTGTTTGAAGGAAAACTCTTTTCTCTGGTTGTGTGTTCCTCTAGACTACGGTAAATATTTTTGGATAGTGACCTGGTTGTGAAAAAGAATCACATTATGCAGTAAAAGGGTTTTGCATCCTTTTTTGACATAGGACAGATGAAATGACGAACAAAGAAAGTGATCAACAGTTGTTGACAAAAATATATAACTAGATGGCATAAGGTGCTCTTTTCTGAACTTTTGTCTATATTAGATCAACAAAGTTGATCAGATTTTATACTAACATTTTAAATCACACCATTCCATTGATGCTTTAGCTGCTTGTGGCAGAATAGACCAGCTTTCCTGCAGACATTGTTGGTATTGAAGAAACAGCTGATTACTAATTACCTGTAGCCAATATTGTAATCCTCATTTGTTTGTCTCATCCACTGTGTGAGAAGTGGATCAGCAACCAAGATTTAGTTCTAATCTTCTACATTAGCATAGAACTGTCACTTTGTGAATTTAAAGTCTTCTAAAGTCTGCTCATTCCAGTGTAAGTTGAGGAGTGCTGATGATGTTGGTTCCTGACTTTTAAGAAAGCTAACCCTTGTCTTAAACAACTGCATGGCAACAGAGACACAAAAGATTTGTGTTGAATAATGAAGGGCACACTCAAGTAGAGATAAGAATAACAAGTTAGCATGTCTTTTGTGTCTCTGAACATCTTAAACTGCTAGAGACAGTGATGAGTACAATATAAACACACTGAGCTGACGGAATTTACAGTATTCGTAGTAAAGAATTTTTAACCCATGTAATCAGTTGGGAAATATCCCTTCCAGTTCAATTTTAAAGGGATTAACTAAAACATTTTTATAGGATGGATACAAGGACAGGATGAAAATCCTCTGATAATCGCAAGAAAACAAACCAAATGAAACAACAGAAAAGATCTGAACTCAATATATAACTACCAAAACTAACAAACCCGGAACCTTGATGAAGGGTTTGGTTACACCACCATTAGACTGTCTACATGAGCCAAATTATCTGCCAATTAAATGTTTATGCCGAATCTTTTTTTTTTGTATTATGTATAAAATAATAATAAAAACAGTCATAAAGCATCATGAGGTGTTTTGATGGAGTCACTAGTGCTATATCATCTTGACAGTTTGTTGCTTTGTAGGTTTTGTAGTGATGTTTTATGATTATGCTGACTTTAATGGTTGTCTAAAGGAAGTGGTCCAAACTGTCTCTGCTTGTCTTATGATGCATCAGATATAAAATTTCTTTGCTGAACATTAGAGGCAGAGAACAGATCAGATCTGTTTTATTAGACTTATTGGTTTTGTCAAGAGCCAGACCAAACCAATCAAGCTGTGGCATGCTAGTGACAAAAATGTCTTATGTCCAGTTTCAAGTCATTATCTTATTATTATTTCCCACAGAAGTATCAGAATGACTTTAAGTTAACCTTACATCCTTGTGTTGCGTCTTACACCGGTTCTGGTGGAAAGGTGACCCAAAAAAAGACATGGTACACCTGTGTCAGCAACAGAATGGCTTTACCCTCAAGTGTTTGGGGGTGACGTATTTTTGTTTGGTTAGAAACCAATCGGCCTATGTGATGATAAAATCAATTTTCACCAATGTTACCAAGCTGATTTCTTCAAATGTCTTGTTTTGCTGATCAGCAGTTAAAACCCCTAGACATGGAATGTTTTATTGGTGGCACTTATGCTGGAGTGTCAATCTGAATCTCATGTTTCATTTAGAATAAGCTACAGGTGACAGTCTGAACACCTCAGATATCAAAAATGAAACTAATAAATATTTAAAATGATTTGCCATCCAGAGAATATCACAATCATGACGGAAGACATTAATAATTTAGTTTGCTGTGAACATCTAGGCAGTTGAAAGCACTTTGGGGATCTGTAACCCCCTCAGTGGAGGTGTCTCATTGGCACAGCCAGACCGGCTATCTTGGTATCTTGTTTTGCTCGGATGTGTGTGTGACAGCTGTCAGCCCCGCGGCCATATAGAGCGGTCACATCATACACAACAGGCCAGCTCTGACATGTCAAGACACGGCAACCCCTTCCTTCCATGTGACCCCCCGTAAGCCCCCAGAAGGATTATGGGTGTGGATGGCCCCAGCTGTGGCATGCTTCAGCAACAAATGGCAGTCCATCCTCCTTTAGTGTGTGTGATGTGTGTGTGCATGTACGGGTGTGTGGATGTGTGTGTTGGTGTGTGCATGTGCAGGGTCCATTTTCCAACAGTGCCCATTACAATCACAAATGGATCTTAAAATGGGAGTCTGCACGCACAGGCCACAGCACAGCACTGAGTGTCAGTGAACAATTATGTCGTGTGGATACATACTGGAAAACCTCTGAGCTCTTAGCATGGATGTGAGTGTCCACCACAGTGGGTTGTCACTCCAGCCCATCAGAATCTGATTTATTTTTGGTTTTAGCTGGTTTGTGGAGAGGCAGGCAGCAGACATGATTCCTTTGTTTGATATTAGGATGATTTGTGTCTGTGGAGGAAGACAAGTAGATGCTTTGTGTTTCCTCTCACTGACAAAATAAATGTTAATATGCAAGAACAACATGAAGAAGCACATGTTTTCCACTGGTGACAGTTGAGCGAAATGTTGTTAAATCAATGTTAGGTATGGTAATGTGAGGATGGCATCTTTGAAACTAAGTGAAAAGGGTTTCTTGTCGCTATCACAGTTAATGTGAAGTACTGAGCTGAAGTTATTACCTAGATTAACTGATGCAACTCTATGGACCCAGAGAAAAACTTGGCTTCATTCAATCTGCAGTTTCACTTTTCTGTGGTGAAGGCATCTGCGTCCATGAACACAAATTGAATGATAAGCTTTAAAGGAATTGGAAGCTAAATTTTATAGTCAGTAGATTTAAGCTGCATTGGTGATATCATCATCAGGTCCTGCTGTAGTTAGCAGTAATCAGAGGCTCTACATGAGTTGTGAATACAGCTTTCTGAATGCATAATGTATGTGCTGGTCTATGGTGAGGGCCGCACACAAGGCTGCTCTGTGGTCTGTTGTGTGGTTCTGTGAAGAGTGCCTGTCACCAGTGACTGAACGTATTCTTCTTCCGTTTCTATGGTGCTAAGATGCTCCGTTCCTCCATCCGACCACAGTTCCTGTTTCAGGGTTTAGGGAAGCAAAGGTTAGATCTGCCACTATTGTCTGCAGGTGATTAATGATCCACTCATCAGCACCTCACCTCAGATCAAGTGATAGGGTGTAAAGGTTCTGGTTAAATTTGAGTGGTTTTATCGTATCATAGAATGATTACTACTTGTTATAAGTGATGTTGAACATTAAAAAAGTTTGGTCAACATATTGCTTTTGGTGCTCTACATAAAAAGCATTTTCATACAATTTTTTTCACATTTGTCAGAGAGATGCTTTTTGAAATGTCAATCATTTATGTTGCCTACCTTTTCATTTCTAACCTTGTCAAAATGTCTATGTTATCTACATGGAAGATAAGTGGGCCTAAAAGAAACATTATCAATGAAAAACAAAAAAGATGTGCACGATAAACTGATGTAATTGATAGACATGGGCATATTGTGACATGGATTTCTGAAATGGTCTTGAATTTATAGTTTTATCTTTTTTATGTATTCCTAAAAAAAATCCTATGTGTGGTTCCTTCAAAAAATAAACATCCTTTTGTGTTATTTAAGAGTCGTTTTGCATTAATGTAAGCAGTAATATCAAATGATCGTGAATTAAAACATTCTAATATTCACACCAAGATATTTTGATAGGAAACATTCGTTTAGTTTCCAAATACTACTGATAAATGTAATGTTCTGTCACAAGGTTGAGCAAACAATCCACAAATGTGATTTGGGCCAAGACCTCTGCTGTTAATAATCCAGCTGCTTGTAGTGTTGTTTACAATAGGGCACATGGGGTCAGGCATGTGGGACAATGTTTGAAGTAACTTCACACAAATCTTGTCTCCCTGAAATTTGTGGTGTAGAGATAAACAGTGCTTTCCCAGAGCCTTAGTTCTCAGTCTGAGTTCACTGCTTGTGTGATTTGTTTAGCAGTTTTTTGTTGTATGCCAACCTGTCTCGCTTCAGTTAATCCAGAGGCTGTTGTCCCCAGCCATGACTGGAAGTCAGAGATCCTCTACTAAATCCACCCACTTCAGAGTAAACATGTCTCTATAAATAGAGCTCAGGGAGAAGCAGAATGAAAGGCATCCGTACTACAAACCAAGACTTTGCATCAGAGGCCCAGTGTTGTAACCCCACATGTTTTCCCTCCCAGCCTTCCATCCCAGTGTCAAATTCTGGGGTGTGCATGTGGTCAACAGTTGAGCCCCACTGCTATCTGTCCAATCTCTTATCGTTATTTGGGAAAACTGTCCATTAGATGTTTCCTCTCATTAGCCAGGTTTAGGGCCACAGGACTCATCAGTCATTGGTATGCTGTTTTTACATAGTATAACACGGTAGCATATAAATACTGTGCACATAAAATTATATTCTAATTATTATTATTAATTACCTAATAATTATTTTTTACATCCCTCGAAGCGTTGATGTACTGTAATTATCAGGGTTTGTGTGTTCGTCCGTCCGTCCGTCCACCAAATATCTTCCAACCGTTGCAGATAGAAGGATGAAAGAAAAAGCACATTACTCGAGCAGCAAAGGGAATGAAAATGAGATGATGACCTTGACCTTGAGAAAACTAGGTCAAGGTCAAATTTCTACTTTTGTACATTTTGTGACATAAAACAGATGCTATTTTCTGTTATTTGACAGACAAAATAAAAATTAGTCAAATTAACCAATCCTTAATTGTAGTCAAAGATTTGAGAGTTTTCAAACAGTTTCATGATGAAAGATGCAGTATATTGTACAGTAAATGGCAAATGTGGGGCACTAGCAGTCTTGACACTTTGCTTCATCAGCTTATGACTCCTGTGATTACTGGGAATAGGTTTGCACCTAATCCATAATGCAATTATTTTATTTAATATTCTTCTGTCCACATCTTTTAATTTGCAGTGAAGCAGGAGTTTCACGTTACACAATGTTGAAAAGTGACAGTAGCTTAATTCATAGTATGTCAGCTGACTCATCTGGCTCTCCTCTGTCTTCCTCCACTGCAGTGTAATTTACCATGACGACTGAATCAGGCACAGACTCTGAGGCCAAGCAGCCGCAGGAGAACAAGGAGACAGAGAAGAAGAACGCTAAAGAGAACGAACCGGCTTCACCTCAGAACCAGCCGGAGCAACTTCCAGCCGCCGCCGGACACAGCACCCCGACCAGGAAGGAACAGGTCAGTCACCTCACACCCACACCCAAACAGCTGACAGTGTTTTATACCATAGCTCAGGTGTGTCCAAAGTCCAATCCGAATGCCAATCACGGTCCGTGATCAGTGTGTTATATTTGGCCAGCATGAAGCGCGCAAATTGAGCATGCGGTTCTTTTACTCAACTCACGGAGGCAGCGTTGTGTAACATGTCTGTCAACCGCCATGAACCTTCAAAGAAGAAGAAGACTATAATGGACCAATCACAAACCGTGCTGTGAGATGCCGGTACTCTTGCTTGGGTGGGGTTGTCACTCCAGAGAGTTCTGCAGGCGTTCGCAGTCTGAATAAAATTTGTTGAGACTCTTCAACTGGGAAGTTGACAGTGAAGGCTGCAGCTTCTAGGAAAGGTGAATACACAATATTACAACATTCAAATTTGTAATAACATTACAGTATTTTTACAATGAAAGCTGAAATGCTAATAAATGCTAATACATACGACAAGCTATCCGAGAGCGACCATGTCGAATATGGAGATTTAATCTATCACAACGCTGTTGACTTCAACGACTGCTTTAGGAATTTTGATGCTATCAAAAAGGAAATGTTGTTCTTCTCTCCTTTCACCGTGGGCCCTGATGACCCTCCACCTCACCTGATAAAGCTGATGGAGCCACTGAAACACCTTCAGCTCTCTCTCTCTCCCGCATGTTTTTTTTTTTACCAGCAGCTGTTTCCGGAGATACGCACATTCACAAAGAAAATGTTCAGCTTTTTTGGCTCATCACATTTGTGTGAGCAGATGTTCTCTGTTATAAACTGGAACAAGAACCATTTGTGATCGAGACTAAGTAACTCCCTCCAACGTGACATTTTACGTTCATCTACCACTGCTCTCCAACCACACCTCCCATATGTACTGACATGACGTACTAAGGGACTGTCTATACTTAGACAGTAACATGATCAAATCTGTCCTTCCTTACAAATGGTTTGGAGACCTCTGCAATAGCCTCTGTTTGCAACCCACCACAGAAAGATTTAACTTTTTAGACTCCATTTTTTTAAGGGTGAGGCCTGGTTGAACTCTAAACCAGTAGGAAAGAAGCATACCTGATTTTACAAAAGAAATTTAAATTTCTATCCTAGCTTGATTTGTTTAAATAGGATATAAGTGTATTACCATATTGACCTTGCTTTAACATTGAACCATTGGCAGAAGGAGAGGGTGACAGAGTGGCTGTGAGTCTGCTGACGAGTCCACATGGACCTCGTGCCATCGATCATGCTGGGTTTAGTGTAAATGGAAGGCGTAGATCTGATGTGTGAACTGATGCCATATGTGGCATGTTTGGGCCCATCTGTCCACTGCTGATAAGAATCAAAGCATGACTGCTGTCTGCAATCCTCTTGCCTTTACTTTTGGTTTCAGTTTATATGATTATGAACTGAATATTTAGGAAGTCTTCAGCTGTGAGCCACATTTTGAGCTTTTTGGAGTCTTTGATAAGGTTTTTTTTATCATTCTTTTCCAGTGTTTTTTTAACTGTTCATTTTAATTATAAAAATAAGTTACATTTTAATTGATAATAAAAAATATTTGGCTTTATCACGATAATAATAATAAAAGCAACTGATGTGGTGTGGTTGAGACTATCGACCCGTAATTTAAACTTTAAAGCATTTCATACCATTAAGTTTTTGAATCTTGTAAATTGTCAGTTTTGCATTTGATGATTTTTTTTTATGTCAATTGAATCAGAAAACACAACCACTTGAAGTTTTGTGCACAACATATAACTAAAACACTCAAGCTAGTGATATCTCTTCTGCATTTTATGTCTTAGACAGCCCAAGTAGCTGCTGATGTTATCTGGGCACTAAGTGCTTGTCTGCAGAATTTGTCCCAAGCAACCATCTGGCCTCCTTTTCTAATCGATCCACAGATCGAATATCCAATGCTTCCAAACTGCAGGGGGACTGTCTAAGAAAAAAAAATATTCCTGCATACTATCCAAATTAGGAGTAGGGAGATAAAGATTATCAGACCAAGGGCAGGTCTTCTCAGAAAAAGATCAACACTGGTTAAATTTAAATTTGTAGATTTATAATTTTCAAGAAACCAGTATTAAGGCCTCAGAAAGTCAAAGTTATCACTGCCAGATGTGGACATGCAGAAAAAGTTGTTTTTATGATGTTTTTCTTCCTTTTGATCTGTTTGAGTTTGTAACCGCAGTTTGAGCGTGCTCAGACTCAAAGCTCCACTAAATGAACGGTGTGGTTTTATCACGATGTGGAAAAATGGAAGTATGGAAAGGGGTGGTTGATGAGGAGAAGAAATAGAGCATGAGTTTATATGTGAATCATAATGGATAATAATGAGATCACAGCGAGACGAGGGACCGGGTCAGTGAAGCAAAAATCTGTAACAAATGTACCTTAATGAAAATGTATGAACAATAGACATTTTGTGGATATTGATTTACTGATTCTGTTCATTTCTCTACCAGGCCACGATTGCCTTGATTAAATATTTGATCTGCAGATATCTTTTCCTTTTTAGATTCCATAAAAGTTACTGTTCTTTGATATTATACTGTAATTGGAATTAGCTCTCATCTGTAATCTATAAAGTAATTTCTGTGTGGCCTACAGAACAGAGAGTTCGCTTTTTCTTTTTACATTTTGATTTTAGTAAGACTTAATGATTTATTTTTTGAGTTTATAAAATCCTATTATCTAGTGTTACCCATCTATGATTAGTCAGGATGAAAGCGATGGAAGAACTGATCAATAGTGCAAAAATCACTTAAGGCGTGACTTTTTAAGGGATTTAATGGATTCATACCGGGAGCTCTCCTGCCTCGTCTACATTAAACAGCTGTCACTGTGTCACACTGAGTATGATGGATGCCTTTGGCGGAGCCGTTTGAATTGGCAGGAACAGTACTGTGAAGAATTACAGCACTGTGACACAACACTGTCAGTCTTCCCCATGAGACACATGCTCACGCTGAGGGGTCTCTCTGGCACACGCGGGAATGAAGTGTCCTCAGTTTATGGCTTCACTGCTGCGATTTTAGGAATCTGTTATCTCTCTTTTTTCAGTCACAGACACATACCGTCATGCTTTTAAAATCATTATTTGGAATTTCTGTAAGCTGAAGCAATTCATAATTCTAATGTAACTAAAAGTAATGTCCTCTAGGAAGGTGAAAGCAGTTTTCTTGTGTGATTAATCACAGCCTTTTAATGAATCCACAGGGAAAGCTGGTCAGCATGAGCTCTGTTAGGCGCATTATGGTGTCTGTACCCCAAGGAGCAAGAGAAATAATGTTGAAAATAAAAGCCAAAGCAGCATTAAGTCCACTTAAAATGTGAATAACGTGAAAATGTTTCATAGCCAAGGGCTCAGTTGCCAGTAAAGGGTCTTTTATAAAAGGCTTTGTTTTCAGTCAAGTGGAAAATAGGGCTTGCTGTGTTGAGACACAATTACAGCACACCTCTAGGTCCTGTCAGAGGCCCTGCTGATATTCCTTAAGGGTTCTGGTCTCTATTTTCAGGCTGTGGACGTGTGATGACCACATTAGGCACTTGACATTTTGTGTGTGTGTGTGTGTGTGTGTGTGTGTGTGTGTGTGTGTGTGTGTGTGTGTGTGTGTGTGTGTGTGTGTGTGCGCGCGCGCGCGCGCGCGCGCGTGTGTGTGTGTGTGTGTGTGTGTGTGTGTGTGTGTGTGTGTGTGTGACAGAAAAAGAGCGAGATGATAAAAACTGCAATAATGTATTGGATTCAGCACTCCACTCATTAACAGAGTGTTTTTTTTCTTCAGGAGCAGGAAGAGGAAGACCAGGTATCCAACAAGTCATCCACCAGTCGTCTGTCCAGGTCTCCTTTGAAAGGAGTGAAGAAAGTGAAGATCATGCAGTGTAAAGTCACCTTATTGGACGACTCCGACTATACACTCAATGTGGAGGTGGGTCTCAGCAACACAAGATTTCGATCAGGATCTCAGATAAAAGCTTCCAGAAGCTTATTCACAACGGTTTACTTGTTTTAAACCATGTCAATCCTAAGAAGATGCAACCCACAATAGCTGCAGACCACAAGCATAATATTTTGACACTCCATCTTGGAGGAGTGGATTTCACACATCCTTATTTGCGGGATTTGTTTTCCCTCCAAAGCTTCTCCGAAAGTCTTGAGGGAGTAAAAACAAGAGTCCTTATATAAAATGTCCTCAATTCAAAGATCATCTGCCCCCCCAGAAATAAACCCTGTGAAAAAAGATGAGCCCACAATCAGGGTAAAGCATGTGCTTGTGTTTTTAATGTGGAGCCTTCATTACCGCTACCCCAGCAGAATGGCTTTTATTATAATGCGGAAAAATGAAATATGAAGATTGGATGTTTGTGTAGAGAAGAAATAGGGCATGAGCTGGCTGATGATTATAATGCCTTAGAATAAGAGATGAGGAGCCCTCTCCTCCCCTGTCATTCTGACCGTGCAACAAAAGTGATTTGAGAAATTAAATGCTTTAACTTTAATTGATGAAGATAGACTCCTGTCACCATAGAGTGGAAGCCAGGATTAGCTGTGCTGAAATGAGCCCATTTTCATATAAGTTTAGTGAGACTCTGTTGGGCTTTGGATTCCAATTGCGTCTGAATATTTATTATTTTCAGTTGCGTCATTCATACAAGAGTCTGCAGCATTTCGGAAAATGTGTGTCGGAGCTTCAACGCACTTACTGTCTTTTTTCATCAACAGTTTCTTTCTTTTAGAACATTATAAATTCAGGAAAAAATCTGTACGGAGAACTGGAGATGTCACATCTAAAATACAAATTTTAGCCTCTCTCAAAGCTACAAGACTTGCAACTTCTCAAATGAGGTAGTAAAAGAAGACCTCCCTTCTGAGTTCTCCAGATTCCTCCCCACCAGGGGTTTGGATTAAGGGATAAGCCAGCTATTTTGGTCGCGGTGGTGAAGTGAGAACCTGTGACCCTGACATTGGGAACATTTTTGGCAATAGCTTTGGCCTGAGTACTCATTATCGTACTGTGGTCAAAAGCAGGGAATACAGTGCCGCTTCAGTGCAGAGCTTCTGCACCTTTATTCTACCACCCCCACACAGTGATAGCATAACGGGGCTCTGTGATGCTCCTCCTCATTCTCGGTAGTAACAGATGCGATCGGGCATGTGTGTAAATGTGATTCAGTTAGGGTGGGGACGTGGCGTTTTCACAATGCAATGAAGGAACAGTGATTCCAATGTGTTGCTATTCTTTAACTTGTAGCATGATTGTGATGTAATTGCAGAACAGATATAACAAAACTAAATGTTTCTTAACAGCATTGTATAATTATTGAGTCACCTTAGTAATCACCAATAATTTAAACTGGCAAATTGATGACGTAGGCACTGCTGACACCAAGGGGATGATGGGAGTTTTACAGCAAACATCCTGAGTGAAGAGGTTTGTTTAAATCACTGATTACAGCAAAAAGTTAGGCAATAAAAAGATGCCTAATGAAGTTGTTGGCTTGTGAGGTACGATCACAACCATTTGGAATGCTGGCCTTAAATTGATTGTGAGCACAGCACCCATAAGCTAGGTCAGATATTGGACACAGTGAGGCCAGAGAATCATGGGATAATTGCAATTCCTCCTCCAAATCCTATTTGAAACCAGTCCAGAATGTCAAGATGTGACATTTTTATCCCCTGACCATGTAGTTTTCCAACTCAACTCAATTTCCTTCTGTGGGGAAAAAATAGCTGCACTAATCGTTTCCTCTTTGCTGAACCCCCTCCCTTTCAGGTGGTGGGGGGGGGGGTCAGTCGAGGGTAATAAGAATCCAGCATTTCTCTTGCTTTGTACTGTATGTATATGCAAAGTCATGTTAGTGTTCATTATTTGGTTTGAACTATTGATAAGCAGAAGGTAAATCAATTTGTAAGCATTTTAACTGTCAGCTCATCTTTTAGTAAATTCATTTTTGAGCCAAAGTTTTTTATTCTTTGGTTGCAGCTTCTGCTGACTGGTTTTGTTGACATTATAAACTGAATTTTTGTGAGTTTTGCACTGTGGATATAACAACACAAGACATCTGAAGTGGAGGATGTTTTAATTTCATGTTATTTTATTGTAAGCATTGCAGGTAATTGAGTAATGAAAACGTAGATCAAGAATGATGTCAATTAATGAAGTGATATCTGAGATATTGCAGATTCTGCTCTTTAGCCCAGCACTAAACTATTTTGGTTTCTGCTCTCTCTAATCAAAAGGCTGACACAGGTTAACAGTGTCTGTAACTGTTCTGTTAGTGTTCAGTGAGAATATTGTGTATAGAAAAGTGTAAGGCAACAGGTTTAGTCCAGTTAAGGGTCCACTATTAACTGGTTACCCTGAAACCTGTTCTCTACTGTAATAACATAGGACATCTGTCCTCTGAAGCAGATGCTCATGTTCGAAGCAGTGACTCTATGAAGTGTCACACATGACTCTCCTGGAATTTAAGCCATGTCTCACCCTATTTCTGGTGTTTCCACCTTGACTTGAAGCCATGACAGACATTACATAGTCTTTTTTCGAGCTGAAGCCATGCTTTACAGTTCTCAGCAGCGTGGACAAATGAGCTTGACATCATTGTGTTGTAGTGATCAGTTGTCAATAAACATGCCTTCAATAGTAAAGGGAACTGATAAGCTTGCAGGAATTTGAGTCAGATGGATCAGACCATCTCAAAATGGTTTTCAGTTTCTGTCCCTGCTGCATATTCGAGGATGATGATGGTAATTAAAAGTCACAGCCCTTCTTCACATACAGTCTGGTCCGGAATCCCCCAACTCACTGCAGCTCCTGCCGATGTTATGCTCTCTAAAATCACATGATAGAAGCTTAATATTGCTCAACACCATACATGTTCCATCGTGTAAATGAATCATCTTGTCAGATAAATGTGTTTGTTGTTAAATGGAATGTGTGAATGTGATTCAGTGGTGTGTTCTGATTCTGCTAGAGGAAGTGTAGTAGTGGTATTCCATAAATACAGGCATGAGGTGCTGGCTCAGACAGTATGGAGGCGTCTGTGTTGTGGCACATCGGCCCTTAAAATATCTCGTGTCAACTGCGTCAGATGGATCTGGGGAGCTCAGACTCCGTAGCCGACCGATCGATTTAGTTTTAT
Source organism: Antennarius striatus (assembly GCF_040054535.1). Classification (NCBI taxonomy): domain Eukaryota; kingdom Metazoa; phylum Chordata; class Actinopteri; order Lophiiformes; family Antennariidae; genus Antennarius; species Antennarius striatus. The sequence goes on from NC_090793.1 coordinate 15,358,003, forward strand.
GCATTTGGGGAGCTGATGTTCACCTTCAGCTAAAGAAAGTGTGTTTCTTCTTATAGAATATGCCAATCCAGAGAGCTGGGAAGGGCCTCCTGCATCAATTTGATGGGGCGTCAATTTGATGGGGCATCAATTCCTGCGTCAATTTGATGCTTTTGTAACTGAGAATTACAAATGGATGTTGGTTGTCTGAGAAATGATAACAGCAGGTAACAATAAAGACTTTGCACATAGGTCTACTTCTGTACCAGACATGCATTATGTGGCAGCCATTGTGATGGTGCCGCTGCACCCTTCACTAAGATGTAGGTGTAAAAGAGCAGAAATGTTTTGGTGCTTTGAGTTGACAGGAATCATGAAGTCACTTTCTCATAAACTTGCTTAAAATTTTCTGTCATCGTGCCAGAATACCAGTGTGACCCCCGGTCACTTTTGATTTACAAACAGACAATGTTCTATATTTGGAAGATATGTTTGTGGATTGTAGTGTCTGAATTATATGACCTCCAGGTGTAATGATATCTTCCTGGCAGTGCTACGAATGGATCTTCCTGTACTTCTTGTTTGTTGAAGTCATCTTCATATTTCACTCTCCTCTTCTTCCTTCTAAAAATACTTGATCTCAACTGCAAGATAATAAACAGCAAGAGATGAAATTTGATCCAATAGCATCATTAAAAAGCAAATTAAATTTCATGTGCATGTTTAGTAACTTTATATGTGGTTTATTGTAGGCTGATGATTATTGGTGAGGTTTTCAAAGATGAATACTGTTAACATGTTCTGTTTGAGCTCATAGTCCAGTTATTACTATATAGGCTCAAATACTAAATATAAAGTCTTAATTCAGTTGTGTTTGTGTAATCATTTTAAATGATACAGCATAATGGCTCCATTGTATCCTGTGTTTAACAGATTTAATTTTTTTACTCCACAGAAACGAGCCAGGGGCCAAGAGCTCTTCGATAAAGTATGTGACCACCTTAATCTACTAGAAAAGGACTACTTTGGCATCACATACCGAGACGTAGATAATCAGAAGGTAAAGAAACATAGGAGAACGACGTGACTGAAAATTCTTAGTTTTGTCATGAGGGTAATGGTCATCTTCAGAGACAGTGTCACACTGTGGGAGCTTTGATCCTGAGTCATTAGACCACAAATCGGTGCTTAATGCTTTTTATCTGTGTCTGCTGCAGAATTGGCTCGACCCTTGTAAGGAACTGAAGAAGCAGATCAGGAGTAAGTCTAATAATCTAATAAAGCACCACAAGCATTTCATCCTGCCCAACCACTTAAGATGTAAAATGCTCCTTTTTACATTCATAATTAAATGTTCTCTCTGCATCTCAGCTGGTCCCTGGAACTTTGCTTTCAACGTTAAGTTTTATCCTCCAGACCCTTCCCAACTGACTGAGGATATCACAAGGTTAGTAAACGGCTAATTTATGTTGAGGATGTGATGTTTGCTTGCCATTGCTCAGTAGTTCTACTTATAAATTCACTATTAACTTTAATTTTTATAGGTCTGGATACCCAAAAATGTATTTTTCAAAAATGAAAATGATAGATTTATTGGGGGTTTTTTTGTCATTTTTCCCTGTCTTTCTGTGTCAGGTACTACCTTTGTCTGCAGCTGAGAGATGATGTGGTTTCAGGCCGTCTGCCCTGCTCCTTTGCCACCCACACCGTTTTGGGTTCCTACACTGTGCAGTCGGAGTTAGGAGACTATGACCCCGAGGAACTGGGCAGCGACTACATCAGCGAGCTACGCTTTGCACCCAATCAGACCAAAGAGCTTGAAGAGAAGGTCATGGAGCTCCACAAGACATACAAGTAAGTCTCAGCATCTTCTAGTCAGCTCCGACACTGAGCATGAGCAGTCATAGACCTGAATTAAACCATACCTATGACAGCACCATTAAAGGTGCTTATTTTTGTTTTACTGTTATGTGTGCAGTTCTTACTTTATAGCCTCAGTAAATCTGATTTTGATGTTTAACTTCTTCTTTTCCTTTCTCTTGCCATTAACGCTATAGTAATTTATTTTTATCCTGATCCTAAGCTTCTAAATTACCTTTCTACCTGCTCTCCTGCACACACAGTAAATCTTCCTCCTTATTATTATGTCACAATCAAAATGATTGTCATTTGCCATTTTCAGATCTTGGGGCTTTCCTTTCCTTTTCTCTTTCTGTCAGATTTTTGATGTTGACTTCTTGACATTTAGCAGTCTTAAGTAAATTAGCAACATCACACGTAAGATGGTTTGAATTAAAACCAATTATATTTTAATATTTCTTCTTCAAAATAACATGAAACAACCAAATAATTTTTATTTCCTTTTCTGACCAGAATCATATAAATGTTATTGAGAAAGTAAATATTTATAGCCTGTCTGATGTCTAACGAATCTTTCAGCTTTAGTGAATATTTACATCCTTACAAATAATAAGAATAATACATTTCTGTGGAAAGCAGCACATCATCAAACATAGTATTTGTGTCTTTCTGAGGCATTTCAATTTAATGTAACTTGAGACGATAGTCTCTCGTCAGTAGACGGAGCAAAACAGTGACAGTGAAAGGATTACGGTTCCCTTTTAAGATTGCCTGTGCTAAAAATGGATGCACTCATGGTGCTGTGTTAAAAGCATCTATAAAAACAAGCACCTCAAAAAGCCATCATACAACAGAACTGGGACTGAACCTGATTTAGATCTTATTGGACTCTGCTTCCCAGGTGTTTTTGCCAGCGAGCAGTAAATCTCCTGGATGTGTACATGTCCTTGCTAACCTTGTCTGGTCTGTTCTAACAGGGGGATGACACCAGCTGAAGCTGAGATTCACTTCCTGGAAAATGCCAAGAAGCTATCCATGTATGGTGTGGATCTCCACCATGCCAAGGTAACAAATTTATCATCTCACAGGTCACATCGGATATCTTTATGATTATTCATTGATATATAGTTTATGTTTGGAAATTAAATGAACTAAACTAGACTCACAACTGTAGTTTTTTGAGTATTTGAAATTATTAAATGTCACAGGTGTCCTTAGTAACAGTGGGTGTTACTAACATTAAGATTTAATCATCAGTTTACAACATTGAGCTGCATTTATGAGTACTTTTGTTTTGAATTTAAAGTTGTCTTTTTTTGTCATGGAGCACCGTTTGAATTCTTATTATATGGCTTAAGATGCCAAGGTCCCATTGTTTTTACTCATTCGCCGACAGACAGTAACTGTGACTGATGGATCGTTTCACCTGGATAGATGTTTCCTTAATCATAGTCTTTGTGAAAATCCAAATTAACAAGTGCTGGCTTCTGTTTCTTAATAATATACTGTATGCCAACTCTTTCCAACACTGTGAAATTGCTTAATTAGATCCGTAAATTAGCATGCTAGAATGTCTGGTATTCTCCAAATGCATTATGCGACTGCAAGTATGGGAAAATGCTTTTTGTATTTGTATGCAAAATGAGATTAACACATTCCACTCACGCAGTCAAGAGTGACGCTTTCCACCACAACACTGCTGCTTGAAAAACATCATGGCTGCAACACTAATGCCTCACTTTAACATGTCACCGCTGACTGATGACTGACTGACTATGTCACACTGCTTCAGGGGAGTTAAGGGTTGAAGGATGGAGGGAAAGGAGTTTCAGATCCCATGGTCAGGTGGTACCAAACATGACGTTTAAGTGAGAGCTAGGCTACAGGGGCAGGAGACCCATTATCAGGTATACCGGGTATTAGAAGCAATTTGAAAGTCAGAGTGAGTCTAGAAGTGAACAATGGAAAGGAAATTGCCTTCACAGGTGACAGTAGATCAGCATGGAGGAACTTACAGATGAGGAAGCGCCTTACTTAAACTGAGACAACAGCGCTCAGCGTGGGTATTTGATGCAGTTTTGATGCACACAAAAAAATATGTCTTCTCTCCTCTCTCATTAATTGCAAAGTTGGTAGGGAGTCTCTATGAATGCTTGGCTCCAGCTGAGGGAGAGGTAAGAGGCTGCATCTCATGTGGGTGTGTGTGTGTTTGTATGTGCGCGTGAATGTGAGCGTGTGTGGTTTCTACTTGTGCATGGTTACTTAAGACTGACTGTTCTCCTTTGGGTCAGTGCTTACCTCTGCTCAGCTCCTTCTTTGTGTAGTCAAGAGCATCGTTTTATGCTTCATCCATCATTTCCCCAAGAATTCATTGTTGCTTTCTGTCAGTCGCTGCACCCTCAGTCCTCAGTCAACGTCACAGCCTGCATAAAGTACATGAGAGTACCATATGCCTGATTCCTTTTTCACCTGCCTGCTTTACCCTGTTATTATCACAGACTTGTTAATTCTACTTTAACGTCCTGTGCACGGGCGCCTGAACTCCCTCTTTATCCTGCAGAGTTGTAAATAGCACAGAAAGAAGAGTATTTTTGGTATTCAGTGATTTTTTTTCTTTGAGATTTTCAAGGAAAGTGACATGATGAGTTTCATGTAACTTAGTTTTATGGTTGTGCCATATCTCGGTGTGTGTTGTCTCCAGGACTCTGAGGGGGTGGAGATCATGTTGGGAGTTTGTGCAAGCGGCTTGCTCATCTACAGAGACAGATTGAGGATCAACAGGTTTGCTTGGCCCAAAATCCTCAAGATCTCTTACAAGAGGAACAACTTCTACATCAAAATCCGGCCTGGCGAGGTGAGAACAACAATTTAAAATGACTTGTATTTACAGGGACTGGAACCACTGGCTACCCATTAGCTGTAAAATGATCTGAGACACATGTCTGCGATACACACCAAGTTATAAGTGTTGAACTGTGTAGATATATAAATTGAAATAGAAGAATATTAAATGACTGAGAGGTGATTAAATAATACAATGCAATGAAGTAATCTTCAGTAATTTACTTTTTACATATTTTACAAAATGCATTTAAACAGTTAATAAAATCCTATGAATCAATTTGGAGTCTTCCACGAGTAGGTTACATTTATTATTAAATAAAAAATAAGGTCGTCAGGTGGTTCTGATCAGTGTTTTGTCCTCTTGCAGTTTGAGCAGTTTGAAAGCACAATTGGTTTCAAGCTTCCAAATCATCGTGCTGCCAAAAGGCTCTGGAAGGTGTGTGTGGAGCATCACACCTTCTTCAGGTAAGGGACAGAAAATCCTTGGGAACGGCTTCTGAAGATCCCACAAGTCTTTCATAAACTGAAAAAAAAGAACGTTTCTATTTGGAAATATGAACTCAGAATCTTTATAGTTGATGTCATTTGGACCAAAATTGCAGAGCTGATATGTGCTGCTTCAAGCAAGAATATAGATTTTGGAGTTCCTAATCTAAAGTCTAAGTAGTTTTTCACAGTACAGTGCTTTATCCTGTGTTAATCCCAGTGTGGTTGTTGTCTTTGCGACAGGCTTGTATCCCCTGAGGCTCCTCCGAAGAAGTTCCTGAGCCTTGGCTCCAAGTTCCGCTACAGCGGTAGAACACAGGCTCAGACCCGCAGGGCCAGCTCCCAGATCATCAGACCGGCTCCGCTGTTCGAACGGTCCGCCAGCAAGCGCTACAACATGTCTCGCAGTTTGGATGGAGGTAAGAACTGGAAGATGGAGTTTGTTAAATGACCACCCATAAGTCCCAGCCACATTTAAAGGATTTATGTTCTTTTATCCATTTTTTTTCCACAGAATGTATTTGAGTTTAAAGTTTCTTTTCAAAGGAAACAAGATGTGCTTTCCACCTGAGAATCAGTGAAGCTAAAATATCTGGTAGACTTGCGATGTGATGTAAAAGCCGCAATTAGGATCATTACAAAAATTGCCAAAAAGAAGCAAGCCCTTTTTTAAATTATTTTTTACTTGAGTTAAAAATAGACCAATTGTGTCCGGGAAAACATCACTGATTCCCGGCCGTCCCATCCGTCTTTGTCTGTCCTGTCCTCCAGCGCCCATTATGGAGAACCACGAGACTCTGATGAAGGACAGCGCAGCCGAAGGAGCTGCCAACACCATTGCTAAGGGAGACATTATCACCAGCGTAACACCAGAGAAGAAAGCAGAGGAAGAAAAGGCGGAGCAGGACTACACTAAGATGGATGGTTCAGAGAAGACGGAGCCTGCTGCCTCTATGCCGCTCAGACACGAGTCAAAGGTAAACTACTGTCTTAAGAGGCAATGTAGAAATGAATATCCTCTGGATGAACAAACTTCATAGAGATTTTAACTGTTTGTTGTAATGTGTGTACTTTGCCAAGAGATTTTTTCTTAGTAAGTGTTGCAGCTTCTGTCCTTTTGGGTCCTTCATAAAGAGCTGTTTATTTTAGTTGGTTTATTTTCATTTCCTTTGTTGATTCATTTCTCAGTGACAAAGGAGAGCTTATCCTTCTGCAGTAGGCCAGAGTTTCTCGTCTTTTGTGCGCTTTACTAATTAGCTTTTCTTTTCTTGTCTTTCCTTTGACCCCACACTATACTTGTTTGTGTGTGTGCGCACGCGTGTGCGTGCATTTACATTCATGCGGATTCGCACCCGTTTCCCCTTTTCGCATCTGTCTTCGTACACACACCATCTCCTTTGCTGACCTTTCCTCCCATCAGTCCTCCCCTTCTGTGTACCCGTCAGACCTCTGCTCTGAGCTCTCTCTCCCCTCGTCCCCTGTTTCATCGAATAAAGTGCGGTGTAGGCGCAGGGAGAACGCGCATAAGCGGGCCTCATCGGTCAGTCCGACCAAGAGCAGCGCTGGGCGGCGGCGCCGGCAAGCCCAAGCCGAGCGCAAAGCGGCACTGCTGGACGAGCAGGCGCTGCTGCTCTCAGCCCGCAAGCAGAGGTTGGAACAGAGCAGGAGCCGTGGCGGCACGCTCTTCTCCTTCTCCCTGCATCTACCCGACTTGTCCTCCTTCCTGGACGACGATGGCTACATCAGCTTCCCCGACCTGTCGGAGATGCACTTCCTCCCTGAGTGCGCGCAGAACTTCCTGCCCATTAAGTCACCATCACTCATCCCCTGCTTCCTCTTCATCTTCTTCTTCCTCCTCTCCACTTCCTTCTCAGTCCCCTATGCCCTCACCCTTTCCTTCCCCCTGGCGCTGTGCCTCTGCTACCTGGAGCCTAAGGCGGCGTCCCTGACTGCCTCCATAGCCCAGGGCTACCATGACCATGACAGTTCAGAGGAAGAGGAGGTGTGTGTGCGCGCGCGTGTGTGTGTAGGCCTGTATGTCCGAGTCCCTGCCACTGGCTTAGAGTAACGGTTCATTACAACCGTTAACCCCATATCCTGTGTCGTATCTCGCTCTGCTGCTCCACCAGTTCAGAGCCAGCCTGGAGACTGTCTGTCCCAGTGTCTGTCAGTCTTCCTACTTTCAGAACCTCATCTCTGCCTGATCACACATTCTCATCTTGTATGCTACATCTTCATCAACTTTACAGCTACAAGAGAGATTAACCTGCAAGTCACCATTTTATATTCAATCACACTCACTGCACTTTAATGAGAGGGTTAGACACAAATATTGAGCACTATTTGGAGCTTGTTACTCACATCAAACTGATGTTTCACTACTTTTCGACTTCTTTACTTACTCTGGCATGTAGTCATTTACCATAAAGTAGTGTCACTCTTGTCTCGCAGTTTAAACCTGGTCTTAATGAGCTGCTTATTAGACAGAGTGAAGATCTGAACATATTGCCATCTAATTTCACATTCTTAACTAAACCTCATATTTCAGGAAAACTTTGTGCCTAACCCATCTCAGCATCATCATCCTTATCCATGGCTCCAGTGTTGAAACTGACAAGATCAACACCGGCTGTATGGACACACTTCCATATTTATCTGTTCACTCCATCTCTCTGCATTACTATTGCAGTCAAGCAAAGCACCGCAATTCAGAATGAATAATTTAAATTCAGCCTCTGCTGTGAAGGGTTGAAAAGAAGCTTCCTGCAGAGCGCTAATTTTATAATATTTCTTATGATATTTCCAACTTCATGCAACAATCTTTTCAATTACAAATGAATGTTGTCAAATAATGCATGCATTGATGCAGATGAGATACTGTGATGGGTAAATGCACCCAGATCACCCTTTGGTGTCAACATGCATGGAGAGGAGGGGGAGGGCCTGAAAGTCAGGTTACTGCTGCAGATCTTCAAAACACATTATTTCCTTGTTTTGCTGGTCTGTATAATACCAAAATAATTATATACATCGGGATTTCACCCTGTCCAAATCCAGTGCCGATTTCCTCATGAAAAGTGACTGACCACAGGTTTAATCTTCCTCTGAGTCTGTTTTGCTTGCTTACTTTGCATTTGCTTCTTTTGTTTTAGTTGTTCTTGTCCTAGCCTTTATTAGTAGAGGTGTGTAGCTTACAGAAACATTTCCATTCCTTCCATTTGTGGTTTTGAGGAATGTGTTTTGAAGATAAATGCATTTTTACGTGTTTACAAGGTCAATTCTACTTTTCTCTTTTATTTTTGCTTGCCACTTGGAATGGTTTTGGTCTGTTTGTAACAGCAAACTGACAGCGAACAAACCGACTTTGCCTTTGATGGAGACGTGACCGCCACAGAGGTTTGTACATGAAGGAAAGACATGTATTATGAGGCATGACATAAGAGTTGAAGCAAACACAAAATTGTCAGAATATGTTCAGTTGATGTTCTGCATGTGACACATGTATTAGGTGGTCATATTGTGCCCATGTAGTTATTTTTGTCTTTATCAAAACATAATTTATATATTCTTTAGTATGTAGTCTGTCCTTTAGTGGGTATTTGTCTGCCTGTGTCTAAAACAAAAACCTTTTCACAGTATCATTATGTTCATTTAAATTATTAACAGCATTCACAAAAGCACTTACTGTAAGAAACTGACTCCTTCCTGATTTGAACACTAATTGTAATTTCCTGAAAATACGATTGGGTTTTGAGCGCAGAAAAAAACAAACAGGGGGAAAATGAACTATAAATGAAGCAGAGAGTACTTCTCCCCATCACATTCTTATTTCTGTGGATCCAGGGAGACGATATACTGTAGATGAAACTCCCTGACACACGTGGAAAATGGAAAATTTAAAATATGATGCATGTTTCAAAAATGTCTTCCTGATCTAAACTCAGGAATCATGCTTTAGGACAATATTTTAAGCAAGGTTGTGCTTCATGAAAGGGATTCTGAATGATCCTTCTTTCCTTAAGGTTATCAACTGTTTTTATTTCAGTTCTGTTTAGACCTCACCCCCCATAGTAAACTCTTGGTGTCACTGTTATTCTCATATAGATTGCACATAATGCAATATTCAGCTATAACAGTGATAACTTTACATTTTTTAATGTTTATGCATGTTAATTAATGTCATTATTAAAATGATTGGTTCTTAAATCCAGTCAAAAGTTAACAATGTTTCTCAAACCTGTACAGCTCTTTGCACTTTTTGATTCAACTACCATTTTCACCCTTTTCTTTTCTGCTTGTCGTTCTTTGTCAGTCAGTTTCTCTTCACCTCATGTCTTTGTATTTTTTAATGAAACAACTTTCTTCCTGGTCTCACTCTCTCCCTCTCTGCTGCTGTCAGTCGGATGCAGACGAGGACTCTGAGATGCTGACTCAGGTACACTGGGCTTGCGTCATGGCGCTGCTCGGTGCATTACACCACCACCACTACCACATGCCCTGAACCAGTCAAACAGTCATTTTGTGTCATGCCTCCCTGGCTTATCAGGGCCTACTTCTATTGACAGGCGTTCTTTCACATCACACTCCAGACTGATAGGACGCTTTCACCTACTTTCACCTCACAGACTGCTGCTGCTGCCCTTGCTTCTGTGCTATTTCTGCTCATCTGTCATTTGGTTCTGTAATGATAGAGTCGTGTTCATGTTTGTTTTCCTGTTCTTCGCCCAGAAGTCATTTTTCTCACCCGTGACTTAGTGTGACAGTTTGAGTACAGTATTTTCTGCACTATAAGGCGCACCTTAAAACTTTTTCATATATAAGCGCACTGAATTATAAGGCGCACCATCGGTTTTTGATAAAATTGGCCTCTAGGTGCGCCTTATAGTGCGGAAAATACTGTAGTTGACTTGTACCGTCATGTTATCTACATCTATAAAGTAGAAAACAAATCTCCAGTTTTCTCCAAACAAGAGAACTAAATTTAAAACAGCAAATCACCTTTAACTACAGTTCCTCTCCCCTCTTTGTCTTTACAGTATAGTTTCATAAGACGAGTAAAAGGGGAAAACGTTTTTATCAAGCATAGTAATCTGATGCTAGAGGTTGGTGAAAAAGCAATGCATGACTGAAATTTGCTTGCGGGTGCTTTTTGTATGAAATATCCTTGCTGAAATCTAATACATGTAACTTTCTAGTAACTCTGCAAATGTTGGATAATGTATCCTCACAATTTAATTTTTTATAACTAATTTCTCGTTGAGAACATCGAAAAAACAATTTTTTTTTTTGAAAGAATGCGTCACAAATTAAGATGAATGAATTCAGTTTGTGCAAAGTTCACTACTTGGAATGAGATTTGGGAGTATTTGCTCAACTAACGGTGAAAATAAATCAGTGGAGCTTAGCATGAAATCTAGCTGCTGTACCATAGTTAGCAGTTGTGTGTTTGTGGAATTTTGTTTGTACAAGCTGTTGCGTGTAGCCTGCACATCCTACACAATTTCCTTGAAAGAGGAATGTAAGTAATGAAGCATTTAATGCATTTGATGAAGTCTGCATTGACATTTGTGTCACTCAGTCTTGTGCATTTCTTGGTAAGTCATGGATATGCAAGCTACCGTTACACAAAAAAAGCATGGTCGTCATTCCCCCCTACATTCCTCTTTGCCTCATCTTCTTGTGTCCCGGTTAACCGGCAACTGTAGGACACGTCACCTCCAGCTGAGATGGTCAAGCACCAGACAAACATCAGCGAACTGAAGCGCTCCTTCTTAGAGACAGACAGCGGCATTCCAGGCCTGACTGAATGGGAGAAACGGCTCTCCCTTTCCCCGGCGCACTCCCCCAGAGCGGATGAGGCGCCAATGATAGAGCCGCTGGAGCTGCAGGATGTAAGCTGCAGTCCACCGCTGCCTGAATGATGCCGTGTGTGTGAATCATGACATCACCAAGGAGATGTTTACTTTTCAAGACATCGGTTGAAAGAGTGTTTGTGTTATGGAGCCTAGAGATGTGTTTGCAGTATTCAGTTTTCTCTATTGGGGCCAGAGGTTTTTCTTCAAACTTTTTCCGGTGCTGTGAACTCTGTGTTCCACATGAATTTTAATAACCAGAAGAATGTTATACATATATAAATAAGGTAAATGTATTTCAATTTCATTCAGGGTTAGTCAGCAACAGTGTCTGTTTCTTTTTGTCCTTATGTCAGAATCAGTGGCTCGCAAATTTGAAATATGGTTGCTGTGCTCTGTGACATTATGTGTTGAGTGTGCACGTCTTGTTTCCTTTATTTCTGATGAATAACATGTAATCATCGACCTCAAATGTGTCTTACTCACTGAAAGGAAAAGAAAATGATTTCCGTGGAAAAACTAAAGGATGATGTCCATTAAAACGATTATACTGGGATGACCTTTACTACTGTCTATTTAATGGCTTTTCTCTTTTTTTTGTTCCTTAGACTGAAGACAAACAACCTCCAGTAGAAGAGACAAAAGAGCTCGAACATAAGACCACTAAGGTAATCGTCTTCCACTTTGTTTTGTACGTGGATGTAAGCCATGTATTTTTTGGTTTTGTTGTTATGCCCTTGGTGTTTTCACTGAGCTCCAGATATATTTGGACAATAGCACAATGTTTGGTCTATTGATTCTTGCTACTGTACATGTATATTTTGTCCACCTTAATTCCTTTATTTGCCTTTTTTTCTAATATTTCTACAATTCAAGTAGTCTTCTATATCTGTTATGTTCAATTAAAATGAACCTTTGTTCATTTTAACTTCCCTTTAATTTAATCAAATTAAAGGGAAGTTAATTTGATGCATACAGTGGTGGAAAAGTGGAAAACATGACCAAAAAAAATACAATCAATTAAAGATGAGGCTGAGAGAAATTCAAGCAATACGCTTCCTGTTTAGCGTTACTACAATATGTAGATTCAAAAATGCTTCCAAACAGTAAAGCTCTGTCCAAGTATCAGAGAAGCTTCATCTGTGTGTTTTCTAAATGTTCTCTTTAGCTTGTTCTGAGCATCTTGGCTGTGTGATGCCGTCTGCCGATTAACCTGAATGATACGTTTCCAATAAGCCAAGTGTCTTCCCAGGCAGCAGGGTTTCTGGTGAAATACGTGGTGGATAGCTCCGGAACAGATTTGGCCACCTCCTCGGGGCCACATGGGATTAGTCTATCGACCACTATGGATGACGACGTCTTCCTGGATCGGACCCTCAGGACGGACGCTGACGAGAAAACCCCTGACTCTCAGGAGGAAGTGTCAGAGAGGTCGATAGGGAAGGTCAGCCCTGGAGCTGTCAGACAGGAAGTGTCCCGGGCTATCAGTGACAAAAAGGGAATGCTCATTATCTTGAAGGAGGCAGAGGATATAGAAGAAAGCAAACCGGAGTTTGCTGTGGATGAAACGGAAGAGTTTCTAGTCACTGGAGAGGCTGTAGCTGACGAAAATGAAATATCACCCTCTGAGGAAAATCTAGCGATTGAAGGAGACGCTTCTGTTGTCATAGAATCCACGACCACACTAGTCAAGATTCCAGAGGTGGAGATAAAAACTTACGGCGTGACTCAAATTAAGTGCATGGACTCACCTAAAAAGGCCATGGCGTCGTGGATTTCGGAGCAGGTGAAAACCAACGTTTCTGAGCTCAACAGCATGTCAACAACAGAAGAGAGACAGACGAAGCCGTCCGACGCTCCGCAGCCTCCAGCAGAAATGTTGACCTCTGAAGAGGAGCAGGCAGTGGCCACCCCGACTGGGGTCACAGTTTCTGAATCTTCACCTGCAGCCTTAGCAGTGGTACTGTATGAATACTAAAAACAACGACTCCGTTTTGGCTGCCCCCCTCCATACCTCCATCACCAACCTCGACCTACCCCATTGCCTCCCTTACAGCAGCAGCTAATCCAGATTGACAGTAGTATAACCGGGTGCACTGCATGGCTTACAGTTCCTTAATTTCCACAGTATTTATTTTCTCACCTCCCAAACCACCAGTTTCTGTTGCAACCGGGCCCGCCGCTTCGATTTTTGGCAGAACTTTTCTTTTTGTTGACAGCTATAACACACTTGCCTTAGCAGCTGACTCTCATAGCTGATAAGGAAAGAAATGGGAGCTGTGGCTGCCTCTTATTTGTTTTCTACGGTTTTTGCGCAGCTGTACCATTCCCTTATTTCACTGTTGTTATCAGTTCCCTGAAAGCTGTGACTACAGTGTTAGTTTGGTGCCACCGCTGCAGCTTTCTACACCTCATCCTCCAAAATCCCCTGTCTGCCTCTGTAACAAGTCAGGAAAACAGTTGTATGGTTCTACCTAAAACGAGATTTCACTGTTCTGAAGAAAAGAAGATTAGTGGAAATTTGCTGCTGCTGGATTCTAAAACGGGTTTTCATTCAAGGATTTACAATTTGTTCAACTTGGCGTTAGGTTCAGTGATTCTTAATGTGCAACACAATGGTAATCCATACAATCCATATTATATTTTCTTTTCCTCGTTTTTCCACCGTCTCTGCCTTTTCTCTTTATCTGTTAGTCACTGTGACCTTTGACTGTCCTCTGTTGTCTCTTTTTCTTTCCCACCATCCATCCTTCTGTCCTATCAGTCTACGCTGGGATTGCTTTCCTCCTGTGAAAAGGTGACCACTCCACTCTGGTCCTTGCAAATAAAAAAAAAACCACTTCACTGCAGTTTTTGAGGTGTAACTGAAATGTTAAATGTCTTTTATGTGTTCCAGTTTTATGATTGCTCTATGTTAAAATGTATAACCAACATAACTCTCATTATCAGGTGTGGTGTGAAGCTACCCTGTGTTTACTAGATATTCTGAAGCTCAAATATCGTCTAATGGTCTAATTTCCATTCACAGACATCAGCAGAACCGGAAGAGAAACCAGTGGTTGCCACGGAAACCAAGGCAACTCCAGCCAAATCAACAGGGCCAATGGTAAATACCCATATCGCAGACTTTAGAGCCCGAGACACTACACACAACAACTAAGATCACAGTGCAAACAATATTTGTAGAGCTTACAGGAGCGGTGAGTTGTACAGTTGCACTACAAGAGGATATCAGAGAGTTTGAGAGATCAAATGGAAAAATCTGGTCTTCCAGGCATTGCACCATCTTCAGCAATGTGAATTTGTGGCATTTGTGGAGCTGATGGTAGGAAAACATCCATCAGCAACAAATCTAGAGTAAAACAGGAGTCTCTCTAGCAGTTTTTGCTTTTCAGAGTCTGCAGAGCTGGCCTTAGCAACAGCAAAGGAAGGGGAGGAAGTAATAGATGAGGAAGGGGAGGTTTTAGATATTGAGGGTGAAGTTTTGATGTCAATAGACGAAAGTAGTGGTTTGACATTAACTTATTGGCTGCCAGTGCGTTGTAGCAATTTAATTTCCTTCAACGGACTCCTGTGGTATTTCCTACATTTATCAGTGTTTTCTTTCGGTTCTTGACCGATCGTGAGATGCTTCGCTCAGAGCGACACCGTGTCCGCTCACGGGTGCGAAGCAATAAAAATACATTTGCAGACTTTAGAAGAGGAGCTGTCAGACAGTAAAGACACAGAGAGAGAAATGCAGAGACAAAGAGTCCAGTTCTCCCACAAAGAGCAGTATGTCAAGAACCGGGAGTTTCCCGCAAAGTTAAAAGGTTGTATTAAAGAGATGGATGAAGAGACAGATGAAAGTACATCATCAGGAATACTGAAACTCTTGCCCTTAGAAAAAGAGAAGTTCCACTATGTACAGACGGACATCTCAGAAGATGACACGGAGCTTGGAGAGGGAAAAAAGAACTGAAACTAGGAAAGCATGTTGACAAAAAGACCTCAGCAGAAAGAGGAGCTGGTATGGCATCAGAAGAGATGATCGAGGAAGTAGTTGTCCAGTCTGAAGCAATGGAATAAGATTTACATCCAAGCTGACAGGAACACCTACAAGAATGAAAAAAAACAGCTAATCTAACTCTAGCCCTAATCTCTGCCCTATTTTCCTTTTTCTCCATCAGAGATTTGATGTTGTCGAGTCGGGTACCAAAGAGACACCTGTGATCCACACAGAGACGAAAACCATCACCTACGAATCAGCAGGGGTACGTGTCAATAAAACGTTTAGTTAAGAGAACATTAGTGGATTTGTTGTGGGACACTGGAGTGACAGAAACAACCTGAACTCAGCAGATTTGTCATTGCCATGAAGTCTAAATATGTTAATAAGTAGTAGTGAAACATTAATATATGCAATAGATACAGATCAACATTTATGAAACCAAACAGTTACCTAAAACACTTGAAAAAAAAAGAATAAATTCGTAAAATAAGTAACTCACAGCAATCTTTCTGAAGCAAAAAATGTGAGATGTTTTCAGCTTTTTGCCCACAAGTGTTTACAAAATCAGTTCAAAGAAGCTGCCTTTATTAATTACCTTGTAATATTTTATGATGTCATTTTTGCTCTTCAACAGGCTGACACTAACGGAGACTTAGATCCTGGGGTGTTGTTGAGCGCTCAGACCATCACCTCCGAAACCACCAGCACCACGACAACGACACACATAACAAAGGTCAGGGGTCGTACTTCCCGTTCTAACAACTAGACATTTATGCCATTCACGTCCGCGTTAAAGTCTCTTTTAACACATACTGTAGATATGTGTTAAAAGAGACCTTGAGGTTATTTAGCGTTAAATATAGTTTGATAGGTTGTGTGTGAACCTTTAAGATATCTGCTGCTGTGTGTGTGTGTTGCGTTGGTTATGATTGTAGTCTTTGTTTTCTGTTGGTCAGATGGTGAAAGGAGGAGTATCAGAGACGAGAATCGAGAAGAGGATCGTCATCACAGGAGATGCAGACATCGATCACGATGAGGTCTGTCAGAGTGTTTCTGTTTACAGATGATTCTTATTTATGCTTCACTTGCCTCCTAATTTGTCTTCACCTGTTAAAGCCATAATAGATTTTTGAACAAACACTTATGGAAAAACATGAAATGCTAGTGACCTCAGTCGCCCCTCCAGATGGTAACATAATTCAAAGTGGCAAAACTTTATTAACAAGTGATGCAAATGTAACAAATACTGATGTTATGATATATGTTACGAAAAGTGGCTTCCCTTGGCTTATTGACTCACAATCCAACATCCCTCCCTGCTTTCCCCCATTTTCTGTCTCCCCCTGGTGATCCCCCCCTGGGACTGCACCCCTGTATGTAGGCTCTGGCTCAAGCCATAAAGGAGGCTAAAGAGCAGCATCCAGACATGTCAGTGACCAAAGTAGTGGTACATAAAGAGACAGAGATCACACCAGAGGATGGGGAGGACTGACCCAGGTAAGACAATGAGGTCCCAGTCCTGGTCCTGGCTCTGTCCGTTCAGTCTGGCCTGCTCTGGTTTCCGTGTGGTCAGACTGGGTTCTGTTCTTGGGCATGCTGCTTTTCCATCAGCATTTCTTCTCAATGCTACAGACAGCCTTGCTTCTGTAGCACTTAGAGCTAATGCGTTACACTGTTGTCATTCCAGCTCTCCGTGCATGGAAGAGGTCAGCTGGTGCTTGCGTGCACACAAAACCGGATATTATAGTCTCAGCTCATAATGACAAGGCTTAAAAACCTTAACAGTAATGCCCCTGGCAATCTCACGCAATCTCTTGTAATATGACGACAACACTCCCCCCTACTGGAAAGAAACATAATCCCTTTTTACTGCAGAGAGCAATTGGGTGTTGAAAACATGGAACATGGGAATGTGGCGGAAAACAAGTTATGTTGACATAGTTGTACCTGCATGCAGGGCAGAAATTAGTGACAAGGTTTTCCACATTGTTTAGTCTCCATCGTGGAGACTCACAAAACACACAGGCAGCGACAAGCTCGATTAAAGACCAGTTGAACACACGGCCTGGATTCAGAGAAATCTCACTTTTATTTTATGGAAAACTATTAAGGAAAAGAAAAATGAATTTAGTTAAATGTAGCAGAACATTTATTGATATTGTAATAAATAACAAGCATCACTCCAACACGGAACTATCTTTTCAAGTGTAGATGTAATATTTCTGACAGTATGTACTATTTAAGTGAAAGTTCTGTGAGTGAAGTCTATATACTCTTTACCTTGAGGTTATCCAACTGGGTTAAAATGTTTAATACATTACAGGATAATACATAAACAGGAATACATTTTGTAGTTCTGCTAACAATCCAGGCAACATGTGGACACAGGTGAAAAGAAAAGTTCCCGAGTGGAGGTAGTAATTTTAACAGTTATGTTGTGCTCATACAAGAGCAGAAGGCCTGAATTATTCAGACTGTGTTTCTGGGATACTTAAGTGCATTCTGCTACTTTCAGTTGCACTCCTCTTTAAAAAAAAAAGAAAAGAAAGTTACAACATAGGTCCGTCAGTATTTCTACACACTTTCACCAATGCAGCTATTTGTGATTCAGCTTGTCTGCCATTAGCGGTGTGAGGATTACTCCCCATGTGGAGCTGCGTGATCGATTCGTCTTGTTCCACGGCACCCCGGTGGTTCAGTGATTACAACCTGGCCTCCTTTTCTCCCAGAACATCCTGTACCTAGAACCCAGAACGCTACAGTTCACCTTTGCGGCTCAAGGATTCTTACTTCGTTAGGTTTTAACTGTGGCGATCCAAGGCAGACAATTTGGAATGAGCAAGCATGCATGCGTGTACTTGTGTGACTCACCAGATGGGAATGCTTGGCTTTGTTTCTGCAGCCTTTTCCTCAGTCGTGTGTACATGTAGTGTGTGCTGTCTAACATGTTGTTCAGACACACGGCTGTTTCTGAGCAGCAATACTAACATGGTACTAAACGTTTTTTTCTTGTCTTTTTTCCACTGTAGATACACACAGATGGTTTTAGCCTTTTCAGTAGCGTTAAAAGTCAACACTTTATCATGCTGAGCACACGATGAGGCACAGTCCAGTCCAGATTCAAACCCTTTCACGATAAAAACAAATCACATACAGAATAACACCCTCCCTCCTTAAACATCAACCCTTTCTTGAATAATCAGTCGAGAAATACTCTGCAGTAAATGCAGTCCTTCAACTCATGCCACTAAGAACAATTAGAATTCACATTTTTAATATCAAGTTCTCAAAACCAAAATGCCGAAAATAAATTATATGCTACAAATATTCATCATGTGACTCTTTTGGTTGTAGTATGTCCAATTTATAATTCAGTACATCTTGTTCTTGAGGAGAATGTTGTCAAAGTCTCCGTGTTTATATAAATCACAGATTTATATAAAATGTGCTATAAAATCACAGATGTTGCAAATCAAAGTGTCGTGTGCGACATGCTTTTATTTTGACGGAGTGAATAAAAAATTCCGACCTCACATTTACAAATAGAGAATGGTATGTGGTCACTCCAGTCTGTTAACGTACTGCTTGCGTCGCCAAAGAAAACTGTGTGTATCTATGTTGTGTGTGTGTGTGTGTGTGTGTGTGTGTGTGTGTGTGTGTGTGTGTGTGTGTGTGTGTGTGTGTGTGTGTGTGTGTGTGTGTGTGTGTGTGTGTGCATTTTTGTTAGTCTGCAATCCTTCGGTGCATCCATTTACGGAGATGAAACTGCCCCCAACCTTTCATCTGGCTTGTTTTTAGTCTTTCACAGGGTACAGCGTGGCTCTGAGGCTTCAAGTGAGATTAAACATGCAGGGCGGTGCTAATTGTTCTTTCCTTTGCTGTTCCAGGAGTAACACTGAGGGCTGTTTCCTGCTCAACCACCCAAAAATACAACATCCAGAACTCCATATGTTACTCAAAGACTCCCAGAAGACTAGAGATGTTCCTACTCCTAAACGCCGCAGCTCTCCACTATTCCCAACCGTTACCTGCAAAACAAAGAAAATGCATTTTGCATGAGAAGGATGCAATGTTGCATTGTCTAACTAATGGCAAGATTATACTGAAAACAGTTTAATGATTTTATAACCGATTCTCTGTCCAGGCTGCGTGCCAGATCCCTGTGTGCAACAAGCAAACCTGTCGCTTCACTGCCTTATCACTTTGATGCATTTTTATGATTACTGAGAAAAATTGTTGTAGCAATGTTTTATTTATGAAAAAAAAGCCATCACTCCAGAAACTTAAAGTGCTATAGGCTATATATGTTAGAGAGCATACACTTTTTAACCTTGCTGTAGAAGTGCCAACCTCATTTGCCAACGAGCATTGCTGCACCCACTGCAGCAACCTCATGATTTCAGCAGCCCAGTACTGTACATATCAGCGATTTTCAAGGAGAATCATAAATTATCTTTCACTGATTATTTTTTTTTGTTATGTCTGCGTGAATTGCATTTTCATTTTTATGATCATTTCAGTATTTTATTGTTTGTCATTGATTGATTCCACTGTCTCAACACTTAAGAGAGGATCTGTTCTGGCAGAAAGCCAAGGAATCAAGATTCCTGTGTAAGAAATCGATTTTTACGCACCTGTGTAGGATTTGAATGTTTCCAAGGGTGAATAATCGGCCACATCACGCCCCATGTTTGTGAATATAAGGAAATGGGCCCAGGCTCATGAGCTCTGTCCAGATTAGATGCAAAGCCAAGACAGATCTGTCAATCCACCACGAACACCACCGTGAACATGTCAGCCGCACGCCTTCTTTATCTGTCAGTCTGCATATGAAAATTCTCAGTTGTGTAGAGCCATGTGTTTCCTCAGAACGGTGAAATAAAAGTGGCAAATGCATTTGTTTTAATTTGCTGTTTCTTTCCAAATATAAGATATTGAGTCACAAATAGGCTGCATGTTGTCAAGAGAGGTCTGTTGCAGTTAATATGGTTTTTAGATATATTCAGATGAGTAAAACTAATCATCTTGTGGGTCCATGAAAATGGTTAATCCTGTTATTACAGTCTATGAAGAAATCTTTTATTAAATTGATTCATGGTAAAACACAATTTTATAACAAATTCATATCCTCTATTGCAAACAGTGATCCAGTTTTTCAGGAATCTATTCAGTCTTGAAACAGCCTCTTCAGTTATTTAGTGAGACTAAATGTTATATGTTTGCAGAAGTATCAGTGTAATATATTGGCAAAGAATGTGTATAAATACTTTTAATTGTTTTTTATGTTGATCGCAATTAATTTACAAGTTTTACACATACTGTACAAGACCTGTACATCTGGAGCAACAAAGAACAACATAAGCAAAGACATTAGTTCATGAGGTTCATACAAGCAGAGAGAGATGAGAACAATGAATGGGTTTATAAATGATCTTAAATGCAACACAAAATTATGTTAACAGGAAATTGTAGAATTAGTATAATTAGTCACAGGGATTTAGAGAGTTAAACCTTCATAGCTGCATTCAATTTACACACACATATACGCCCACACCCAAAAAGCACTATAATCACACCATAATACATAACTGCTGTTACCATATAAATATATATATGTAGACACTGATACATGATAGGATGTTCTCCTCCTAGCAGCAAGTTTCTATTAAACTATAGCACTACCTTGGTTCTGGATTCTTCACAGGATTACCTTTAAAGTCCCTGTCAGGGGAAACCAGCAATGAAGTACTTTATGCCAATGTTACATTAACTCAACCCTTTAAATGTTCTAAGAGCAGTCGTGACCAGCGGTATACCGCAAAGGAGTGTCCTGGGGACATTATTCATTAAATACAGTACATCAATGACGTGCCAGATCATGTCGACAGTGATTCAAGGGTCTTCTTGTTTGCTGATGATACTAAGGTATATTGCCAAATTTGAACCAAGGACGACTTTATAAAAAACTCCAGAAAGACCTAAATTGCTTGCAGAAATGGATTGGTAAGTGCCATTTGCAGTTTCACCTCCAGAAATGTGTCAATGAGAGTAAGGAAATCAGATGTTTCAGAATGACGATACGGAATGGTACCAACAATGAATTCCCACTGAAATCCTCAGACATGGAAAGTGTTGGTGTCACTTTTCAAAGGGACCTATCATTTCAGAGGCATATTTCAGGAAAAGATCAATCAGTAGCATGGTTATGGTCCAGAGGACTTTTGAATACTTGGCAAAAAAGACATGTTTTTAATGCTGTGTCTGCACTGTAGGGCAGCACCGTGGTGCAGTGGTTAGTGCTGCCGCTTCACAACACGGCGGACCTGGGTTCGAGTCCCGCTCTGTGCGGAGTTCGAATGTTCTCCCCGGGTTCTCGCCGGGTTCTCCGGCTTCCTCCCACCTCCAAAAGCATGCGCTTCAGGTTGATTGGCCGTTCCAAATTGCCCGTAGGAATGAGCGTGTGCATGGTTGTATGTCTGTGTGTGCCTCCGCGGTGCACTGGCGTCGTGCCCAGAGTGTCCCCCGCCTCACGCCCTATGCCGCCGGGATAGGCTCCGGGTCCCCGTGACCTGCTGCGGCGGATACAGCGGTGGTCTGCACTGCACACACATCACTGTGCCCTATGCCAGTCTCTGGTCCGATGCCTCAGTTACTGTGGAAATAACACTGGAGGGGACTCTGTTGATGTCATGGAATACCCCCCACCCCCCTCTGGTTTATGTGTCTCTACCTCTGCTGAATGAATTTTATCCTCGTTTGTTTGATGCTTGACTTCTCTGTTTTATTTCCATTAACTCGACCAATATTAGTTATTAAATAGCAAGAAGTCCTGAGTTCAGCAGTTAAAAACCTGTTAAAACATAAAAATAACCTAGGGAAACATTTGTTCCTATTTATACTTACCTGAGCACCAATTATCCCCAGGAAACCCAATGCCTCATTTGACTTCTACATTGGGACAACCCCATCAAGACCGTTCAAATTAGGCTTAATCCTCTCGTGATCTGCCCTTATCCATGGAGCTCACTGTGGTGAGACCAGCGATGTTGTTTGGTCTAGAGACAGTGTCACTGAGGAAAAGACAGGAGACAGAGCTGGAGGTAGCAGAGATGAAGATGCTGAGGTTCTCTTTGGGAGTGACCAGGATGGATAGGATCAGGAATGAGTGCATCAGAGGGACAGCACAACTGATTTGCCGTGGCGACCCCTAACGTTTTGGAAAAAGCCGAGGGGAGAAGATGATGTCTTCCATCACATACTACTCATTCACATATACAGCCCTGAGGAACAGAACCACAGAGTGAGTCTCTTACCGCACATGTAGGATCTCTGTGCGTATCCGCTCCGGTGCGCTAGGGGGCAGCAGAACAATGCAGCCCTGCTTGCGGAGGCCAATGGTCACAACAAGAGGAGGAAGAGGAAAAACGACAGCTCTGAATCGTCGTCGACTGCCTTGCGTGACAACCCAGGGATCGCGTTCAGGCTACGGGTATTAGACATTTTCATTTTCTCTTTGTGTTTCCAACGACGAAAGAAAATAAAAAATTACACGCTAAGTGTTTTGGCGACTTATTCGCCTCCTCGCTCCCCGCTGTTTGTGCTCCGCTTTAAAGATAGCAGAAACATACCAATGGAGGCTTCCTGACCAAAATGGCTGGACTTAGTGAAATGTGAAATATTCTTGCTAAGGTTATTCTTCCTGCACGCCGCGCCGCTGTCACGCAAACTTAAACGACTTAAACGTATTAGCGCACGGAAGAAAAGTGCGCCCGTTTGTTTTTGCCTGCATTTCATTATTTGTTAGTATTTATGCGGCTTTTATATCTGTCGGGCCTGTCGTCTTAGCATTGTTGTTGTTTTTTTTAAATTTAGCTACTTTCTCCCCCCCCCTGTTAATTTATGTGTAAACAAATGCGGAGCAGATTGCAAGTTATTCCTGCAGAAACAATGCTTTTTTTTTTCCCTTTGTATTCTTAATCTGCATATATTCTCATCTGACAAGTAGCGTCCACCCCTCTGCTGTGCAGCTTGTACACCATCCGTTTTGTTGTGGTGACCATAAGATTTGACCTTTTCCCGTGTCCCCCTGCAGGTTGCTCCTTTTTCACCTGCAACATGTCAGACTTACTGAGATATATCGACTATGACCACAAAGCCACCTTCCTGAAGATGCTCAATCAGCAGAGAATGGAAGGTGAGCACTGCGATGTGGTGGTGGTGGTGGAGAACATCGAGTTCAGGGCTCACCGCTGTGTCTTGGCCGCCTGTAGCAACTATTTCAAGAAGCTCTTCAAAAAGCAGAGCGACGAGGACAACTCCATCGTCGAGTTGGACTTCATTCGCTCTGATATCTTTGAAGAGGTGCTCAATTACATGTACACAGCCAGGCTCGCTGTGAGGAAGAAGGATATCAATATGATGATGTCATCCGGCCAGATCCTGGGGATCAACTTCTTAGATAACCTGTGCACACAGAAACGCGAGCTGACCAACATGAAGACCCGGGAGAACCAGGCTCCCGGGGATCATGGGATGCGGGCTCAGGATGCTATCCTTAAGGAGCTGGCTATGGAGGAAGTGAGGAAGAATAGCTTTTACGATCAGGGGATGGACAGTATGGGGCCCGGAGGCTCCCATGTGTCACAGCCACACAACTATAACACCAGCATGAGCAAAGATCCCCACACCCACGGCTGGGGCTCCTCGTCCTCCAGCGACATGAAGCTGGAATACCTGTTGTACGGCCACCGCGACCACGGTTCCTGCCAGAGCTCAGGCACCAAGCCCCTGGACCACAATGCCAAAAAGGAGCGTCTGCTAACAGCGAACCGTCCCTACGGCTGCGAGCATTGCCCTAAAGCCTTCACCACCGCTGCCCACCTCAAGGAGCATCTCAAGATCCACTCTGGCTTCAAGCCTCACCGCTGCGTCGTGTGTGGAAAGGCCTTCATCAGGGGCCCCGACCTGAAGAGGCACGAGAGGGTTCACAGCAACGAGCGGCCCTTCGCGTGTCAGATGTGCGAAAAGGCTTTCAAGCACAAGTCTCACCTGAAAGACCACGAACGGCAGCACAGAGGCGAGCGACCCTTTAACTGCGGCTCCTGCGACAAAGCCTTCATCAAAGCGTCAGACCTGAAGCGCCACTGGAACACCATGCACAGCGGCAACCCCCGCAGACAGATGTCCTCCCTGTCTCCCGCCGCCTCCCAACACGGCCAGGGAGACACCGCCGACCAGAGGGACTGGAAAATGGAGACTGGGCCTCATTCGCACAACTCAGGAGACTGTTGAGCCCGGGAAAAAAAAAACGCACCAAACCACACACCATACAGACACACACATCCACAGCAGTCACTCAATGACATGTACACACACTGACGCAACCACAAACCTTGTGACGGGCAGACAGCCGGATGTCATACGGACAAACGATCAGAGGGAATAACCAGATCATCGCATGTTCATAAGACTGTGGCGCTGTATTATTATTCTAAAGAATTATGTCGAAACAATGTTTTCTTTCCACCTGTAAAATCATGTAAATGTTTAGTTCACTCTACTATACATATATTTTTCACAAAAGCATCATTGCTATTTAGAATGGGGGGGCGGATAACATTTTCTCCTTTTACTTTTATGGAATATGTAACATTTAAATGTTTGTTTAACCTTTACTGGATTTTATCGAGATAAAAAGAGTCGTTGGGGCGGGAATGGGGGGAGATTTTTTTCTGCATAGCATTTGTTGCATTGAGTATATTCATGTGAATGTTTTTAATGGATGTGTTTAGTTGTATTGATTGATATTACACTGTAAAAGTAAGAGTCACCGTTTTGCATTCGATGCAGATGATACCAAAGTCTTGGGCCCCTGAAGGGACCGTCTTTAAAGGCCGTCCTGCCCAAGCAACCGGCCGACTAGATTTACTGTTATACAGTATAACACTCATCCAGCTATCAACAGTCAATGATAGATGTCTGTATATACTGTAGCTTAGTTTGTTGCACAGTTAGAGTACACAACAATGACTTATGCACATATAACATTGTCCTACTCCTACACTTTGACAATAAACACCATTTGCTGTGTTTTATTGTTTTTTAAGGTTGTTTTTTGTTTATTTTAAGCGAGCAGGATCTGTATCCTGCAGACTTGTTTTTTTTACAGTGGGAAGTATATGAGCCACACCCTAATCTGCCTGAAAGCACCTGAGCGCTAGGTTTCACCTCTCAGACGTGAAAAGCTCGGAATGTGGGGGAGAAACCTGGAACGACATCTTCAACAAACAGACGAAGGGGCTCGGCGTGTGCTTTGTAGAGATTCACGCCTCAAAAGTTGTAAAAGGGTTCTGTTTTGTGTGTGTGATTCAGTTGGTCCAAAGGTGAGGTGTGTGGTTAATGGATTGAAACAAGTTATATCTGATCTGTAAAGGGACAGTTCTCCACAAATTAAAAACATATATATTATCCTCTCTGTAGTTCTGCTCATCACTTTGGATTGTTTCGTATAAGGTGTAGAGATGGGGACATCATCAAAACAAGGAAGCAGTCTCCTGTAAGTCGTCATGGTTATAAAGGATTAGCTATACATACAGCATGAGCAGTTTCTACCATTAATGTCTTTGTACTTAGACCTGCAGAAGGAAACCTGCACCTACTGATGGACAAGAGGATTGAGCTGCACAGATAGAGAAAATAATTACAGATGAATAATGGTATAACTGGGTCACATCTCCAAAGAGACTTCATGTGTTGTGTCAAAAGTTTTCATAGTTTTAGAACCCAGGAAAAAATTCCATATAGTTTTATGGTGTCTGAGAGCAGGCAGACGTCGCTAGAGGTACAAATAGAGAAGAAAAAAAACTTTGATTTTGGGGGGGAAACTGTCCCTTATGGTGCATCACCCTCAAACATCCTGGTCGGATGGGGTTGCTGCCCTCAACGTGTTTCTAAATCAGCCTAAGTCATATTTAAATGGAGAAAAATGTCCCGGATATCCAGAATCTTCAATGTTTATTTGTCTAAAAAAAATTAATGACCAACATAAATAATAGCAAACATACTTCAAATTAAGATTAAGGGATTAGTCAGTAGATGGGAAACAAATGTTATTAAATTGGAAACTGACCGTGTATCATGTTTTGAAGAAAAAAGTCCCAAATATTCTCCACTATCTCCTGTGAATCATTCATATTCATAGCTGCTTCTCCTGCTTACATGGGAGGGGGGGTGTGGGTACCTGGAGCCTATCCCAGAGGACTTATGGGCAAGGGCCACATGAAACACACTCCACGCAGAAAGGACGAATGAATGAATGAATGAATGAATGAATGCAGATCAACCTATAATCATAACCTGACCAATATTTGTAAGCCCCAACTGTGCAGACAGTGCCATCTTCTGCCCAGCCCCCCCCCCCCCCCCCCCAACCCACCCCGGAGGACCCCCACACCCAGTTTGAGCTGCTCCAGGTTCAGGTTGACTCATGACATGAAACCGTACGAACGCTCAGCCAGGCGGTGCTTTGATGAGGGTGAAAACACTTCGAAAGGGAAAAAAGCCAGCAGACACACACACACACGCACACACACACACACACACACACACACACACACACACAAACACACACAAAAAGTCTGGGCGTCTCAACATCCCAAACACTTTTCAGCTGCTTTTATACTCGACACGCAACACTAGATGGTGCCCTGTTCATAGTGATTGACCTGTTGCTGCCCAGTCAACCTGTCCAGAGCGGGGTTTGGACGTGTCGATGGCCCCCGGAGCATCACACCCAGCAGGAGCTGGGCTCGCTGTGGAGACTGGGACATTTATGGGCTCTCACACCTGAGAGCTTCCACAGATTTACATACATCTAGTTGGAGGGAGGCATGCCGGATCAGGGTTTCACACATGGTTGTGTTTCCGGTGACAGTAGGATGGAGATGCTCTCTGCCTATTAATGTGGGTTTGACCCTCATCTATCCACTATTGATCTGTTATTAGCTGTCAGCAGTGGAAGAGTTTGATCATCCCTGATCTGGGGCGAGACGGTTTGGTGGAAAATGATGTCAGAGCAGAATGGAAAAGGCGGGTCTGTCCTCGCTGTAATGCCAGATCTGTTTTCTACATTTTCTAGTCCTGCATATATATATATAAATGTGTGTGTGTGTTTGTGTATGTGTGTTTATGTGCTGAAGGATATGCCTAAGCGCATTTATATGTCCGTGCACATGTGTGCGTGTGTGTGCATGTGTAATGACTGGGAAGGCCGAGTGCATGCATGCACATGCATGCATAGATGTATCAGTGTGTGTGTGTGTGTGTGTGTGTGTGTGTGTGTGTGTGTGTGTGTGTGTGTGTGTGTGTGTGTGTGTGTGTGTGTGCATCCGTAATGAGTCCTGTGTGCATGCACGCACATCGGCGAGTGACAGGCAGCGAGAGCGAGTGTGCATTCACGCGTGTGCTCCCCTGTATGTACTCTTCCGTGCCTGATTGTGCATCAGTGTGTGTGTGTGTGTGTGTGTGTGTGTGTGTGTGTGTGTGTGTGTGTGTGTGTGTGTGTGTGTGTGTGTGCATGTGTGTGTGCGGGTGTCGGTTTGGCCTTATTTGTTTTTATGTATGCATGAACTTGCATGTGTGTGTGCATGCAAATGCACACATCATCACTATTTAAGGAATTTATATGTCAGCCAGCTGAATAAGATAACGCTGGTAGTCCCATGAATGAATTTCTGTATTTGGATGTGTGTGCGTGTGTGTGTGTGCCTGTGTGCGTGTGTGTGTGTGTGTGTGTGTGTGTGTGAGAGAGAGAGAGAGAGAGAGAGAGAGAGAGGGCTGTGCATTCACATTCAAGTGTGCATAACTTTATGTGGCTCTCTCAAAGTGTGTTTTTTCTCTCTTCAGCTTTGGCTTGTGCGAGCACGCGTGTGTGTTTGCATGTACGTGTATATGTGTACAGTGAACACCCGGTTTCCATTACCCCGGCCTGCGTGGTTCCCTCAGCCAGACCACAAACCTCCTGTCTCCACTCAGGCTCCACCCAGCGCCGCCACAGGCTTCCCAGAAAAGAACAGCATCTAATTAAAAAACTTTAATTACATTCATCTCATCTCTCTCTCTCTCTCTCTCTCTCTGACACACACACATACACACACACATGCCTAGAATAAAACAACTGTATACAAACAATCCCATATGATGAATGGGGATGAAAGGCAAAACCAGCTTTTTTTTTTTTTTTTTTTTTGCTGTGGATGGCTTTTAATCAGATTTGCTGACATTCATGAGCCACAGAGTCTCCTGTGAAGTCGTCCTCCGCTCCAGAAACATCTGGAATTTTTAAGGACTCCATAATCGCCATGTCTCTCAGTCCTCAAGTGTCTTTTCGTGAAACCTTTCACATCCTTGATCTGATCTTCAAGGCGTCTTAAATCTAAATAGAAAAATAAATCATCTTACAGCTGTTGTTGTGCAAACACTGGCGTTGGGGCTGTTAAAGTGATTTGTGAGCTCACACTCCATCAGCAGCTCATCTTTACGTGAATGCCAGGAGGATCTCTGACGAATGTTCCCCGTGGGGTTTCACTCGTCACCTTAAACACAGGAGGTCCTATTTCACCGGTTTCCTCCTTTCTAGTCTGCCAGACGTCAGACGATGGGTTTATTAACTGACCAGACAAGGTGCGTCTTTGTCGCTTGGGGGGTGGGGGGTGGGGCTGGGTTATCAGGTCATCTCCTCAGGACGGAGGAACCGGCTGCATCGCTGCGACCGACACCTGTCATTGTTCAGGCCAGATCTTCCAGTAGAAAGATTACCGCCACATTCAGGACGCTTCTGTTCTCTGGCCCTCTTGCCCTCCTACCTTTCTAATCTGTCCCCTACTTCCTTTCTCGTTTCCTTCTTCTTCTTTCCCGTCCTTCCTTCTTCCCTGTCCTTCTTCCATCCTTTCCTTTAATCCTGTCCTGCTCTTCTCTGTTCTCGTCATGTCCTCCTGCCGTCCATCTTACTTCCTTTTTTTACCCTCTTTCCTCTCTCCTCTCCACTTGTCTCTCTTCATTTTCCATTCTCTGTCATCATCATCTCTGTGTCCCTGTCTGTTTTCTTTCTCTCCATCCGAGTCTTACTTTTCCTTGGCCCATTTTCTCTTTCTTTTCCCTAGCTCCTTTGTCTTCCTGTCTAGTTTCTCCTTTCTCCCTGTCCTACTCCTCTTACTTTCTTCTCTCTATTCTTTTCTTGTCCTTTCCTTTCCCTCCCTCTCTACCATTTCTTGCTTTTTTTTGTACATTTTTTCTTCTATTTCCTCATTTGATCCCCCCACAGCTACATTCAAACTCCCCTCCTCTTATCTCCTCCACTACTACTCCTCACCACCCAACACCGATAACAACTCAGGGCTGTCTCTGGTCAAACACAGTGCACACTGTTCCCTCTCCTCCCACCGCTCCCCTTTCCTCCTCTGCTCTTATCAGTCGTACTCCTGGAGGCCTGACTCTAATGAAATTCCCCCAGCGATCATTCTGACAGATCTAAAGGCAGCGTCTCTGTAGAGAAAACATCTGGGCAGCAGTTGATGGCATAAAAAGGAATACTGTTGTAATCTGATTATAAAAAATGTTACCTGTAATCTTCAATCTGTGTCGTCGGCGCATTACAGGATTACTGATCAAAAATACCATGTAGATGTGTTTGCATGAAAGACATTTGATCAGAACTTCAGCTACCAGGGACTCCTAAAATAAAAACCTGATGTCAAAATCAAGTTCTTAATTGGTTATACTTGAATAAAGGATTTATTTTCTAATTGTAATTCTGTGATTGGAAAACTTAATTTATAGAAAACATTATTGTTTTGTATTCCTAACAGTTTTTCTGTGACTTTTTTCCCATATTGTTTGCTGCAAACATGTTAAATGATGGTTTGTTCAGAAATCACAAATTAAAATTAAAGAAAGTTTAATTATAGCAGCAAGATGCTAAAATTGAATCCTCATAGAGCCCTCGGTAACAGTCGGCTCCATAATTCAATGGTTTCTTTTTCAGGACAATGCTCCACACATTATGGATCTGTAGTGCACTAGATGACCAAGCAGTCTGTGTTTTTGCCTGATTAAAAATCTCTCTGTTTCTTGAATCTTTTGCAATTCTGTCTTCAGACCTTCATTTTCAGATTTTATTTCTGAAAAAGGACCTTAAGTTAGACAATCTGACGGGTCAAATTTTTGTACGTCTCAATCTTTCTTATTACCAGGGTATGTTGTTTGTTTTTACATTGCTATTTCAATATTAGTTCCTCGGTTGATTCTGGAACAATTTTCTTCCTATCAAGAGTATGAGTAGATTCTAATCTGGGCCTCTGTCTTTCTGCTTCCCCATCCATGCAGTGTTTTTCCTCTGAATCACATTCAGTGGCTCCATTCGGCATATTTGTTTTGCAAAACATATATTCAATGACATCAGAACATTTAGATCTGTTTTTATCAAAGCTATTCAAACTATCAAATCTTTGATCGGTCATACCCTTCTTCTTGGAGGGGGACTTGATGGGAGTCCCCCTCCAACATCACGCTGTTCCCAGTTTCAAAAACACTCTTGTTGTTTGTTTACAGACTTGATTTACTTGTTTGACATAAGATGTGATGCAAATTACATTTCACTTAAAAGTTCCTCGTAGGAGCCAGAAGTGTTTCCCAATCCTCTTCGTAATCATCTCCAGATGCTCTTGTCTTTCACACCTCCCAGATCGTTACTCTAATATCACTCTGTATGCTAGAGGGGAAACGTGTTCTTTTACATTCAGAGTGTCTCCATTCAAGAAGCGTACTTCATTCCAGACGGCCTCCACAATATTATACCAAAGGTCTGTGAAAGCAGTGATGGAGGTGAAGTAAACATCCCATTGATCTGACTAATACATGGATCCTCTGTGGTTGAGGGACAGTGAACAATGGCTATGTTGAGGCTCTGCTAAAGTGGAGAGCCTCGCTGTTGTCCTTCCTCAGCAGGTATTCACATATCAGTTGTCAGTGGTTGTTTCTTCAGTCTGTGTCTCCAGCAGGGCTTTTTTTTTTTTATTGTGGCGTTAATCTAACTGTGTTCCTGCTGGGGGCACGGAACGGGTATTACTTCATCTGCTGTCCGGTATGTTTCTCCCTGACTCATCTGGACGAGGATGTAGTGGGATGTCAGGGTCTGGTGTTCGTAAGAGACATCTCCGTCTGACCGTCAGACTGTAGCACGGTCAGCAGGTAGCACACAAGTTCAGAAAGAGAGCACCTGAACATATTGGCCAATCATACGAAGCAGCACATCTCTGGAATTTGTTAATAAAATCTGTTGGTCATTATCCAGTGCTGACATGTACAACCTCTGATTTGTATCGACATCAAGTCCACTTCCATGTAACCAGATCCCTATTCAACATATTTTCAACCAAGATATGATCTCTCTTAAAGTGAGTTTGTGTTACTCCGTGCAAGTTTTATTTTTATAGTATAGATACATTTTATAGTATACAGTGGTACCTCTACTTACGAAATTAATTGGTTCCGGAAGAAATTACGTAAGTAGAAAATTTCGTAAACAGAGACGTGTTTTCCATGTAAATGCCCTAATCCGTTCCAAGCCCCCAAAAATTCAGACATTAATGTTTTATAAAGCATAAAAATGCATCAAAACATGTAATAAATACATGTTACAAATAGATTATTACTCAATAAATGAGAGTTGCGCATAACGTAAAAAACAAAGAATAAAGAATAACAATGACAGTCATTTACCTTTTAACTGCTGTCCTCATTCTTTTTTGCCCTCTGGTTCATGCGCTCCTGCCCCACCATGCCGAAAAACAGAGTGAATTCCAGTCCTCCTTTTGAACTTCTCCAACCACCCACGCGATGCCTTAAACTCTTTAAACTTCCTTTTGTTTTAATAACATGGTGATTGTACATGCATTACGGCCATATTCTTTGGTGAGATCAACCAAACGCGTCCCTTTTTCATGCTTTTCTACTATATCTTTGTTTGTTTGTATGGACATAAAACTATTTTCTTCTTTTCTTTCCCTCTTTTCTCCATCACTTTCTTGGGGTCCATAGTGAATATTCTAAAAGTTAATATATTTACGTAAAACTATCAGAACACGTCATGGGTCGAGAGCCGAATGACGAGGACGCTGCGTAGGCACCTATCTAGCTACACAGAGAGGTCCCTCTTAGCCAATGGGATGCCAGGATGCTAGTTAATAGCCAATGGTAGAGCAGCTATTTGAAGGTTGCGTTCAGGAACCTGTGGGAGCTGCGAGTATCAGCCGATACGGTAGAAAAAATCTAGGATAAGGGTGCGGCAAACTAGTGACTGAAATTGTTAAAAATCGCCTTACATCCATAGAAATGATTAAATCTTTCCCAGTTGCACATATAGGAGGGAAATATAAAAAATTTCCCAAGTTTATCAGGAGTCAGATTCTTCTGTGTTCATTTCGGATGATAGATAACTTTTTCAACTACGGTATATAAAATATGTTTATTATGATTCCACAATATCCAAAGCATTCCTCCTTAAATTGGGACCTCTGAACTTGATCCATATGCATCCATTACAAGTGAAAAAATGGATACTAATTATAATTATTTATTTTATCTTCATACTGCCGTACACTCATATGCTTAAAGTGATCATGTCTAATGTATACTGAGAATGTATTACAAAAGAATCCTGCAGTGCAATGCTAATAGGCACATCTTGTGCTATTAACATCATGAGAATAAAGGTTTCTATACTTCACTGGTACAAAAATAACCGATTAGCATCTCTGCTGCACCTTTTCTGATTACTATCTGAGGCTGATCATGTTACACACAGTTAGCAGTGTAAAGGCTTTGTAAAGATGAGAGGAACTATAGGTCCAGGTGACAAGTGACATCTTTTATGTAAAATATTGGTGTCGCAGATTTACTGGATTACTTCTGTCCATTATGTCGCACCTGTAACCCAAGGATTACATGGAGACATGCCTGCAGACCATTTATCTGCCGTCTGATACAGTCCAAGGGATTAAAGACTGTTTGAGCTTTTGAACACCGTTGTACATTTCCTTGTCAACATCAAAACCATTTAATCTTCCCAGGAAGTAATGTCTCTGTCTGACGGCGATTAAAGGGAAGGGCAGTGAGAAAACTCAGCACAGCAACGGTCGCAGATGTCCCCCAAAAATCAAAGCAACTCCAGCCGGAGATCAGCACTTCAGCCTTAATGCGTCTGCTTTCATCCCGTCACACATGACTCAGATCAGTCTTATCAGCAGCTGGAGCGTCTTCATCTCGCTCTGTCTGCCCTCCTCCTCAAAGCTGCTCAGGGAACACTGGAGGCCTTGTTTCCAAATGATCACAAATGGTCAACAGCACCACATTCAAAGGGTTTGAACTCAATATCTGGCAACAACCACTAAACACCATGTAATATGGGTATGGGTTGAAGTTGAGAAGAACAATTCCACGCCTGAAATTTTCAAAGGAAATCTCCCTTTTTTACAGGTAGTGGCCTCCAGCCCACTGAGTCCTTTAAATAGAACAGAAAATACTCCTTTGGAAATGATCTGAAGTACATTTATCACCCTCACACCGAGTCCCCTTCAGTTCTTTACACTTAAATGAAGATGAAAGGTGAGCATTTCTCTGACATATTCCCACAATCTAGGATTTCAAACTGTGGCTTAATGATGGTAGGAGCTCCGGGCCAGGAATGAAGGGACCCTTTCTACAAAGTAGAATGAGATTGGGGGGGTAGATTTCTCAAGTGTCTTACAACTGAACTTACTGCCATAATCATCTTGCGAAGTGGAGGTCAGGGGCAACTTGGACTAACCACTTGGACTAACAGGACTAACAGTTGCTGTTCCGGCTCAGAACAGGCACACAATGGAGAGAACAGGTGGAGAGATCCCTGGACTACAACATGGTGACACGTGTTAAAGACTGGTGACCTTTTTCTCTACACATATAATAATCATCTAATAACAAAGCTACAAAATGCGGTGCAAAATTAGCTCCATTTGCACCAACCAAAAACCAGTATTACGTCCTGATGTATTGTAATTGTTAGTGTTCGTGTGTTCGTTCATTCGTCCGTTCATCATTTCGTTTGTCCACCAAATATCTTCACAGCCGTTGCAGACAGAAAGATGAAACAAAAAGCACATGACTCGGGCGGCAAAGGGGATTGAAAATGAGATGATGACCTTGACCTTCAGAAAGCTAGGTCAAGGTCAAATTTAAACTTTTGTAGTCTCAGGAACCGAATAAGATAGAAAGACGAGGGAGAAGGCCAGTGTGAGTACGACCGTAGATCAAACCTAGTGCTTTGATCAATGACAGTAGGTCAGAGCACTAGCTTTGGTCTTTGACCTATGCAAGTAGGTCAAGGTAAAATTTTGATTTCAGGGGTGTCGCGGGATGTTGCAGTCAATGACTGCCTTGGTTCTAGTTGGCTTTTGGGAGGGGAGCGTGTGAATGTAAACAGGATGTGGCGTTGACGCTAATTCTATACACATATTCACTTAGCACATGCCTTTCCCTGCAGTGTACACACACCTATGACACAGCCCTGTTGGCTGCTGGGCCGGCCTTCTGAAAAGTTAAATAAACCGGGATGATTAAATGACTCCCGCAGTCAATAATTCACCAGCTCGATACCACCGAAGCGAGTACAAGGCTCAAAATTCGAGGCGAGTGCACACACTTTGTGCCGTGACTTCCTGCTCAGCCATCAGCGCCACCTTCCACACAAAGACACACACTCACATAAGATAAACATGTGAATAGACGTTGGGCAATGGATGTTATATATGAGGCACTTTAAATGTAAACACGTGATCTCAAGTGTTTCCCATCCATCATGTCATGGACACAGAGAGATGAAGAGGATGGGGGAGGGGGTGAGATTTATCAACAACAGCTTTATGACTCTCCCCACCTTCACTTTACATGAGAGACCTGATTTTTTTTTTCCCAAGGTGATGTGGAAGAAAACGCCCCACCAAAAAATGTGTTTTCTTCATAAGGGGTCCTAAGTTTTTTAAATCAATTCATTGGACTTTAAGAAAGTTCCTCAAAGACGTCTCGATTCTTTTCCAAGAGAAATCTTCAGTTCTGGTGGCGGTTGATGTTGTCTCAGCTTCTCAACCCTGTAAGGTGTCGTCAGTGTTATTCATATTCCAACAACCATTGTCAAAATCCACCTGGCTCCTCAACGATGGTTGTTAGGAGTGAAGGAGTGTCAGTGGCGGTCGAAGAAATGAGAATGTCACAGATCATTAAGCCTGGTTATGCTAATGATGGTCATTAGCATGAGCCATTTCACATGAGTCAATCTGGTGAGTAGTTCTTATGTGGAGGTTTGAAACGACCTGATTGTAAATTGCCAAAAGATGATGTCACAGATGTTCTCCCTATCCACCGTGCCGCCAGATCAGAGTAAACTGATGTCGTAATGTATGTTAGAAATTGGAATAATAAATCTATTTTCACATGAATAACTCCATTTCTCTAATGTGATTAACTGTCAGGATAATGATCTTGAGTGTAATTACCAGTATCTAATTTTCATTATTTCAAATACATATCTTTTTCCTGGTATTATGGATGATCAGTCCCTACAAAGCTAAAAAGCTAACCATAAAACTTCGCTCTGTGTCCCATCATGCAACTGTATTTGGTTTTATCTGCTAGAGAAGTATTCCTTAAAACACACTGCCAGCCATTTAGCAAGCTTGTTTGATGTCAGGATGAATCTGATCAGATATCACCCACAATCTCTGTCTTCATCATACAAGTTGAAACAGGTCAGACTGTTTGATGAGTGTCTGCTGAGTACACACACACACACACACACACACACACACACACACACACACACACACACACACACACACACACACACACACACACACACACACACACACACACACACACACACACACACACACACACACACACACACACACCTTGTTGTTCTTCAAAAGTGTTGCTTTTTTTCATGTGTTTTTATGTTTTCATAGATGTTTGACATCTTGGATTTTGTAATACTTTTTCCTACTGTTTTGTAATTTACTACCAAAGATTGACATTAACAAATTTTGTGATACATGTTGAAATGTTCACAGCTTCTCTCTACTTTACACTCACCTCCATTGTAATTGAATACCTCTTGAAGTTAGAGAGATATCTCAAGATATTTGGAAAGTAAATCCATTTTCCTTTGTAGAAAAATACTACAGTTGATTAAGAATAGATGTTTCTTCAGTGCCTGAAGAGAAGTAGCATTTCTATTCATGCATTTTAATAACCTGAAACTTGAACAACTACGACTGTGGCACGACTTTCAAATTGTTTTCAAACTGGTTCACACTTCCTGTTTCTTCCACATCTAACTTCATCCTAACAGCCTGGAAACAATAAGTTCCTGCCCCTTCCTTCTCCATCTGCAGGTTGATGGTTGATGTTACGGTGGCCGGCTAATGAGAAGCATTCTTGCCTAAGAGAGAAATAGATGGCTGATCTGCAAGACCTATAATTTTCTAGATTTTCCCCTTTGATCCCCCCTTTAATCACCCCACTTCAACAACAGCAGGTTGCCTGTGCGTGCACATATGTGTGTGTGCGTGTGTGTGTGTATGCTTGTGTGTGTTTCCCCAGGGGAGGAGGGACTCACACATGTGGTTCGGGTATGCTTCAAGGGTAGGCTGCATGTTGCTTGGGTTTCTATCTCCCTGGCAAAGGTGGTGCCGAGGATGAAACGTGATAAGTGGAGTAATTTTCTCTGCCTCCCTCCCGCAGCGAGGAATGTAGACCGTTTGGATCTGGGTCTGTCATTTCTGATGTTGGTGACATCGCTGCTGCTGCGCTTCATTTTGCATGATTGAACACGGGTCAACACGCTACAGAGCTGGAGAACATCTGGTGACAAGAATCAGGCTCTGTTTTTCTGAGGCTTTAAACTTCAAAAGGAGCCAGACTCAGAATAAAACTATTAACATAAACCTGACAAACTTTGTCCTGGTGACGCTGCGATGGTGACACGTGTGTAACTACACACTGATGTTTCCCCATTGTTAATGAAATGTAAGGCATCAGATGCTGTGGTCCAGCTGTTGTTCTAAACTGAAGTCTACACTTTCATGTCTGTTTGCTCCAACAATGCAGCACAATGTTCCCATGGCTGCACAAAATGTCTTGGGAATCATTTATTTTACTCATATCCTGTTATTTTATTCTATTGCTGCAACCCTCTTAAGCTACAAGTTTCTTATCAAACAACAACAAGGGTTCAAACAACAGTTGTCTATGGATTAAAGTATTGTATACAATGTGTAAAGAATGAACTGGTGAATTTTGGTAAATGACATCAAAGAAAAACATATTTCTCCAGAAAGGTTAAATGCATGGATGACATCTCACCATATGTGACAAAAGAGATGCATCTGTAAATTTATCATTTCTGAATGTCACACATAAAGACACCGCCCATCCATACATTTTCCTGTACATGAGACGATCACAATTGTTTCGACTGCAGCCGGTCACTCACCTTGCGGGTCACGGGTCTGCTGGAACTGTGAGGTGAAAACCACCAACCACCAAATAATGACACATTAAAGAAATATTTGCCATTCACTTTTGAGCAAATAAAAAATAAAAGCCTTGCATTTCTCCGCTATCCTGCTGGTAGAATGGAACATCACCAAC
The DNA here is from genome assembly GCF_040054535.1 of Antennarius striatus. Classification (NCBI taxonomy): domain Eukaryota; kingdom Metazoa; phylum Chordata; class Actinopteri; order Lophiiformes; family Antennariidae; genus Antennarius; species Antennarius striatus. The sequence continues at coordinate 15,395,755 of NC_090793.1, forward strand.
AGCTGTTTTCATCATTTGAATGATGATTTTAATGACCCTTGGTTTCACATTTATCGCTACAGTCAGCTGTATCCAACCCTAACTTGAAAACAATTGTTGTCTGGAACATCAGGCACATTGATGTGTTTTTGCACAAGTTGGCTGCAACACCAACAAAAAAAACATTTCTTACAATATTCAAATCCGAATGGACACCAGTAGTGGCCCTTTGAATATAGTTTTGCTCCGGAGGATATCTAACACTTCATCGGCTACTCACAGATCGGCGTGCTGGCTTACAGCAGTCAGCACAAAGAATATAATTTCTGCCAGATTAACATCAGAACTGAGCCACTGCATTGTCCATGTGCTTTATGATGTAAATTCCATAATATAAAACACTACTTTTTTCACACGCTTTGAACCCCTGCGGCTAAAATAACAATGCTTCTAATCTATCTTCTATCTTCTAATATAAACTTCATGAGATGGGGAAGACGTGCAGCAGGTTACTTTGATGAATGAGGAAAATGAGAGAGAAGGTCGAATAGAAGTTTGGTGGACCAGGAAGTAGCAGTGATCAGCAAGGGTGGAGTTAGAATGGCACTAAAGAGGATGAAGAACAGGAAGGCAGTTGGTCCGAGTGACATCCGTGTGGAGGTAAGGAAGCATCTAGGAGAAGTGGCTAAAGAGGAAGATGCAGAAGATAGGTTGGCATGGAAAAGGATGACACGCTGTGGCGACCTCTGGGGTCCTGACAGTGGCTACTCCACGCTCATGAAATAAGACTCAATGTAAAGAACTTCAGCCATGAACATCTTCAAATGTTTGTTGTTGTTCCAAACGTTGAGTCGGGATGTTTTTTGCCATCTTTGGATTCTCTTGTCTTCATGGCGAGGCAGTGGATCAAGCCTCCAGCAGGTCAGAAGCCTCAGAACTCAGCAACAGATGCACACGATTAACTCAGGCTACTTCAGATTAGTCACCTTTTGAAGTTCAAGTTCCTTTTAGCGACATTTTCTTTTGGAGACCAGCGATGCCTTGAAACTTGAGACAGGGTTGTGGGTGTGGGGGTCTATTTGGGTGGTCTGTTCCAGAATGAGGAATGCTGAGAGTTTGCCTTTGAGCTCGCACAGATTGCTTTGTGGTTCACTATCTGATCTGGCCTTCACAACCCACAGCTTACCATCTCCAAACACGCACAGTGGTGCTTGAGTTAATACTGGAAATCATCTGTATTCCTCAGTAAATACTCATTAATATTCTTTAAAACTCTGGGTTTACCAACACCAAACATGAAAGGTTTATATATATATATATATATATGTGTATATATATATATATATATATACATACATATATATATATATATATATATGTGTGTGTATATGTATATATATATATATATATATATATATATATGTATGTATATATATATATATATATATATACATACATATATATATATATATATATATATATATATATATATATATATATATATATATATATATATATAAACCTTTCATGTTTGGTGTTGGTAAACCCAGAGTTTTAAAGAATATTAATGAGTATTTACTGAGGAATATATATATTAGGGCGGCAGTGGCTCAGTGTTAAAGCGGGCGGTAGAGCGGGTCGTCCTATGATTTAAGATCGGCGGTTCGATTCCCGCTCCCGCCCCCCAAAAATACCCGGAGGTGAGCTGACAGTGGGAGGTGTCAGCTCACCTCCGGAGCACTGCCGAGGCACCCTTGAGCAAGGTGCCGTCCCCTTTACAAATTGCTCATTTGAGGCGCACCAAGAAGGAGCTGCCTGCCACTCTACCTCCCCTGCATGCCTACAGGCCCCTTTGTGTGTGTGTGATACGGGGGCCTGTACTCACAAATATATATGTATGCATGCGTTTGAATCAGTAGCTAGAGTGTGCGTTCTTAATCTCCCTTCAGGGATCAAACCAGTATATAAAATTAAAAAAAATATATATATATATATATATAAACCTTTCATGTTTGGTGTTTGGTAAACCCAGAGTTTTAAAGTTCTGTGCTCCAGATAAATTATTTGACATGCCCTTGTGTTCTATATATTGTTTTCAAACAGTCTTTGAAGGTCCCACATGAGAAAAATGAACAACCCCTGTCCCTGTGAGAGAATCCTCCAGATTTGACCCCTTTGTCACTAACTGTTAGACATCATTGATGTCATTGATTCCAGCACCTCCTTATCTCCTGATGATGTTGTGCAACTTGGAGCTACATCCTAAAAAAGCAGCTAGTCCTGAAGTCTTATTTAGGGACAAAAACATTTCATGCATGACACAGTATGCATGAAATGATCCCGCATGATCAGTAGAGGACTGGTGTCTGACCAGTGTGTATCCCAACTTGCGACAAAGTCATCATTTCCATCCTTGACAGTGTAGTTGTTGCTCTGACTTCATCAAAATTAACATGTTGAATACTTTACTACACTTTCCTCCAACTTAAACCTGGTTTTTAAATCTGGTTTAAGTTGGAGGAACCAGGATGTGCTGCTTTTATGGCATATCTCTGATCAGACGTCTTTTGATAATTGTGGTTCTTTCCCACAATACCCATCTTGTGTAAGTTAGAGGAAGATATAGATATATTTGTCATGTTAAAAATGGATGAATGGCATTTTCAGCTCACATTAAAGGCAAATATTGCTGTTATAATATAGTAGAGGGGCAAATATTGCTTCTTCTAAATCAACAGTTTTGCACATAAATGCTCTTTGACACGGACAAACTTGTAATGCCTTTCCCCAGATTTAGGTACAGATTGAATTTCTGTAGGACAGTGAAATAAACACAAACCAAGTTGTAAGAGTGCAACTCTGTAAAAATAAACATGGAGACAACATGTAACATCAGATTCAAGACATTAGGGCCAGTTTGCCTCGTCTTTTTAATTCAGAAGGCATGACTGCTCGGCTTGCAGTCAGCATTCATAAATACTGGGCAATTATTCTGTCCCTTTGGTGAATCTGAAATGAATTTATAGAATGGAAAGCAGATGATTTTTCCGAGACTAATCCAGCAGCACATGTGTCACAGAATGTGTTGTCTTTTTCTGGCTGTGTGGACTGAGGACTGAGCTGTCATGTCTTCATCTGTCTGGTACTGGATAGGCCTCGTGAAGAAAAGGTCACAAAAGCAACGGATGACGACAGAATGCCACCTAAAACCCACAAAACCTGATCAACGTGACAGCCCCCAAAAAAGAGTTCTGCTGGTACAGCTACTTCTAAAGGGGCCTCTATTCATTATTCATACATGTTAATAGTAAAAAATGAATGTTTGCAGTTTTACAAGAAAAAACTAGAAGGAGAGAAGACACTAATCCAATCAGGCCAGAATTCCATTGTTACAACCACTGTTCATGTGGATGCACTTTCAATACATAGTATATTATTGTTTTGGATATGTTTAGCTGAAATGTCATCATCGTGACCCACTTGAGGCACCATATTATTACTTTTGCTGTGTTAGAGACATCTCTATCATCAACCATTGAACAGTAGGTCATCAGTTTACAACAGTGATCCAGGTGTTCTCTGGGGCGAAAAAAGATAGTGACAGGGTAAAGTCTTTATGTCTGTCTCTGTCATTTCTTCACCATTCACACAATCTCAAGAATCAAATGTTTTCCTGTAGATAAAATCGTGTTGTATTTTTACCTTTTCCTTTTCAGAAAGGTTCTTACATTCAAATGAAGAAGCATGTTCCATGTATTGGCAGTAAAGCAATCATAAAAAATAAATAAAAATTCCTGATTGCTTTCTGTATCTCTTCATTTTCTGTCTGTGCTTTACTCTTCTACTATTCACCCCATGACTCTGCTTTATGGATCTATATCTTCAGCTTCACTGTCAGTTCTGACAAATAACGAGACAATGTTTGAGGGAGTTTAGATACTGTCTGACTTCTACCCCTATCCCGTCTCCCATCTGTTCTAAACCCGCTAAAGGGACCAGATGAAACAATCCTGCCAGAAGAAGAAGTTAGGGAAATGTTTGAAAGTCCATCACCTCACAACTCATCTGTTATGAAGTGTTTTGGACTGTTCATGCTGGAAAGGAGGAGAAAAATTGTCTGTAGGTTTCCAAAGAAACATGTGGCCTTTATAAGCTCAAACTTAAAGCTGTGAGAACTTTACAACCCTTCAATGAAACATTATTATAACTCCAGCTATTCTCAATGTATTTGTAAGTATTATTTGTCATTTAGATTTTCAAGTCTGTTACTAATGCTGTATTGGGATTGCAATTCATTCATTCACGTCTATATTGTTGCCTGTTTCATAATAAAATCAAATGGAAATAAATCAAGACACATATAAAAAGTGGAGCATAATAATAACTTAATAATTCCAGAGAGATCTATGTTCAAATTGAAACGGATGTCTCCACTGCAAGAGTGTTAGCCACATATGCTAAGACATGCTAAAGCAAGCTGCTTGTGAGTCAGTCATACTTGGGATTAATTGGTCATATTTTTATCCTTATTCCCAAATATTTTATGAACACAAACTAAAAAAGGTGAAACTAAAGGTTTATGTTCTCAAGACTTTTAGACAAATAAAACAATCTGTCTTGTACTCAAAATAAGCAAAGCAATAAGCTATGAAACATATATTTAAGATCAAGGGGGCTCATGTCCTCTACACACATACAAGCATTTTGCAACAAATTGGATCATGGAGGGAAAAAAGACAGTTAGTTGGACACTATGGAATCTATTCGTTGAACCCAGAATAGCATGATGTGTGAGGCTCCAAGCCCTAATAGACTGCAGCTGATCCAGCCAGCTTTCACAGCCTCATTCCATCTTTCAATCATAAGATTATAACAGATTCTTAATGGGACGCAGACTTCACATTGCATTTGTAGGCCCACAGGCATCCAGTTCATATTGTTCATGTTCATCTTGAAAGAATCTGGAGATAACAACATGTCTGTGTCACACTCACACACTGTTCTCATCAGGCAATGGCAGGGACGACAGCCAGGCGACGAAAAAGCACAAAAGAAGCTCACATCTTTGGAAACCCTCAGGTAGATAACAACCAAATATTTCAAACCACTGGCTTATTTTATTTTCAAGGGACACTCAACAGAGTGCATACCTCTGCCAAGGCCCAATAATCCCTTTTAATAAAATTAAACTAATATAAATTCCAACAAGACATGCGCTATCAAGATGACTGCCTTCAGGGTTCTGTTAAAGTATGTAAAAAGAAAATCATGGTTTCAACGTTTGGCTCATACCTGACTCTTCCGTCCAGATTCATGAAAATCCATCCAGCAGATTGTGTGTAATTGATAAAAATGCTGGGAAAAGAAAAGCTTTTAATTTCCAAAAAAGTAGCAAATAATTCCTGTGAGAGCTCCTTTATCTGTTTTCATGCCAACATTTAATGGGTTCCTCCTCAACCCTTCCTCAAAAGTCTCACAATCCATGTTCTTCCCTTCCACACAGTCAGCACTTCAGCCAGGTCTCAAATCTGTCAACTTGTTTCCTGTTAACAGACAAAAAAAACACTTATGGGAAAAAACAACCAGTAAGTATATCTTGATATAAAAAGAACATACAGTATGTGTGTGTGTGTGTGTGTGTGTGTGTGTGTATATATATATATATATATATATATATATATATATATATATATATAAACAACCAGTAAGTATATCATGATATAAAAAGAACATACAGTGTATATATATATATATATATATATATATATACATATGGAAATAAATAAATAAATATATATGTATGTATATATATATATGTGTGTATATATATATATATGTGTGTGTGTGTGTGTGTGTGTGTGTGTGTGTGTGTGTGTGTGTGTATATATTTATTTATTTTTTAATGTATTTATATTTTATATTATATTTTTACTGCTGTAGGAGATCCAGACAGACATAGGTGTGTTACATGCAAGCTTAATAGAAATATTCAATAAGCAATGATATTATATATTTACATATGATATAAAAGTAGTTGTAGTTTTGTAATATTCTGTTGTCTTCGTGTAGACTTACGGCACAGGCCACACAGTATGGAGTTGAGTTGTTGTATTACAGGATTTTTACTTATTTGTGTTTTTACAAGAGTGATTTTGAATAAGATTTTCACACATATGAATGTTCCCATTCAGAACAGATATAAACACTCTTGCCTTTGTATGTGGTTGGACCACACTTCACAGGAACCACACTTCTTGAAATATACTGAGCCCTTAGGGTGTGATTTTTGTTCCTTGACTCAAATAATAATTGCACACATAATATTGATGAAAAAAAAAAGAAGCTGGTCAAGGGTTTTTATGAAAAACACATCATACAAATATCTTTCATTTCTGAGCTACAGGGGGAAAAGAAAGGTAGTCTCTAATCATGTGTTGGACAAACACAGGGGCTCCATTGTGACCGTAGAACACATTTAAGGATGTTTTCTGGGTCAGTGAAGCAGAAGTCAACACTTACATCACACACACACACAAACACACACACATATACACACACACCTGAGGATAAAACGTGTGGTAGATTGTGTATGTAAACGATTTAAACAAACGAGCCCTCGTGAAGGAAATGAGAGGATTTAGTGAGGGTGAATTACAGAGTCGTCCAGCCAGAGATCCAATCAGCCATTTATGCACACACACACTGTGATTTATGGGAGAGTCAGATGCTGCTGACTGCTTGCATTGTTGTTGACGATAGCCCATGAAGGAAGGACGAGCTTCCTCTCTGTGATCTTGTTGTCATGGAAACAGCAGGACCCACTCAAATAGATTAACTTGGATCTTTTGATCTCTAAGAGGGAAACCAAAGTAGATCCTTAAATTGGCAATTCTTTTTTACTTTAAACAAATACTCTGGCAAAGTTCAGAAGTTTTTCTGTGAAACACTTTCATATGACTTTCTGCTTACAAGAAAAATAAAGGAATTTTAATATCCTGAACTGAGGCGTCTTCAGTTCTCTTGGATGGGAGGTGAAACGTTTTCAAGAAACCTTCTTAAAGTCCATGGGATTGGTTTAAACAACTTTGGATAACCATGAGAACCTACGCAGACAAAATGATCATTCTTTAACACGTTAGAGTAGCATCTCTGTTGCTTGTTTGAAAGCAGAAATTCTGCATGGCTCGCTAACGTGCTGTACATGACTTAAAGCTTGAACAAGGTTTACTAGATAGCATTAAGGCAAATATGCATGGGGATCGTTCATTTTTCTGCTCTTTGTTTCTTCTATTTTCACACATGTGTATATATGAACAGGCTCCTGCACACACACGCACACACACACACACACACACACACACACACACACACACACACACACACACACACACACACACACACACACACACACACACACACACACACACACACACACACACACACACACACACACAATGGGCCCTGTAGGCACACAACTAGGGAGAGGGTAATGGTAGAGCAGCGGGCAGCTATGTTGTGTTGCTCCCAAAGAGAGAGTTGTCGGGGAACAGTGCCTTGCTCAATGGCACCTCGAAAGTGCTCCAAAGATGAACTTGCACCTCTCCACTGCCAGTTCACACTAGGAAATGTTTGGTCCATGTTGGTCTTGAATTGGTCACCCTCCGGCCCCCAGCCCGAGATTTTGTGTACTGAGCTACTGCCGCCCCCACTACAGTGCATTATTTAAAATAGGGGGATATTTTTAGAGGTTTTAGGTAAATTTCACATTCCAAAAATCAAAATACGTCTGGTGAAAATATCAGCTGAGAAAAGAGAAGCTGAGAAATGATTTTGGTTTTACAAAGTGGATTTGTCATGATGTCAGTTAACTGCTTCCAGAAAGAATAAAGAGCAGGGTTGTCAGGACTTATGAAACTGTAACCTCACGGGTTCAAGTCCAGACAAGCTGGCCTTGTTACACACGGTTCCCATGCTCCATCCGATAACTGCTGATGATAATACACCAGAGTTCATGTGGATCAAATAGACCGACAATAAACAGATAGATAATTCAATTCTTACGAGAGCTGCTACAATCGCGTTTTGACTAATTCTGGAATGTCCTGTAGAATATCTCGACACAAACATCGATGAAAACACATCCTGATCCGTTTTGTATGAGGCCAAAGTTTTGTTTTGTTTTTATTGCGGCGTATGTATGTTTTTAACAGAAAGAAAAAGTGAAAATTTATTACAAGATATTAAAATGGATGGATAGATGTCAATATCCATGGTAATAATGTCACCAAGACAAACTGTGTTATTTTTTTATGTTCTTACCACTAAGTGTGTTTGTGAACCTGTTGAACTTACCGGCAGGAGCCTCAAACACTGAACCGCTCCGCTTTGTATTCATCTGTCAAAATCGGGTTTGATTTACCCTCTGATCCAAACAGTTGAATCTTTTGATTGTGCTTAGCAGCCCTTACCTTTCCATTATAACGCCTTCATTTGGTTTACTATGTAAACAGTTGTTGGACATGTAAGATAAACACGTCATGTCATGCAGGCCTCACGGAGAAACAGAGAAAGAAAGGAGACAGAAGATGAGGAGTTGAGAGAAAGATGATGGAAATACTGACTTTATTTTTGCTATTATCATTTCTTCCCCTCCAAACAGACAGCTATGGGAGAACATCGTTTTAAAGAGGTCAGATGATTCTCCTTTGTGGCTTTCGGTGCTTTTCATGTCCTCTCAGCTACATGGACGTCTTCAGTGAGGGAAATTCTTGATGTGTGCCTCTGTTTTTTGTGGTTAAAGCCAAAGATGGAGCAGCGTATGCTTCCTACCAAACTCTACGGTGTCACATGAGGGTCATAAATCAAAAGCATTATGAGGTTTGTGTAATGGCACGGTAAGGGCAGTTATGGAGAGTCCTGGAGGAGACGGATTTGATTCTGTCATCCTGCTGATGCTGATGTGGTTGTTGGTGGCCTGGTGGTCAGACAGACTGTCCTTCAAAACACAGGAATGGGGTACAAACCTGCTGTGTCAGCAAATTGTCTGCCAGCTGAAGTGTCGTTAAAGGAAAAGCCAACCTGGGAAAACATTCAGCAGCATGCACACATGTACAGTAGATATTTAAGCATCATTTTCTATTTGGGTAACTGTCCAAAAGATATAACAGCAAAAATTTGAGACTCCCACTACGTGTCCCCTGATTGGACTTCCTACAAACATATTTTTGCCATAAAGCAAACAAACGATGCCAAAGTCAAAATACATCCCAATTTAGGATTAAAATATCTTTTTGTCATCTGTTTTTACATTATCACACCCTCCATCTAAACACAAAGCCACATCTTAAAGGAGCAAGATACAGCATGTCCTCTGGGTTTTGTCACAAGTACTTCTGGGAAATGTATTTGCGTCGTTCTGTTAACAAACAAACAAAAAACAAACAAACTGATCAGTGCAGGCATCAGAAGCATTACGTCGTTGGCAGAGGCAATAATCAGCAGTAAATCCTGACGTAGATAATAATTTACCATATTTTATTTATTCATAGCTGTTTCTTCCCACTGTTATTACTGTCATCAAAAGTGTAACACCTCTGTGCAGCTAAACTGTCTAACTTGGTACAACCCAACAACTGGTGCGCTGAAAAACATTGCAAGTATAACAAACAATCCAGATTTTCTGTTCCATGTGAACAAGTATAAGAACATGGATATTATAACAACTAGAAGCCCTTTTTACAAGTATAACAACATCACTCTAACAAAAGTGGTCACACACACACACGAGTCACTAGTGAACAGCTGAACCAAGGATGTGGAGGTTGAGAAAAATGTGGGCTATTTATATAGTGTTATAGTTGCTGTGTTTGTATAGTGTTGGTTTCATATAGAAATTGTGACTTTTTTTTAGTCAAACTCAAAAAAAATACTATAAAATCAGTCAAGCATGACTATAACTTCATAACTGAAAATTATGACATGATCGTCCCTACATGTCGATGAACAATTAATTTAATGCAGATGGTAGAATTTTTTTAATTGGAATTGGAACAAATAATCCCTTGAGTGTCATTTTGTTTTGAGCCACTTTGCTATACATGGTGGTGGTCTTGTCATGTTGTTTGCTGTTGACTTAATGTTTTCTCCAATAAAACATTTCAATGATGTTTGCTGTTGTGTTTGTTTACACAAGCAGTAAATTGGAATTTTCAGGTCAGCTCAGTATATTCATCCTAATAAATTCCGGCTTTTTGACTGCCATCCCACCAAGACCTCCTCCTGTACCGTCTGCTTTTACGGAGAAAGCTGGTATGGAATCAGCCCCCTGTAGTCCTGCACCCATCTCCGCTCTGCTTTTTTATTTATACATATGCCTCTGCGCCACAAGCCGGTCCAAAGAGCATCTGGTTCTTTTTGGTGTGCGGTCACAACACTGAGAGAATGCCACATCAAAGTTCCTTCCATTCAGCCCACAGAGAAGCGAAGAGAGCAAAGAGGGCGGAAGGAGAAGAGAGAAAATCTGGGACAAATTCTGTTTCACACACACACACACACACACACACACACACACACACACACACACACACACACCGCAAATCTGTCTTTGCTCATGGAAAAATTGCAACGCACATCTGTGGTGGTACGTTGAGAATCCATCAGTCTCAGTACCCCGACTGCTTTGCTCACACAGATAGTCTGACTCTGGATCCCACGCTCATCTTTTAGAGGCTTTGACAAAATGTTTTAAGCTCTGAAGTTAGTTGTCAAGATTTATTGTATTAGCATTATAATATTTTTATATAATTACGTCAAAGACACTGCGATGACGGAACCTCAACTCTGTCCTCTACGTGCGGCTCTGAATTAACAATTTCATACTATGAAAAAGATCAGTGGGATGAAAAAGAAGAATCATCTTGATGTCTTTCCTGCCTTCATGCTAGGGCACGCAGACACACACACACACACACACACACACACATATACACACACACACACACACACACACACACAGAAGATCAAATGCTGAGGGGTGTGATGGTACGTTTTGAAATGTGACCCTCCAGCAATTGGCCCATCAGTCAAAAGAACCAAAACACAAACAGCTGCAGCTCTTTGTGTTTAACACCTGAAGACTCAGACAGAAATGTTCACCCTGCACCGACATGTTTGGACGATTGAAGTGAGTGGTAATGTATTAGCATTAGATTACATTCTATCTGTGCACTGGAGTCAAATGAGTAACAGATGAAAGTGATGTGGGCCAAAGGGGTGGCGCTATGGTTCATGAGGATGGCTGGCTGGCTGGCTGGCTGGCTGGGTGGCTGGCTGGCTGGCTGGCTATGAAAAGGTTATCAGCTGAACCACAAACTGATTGCTGGACAGGAACACATTTTTCACCTATTTGTATGTATAGATAGTTGATTCTTACTTTTACGTCTGACTTTAAATACGATTTTCCTTCAACTCATCTGATTAAAAACATGATCTGAAAAAGTTCAAGTAATTAAAAGATTGACATGTCATGGAATAACAATGACAAATGAGTTTTGTCTCTCTGAGCTCCATCAGATTCCTCAGTAAACTGATTTTAAGAGGCAGGTCTGCAGTCATCTTCCTGCCACCTGTGAGTCGAGATCTGTTCCTCTATTCATTCATGCCAGATTCTTTGATGTATGCAGCTGCCTGTCACACCCAGGGGGGGAAAAAACATTTGGACAGATATGAAATTAAATGTCTGTATATGACATCCTTCAACACTGTGGGGATTTGTGTTATTCCTTTTCCATGTTTGTGCACAAGTTTCCAGTGACTGGAAACAATTGTGCCTTGAACAAATACAATTAACACATGTGGACTGAGTGTTTTCAAGACATCCCTCATATGAACATTTTGAGAAAAGTAAGTCATGGGACCGGCTTGACGTAACATTTAGTTAGTTTGCAATCCAACAAGTTATCCTTTACAAATTGTGAGTCAAATGATTTCATGTATCAAGAACAAGTACAAGTAAAACAGGTTACAACTAGATGAAACACAGACCCGGACCATGAGGAAAAATCTTATTTTAGCTGACAACTCATAAACTAAAGATGATGAACACATGGATCTTAGTACTAGGAGTAGATTTCTGGGAATTAGATATTATTACTTCAATTTATCACGAGACAGATCTGTTGAAAGCAACTTTCTAGTGTTGCTATGCCCTGGGTGGAATGACAGATACAGCATAAAATGCACGTACAATGCAACCATTTCTCCCTTCAGAGGCCTGGATGCCAGCAGAAATCATGTGAAAGAGGTTTTACATGGGAATGCATCATACCTGATAGTGCCGTAAAACATTGATCACTGTTTATTTGAACTGTATTTTAGATTATTTTATTTTATTTTTTACCATTATCAAAAACTCAACATTTATCAAATAACAAATGTTGACTCTTCCTGTTACATGCACACTTGGAATCCACCAGAAAAAGTAAGTGGCCATAACCAATTCATGGGGACGAACATGCAAACATAGAAAAGGTCCAGACAAAACAGAGAGATGCCATAACATTGTCACCAGGAATACATTAATAACTTGCGATGTAGGTAGTGTAGCAGTAAGTGGAAAAAAAAAAGAAGAGAATGTGAGAGTCAAGTTCAAACCATTCTCACTTTCTTGTGTCGACACGCCTCGTGCGTAACCCCTCTTCCAACACTCCGTACCTCCTCTGCTGGTTTCCTGGTCATTCAGAGGAATTCATGGTGTCTATTTAAAGCTAAAGTTATGCGTTGAGCATAAATTCGTTTGAAGACCTCTCCCGTTGTTATTCCGAGTAGGACAGTGTTGAGTCAGCCTGTGTGATCACCAGGCAGCTGCCACTGCCCAGGACAAACAGGGGCCTGTCAGAGAAGACCAAAGACCTCTGGATGGCCCGCAGGAACCACAAGAATCCGGACTCTGGCAGTAGGTAGAGCGACGACTAGGCCTCTTTTTTTTTTTCAGTTGATTTCATTGGAGAGAGGATTGTCGTTCCATCATGAATTTTATCTTTTTTTTGTTCCATTTTTATAATTTCTCTAGTCGATAGGAGCCGCTCATTCTTGTCTACTGTGAAAAAACAACCACAGCAGTCCTGAAAATCACCGGATGGTAAACTATTCATCATAGAAAACACGACAGCTCATGTCAGTGTTTCCTTCTTATCATCACGCCTTTGCTGCGAGCGGAGTGTTTTCATATCAGCATTACTTTATGCTTTGCGTCCTGTCAATCAACTCACAGCCACAGCAAGGCCTGGAGGTCTCCAAGAGGAACCAATCATTCAGGAGCTTGTTGCCTCTCAGACATTACTGTAACGTCTGGATCCTCCTGGGGGGGCCGGCGGGCTTTTTCATGCTGCTGGACATGAAAGACTGGGCATGTAACGACGTTTAAAAACACACACACACACACACACACACACAGTTAAGGTTTGAGGGTCAAGAAAATGAGTTGAAGACAGCTGGAATGTGGTGTTTCAACCTCTGGATTTTCTCCCTTCAGTCTGCTTCTACCTTGTTTTTTCACGTGTTTTTTTTTCAGGGAACATTTATTCTTAATCCCGTATGCAGATTTCTATCGCAGAGAGTCTACACAATGTAATCTCCTCTTACACACTGGAGTAATTACCAGAGATGAAATAGCCCCCCTCCCCCCCCCCACACACACACACTCCCCCGTTCTGTTTCCCGCTCCTGGTCTGGATCGATTTAACTGTACCGGTTCAGTTGTCTCCGGAGCAACAGATGTTGTCCATATTAGAGCTGAACTCAGAGCCAGACCTTCTTGTCTGTGCTCAGGGAGGATTCTCATGTTTGACTGATTGTTCGACTGATTATTAAGGTACTTTAGCATCCCAGGTAGATTTAGCATTGAATATAACTCTACAGGGGGGCAACATGGTGGCACAGTGGAGCCAACTATTGTGGTTTCAGGTACACCTGATGACCTGGGGCTATTCTGTCTGGAGAGATGGATGGATGGATGGATGGATGGATGGATGGATGGATGGATGGATGGATGGATGGATGGATGGATAGATAGATTAACTTCTCACCTGTCTCTGGAGGCCCTTCAGATACATCGATCTCAACTTTTGCTTCTTTTGCTTCTTTTGCTGTAACTTCTAATAACACATTGTAGGCCGCTGCTTCAGACAGCTGTCAGACAAAGTTAGCAAATAACAGTGAAATAGTGAGATCTAGAGCAGGATTCTCCAAATTTTTCCTAGGGGGGCCACATAACTTTTCCCTTCTCTGATGAAAAACTCTTGACGACTGCAGGGCTGCATAAATATAAAGATTTATTGTCTTCCAGAACCAAATATTAATAGAATTCAATGAGACTGTCGGGCTTGAATGTGTATTTGAGCAATGTTTGGCTGTAAAGCATCACCCTTCATGTGATTGGTGTTATGTAATTTCCCCACTCTGGGACTAATAAAGGAATATAATTAATATAAAGAATATAAATGGAAACACACAGCCGTCAATAAGACAGTAGCCAAGTCTGATGAACAACAACTAGTTAAACAATTAACATCCTGTAAGTCGATGTGAGTTTAATGGTCACTGGGCACCACACCCTTCTCATTCAGACTTTTACGGCTCGCTCCAGAAATCACACGACCATCTTCAGGGAGACATGAAGAAGGAGGCAAACTGAAAATGGTGCAGTCATCTGGTTTTTTTTTAAATTTTTATCAGAAACACAAATAATTTTGTAAGTCCCCCGCTCACGTTCAGCTGCTTTGACATGTTTAGGAACGGCAATGATGAAAACTTAATACAGAAAACATGTTTGAAAAAGTTTAAGAAAAGAAAAATGAGCTCCAGCATCGGCAGAAAGAAACACAATCATGATGGAGTAGTTTTAGATGGGATCACCACTTCCGATAGGAAATATGTTTGTAAAATAGTGAGTGCATGTTTTCTGCTGGTTTAACTTTCCCATTGAGCGGTCTCACGTCCGGTTTTAATGCATCGCATTCCTGCAGAAACTCAAAGACTGTGCAGCAATGCTTTGATTAGCCACACAGGACAACGCAGGGGTCAGCACACCAGAACAATCCTCCCAGTTTCACCTCCCTGCCTCCTGCCTGTTTTCTATACAGCCCTCTTACTAATACCCCTTCCGGGCTTTTCCCAAATCCCATCAGTCTATTTGCACAGATCTCGCTCAGAGGTTTTCTGGGATCCAGAGAAGAGAAAGAATCGAGAGAAAAGGAGGGCTGTGGTCATTCTCCCAAAGCTCGGATTGGAGGAAAAAAGAGCAAATGCTGTGGAGCGTAGAAATTAATTAGAGCCCCACTCAGTGGAGGATCGCTCTAATGACTAAGGATTGTGGATTATGGGATAAGGACACAAAATACTTTTTCTGTGTATGCCAGGGCCTCATCCACTCATCATGTGGATGAGTGGATGAAAGAAGCATGGATGTAAATTTTATGCTGGGGGAAAAACACATTTTGTCAGTCCTTTCTCCTCTCAGTATTGTTAAAGTGGGAAACATAGAGTTGGAGCTTCTCACATGTGACGATTCTCTCATTTTACTCTGGGATATTATTTTTTTTAAATTTTATATACAATTAATACAAATCATTCTCATTTTGTTGTTACAGGATTCAAGAAATTAAACCATGAAGTGAGTTTATCAAATTAACCACGTTTATTCTGTTTAGTTAAACTATTTGCACTTGATTCAGTTCCTTAAAACAAGTCCAACACTATTTAAGTTACCATGGCAACTTGAACTGGGAAACTAGCCTGGCCCTGCATCAAACTAAATCTTGGCGTCTGTTTAAGCAGATTTATTGAAACACCGACTCTAGATCAGGGGTGCTCACATTTTTACAGCATGTGAGCTACTTATAAAATGAGTAAGTGGAAATGATCTACCTACTACCAAAATGCAAAACGTGTATTTATTTGTAAATATATTGATAATTCTTTATATGTACAATTTCCATTGGTTTACCTTGCATAACCACATGAGCCCATATCACACAACACAACTACTGGTACGTACATTTTTTATCATTTCCTGAGTTCACTCTGATGACTTGCACTGAATGGAATCAGCCAGGGATTCGTAGTCAGGACAGTAGCTGCTGAGAGAGAACCTCAAGCACCCGATCATCAGTCATGGTGGAAACGATATTTGGCCTCGATGATCTTCACGTAGGAAAAGGCTGGCTCACATATGTGGAGTAGAGTAATGCAAGACAACCGAAATTCTTTTGAGACTTCAAATGGAGTTGAGTGAAATCGCAGACAATTATCTTGAATGATGTCACTTGTTTCAGCGCTGATTAAGGTTGAAGACTGCCAGTTGATGAAAGAAAATAATTTATGGTGGTGCAGTTTGAGAGAAGGGAGATTACCAGATATCTGCTGCTGATCTCACTACACCAGTCAGCTCAAGGTCAAACTGCAACTAGTATAGCCCCGATTTTGATGATCTTTTTTGTTCACTATGGGTTGGACAATGTTAAATGAATGCGATCCTATGGACACATTTCTCCAGTCTTAACAACTCCTAACTCAACATTCCAAGATTTCCTTTTAATTCACAATTTGATTTAAATTTATAAATGCATACAGGTCCTTAAGTTGGTAATAAGTAGTAGCGGTAAGTTCAAGGTGGGAAACGGTATAGTTTCACAAAAGGTAAAAGTAGGTTTTGTGTTTTTGTGCAGGCAAATACTTAAAACCCAGTTGGCTTACTGTCAGATTGACTGAGTGGGTGAATGAAGAGGAGCTGGAACTCTCGCCTCAGGGTCAACAGAACAGAGAGACGACAACATTGAACTACAAGTTGAAAAGAGATGGTCAGAATCTCAAGGCTAAGGTCTTACACACGCACACACACACACACACACATACACACACGCACACACACACACACACACACGCGCGCACACACACACACACACACACACACACACAGACAGATAACAGGTGTTGGGGAGGCGAATGCTCTGTGGAGATTCCTTGTTGTTGCCCCCTCCAGGCAGGATAAGATGAGAAGGTGTATAATTTTAGAGTCTGGGTCAATAGGAATGTTCGGCTTTCATTATGATGGATAACAAGCAGGATGTTGGACACAAATGAAACTAGGAAATAGGCAGTCACAGACCTGCAACATCCCACAACACCCCTGAATTCAAAATTTTACCCTGACCTACTTTCATAGGTCAGAGTCTTTTAATAAAAGACCCATGATCCAACTGGTGCATAGACTAGTGTATATGGAGAAGGCCAGTGTGAGTAAACACTAGCTTTGATCGATGGTCTTACTCACACTGGCCTTCTCCCTCATCTATCTTATCCGGTTCCTGACTGTACAAAAGTTGAAATTTGACCTTGACCTAGTTTTCTCAAGGTCAGGGTCATCATCTCATTCTCATCCCCTTTGCTGCCCGAGTCATGTGCTTTTTGTTTCATCTTTCTATCTACAACAGTTGCGAAGATATTTGGTGGACATACGAACGGACGGACGAACGAACATACGAATACTGACAATTACATCACCGCTTTGAAAGAGGATGTAATCCATGAAAACATAACAGTAATGTTTCACAGGGGTCCCATGATGACTCCAGGCGAGCGTGGATCAGGACGTGGAGTGTTCGTCTGGAATGTCGGCTGTTCAACATATCAGAGTGTCCTTAAACAAGAAACGGAATCCCCAAACCCAAAATGATCCCAATGGTGTGTGAGTGATTGTGTGAAGGGCTAACACTTCTGATGAGCATCCAGTGCCTTGTTCAGTAACCTCAGCCACCACTGTATGAATGTGTGCATGAATGTGTGCAGGTTTGTGTTGTAAACACTTTGACTGGTCAGTCAGAATACAAAGGTGATGCACGCCTATGTTACTGTATTCTGAAATAACACAAGATTTGATCACTCTGTCTTTAGTTCTATACAATAATAAGATTTTACACAAAAAATTGTGTTTATGCTTCTATAGAGGAAGCTTTTCGATTGAGTTGGTTAAGGTTAGGGTCTCACAGAGTTGGGACTTAACTCAAAAGAGATCACAAATATTACCCTTAATATGAATATTAAGATTTGTGTCTGTCTTTATGGTTCTTAAGGTTCTCAAGAAGTTTTTAAATTACTTAATAAAAGGAACCCTTTTTTCTGGGTCTAGTGGGATATACGGTACTTCTGTTCCTCAGTGAGTCACAGGTTAAGGTTCATTTGAATTCTTCCAGTAATCTTCCTGCATGTTTCTGTAACTCTACTGGTGTGGGCTCCTGATATCGTAAAGCAAATTCCTGTATGAAAATACTCCGGAAAAAAAGATGTTTCTAACGAGAAAATCATTATTTAGAGTGGTATAATTTACATTTGCAAATACAAAAGGAGTTCAAATGTACAGTTCTGCAAACGAACATACTGTATACCTATCATAATGTACCTATGATGATGATGATGACGATGATAAGGAAGATCATGATAATAATGATAATAATAATAATGATGATGATGATGATTATTGTTATTATTATTATTATTATTATTATTATTATTATTATTATTATTATTATTATTATTATTATTATTATTATTATTATTATTATTACTATTATTATTATTATTATTATCCTTTATTAATCCCTAAGTAAGGGAAATTATTTCTTGTGATGGTAAGATTCTGATGCTTAGTTCGCGTAAGGTATTTATTTGAGGTATTTATTTTTTATTTAATTAAGAAATAAAATAAAATTAAAAATCATTTGAAGATCTCTTAGGATTAAGACACACCTTGCGTAATTTTTTTTTTTCTCTTTTTTTTTGCAGTGTGCGCCTCATGGGAACACATACAGTAGGTCTACTCCACGCCCATAACGTCCCTACAAAGGCAGGGAGAGTTTTTTTGCAGTCCATTCTGAAACACTCCTCCAGGACGCAGGACGTACGGATGACGCGCGTAAAAACAGGCGATCCGCTTTATTTCTTCAGCGAACGACAGCGCTTGAAACGCGCAGCGTGACGCGCACTAAAGTTTGGACTTCCACGCGTTTCCCGTGAGCGCGTCCTTTGTTTTGAAACTCATGCATAGAGGTAGTTGTAATAGTACTCACTCCATCCGATCGGAGACGCGTTACCTATGATGCTCGGATACCACAGGAGCGATGGATGCATAACGTGAGGATTTGTTTCGGAATAAACAAGGAAAACCCTGACTAGTGGAGCTCGTTTTTATTCCGGAATGTCGCCGTCATCTACTCTTCTTCTTATTGCTTTTTTGGGTAAGAAACTCTTCCGAGACAAACAAAAAATACTTCCACACCCTATGAAAGACGGATTGTTGTATAAAATGCGCTTTAGCAACAAAAAAAAAGTGGGGGACATCAACTAAATGACATATTTAAGCTACTCCAGAAACTTTTTTCTCCCCTCTCTTCTTCATAGACGTGCCAGGTGAGCACACCTGTTCACCATCATGGTTGTGTTCATCCAACAACAGTAGATGCGTTTGGACTAATAGCAACAACAACAATGAGCATGTTTTGAGAATAAAGAGCAATAAAAAAGCTTCCCTGGGGGTTGGTTGCTGATGAAAACACCCGTCTGAGCAGCAGAGGGTTGTGGGTCTGCCTTTGATCCGATCCATCTGCTGCCTGACAGGGGAAGGAGACGTCTGGATGGAGATGGGAGTCCACTTATTCCTAAGTGTGTTTAAGTGGATCTAACGTTCAATTAAGTGATGTATTATTGCAGCCTGTCGGAGTGGCAATGAAAACAGTCTGTCAGTCTGGATTAGTACGTATTGGGGAAGAAACGCGAAGTTTATAAAAGTCTGCTCATAATTCACCGTTATGTGAGTCTCATATGACTTCTGCTGCGTCCAGGATTTACTGCGTCTGTAACTCAGTAGTGTGTAAAAGGGTGACTGCCTGGTCGGGTCAAGAAATGATTAATTCTTAAATTCATGGATTTATTCATTCATCTGATTGCTGAATGATCTTTTACCTCTTGTCTGCAAAACTTTCTCTGTGTGAAGATGTGTGAGATTTTACTCATTGAAAATCCAGGAAATTGGGGGGAAAAAATAAATACTTTAGATTTTTTTTTAAAATCACATTTTCAAAGTAGATTCAAAATTTTGATGTTATCATTCTAGAGTTGCTCTAACATTTAAGAAAAATTTCAATATTGATCAATGAAATGTGTC
Organism: Antennarius striatus; assembly: GCF_040054535.1. Lineage (NCBI taxonomy): Eukaryota > Metazoa > Chordata > Actinopteri > Lophiiformes > Antennariidae > Antennarius > Antennarius striatus. The sequence continues at coordinate 15,415,949 of NC_090793.1, forward strand.
TGAGAGACCATTGATGTGCTGTTAATTAAATGTTACTTCAATAGTCACAGTAAATGTGAAGTCACTGTGAGAATAAACACTAAACTAGTATGAAACGTGAATTCATATAGTTACATATTAATGTGTAACATATAGTGTACAAAGCATATTACTTACAAAGTAACTTAAAATTAAAGAAATGGCCTGTAAGTTCATCTCAGTGGCATAAATGAAACTCCAGCATGTTCCAGTGCCAATAAAAGAAACGTGATGACAAATACTCAAATGTTTCAGGCTCTCAAGATCGACACGATCTGAAATCACGTTAAACCTCAGTAGAAATCGTGCTGACATGAGTCTGATGAGCAGAGGTGAGTAGGTTACCATCAGAGGATGGATGTGGGTGGTGTAGGTGATGCTGTGGCAGCCTGATGACCCACCTCATCAGCAGGGTTTTATTCAGAGGAAGCTGGGCTGATGGTAAAGAATGAATGTTTGATGAAACAGAAAAGACTAGTCATTGTTCTCGGTGAATAGATATGATCTTCAGGAGAGGCTTTTTGTCACAGAACTGAAGATGTTCGCATTTTTGACAGCTTGAATGGTTTATTCTGGTCCATATGTGTTTTATTATTAAATTGAGCTTTAGAATATAGCCTTGAGCTTGGAAATATAAACATTTCCAAGCTCAAGGCTGGTTAGACTTTGAAATTAGCCTGAAGATAGAATTTGTTGTTTCACAAATTCATGTCACTGTGAAGGGTACACCATGCTGTTTTTAAATTCAAGTTTCCATGAAGCTCTCTCTGGAAGCACAACACATACTTAGATTATTTCCCGTGCAAGACGTCTGGCCAAAGTGACGACAGTTCCAGATAGACTCTTAATCACCGTTTTCATCGCACTGGACTGGCAATAAATATGGTGTTGATAACCGATTCCCAGAGGATGAGTCCTGTTGATTTTCCTTAACCTCAAGGTGACATGAGAAGTAAATGTTTTTGGTGTTTTGTGGAATGATTGGCCAGCTATTTGTCAGATTAGCACAGAAATTGTACAGACATCCACAGTGCTTCAAGGATAAGATTCCTTAATGTGAGTCAAAACATTTGTTTTTCCATTACATATTCATCATCCACAGGATGGATTGGCACAAAGTGGAGTCTTTCATTTTTCCATAATGGTGAATCCTGCAGACATTTGGTATTCCCTGACGTTTGAAAAGTCCAGTTGCTTTGGGGACAAACTAAAGCAACTGGAGTGTAAATCTGAAACAGTAATGCCTTTGGTCCCTTTAAAATGAATGTATACACCAATAACTTTAGCTTTTCTTTTGTTTGGTGTTAAACATCCTATAGCAATATTAGCATTTATGAATTTGTCCTCATATCAATAGACTCAAATAGCTCATAGAGCCTACAGTTTATTGAGCTGCCAGTGTGTCTGAAGACTTTAGTTGTAAATCTTGGATCCAGCTGAATGCAAAATGGAGATTTGCACAAAGGAATACATAATTTAGTTACCGCTGTCAGATAAATGTGTATTGGAATTTAACATTTGTTTCACTAGAATTCTATTTTACGTTATAAAACGTCTCAACCCTTAGTACCTCCTGAGTATCTGAGTACTCCACAGTTCTACAAGTTAACAGCCAAATGCTAAGATAATATAATTACTGTAAAGGTCCTTTATCTGGGTTGTACTCCATCACTTGGGGATTTTTCTCTTCCCATAAATGATGTTGAGTTTCTCCGTTTGTCAAGGGTCCCAATGCTGTTAGCTCACCAGTGGGATTAAGCCAATTGGAACTGTTCTCTGTGGTTTAGGGTTCTGGGAGTTTTGTGGGCTCTTTGATTTAGATAGAGGGATGTTTGGGAAAGCAGTGGCGAAGGACTGGAGAAGGTTTGAGTCTAGCCAGTCTGATTATTGCTATAATGCAGGGAGTTTTTTTAAGAAAGCTATTGGAAGAAATTCATACAATAAATACCCCTTAAAGTTGTTTGAGTGACTTACGTGACAAATCCTCTGAGAAATAAGTTTCACAAAAATACTACTTAGGATTTTATTTTTACTTATAAACAGGAATTTCCTTATTTAATTCATTAGTAATCATGTTTTTGAGTTTTCGTTTGGTTTTGTTGCAATAAAATAGCAAAACGTATTAGTAACTCTGTTTAAAATAACGGTAAAGACCTTTCATTGTAATTGTGATATTTTCACAAAGCCACAAAATAATCTTAATGAAGTCTCAGTCAGATGCTTTTGATTCTGTGTCAGAACAATTTTATTTACACACATATGTAATCAAAAACCATAAAATAAGAAGCATCTTGTGCTTCCAACATTTTTTAGTGAGGAGAAGGTGGGAGGAAACCAACCAGACATTAACAGCATACTTGTGTTTTTTCATACTCATAATTTTCAGATTACTTCATTTGGTAGCATGAATGTTTGAGGCTTAATTTTAAAAAAAAAGCAACCATGGTTCAGTAGGATTATTGTATGAAAGTTCTTTTCTGGATGGTTCAGACCTTTGGACTAATAACAGGAAATTACAGCACTCTACCACCATCAATAAAAAAACAGAAGAAGTCAGGAATATTGAAATGTTTTTAATGTTGGAGGATGGATGTTTTGGGGCAATTTTTGTCGTTTGTGTATTAGCTGCAGGACTGATTATCATGAAACTGAGTTGAAGGATGTGCCAGGCAAAGAATCATCAAACGATCATGGAACTTTTGGTGTAGTAACACACTTATCTAGGATAGAGATTCATAGTGTGAGTAATTCAGTTAGTTCTCCTGTCCTGCTTGTTTGTATTTCTGTACACAAAAATATTTACATTGTTGTTTGAGGGTCTCTATACAAATTCACACGCTTGCAGTTAATCCTCTGACTATTGTGAAAACACAAGTCAGGGTCATTGCTGCAGCTCAGATCCAACTACAGGTGCAAAAAAAAAATAAAAAAATAAAAAGCCTCACACACATCACAAACACACATTCACACATAAAATTCAGTAAACTGTGAAGTCTTTACTTTGATTTTTAATGTGGTTCCAAACGGCAGAGCAGCGTTACTAATGCCACCAGCTGAGTCTGGGATCAAGTCTCCCTGAACCGTCCAGAGCTTTGACTGAGCAGCGCTGTGATGTGGTGATTTACACACACAAGCCTCAGTTAACACACATAGCCGCTGCCTCATTGGGTGTGAAATAACTGGATGGATCTTTGTTCTTCCCTGAGATTCTGGCTTCTTCTAATCAGATGTTTTTGTTACTCATTGTATGGATTTTGTCTCAAATGGAAGAGCACAGAGGCAATCAGGGCATTAAACAAAGGATATGTTTAGGTAAGCTAAACCCAATACACACATTTCTAGGCAGTCTTCATAGTCAAAGTTAATTATTCAAAGTTATTTTTCTTTAGATGGTATCTAGAGTATATTAAGAAATGAGTCTGGATGGAATGTGAGCTTGAAGGCTTTTCTTTGGCTGCTGGATTTGAAAATGCTTTCATTTCCGATCTTTTATCCTTTAAACTCAGCCCATTGTTTCATGTGTTGCATTGAGGGTGCATTCATAGTTTTCAAATGTCAGAGCCGCTGACGTTCTATTTCCTTTATTAACTTAGCAGTTCACATGTTTCTCTGTGTTAGCAGAGAGCCTTTGGTTTGGATGTGTAAGTCTTCGTTTTCCAATATTCAGCTTTAAATTATGCATCAGTATCTGTAAAATAACTCTGGATTCATTTCTAACATAGAATATACAATGTATGAAAAATACTGTATACATTAAAATAGAAAATAAAGAAAAGAATAATGACTGCCTTCGCTGAACCTTTGGTGTCTTTATTGTCCCTTCAGGCTGGGCTGAAGGTTCGACCATTCAGCATTCAGATGGTCACTCAGGCCGGCTCTCCCTGGAGAAAACCTTCGGCCGGTTGGCCAGAGATTCGCAGTGTCAGCACATGTTGAAGCACCTTCACAATGGAGCCCGGATCACTGTGCAGATGCCTCCAAATGTAGAGGGACACTGGGTGTCCACCAGGTAAATAAGGCTTGAAATTATGTGTGGGCATTAAATCTTGTCTTGTAGGATAAATTTCCTCATTCCTCCGACACCAAAGTAAAACAATTTCAAAGAAAATTCATTGAATATAAAATATAAAGAATTCATTTATTCAAACAGTTACTGACATTGGACTTAACTTTGAATTTGACCTCAGCTAAATATCCAACCGTTTATCCATTTTCTTCTTCAAGACGAGACGACTTAAGTCGGAAATGGATGCAGATTAAATTAATGTTTTTATGCCAAAATCCCATTTCTAGAAGAGTTACAACCATTTTGAGTTTCAGTATTCATTTAAACCTTTTTTTCATTCTTTTTTTTAAGCTGTGAGGTGCGACCAGGCCCTGAGTTTCTGACACGGTCCTACAGATTCTTTTCCAACAACACCTTCCAGGCTCACCAGTTCTACTACGAGGACAATCACTGCACCAAGCCCACATACACCCTCATAATCTGGGGTCGTCTGCGCTTACGCCAGGCCTCCTGGATCATCCGTGGAGGTACCGAGGCAGAGTATCACCTGCACCGTGTTCAGATGGTTTGTCACACGGCTTTCGTGGCCAAAGAGCTCAGCCAGAGGCTCAACCACAGCTGCAGGGGAGCCGTGAAGGGCCCCTGGGAGCCTAGCCTGATCTACGAGCTGTGGAGCGAGGAGGGCGGCTTCGACTGCTCCAGGGAACTGAACTTTGCCATGCATGAGCTTCAGCTGCTGAGGGTAGAGAAGCAGTATTTGCACCATAACCTGGATCATCTAGTGGAGGAGCTGTTTCTAGGAGACATCCACACCGAGCCATCCCAGAGGCTGTACTACAAGCCATCCAGCTACCAGATGGCCCTGCAGAACGCCAAGGTATGACCGTAATGATTGTGTCTCGAGCAAAGCGTAGCTCGATCGAAGCAAATGTAGCTGCTGGGTGTCATTTGGACAAAACCGGTTTAGTCACAACTGTAGAATTCATCTCCCAAGGGATTACAAATCAATCCTATAAATTGATCCTATTTGAAGTGATTACCAGAGTATAATTTGTGTTTAATTAATTCTGCTACACAATAAATTATTTTTTGTTCCTTCTTGTGTTTTAGAATGTTTTCTTTTGGCTTTATTTGCCACAAATGTAATGTAACTCTAGGAATGGTGGTTTCTGGCTATTTGCTGACCAGTTAACTGCCTTGGTTCATATTAAAGTCAGCCAAAATAGCTGAGTTCCAGTCAAACTTGTTCACTATCAGCCAAAATAGCTGAGTTGGGAGGCTGAAGATCTAAAGCTCTTTGGTTTGACCCTGGGTTTTGGCATTTTGATATCCCCCAAAATGCCAAAACCAAATATCATTTTTTGATTTTTTCCAGATAAATTCTTTTGTACAAACCCATAGCACTGCCTATAACACAGAGGTTAGAACATATTCTAGGCAGCTGAGCCAGTAACATCATCATCTACTTATTGAAAGGTCTACATGCTGCTGTAATGCCTGGCCACTGCTTCTTCTTCCTCAAAAATATCTTAGGATATTACCATGACATTTTGGATTAGCACTAACAGCTGTCAGATGCTGAATCCCACAAGCCTTGGTTGTCCCCTGTTGCTTCAGATCAAGACGGTCCTGGGGTCCAAAGTCACCTCAAACTATTCTGTGTGGAGTTTATCTGTTCTGCCCGTGTTGGTATGGATTCCTTCTGGTTTCTATGGTTTCCCCTCTCCACCAAAATGTGAATTGTTCACTCTAAAATTGCCCCTTGGTTTCATTGGGATTGTTCATCATCTTTCATGTGGCCCTGCAATAAATTGGCAGTTTGTCCAGGACATAACCCACCTCCCATCCAATGTCAGCTGGAATGGACTGTAAACATTATAAGCAGTTTAGAGAATGAATGAATGAATATTATTATTATTATTATTATTATTATTATTATTATTATCATGAATGACTGAATATTAGACCATGTGAATTAGTTTTGATATCTGTGTATATTTTGTTTTCTGGTATATCAAAATTAATAGTCCATGTTCCTATACACTGCAGGTGTGTCACGGTTACCTGTCAGAGGGTTACAGAGTGAAGTCACATTAGGAGTCACAGCAAGACTCGTCTCTGCGTTTATTGGAATGCACAACCCGTCTGGTTGTTGGGATTTGTTTTTAGAAACCTGGAAAAGAACCTCTGGTGAACTCCAACTGTGTCAACCCTCCACATTGGAAAGACCACACACACACACACACACACACACACACACACACATACACACACACACACACACACACACACACAGACATTAACTGACGTTACATATCACATACTATTGTGTGAGTTTATCTTAAGTGTATCCAATATAAAACTGAACTTTCTGTCTGAACTTTCTGACAATAATCTGTCACCAGCCAGTGGTAACAAACAGCCATCCAACACCATTTAATGCAAATTCTGGTCCAGGGTTTCTATCGACAGTCGTGCCCGTATATGCTAACATTTGCACTGGTGGAAACCAGAAACTATGCATATTCTGTTTCCATCTTTCACATCTCCAGCTAAAAAGAGCTCTTTTCTGTGATCAGCAATGCTTACAGGATGTAATTTCTGTACGTATTTACTTTGCTGAGCTGCAGTTTCCCACTAGATGAAACCCAAGAGTGATGTTTTCACTGTCACCCTCTATAGAGATTACAATCAAATCTTTGTTCAGTTCTGTCTAAATAAACATCCATTTGTACGGGGATGATGGGGCTTGGTGCCGCTGATCAGAATGTAAACACAAAGCGGAGTGATCTGACAAGCTCCCCATCGCGTTGTAATGACCTTAAGCCCCTCTGGCCCTCAGAGGTGCAATGTGAAACCCAGCCTATCTGTGGGAGAGATCAACATGTGGTATTCCTAGAATTTGGAATGATGCAGTCATATGAATTATTCCAGTGAGCGCATACCAGCTCTGATTTTATGCATACCTGAGGCTCAAATCAAAGTGTCGAATGTGCCTTTTTTTTCCTGCCAAAACTTTCCGAAATAAAAATAAAGACATAGTGTTGGGCATGCTTGTAGTATGAAGGGAAGTCGTAGGAATGATGATTACATCGTGGACGTGAGGCACTACAATGCCATTGCAGTTTTATCCAGATCATCTTGAATGTTTTGAATTTCATTCACTTTCATCGAATAAAGGCAGAAATGGCCAAAAGCAGTTTTCTTAAAACCTCAGCATGCAGACCTGTGCATAACTAGATACCAGACTAGTAAATAGAAATAGACATATATTCATGATTTATTTTAGATTGTGGGTGAACTGGCCTTAATATGCATCTAGAAAGAAACAAGCTTGCAGTGCGTGCTTGCAGTATTACAGATGTCTAATTTCATAGCTCTGGTAGATTTTGGGCCCAATTGGCTGTTGACCATTCACCTAGAGTGAATTAGTTTGTGGTGAAACGCTGTTAGGAAATATGTCGCTCCGTCTTAGAGCAAAGCTCTTAAGTCTGACCGTCTCCTGAGGTTGTAATGGTTTCTTTTCAGGGATTTTTATGACCATGGCCACTATCCAGCTCCTTGATCTCAAACGGTGTACCCAGAACTGGTCCAAGACCGGAAGGTTTTCTAGTGCCTGGTTGTTAATTTGTGATTATTGGGTGGATCTCAGCAATGATGCAACAGCAAAGAATCACAGTTTCTTCTGTTTTATCACCTTGTTCATTGATGTTCAAGGATGCAAAAACAGAAAAATATTGGTAAGATGTGATTAAATATCACTAAAATGTTTTTTAAAGCGTGACAGAGTTTATTTCTTGCAAAAATCTTTTGGTCAAAGTCTTCTTAACTGTGTTGGTAATCCTCAGAAATACCCAAATGAGAACCCGCTGGCAAATAAAGTGAGATATCTGATCTGCTGTGGTTTGGATTGTCTCTGCTGTCAGCTCAAACAAAAGGTCCTGCCAAAAATAATAGCAAGAAAGTGCAATTAATGAATGTAACTGAAATGAAATTCAGATCCGTCCTCTTTGGTTTTAGTAAAGGTCAACAAGGGCTTTGAGTTCAACAGGAAGAGCCAGCATTTTATTTCAGCAAAAGTTTGAAGTCTGACATTTATACTTTGACTAAAACACAGACTTAAGAATGTTTCTTCTTTTAAATGTAAAGGTGTAATTTGTGAACTTTGGGCTTTCACAGTCTGTCCAGTTCCTGAGAACACCTTCACTGAATCCCTGCTTTCACACAGTTTAACTATGGATTTAGTAAAATCTTACTGAATGTGAGTTTGGTTCAGTTTTGACTTCGGTAAGAACTTCCTTTCAACTTGTCCCTTTAGAGTTCCCAAAGCGTGTCATCCTTTTCCATTTAGATGAATACACATATTTGTTTGGCGGAGTTTTTTATGCTGGATCCCCTTCCTGCTGTAACCCCCTGTGTTTATCTGAGCTTGGGACCAGCCAACAGTTGACCCTGGCTTGTGACCCCAAAGGGTTACTGTTGACCGGGATTGAACCCAGGGACTCCGACCACTGAGATACATCCCACAGTTTTGACGAGTACTTGGATGAACTCTTCGATCAATAAACTGAGTATTTGGAGGCTTTGGAGTGCTCTTGTGCTCATACAAGGACTTTTCTGACATCACATGGGGCACTATTATAACGTGAGATTAACTGATAATCATCTTTATTGCTTTGTCTTGGTTTACTGATAACATAGAGGCTCAGATAATTTACAGCTGATGTTAAACCTGATAGACTTGTTAACCAAGGCAAACTCACCTCTTGGGAAACATTCCTGAGTTAGTTGAGAAGAAAATTTGAGAACATTTCTCGAGCAATTCCCCAATTAAAGCTAACCAGTAGCTTTACCTCCACATATGCAATAAAATGTATAAACATATTTCAGAAGATGTCAAGCTGTACCTGTTTTGTCATTATATTTAAATCTTTGTTAAATTTAGTTCTGTAGAAATGCTCCCTGCCGATCCAATAAAAGCTATAAATTTCTTGAACCTTTACTGCGAATACTCCAGATTATTGCGACGTCACCGCAGTAAAATCTTTACTTGCAACCTGAATATAATTTTTTTCCAATAAAGCTTGTGTGAAGTTTTCCTGAGGCCCCTCTGAACTAGCATTTACAGTCATTAACGGTGGTGATTGCTTGCTTACAAACTGTTATATTAACTTTTTTTTAATCTGAGGTATTTTCATTTTATTGCTTGAGGTTTATTCTCTCACTGAAATCTTTCCAACGGTCCACACGAGGTGAAGGAGGAACTGATAAAATTCTTCCCACTGCTCACGTGAGTCAACTTCAGTTCAGTGGATTTGTGTGTTCAGAGCGCTGGGTTGAAGAAACAGCATCTTGAGCTGTTCTGCCCTGGTTTTGTCCATCTGGCATCATTGGGTCAGTCTTGGGCCAAATAAGAGTTTATTTAATTATAATACAAATCAGACTACGGATGTGGATTCTAGATCACTTTATTCACGTTTTTCCAATATTAGGATAATGATAGGGCAATCAAAATAACATTACCCAATCAGGGACAAATCATGATGTCCTACTAGAAGAACTGGATCCAGCTCTAGATTTTATCCTTGATCCTTGGGGGATTAAAATCCATGGCTCTGGATGAGCAGCGGCAGCATGTAAGAGGAGAGATCCGTGGAAGGACACGATGTTCTTCGTCGTATTTTCTTTGTTAGGCTCAGACTTGCTGTCTGTGTTTTTTTATGGCCTCAAAGGTTTGCGCAGATCTGGAACATGTTTTCCACACCTGCGACCTAAACTCTCAACCTCCCGCTCTTTTGTCTTGCATCCTCACATACGTGAACACTGAGTTTGCTAAAATATGTGTATTTTTCTCTCTGAATTCTATATTTATTTCTTCATCCCCAGTGTTTTTTTTCTCTTGCCAAGGTACACTCTGCCGTCACCCAAACACAGCTGGACTCACGGCGGGCTTCACTTCCACTCATCCCATTAACCTCTCACTCCAGTGCGTTTGTGGAGCTGCACTTAGACTCTCATTTAAAGCATGGAGTGATACTTCTTTCCATTCACCATTCTGAGTCTTATATCTGACTCCTTGTCTGGGTGATCGGATCCAGGAGGTTAAGCCTTAAATGTTTGACCACCCTCAAATAAAAATATCTACCGTCTCCCGAGAATTTAATCTTTGGTCTGCAATTTTGTGGAATCCGGAATGATGACTTCCAGCTCCGGAGTTGTCAGGCCCTTACAACGTTTCTCCAGCCAGATAGTACGAGCACATGCTGCTCTGAGGCTCCACTTACAGACGTGATCTGACATGATTATAATTAGTCAGGAATTATGAGGTTTTACAGACTCACTAACCCTTTTCTCTCCATATGAGAATGAGTATATTTCTTCCCAGTATTTGTTGTGTGACTTCACTTGTGACCAAACATCTTTCTTTTAATGTAAAACGATGTGATCAGCCTAAGAAAAAGCTGGAAGCTTGTCTGGCGTCTAATACCCAAGAGGTTCGTTCTGGAGGAAATAGTTTTTCCTCCATCAAACGTCCTTTCATGTGGATTTCATGACATAGAAAACTGATGGCAGAGTGAAAAATTGGATAGGTATCATATGAGAGACTTTTTCAGTTGATCCGGTGCGCCTTATACTGCGGAAAATACGGTAGTTGTTGGTCGCATTCTGTTATAGTTTGAAGGTCAATCAGAAGAAGAGCCCTCTCTCATCCTCTGTATTTTCCATGTAACACCTCTCCTCTGCTTTGTTTTCCAGAATCACGACCACGGCTGCATCGCCTGTCGCATCATCTACCGGTCGGATGAGTTTCACCCACCAATCCTGCCGCCGCAGGCCGATCTGACCATCGGCCTGTACGGTCAGTGGGCGAGTCAGCGCTGCGAAGTTCGCCCTGAGGTCCTTTTCCTCACTCGTCACTTCATCTTCCATGACAACAACCACACATGGGAGGGCCACTACTACCACTACTCAGACCCCGTCTGTAAGCACCCCACCTTCACCATCTACGCCCGTGGGCGCTACAGCCGAGGCCTCCACTCCACACGCGTCATGGGTGGGACGGACTTTGTCTTCAAAGGTAAAAAACTGGTCGCTCTTTTCATTATAATTCACACAATATTTTAAAGTAACTAAAACGAATTCATTGGATGCAAATATGCTCCATGTAAAGTAGTTGACGTAGTTTAAATACTTTTTCAAGATTATTACATCCCGTGAAGCGGTAACGTCTTGTAATTGTCTGTGTTGGTGTGTTCGTCAGTCCGTCCACCAAATATATTCACAACCATTGCAAATAGAAAGATGAAAAATAAAGCACATTAGCAGTAAAGGGGACGAAAATGAAATGATGACCTTGACCTAGAGAAAACTAGGTCAAGGTTAAATTTCAACTTTTGTACATTTTTTTGCACGTATCTCAGGAACAGAAAGAAAAACAAAAGGTGTTATATTCAGGGAGGCAAGGGGATGAAAATTAGATCACAACCTTGACCTTCAAAAACTTATGCAAGGTCAAATTTTCCCCTTTATATCTTTTTAGGTACACATCTCTGAGATATAATCACAAAACAAAAGGCAACATTTTCAGCAAGCCAGAAGCACAAAAATGTGTAGGTCAGGGTAAAATGTTGAATTCAGGGGTGCAGTGCATTGCAGTCTCTGTCTTGTTATTTATTTAATACCGCAGATTGTGTTCAGTTTGCACTTTTCCTGTTTATTGACCTTCCAAAATAACTTTCTTGAGATTTTAAAGAGAAAAGGCTCAACAGTAAATATTTGAACAAAAGGAACCTTATTTAATTAATACCAGACGTCTTGATTCAATGATCTGTCAGAGATTATTTTTTGTAGTGGGGTCTTGCCCAACTATTTGGTGGCCAAAACAAGACTCTGGTTAGAATCCAGATGTTTTTACTACCTGGTGAGCACCACATTACTACTCTGGAGGTCACCAGGATTGCTGGGGTAACTCTTTAGTGGTCCACTTTAGCAGTAATCTGAGCTAACAGGTGTCTTTCCTCTTGTAGTTAACCACATGAGGGTCACTCCCATGGACGTGGCCACCACCTCCCTCCTCAATGTCTTCAATGGTAATGAGTGCGGAGTGCAGGGCTCCTGGCAAGTCGGGGTGGAGCAGGATGTCACCGTAACCAACGGCTGCGTGGCTTTGGGCATCCGGCTCCCCCACACCGAGTACGAGCTGTTCCGCATGGAGCAGGACGCCCACGGTCGCTACCTGCTCTACAACGGCCAACGTCCCAGCGACGGCTCCAGCCCGGACCGGCAGGAGAAGCGGGCCACCTCCTACCAGATGCCTCTGGTGCAGTGTTCAGCCAGCAGCCAGCTGTCCGAGCACGGCCGAGCAGACAGCAGCGACAGACCTCTGCCGCCCCGAGATGACTGCACAGGATGGCACAGGGACAGCCAGAAACACTGCACCATGGCACTCGTCGTATTCGTGACGACTCTGTTTCTCTGCTGGCAAAGATAGAGGACAGTTTGTGCTTTTCGTAAAGGCATTAAAGACCAGACACGGAGGTTGCTTGTAAAGACAAAATGTTCATTTTTTTAGGATTAAACCTGATCCTCTGAACTTTTTGCCAGCTGTCAAAGACTGCTATACTGCTGCACCATAAAAACTGCACTTTAGATGGCATCAAAGTCCCATTTAATGTTTCCACAAACACACAAGGATGTCTCTGTACACACAGACCTGGGAGTGTCTCACATGGTGTGTTTACCTACAACTACAGTATCGAGCAGCTTCTTGGTTCTGCAAAAAGACTCACTTTAAAGTGTGAAACCATTTTATGACGTATTCTTGCCAAGCTCCCTGTCTCAAGGAGATGAGTCTGGATGGTCACTGTTTAGACTCAAGGGGAGCAATCATCCACCCTTCTTTGACTATTGCCTCACAGTAACCTGAACTCAGCATTAATCTTGTCCACAGTTAGAGTATATTATTTTGGATATAATGGAGCTCTTACATCTGCTGGCAGTCACGTCCCATTCTGAAGAGACATTTTTATTTTTCACTGGGACCATTTTGAAATTATGTCAATGCTCACATTTCAAATCTACATGACATGAAAGCAAACAACCTCCCCAAAAGACGTTGGATTTCTTTGAACAATATGGCACAGTTAGAATGTTTTTAAAATGTAGAAGTTTAAAAAATTGAAGGGTTTCACTTTTTTTTGTTTTATGTGCATAAAATGCTTCATGTTCAAGTTTTTTTATACAATTTTCTTGGAATCACTAAATCCTGATGGCATGTTAATATAGGACATGAAGTGGTTTGGTGGTGAATTCTCCACTTTTAAAAGACTGTCACTTTTCTGCTAATGGAATTGATGAAGAGACCCAAATACAAATATCTGGGTCCAGTACGGGGTTCAGATTGTAGTTTAACTCCTGTTATGATTAAGATGGCACCAGCGGTTTTCAGGGTTAAATATTCACATTCGGTATGTTTGGTACGTTTAACAATTCTCTCAAGATTTGAAACACAGTCGTTTGACATATCACTTCACATTTTTCTAATTATAACAGGATAGATTCTATAAACTAGTCCTTGTTGCTCCTTTGAGTATTTTCTAAATCTGACAATGGGAATAAATTCAAATGACATAAAAGGCTTGAGCTCACCAGGCGCAGTATCAACACCCTTCAGCTCTCCTATTGATCACAATCTGAATTCCCTGTGATGTCATCGTCTGTCTGTAGACATTGTCTGTCTGCGCTAATCCTGAACCAGCAGCTGTCGGGTCCTTACAGACGTGCTTCTACCAGAACTGTGACGGTCCAACTGAGAAAGGACATCCCAGCAAACTCTGGTTTCTGCAATGGGAAAATGCAGGACTAATTTCTTGCAGCCAGTTATTTCTGCACCGTTGATGATGCAGAATCTTTTTCCCAGACTGAAGAACTTGTTTTAGACACTTAATGTCTTTGTAACTGGATACATGTTTAAGATTAAAGGTTTGTTACTCTTCACTGGTGATCTTTTATGTACATTTTAAGTTCTTGCAGATAGGCCATACAGTATCGGTGTGGCCTATGGAACATTCATTTCAATGATGAATTATAATTTTCTAACTGAACTAATTTTCTACTGTCAATCAAGATTTACTGCATTTCCTTTCATTTTGTCAAAGACAAAAATTGGATTTCCTCACATTGTACTTAAAATACAATGTTAGGCTACCTCCGCTTTGCTCATGTTCAGGAGGGGAATGCAGTTCATCCAGGTACTCTTCTCATTCACAATATGTAGTAAATCAAAATTACTGAAAATGTATGAATAATTATCAGATTATATGTCAGACATATTCTGAAACAAGACAATTTGGTTTTGAGACAAACTACTGGGGGGTATTACAGACATTTCTACACAGATGCCACTTTGAAGGAGCTGCTAGATCAGAGACTTTCCATAGCAAACAACCACTGAGACTTTTATCGGTAAATAAGTTGAAATCTTTCTCTTGCAATAGATTTTTTTTCCTCCATTATTTATTTAAGGCCACAGAAACCGATAAACAGCTGCAAAGAAGACAGAATCCCCAATGAAAATACCTCTTAAAAAGCTAATTATGCACAAAGGAAACTAAACCAACGGCAGCGGGTGGAATCTGTTGTTGAGGTCAACGGAGATGGAGCTACTGTACTGTATGAATCTAAATGAAGCTGCAAAACTATTTCCTTATGTGTTGAAAATCCAAGTGTTACCCCAAGCCTTGCTCTATGTTAAATCAAGGCAGGTAGCAGTTTTTGTTCACACAGTAGCTGTTATAATTAAATATTAAAATGAATTTATACTAAAATACGATTACGTGGTCGATGGACCACGACATCCAGTGTTTGTATTAAACAGGAGAGTAAAAGCAGTTCAGTGTGGTTTTAGGATGAGGTTCATTCAGTTACTGGGGGGGGGGGGGGACCAGGCTATGAAGGGACACTCAACTCAAAATTGAGAAACATATACTTACATTATTTGATAAGATTTAGATGCCTGGAATGATAGTTACAAAGCAAAATGAGATAAGGTTAAACCTAATACTGTAGCTTTAAATTTAAAACCCATAGATAATGAATTTCTGCGATAAGTTTCTACACAGCCATCTGATGACACGCTGCACAAAATGATATAAATGGAGGCGTTTCCATTGGAATAAACATATGAGTGATCTCAGAGGAAACTGTCAGCTCCTCCATTGCCTAACGTTCTTGTTTCTGTATAATCACAGTAAAGCTTGTAAAACATTATTCTCCTTTGACTGCCAAGTGAAAAATACATAGAATCCAGTGGACTTTTTCCCACGATGTGCTATCCTCCAGGAGTCTGTGAATTATATTACTTTGCAGTTAAACAAAATGATTGCAGGTTTCATATGTGGGGGGGAAGGAGGTTCTGTACTTAAGCCATCATACTGAAATGAGCAGTTTTTGGCCAAATGACCGCTGCAGTTTGCCATCCACAACGCCATAATGTAACATAACTGAAGGAAATGGTTTTACTACAGAAAGAGTTAAGAAATAATGAATGACAGCCCTTATTTTGTGCAAAATGAAACCATTGAATGACTAAGAATCTCCTCCCTTACTGACTCAATTTAAAAAAGTATTAGAAAACCAAACTTCACCTTTGAGCCAGGCTGCATGCACAGTAACTTCTGATTTTTTTTTTTCTTCTTTTAGGCTTTGAGCTCATAATACTGAGCTCAGATGTTTGAGGTCAATGAGAATTTTCTAGCAGACTTGGTCAAGTCCAAATAATATTAAATGAAAGCAGTAGTTTTTAAACACATTTTGCAGTTTTTTGTCCTCATACTAAGTAAAAAAAGGACCAAAGTAAATAATACACTAATATTAAGGTCTCAAATAAATCCTTGAGGGTGTGTATCCAAAAGGGGAGAAATGAGAAAAGATGGATGTCAAAACCACATTTTTTAATTTTTATTTTTTCCAATGCTTAATATCATGGGAGAGATTTAAGAATAACGACCTTATTTCAGTCAATATTTGCCTCAGAAGAAATATATAATAATAAACTGAACCTGAACATTTAAAGACAAGAAGTAGAAATTACAAACAGAAAAGATTTACTTCAGAGGCAATCCAGCAACAGGTGGCAAGGCCTTTTGATGGAAGTCCTTTCCTTTTTCTTTAAAAGGATTTAAAATTATTTTACAAGACTCCTAACATCCCATTTCATTCCTATTAAAAACAACAGAGCAATAAAGAACGAGAGAAAAAAAATGCAAAAAAACCCAACATTTTTTTGACTGCCTCTAACCCAATTCTTTCTAGGTGCAGCTTCCATGGTGATTGATGGTTTATGACTTTCATTGTCCCAGAACATTACCTGCATACTCCAGCCATCAAAAAAAAAACAAAAAAAAAAACAGAAAGCAAAAAGAGGAAGCCATCACTGTGTCGCCTTTCTTTTCTCAACCCTCTGCATGTAGTAACTGTGTGAGATTGTAAGATGGCGACCCCTTTGCATGATGCTGTATAGATGTGCTCACTTTAGGCCACACTATCAATGATATGGCAAAGTCAACAGAAAGACTTCTCGGTTTTCCAGGCCTGTTTCATTCTGGAGCCGGTGCAGGGGGGGGATACGACCGGTCTGCTTCTCTCATTCTACAGGATGAATTTCCCTAGGAAGAATCCGATGAAGATGGCTGCTATGACGACGAGAAGGGAGGGCAGGGAGGCAGCGCTGGATTCTCGGCCGAGGAGGTTGGTTGAGTTTGATGTCATGTGGTCTGAGCGGGGCATCATTCTCTTTCTAACCCCTTCCTCCTGCAACAGGTAAAGAACGAAGAACAGATTCAGCGCAACCCAGAGCGTCTCTTGATCATCAAACAGAACCACAAATGTTGTTGATACTCAAGGAATTGTGAAAAGCAAACAATTTTTTATCCTATCAATACATTGCTCAAAAAAATAAAGGGAACACTAAAGTAACATTTTGTAGGTCTGAATGAATGAAATATTTTTATTAAATATTTTGTTCTTTCCATAGTTGAATGTGCTGACAACAAAATCACACAAAAATTATCAATGAAAATCAAATGTGTCAACCCATGGAGGTCTGGATTTGGAGTTGTGCTCAAAATTTAAGTGGAGACACAAACTACAGGCTGATCCAACTTTGACGTAATGTCCTTTAAACAAGTCAAAATGAGGCTCAGTCGTGTGTGTGGCCTCCGCACACACTACTGTTTTCCTGAGTGATCTCCCAGACCTGGACTAAAGCATCCGCCAACTCCTGGACAGTCTGTGGTGCAACTTGGCGATGGTGGATGTAGTGAGACATTGCTGTCCCAGATGTGCTCAATTGGATTCAGGCCTGGGGAAAGGGGGGGCTAGTCCATAACATCAATGCCTTTGTGTTGCAGGAACTGCTGAGACACTCCAGCCACATGAGGTCTAGGATTGTCTTGCATTAGGAGGAACCCAGTCCTACTGCTGGGTTGTTGCCCTCCCACGGCTTCCTCCACCTCTCCTGATGCACTGGCCTGTCTCCTGGTAGCGCCTCCATGCTCTGGACACCACACTGACAGACACAGCAAACCTTCACAGCTCGCATTGATGAGCCATCCTGGATGAACTGCACTACATAAGCCTCTTGTGTGGGTTGTAGACTTTGTCTCATGGTACCACTAGAGTGAAAGCACCTCCAGCATTCAAAAGTGACCAAAACATCAGCCAGAAAGCATCAGCACTGACAAGTGGTCTGGTCACCACCTGCAGAACCGCTCCTTTATTGGGTGTGTATAATTTCCACCTGTTGTCTCTTCCATTTGCACAACAGTATATAAAATTGATTGTCAATCAGTGTTCCTAAGTGGACAGTTCAATTTCACAGAAATGTGGTTGACTTGGAGTTACATTGTGTTATTTAAGTGTTCCCTTTATTTTTTTTTGAGTAGTGTGTATTCACATTTCAAAATCCTTATTACATTAAATCTTGTATTAAATAAAGACTGTGGCTACATGGACTCTAAAGATTGCCAAGCATTTTGTCTTTGAGGTGGCGCCACTGTATGAATATTTATATTGAATGCTGGCTGGACTCACAAAGTACTTTGACGGGTCCTTCGGACTAGAAGGACTCCATACAAGTAGAGCCCAATTATGATTTGCAAATACACTCCTCTTAAAGCTTTTATTATTATACATTTTTAAAGCAAAACATACTACAGGCACACAACATGAGTATAATTGCTTTCATATTGTGACAGGACTTTGGTTTGGCCTCTATAAGATCACACTTCATTTTGGTCAACCTGAATCTGAATTAAGCCACACCAACTTTTTTTTTTTAAAATTTCCAATTCAAGTTGTGCAGGGCAATAATGTTCATGTTTCTGTCTGATGCTGCGGATTTGGAAAAGTTTGAGAAGAGTGAACTGTAGATGTGTCGAAATGCATCACCAACACCACAAGGAGGCAGTAAAACCCCTATAGGCTGTGTAAAACCGGGCTTTGAAACAGATTTTTTTTGCCAATCGGTTTGTTCCAAACAGAAAACATTAGTATAACGCCTCCGGTTTTACGTTCCACCCATGAATTGAACCTGAACCGGTTACAACAAAAAATATAATTTTACGAACCGGTTAATAACGTTTCTTGTAAATATAAATAGGTAGGTAACTTTAGGACTTTTAAATTGGCAATTAGTTTAAATACTGAAGATATGTCCCTTCAGTAAACAGAACAACAAACCACTGATTCAGTTACAGAACAGAGGATGGAGAACCAGAGGATGACAGAAGTTGCGGCAGCTTATGATGGAACACAGTTTGTGTATGTCAGAGCTCACCAGGGAGCGAACACATGAAGCTCTGAACTAAGCATCTTGTGATCGGTCAAGGACAGAAAGAAAACACCGATAAATGTTCGGAGCGTCGGAGGAAGTCCACTGAAGGAGATAAATTGCTACAAAGCGCTGGCAGTACGGGGACACGCTGCTCTGGAAATGGCTGCAGCCAGTGAGTTAATGTCTAAATCAAACATTCTTTTTTAAGATTGACAGAATGCAGTGTTTACCTGTTATGAATATAATGGAGATTGGGAGACTGCCTTTTCCTTGACTGCTGGTGATATGCCTCAACTTCTCTCTGCTCTCATCACGCATTGAGTGAATGACATTATGTGAAACTTGGTCAGATATTTTTTTCAAGAACCAAAAAAAAAAAAAAAAAAGGTTTTAACTGGTTATAGTTATTCTGAATAACCGATTCTGTTTCAGAACATTAAAAAATATAAAATTTTTGGTTTTGTCTTCATTCCTGGCTAAATACCAAAAGTTTATTTTTCCATGAGCCGCTTTAAAGCCCTGGAGGCCAGTGTGAGTAAGACCACATTATCAAAGCTAGTGCTTTGATCTATGACAGTAGGTCAGAGCACTAGCTTTGATCTTTGACCTATGCAAGTAGGTCAGGGGAAAATTTTAAATTCAGCGGTGTCGCGGGATGTTGCAGTCTGTGACTGCATTGGTTCTGGTTTAAATTAACACTGGAATGGTTTTGTATGATTTTTGAAGAGTGATTGAAATGGGTCCTTAAGTCACATCAAGTAATTACGTTTTCCTGTATAACATGACCCCACAATTCACACGAATTTTAAGTTGCATCATCTGTAAACCGAATAACAGCTTATTCAAACCTTTATGTCTCCTGTCAGGAATAGTCATCAGCTCATCTAACCTTTAATTGCCGGTTTTCTTCAAGAAGCTTGCTCATTTCAGCTTGCTGCCTCTTGCATTTCTCCAGCGCTTTCTTCAACTCTGTGTCATCCACTGATGCAGAGACAGGCACAGCGGCTGCTGATGGATCGGCCTTCAAGGAGTTCATCAACGGGGCTGCTTTGATTATCTCCACGTCATTCTGCCCAACAAGGAGAAAGAGAGAGAACATTGGAAGTGAAATCCAGCACAGCTTGAGCTGGGTAGAGAGGGTACCCTCTATCTGTCAAAGTCAAATACACGGAGGGCCAAAAAAATTTCCTTCAAGTTAATGGCCGGACTGGTTCAATGTTTATTAAAACATACTGAAATGAACATAGCGTGTTGAACCAAGAGCCAACAGTGTATATTATTTAATGATTTAATAAAGCAATATTTTGTTATGACTCTTTTAGATATATACCTTATTAATCCTGGAGGAAATTGCACATATCCACTGCTCAGGCATTTCATAATGAATACATAGTGGATAAAAAAAAGAAACACTGACACCAAAGGACATACCACAAGACATACACTACACTAGCAGACACATGTGGCATTAACAGGACATATACTAAATTATCACAAAAATATAAACAGCATAAAACAAAATAAAATAACAAATAAAAATAAAAAGTGCAAGCGAAAATTAGCAGGGGGCCCACATAGTGGGTAAGGTACACCCTTCTTACAATATAAGGCGTCACTATCTAATATCACATCTAATACCACAAAATCTATCCATCTATCTAATGTCACAACATCTAATATCTATCTCACAATGGTCAAAAATATAAGGCGTCATTATCTAATATCAAAACATCACAAGTTCACAACACCTTGGCCCCACTACACTGCAGGACGGGCTGACATCTCATCCCCTCCATTCAACCGCGTGCAGACATCGCCACCTCCCCCCCGGTCCTCCTGAGAGAGTCATTGTACTCCCTGATGGCACGGGGCACGAAGGAGGACCTCAGCCTCTCTGTGGAGGTGCTGTGTGACACCAGTCTGCCGCTGAAGGTGCTTCTCTGCTGGGAGAAGGTGGTGTGTAGGGGGTGGCTGGTGTTATTCATGATAGCCCTGACTTTAGACATGGTCCTGCTCTGGAGAAGTGTCTCCACAGAGTCCAGGCTCAGCCCGACCACTGAGCTCGCTCTGCGGATGAGTCTGTTCAGACGGTCCATATCTCTTTTCCTGGCCCCGCCACCTCAACACACAATGGCGTATGACAGCACACTGGAGACTACGGACTGATAGAACATGAGAAGGAGCTTAGGACAGATGTTGAAGGAGGCCAGCCTCCTCAGGAAGTACATCCTGCTCTGCCCCTTCTCTTACACACAGTCCGAGTTGAGTGACCAGTCCAGTCTGCTGTCTAGCTAGTCCCAGGTACTTATAGTTACCTACCACCTCCACCAGTGCCATTGATGATCACTGGCTGTGCAGAGGAGGGTGCCCGCAAGAAATCCAGCACAATCTCCTTCGTCTTGGAGACACTGAGCTGGAGCTGGTTCTGTTGGCACCACTCCACGAAATCAGCCACCAATGCCCTGTACTCTCATCACCCTCCCATCATGCCACAATTGCAGTACCATCGAAGTACTTCTGTATGTGGCATGTATCCGAGTTGTGCTTGAAGTCCAATGTGTAGAGGGTGAAGAGAATGGGGGAGAGCACCGTCCCCTGTGGCGCACCTGTGCTGCTGGTCACCATAGAAGACAGTCCCCCATACAGACGTACTGGGGTCTGTTCATTAGGTCGTCCGTGATCCAGCTCACGAGGTAGGGGTCCACAGCCATGGAGGTCAGTTTATCCTGCAGGAGCCTCGGCTGGATGGTGTTGAAGGCGCTTGAAAAGTCAAAGAAGAGCACCGTGACGGCACAGCCCCCGACGTCCAAAGTACGTAGGAGAGCACACGGTGGAGGAGGTACAAGACAGCGTCGTTAACCCCAAACTTGGCCTGACAGGTGAACTGGAGAGGGTCCATTGCACCCTGCACCTGTGGACGCATGAGCTCCAGCACCAGTCGCTCTAGGGTCTTCATTACGTGGGAGGTAAGAGCAACCGGTCGTTGGTCGTTGAGCTCAGTAGGGCGTCCTTTCCTGGGTATAGGAAAGATATAGGTCTTCCACAGTGACGGGACCCTCCCCAGCAACAGACTGAGGTTGAGCAATCGCTGCAGGGGGTCCCTTAGTTCCGAAGCTCAGGCTTGGAGGAGTCTTGGGGAGACCTTATCTGGTCCAGCTGCCTTATAGGGATGGAGCCTCTGCAGCGTTGTCGTCACCAGGTCTCAGTCATGGTGGGAGCAGGAGGTTGTGGCGAGGTTTTCTAGGTCAAGGTCATCTCATTTTCATTCCCTTTGCCGACCGAGTAATCTGCTTTTTGACTCATCTGTCTATCTGCAATGGTTGTAAAGATATTCGGTGGACAAACTAATGGATGGACGGACGGACGAACTGACGAACACACGAACACTGATAATTACAATATATCACCGCTTTGAAGCAGAATGTAAAAATCAGTATACCAAGACACCCAGTCACGGCAACAAACATGTATATAAATTGAGCGTGGTGACAGGAAGTTTTAAGTGCAGCCAAAAAAAAGTGCATTATGACCTACGTGGAGCTACCAGGTGAGCTCACCTGACAGAAAACAGGGTCTTTATACGACTCGTCCAAGTCTGCCCCACAAAATTTAATTTAGACTTTCCCCATTTGAAAAAGGGCAGAAGTCATTTAAGTCTGGAAAAGGCATGGCTTTATTAGGTGTACAAAGTTAATAATGTGCCGGTACGAAAGTGCCTTGGCTGCTTTTTGCAGTGAAACAACACTGAACTTGTTTGACATTAGAGCCGTATATTTTCTCAAGTTTTTATTTTAATGGAAAGCTATGGCATTCTGGAAATATTCAAAGTGGAGCAGTCAATAGAGTTCCTTCATCTAAAAATCATAATTAAAATTATGAGTTACATTGTGAGGTAATAAGCTGTCATTAGTGTGCATAAGTGCTCCTTACCACTTTATCGTTTTCAAAAGGCAGTTCGAAGACACATCTCAGCTTGGAATCCATGAGATCATCAGGCTTTGTATCTTTCCACTGGTCAAAAATGACAAATGGGCATGTTATTCATCAACTGGAGCTGCTAGCAGCTGGATTCCATCCACACACTCATGCAACCACTCCAACCAACATCATACGATTTACATGTATTGGACACTTGAATACACGGATATTACAGTAACAAGAAAACATTAATAATCAAAGTAATAATCTGCTTCATTACACATATATAATAATAAGGAATAGCACCTGTTATTAAATGGTAAAGTAATGCAATGGAAAACAATTTACATGATAAATCCATCACCTTTTAAAACTCCAGGTTACTTATCAGAACTAGTCACACCCTTCCTCTACATATCCTGGATTTTGCTCTTCATCTCAGACATGCCACAACATGAACACAACTGCCAGGAATGTTCACGTTCTACCTGACTAACAAAGTCTTTGCTGCTCTCTGGTGGACAACTGGAGAACTAACTTAGTAGGTGGGTTTGTTTTTTTGTGTAACACAGTAATGGTTTTAAAGAAGGAAGAATTTATTCCATCCGTCCATCCAAAGAATTTAGACGTGGAAAATCAATTACGGCCGGTTCCAGATGAGACTTGTAGAACAAAGGAGTTCAATAATTGCTTTAACGCACAAATCCACTCAAAGCTCTTGACACACTTACTCATTTGTAGTCTCATTACATTGGCTATTTGCTACATTAAAGAACAAAACAGAAGACGCGAAAACTAAATAATTTAATATGCGGAAATTTGTAACGAACAACAAAATATTGAAAACACAAAACATGTTTATTATTTCAGATTTTTCAAACATGATAACTTGGCGCTACTGGCATTATCTTAAATGGCTTCATGAATATTCCTGCATTTTTACTGTGGCTGTTATGATCACTTGTATTTTTTCGGAGTAGAGTTGATACACATGAAATAGCTCGGATTGACAACTGTAGTCCTTTTCCTTATTATGACAAGAACCGCAAACCAAAGAGAAGCAAGACCAAGACTGACGTCTGCTTCAGAGGATAAGTATTGAAGTTACCAGCCTCAGAAATCACCAATGAAAAGGTCCTGATTAGAGGTGATGTGAATGCGTCAGAGTTCAGGTAGAAAAACAATGATCATAAAGCTCCGGCTCCAGACAATCCTTGTATCAGAATGTGTGTAACATTAAATAGGTCACTTGGTGAATAAAAAGTAGGTAGTGTGTTTTCATATGAACTTTATGAACAAACACATTTGCTTCAAGTCCATAAAATAAAAAAATTTTACACTGGGGAGGAAAAAAAATTACTCACCAATGAATCCATGTCAGAAACATTTGGGGGAGCAAAAATTGTTTGCACCATGAATCTATGTTTACTTTTTTCATTGGGGTCATAGTCCTTTAAGGGCTGTAACATGACTGTAAAAGAGAGATGAACAAAGTTAAAAGAGTTGAAGGAAAACACAGGAAAATACTAACCCAAAAAGTCAACATTCTAAATCCAACACATAGGTTCAATGACATCAAATTAAACACACCGTTTGTATAGCATATGATCTCATGAGCTATAATCACCATCATTTGATGACACATTGTTAGGTGATGGACACAATCTCTAAGACCCAAATGCAGCGAGCAATTTTGAGACCTTATATGTTCCGAGGTGGGTTGTGGAGCAATGAACTACATTTAAGTTCCACACAAACTTCATGTGTCAATGACTGTGTGACTGCATTACTTGTTGAAATGTTGGTCGACAAGTTCCAAGTGAACCATTGTAACGTTGTACATTCTGCAATTCTACTGTGAAATGTTTGAGCTACCTGGAGCAACATCAACTTCAAGAATATGGTCCATATTGTCCAATTTTAAGCAACAAAGACTTCTAAAAAAAATTTTTTAATCATGAGTAATGACATGCATATTGTGTAGCACTTAATCCTGACCCCATACTTGGCATAAAGTTTAGGTTCTCTCCAGGTGCAGTCCAAATACGACATCGCATAGGCCACAAGTTAAATGTGGATGGTGTCAGTGTGTGTAGATGAACTGGTTCCACACATCCCACCTCATCTTTATCTTAGCATCCGCCGTTGTGAATCTTCAACCTCACTGTGCAACGGTTACATGTTCGAAGGTTCATTTCAGGTCTCTTGTAGACTCAATTAGCATCAATTGTTTCATTACAGAGACGTAACTTCATTAAAGGGATAGTAAAGTTAATTTTAAGTGACATACATGTATTCATCATTATGAAATATAGAAGAAAAAACAAATTTTATATGTGTAGCATCATTCCTTTGATCAGAAAAGCTTAAAATCTGCACCAGAGCAGCTTGCGCATTCAGTGGTCACGTGGGCGTCATAAGTCACTGGCGCCCAACATAGCTTGACAGCCATAGGAAACAATTCAATCCACGACGCAATTAACTCCAAAAATATCATCAAAGGGATGATGCTACACATATAAAATTCATTTTTTCTTCTATTTTTCGTAATGATGAATTACATATGTCACTTAAAATTAACTTTACTATCCCTTTAAAAACCTTAAGGAGGTATTTAATGAGTAAACTTACCAGAGATAATGATGGATGCTCCAGGATCGATTACGCCGCTGTTTGGCCGTACACAGTACCTGCGTGGTGCGGTCGTCTTCACCTTAAAACATACTTTTCTGTCAGAAGGGTTCTTCAGATTGAGGTTGGTGGTGACTACTTCTGTGAAAGGACCTGGTGGATGCAGGACAACAAATAAAGACATTATTTTAACACTTAAAAAAAAAATAAGGGAAAGAAAAACATTCAAAAAACTTCTCTTGCAGAAATATATAAAGCTGATTAACTGGTGACCTTCTCAGACATGTTCCATCAACCAGTCAAAGTTTGTTTTTCTGACAGTATATTCTGCAATAGTTTCATCAAAACAGAGCAGACAGATGAGATGATAAACAGATGCTAGATAGACGATAGAGGGCAGACAGACCAATAGTTTATTAATTCCGGAGGAAGTTACATTGGAGAAACCAAAATTTTACTTATCTGTGATTCATGATAGCTAAAGCTTTGGCACTTTCATGACAAGTTTAAAGTTAAAAAGGCTTCAATTCAATCTCACAAGATCAAATCTTTCATGATTACATTTTGGTTGGCACTGCACTGCACAATATATTTACTGTAAATCTATTGTGGGACTGTATGAGTGTCTCCGAGCATTTCAGCAACCTTCATTTGATCTACAGTAATCCCTCGGGTATTCGCGCTTCAAGATGTACGGCTTCACTACATCATGGATTTTTAGTAGGTAGTCACATGATATTGTACGCGCATGCTATTGGCTGACAGCATCCAGAAGTGCACTGACTCACAGTTTAAACAATCTACGTATAAGAGTGTGGGAAATTTAAACAAGAAAAGTTCATATAGATGGAATGTGGTTCAATATCAGTACAGGGAGGGGTTCATAAACATTTAATTACCGTAAATAATAAAATAAATAGTTCGTCCTTATATCACGGAATTTCGTTTTTTGAGTAACGAGGGGTTACTGTTCTTCAAACTTTGCACATGTTTAATTGTTTAATTGTTTGGCCTGCCAAACCACCTGAACTGAATAGATTTATTTTCCCAAACAGCTAATTTAATTTAACAGTCCCATGTTCGTATTCTGAATTAAGGTAACTTTCTTGGATCATACATAAAGAAGATCAGTGCCTTGTGAGAGACTTTGCCTGACATTAGACAGTTACACGATTAAGGACCAAATAAGTCCACTAGTTGAATATGTTTGGATCCCAAATTGCAGAATAGGTCTGGGAACCTCATTGAACAGTGAAACCTGGTCCCATGAATGCAGGCCCACCCTCAGATTTACCTTTAACCCTGGGAGTCCCTTTTTATTGACTGAAGAAGTTCAACTTTGTCTCTTATAATAAATTTATTAGTGTCTGATGTACCTTCAACATCGTCTATGACAGCCGCGAGACATCTGATCCATTCCTGCATCTTTAATGAAGACTGAAGCTGCATTATCCAGATAATTCTCTCATCTGGCTAACTTCTCACTTTACCAATATTTGTAGCTGTCAACTGATTCAACGTGTGTGTACTTCCATCCTTGACAGACCTACCCTACATTTTTCCAAGATTGATAATATAAAGATCGAGAGTAACAATGATATCAGACAGAAGAAGGAACACAGAGAGCTCAACTGCAGAAAATCTAAGTTTAAAGTCCACTTCCTCTACATGAAAAAGCTATTACTCCAACCTTACCAGGCATTTAAGTGCAAACTGCTTACTTCTCAGTTTTAAACACAGCCTGAAGTTAGGGCCAGGGCAGTATGGATTTGTTTTCTTGAAGTAATATAAAAGGGTGGGATGGTGGTTAACAACATACCCAAATAGAAATTCACACAATCAGTCAGCACTCGCCACTGACTGCTGCCATGTTGGGACTTTGCTCCTAAAGCTTCAGAGATTTCCAGCTGTCGTTTCTCGCCAAAGGTTATCTCCTCCACAGGCAGGTGTGCAATCCTACAAACTGTGCAGGATGATTTATTCCAAGTTGTAATCTTGGATTAAACATATTTCCTCACATGATGAATAATTTCACGAATGCATTACACAGCCTCACCCAGGTTTGACCCGTTACGGCTAACGTAACATTTGGCTTTCTGATGAGATTCATGGCAAGTGTTGACTCAGATAATGTCAACCAGTTAATATTATTTGTAATAACATGCATGTACACAGGAATTTTTCGGTAAAGGCAGTTTAAAAATGATTTTATAAATTCTGTATTTGTTTGTCATTTGAAAAAAATGTGTAAAGTAAGTGTAAAGCAGCAATTAAACTTGAAATGAGTTCCGTTTGTACAGGTAATGTGCTTTTTTAAAAATTATTTTTAAATAAAAACAAAAAGATATTTTTCAAGAACATTTATCATCATCTCATTTTCTACTCTGTATATTATTAATATCAAGCTTGAAAATTTTTTTCAGAAATATATGTACAGTCAACCCTCGGTTTTCAAACATAATCCGTTCCAGAAGGCTGTTTGAAAAGCGAGTTGTTCGAAATCAAAAAGTATTTTTCCCATTATAATTAATGTAAATAATTTTAATCCGTTCCCAGTCTAAAAAACAACTTTTTCTAAGGTTTTTTTTTTATTACTATTTTACACCATATACTGCACTGTATACTGTTTACCATAAATAAAAAGGGGTAGAAATAGACAGTGTTTTATTTTAATATAAGATATCCTATCGAACTTTGAATACGAATGCGCTACGGAGGAAGCATCCTGGGGATTCGCTCGGCTCCCAAGTGAATCGCGTTCAGGTACGCTCGGCTTCTTTCGGTTTGGTCGAGAGCCGAATTTTGGTCGAGTTCAGAGACGTAAAATTCTGATTTTCCCGTCGAAAACCGATTTGGTCGAGAACAGAAGCGTTCGAAAACCGAGGTTTGACTGTATGCTAAGAATAATTAAATAACTAAAATGACTGCAGCTCCTAAATACAAAATACTCGTACAGTCTACACTTGTTTTATAGCATGGTTGCAGCTCTGGTTCACAAAGCCTGCATTCACCCTCCCTTCACACCAAGTGCTCAGCGATAAGAAGCAATGCATGACCAGATTGGGGGGACTCCACCCATTCAAAACTAATATGCAGTCATGAGTAGGGTGTTGCTTTCAACACAGGTGCGCCACAAAGGCACATTCCTACAAACCTGAAAACCGAGTCCCTGGCACTGAATCTGCAGCATCAGATATTTATATGTACCATCTTGTCTTCCAAGGCCTTGTTTGTCAAGTTTTGGAAGAGATGAGGTGCTTCCTGATGTTGTTGTACTCAGTTACTGCAATATAAGGGTTAGAGAAAGTTTGAATAATCATTTACCTGGCAATGATGCTGACAATTAGCAAATCAATATTCATAAGCCTGACTCATGGAAGTAATGTGCATTTGTTTCTTTAGCTGAAATAATGATCCATCAAATGACTTAGCGCAGTTCTTAGGTATGTGGTAGTGTCGACAATTACAGCTTGTCTGACTTTGGACTGGTACAATGCCTCTCTGATATCCTGCACCTGAAAATTAAACAGTACAGGAAACTCTCTAACTTGGCTTATTTATCAAAACTTGTTCTCTGATTCAATTAGGACAAACCAGTAAAATGCAGCCGACTAACTGCTAACACAAAAATATTTCAGCTCTGCTTAGATACATTTATATACTGCATGTACAAATTGAGCATTATTAAACCGAAAACAGAAATAGATAAGTCTTTGGAAAGCGATTGTGTTCTTCAGAAGTACACCCACACAGCCTGCATCCTTTGCCCAAAATGAGTCGCATCTTTGCTCGAAATGCTTAAGATCTTGCTGAGAACTGTTTAAGATCTCTGATCTTGCTGTATGTATGTATGCTGAGTTAGGGTGCCCTAGGCTGGTATTTCTAAAAATACCAGCCAAGGAAACAAGGGCTGCCCCCTGTTTTAGAGCCTCCGCTGGAGGAATCCCAGCAGAGGCTCTAAAACAGATCGCCTCTCAGATACTCAAGACCAATTTAGCTCAGCTTATGTGACAGTCAAGAAGCGCCGATCATATTCCATCTCCTCATATTGCTTAGCGAAGACAGGATAGGAAAAATTTCATTTCCTTCCCTTTTCTTTTAAAATAGAGAAAATACTTGAATCAGAGTGATACTGTCATTACCATTACAGTGATTTGGAATAGGAGTGATGAATCTATTGTTAAATTTCATGTGATGTCATGTCAAGAATAAGGAGCAGTAAAAAAGTACTACATGCAGCAGTCCTATGAAGTAGAATTACAAATATATTTACAACTCATTTGTATTTTCATTTACATTTGTAATGTAAACAGGAGTCTCATATTTTGTTCATGTTGGAAAAGAACTATTGTATTTCAAGTAATTTTTAACAGCAACAAAATTACCTTTGCTGCATCTCTGTAATTTAGCCATGTATCCATTTAAATAAACAAATGTAAAAATAAAAGCTGAAGACGGAACAAACTACGTAATACATATTAGAATGCATCTAATTATGTTGTAATTTAGCCACCAGGTCAGATTAAGGTGGTTTATGTCTCTGATGAAACAGTAAACACCAGTATCTAGTTATGACTTAACTGAAAACCATTCATTTATGTATCTAGATTCAACTTCTGACCCTTTTTACAATCCTTGATGTTTTGACAACAGACGACCAGGCATCGACTCTCCGGCTGTTAGTAGTAACTGATACCAATGCAACCACTACCTATTTCTTAGCCGTGTCCAAAAACCAATCTTGACCAAATCTGGCTTTCTAATTCCAGTTTGACTTATTCCTTTTTCCTTCCTTTTGTTTTCTTCTTTGAAATTTTAAACATTAATGGACAGTCTACATGAAGACTTTGCATCTCTTAGAGGGAAAATAGAAAAGTGACATTAACATTTACTCCTACAATGTAAAATAACATTCTTTTCTGAAGTTGCACAAGTAAGGTAGAAGTTTGTATTAAAATGAAACTGAAAATCCAGGTCAAAATAAAGATCTTCAAATAAGTCTGGAGACTTTTGTACAAATAAAGTATAAATGACATGATTTGGTGTTTGCTATACCACCTAATATATCATGTCTTACTATCTCAAAAGAAAATGAGTACATGAGCTACATACAACAAAAAGGAACTACATTATAGCAGTAGCAGATTATTTAACCTTCAAACTAAAATAAAATGCAATATTTAGTTGTTTTAAATGAAAACTGGTGCACTTTCTAATAATAAAGGTGACCAAAAAATGACGTACACATCTTTGTAAAGTGAGCAACAGTATAGACCTGTAAGTCTGTTAGTCTGTCAATAAACAGGGATGACAAACAAGAACTTGTTGTGGAACAGCTGATGTGTTTGGATAATGCAGTAGCTGCAAGTTAATTGCAAGTTCTCCATCCCAAACAGATTCATCTTTTTTTCATCACATGTATAACTGTATCTCATGCCTATGACGTGTGTGTGTGTGTGTGTGTGTGTGTGTGTGTGTGTGTGTGTGTGTGTGTGAGCGCGCGTGCGTGCGTGCCTAAGGCACCCGTCACATTGACACTTCTTGAATGGTCAAGGCAAAACAGGCTATGGATCTATAAATTTACCAGTGAATCATTCAGTGAACATTTAGAAACTTAAAACTCGAACTGCAAGGTAAACTCGGTGGGACAATCAAAAATCAAGCCTGGACTACAAACTGCAGCACACAAATATTTTAACTTTCTCCCAATCTAGTTTTATGGACAATCAGTGCTGAGATGTTAAGTGACGCATCTCTTAGTAAGGCTCTATTCATCACGGGTCATGTATCTTATGATGCAGTCACAGGTTTAATGATGCATTTGTGACTAATGACAAAGGGGGAAAATTCAACTTCCTACTTGAGAAAAATTGACCTGAAAATTTGGTCAGGTAGGATTGTCTACACCTATGCATTCTTAACATATTAGTGGAGCTTTCAACGTTACAGCTTCTGCAAAGACGCCTGTAATGACTGCCATCAGTCCACTCCAGCTTTATTCATATAATCATTACCGGTTATAGAAAAGGTAATTAGTTCATGTGAACACATTTTTCAGAGCTCAGAAAACCCCAAACTATGAACATAGTTTCATAAATGAGCTAGTTTCATAAATTATAGAGAATACTAACTCGAGACTTTCTGGCTTCTTATGAGATTTTAGAATGTATAGGATCTGAACTGTGTAATGTCACATGACGATGTGACATCAGTTTCACATGGGAAACCTCTTCAATGAAATCATCAACCCCAGACCAATGCTATTCCATGGATTCGGCATAAAAACTGGTGACCTTTTGAACATGTCCATGCCGCAGTCAGCACCTATTCATAACTAATCAACAATCAACCTTAGGATCATGCACACAATGGACTGACAGACTGGTTTTCTAATGTGATAAATTCAACAACAGAACAGTGTCTCATTGACAGCAACAGAGAAAGACATCTTGCCAAACTAGCTGCATTGCAACTCTCCTTTACATCAGCTTCAATCACTATTAATGGTGACTCAATAACAAGATCAATAGTTGAAAATACACAAACGTCTTAAACTTGAAACACATCTACGACTTTCTGAAGTGAGAACACAATTTTGACAGGAGAGGAAGAGGCTAATCAACCATTTGTTTCAGAGGAGCTGTCTACAGAATGTAGTTCGACATCAGCCTTTGCAACAGCAAGCTAGCATAGCTCTGCTACAGCCAACGCTTCACTGACACATCACTGAATGTTATCGCTGCCAGCCAAGCAATCAGTGGCAGGTTAACCTAATGTGTGAATTACTTTGGTTTCTCATGAATGGGATGTGATAACAATGCGGTTTCAGAACATCTTTAATAGATTATATACGCAAATAAACGAAGTAACACGAGACAATTGTTGATGAAAACTGTCATTAGGTTGTTAACGATTGTTAGCAAAGTTTGTCATTCCGTTCTATTCTGTCACTTTTGAAGCTTAACATGCCAAAGTGTCTATCAGATGTGTGTCAGGATATAAGCTACATTTGGCAGTAAAAAAAAAATTGTCCCGTAAATATGAACCCCGAAAAGTGAGCGGATACTGTCAGGTATTTCAGGGAGTAGGCTGTGCACCAAGGAAAGAGTGTACTGCTGCTAACACTAAAACATTAATTCAGTCACTCATGAAGCTAAAGTCAGGCCAATAGCTTGCTAGATTATATTTTACAACCACTGACAGTTTCTCCACATTTCTTCCAAGTCTTTCTTATGTGCTGTCAGCTAGCCGCTCATGAATACCAGGGCGGTCAAAGAAGCCACGCCGCGCCGGGCTACCCGCCTCACTCCAGCGCGAGGATGCAGCGGCGGCCCGTCTTGTCGCTGGCTAACTTAAAATGGCGGTGAACCCAGTTGGCTTGCTAGCAACGAAATTCGCTAGAGGGGAGTGTAAAATCTTTTCAATCAGGTAATTCTTTACGACCACTCGCTGACCGTTTTACATGTCAGAGATTTCTATTCACCTACCTTTAAATTTGAGGTCCGATGGAGGGTCAAGAATAAGGACTTGATCCAACTTTGACATTTTAGCTGTGGGATGCACTTGATTTGGAATCGGGGAGTAACTGTCAAGTGGAGATCGGAGCTCCCCGGCTGCCACCACTGAGCTAAATGCTGACTGAGCTCTGCGAACGAGCGCGTGTGTAGACGCACTTCAACGCGCGAGCGCACTGCCCTGTTGCGCGCCCTCGCGGCTCTTTGAACTGATGTGATGACTGTGATGACAAGTGTCCCAGTACTTCTACTGTGTTGACCAGACAAGCGATTTTTTTATTTTTATTTTTTAGTCATTTGAATTAATAGGAACCAACTTTGTCTTTGGTTCGACTTACAGATCACAGTTTATATACAGTTTAACTGCTTTGTTGTCTTTCATCATCACTTTTTTTACAGTCATAATTTTCATCATCACTTTCATCTTCTTTCAAAATTACAAAATCACAAGGTGACTTTTTGATCTCCCAAAACACTCATGGATTTATAGAAGAAAATGTAGACATCAAAATAATTTAATTTCCAGCTTAACCACCCCATTCATAATATAATTTAAGTAGTAGGTATAGATTCTCAGATGACTAATCTTTAATGACATTTAATACAACTGACGATGTATATAATACACTGCCCCGCCGGAAAAACAAGCAAATATCAATCAATCAATCAACTTTTATTTATATAGCGCTTAATCACATCTGAAGACATTTCAAAGCGTTTTACAGATAGAAAGCCAACAATTCCTTCCAGAGCAAGCATAATCGACGGTGGTGGGGGAAAAACTCCCTCATTGAGGAAGAAACTCCGGACAGGACCCAGGCTCTGGAGGAGGGTCATCCACCTTGACCTGTTGGTTGAGAAAGAGAAATAGTGGCAGATTGAGCAAGTTTGAGTTTAATGTCCATAGTGAGTTGTCGCTGAATTGGGGGCGCAATTTCCAGGCCTTTGGATATCCTGTCTTCCATCTGCATTCCCCACCTGTGGAACAGAGGCCCAAAGACAGCGGCAGTATCGTGCAGACAAAGAGTGCGATTTGACAGTAGTAATAAATTCTAGAAGCACAGAAAGATAAAGAAAGAGATGAAGTAACAGAAGCTCTGGAGTCCAGAGTATCTCCCTTTAATGGGAGAGACGGAGAAAAATACCCTCAGCAGCCTAAGCCTATAGCAGCATATCTAGTGGGGTGTGTGTTATTTCTAATTGTAGGCTCTACCAAAGAGGAGGGTTTTTAGTCTACTCTTAAATAAGCTGAGAGTGTCTGCCCCCCAGACCGAGGCTGGGAGATCGTTCCAGAGTAAGGGGGCCAGGTAGCTAAAGCTTCTGCCTCCTGTTCTACTCTTAAAAACCTGACGGGTGACGGGTCACCAGAAACCCTGCATCGTCAGATCGAAGGGCCCTGGGTGGGTGATACACTTCAATAAGATCTTCAATGTAAGATGGAGCCTTACAGTGGAAAACTTTATATGTAATCATAAGGAGTTTGAATTGTATTCTATAATTAATCGGGAGCCAATGTAGTGATGCTAGGACAGGAGAGACGTGCAGTGCTCCTGTGTGTGTGTGTGTGTGTGTTTGATTTCTTGAAAACAACATTAAAAGTAAATAACTTAAGATTTGCATGGAATGAAATCGAATTTTTCTTACAGTGTGTTTACTAACTTAAAAGTATTAATATCCTACCAGGGACAACTGTGGCCATTTTTAAATCCATCTTCATGATGGAAATGTAGACCCACTGTCTGTAAACTGCTGTAAGGGTTCTCAATAATATGATCCACGCTGCATC
Organism: Antennarius striatus; assembly: GCF_040054535.1. Taxonomy (NCBI): domain Eukaryota; kingdom Metazoa; phylum Chordata; class Actinopteri; order Lophiiformes; family Antennariidae; genus Antennarius; species Antennarius striatus. The sequence goes on from NC_090793.1 coordinate 15,450,655, forward strand.
AAAATTGTGCAGTTTGCAAGTTCACATACACTGTATACAGAATGTGCAAAAATAAAACAAGACTAATTTGTTAAGTGTTTCTTATTTGAGGTTTAAAGAAAACAGTTTGTTGGAGAGTAATACATTTCCAAAGTTGGAGCTCCTTTCTAAGAGAATTAAAACTGAAGTCACAGATTTTATCCCTGCGGAAATAGCATAAGAAAAACCAAAAATAGGTTCATCACTACTTTATTACACTAAATAATATACAAAAGTTAATCAGACCAATAGAGGATACACGGCACCATGACTTACACATATGGAGAAAATTAATGAAAGAAAACCCACAATGGTAACTGAAACAATCTGAAATTGACCAAATAATAAATAAAGAGTTACTGAAAATTAGCCAATGAAAATCAGACACTGCTCTTGAATTGCAGTTCAAGAGAATAATTTTGAAAAAAAAAAAAAAAAAGGGCAGCACTGTGGCGCAGTGGGTAGTGCTGTCGCCTCACAACACGGCAGGTCTGGGTTCCAGTCTCGCTCTGTGCGGAGTTTGTGTATTCTCCCAGTGGGAGTTCTGCGTGGGTTCTCTCCAGGTTCTCCGTCTTGCTCCCACCTCCAAAAGCATTGACCGGTCCCAAATTGCCCGTAGGAGTGTGTGTGCGTGGTTGTATGTCGCGTGTGTGGCTCCGCAGTGCACTGGTGTCGTGCCCGGAGTGTCCCCCACCTCACGCCCTATGCCAGCTGAGATAGTCTACGGCAGATTCAGCAGCAGAAAATAAATGGATAATAATAATGAAGCAGGCCTGGACAAAAATGACAGTATGCTTAACATAATATTTTTCTGCACAACCTTTTAAGACCCAACAACTTCTGTACCTGTTAACAGGTATTTTGTCCCACTCCTCATTAGCAGCCTGCTCCAGTTGTCTCAGGTTTGAAGGGTGCCTTCTTCAGCTGGCATGTTTCAGCTTCTTACACAGATTTTCAATAGGATTTAGATCAGGGCTCATAGAAGGCCTGTTCAGAATAGTCCAATGTTTTGCTCTAAAACATTCTGGGATGTTTTCAGCTGTGTATTTTGGGTCATCATCCTGTTGGAAGACCCTTGACCTGCGACTGTGACTAAGCTTTCTGACACCATGCAGCACATTTCTCTCCAGAATTCCTCAATAGTCTTGACATTTCATTGACCCTTCACAGATTCAAGATAACCTGCCCCAGATGCAGCAAAGCAGCCCCAGAACATAACTGGACTGATCAATGTTTTACATTATTGACTGTGCTCTTGTGTTAGTTTGCTTCATTTTGGTGTATTCGAACATAAAGCTGATGTCTCTTGCCAAAAAGCTTCAGTTTTGTCTCATCTGTCCAAAGGACATTCTCCCAGAAGCTTTGTGGCTTGTCAGTTTACGATTGGCATTTGACAGTGGTTTCCTCTTTGGTTATCTCCCATGAAGTCCATTTTGGCTCAAACAACAACATATGGTGTGATTTGATAACTTGACCTTGGAGTTCACCTTTAATTTCTTTAGAGATAGTTCTGGACTCTGGTTACCATTTGAATTATCTGACTCGCCAATCTGTCATTTATTTTCCTCCTGTGGTCAGTTTGACTAATGTGTGCAACTGCATTCACAGGTATATCAAGCTTCTTGGAGATGGTCTTAATGCCTTTTTGTCACCCTTGAGATGGATAGACTGACTGAATACAAGCTAGGAGATGCTTTTTATTGTAATTAGAGGACACATCTTATTTTATCATGTCCCGATGGTCAAATTATTTTCAAACATTTCTTAGGGTACCATCATTTTTGTCTGACCCTGTTTCATTAGTTTAAAAAAAAAAAAAAAATTTTCTTGAACCAAAATTCAAAAGCAATGTGTGGTTTTCATTGGTAAATTTTTAGTATAATTTTATTATTACTTTTGTCATTTTTAACTTGTTTCATCGACCATTGTGGGATTTTCTTTCATTAAGAGAGAGGAGTACCAACAATGATGTCCACGTGTGTATAACAGTGACTACAGATACATCTGCTTAAAAATTCAGGTAGCCGATACAGATCATGTAATTCATGCGCTAACTGTATGCATTTAAAAAAAGAGGCACTTCCATGACTGATATACCAACATTTAGGCTTGAAGAAAATATTTTAATAACGTCAGATTCATATCGTAAATGTCAGGCAAAGCTGCTCTGAAAAATCCGATCTTTATAAACTGCTGATAAATCAGACATCCCTGTATGTGTGGCCCAACAATCAGCCCCAAATTCAATTTAAACTTTCAGATTCAGAAAATCTTTGTGTTGCATATTCCCATGGAAATTCTGGAGTCAGAGAAGTGAGGGCACACGACTTTCTGGGATGCGTGCTTGCATTATTTTTTTACCCAGTAAGCAGTCTCAGATGGCATTGCATTTAAGACAACATCAGCAAATACCTCTATGATAAGAACTATTAATTTAGCTAAATTAGCTAATGTTGATAAAAACAATACAAAAAAAAGAATAACATGAAATGACTTGTTTGCTTTAAGCATTGGCAATGAAAAACCAGAAACACAGGAAATCTCAGTCAAGGTTCATTGTTTTATGAATGAATACTGTTGTGGTGAATTCTAACTGCTTCAGCCCTTAGAAAAAAGTAAAATTTATATATTCTTAATTATATGCAAAGGTGCTGCTACAAATTTCCCAAGTGGTCAATTTAAGGGGCACACCAGATGAAGAAATATAAGCAAACATAATTCTTTGTACATAATTTAACAAAATAATATTTTCATGTTACCATTTTAACAATTTTCTCAATAAAAAACTGATTGGTTTAGAATTAGTTTGCTATAACTTCTTTAAGAGTTTGGTTGGCGTGCAGAGCACAACTATTTTAGAATGTGAAGAGCTTTGTTGTGTTTAGAGTTAATACACGCAGATCTTTTCTTCCATTTACAGTTACAAAAATACATGGAAACGTATGGGTTACACACAGCCATTCCCTGTAGTGAAACCTCAGACAACAAGTTTTAGCATGTAGAAAACGTCTTGACCAAACCCTCATGTAAACAATTGCACTGCTGGTCCCAGTAGTAGCCAATAATGATATTGAAATTCAGACAAAACACCACATGTGGGGACAAACTGAAGACTTCCTGCTTCCGGGCCACGTCAATCGAGAGCACAGCACAGTTAAATGAAATAAATGTGCAATGACATAATACAGATGATGAGTTCTTCTGTTTCTGGTTGCAGTTGACCACATGGGCAAGCTGACATCTGTCTGTCCACTGTCTCCTCTTGCCCAGGAATAAGACACTGTGTGCACTGTGGACTATGTGCTGTGCTGGTGGGGTCTCTGGTGCTGAAGGAGGTCATCACATCAGCTGCTGCCAGCACTAGCAGCACCTCCTGGTGGACGGAACAGGCTGCCTGGTGAGTTTAAAGGACTCGGTGCTCTCCACCTCAGGATTTTCTATGGGGGGAATCTGTTTACCTAAACACAGAAAAGTGTCAGTGGCAGAGGCGTCATGGCAGCTCAAACAGTTTTAAGAATGTGACTTTCTGGGCATGAAATAGATTTTCAAACCAATACTAACCTGTGTCAAATATATAAAGACAATTTAGTACTAAGAAAGAGATATATGAGATTCAGTTTCTGGCAAAGACATAGATGTTCCAACCATTGGTAAAAAGCAATATATCAGTAAATTGATATACAATGTGTCTAGAAATGTAAATAATTTAAATGTGAAAAAGCCAAATAAATAAATTAACCTATAATAATTAACCTATAAAGCAATATTCCCCATCACCTAATGACAGATGAGAGTAAACTTACATACCTGCACATTAGTTCTTATTATCATGAGTAAGAATCACGTACAAATTTGAATATATGGCACATAATAAAACAGCCGTCCATCATGAGGCTCCACGATGCGATAACCCGCGTCTCGTCTGTAGTCTGCTGGGATAGGAGTAACACACAGCATGCAGCAAAGTGATGACACCTACTGATTTTCTGAAAGAGCTCCTCAACATTGACAGCATTTCTGGCGCTCGTCTCGATGAAAATAGCTGCAATTGATTCAGCAAACTCCTTGGCTTCCTTCATAGGAACTTCCCTGTGAAAACCAAGGACATTAAAATAAGTATGCATGCAGTTTCACAGTTAACAAGGGTCTGAAGTCAAATCGTCTGTGTTCATTCATTCCATCACTACAGATCATGTATTAACTTGTTTTCTATGTCATAGATGAATTACACATATTATAGTACAGTATGGTAGTATAGTATGATATATAAAAATATATCCAAAAGGGACTTTCCTTATAAAAAAATGGGATTTACGGAAGCCAGCATAGACTGTATTTAATCAATGTTTCAAGGCGTTTGCTTTTCTTTGCTGCTGGAAAAAGAAGACATACAAGCATATTCTTCTGAAGATGACAATTGAGACTTGATTTTGCCAGAAAAGTAAACTTAAAATGAGAGGTATAACAAGATTATTGTTGTACTTATTGTTTTATGTGAACAAAGATGTGGACACTTGGTTAAACACGTTATCTGTTATGTCCAGTCTGTTATGCTGGATGTTTGAACAGCCCTGCATCCAATGAGTAAAGCAAGGAAATATTTTGTGTGTTTTGTCTGATGAGCTAATTATTCTGTTATAGCACCAGTGCTAATTCAAGAAGATTTTAAACTCTTGAAAGTGAGCCTTTGATGAAAGTAGCTAACTAAAATCACCATCATGTCCCTCAGATGTAGTTTCTTTACGAAATTTTAAGAAAAACTCACCTGATATCCCCTAAGTCGTTCTTGTTCCCTGCTATTGCTACAACAATGTCCTCTGGACCGTGTTCTTTTAACTCCTTTACCCATTTCTTCAGTGTCTGGAAAGAATCCTGAAAAAAAAAAAAAATCCACAACATGCTCAACTTCAGGAAAGGTGATCAACGAAAATATGGGTCAACACTTTCTACAAATTGTTTCACACTCGCTGCATTCCTTGATGCTTTACGTGAAGTTTCCATGAACAGATCAGGAAAGAATCACATGTGTAGGTCATGGAAACAAGACATTCTACACTGATGGAAATTACATTTTACACCGAGCAGAGTGTGAACTGACTTTGTCTCTGCTCCAGTGGGACACAAGCCCCCAGATGTTGACAGGAGAGGAAAAAGGGTGTTGATTCATTTTTGCTTTTTCATAATCTGAGGGCCGTTTCACGGAGCAGGTTTAGTGAAACTTTGAATAAGTTAACCCTGAAATGAGGGGAAACTCAGGATTTCCTGTTTCACAAAGGGAGGTAATTTAACTCAGAGTAAGATGAGTATCCCTCACACTTGCAGTATAACAAATTGCAGTGGTGCTCTCACATCCCAGCAGGTATTGTGTGTAGCACTGTGGTTTTTGGTTTTTTGCAAACAGTAATTTTTTACACAATATGGGAGATGTTCACTGCGCCTCGCCTTGAAACAGCTTTTACCCCAGTTTGTCCATTTCCCTGGAAATAAACCCCCAAAGCCATCATGGACGAGTTTTACAGGATTGCTGATGAATGATGGAGAAATCTGATAAATGAATTTGAAATTTTATTCTCTTAATGACATTGTGCTGCAACCTCAGATTCAGATTAGTAAATTTAATTTCTTTTAGGATCCCATCAAGGATCGTTGGATCAGGGCTCGATTGATGATGGCTTTTCATAATTTTGTTGCACCTACTGAACTACGGATGAACCTACTCTGAGCTGATTAAGCTCAGGTTAGGTGAAGCCAGACTCACAGATTTGATTCAGGGTTTGTTAAACCTGCTTTATGAGACAGATGTCTGGTCTGTGGATTTTTAATTTAAATTCTTTAAGTTCCATTCTTACCAGTTTAGTTATGTCGTAGACAATGACGGCAGCGGCTGATCCTCTGTAGTACATAGGAGCTAATGAGTGAAACTAAAAAAAAAAGGTAACACATTTATAGTGGTTATAGTAGTAGTAAGTTTGAGCAATCAAAATGTCAATCAGTACCGTACCCCCCTCCCCAAAGTGCTTTATAAAATCTATGTAAACTGCACACCATGATCTTCAATCTTAGCGTTAACTAACAACACAACCCCTGTCACAGATGAATGTAACATCAAATACACACAAAACATGATAAAAATCACAGATTAATCATACAAATATTCCTCATTAAGAAGAACAGCCAACAATACCAACATGAATATCTAGACTCTAGTATGTAAAGTGTCACAAACAGGCCAACAGGGTTTATAAAACAACACAGCAGTTTGGCTTTGCCACTAAAACAATCCATGATGTTCATATCAATAAATAGAGAGTACCCCGTTGGCACTAAAGGCTAATTTACGTAATTCTCCACTCACAGCAGAAAATGCACGACTAGACATCAGTAACTATCAAACATAAGAAGTGGAAAATTCAGTGAAAATCATAAATATAACATTTGTTTCATTCAGGTGAATTTATTGAACGTTATGCTAAATAATTGCAGTTACCTCATGCTACAACAAATGTAGCCCACACTCCTCCTCCTCCGTCAATCACTCTTGATTTCTTGTTGTCCTACTTCATGTTTTTGACTGATTCTATTCCCGGATCAGGGTGAAACGGAACTCTCCATTTATGATTTCTACATACAAGCATAAAATGCTTGCTGGTTTTTCCGTGCTGTAAGCATCTGGTCTGGTTAAACACTTCCACTTTATGATGTCACAGTCCTACGACCTCTGCATCCAATGAATCATCGTAGTTCCTGCCTGTTAATAACTTCATAACATAATAAACACCAGCAGTGAAACGGCTGTCACTAGTAGCTCCCCAGTGTGAAATGGAATGAACCTATTTTAAAACCATGATTCATACACAGGGGTCATGTGTGCTAACGTATGGCTAATAAATTCATGAGAAATGTGTTGAACCGCCACACTCACTCGTTCCTGACCAGCAGTATCCCAGATGAGGAATTTGTGCAGTTCGTTTCCACACGGCACTGTTTTGGTCAGAAATGAAGCACTGAGGATGATAAAGACAAGTTTTCATTATGCGTCTAACTAGGAAACATATGAGTCAAATCAGTAAAATTTTGGCATGAAACAAATACAATTAGCACTGGGCTCCCATTAGAGAAAAACAACAACAAACAAATAAATAATCAACTTGATTTCTATTTATATCATCCCCTTGAGGACAAAAAGCCTTAGCATTAATGTACAACAGAAGAATTCTCATTTTAAAAACCATTTTTAATTTAGTGCAGCAGATACTGATGTACATTCTCTCTGTTCACTTTGTAAGATCTTTTTCTCCAATATCAAACATTATGTTTTTGTGTAAATTAAATTAAATATATAAACATCCCACTTGAATGGAGCACAAGTGACAAACATTCCTCTTATTCCTGCGACCACTGGACTTACCCTATTGTGGGACTAATGTTGTGGTCAAAATGATCCTGTACGAATCGGCAAACGATGCTTGATTTCCCAACTCCAGTGTCCTAAAATCAGGTCATACACACACACACACACACACACACACACACACACACACACACACACACACACACACACACACACACTGACAATGAATGCTGACCCCATTGATTAGGCGACTCTAGAGTCACATGTCCACCACATGAGCTTTTTACTTGTTTTGTTGGGATTCTTGTTGCTGCAGAATTTCATCAAATTTTGCTCCAAATTTGCTGTAATTTTTGTTTATTTCTCTCCGAGAATCACAGAGCAACTACTGATAGATAGAAAGATAAAACAAAAGTACATTACTCAGGCAGAAAAGGGGATGAAAATGAGATGATGACCTAGACCTTGAGAAAACTAGGTCAGTGGGCTGAGTTCCTGCCCCCCCATAACTCCAGATGTTCCAGATGCTGACCACAGCATCACAGCAGGTTCCCTGCAGGTAGGATGTTCTTCCAGCTCGTTTCATTCTCCTTCCTCCTCTCCAGTTTTGTTTCATTGCTCCAGAGAAGAACGTGGCTTATCCTGATGCTTTCCAGCATAAATGAATCCATTTCTCTTCAGCTTTGTGTGCAAATTTTGGAGTTGGATCATGGGTCTGTTATGTTAATTTGGGCATTAATAGAAAAAAACAACAACTTTTGACTCCAATTAAGTAAGTCAGATAATAATGTTTTAAAGTCTGATTGTAAAATGTGTGTTCTTTTGAGAGATGTTATTCAGGTTAGTAAACACAGTAAATACCGATAGCACCAGTCGAACTTACTCAGTTAATAGTTAACTTAACAATAACCCTGATAAATACACGACGTGAATGACTGCTTGTAGGTTAACAAGGCAGACAGACAGTTTGAACCGCAGACAGCCTGTCTGTGGTTCACTAACAAACTGCTTAGTCAGCAAGTCAACAGCTTCAGGCGGGGACCTGCTGAAGTGGCTCCTAGAGGCCCCACTGGGACCCAGCATGGAGCCCAACAAAGGCCCTGAAGCCCCCGTTACTGCCTCTGAAGCCCCCGTTACTGCCTCTGAAGCCCCCGTTACTACCTCTGAAGCCCCCGTTACTGCCTCTGAAGCCCCCGTTACTACCTCTGAAGCCCCCGTTACCATGTCTGAAGCCCCCGTTACTGCCTCTGAAGCCCCCGTTACTGCCTCTGAAGCCCCGTTACCGTGTCTGAAACCCCCGTTACTGCCTCTGAAGCCCCCGTTACTGCCTCTGAAGCCCCCGTTACCATGTCTAAAGCCCCCGTTACCATGTCTAAAGCCCCCGTTACTGCCTCTGAAGCCCCCGTTACTGCCTCTGAAGCCCCCGTTACCATGTCTAAAGCCCCCGTTACCATGTCTAAAGCCCCCGTTACTGCCTCTGAAGCCCCCGTTACTGCCTCTGAAGCCCCCGTTACCGTGTCTGAAGCCCCCGTTACTGCCTCTGAAGCCCCCGTTACTGCCTCTGAAGCCCCCGTTAACAGCTGTCATGCTAGCTCATCAGGAATCCTAGCTAGTCGCTTCTAGCGGGTTGTCTGGTGATGATGACGTCATCAGAACAAATATACTGTCAGAACGGCTCAGAAAAGTTTCCAAATCCAGTAAAAACACGCGTTAAATTTAAGTGTTCACACATAACGAAGAGCGACATGTAAAATAGAACCCGCGCTGCGCCCACCGGCTCATAATAGCAACGGTTTCTCAACAATAAGTTTAACTTTATCTGCGTTGTTTTTAACTTTCCTGACACAACATTTAGTCAGCAGCATCTGAAGGCGAACATCAAAATGTTTTCCATCAGAGGAAATCCTGCCCACAAGTGGACCAACAACAACACTCACCCCCAGAAGGCAGACCTTGAGCTCCCGTATGGCCATAATGAGTCTTCAGGGCTTTTAAATCATTATTCGACAGTGTTTGTTCGGCGTCTTTGTCCAGTCATCCTTTAAATTCAGATTTTTTTTCTCTTCTGGGATCAGAGAGACCCAGCCCCTACAGCAGACTGACCGTCCATCGCCGACTAACGGTGGAAATGACAAGTACAACATCCGGTTGTACTTTCAAAATAAAAGCTTACTTTGACTGCATTATGAGGAGTTGAGTAGTTCAGTCGTGTGGTTACAAAGAATCATAAATTGGAACAATCGCGTAGTTTACAAAAACAGAACCAAATTTAAAAAATGTTTTTGAATACCTCAAGTGAAAGTGTAACTATTGGCTTCACACATAACACCATACTGTACTGGCAGCAGTTCAGTCCACTGACTGGGTCCTGGACTGGGGACCGGGAGGTGGACAAAAAAAAATCTCTAAAAATAAATAAAGTAATTAAAGGATTTACGAATGCGATGCCACTCAAGTTCATATGTACAAAAAAAGATGTGAGCAAATACTTCCGGCAATATGGTGTGATTAATGTTCAGACACAATGATGTACCCAACACAATTACTCACATGACAGGGACACTCACACAATACTGAAAATTAGACTTTAATTACTTTACTCACCTGCAAACACTGTATTAAGAAGAAATGCTGACAAAAATTGTTATTGTTTCTAATAAACTTATGGTATGCTTCAATTTTGAAACAATCTGTTATATCCGGTCTGTTTCTGGCGCGCTTGATGCAGATAGTGTACTTTCTGAATCGTAAACCAGTTCAAAAGATTACAAAACAATCTTGCGGTTTGCCATCTCTTGGTACAATGCCGTGATTATGACTGTGAATCAAATAATTACATGTACTCCCCCAAACAGTTGTCAACTATTTGTTTTCCAACCTCGTTATGCTGGGGGAGAGACGCGTTCAGGAAAAAGGAAGCACCAAATATGGACTAGTTACAGCAAACGTTTACATAAAAAAGTGTAAATATTAGTATATGTAATAGATAAAAGATAATCATAGACATTATTCAGATTGACAATTTATTCTTCACAGCATTTTTCTGTTTGCAACAATAAGTTACAAAAGCTTGGACCTTTATGGAAATAACCAAATGAAAAAAAGCGTCTGAGCACAAAGTAGCTTCGATCCGTTTCAGTCAAGTGATCAAATAACGCGTTAAATCACAAGTCCAGATGCCATGGCTTCGGTTCGCACAAGACCAGAGCGAGGAAAGTCACCCAAGCATTCTCCATACTGGTCATGGATGATAAAAAATAAAACATAGTAACAGTATGCTTGCAATTTTACAATAATATACAGTAATGGTAAATACATCAGGCCATGTCTTATACATTAAACTCATTGACAGTACTTTGCAATAGTCATAGTTGTGAATTTAAATGACTGATGGGTTTTATTGTTTGTTTTTTTTAACACACACTTTCACCTTCTACCTTGAACAATAATTCCACACTAGAGTTCAGAAACACAATCAAATACACACAAAAAACTAAACAGGCCCTCCTTCGTGTCTGTGCACACATTTTATGGATTATCACTATGACAGACACGTTGCTCCATGATGAAACGAGACAAACGTCTTTTCTAGTGTTTCGTTGTTGGTCATCTGCTGTTCAGAAAAAAAGAAAGCATCTACAATATACTTAGACATGTATTCATATATTACTAAATACTTGAAAATTAAATGTATTTATTGAATAGCCATGAATTTTCTTTCAAAATACAGCTTAAATATATAATATAGACCAATCATAAATTCTTCATTATTCAAAGAGCTTTTGTATTAGTGGTTCTCTGGGAAACAGATCCAGTCTGGCATCTTCAGGTATGGCACAGTGGTCTCAACCCTAACGTTTCAAACTACAATCTAGGTGAGCGGGGTGGGGTGAGATACAGGGATTGGTTTAACGACTGATAAGTGCTCATGTTCTGAACTGTTACATAAGAAATATAATCTTTATGACAAACTGGCAAGTCATTCTCCTGTAGCTCATCCTTCCTTCATACGGGCTTGGCACTCTGAATTTAATATGGTCCACCTGATTTCTTTCTGCAGCAGCTACTGGCCCACCGCAGCCTGCTACTCTATTTTTTATTATGTGTGTTTTGCATGGAAAAATTTGAAACAATGCATTTTATTTCTGCTGAAAGAGTCAAGCAGCCAAAGATGGTATCAGATTTATCTTGACTGTCTTTTAGTTCACACATTTAGGAAAGAACTCAGGATCCAGCAAAGTGAAATCTTCGGTGGCAAACGAGTAACACTAAAGGACAACTGACCAGCGGCAGGTACGTACAGCAGCGCAGATCCATCACATTCATCGTGAAGACGACATCTCACATGTTGTTGTCGCGCTTGTCTTTGCTCGGAGACGGCTTTGAAGTATCCTTCGCCACCTTGACAGTGGAGGCGACGGCATCGCCGCTGGCAGAGGCGGCATTGGCGGAGCGTTTGGCTTGCTCCTCGCTGCGGGGCTCCGGGCTGGGCTGTGTGGGCGGGGCCTGCTCGGCCAGCGGCTGGACGGTCAGCTCCTGCTGCAGTTTGTGGCTCTGCAGCAGACGGAGCTGGACGCGAAGCTCCAGGATGGCTTCCTGCTCTTCGTGGATGGCCTGGTTCAGATGGGTGTTTTTGTTCTGAAAGCAGAGATTGTGCTTGAGAAACAGCGAAATGCACTGCATTGAACTGATTCTTTGTCCTAAAGTCACACTTCACACTAACTAGACCTCTAAAAATATTATAAATATTTATTTTGACATTCAAGGACTCAGCATATGGACAAAAATAATGATATTAACGTATTTTTCGCACTATAAGGCGCACCTAAAAGCCTAAAATTGTCTCATAAACCCGTAGTGCGCCTTATAATCCGGTGCGTTTTATATATGGATTAATATTCATATTAATATTGGTTAAAAACATGATCACTGCAAAAAGCCGGCAGTCTGGCCACCAGTCATAACCCTCAAAGCTGAACTTCCAGCCTTTTCTGAAATTTCAAGAACAGAGTCACTGCTAGACAAAGATGTCTGGTGTGCTGCAATTGATTTCCAAATTTAGTTGATAGCTCTGGGGGGGCGGCGGAGGGGCGCATTCAGGCTTGTGTATTCTGTCTGCAGCGACGTGCGGTGAGATTCACGGCGGTGAGACACCAACGTTAAAGTCAGTTCTAGGAGTAAAACAGCGTCATATTTGCCAGTAAATTAGCAGCCTGACATTAAAAACTAGTTAAAAATTGTTTAGGACACACAGCAGCAAATAGCTGCACCTCACCTCCGACTGGACTACCGACCGATCGAAACAATATTTAATTAATAATCAAAGACGAACGTCGGAGCTTAAATATCTGCTTTGAACTTCAGATCAGGAAATAATCCGCTCTGTTTGCACTGACTGCACTCGTAATGAATTTGACCAGTTTTTAATATCAGGATTTTTAATATGCGTGTTGACTTCTTTGTAAGATGGCAAAGTGATCAAGTGATCAGATCAGAACATGTACACCTGAGTGACTGTGTAATTTCCCTGCGGGGATAAATAAAGTATACTTCTTCTTCTTCAGGTTTCCTTGATGAGGCTCAGAATGGCTTATTGACATAACAATAGGGGCCATTCAAAGGTAGTCAGGAAGTCATGAATGCAATCATGACTGCCTGAGCAGCGCGGCTCTATCTAGTGGACGGATTGTGCAACTACAGCCGCTGCAGTTTATCAAATAAATTTTATTTGTATTGTGTGCGCCTTATATTCCGGTGCGCCTTATATATTAAATAAATTATAAAACAAATTATTGAGGGTGCGCCTTATAGTCCAGTGCGCGTAATAGTGCGGAAAATACTGTACTTGGCCAGATCTTTAGATTAGCCACATTGTTTTTAAGCTGCAAGGTTCAAAGTGTGTGATAAAGGTACCAGCTTATATGATGGAGTTTACGGTAGTAGCATTCAAACCCAACATTCGGGCAAACATATTCAGCGTTCCTCACCTCCAGTTCCTCGTTCTGTTTCTGCAGGTCTTCTAGAATCATCTGCAGCTCTTCTTCATCTTCGCTCTCACTTTCACTATCTGATGAATACTCCTCTGTCTCGCTGCGACCCTGCTGCCGACTGAGGAGCACAAAGCATATTAACATTTGAGATTTATTTCTGATTACGCTATAATATTACAACATATTTACTACATTAACATTTCAGTCTTGTCTGACCTCTGGATGTCAGCGATCTCTGCTCGGAGTCTCTCGATTTCTTCTTTCTCGGCTGCGATCTGCCTGCGGAGCACCTGCTCTAGAGAGATCAGCTCCTCCTGCTCTGTTAGGATCTCATTTTCCTGATTACACAGAGGAAGTGGGGCAAACACGCAATTATTCTAACTAAGGCTGGCAAAGTAAATTTCAGGTTTACAGACTCGTGGTGAAATGTATTGGTCCAACTATGTCTGTAAACATCTTCTGTTTTAAACTCACCTGGGCTAAAAGGAGGTTAATGACTTCCTCTTCATTCTCAGTCATTATTTCTTTTGAAACATCTTCCTTTGAGAGGCTCGCTATCTCCTGGGCGATCTTACTCTCACACTCCTAAAAGGCCAAATTGGGAAAGATGCAGAGAAAAAGAACAGTGAGCAAAAAATTAAGCAGACAGACTTCGATTTGTGTCTGTGGTCATTATTGTTTTACCGGATTACATTACTGCATATAGCATTCAAAAAGCACACAAATTGATGTGCTTTTGAATAACAGCAGTTCATCATCATGCTTATGTCGACTGGAAACTCACATTACAGTTTTAAAGAAACACACAGCTCACAGTATGCTGGTATGATTGTAAGTACAACCCTACCTGACGTTTGGCCTCCCTCAGTTTGCGTTTTAAAGCAGTCAGGATTCTCTGAACCTCCCACAGTCGCTCCTCTTTTGACAGGTCTTTCACACCAGCCTGCAGGTCCCTGTGCAGGCAGTTCAACAGGAATTCCTAAAACAAAACACACATTTTAAACACATTTTAAATATGTATCAAAGGTTCATTAAAACCTCAGAGCAGTTTCACGTGTACGTAATAATCAAACAAGGCCTGGAGAAACTTGTGACAAAGATGAAACAGAAAGCGCATTACTCAGGCAGCAAATGAAATGAACATGAGATGATGACCTTGACCTTGAGAAAACAAGGTCAAGATAAAATTTCAACTTTTGTACTAATTGCGGATTTTTGGAAGGCAATCACGTGATACCGTACCCGCATTCTATTGGCTGATGGCATCCAGAAGTTGGAAACGTTCTCTGAGTCTCAGACTCACTCAAAAGTGTTTTGAACTGTCTATCAGAGTGTGGGAAAAGGTAATACAGATAGAAGGTGGTTTAATATTCAGGGTAAAATGTTGAATTCAGGGGTGTCGCGGGATGTTACAGTCTCTGAATGCCTTGTTTGACATGAATGAGTACATTTGCCTGAACTCACCTGACGTCGGATCTCTTCCTTGATGCTCTCCTGGGTTTCAGGCAGCGCCGGCATCGTGGCCATGTTGGACCAGCGGAGAGGCCGAACCACTGGCTTCAAGACGACGTCTCCAAACAGCTCCCTCACGTGTGTGAAGAACATGTAAAGAACACGGTTCCCAATCTGAAATGGATCAAATCAGTCCAAGTTTTCTGGCTCTGCAGGATAGTGTTTACACTGCATGTATGAAACCTTAGTATGAAGGGGAAAAAAACAGTCCTTGCACCGCTCCCATCACTTAAAGAAATTCCTACATTTCCATATAACCTGATCAAGATGATCCTGGGCTCTACTCCTTACCTGGACAAAAAAAAATCACTAGTATGGTGCCTATTTACTGCTGCTGGTGTTTCAGAGTGGGTGGAGCAGCTGCTCACAAGTCCCTGATGGGAATAAATTAGCTTCAACAAACTGGGCCAGCAGTTTGGAGATGAGCTGTTACTCTAAAACATCAGCTAGTGTGTTGCTAGGCAAAGGTCTGTTTGAGGGAAGGAGCTGAACCCAAAAGACCCATTTTTCTATTTACTCTTTAGTTTTTCTCTTGCTGTTGAGAATTACTGCTCTAGGCTTCTCTATTCTTGTGTTTTTTACATGACGTTTTCATTCTTCATTTCAAAAATCCAATGTCTTTCCATGAGCTACACACTCGCTCTCTGACCTGTATGGTTGGGTTGAGAACGATGGAGATATTCTGTATGTTCATCTTGGTGTCCGCCTCCCTGATGATGACGTGATCCATGTGCGTGATGAGCCAGGAGAGAACCAGCCGGCTCATGGGCGCCACCTCCGTCAGCAGCCTCTGGAACTCAGTCACCTTCTCGGCCTCCGTTTGCCGCCCGCAGGCGTCCTCGAACCGCTGGGCCAGATCGCGGCCCAGCAGGTTTTCGGGCAGCTCGCGTAGGTACTGCTTCAGCAAGCTGGCCACTGTGTGTGGATCGTACTCCTCCAGGCAGGGACACTCCTCACGGTCATACGCTGCCTTCAACTCATCCACCTTGGACTTCATACCTGGGAGGAAAGACGTATTAACAGGTTCACAGAATTTCCAGTAGTAATGTTTTCTTCATTCTATTGATAAAAAAAAGTCAGCAGTCTCGGTTTCTCTACCTGACACCCGGTAGATGCCTTCACATTTCATGCCATAGCTTTCGATGTAGTCCACACACTCTCTGAAGATGGCTGGCAGCTGGATACCATCATAGAGAGCGGTTCTCTTGACAGCTTCAGCCAAAGGTGCTCCAAAAATGGGCCTGAAGGTGGGGGTCTCCACTGGGAGCGGCTCTGCCTCTGAGGTGGGTTTCTTCTTCTTCTTCTTTTCTTTCCATTGTTTCACCACGTCTGCAGCCGTCAGGTCTTTCGATTTCTTATCCTTGGTCTTGTCCTCCTTCAGACCTTTCTCTTTGAACTTGAAGTCCTTCTCCTTCTTCTTGGAGAAGCTGGGCTTCTTGAACACGTGGATTCCTTTGGAACGCTTCATCTTGGAAGGGCTCTCCGCTTCGTCTGCTGAACTGTCCTCCTGAAAGGCAGCGTAACCTTCCGCTGTGAGGAAGATGCAAAAAAAAATAGGGTTAGATACGAGGGGAGAAACACCTCCTGGTTTTTCATCCACCTCCTACAACAGAAGTGTAATTGCAGTGAAGCGGGAAGAGAGATGTGTGAGAGGAGGTAGCAAAGGAGGGGCAGAATGAGGACTCAGAAAACAGGTCAACTACTGATTTAGATTGCTCCCACTGCATCTCATGGCTCTTCTTTCTGGGATAGATTGTCCTTCATGTAGCAAAGTGACCTCTTCAAACAGGCTGTTTATCACAAAGCTGCTGGACACCCACCCTCCCTGGGCTCACTGGGTGTGCTCTGAAACTATCCATTCCTTCCTCTCTCCAACTACACCCTGGTGCTGGAGCTAAACAGTCATGGAAAAACCTGACACTGAGCGGACAATGAACAAAAAATACTCTAAGGAAACCCCACAGAATGGATCGGCCAACTGGCTGAAAACGAGGGAGGGTGTACACCGAGGAGATCCTCCAGCCAGGTTAGGATTCGGTACTCACCTGCCCTCGAAATATGTGGCACAAATCTTCACACTAAATCAAATACAAATACTAAAGATCCTGTCAATCGATGCTTAACCTGGACTGACTTCATGCATGTTGCCAATGTCTTATCGTGAGCCAAAGTGTGTTCTTCAGACACGGTTAGAACTGAAATAACTGCCAAATGTCCGCTGTGCCCCCCAGAGAATGGCATTGACATGCAAGGTTATCAAATTGTTGTGCTATTATACTGGGAATAGATAGAGGAAACTAGCAGTTAATAGAGATCAATCTGATTTTAAAAAATGTCCCATGTTTACTCAGTGAAATGTAACCTTTTCTTATAATCTGCATTTTTCCTGAAAGCCGACCATTTCTCATACAGATGAAAACAGTGGGGGAAAAAAATCACAAATTGTTCACAAACTATTCAGTCATTTCTTGCAGCTTGACAAAAACTTGGAAAATAGCTGAAAAATAGGTGAAATATTGGGAAATTGACCTTGAGCCAAGACGTTTTTGCAACAATGCTATTTCCACGATCAATAAACTTAAATTACAGGATTATTTCTTACTCCTTTTCTCCTTCTTCTTGAACTTGTTCTTTTTCTTCCCGTGTTCTTTGTCATCATCTGAGACGTAGGTGTCAGGTATCTCATGGTGGTGTCCATCGTGAGGTGGCGATGGTTCCCCGGTGCGATACAAGCCAGGGAACTTAGTGGGACTTATCTCTTCAGAGCTGGGGGTGCGGGCCACACCTCCTGGGTGCTCAGCCCTGCGCAGCTCTGCAGGGCTGCTGCTGGGGGGCAGGAAGCACTCAGTCATGGATGCTCTGCCCTAATCACTCCTCTGACAAGCACTTCAGCTCTCCATCACACCTGTAGTGTTCAGAATGAGACAGCAGAAGCAGTACTGTACGTCATATTTCAAATAAAGTATAAAATATAAAGAAGAGAGATTTAAAATCCAGCTTTATAGGTCCTTTCACTATATACATGTCTTCTCACTGTTCTCACAGGATCAGAAGTTAAACTTGGCTCTGTCCAGGGATTGTTTAACACTTTTTAATTATAAACCAAAAAAGTCTGAAATCAAAAAAGTACATCTCAGCAAATCTCATTTGATTCTAATTTAATCCCTGCTCAGAAAACACAAGAAACAAGA
This sequence comes from Antennarius striatus, assembly GCF_040054535.1. Taxonomy (NCBI): domain Eukaryota; kingdom Metazoa; phylum Chordata; class Actinopteri; order Lophiiformes; family Antennariidae; genus Antennarius; species Antennarius striatus. The sequence continues at coordinate 15,468,717 of NC_090793.1, forward strand.
AATCACTTGTGCTAGAAATGTTTTAAGTCACCAAGCGGATCTGGAGAGACCTTATTATCTCAAAAACAATTAATTCACAATTATTTTAGAGCACATTATAGCAAGGTACATTTACAAGATCGCGGAAAAAAAATAAAAAATGATTGGGCCTCAATATAGGCACCAGGTGAAGAGAAATTTAGTTTTGTGTTCAAAAAAATTTATTTTGAGTTTTGAAACCAAATGGACAAAGTTCGTTTTTTTCAATGTCTTGATCAAACATTTAAATCAGCATCAGATATGTTCATCAGTAAAACAAACTAAACTCTCTTTATACAGAACTGCAGACATGGACAAAACAACTGCAACAATAATGTCCACCACCAGAGGGAGCTCTACTGGATAAACAATCTTGTATTCCCTGACAACACCACTTGACACTCAGAGGCATCAAAATAAAATCAACAGCCTCCTTCATGAGGCGTTATTTGATATAAACTGTCCTGTTTTCAAAAGCACAGCCAGTACTTGTTCATCAGATCTGTTCTCTCTTTTTATAACAATTTGAAAGAAGACAATCGATGTGTATCAGTGCAAATCATGTACATGTCAGATTTCTTACAGTAGTATGTATGTATGTATGTGCTTTGTAGCTCTTTACTGTCTTCGATCTTATCTTTTACATTATGTTGGAATTGCACCTTGGTTATGGTTACATGCAACTTCGTTGTTCTCTGTAACAAAGACAAGCAGCCTGAGTCTCAGTCAGTCTGCCGCTGATATTTGATATAAACAAAACTGAATTTCTGTGTATGTTTAAAAAAAGTTGATGCAATTACGCAGAAATGACAGAAGCGTTGTGTTTAAAATAAGATAAGCTTGACTTTGGCCTTGTTTTTACTCAAAGATATGTTTGAAACTCGATGCAGGCTGTTAGAGGTTGATGCTCGACACAACTCCAGGTTAGTTTGGAGCATCAATGAAATCAGATGCTAGAAGCAGTCAGTAAGAGCCTTTATCTGTCTTCGCAGTGTCAGATTATCTACGTTCTTGTCCTGTCCTGTTTCCAGAGGGAAACTGACCACACAGACACATACCGTCATCTCACAGTTAGATTACACTTAACTGTTACGATAATGAAGATTCTAATCACATTTACGTCAAGTCAAACTACAAAGCTGCTGTCTGAATGGAGCGGCCCGTAAGCTAACGCTGCTTCAGCTAGCTGCCAGCCGCTAAGTTAGCCGATTAGCCAGCCTGTCCGTCCATATTAAAGCTGCCCCTGTCGTCCACACAAACCTGAGATGAGCTAAATAGAAAGCTGCGTGTGCTACTCCATCGTTTATAACAGTTGTATTATAGTTGAATACACTAAACTCAAAAGACAAGAAACTTTACCAAGCACCATCCCGTTCGGTCAATTTCACAGGCTTCCGGATGGACGGCTGCTTTCTAAATAAACAAATCTGCGCTTGTGCAGCAGCCGAAATGCACCATGGGAAATGTCGTTCCATAGCTAAGTTGCTCATTCTAAGTTTGCCTGTAGATGTGAATGTGAGCATGAGTGGTTGTTTTGTCTTTCGTGTGGCTCCGCAGTGCACTGGCGTCGCGCTCGGAGTGTCCCCCGCTTCTTGCCGTATGTCAGCTAGGATAGGCTCCAGCAACCACGTGACCCACAAAAAGTGGAATAAGTGGTCAAGAAGATGAATGAATGCATGCATGAATAAATGGATGTTGTAAATAATCAACTAGAAATACTGACGACCCTTTAGTTGTGTTGTTGTTATACTAATGAACAGTCAAAATAATTAACAACAGGTCTGCTGCTACACAAGCCTGTGTATTCTGTGTTGAATGACACTTATCTCTCAACTAGACTCGGTGAAACCATTTCTATTCAGAAACCAACACACCTCAGAAAATTCCTGGTCATTCTCGCTGAATCATTTTTTGGCAATTTCTACTCCAAACCCACAGCTGCAGGGGCAAAATTAGGTCATGATACAATATTATAAAAGAAGATAAACAAGGTCTCATTGTGCGTCTGGTTCATTTGTCTGTGCAACCTGCTGATGCATGCCAGTTGGGATCAGAGTCAGTGCTAGCACACCCTGCTGCATTACAATGACCATTTGTATGAGGCGATGAGAGATTGGCATCAGTCGATGTTCTCTTCCCTCTGTTTGCAAGGGATTGGCAGTGAGCACTGGAACACCTGTGGACCAGAATGGTATAATAACAACTTTGTTTCCTATGGAAATGATGTGTTTCCTGACTTGGGCAACATTAGGCTAAGATTAGAAAATGAGACAGGCAAGTGGCAGGACAAACATTTACTCTCTGCTCATTTGATGTGCTTTTTATGTATATTTTAAAGAAAATATACTTAGGGAAGAAAATGTATTTTAAAACACATTCATAGTCCACGTCACCAAACTTTTCTTTATTTGGAATGCAACTGGAATTTAGCAGACCATAACTGTAAAAATACATTATTCATATACACCTTTAGCAAAAAAAAAAAAAAAAAACAGTATTGAAAATATATCTAAAAAATATACAGTGAAAAAATAACAGCAGAATAAAAACAAATTTGCAGGGGGAGGAGGAGGGAGGGGTGTAGGAAATATTTTACAAGGTAACTGAGGAATGCCAACACGTAACAGTCATAGTTTCCTCTGCCTTCAGTCCTCTGGTACGATCCAGACGTTTGGTACCAATGTGTGCACACTTCAGAAGAGACAGTTCATGCACTTCACAGCCTTGCTGCCATAATCCACACACTCCGGTCCAATGCACTGGCAGCAGGCGTTGTGAAACCAGCGGTACTTGGATCCTCCCATTGACTCACAGTACTGTTTACACTGATGGATGGACAGGCAGTCATCAAAGTAGACCACAGTGCACATGTTTTCTAGAATAAATATAAACAGGAAACAGAAAGGGAAATGAGTCACAGGTAAACAAATAAAATATGAGCATTTTAAAACGATTACCTTTAACCCTCAACCTCTTACTTTTACTGCTGGCATACCTTTTATTTGCTAAAACTGAGTACAACCATATGTTTTGAAGAGCTTAATGATTTAACTGCTTGCCTTTGGGGGAAAACTGGTATGACTATGACTTCATGGGTAAAAGTAGAGGCTTAAAGCTCGACAGCTAGAGGAAAAACGATGGCAGCAAGCAACAGTTCTAACAGTCAAGCAATTTCCTAAACTCAAGGCTTAAACTCAACTACACACACACACACACACACACACACACACACACACACAGAGATTTTTCTCCCAACAAATCTGATGAAAATCCATCACGTAGTTCTTGAGTTCTCCTACCAACGAACAAACAAACCAATACTTGTGCAACCTTTCTCATCCTTAGCACGGGCAAAAATGCTTCATTTTCATGTGCCAGCTTTCATGTAATATGTTAAATAATAATCTACAATGTATATATATTTAAAAAACATTTTAAGAAGCGGAAGTGTTACCTTGGTTGTCATAGCTGGCATGGATGCTGTTGCCAGGAATAGAGACATTCTGGTGCTGGTCGTCCAGGGACTCCAGGAAGGACACCAGGTTCTCGTGATGGGACAGCTCCTCTGCAACTGGGAAGGACACCACCATCATGTTGATCGGCGCGTCGCCTTCCGTCAGGGCACGGAACAGCGAGGGGATCGGACGGTGCAACTCCTCCACGGTGCTCTTTGACGTGGCTGGAGAGTCGCTGTAGTTCTTGGGGTTACACATCCCTAACGGAAAAAGATAAAAAAAAAACCCACATTTTTAAAAACTACAAAAATTGCTCATCTCAATTTAAACACCAAGACATTTTGGGAGGTTTATTTCCACTGGTTTTGGGATACAGCAGTGGAGTCTTGTATTTTTTTCATAATCTTGCGTATTTTTAGCAGCAAGGGAGGGGAGTTCCACAAACTCACCACTAGACACCACTAAACGGAGATTTAAATAGTTTTCCGCAGGATTTCAACACATGGATAGCTTCATACGACCACATGGCTGTCATGAGTATCTCACCTCAATTAGGATCATTTTAAACATTTCATTTAATTTCCAAATACAGTAGTAATCACTTGACCAAATCCCCATATCCCCTGATATGATCTTCATAACCATTTAAATGAGGCAAAGTGAATTATATCTAATAGGTAAATCAAATAATGGCGAACTCAGGTTTACAGAGGAATTGGATTACAAAAGCCACGCTAAACGCTGAGCCAGCGCAGCTGTTTTAGATAAAGCGTACACACGGGCCCTCCCTCCTCTTCTTTAACATAAAAAGTGTGTTCTCCCCACCCCTCCTGCACCGAGCTGCCCTAACCACTCACAGATACACACTTCAAAGTAGCCAACATTTGGCACAGATAACATGTTTAGAGTGGAAACTTACTTAAAGCAGTCAAACAGTTAGGACTGCAAAAGAAAAATCAAAACATGGAACTGCACTTGCTTAAAGCTATATGCTAACCTCAATGTGATGTACAGGGGGAAAAAAAGAGGAATCTGAGATGAAAACATCACTGAAACATCTGTGCACGAGGAACAGCAGCGGCGAGTTCACCGCTCTGTCAGATACTTGTGTTTGTCATCCACATGAAAGAGCGTTAATAAAGTCTCCTTGTCAGCACCTGCAGTAATATCTGTCTGTCACAGCTGATCTGAGAACCTGCAGGTAGAACCCAAATGGAAGGTAAGACACACAAAAGACTACAAAGAGACACAACACATAATTTTAAGGAAATGCTAAATAACCAGATAGAGAAAAACCTGGATAAAAAAAAAAAGGACATTCATGACTGACAAAAAAAAAAAAGAATCAACCACATGAAGACACAGAAAGACAACAAAATAAAAACAAAAGCATGACATGCACAACATCACCAAACAACATGCAAATAAACCTCCCCAAAAAGACCACAGCAACACAAAACAACATGTAAAGCAGCTTGTAGTCTCTTTCACGCAGCCCGGAGGAGGGATTGCTGCACCTTCGTCGGGCCTCACTTTTCACACAAATATTGCACAACAGCTCCGCAAAAGAACATCCTTCTTCATCACATTGTTATTTGCTTTTAATGAACAAAACAAGGTCAGAGCAGAAAAAAAACAAACTCCAGTCCTGCCTTGTACAGAAGGGGGCTACCATCCTGTATGGAGGGGGTACACCTCTGAGGCAGAAGTCGAGCCACAGCTATTGGACCGTCGCTGTACAAAAAGAGCCCACATGTCCCACTTCTATGCAGCTGGGGTCACAGATCTGAACCCATCTGTGTCTTATTGTCTCAGAACTTTTAAATTCATCACTACGTTTTAAATTCCACTACAAAGCTGCTCTGACTCAAGTACGCCCGACCCTCCCATTACACATCAAATCTGGTTGTTTGGGGGAGCCACACACCACCAGCACCTCAGTCTGACGGGAAAAGGTCAGATTCATCCGAGCGGGTCGACTTCTTCCTCCTTTCATCTGGTGGAAACCTGGAGACGTCTGCCGCCCATGTGGAGGCATTCACGTAACAATACGCCTTTAATTTCCTCCGCTGTGATGAACAAGGCCGCTCTCGGCGCCGCTCTGCATTAACCCCCACTATGTCACGTTTTCAGAAGCACCTTCCACGTCTGGCTTCACTCACCTGACACTCATCCTGTATAAGAGACCCAACACTCTGAACAAACTGGTTCCCTTTTAAGCCCACATGCTTCTCGGCTGTCAAAGGCGTTACAGTCACAGTCTTGTCTTTCACACACAGGAAGGGCTCTTAGCGAGGCGACACGGAGACACGACGCAGGCGTCCACGTATGAAGTCACCAGTGTCACAAGTCCTTCAGCTATAACCGCACAATCAATAAGAGGCTTGATTTTCAATTCTATTTTCATTTCTCATTATTTACTCCTTTCACATTATGTGCAACTAAACCAGATTGGTTCTATTGCATATACAAGGCTATGTCTACATTATATAAGGTGCATCATGATTACATTATTGATATATTAAATACGTTCAGTTTTTATTTATACATTCATTCATTGGACTTTATAGTACCTCACATTTAACATGTAAGAGACGTATAGCCATTCATCTGCTGTAGCAGTTCGCAGGAGCGGGAGTCTATCCAAGCTGACTGAGGGCGTGAGGCAGGGGAGACTCTGGGCAAGACGCCAGTGCACTGGCGTCTGGCACTACCTTATGGGTGATAAATTCTACATCCCATGATGGTCAACATCTCACTGCCATGAATATATCAAAGATGATACTATAGTCTTATTACAAGTGATTGTGAAATTGGTAATGTAATAAACTTCCTTTCTAAGTACAATATTTTCTGCACTATTATGCGCACCTTCAATGAATGACCTATTCTAAAACATTTTTATATATAAGGCGCACTGGATTATAAGGCTCACTGTTGGTTTTTGAGAAAATATGTATTAGTTAGTTTCTTCACATTAATCATTAGCGTTAACATATTATTGTTGACAGTACTGGTGAACAACTGTACCATACTGGTGAAGGTTAAAAAAAAAAGCATTAAAAAAATACACGTATATTCAAAACTTAACGTGTAGTGTATTAAAACTTGTCCTGACTTTCGGATTTAATTTTCTGACTTAATAAAAGATGTCAAAAGCACAACAACCAATCACCCGGACCACCACAGCGCACATGTGGATCCTTCTCCCACAGCTCATCCTAAAAGTTTAAACCTCATTTCGGAGACAATTAGCCTCCATCTGACCACAGCAGTTGGTGGAAACGAGAAGCAGGAACCTCCACATGGCGAAGTCTTAAAAGTGGGATGAAATGAGGAAAATCTTAAGTCAGAATTAATTAAAGTAACTTCAAATTCTCCTTCCCTCCTGTGGTTTCATTCTAAATTAAGCCTTACAAACATTTGAAAGCGGCGGTCCAACACAAACCTGACAAACTCCCGTGTACTCAGCTGAACTCCATCGCTGCCGACGAACGGATCTGTTCTGCAGATGTTCAGTTTCTCAAAGCTCAGAGTAACTAACCTGCGGTGGGCTTTAACGTACAGCACACGGCTAATAAAGGACATGCTACACTCACCCACGCAGTCGCAGCACTCTTCCCAAAGGTTACCCAGGCACAGCATGCACTCTTTGCAGCAGGAACAGTTCCCGTCTGTCGGACGACACTGGCACAGCTCCTGCAGGAAAACACACGCAAAGACATAAAGAACCGAAGCACAAAACAGAAACGAACGATTGGCCACAAATCATCCATGAAATATTACGTAACTGACTCATGATAAGAATGAACTGCAATCGTGTTTCACTCAATATGATCCAAAATAGTTCTGGTTAAGGAATAGAAAGAGCTTCCCGCAGAAAACAGGATATTTCAATTCAACTTTGATCAAAACTACAATAAGAATATTCACAGGAAGGTCGTCAGTGTAACCTGTGTGATAGTGTAGGTCATATCAAAGTTAAAAGCCAGACAGCAGACAGACACAAATAGTCGTCTCATTAAGACATCAGCGGATAATAAAGCAACACAAGCCATTACAAGACAGTTTGTCTACATGTGGAAGCATGTGATGAGGAATAAACCTCTGCTGGCTTTTAGAGCAGGTTGAGACACATTGAATATCCTAAAATTCAAATCACCTCGAGAGGTCTGACTGAGGCTCAGCGGACAGACAGACAGACAGACAGACAGCAGGGGGACACAATAAAATACATAAATACGAATTATACTTAATTATAATATAGTGTTTTATGTAAATGTTGCATTATTATAGGACAAAGCCAAATGACATTCAGCCAATGAAGCAGATATTAAGGTATTAAAGGTATTAAATCAAGATTGCTGGAGACACATTCAGTGTAATATTCACAGTCTGTAGCAGGAAAGAGATTATACCTAATCAATCAGACAATATCTCAATTTTGTCAATAAATAAAGTCACATTAACTACACATTATGTACTTTTCATGTTTGAGATTTTTTCCATCCAAGTCTTGCTGGTTGCAAAGTCACTGGCGCTACTATGTCCGAGCTAAGAGCTGAAAATTATCCCCATCATTCACTCATTCATTCACCAATAATTCACCAATAAATAAATCAATTAATCAGCCACACTGGTTTATCAGAGCACCTCACAAAATTATCTCCAGCTAAACCGATCAGATGCTCAATAGACCCTAATAAATGAAAAAAACTTCTGATAAATATTTAAGACATTGAACGTGAAGTACTTTTACTTTCATTCATTTCATGTAATGTTTGATCAATAAACCTTTTTTTAAATTTTGATTATTTGACTTTTAATTCTTCTTTTTCCCCATACTTTTTATACTAGTAAAATATTTCTGCCTGTGCTCCACAGCGAACGAAAAGCTCGGTGTATCACATTTCAGAGAAATCTTTTGAGAGCTAAGTTTCCTTTGAATCTGTTTTCTCTACCTCTGACGCCAAGAACATTAAATTAGGAAGTCGAATAAAACAGATATTCCAGATATGTGTACGGAAGACTGGCCACATGCTGTCTTGTTTACCTTTTATTGCTTCTGGATATTACCAGGTTAAATACGGAGGGCATCCAGTTTCACGTCAAACGGCCACATGCAAGTGCAGACTCAGTCAGAAAGTTTGGTGGAAAGTTCTCCGGGGGGAAGAAACATGAGCAGTCCGACAATCAAACCAATCAAAGTCAACAACCCCAAGGTCATGTGCACCGAGCAATAACAGTAGGTAACTACAGACTTCCTGGTTGTGTTTGAGCCTCAGCCATTGGCCCAGTTTTCACTCAGACTCTCACTTTGATGAAAAATAGGTGCATCGATAAAAAACTGGTTTTAGCTCAGACATATTGACCGTAATACAACGTGAGCATGTTGGCGCAGGAAGCAATAACAACAACAACAACAACAACAACAACAACAACAGGTGTGAGACCAAAGCAAGTAAAATAAAACCATCATTTCTACTGTGAGTCACACAAGAAAGGGGAGTTAACAAGACTGTAAACGGAGGGAAATTTGATCCATATTTGTCTTTCACATGTGATTTTTGTTTTTTTTCTTTCATTTTTTGAAATATCTTCATGGAGTTTCTTCCAGCATCCAAAAACATCAGAACCCAGAACTCCTCTGTGAAAGGAATGAAAAGAGGGTGAGCCCGTCAGGAGGTGCTTTTTCTCCCCTCACTGTTCTCTCCTGACGCGGAACAGGGAGCACATTCCTCTAAGTCAAGGTCACCACAATGAGGAGGGAGGCGAGGGTGGTAGGGGTGGGGGGGGCAAACACCTGGAGAACAGAACATGGCTGCTGCCCCCCTCTCTCTCTCTCCCCAAAACAACCCACTTTCTTCCTCCTTTCCTTTCTCCTTTGACTTTTTTTCTCTGCTTACCCCCCCCCCCTTTCTGTCCTCATCATGTTACTCCTTTCTCTTCCCTTTTACTTTCATTCATGTTCTTGTTTTATACTCCTTCTCCTCCTCGATATCTTTATAGAGGCCCTCCAGTGACTCCCCCAGAAAGAGACGGCCAAACCTCGCAAAGTTCACTTCATCACCGGAAAAACCTCCGATCACGTCTGATCCCAGGAATCATTATGAGTCTGAGACGTAGAACTCTAAAAAAAAACAAAAAACTAAAATAGACATCCCAGAGTACAAAATCAGTTCATGTTTCACTAATTTTAAGCATTTTTTGTTCATTGATTTATTTCCTCTCTTGAGTTATGTTCTCAACCCCATTGGCTTGTCTGAAGGATTGAATCTACACGATGAATATACTGTATATAAAACCTGGAACATTGGGGCACAGCCAACGATCAATATAGTATTTTTTCCTTAGCATTACTTAGCCAACACGTTTTCCTGAGAATGTGATTTTCTTACTTCATAGTCAATTAGCTTCTGATCTCTGCCAAATGTTCAGCGCTTTCATGTCTGTTGATTTGTGTATTTGTTTGTCTGTTAGCAGGTTGTGCAAAAAAACACCAAACTGTTCTGATGATTTAAAAGAAAATTACCGTAATTTGCTCAAATAAATCCAATCTGGTCATTATGCAAGAATTGTGACACAAATACTGACGTGGAAATAATGAAAACGGCCACAAGAAACTTCATTCAAAGCCAGTCACTGAAAAGCATCGAATAATGTAGTTATCCAGAGGCAGAACTTTATGGCATTTTATATCTCCATCCACCTGTATTGTTGCTGTCTGCCTTCAAACAATCAGTTTTATAATGAATTTAAAATACTAAAATCACAATAGCCTTCTTTCAGAAAAATGGACACTATTCTGTTTCTAGACTCTCAAATGTGACAATTTATCGCATTTCTTTGTCTTAAAAGACAGTAAAATTAATAATCACTCAACCCTCGGTACAACTAGCGGATAAATGAGGACTGGAAGTTGAAATCCTACGTCCCAACATGACGTCTGTCAGAAACCGCAGGAGTCAGTTTAACATCAGTCAATCAAACGTCAGTCAGACAAACATCAGTCAGTCAAACGGGCTGCAGGGAGAACGTGAGCATGAGCCTCCTCGTCCTGCTGCTGCTTTGAGATCTGCCGCCACGCCCTGCCAAACAGCCCAGTCTGGAAGGAGCTGCGGCTTTTGATTCCCTACCAACTCTATATTTCACTCAACCGGCCTCCCCCCACAGACACGCACACCTCCTCCTGACCTGAGCCTCCCCTCCCCTCCTCCTCTTCCTCCTATGTTCTCCCACCCTCTGGGCTTTTGGGTAATTCAGACAAACGACTTGATTTGGCAGCAGAGCGTAAAAAGCGAGCGTTGGACCGCAGATCCCACTAATCACCAGCAACACGTAGTTCCTGCAGGAGGGCTGGAGGCAGGAAGGTCTCTCCTTCGCGACACCATCGCTCTCGCCTCTGACAGCGAGCGAGTTGGTGTTGGCAGTGTCTCAGGGGGTAGAGCTTTGTTGAGCAATGATTCATCGGCCTGAATAAGCCAACTGGAAGCAAAGAAGAACAAGCAGAGCCACAGTATTCTGTTGATCTCAAAGATTTACAGGGAACGAAAGCAAAGGGGGGAGAAGGTAGAAGACCAAACAATCTGCAAACAGAGGCTTTATTTCTCAAAAAGCCCTGAAGTGTTCTAAGAAATCCATTCAAATATGGGAATTAGCCTCACAAATTTAAATACATAAAAGTAACAGGAAACAAGAACCAACGCAGTCACAGACTGCAACATCCTGCGACACCCCTGAATTCTAAATTTTACCCTGACCTACTTGCATAGGTCAAAGATCAAAGCTAGTGCTCTGACCTACTTTCATAGATCAAAGCTTGTGCTTTGATCATCAATTAATAAAATAACAGACAAATCAATCAATTTGTAAGTAGAGTCTTGGAGAAACAGGTGCCCCATAAAACCAGCAACATTGAGGTCTGTCAAACATCCCATTTGGAGTGTGTTGTGTTTTTAACGGTGAACCAAAGTTCGACATACAGTAATAAATACATCGTCTTGGTGAACTCTTAAAGCTACAAGAAAATCTGACAGAAGTCTTGTTAACTATGGGACGCCACCCCGCTGCCCCCACCCCCACCTTTTACCCTTCAGACGTGAGGGGAAAAAGTGACACAAAGAAAGCGATGCCATAAAGTCAACAAATGGGTTATAATGAAAACAGAAAAGGTAGAGCCGTAAAAGGAAAGCTCACATTCAAGTGGAATAAAGGGAGAATCTGAAGTGTCTCAGGTCGACAGGTGAGCATGAAGCTGGACATTTACTTCACATCTCTGCTCAGTCCTGGAAAAAGCCTTCACTTGGCTTATCGTTGGAATGCATCGACATTCTTCCAAACAGATTCCATCTTTGTTCTCCTTGCCAGATCTCCATCAGGACCTGGGCAGATTTCAACTTGAATTTGGCCACTGCTGGATATTCTAACAAAACTGACTTCCTTAAAGACCAACAACAAACGAAAGATATTTTCCTTTTTGGAATGCTACCATTCTGCACGGAGTCCATCAGACTGGATTAATGCTTCTTTAAAATTGTACGAAAATAAGCCCTGATGGCTCTGTTTCTGCTGTTAAGTCGAGCTCAGCTCCAGACAGCATTCAGCTTGTGTTCTAGTCAGAGGAGTGTGTTTACACAAAACAGCTGTAACACTAAAGGGTGAAAGCAGGACCTTGGCTCCAGCTGCACAGAAATTTCACAGTTTAATCACCAGAAAAGCTTAGTTTAGATCAGTGTTCATAAGACCAGCAATAATAAAGGGGTCTCAGTGGGATAAAGCTCGTGTGTGTGCACACTTTAAATATCCAATAGCAACACAAAAACAAGAACCAATGCAGTCACAGACTGAAACATCCCACGACACCCCTGGATTCAACATTTTACCCTGACATACTTGCATAGGTTAACATCAAAGCTGGCACTCTGACCTACTTTCATAGATCAAAGCACTAGCTTTGATCTATGGTCTTACTCACACTGGCCTTCTCCCTCGTCTTTCTATCTTATCCGGTTCCTGAGTGTACAAAAGTTGAAATTTGAACTTGACCTAGTTTTCTCAAGGTGAAGGTCATCATCTAAATTTTATCCCCTTTGCTGCCCGAGTCATGTGCTTTTTGTTTCATGTTTCTATCTGCAACGGTTGCGAAAATATTTGGTGGACTGACGGACGGACGGACGGACGGACGGAGGAACACACAAACGCTGTCAATTACATTACATCACCGACTTGAATTGGGATATAATGATGTTGGCCTCTTGGCGTCTAACAAACAGAACTACAAAGAACATTTTCAGAGTCTGCAAATCCATATTAAGCCACTTCCAGTAATGTGGATTAATGCAGATATGACTGCATTTTTAGGGGACCAGGATTATACAACATTCAGCATCTACCACTTTCTCGAAGCGTCTTTCGAGAAACACTGATGTCCGTTACCTGGATGAGACATTTGCTGACATCGCTGGCGCAGAGGGCTTTGTTGCAGCCGGAGGTCAGGGACAGCCCTGATAGGAGGAAGAGGAGAGCGACGACAGGGGGGAGGATCGTCTGACCGGGCCTCATCCTGACGGCTCACCAGCACAGCACTGGAAACACCTACATCAACACAATACACGGGACAGGACCTCAGAGCCCGGGGAGGGTGAGGGTGAGGACAAATAAACAAAACTTCATCCCAAACATTCCCAAAGAGGGAAAGACGAGTTGCAGTTGTTTTCTAGTCAGGTAAAGAAAAAAAAAGACCCAGAGAGAAGAGATGAATTTCTGAAGCTTTTAAACATACCTTATACGACTGATGGCTAACATTTGGTTAAGTAGACAAAAAAGAATAATTTGTCAGACATAACAGTAATAAAACAAACTATTTTTATCTCCTTGGGATATCTTGTAACCACGTTGGAGATCACATTTCATAAAAAGAAGGAGATATTTGAACAACTGTGGTGGTTTGAGTGGAGCCCTAAGAGAATTTTTTTTTTTTTTTTTAACCTAGCAACGGCCCTGGTCCTAGTTTGTTTTTGCAAAACCTCAAATGAAGAAAAAAAAGGGATCTGAACTAAAAATAAATTTAACAATCCACAGCATTACTCAAAAATGTGACTGATTTTGGGCCTGATTTGCACTTTTTTGATGAACATGATTGCAGGAACTGATTTCTTTTTTCTTTGTATTTTTCTTTGTATTAAAATGTGCAAAAACGACGAAAAGGAGAAGGTTTTAAAACAGTGAAACGTACACTTTCGGCACTGGAGCAGAAACTGACATGAAGCGAAGCATTTCATTCAAAGCTTCACTCACGTTGTTGTGGAATAAGAACCCACATCTGGCAACATCAGCTTCCTTCACCTAGTTTTTTGTTGGGTTTTTTTCTCCAAGGTTAACGCTTTATCACGTCGTCTAGTCTACATTTACACCTCAGCACTCTGGTGCACATTGTTCCGTTTCACATGTCGGGACAGAAAACATGTGAGGAACATTAGCTCCCTGAGCGCTGAACGTGTTTCTTCACCTCTTTTACGCTCATCCGGAACACCTAAACTTTCTTTTACGCGTAGCGCCAAGAGAACCGAGGACAGAAATCAACGAATCGGTGATAATTAGAATCTCAGACTCACCTCGACGCTATTAACGAGCTCGCAGCTTTTCTTTTTCAGAAGCAGTGTGGCTGTTTTCTCTTTGAACTTCTCCAGGATGGAGTTGTGCCGCCTCTCAAGTGTCCACTGTGTCCAGAGGGCGTCAGTCTCTCCGCAGCAGAACGCGACAGGCAGTCGGCCGCCTTAAAGGCGCACACTCCATTTTCTAGCCGATGTTTCTGCAGGCAAACGCCGGGCCTAAGGTCACCAGCACCGGTCTTCTGTCTTCACGAAAGGACAAGAATCAACGATCCACCTCACTGCTTCATAATCGAGGCGCCATTCGTAACTGAGCCTCGCTGGGGTCGTGTGCGTAAAAGTCCGGCGCGTAAAAACCTCGGTTTGTGTGCTTTTTTTTTTTTGTTTGTTTGCTTTTTTTTTTTTTTTTTTTTTGCCAAATACTTCGGTTGGATGTCCTCGACGGCTTTGTTTATCTGCCTTTTCACAAGCAAACTTTTCTTTGCACGCCACCCCCCATTTCCATTAAACAATCCTTTGTCCGCGATCTTATCAGCGCCCTTGTAAGTGCGCTCATTAGGTGAGAAAAGGTTGAGGAGCTGTGAAGTGGAGCAGACCTCCCGCTGAGAAGCGTCCCTCCGCTCACTAAGAAGCGGCTCAAGAGCTGCTCGGATGGTGATCCTTATCTCCACGGGTGTTTCCACTGTTTCCTTAAGACTTCAGCAAAAAAAACAAAAAAAACTGCAACAGGCCTCACTTTCAACCTCGAGGGAGGAAGGTCAAAGTGGACCCACTGACACTCTTTCAATCAGTCAAATCGATTTAAATAACAAAAACAAGAGGTTTTTCTTTTCAGGAAAAGACAACTAAGACGAGGGGGAAAAAAATAAGTTAAAACCTTTATTGCGATTTAAAAAAAAAAAAAAAGCCAGTAAACTGGAGTCCTGTGGGTTAAAATGGGCTGGTTCGCCTTAAAGACAAGTGACTCAGTCTGTAATGACAAATAAAGCAGAAAAATACCGCAAAGTACAAGTTAAAAAAGTTACATGTTTGAATGTCAAAACCTCCAGTGCTTGTCTTACTAAAATCAGTAACCTTTTTTCCACACAGGATTTTTAATTTATAACGATGTCTTTGTGGGCAAACAGGTCAGACACAAATCAGCATCGTGCGTGGAATCTGATATGCTGTATATACAGTGTATATGTTAGTTTCTGGAGTTGTTTTGATGTACAATGAATTTATAGGTTTATTATATTCATAATTGATAGTGATTGGGTTCAAAAGGACCAGCAAAACATGTATGAAATTATTAATTCAGCTAAAATAGTTTGAAAACGTTTTCCCTCCATGAATATTATACAATGCATCATGGGAATAATTTAAATTATATATCATATTATACAATGCATCTTGGGAATAATTTAAATTATATATCATCAGCACCATAAATATTTGTCACTTAATTTGCATATAATAGAGACCTGTTACATCAGTCACATTTGATGCGTTGTCTATTGTCACCTCTGATGCAAAGTTGTGTGCAGCGACACCTGCTGGCTGAAAACACTCATGATGAAAAATGTGATCCGAGCTACAGTAGATCAGACTGAAGAAAGTCCAGACAGCTGTTTCCTGCAATTATTTTAAAAACAACCCCACATCTGTGGAACAAGTGAGCTTTCTATTCGGTTCTTGAAAAAAAAAACATTTTCACAAATCAATATCATTTGATAGATCTGATTTGATTAATAACTGAGTTGACAGCCCTACCCAATGCGCAATGCCTGTTTTTTTGTTAATTTCTTGTGCAGCATTGATGACACCCGCAGAATTGTTTAATTTCACAACAAATAAAATTTATTCAATTATATATTACAAATATGTACAAGTCATGTAACAAGTAAATATTAAAATAGACATTTTTAGAACTATCGTTCAAAAGGCATTATGTTGAAAAAATAGGTTTTATTGTGATCTCACATTGAAACTGTAAAAGTAAGTTGTTTTTCCTTGGAAGCCACAACAGACTTTAATGTGCGCGAGACACAATGGACAACACATGAGTGAGGCTGCAAAAAAGACAGAACACAATGTCAAAAAAAAAAAAAAAAAGAGCTGGAACACTTCAGTAAACCTCACAATTAAGTCCACAGTACAGCTTTTTAGGAAAAAAGTACAAACAACGCAATGCATGCATAGCATTTAATTGCCAAAGTCAAAGAACACCAGCTGTGGCGTGGAACTCCAGATGAGGAAGGAAGAAACGGTAAAAACAAAAAACAAAAACACAACAGAAGCCAACACATGCTTAAGATTTTAAGCCAACAACAAGAAGAACATCACGAACGAGGAGGACACTCGATATAAAAACCAACTTTGGTCCATTAAAACATGAGACAAAACGAGTTTACAATCAAAATATCTATTTGTTTTTTTACAAGTTTAAAACAATAATTACATGACTATTTACAAATGCACAATTGTTTATGTATAAAATAAGTTAAAAAATTAAGAGCACAGTCTGTACACAATGTATGAACACTCACTTTGAGAACAATTGAAATCTTTCCGTTGTGTGACCCTGCTTGTTGAGGAGCCATAGCAGGTGGCCGTCGCCCAACATGTCGCTTCTCGCTTTTGCTCCCCGAACTGCCCCCGACCCAGCTTTTGGTCTCTGCTCTTCCGAAATCCTGAACCCCCTTTTTCTGTTTAAGGAACAGTCTTTCCGCATGACAGGTGTGACATTCTGCTCTTACAGAGATCAGGAGCTTAGTTGTCTCGTGTTTAAGTGCTCTTTCATATTACCGTCACATTCTAAGTGCTTCACATTTCCTTTTCCTCCATTGTGTGGGCTGTTTGTCGCATCTGCAGTGCGGCTGCTTCTGGGGCAAAGCGGCGTCTGTTCCGAGGTTCATATCGGGGTGAGGTCGAAGTCGTCGTTGACCTCCACCAGCGGGATGTAGAACTCGGGGATCTCAAAGATACTGGTGGACTTGTACGTGGCCGGGTCCAGCTCCTGGAGTTTGAGCTGCCACTCCAGACGCTGCACAGCGTTCAGGGCCGCCGCCTCGTGCTGCTGCCTCATTAGAAGGCAGGTCTGCAGGAAAACAGCATGGGATTATTGTTTAATCCATCCAGATGTTTTCATTTAGGTTATTCTCACAAAGACAAAGAAAAGCACAAAGACTTACTTCAAAACCAGTCAGTTAGACCAGACATTTTAAAATTGTGATCAGGTTTTTCCATTGTTCAGTGGTTGTGTGGGGAAGTTTATCTCCTGGATATGAAATTATCATCTTCATGTAGCAATACACACTTTTTTGAAGCTACTTTAGTGTTGAATGTGGTGCACCCGCTGAACGAGCTCCACTATGTGTTAACATTCAGCTTACAGCTGAAGTAGTAGTTGCACAAACATTTTATCTCAACAGAGGAATCCACAAGTCTCTTCTACAGATGCAGTAAACAAAATAAAAATGAAATCAGTTTAGCTTTTCTACCCAATATTTCTAATAATAAATTAAAACCAGGGCCACAAATTTGATTGTGTGTGCTGTTCCCAGAAGAAACAGCTGGCTGCTACTTGACTAGTGTGGAATGGAGAAAACAATACTCATCTAGCACCAATCACATAACTTCATTATAACCACGCAAGTCATGGATTATTGCATTAGCAGGAAGGATCTTGGTTGCGGACTAAAAACACAAAAGGAACTGTAAAATAATTAGCAAGCATAAGGAGAGTTCAATGTTGGGGTCAAGTTGAAATATTCTTGTAATGCAAAAATCTGAAAACAAGTGTCTAATATTTTGAAGTTTGTTTTGCCCAGTTTGAAAGCAACTTCTCTGAAAATGATGTCAGAGCTGAGTGTCAGGAATATCTGTTAAACTTCCTGCTTTATTTTCACATAAACAACATGAAAACCTACAGCAACAAAAAACAATGGGCTGTCTATGTTTGCTGGTGCTGCAGACTGTCGAGTGTACTAGGGTTCAGTGTTGATTTTCTGCATCACTACTGTGATGTTAGTCTGTTCAGTTCATTTTGAGTTCAATAGCATCTATTGGCCCACTACGCAGACTTCAGCATTTTTAGTATGCGTACAGGGATTATTTTTGGAGCTAAAGTGTTCCTGTTCTGTCATTAGAATATATCAACAATTATCAGCTCAAGTTGAATTAGAACAAAATCGATAAGTCAAGGAAAGAGGTTCAATGGAAAGATGTTTTTCTTTGCTAGTATGTGTTTTTGTAGATTATTAGTAAATATTACAGATAGTTTTAGGCTGAAAAACACAAGTATTTTGCCTTATTCTGTGCAGATTGTAAATTTGCAATGGTCAAAATAACACAATTTATTGTTTAAATCAGAACAAATACATTACTTTGTGTTGAGTTCACGTCATAAATCAAACATGATGGATAGATGGGCAGAAAAAATTCAGACATCTTACCTTTAGTTTATCAAACTTGTCATCGACGTCTTGTAACCAGGACATAAACTGTCTGGCGTTGAATCGGTCTCTCACTGATGTTTTGCCATCGTCATTCTGCGGACAAGAAGCAACAAGTTTTAACAACAGACCAAAACCACTGCGGTGTAAACCCTGACCTTTTCTGTAAGCCATTTACCTGGATGTCTTGGGGCATGTTGTAGACTTCAGCATCCAACAAAACTGTACAGGCACTGAAAGGAAGCGTCTGATTGGCTAGTGTTCGAGCTGCCCGGTAATGGACTCGTAGAACTTCTTGTTCATTTGAAACAATCAGCTTTTCCTGATGGAAAGAAGCAAAATGAATCTAATTAATACTGCGAATCCAAACTTACATTCGGTGTTCATGATCTTAAGCTGATATGTTTTAAGTATTTAGGAAATATATAAAGCGTATAAAGCAGCTTCATGAAGCTTTGTAAAGAATAAAAGTGGCATCAGAATGTCTGGAGGTAATCACCCCCGACCCCCCAAACAAATCCACGTCTAAGAAGCAAGCGCACATACCCTCTCAATGCTGTGTTGCAGTCTTAATTTCATACGAACAACCTCCTGTTGTTTAAACATCTCTTTCAGTTGCTCAGGTAACGATGGTGGAGGTGTTATCTGTTCAAAAGATGGAGAGGAAGACGTTTCAAAACATTTTCTCAGCACAGCACTTCATATTCATTGAGCACCACACAGATGTTTCAGACTAGAAAAAAGATGTCTTGAGCACACTTTGTTTATTCTAGTTCCAACTTCAGTTCTGGCAAATTTATCCAAATTTAAACATTGATGCATTTTTGACATATTTAAAGAGAATAGTTCAGAAACGTGTTGTATACAGTAAAAGTAATTGCCACCATCTAAAAATTCAAGTCAGTGTCACATTAACCTTGATCGGATTCAATCTTATCAGTTTTTTAACCATTTTAATTTTTACCAAATAATTAATTTTCTTAAAGAGGAATATCAAAATTTATGTTGGTATCCTATAAAACGATCACACGAACAGATATGAAAAGCAACTTACTGTTGGTATGCAGAGCTTGCTGAGTGGGTTCCCATCTAAGAGATAGGATCCATTAAAGGTGACGTATTCATCATAATACTGTGGCGGTTGGGGCGTGACGCTGCACAACACTTTGCGTTTCTCCTCGATCTTCTTCCGGATATGCAAGAATTCATAATAAGGGTTGGCCCTCTCTGTCTGGTAGGGCTGAATCTCCTCCAGCTTGACAGAATCCACGATAGCAGCCAAAGACTGCTGGCCTCGCTCCTTCTCCTGTTGGCTCATGGGGCACGACTGTGAGATCGACATTTTAGGCATCTTTCTCTTGCGTGGGTGAGGCACGTGGATGTCCATGTCCTCGTCTGCAGAACGAAGTTTGACCTTGGCCCCTGAAGAATCTGAATCCCGGTCGCCGGACTGTGGAGAGCAGCTCCCAGAGGTGCTGCCGCTGGAGTTGGTCGGACCTGCTGATTGGACGGTGCTCTGACTCTGCTCTTCACTGGATGAAGACGATTCTGACTTGTCGTCGGCAGGGGTCACGTCCATCGGCTCTGACGTGGCCTCGTCTTTGGACTCACTGGAGCCCTCTGTGGTCAGACCACCTTCAACTGATGAACCCTCCGTTGTATCAGAAACCACAGCGCTAGAGCTCTCAGAGCTTTGCAGGACATCAGTCATTTCTTCCACTTTGTGTTCAGGGCTCTCACTACGGGACGATGCTTGGGGCAAACTGTCCTTTTGCTCTATCTGAGCATCGACACATGAACCTGCAGTGTCAGCGAGATGTCTTAATTTCTTACAGTCTTGGTCACTCACATCTATATCCCCTTGAGAACTTTCACCCTCTAACCTCATGGTGCCAAAGCACAGCAGTGACTCCCCTGCAGCGGAGCTGGGAACGTGCGAACTGGTGGATGGGACAGGACTTCCTAAACCGTCTGCTCCGAAGCTTTCTGAAACGGTTTCCATCGTCTCTGGTTCTGCTCCATCAGCGATCCCCATAGCTTTGTCTTTAAAGTCAGAAATATCTGTGCCACTCAATTCTGTCTGTGGCAAGTTCTCAGTTTCTGGAACTGTGACTGCTTCTATTAGTTGTGAGGCTTGTGTGTTCGTAAATGCTGACAGCTCAGCTGACAGACAAACTGTATGTATCGATGGTTGATCAGAATCCTTGTTGCATTCTGCTGGTGCGTTCTTTGTAAGACAATGGAAATCCCTTGAAACAGGATGATCTGAGGAGGAAAGAATTTTCTGCTCTGCTGACCCCGTCTGACAGCCAGTCATTTCTGGGACTGCGAGAGTTTTACTCTCAGAGTCTTGACTTAAAATTTGTGGTGGGCCGCCTTCTCGTCCCATGAGTGAATCAGAAATTGAACTCGGACACTGCTGACTGGTCAAGGTCTCCGTTTCCGCTGTGCCTTCTCTTGTTTTCAGCTCCTCAGTGGGCTGGCTATATTTTGCCACGTTTTCAACTGCTTTGCTTTCAGTCGATGAGTTGGCATCCTCATCCAGAATAGCCTTGAGGTACGGTAAATCGTGTCTGCCAGACAACGGCGTCCGATTACTTTGCGAGCCGTCGGGAGCGCTATTGCAATCTTTGTCGTGGGCGGACGGCGATCTCGTGGCTTGAATGACGAGGGAAGACTGGAGGAATGCAGGCTGAGAGTCTGAAGCTTCCAAGTTCATGTCGGAGTCGTATTCAACGTGTCTGGGCGTTAATGATGTCGCCTGACATGAATCCTCAGAACTTGCCACAGAAACCAAAGACACAGATCTGGACATGAGGCTGCAGCGCTCGCTTTCCGGTCTTGGTGATCTGGTGAGACAATTCTCCACCACAGACATGACTTTGGCACTGATGGTGGGCAAACTCTTTCCATCCAGCGACATCGCTCTGGATCCACTGCCGTCTTTCGGAGGCCTCTCTCTGCCGTGTGCGTCGGAGGCTTCGGAGCTCTTTGAGCGCATGAGGTCTTTGTTTAGACATTGTTCCGTCTTTGTTCTGTCTTTAAGCTTAGATTTCCCAGCATCCGTCAGAGGCCGCTGTTTGAGCCGTTCTCGCTCTTTTTGTTTGATTTTTTCGAGGTGTTTCCGATGCCACTGCTCAATTTCCTGGTCTTTAAGACTGAGCATGCGCTCGAAGCTCGTCTGCATCAAGTCGTCATTCACAAGCCTTTTCTCTTTGGGCTTGGTGTCTCGTGTTGCTGGTAAGACTTTTGATTTGGCCCTGTCTCCATCTGTCTCACTCGATTTGGCCTTATTGATTCTGGCCTGTTGGGAGCGGTCTCTGTGCCGCTCCTTATCTTTGTCCTTGTGTTTATCGGAGTCTCTGTCTCGTTCTCTCCGGTCTCGATCCTTCTCCGGCGCTCTAACAATTTCATCTTTTGATTTTGTCGATAAAAACTTGCCGCTGTCAGACAGATAGCTCTTCTTCTCTTCTAAAAGTAACTTCAGATTGGAGGAAGTTCCATCTCTTACTTTATCTCTCTTTTTCCTGTCACAGTCCTTTTCCTTCGAACGGTCAAATTTACTATGATCTGCGGTCTTCTCTGGAGGTTTTGCTTTCTTGTCAGAATTTGCGCGTTCCTTTTCTTTGTGATCCCCAACATTGTGATCCCTGTCTGGCTTCTCCCTATCAGAACGTTTCTCAAACTTATCTTTACTTTTTCTGCTGTCCTCTTGCTTTTTCGTGGAGGATAAAGATTTCAGCTTTTCGTTGTCTTTAAAGTTTTTATCTCCGGGTAAGAGACATGAAATTGATCCCGTTCTTTCTTTTTCCTTCCAGCGATCCACTGAATTCTGTAGCTCAGCTTTGTCATTGTGATCCGTTTTAATCCTTTTCTCCTTGTCAGGATGCTTTTTCTCCATTTTGTCCGAGTCCTTCTCCTTTCCTGAGAGCTTCTTTTCAGTTTTCTCACGTGAGCCTTTTTCAGAGGGCTCCAGCTGTTCTTGATCAGCTGTGACTCCACTTATGAGTTTCTCTTCCGTCTCTTCTTTCAAGCTGTTGCTCTGTAGCGTCTCCTCAGGAATTCGCCCTGCGCCGTAGCAGTCCACCCTCTCATCACGCTCGCAAAGCTTTGAATCCTTTACCTTTTCCTCTTTACCAGCAGCGTCCTTCCGTTCTTTTCTCATTACCTTGTCTTTTTCACGCTCCTCTCTCAGCCTCTTCT
Organism: Antennarius striatus; assembly: GCF_040054535.1. Lineage (NCBI taxonomy): Eukaryota > Metazoa > Chordata > Actinopteri > Lophiiformes > Antennariidae > Antennarius > Antennarius striatus. Next base: position 15,491,439 of record NC_090793.1, read on the forward strand.
CCTTGCCGATCGATTGTTTTTCTTTTGCGTTTCTCTCATCTTTGATAGGCGACGAATCTGAGGCCTTTTGAAGCGAGCTGTTGTCTTCACCTTCCTTTTTCACCGGCAGAGCTTCATCGGTCTCATCACTTTTGAAAAAATTCTCTTTCCAGAACTCTCTGTCGAACTCCAAATTCCTGTGACTATCTTTCCTGGCCTCCTTCTGCCTGTGGCGGCCCCGCTCCGCCTCATATTCTCTCCTGTGTTTGTCTTTCTCCTTGTGTTTAAGTTTATGCTTTTTCACTACTTTACCATCCAAGTCACTGTTTCGTAAGGCGCCTTCGGTGCTGTCGATACTGATTCCTATGCTGCCATCCTTGTGAGGACTGGAATGAACATCGTCACCATCTACGCTGGGGTCTTTCTGATGATGTTTACTTTTTTCTTTGTGTTTATACCCTTTGGCACTGGAGCTTTCAGTGCCGTAGTCTGTGTCTGTGTAGTGGTTGTACTTGACACCATCAACTGGACATGAGCTGTCATTGATGGAAATACACAGTTTAGCATTTTCCTGTTTGAGCGGTGTTTGTTTATCCGTTAGGCTGTGGTTCAGCTTTGGAGACTTAATGGATGATAAATGAAAGAGATGGACCGATGAATCATCTTTAGGACTGAATGACATCTTAAAGGAATCTTCCTCACGACCCTTTTCTGTGCTCTCTGCCACTGTTGCAAGAGAGAGAACCAAAGTTTTGCTGTTTTCTTTCCCATCCTCTTGGTTTTCCTTGTTTTTATTCTGGCTTTTGCTCTTCCTCTTTAGTTTGCCCTTGTCCTTTTGCTCAGAACTGTCCTTTTTAGACCTTGGGTCTGTTTTGACACTCTCAGAACTCTGGGAGCAGGTGGGAGAATTCCTTTTCTCCGAGAGGCTCTCAATTTCATCACTGGAGGTATCGGAGCTACAATGGACACGAGACGTCTTTTGCCTTTTCAGCTTTGAGGCGGAATCCCCTTTGCAGCTCTGCTTCCCTGCCACATGATTCCGATCTCTGTCCTCCCTTTCTCGCTGCCGTAGTTCCCGCCGGAGGATGTGTCTGTCATTCAGGGCTTTACTGAGATCCTCCTCTTCTTCCTCATCCTTGAACTCATACTCATCCAAACCAGTCCCGGATGACGATGCTTTTGTTACTGGTTTACCATCTGAGTCCTTTTCGTTATCGGAGTCTTCCATGTTGTCATCAACACTGGATGGGTTTACAGATGGTGGGTCTTCAGATTCTGCAGAACAGAGGGGATCGATGTTTAAAAGTCACAATGTCAATGACACACTATACTTTCCAAAAAAAAAAGAAGCAGCCAAGTGATTGTTTAGGTTCTGATAGGACATCATTATTACATTTTAAAGGCACTAAATCAGGCCAGCAAACCTTCGGAATATATTTTGAGTAGCACAACAGTCTGAACCTGTGCCATGCTGGTTATTCTCCGATCCATTCAAACAGTCGTTTTTCTTTTTCTTCTTCACTCGTCTGAGGTCAGCTCAGTGTTTGATATTATTGATATTATGATATTGTTATTAAAGTGTTTTATTTTAGCTGAACAGCCTGCCATTTTTGTAGGTCTTTATAGGTTTTCCCCTTTTATCAACTTCTTAATCAAACAATGCTCTTATTCTGAACAATGTCTTAAACAACCCATTTTACTGTGTTTTTCAAGGACAAATGCGCAGCCAGCACATACAGCGTAAGTTGCCTTGGTCTTTAAATAAGGGCCATCTGTTTAACACCCATTTTTTTCACCTAATCAATGATTTCACTAACTGAACTCAGCACTGCTATTTTTTTAACACACTTTTTTCAGTTTATGACTCACAGAATCAGCAGCATTGACGTCATCCGGTTGGTTTTCAATACCTTTACTACACCTTGTAAAAACTTACTTGAAGGTGTAGAAGTTGAAATTCTGACAAAAACAGTGATTCATTGCTAGCGATGTGGGACTGCTATTATTTTGAATACAACTGTACATCAAGCTATGATAAACTGTTATACGCTTATATTGAGCATGATAACAAAAAATTGTTGAGATAACCCCATAGCATTCTCTGCATACCTGACGAACTATCATCTTGGTCTGACAGAGGCACCTCTGCCTTTAACAGCTGTTCCAGCTCCTGAGAGTCGGCTACATCCACGGGGCGCTCACCACGCTTGTTCGCCTGGAAGGCGTTACCGCCGTGTCGAAGCAGCAGTTTCACAATCTGAGTAAACAGAAGAATTGCAATTATGAATCCAATCACAGTGACACCGTTAAAAAATAGAAAAAGTGAAAATCAATACAGCCTACTTGAAGTTACTGTCCTTTATAGAAACTGAAAAAGTTTTCCCAATAAGTCGGTAAGATGTTCCTACTGTGACGTATGAAAATACTTACCCTATTAGTTCATGGTTAGGGGACAAAAGTAATTACCATTATATGTATACTGTAAATATTTGAATATAGTAAATCCGCATAATGTTTTCTGATACATATGTTCAAAGTTCTTACATCTTTATGGCCACTGCTTGAGGCATCATGGAGCGGCGTGTCATCATCCAGACCTTGTGTGTTGACCTCAGCACCTGCTGCTATTAAGACCTTGGCCACATCATAATAGCCAAGATTACAGGCTTCATGAAGAGGAGTCCAACCTGGTGAATATAGACACCATCACCATCCGTTCATGAAATGACACAAGCAAAAACACTGTGTATACACACATGGTCGTAACAAACTGAACAGGACTGAATAGCGTGGTTATCCCTCTGGTTGAATGCTTTATGGATTCAAAGAGACTTCAGCCTATTGGCCAGTGGTTCCCTGAGTTTAAGACCTAGACTGTCTACACCTTAACCTTAACCCCAAATGTCATTTCACTATTTTAATTTTTTTGTTGTTGTTGCTCTTGTTTTTTTGGGTGGCAACTTTGCTGCATATAAAAAAAGTAAAAGCACATATAGAGTATCATGCAAATATGACACAGTAACTGATAAAAACTTTATAAGGAAGACGTTTAGTTTCTTATTACATATTTAACCCATAGTATACACACAGTGCAGTACGAAAAAAGTGTGGCCAAAGAGCATGTTGCTCTAAGTTGTAAACTGGGCAAATCAAACTTGAGCACAACGCCTCACCTGAGATTAATGACGGGAATGTGTTTGACAGTCCTCACATAATACTGCAATGTGGGAAAGTATTAGAGACTGTTTCAGTCTATAATTGCTCTCTCTATACAAGCTGGCCCTGTATTGGTCTTCGTACGAGTGAGAGATGATAATTAAGTCTCACATGAGAGTTGCTGCAAATAGCATCAATGTCTCACAAGTATAATTTGCCAATTTATAAAACTCTGTTGGCAATATTACCCAAAATCTGGCAGCGTCTTCAGACTGAACTTAATTTTCCTCGCCTCATTAATGGATATTTCAGGGAGGTGCTCTCCTTCAGACATAGGTAGGTGGCATTATTTAGTTGGAGAAAATCCTATTATCTCCATCATTTCTTTTGGAGGAGAAGCAGGGACAAAGTTTAATATATTTGATTATTTCCCACAATGTCTCATACACTTTAATTTCTCTGTGTCCATCAATCACATTACAAAAGCACCTTTCAGTCATCCTTGTTCTATTAATCTTTCATAAAAAGAAGATGAATGATGATAAGTAACCATCCCCCCAAGGCATCATACCTGCAAAGTCTTTGACGTTGACATCAGCTCCGAGGCTTATAAGCTCTTTGACTTGCTTGGCGTCTCCTCGGATGGCAGCCATGTGAAGGGGAGTCTCCCCTCGCTCGTTCCTCTTATTGACCTTGTCCTTCTGTCGAGACGAGGCGCTGCTGGGAACTTTCTTCTGAGCGGGGGTCGTTTGAGAGGGATGACTGGGGGTGGAGTCTGGATCAAGGCAGGCAAAGAGAAAAGTTTTTAATTAATGTTAAAACCGCTGTCAGTCACGGGTCGAGATAATTACTGCATTAGTGTGTAAAACAGTGGATTGGAACCCACTGGTGAAACTGGTTTAAGTGGGAACGTGACTGTATGCACGAATGTTTCAGTTGTTATTTTTTTTATTTAATTATTTCCTGCCGAGTTTAGAGAAGATCAACGCAAAACTGCAAATCTGTGCAGTAAACCAGCTGCTATCCTACCGTAAAAAAAGGAAACAAAGCATTATGCTAAAGTAGCTCTGTGTAAAACAGTTCAAAACATTAGAGTAAGCCACCACAGTATCGCTGGTTTTCACGGAAACTTGTGCTTGTGTTTGAGTCATATGTACTAATAAGCATCGGATCCTGATGACTCAAGAGTTCTTTTCTTACCAAAATTCTGTCTTCTTGTATTCTTTGCATAAACAGAGCAGCTTTCCTTGCAATTGAGCAATGTCGTTGAGCTAGACAACTGTATTTTCTCAAACAACTCTGAAATATTTGAAAAAAAATTAAACTATAAAGCAGGGATTGTCTAATCCTCCATGTCTGAGGCATTGTTCATCAGATCTATTGTATGCCGTGTGGATGTATGGGTGATTCAGACAAGACTAAACAACCACAGCAAGCTGTTGTGTGCAGAAGAGTTTGATTAACTACACCGTAACATCTCATCAGACCAATGCAGCAGGGTCATGACTGGCTTGAATGGTGCAAAGGCACATAATGCACTACAGTTAAACTGTCTAAATGAGAAAAACTGCAGCTGAAAAACAATCACACACAGCACAAAAAGTAGACTAGATAATATATAAGCAGATATGCATGACTGACAGAAAATCAACCAATAGGAGGCTGTAAACTTACTCCTTCCACTTCAGCCAAGTCTCAATGGTGAAGTTTCTGTCTAGAGTTGAACCAATCCATCTATAAATTCCTCTCTTTTTTTTACTTGATTATAATTAAATAAAACCCCTGGTGAGGGAAGCACACATACCTGGACTGTTGGCAGTCATCTGCATCAGGAGAGCCATCTGCTTCCGCTCCGACAGAGGATACCCAAACAAGAGGTTTGCTTGTGACTTCTTTCCCCCAGCCTCTTTTTTCACCTTCTTCTTGTCTGGTCCATCTTTGTCTACAACACAATAATTATAAGAGTTTAGAGAATAGCCCACTTCCTTTTTTGCTGCAATTTCATCATTGCTGTGATGTCATTATCCTCCTTCTCTTGTATCTGCACAAAAAACCAGATGACAAGCATAAGGTTTAAAAAAAAAAGGGGGGGGGGGGTGGCACTTTCTTAAGCCAGCTAAGTGCAGACGGTATTCATCAGACTCCCCGACCACCAAGTGTTCCATCAGACAGACATGCATGAGTCGGGGCAGATGCATGGTGCTAACACACACTCATGCATGTGTGTTTACAGCAGCAGAGTGGAGCAGAGAATAACGTGACTTTTTTTAAAGGACACGGGGGCTAACGGATCGGGCTGCAGTGATTACCTGCGTATGTCCTGCAGGGAGGCACTAATCTCTCTCCCCAGGTCTCACTCGACTGGCCTGGGTCTGAGTCATCTACAGTGCAAAGCAGAGAGGATGGGGAGGAGATGGGGGTGGAGGGGTGGGGAAAGCACTGCGTTAAGGCTCACTCTCTCTTACCCTCCTTGTCTCACATGTACTAAGATACAGACAGGAACAAAGGCAGACTTGTACTACACGGACAAGTTTTGAGTCATGGCAACACAGGAGACAGGAGAGAAGATCCAATCTGAGGCAGTCAGAGAAGTCATTACGTCTCTTATTCCAACAGCTGCTCCACACAGGAGCTGAGAAGCATGAGTTCAAGCTTAGCTCTGCTCATCTGTGCATCATAAATTATACAGAGTAAAAAACTGATGGTTCTCATCTGTTAGAAAGACATGGGACCACACAATGAAAATCATTATATTGGGCTTAGCTCTACAGAGGAGATGAAAGCAAACCTATGAGACCCCAAGCAGCCTGTAAAATGCATTACTGTATTTTACTTTACTGTAATTATAAATTCAAGATAAAATAACCAGCTTTTAGTCTGAGAATCTGACAAACATATAGTTAAAGTTGTGGCTAAATGACAGAGGCAGAATAGTCTATTTACACAAGTACGCGAGGAAGATTAGACTGCAATGTGACGCTGAGCCCTTATCTGCTCAATGATGGCAGTGATCAGCACCTCAAATGGAGCAATAACCACCCGCACTGCACAAGAGGAGAACATTTTTGCCCTTATATTTGTTTCAACAACTTCTATAAAAAAAAAATTTTCATTATCTCTTTTCATAAAATTTTTCAAATGTAAGACAAATATAGAATATCTACGTCAACGTCTACATATAGAGGATTATTTGAACATAAAAAATATGCAAATTCAGAAAATAGAGAACAGTCTACTTTTTTGTTGCTATGGAAAGGTTGGGGGTTCTAACCTATAATTTGTTAAGGAATTTAGCACTCAAACATAACTACATTTATTTTCCACCATAGTCATGTTATTCCATCTGTTCTTTATAAATGTCATATTTAGTAACTGAACATAATCCAGATTTACATCCAGTGGCCAGTGATCCAGTCCTAACTGTCTGACCTCCAATCAGCCCCCTGTAGAAAAGGTTCACCCATACACCACAAGAGGGCAGCGACAGGACAAGGCAGTCATTCAGCAGCATGGCTGCTGAAAGAAAAGCAAGAGAAGAAGCAGCAGCTCTTACCAGTGTCAGAGTCTCGCTCCTCGGTCCGGAGCGGACTGTTCGTGAACGAGAGCTTGCGCTTCATGGAAGACTTGGTTTTCCCTTCCTTCCCCAACAATTCACTCCGGTCCAGCTTTGGAGTCTTGGTGAATGGGGACAACTTCTCTTTGCTCTGTCAGACGTGAGGGAAAGAAAAATGAAAAACAGAAATCTAAATGTGTGTACATCCAATGTCTGATCAATCCACATAAACTAGAGTTGCAATTTCTTTGTGTTTTTTTCTACATTAATTACCTAGCTGGATTATAGAAGGCTTGGGCAGAGGCAACATTTCATGTTATCCTTCTAAATATGACTAAAATAAGTGTGGGTGCTTAAATTACACACTGTGTTGTGTCTCTACAACATTTTTTGGGGGTATTGCAGGCAGCAAGTTTGCCATCATGACCCACAAAAATCTCATTCCCAAGGCAGAGTTTCTGCCAAGAGAGCAGTAGAGCATCAGGAGTGACAAATAAAAACACAGAATAGAAGGAACAGTACTGTGCTGATGCAACGGTCACTGCAGATTGAAAAAAATTCAATTGAAATATACTGGACAGACAAATACAGACTTCCACATTAAGGTGTTTGAAGATGACTAGATCTATATTTTAATGTTTGTTGGGTTGTGCACTCACATTATCCCAAATATTTCCAAATTTGAAAAAAGCCAGAGATAACACTCATTTTATCAAAGGGTATTGGTGTGTTCATTTGCTCTGCTGTTTCTGTTGTTATGACCATTATTAATCTAGAAACTCCCACATCACCGGACAGAAAAAGTTAAATCCGGTCTTTCCCACTTGAAGCTGTTACTGTACAATTCCAATATGGATTCTTCAGAAAATAAACCTGGCAGTAATGGTGATAAGTTAAATATGCCAGAGCATCAAAGGCTTCCAGTAACAGCACCCCCAGCCTCAGACCTGACCAATAAACCAGTGAGATACTTCCTTAATTTCACTGTATTCTGCAGTCAAAGATGCTTTAGCAACAGTGCTTTCAGGAACTTAACTCTAGTGGACTAAAATTCATTCCTAGCAGGAGGAAAATGCCTGCTACTTGTTTGTAACAAAGCCAAACTGTTGTCATTGTTGATATGGTATTACTAAAAAATGTAATGGCTATTTATTTGCAAAAAGTAAGACAGCTTACAATTCAGGACACCTAAACCATAACCTTGGAATGAACTAATTTTGCATTTTGTCAACTATGTTCAAGGTCAAAAATGAACTGCTAACGTGAATTTTTATGCTTCATGTAATATCCCTTAAGTGCTCTGAGTGATTGAAAATTCACAACTCCATGACAACCAGACAAACTCACTCCGCTGATAAAGACAATGTCATATGATCTCATCTCCTCAAACAATCGTGCATGAGTTCATTTTATCAATAGCTGCTACTAAACGCAAAAACAAGGCAGTCACAGACTGCAACATCCCACGACACCCCTGAAATCAAAATTTTACCCTGACCTACTTGCATTGGTCAAAAATCAAAGCTAGTGCTCTGATCTACTTTCATAGATCAAAGCATTATAGCTTTGACCTACGGCCTTACTCACACTGGCCTTCTTCCTCATCTTTCTTATCTTATCCGGTTCCTGAGTGTACAAAAGTTGACATTTCACCTTCACCTAGTTTTCCCAAGGTCATCATCTCATTTTGTGCTTTTTGTTTCATCTTTCCATCTGCAACGGTTGCGAAAATATTTGGTGGACTAACTAATGAATGGACGAACGAACACTGACAATTACAATACATCACCGCTTTGAAGCGGGATGTAATAAATTGAATAAATGAACCACATCCTATCATGTATGTACACACAGACAGGCAGAGAGACAGATACAGACAGAGGTAACAGTATAAAATAAAAAAGCCAAGAGTTTCTATAGCTTCTATTTTTCACATTTATTACACACTTAACAGGTGGGAAAAGTGAATAAACACAAATGTTGTTGCTGCTGCTGTGTTGCCTTTCAGTGCCTGCATACCTTCTTCCCACCCTGCTTCTCCACCATGGCTCCATCTCTGTCGCTCCCAGGTTTGGCCATGGTGCAGCACCTGACTAGCTGTGACTGCGAAAGCACAGCAGGTTCATCATGCACCTGCACACACACAACAGCAACAAGGAGTATTGCAATGGTAAACAGGCTATACTTAGAAGTTTTGTATATTTCTCTGACTTCTCAAAATGCTTGATAGTTTTTGCTAGCATCAGCCTGTCACACATTCATGTGGAGGTTCTTGCTACCACTAAAATAGTAGATGGCCACTCTACCACTGAGCCACAGCCAACCTTGAGTTGCAACAGTCCTTCAACACAATCTAAGTGGAAAATGGGCAACAGACACAACAACAGAGTTAAACAAGGCAGTGAGAATGCAACACCCCGCGACACTCCTGAATTCAAAATTTTACCCTGACCTACTTGCATTGGTCAAAGATCAAAGCTAGTGCTCTGATCTACTTTCATAGATCAAAGCACTAGAGCGTTGATCTATGTCCTTACTCACACTGGCCTTCTCCCTCATCTTATCCGGTTCCTGAGTGTACAAAAGTTGAAATTTGATCTCGACCAAGTTTTCTCGAGGTTAGGGTCATCATCTCATGTTCATCCCCTTTGCCGCCCGGTTAACGTGCTTTCTATTTTATCTTTCTATCTGCAACGGTTGCGAAGGTATTTGGTGGACTAACGAACGGACAAACAAACGAACACTGACAATTACATCACCGCTTTGAAGCAGGATGTAATTAAAAGTCTTCATTGTTTAAACTAATTTGCAACTAGGCTACGTTTATTCACAATGAGGGATTTTTATAGAGATTTCCATCACATGCCTGGAGACTGACGTGAAACAGACAGGAAACAACTACACAAGGAAGTGAGAATCACTTTCAGGTATGCTTACAAGTCCTACAAGAAAAAAATTCCCCTCTGCATGTCGTCACGGTACGTAACGACATGCAGCTGTACATGTAAATGAAGTTGACGTGGTGCCTGTCAGGTATGTGAAGATGGTCAATTCACTTACAAGAACACATCAATCTGTTTATTCAATGAACTCACTCCACTCAGTTTTGCAGCAATGCAAAGGATTGTACAAGAATATTGCATCTTACTCTCAAGAAAACATTCCAAACAGTGATGTCTGAATCAGGAAACATGTGAAGTAGCTTCCAAGGTCAATGGGACAGCCCCACTACTCAACGTGCATCTAATGAAAACTAAAACAGAATTTGTGTAGTACACACTCAATTTAATAAAGAACAGCCACAATTCATGTATTTCCTCCGGGATTAATAAAGTATCTATCTATCTATCTATCTTAAATATTATACAATTTGTAATCTCCTTGAAATTATCGTGGGGTTTTTTTTCACAAAATATATCAAAGTAATGACAGTAATTAAAATATCTGTTCAACAGTAATGTTACTCTCAAAATATGAAAATCTTGGCAAACACAGTCTTAACACAACTTTGATTTCACTTTCTGTGCCACATGATTTTATAAAGCTTATGTACATGACCTCTAACAACGTCCTTGAGCTGTTGTGAATGCTCTACCAGAAGAATGAGAGGAATTTAAAAAAAAAACAACATAATTTCATATAATTCCATTTATTTTCTCAATCTTTCATAAAACTGCATCAGTGTTCTTGCCTTGACGCACATTTTTTGACAGGTATTCACAAACATCAGACAACATGCGTCCCTGGGACGCAAGCTTTAAATGCACTTCCATTCAACAAAAAATATTCACAATTTATCCATTTCTCCAGTTAAATTTCTAACCCTGAAAGTGTCATTGTGTTTTGATCTCGCTCGAGTTTCTCGTCACAAGACTCATCTGCATGATTCAGCCTTATTAAAACCAACCAGGGGCGGCACGGTGGTGTAGTGGGTAGCACTGTCACCGCACAGCAACAAGATTTTACATTGTATTATTGGCAAAACTCAATCCTTGCATGTGCTTCTACCGTATATTCTGTTATTACTTTTGGCATGAATACACGTCATTTTGGAATGCACAAATTTTTGTTGAAGTGCATGCCATGGATGCACTACTTTCTTGAGGTAAAATGAACTCTGCTGCATTTGATCTTTTAAGTCTGGTCTTGTAAGTTGGACAAAGAAAAACAGCAAATTACACAGAAGACATCAAATGTCAAGTGTTTTTGCTCAATCATAAGTCTCCGAACATTTCCATAAATCTTCACTGTATCCCTGTGTACTTACATGTACTGATCATATATACTAGTATCCCATATAAAATAGAGTACTAATGCCAGGGGAGGAAAACTGTCAACTAGACTAACATAAGATATATCAATACAGTACATAAGTGGTTACCTTTCAACAACCACGAAGACAGTAAGGCTCAAGGGAATGTTTGTGAGCAGCCACACTTGACTTAATGCCTTGTGTTTGATTTACCTATATAATCAAGTTACGACATCCGTGTGAAGCTCGTATTTTGAGAATTAAAAAAAACAAAACTATGCCATTTATATGCATAATTCCAGATATTAGCTGATACAAACATGCGGTCTTCACTCAGGATAAAGAAAAAAATGTGGGTGAAGCATCAGCACCTTTGACCGCACAGACCATAAGATCTACACAATCATCTCAAAGTGGCAACCAAAGACTGCTGTCATCTATTCCTTATTGGTCTAAATGAGAAATATAATCAAACCACATCTGTCCCTGAGTTATGCCACTGAATAATGACCTTGACCTTTCTACCAAAATGTAATCATTAGATTCTACATCTGAAAATGTTACCTGTATGCTCAAGATACCAAACCCAGGAGAGTGGGAGAACTAGATGACAACAATATGTGTCTCTACAACCTCAAAAAAAAAAAAATCACACCTCTGGTGGCAACTGTTTCCAGGACCACAAAATCAAACACCCAATCAATTCTGTTGAAAGGACAACAGGCCATAAGCTTAAATTATAACATGTCTCTGAAAAAAAAAGTTTTGACATTTCATACACATCACTGTAATGTGTGTATATTGAGGGACTTTGTGCAGCACAAGTTTAACAATGACATAAACCTTTAATTTCAGTTTCCAAACGGTGACGATTTCCTTCTTTTCTACACTGTACGATAACCCAAATTGAAGCACTGGTTTTAGGGCTGTTATTTGAAAGCGTCACCTTCAAATAGCGGAAATGCTTAAATAGTTGTTTTTTTTCCCACTCTGGGAAGAGTGGGGGGAAAATGTAAGAAGAAAAACAATATAAGAAGAAAAAATTGTATAATTTATGGGTTAGGGTTTTGCAAAAGATCCTGAATAATTATAAATTACATACAGGTATTTTTCAGACACATCCCTGGTGCTCAGCTGAGGCCAGTAAGAGGTCTACCATTAGTCAGCAGATAGCAAGTATGCAGGAGCAGCGCTATTTGGGCAACTGAAAGACAGAATTGAGCGGCCCACAGTGAACACGTTGGTGTAAAGAGGCTACTGTATCGAAGGAATTACAGCAGTATGGACAACCTGGGAGCGGATCAGAAAACAAACTGACAGGACTCCAGTCTGTCCCAGTGACAAGGCGAAGAGGGTATGACTAATTACAGAGGAATTTGGGCTCTTGCCAGTTTGGCATTGGTCTACACTGCATTTCATGAGCAGCTCAGAGCTGCATAAGCCTCTGCAAGCACTGCCATTAACCTTGGTCTGTTTCAAGTCTTGATCAAACCCTCTGTACTGATGACTGCTACGGTTTACAAAGACTAAAGCTGTGATTAGCTTAACAACGAATCCCATAAAGTGAAAACAACATTGACCTAACCCACTTTATTCAGTCAAACAGGTGAACGGACTGCAAAAATATGACTTTAAAACTGTTAAAGTGCAGCAATGTGTAACAGGAGCTCAGGGTTTGCGCTTTGATGTGTTAAATATTTTAATAGCTAATTAATAAACATATCAATAAAATGTCAAATAAAACTGAGAATTTTTTAATTTTTTTTTTTAAGGTGATGACATCAAGAATTTCATTCAAACATTTCTGAAACGTTAAACTAATGGAGGAGGCTGATCGGACCATTTTAAAAAACTCTTATCTTCCCCATTTCAGGATAATCTGACAGAGTTGTATTCAATTTTCTGTTGGTTCGGTTTCCAAACCTCACATGTATCCCTAGCGAATAGCGGAAGCCCACTACGTTATCAACTGTGACTGATGCAGCCAACTAGATGGTTGTTTGGTTTTAAAACAGATTACAGTGATATCCCAACAGAGACAAGCAGCTGAAGTGTTATAGAAAAAGGAACATTTAGGAATCAATCGACCGGTTAAAACAATAATGGACATAATAATTAACTGGGCCGTCAGCTCCAGCTCTAAAGAACACAATCCAAAATATTGCATGACTTAAACTGAGTAGCCATTACGATCAGCCGTTTCTACTTTTTAGATAGTGTGAATCACAGATATAAGACAGTGTCTAAGTAATTCACCCTAAACCTGGATGTGACAAACCATAAGTGAATAAAGTATGTTCTATCAACTTCCACCGAAATAAGTTTGTGAAATCCACGATTAGTGTGCTAGATGAGGCCTACACTTGGCTGTGCTTATTTATAACCAGGTGTTCCTGCTCCTTAACTCGCTGGTTCTGACAACAATGACAACCTTTTCCCTGTAATGCTGGAGCATGCTGGCCCTGACAGCAGAGTGACTGCTTCCGTGCATGTCCTTGCATGAGAGCAGCAGTTTGGGAGTTTGACGAGTGCAGTTGGATAGATGAAGAGCACACTCAGTACAGTAACCTGATCCACAGACAGACTGCAGGACGGGACAGGGAGGAAAGAGGCTAAGAATAGCACTGAAGCTGACACAGAGTACGTAGCAGCTACCAGTGCAGTGGCAGAAGCAACATTATTCCACTCCAGCTTTCAAAGCACGAAGATCCCCCGCCCCCTCCACCGTCCAACACACACAAACACACGCACAACATGTGGAATATACATGTGCTTTGCCCCATCTCCCAAGAGTGGCTACAAGTATGATGCTAGGCACAAAGGAACCTACATTAAAACAAGGTCTGAATGTACCACCATGCTTCACGTATCAAAGGCTGATATAAAACCAAGTGAATTATAAACATGAATATTTGACATATATATTAAAGTCATTTTTTTTATATTGTAGGAGGTAAATCCGGTATTGCACTGAATGACAGGACATTATGCTTGCTGCAACAGTAAACAGCCGATCACGTGAGAGAAGACGTGTAAATGATGGGGGAGGTCCCTCCCAGCTGTGCATCCACTACCAGAATTTGTCTCCTCCTCCTCCTCCAACTCCCTAATGAACGGACAAAGCCAGGCGCAAAGGCCAGATTACTGAGACTACAGAAAACGGACAGACAGGGCAACAATACCCAGAAAAGAGCCAGTCATTTCCACCACGAACAGCCTACACATCTATTTAAAACAGTTATGTGTAATACGTAAGCAAAGCATAAAATTAAAAAACCAGTGAAAATCACTATGTGAAGGATCCAAATCTTCTCATCTTCATCATCTTCAGACACCGCTGTATCCGCCGCAGAGGGTCACAGGGAGCCGGAGCCTATCTCGGCTGCATAGGGCGTCAGGCGGGGGACACTACGGGCACGACGCCAGTGGACCGCGGAGCCACACAACCATGCACACACACACTCACTCCTACTGGCAATTTGGAACGGCCAATCAACCTGAAGCGCATGCTTTTGGAGGTGGGAGGAAGCCGGAGAACCCAGACAGAACCCACGCAGACACAGGGAGAGCATGCGAACTCCGCACAGAGCGGGACTCGAACCCGGGTCCGCGGTGTTGTGAGGCGGCAGCGCCTACCACTGCACCACCGTGCCGCCCAAGGATCCAAATGATAATTTAAATTAAGGAAACATTATTAAAGATAGATTATTCCTTTAAATCAATCAATTTACATTGTAAATGATTAACTAATTCAATTTGACAAAGTCTGTAAAAGCACCAAACATTCTGCTTGAGTTCATTCTTAATATCTTAATAAGATTTAGCTGGCTGTTTGTCAGACTGATAACTCGCGTGGTTATTGTTGGCTCCTTCTGTCTTAACAGTATACCAAAGTAGAAGACACAACAGCTGTTCTCCTGTCAGAATCGTCTGAACAGAAGATATTTTTCAATACCTAAAGTCATGTTTTTAACTCTCGCTAACCTAACCCCAGGTACCAGAACATACCTTGAACAACTGTAGTCTGGGCCTCATTTCAATACTTGTTCAGTTTAACAAATGAACCAGACATGCACTAAAGATGAAGGTCTGAGATCTGACTCAATCTCTCACAAAAAAAATACTGGTATCCCGCGGTTTATAGTGCTGAGCAAAGGTATGTACATTCACAAGTAATCAAGAGGATAGAGTGGTTGAGTCCAGGCACACTGTTCAATTTAACTACAAATTGAATTAATTTGGCAAATATAGTTTCAGAACATTATTCAATGACACATAAATAGGGCGGTGGCAACCGAACAGGTTTTTTTCTTACCTCAGTGAAAAATCAATAAACCACTGGGGGAAGGTGGTCAACCTCTGCTGATGCCATAGCTGTTGCTATAACTGCCACAATGGAAAGTATGGTCTTTTAACAAAGCAATAATAACTAAATTGAATACATTAGCATTTCTTAGGCCATTTATTCCTACTGAGTCACTAACCAAAAGTGAGCTATGGCCTAGATAGATAGATACTTTATTAATCCCGGAGGAAATTGTATATCAATATCAATAACAACAAAGTGAAATCAATGGAATTTGCACTTAATTTGTATTGAGAGGTAGTCTGAATCCCTACAGTAATGGCTGGTTTGTTTTTCAGTATTTGTCTTTGTTGCATACAATAGTTTCACTTTGTCCTGTACAAACAAATTATCCCAATACAGTAACAACATTGCCATCTACACAGAACACATGCACTGTAGGGAGTGCTCAAAGGAATAGAATAATCAATCCTGATAATGGCACGTCTGAATGTGAGGACTTCTTCCTACTAATACCCAGTGATTTCAAAGCCCACTGGGTTTCCTTGGGACAGGTGTGGGTTTGCAGGTCTTTTATTCTCAGAAGGAAGAGATGTTGCACTAGCTCACCCTTCTGTAAGCAGGCAACCACAAATCCATTACAAACAATGATGACACAGGCCTACATCTCCAATGTCTATTACGGTTCATACCAGTCTTATCAGTATACACAAATAGCAAACTGGCTATGAAACATTTAGCTAACTGAAGAGGTTTGTGGCCACAACTACTGTGCAAATCTTTTGCCACTCTTGTGGATGCAGGTCAATGATAAGATCCCCAGGAAACATCGAAAAAGACATTGACAATTTTACTATTGATTGTGGGAACACAGAACGGGTGAGAGATTACAGCAAAGGTCAAGGCCTAGGAGTGGGTCTCATTCTTATTTGCATCACATTGTCACACTGGATGCCATTGATAGCTGTAGGCGTCAAATTGATTCCAACCGCTATTGCTTTTGACATCTCAAGACATTTTCTGTGGGGGCTGGCCAATGGTCTGGCGGAGCTCCTCTATAAATATTATACTTCTACACTAGTACAGTGACTGATCCCCTGTAGGTCGCAGCAGTGCTGTTTTTGGATGAGAGATCAGCATATATTACATGAGCAGAAGATGAGAGAGACAATGGCAGAACATTCAAATTCAGGCATCCCACACTCAAACAGAATGTGGACACGCCATGCGGACGTGGACTGCTAAATAAAATCTATTTACCAGTAAATTCAGCTGAGAACAGGTGGGTCAGATTTAAAACTGTTTTAGTTGATCTGAAACTTTCTAGGAGTCTGTTCCAGACATGTGCAACTGAATGCAGCTTTTCTGTGTCTGATTCTGACTCTTGGAACTGATAAAAGATTGGATTCCAGGTGACCAGAGTCTGGTCGGTTCATACTGGGTCTTGAGATCACTGATGTATTTTGATCGTAAACCATTCAGCGCTTTAAAGACCAGCAAAATAACTTTAAATCTATCCTCTGATAAACAGACATCCAGTGTAAGGACCTCAGAACTGGACTGACATGGTCCACTTTTCTGGTCTTAGTGAGAACTTGAGCAGCAGACATTGATTTTTTTGGGTAGGCCAGTAAAGATGCTGAAACAATAATAATAGTGTCAAAGTCACTGTTCTGCTAAAAACTGCTTTTCATAAAAGCTTGTCTTCTCAGTTTTTTTATTTAAAAAATGGTGTTTGTGGTGAAACCAGCCTGTGTTCTACAACCGATTACTAAAGATCATTAAAAGGTATAGAATCAAAAATTTTAACCTTATGAAAGAAGACAGTCTACTCTTTTGGTTGGTAGTTTCTGTTAGTAGCAGCCAATGAGTTAAGAAACAATATTTAATTCTGAAACACTAGTCATTTTTACCTCATTGGTTAACAGGAATAAGGGAAAAAACGGGAACCTGACATGTTTACTGAAACAGTGTTTCATCTTTTGCACGTCTCCAATTAATGACCGCCTTCTCATCGTCCCTGGGGGGTAAAAACGACGGTGAATGAGTATGGGCAAATGGAAAAGATCTGTTGAGAAAATATCATGAAGGAAATGCTGAGTCAGTTTTTATCACATTCAAGCCACGGTGCAGAATAAACTTGTAATCTTCTATTAGTATTGAAGACATGTCAATCTGATCACAAGTCTGACATATCGCAGGCTCAGCTGTGTAAAAATCCCACAAATCAATCTATATTTCCCATTTAAGGTCATTTAAATGCCATTACTACTCTAAAAACAAAATATATTGTTCCTTGAGACTTACCAGAAACAATTACAGGGCATAAAAGTGACACATAAATTAAATGAAATACTGTAGTACCATTATGTAGCTTTTACATCTCTACCTATGCTGAATGAATTTTATCCTCGGGGGATGTAGAAGCTAAGCCAAGCTTTAAGTCCCCGATGTATTTCACCACACTTACGTGAATGACCCACTGATGCGCTTCCTGGTAATCAATAGTCCGACACACCACTTTATGCTTCGTTACTCTGTTTTAGTTCTAATAAATTTCTCAGTTACCTCGACCAATAGTTAACATAAAATAGCAAAACATTCAGAGTTCACTGTTAAGCAGAAGTTTGGAAGGTTGTTGACTTTCAAAAAGGACAGGTAGTGTCTAAGCTTAAAGGAAAGAGACTATCTACTTAGTCATCAGTTAAGTCAGGCTTGTCCAAAGTCTTCATGTCCTGAGATCAGAGTTTACATGGACTAATCATTGTGTCTAAAAATGTGTTATATTTGGCTTGCCATACAACACAAAAAGCCAGCGTCGTATACGAAATATCTGTCAAAAAACAAGCTACACAGGAACTGGCGAAGACTGAATGGATGGCAGACTCGACCTTTTTCGGTTAACATAAAAATGTCTGGATGCCAGCCTTTAAGGAAAAAATGCAATAGTGAGCAAGCTAGTTGCACCCATCAAGACTTTTGGGACAAAGCTAGAACTTTTCCAGAGACACTTGTCATTAACCACACATTTCCAGCTCTGTGGGACGTCATGGTTAAGCAATACGGCTGTGCAAACAAAGCAGTATTCAGCGGACATCACGTTTCTCGCTGGTGGGTACAACAACATATTTTGGGATTTTGCTGCTATCAAAAACAACATATTCTCCGCTCCTTTCACGGGGGACCCCGATGAGACTCCAACTCACCTGTGGCTGGAGCTGATGGAGTGTGTCCGCAAAATGACGCAGAAACACCTTCAGCTTTCTCGTATATTTTTACCAGCAGCTGGACAATGGCAAGTTTCTAGAGATATGCACATTTGCAAAGAATACTTGTTTGGCTACTCTGAGATCCAGAGCTCAGTTTCACTCTTCACATTAGTGTCAATGGTTTATCTGTTGTATCGTTATCAGAGCAAGATGTATGTTATCAAACAGAGTTATATTTCACAGTTTCTGCTGAAATTTCAGACAACATTTGATAATATGTTCTTTTTTTATGAAAAAGACAAGTTAACTAACAGAATATTATGAGCATCTTTGCTTGTTTGAAATACAGTGGTGCCTCTACTTACAAATGTCTCTACTTATGAAATTTTCTACTTACGAAATCTGTCAGCAGGAAAATATTGCCTCTAGTTACGAAAGAAATTTCGACTTACATAAGATAAAAATACAGTATCGGCTGATACTCGCAGCTCCCACAGGTTCCTGAACGCACCATTCTCATAGCTGCTCTGCCATTGGCTATTACGTAGTATCTTCCTGGCATCCCATTGGCTAAGAGGGACCTCAGTGTGGAGCTAGATCGGTGTTAATGCAGGGTCCTCATCATTTGGCCCTCGACCAGTGAGGTGTTCTGATAGTTTTAAGTAATTATTAACTTTTTGAGTATTCGCTATGGACCCCAAGAAAGTGACGGAGAAAGAGGAAAAGAAAAGATGAAGTGTTTTTTGTCCATACAAACAAAGCAAGAGATCATAGAGAAGCATGAAAAAGGGACGCGTTTGGTTGATCTCGCCAAAGAATATGGCCGTAATGCATGTACAATCACCATGTTATTAAAACAAAGGGAAGTTTAAAGAGTTTAAGGCATTGCGTGGGTGGTTGGAGAAGTTCAAAAGTAGGACTGGAATTCACTCTGTTTTTCGGCATGGTGGGGAAGGAGCGCATGAACCAGAGGGCAAAAAACAATGAGGACAGCAGTTAAAAGGTAAATGACCATCATTTTTATTTTTTACTCTATTCTTTGTTTTTTACATTATGCACAACTCTCATTTATTGTGTAATAATCTAATTGTAACATGTATTTGTTACATGTTTTGATGCATTTTTATGCTTTATAGAACATTTATGTCTGAATTTTTGGGGGCTTGGAACAGATTAGGGCATTTGCATGGAAAATGCGTCTCTACTTACGTAATTTTCTACTTACGTAATTTCTTCCAGAACCAATTAATTTCGAAGTAGAGGTACCACTGTATTGCCATCAGGGAGTGTTAACCCTCGGACATGTTTACAATATAAAAAAATGACCCTACAGACAAAAGATCTGCACACCCCTGGTTTCATTGAAAGCAGCTAAGCAATCACAAATTTAAAAATCAAAGTCAAAATTTCTTTCCATCCCAAAATTATAGATGCATTCTATTTTACCACCATTCATGCATAAAAATGAAAATTTCAAGGCTTATTTATAGATAACACCCTACAATACTAGAATAATACAGCCCAGGTTTTCCTTCCTCCTTTCTGCAGTGTCACTCTGCACTGTTACTCAAAGCATATACATCATTAACTTATCACAGCAACATCAGCCATTGTGCAGCAAGATACTAGACAATGCACACAACAAAAACAATCCTGTACACACACTTAGTAGTTGGCATGTGTTAGTACATGTTGTGTAACCAAAACGTTCCACCCTATTTACACAAAGGCACACGTAAAAACTTACACAGACACAAACCGAGCACCCAGACACATGGCCGACTGAGCCAATTACATTGTAGTTCAAACTTCAGTCGCTTAATATCATTAACAGCAAATGCTTCTTGGTAAATTTAGAGGATAGCTTGAAACGAGAGTGAAATAGAAATGATTGAGAGATTGAGAAAATGGATAATTTCTGCCTTGAGCTCTATTTGTGTTTTCATGATTTCTTTCTAATCTATTATTTGTGATGTAATTAGAGGGATCCCTATACACCCTGATGAGAGATGCAGGCCACAACAATCCCTAAGAGACATTGCTCAATAATGAAAAGCCAAACTGAATGTTTAGAGTTCAGTTTGTTCCATTGAACAAATTGAACTGTGGTCATTATAAAACAATACTACTAAACTACTCTATGAAAAAGGTTAACAGGTCAAATCCATTGTATTTCTTTTCCACCCAGCCGGTCAAGGCGGATGGGCACCCTCCAGAGTTTGGGTCCTACCGGGAGTTTCTTCATCAATGAGAGTTTTTCCACACTGATGTTGCTTATACTTGCTCAGGAGTGTTCTGTTAGGTTTCCCTTTCTGCAAAACCATTACAAAATATCTACCGATATGATTAAGCACTTTTTAAATAAAACTTGATTTACTGATTTTCATAGCTTCGTTATAGTCAAAATGTTTCCGATTTGTAGTGAAAGACTCATCAGCAGAGATCTGAATGAATTATGAATAAGCCCACATATTCAAGAAACACCAGTGTCAAGTCTCTCAAAAAAAAATCTTTCACACCAAAGTGACACAACGCACCTAAAGAGGCATGATGACCCTTATCGTAGACATGTAAAGAAGCTCACACATTGGGTGAGCTGAGGCTCACACTGTTGGAAATCTGAGTGTCCACCATTACAAACAATTGGAACTTTTGATTAGAATTTATGTTCTCGGGTAGAATAATGGATAACTACAGACAAACCATTTTTTCCATTTTGCTGACCTGTATTTATAACCCTCCAGCTCTCTTTGTGAAGGTAATTCTCATACCCAGACACATTACTGTAATTGCTTTTCTTAAATTAGCATCTAAAATCAAAGAAGTGTACTAAGTGACATGTTGTGGGAATTAGATACTACATCTGCATATTCAGCTTTAATTCAAGTAAGTGTTAAACATTCAACACTAGCAATAATTCATAATTCATAATTAGTGTCTGGGGACACATTTATATAAGCAACAAAAGCTCCAAACACAAAACATTTAAGATGACATAAAAATGGTGTCAGAAAGGATATATGCTGAATAAAAATAGAAATTACAACCTTCTTGCATCAAACTATGCACTTACTTCATTCTGCAAAATGAAATTAAAACAATCAATTGTAAAAACAAGAGGAAAAATACACTTTTGACTGGAGGAAGTAAGAACAGATCACAGCTTAATGTGTGCTAGAGCCAAGTATGGCTGGACAGGAGTGGCAGGATGCTGCCAGTAATTTAGCATTTAGAACATTTTATGGCACAAACAAATACAGATGTTGAAGGTTTTATACAGGCATTAAACTGCCCAGGCTGTAGTGAGGCTCGCAGTGAAGGAAAACCGATCTACCAGACATTGCAACAGTCATTTCACAGTGCAAAATTGTCAGTTACCTTGCCAAAAAACAGAACAAAAAAATGTACTTAACTGTTGAACTAACCTGAACCAACCCAAATAAATATATCTGGCTTAACAAACTCTAAGTAATTAACTAATATTGGAACTGAAACATTTAACTGAAAAATAGAGTGGGAATGACTTATTTCACACAGTGGGGAGAGTGGAGATGAATGAATCAGAGCAGGAGGAAAACATTAAGGAGTAAGTTCCCATGAAAAACCTCTCCTCTCTTCCTCTAGCCCATGTCTGGCAGGAAAGGCTAACAGCCAAAATAAATTTTCTGTGATTAATACGATATAAAATCTGTCGATACTCTTTTAATAAACAAGTGTAGAGCACATTCTGAACATGCCTCAAAGCATCTAGGGCTGTGCATCTTCTGGGCTTTATCTATTCTGATTCAGGATTTGATTCTACTATACAGCCCTGGTATGTAACAGAGGAACTTGCTGCACAAAAGAAGTAATTATTTAGATATAGAGGTCACTTCAGTGGGACGGCCACTAATGTTTGGTCAGTGAAGTTGCTAAGGCTCAGCAAGAGGATGTCTCCTTTATATTATTACACTCATATATGCCAACCTCCAAAGCTGAAGTAGACAAAGAAACAAAACACTCTCAAAAAGGACTTTCAAGGAGTAATGAACAAGCAGACAATGAGGTAAAGAACCTGGAAGATACCTTTTGTTCAATGTTTGTACTGTATTTCATTTTGTGTTTCTATGTTTTTATGTCCCAAACAATGCGCTGGTGAAGCTACCGGGGTGTAGTCAACTGAGATAGGCCGCAGCAGACCAGTGACCCACAAGATGGAAAAGCTGCTGTAGGTGAGACCATTACGGTCATCGCATCCAAAAGAATAGAGATGGATGGATTTATTTAATATCATATTTTGAATTACATACATTATGTTTATTCATATACTATATGTGGATGCACATAGGATGTGATCTATGAAATGGCCAGCTCCCTTTGTCAATTAACTGACCAGTGTCCGTTGTTGTGAAATTTTCACTCAGCATTCTTGACAGCATGTGGATGTTTTGCTAATTGTGTTTTGTACACCATCTTGCTGTAACAATAATACAGAAATACTTTAATTGTATCGGGACTGATTAGGGTGACCAGCAGACGGCTGTTGGCTTCACGTCTGAGCCCGGCCACAGTGAGTCGCAGAGTATCAGGAAGCTGTGGATGTTGCAATTCACCTCCAGAGGACATACTTAAAATGCACAAATAACTTTAGGAACCAATAAACAGAAACAAAAAACCTCAAGAAAAAAAAAACTTAATGACCTCAAAAAGGAATCAAAGTTTTGTAGTCGGTTTCAATTGGGACCACAGTTTTGATGCCTAACCCCGGTCAAATCCTATGTGAAGTGCAAAAGTGACATGCAGTCATTGAGCTGAAATACTCTGTTTGTATCTGTGGTGGTTAAAATGTTTACATGTTAGCAATGAAACAGAATTGCTTTCTGGTAAAATACAGTCTTTCTAATGTTTAAACACATTGAAATAACAGTAGTCGATTCAGGAACTGTGAAAAATACGCAAAAACATAACCACGGCATTAACTAAATAGATCATGGATTTAATTTGTGGTAGCATATGCTAACAGTAACATTAGTGTTACAGTGAAAAACACTGTTATTACTTTTTGGCAATTAGTTGATCCACATATTAGCACAAAGGCCAACTTTTTGTCAGTGATTCTAAATTATAGCCATTAACAAAAGTAACAGCTCATTTGTACTCCATTTATATACGAAAAAAGAGGCGTCCACATTAAATGCTAACATAATGGCGTACTGAAGAATGAGAAGTAGTTTTTCCAGATATTATCATAAATTCACTTAATTTTCTTCTTTTTTCCTTTGCTTCCATGCCTCTCTCGAGTTGCAGCAACATTGCCACATTTCTGGTGGCATTGCTCTGTTTCAAAGAAGCCCTGAAGCTGCACCCTGATGCTGTTTGCCTGTTAATTATTGAGATTATTAAGCTTGTCGCAAAATGGAATTGCGTCAAAGTTGAGAAATTATTTTCCTGGGCCCAAGGAACCCATACGCCAAGTTTGAAATAGATCACATTAACCGTTTTCATGATAGGCAAATTAAAAACAGAGATTCCTTGCTTTATTGTAGAGATGTTTCACAATGCTCTGGCATTACTCAACAAGTTTGGATCTTAAGCCCTGTCCACACGATAACAGATTTTTTAAAAACGCAACTTTTTTGTTGCGTTTACGCCTTCCCTCCACACGACAACGCAGATATCCGGAACGCAAACGCAACTTTTTAAAAAAGCTGGCCGAGGTGGATTTTTCTAAAAACGCTGGGTCCGCGTTGTCATGTGGACGGCGTATCCCCGGGACTTTTTAAAAACGCTGACATTTTGCCTACGAAGAAAACTGCTGTGACGTCATATTTATAGGCCCGTCTGTTGTGACAACAAAACACGGAGGATTCCTATTGGATAAAATTTGACTCAATACTGCCACCACATGGTTTGGCATGCTTATAGCCGTCTTCGAAAACGCACTGGTGCGTTTACTTGTGGACGGAGATTTTTTTAAAAACGCTGTCGTGTGGACGCGTTTGATGCCTTTTTAAAATGTTGCGTTTTAAAAAAAAACCGTCATCCGTCAAGCTAGCCTCATCTTCATTTACAACTGAACATAAACACCAAGTTTAAATAGAACAAACATTACTGTCAAAATAAGCTGAGAAGTAGTCATATGTTCATTGAAAATTTAAATGACGTTATAAAAGAAGTTTAAAATGACCCACTAGAATCTTGTAAAACCAGTTATTGAAAATAGTGTGCAGTCTTATCCGTGCATTTATCCTAAAAACTTGGCATCAAAAATGCCACTAGGGAATAATGTTAAGTCCTCGAAAAATTATATCTGTTTTATAGCAATTTGGTCTCAGCATAGATCTCCCAGCTTGGGAAAGCGTTTTAAGTTGACCTACAGTGTTAAAATAACAGTGAATTCAATTCAGTCAACTAAGTCATTTACCAATGTAAATATTAGCTGCGATAAAACAATACAATCCCATATTTTTGAAATCTCTTTTAATGAAGGCCATGAATAATATGATGCCAATTTAGGGGAGGTTGGACTTCCCCAGCATGTTAAATTTTGAAGAACAGTGTGGTACGACATGAAAATTTTAAAGTAGCCACTTTAGTAACTGCAATACAATGCTAAATTTTATCACAAATGTTAAATATTTTTGGTATTGCTAAATAAACATGGTAAGCCACCATAACCACAATGGGAAAATACTATTCTATGTTGAATTCACAAAATAATTATTTAAATGAAGAAGACACCGAAAACCTTCGCAACAATTAATTTTTTTAAAGATTTTCAAATAAGGGTTTGTAAATAAGGTAGCTGTTAGATAATATCAACATTCATTTAAACATCAAGAGTATATAAAAACAAATCAGATACATATAACCCAAATATTGGTAATTTTGACCCCATTTTCCACTGCTTGTGCCATATGATTTTTACAAGCTTCATTGATGTGAATATAGGTACTGTACTTATAAAAAAATATATTTGACTTAGGTTATTTTAAACCTAATGTGGATGTTTTGATGGTTCAGAGCGGTCGTTGCATAGACAGCCATCTAAAGACAGGCAGCTTTTGTATCAGGCAACACACCCCCAAGATGTCACAGTCGTTTGAAGAAAGGCGCTGGTTATTCATGCTACGCAAGTTCCTTGTGCGAATCAACGCATCGAATTATATTCTGAACGAGAATGTGAATCTATTATGCATTCAACTGAGCAACGTGTAAATAAACGGTGGCATAAGCGAGATGACTGCAGACAGCACCACCCACCTCACGATAATGTCGCCTCCAATTCACCAACAGCAATACAGTATGTTGTTGAGCGCTAAAAATGTTCAACTGGGATATGGTTCGTAAACATGACGAGCTAATGTAATATCAATATGTCCAGAATTATGTTTCACACGCGAACATGTTGTACAACGTAACTCCGCAGCAAAAATGGAGAATAGTCAAGTTCACATTTTAATGACAATATTCAGTAGGGGAGCGGAGCACAGCCCGAGACAAAAGCCCACTGCAGCCTCTTCGCTGCCCTTACAACGTTCCCCCTCCCCAGCATTCTAGCTAGCTAGCAGGCTCGTTTTCAGTCCGTAACAGCCTAACTGGATGGCTGGCTGTGGCTTACCAGGCTCGTTTCGTTTCGCACCGACATTTTCCCAACGCTCCTCTGTACTCGTGTTTCAAATGCAGCTTGTTATAAACAAGGGAAATTTCAACTCGTAAAGATAAAGTATTCAATGTGTGAAAAGCACGTGGCAACACGAATATGAAGCCCACGGACACAAACATTCCATTTTCGTACTCAGTTTACTTCTCGTTAGCTTCGCCTTAGCCTGCTCATTAGCTTTGCTTGCTTGTAACTTAGCCAGATGGCTAATGTTATCAACGGGTTTTTATCCTTTTGATCCGAAGCAATTATATAGCAAACCTTATTTAATACTTACCTTTACATTGGGTCTCACGTTCCCTCCAACTCATTCAGGTTCAGCTATATGTGAATATTACGCAATAAAACTGTTATTCCCTAAATATTGGACGTTAACCGTGGACTACGGCTGTGTGACGTTCATCGCTGCTTTTGAAAACATCCCAGTCGTTCGTTGTCCGTCCTCTTTGAGAAAAGCCGAGCAAAACATGCAAGCGTCGTTTTCATTGGCCGAGAGGAGTCACGTGTTTTCACGTGCGCCATCGAACTTATAAGGCGTCCGTCTGCCGGATAGACTGAGATGGGTATGTGTGAAAAGACTGAACTTTCATTTTTATCGATTCTGTAAGTAAATTCGAACCATTGATTTTTTTTAAAAAGCGTACGTGCCTTTACTTCCGTTGGCTGGTGGCGAGCATGACAACAGCTGACGGTTACTGGTGCTTGAATTTGGATGGAGAAGAATGGATAGACAAACAGTAATGGCCACTTGACGTCATCTTTTCCGCTGCTCTGTTGCGGTCAGTGGGAACTTTCTCGAAGATTACATCTGAGAGTATTACTGGCGTGACTGCTCTCTTTTTTTTTTTTTTTTTGTTAAAATATGTTTTGGGCCTGTTTCGTAAACTATGCGATTAGAACGTCTTTTCCCTCTCTGCCCATAAACTCATTGAATCAGGCAGTACTGAATTGGTGGCGCAGTGACATTTGCATCATGATGTATCTGCGCATGCGCGATGATGCATAATGTTGTATGTTGCAGAGCAGGAAGCCGGAGTGGGGGAGGTGCACGGGCTAGACACGAGAACGCCAGCGGGGCGTAATGGAAATGACAGGAGCAGTTGCGTTGAAGGGGGATTTAATAGCCTGACAGGATTAACCTAGAAGAAATCTGCAATGAAGTAAAATATAGATTCGATATGTTTTCAGTTAGAGTTTCATTTATAAAGCGCACATTTTGAATACATGTAGTAAGATAAGGATAAGGACTTGTAAGTTAAAGAAAAGGACTTAATTCAAGACCAAAAGTTGCGAATTAATAATTTAAAATACATTTAATTACAATTAAGTTACATATTGCCCTTGATGTTTGATACTCAAAAATTACATTGGATATTATTTCAAAAAGATGTTAATAACAATTGTATAATGGTTTATAAGTCATTCCAGAATTTTCAAAGACTATGGTTAGCTCCATTTAAAACATCTACGTACCCTCCATTGTCATCATCATTTAAGTGGACAGATGTGGATTAAGGCTGAATGTGGAGGATAGGTTTTTAAGATAACCTGAATGTTAACCCTATGAGTAGATAGGGATCTCTGAATAGACAATTTGACAGCTTATATTTTAATATACAGTACATACATTGAATAAAATAGCTTATGATAAGGTATTAACAACTGTAGTCATGTCTTAGTTGAATTGCAGACGTTATAGAATTTGCTCCACTGCAATAAAAGGTCTGTACCACGGTTACGGTTAGGGTAGACTTTATCAAAATAATTTATCTGGAAAATGCCAGGTTGTCATTAACATTATTAAATTGTAAAATGTACCAAATGGATATTGTCGCTATCGCTGGTTAAAGGTTAATATATATTCTGTACCATTAAGTCTGTTTTTTGTTGTAAGATGTCTGTGTAGGTTCTCAGTCATCCAGGTCATGGTTATCCAGAAGCTGTTGAGTCGATCCACTGGACGGTAAGAAAGTTCTTGAAGACGTTTCGTCTCTCATCCAAGAGACTTCTTCAGTTTTTTGTTGTATTGTCTTTGCTATGTTGGAATTTGCAAGTGACACATGACCCCAACAGCATAGATACATGAACAATTTATTTACACAATATGTTTGAGCTAAACATAATATCAGCCTTAGACAAGTGTTTTTTGAGACATATGTTCAATAGTGGCCAAATCTACAGGTCCGATCTAACACCAAAGCCTGGGCCTGTAGGGGGGGTTGTCAGAGATGTCAATCCACCTGCAGGCTCACATGAAAAACGACCATTTCTGCAGAAAAGGGAAAAGAGGTTTCTTTAGTCCGTGAACAAACAATGTTTGATAAATTCCACAACTAAAAAAAAATAACATTGTTTTACCTGGGCCCAGGTGGGGGGACTCTTCCAGCTTTAAGTTCATCTATAATGTCTTCAATGTCCTTAGGAGTGAGGTCCTCCTGGAAACAAAACGAAAGGAGGAATAAATGAGAAGACAGAATGTCACTAGAAATCTCCTGCAGTATCATTAAGTTCTAAACAGTTAACACATTGTCAGCTTCTATTTCTAAAAATGCATTTCAAACTTGAAAAGAGGTTTCCACATTCAATATTCAATATGAAAACATATAGTCCATCAGCTATAGATGAACATGATTTTATTTTATATCCAAACAATTAAAGCAGGTTTTGCAATGGAAGATCATTTTTACCTATAAGTAAAACAAACAAGATGGTTTTAGAACACCCAAGACTAGCCTCTGAAAATAATCTTTCTCAGTCCTCATTACTCATCTAAAATACAAAACGTAATACTTCTTTTCTCTTTAGGGTTTACATTTGGTACAATGTCTGTCAATATAATGATCACACCTCTGTAATTCGAGTTACAGAAAATTTCTCCCTTCTCCTCAGCCGTATTTACTTTAATTATGTTATTCACGTGTACTCAGCTTGCAATAATTAAATTCCCCCTGGCAACTCAGGGTGGAATTATTTTCAGAAATTGCTTAACCAAAGTCAGGTTGATCTTTTTCCCCCCAAATGGAGCTCATAGAACTGAAGATGATAACATTGTTAATTTGGCTATGTGATTGTTCATTCTGACCATTTTTCCATCATTGTTTTCATTTCTCAGGTGTTGTATTTGTTTTGAGTCTAGAGTAGGTGGAAACTCAACCACACCTGAATTGGCTTCCAAAGAAAAAAGGAAGTATTCATGAAATGGAGCTATGAGACATATTCTCTCCAAACCTCTTCTCAAGTTTTAACCTAATTTTGTTAATTTAGTTGCAGTATTCAATAAAGAAACCTTCTGCACAGAGCTGTAAAGCACTCACATAGTAATTGTCATTGATCTGGACCATTGGAGCATTCACACAGGCGCCCAGACATTCCACTTCTATTAGTGTGAACATGTTGTCTGCAGTAGTCTCCCCAACCTTGATACCTTTAGAAAAATAAACGTTTTGCCTTTAACTCATCTCTCAACAAACAGCAGATGATGTTCCTGAATCAAGAAACATTTAACTCAAAAGTATTTCCTGACACTGTACAGCTGTGACACAGCAAGTTGAAGTAAAACAACCATGAATTGGCTTTATTAAATGCCACACAGTGACGCAAGTTGGCCGTCATCTGGCTGGATTTCAACCCATTTTCTTGTCTGCAGTAAAAGCTGACTTTGTTGTATTGCACAGACAATTGTATATTTGCAAATTTGTTCCTAATGTCCTTTTGTCTCAAATATACACATTAAAAACTACTTGCATCTGCATTTTCATCTCTTCATTTGTGTCCAGTCTTAAGATGGAATTTTTTTCTTACCCAGTTTGTTTTGGATGGCATCCAAGATGCTGTCTGAGTTACAAAGCATGCAGGGTGTTGTCGTGCAGATCTGAATGAAGTATTTTCCCACAGGTTTGCGCAAGAACATGGTGTAGAATGTCGCTACCTCATACACTCTCATTGGAGGGATGTCCAGAACTTCAGCAACCTAAATTAAAACAACATCCAAGTCAGGTTGCCTCACGTGATATTAAAGGCACGGTATCGTACAGTCTTTATTAAAAACACAGTTCCCAATGGTCCTTCAAATCAGGGTTTGTGAATATGAAGTGGGGAATTAAAACATTCAAATCTTTTGAAAATAAAAACAAACAAACAGCTTATTCACCATCTTTGAATCTGTATATAATCTGCAATAATATAAAATAATACAAAAAAAATTTTTTTTTTCAAAATCAAGGTTAAAAATTGAATTTTTAAAACTTGAAATATAAAATAATCACCGTACCTTGTTCATGGCAGAGATTGGGAGCCATCCATGTTGCCTCTGGGCTACATCCAACACTGGGATTGTGGCTGCTTGCTTGTGTCCAACAGGATACATTGAAATAATCACATCAATCCTCTAGAAAAGGGAAAAAATATATTTTAAATATATGTATTATACACACACACACAATTATATTATTAATACAGAGTAATATCTACCTCAAATGGTGATCAACTTTAGGCATTTAATTGTGAATCTGGATAAATCTAATAACCTCATACAGCAAAAATAAACAGTCTGCAGGTCTGGTCTTGCACAACAAAATACACATTTTCTAACACAAATTAGTAGAACTTCAGTGCACAAAAGCAGTGGTGGCAGAGAAGTAATTATTTTCCACTGCCAAGGTAGCTGCTGACTAGAGAATAAAAGGGTTCTTGAAATAAAGAACTCAAATAATTTAAGACAAAAAAAGACCTTTCATCTTGGTATCCCAACAGCAACAATCTAGAGTATGAAAGCAGTGATGGCAGTGAAACATTTACATCACAGCATTGCAACCCCAATGATTTATTCAGGTTTCAGTCATTCTACCATTTTATAACACCTCTAAAATTTCATGATAAATAAGTTGCTATTCGTAAGAGAATATTATCATATTTGTATTTTCAAGCCTAACCAATATTTCTCAGCCCTGGATAAACTGATGTATGGATACTGATTAAGAAACTTCTGTTTCAACATTCATCAGAATACACACACACCAAAAAACAAAACAAAAAGATGGATGGACCGACAGAAAGACAGGATTGTCAAACATACCTTTTTGTTCTCCTCAGTGAACTCAAAAGGCGTGTCAGGGTTGTTGTCAGGTGTATCTCTGTGCTACAATGAAAAGATGAGTGTTACTGTTTACTGCATCATTAACATTAAAAGTTATAGTTATAATAAGTCACCTTTGAAAATAATTTATCAACAGTTCAGAAAAAAATAATATTAAGTTGTTGTTTTTGATGAATTTTTACAGCATAACCACCACTTGCATGTGAGAGACAAGCCTATGAGAGATATCTAAATGTTTCTGATAAAACGTAAAGATATCTTGTAAGCCCAGATGGGAAAGCTGTTACTACTGTATTATCAGATCACACATAACAGACATTTATTTCTGCTCCTACACACAAACACACACACTGCCCCCTTGTGAGCTACTTTGTGTAATTAGTAGAAAAGAAAAATATTTAACTTAATGTTTTGTTAAGCAAGTTGAAAACACTATTGCTGATTAAAGAGGAATAGAGAAGAGAACTCAACCTAGCTGACAAAGACATTGTCAGTATCAAGGGATAAGGAAACCATGGCAAGTTTCCATTACATGTAAATATCACTGGTGATGCTTTTCCATAAGGCATGTATCTACTGTATTAGACTTAGAAGGCTGCTCCTGGAATGCAATTTGTACTCTTTTTTTTTCTTCTTTTGGCTTGTCCCGTTGGGGGTTGCCACAGTGTGTCATCCTCTTCATGTCAGTTTCTTCTGCATCTTCCTCTCATGTCTTCCCTCACTACATCCATCCACCTTCTCTTTGGTCTTCTTCTTTTCCTCTTTCCTTGTAGCTCCATCCTCAACACCCTTTTACCAATATACTCATGATTAATTCAGCCACCTAATTTCAAATGATGTGCAAATAATATGACCACCTATAAATTAGAGTTTAGAAAACCTAAATGAAGGAGTTTGTGTATAATGGCGTAATATTAACCACTTCAGTAAATAGGCCTATTTTATAAAAAATTATTAAATTAGAATTATTGTCCTTGAATGAAAGACAAAGGAAAGAAAGATTTACCCATTTAAAATCTATCCAAACACAAATAATTTCTTTCAAACAACAGATAAGATGTTACAACGAAGTATATAAATAGTGACCAGCACAATCTCCGGACCTCAATCCCATAGAAAACTTGTGGGCTGACATAAAAAATGCTGTTCATGATGCAAAACCAAAAAATGCAGAGGAACTGTGGAACCTAGAACAATTGTCGTGGGCTGGAATGCCTGTTGGCCAGTGCCAGAAGTTGGTAGAGTCCATGCACCACTGATGTGAAGCAGTTATGTGAAGTAGAAACTACTGTATGGTTTTGCAATTAAATATTATATTAAGATTCTCAGGAGAGCTGAATCTTCAAGCATTTCTTAGTTTTATGCAGTACATTTTTTAGTTTTAAGAAAGATGCCAACACTGCTATTTTTTTAACATTATGTTTGTTGACTTTTTGTAAAATATTATCATATTCAATGACTTTTTCCACTTTCCTTGCTTTGAAATAGAATATGAAGTGCCCCCGATGCATTTGTGTGCATTAAAATAAAATTTGAAGAATGTTGAGGTTCACTCACACTGTTAGACACACAGCTGATATTATGAACACAACTGTATATCAACATTGTCACTCAGTCCTCAGTCACTGAGAACCAACATCAATCTTTTGACATGGGCAAAGAAACTGTAGCTCACCACAAAGATACCACCAGCTCCAGCACGCACTGCAGATCGATGGAGACTTCTGACTTGCCTGGCCTGTAAATATGGAAAAACAGAATGAATAAAACAGAGTGGAAACTACACTTTCATAGTTATGTCTTTATCCAGAGTAGTAGATCATAAAAAATAAACGCGGTAACATGTAATGTCGTCATTGTACTTGACACAAATAGTGATTTAGTCCATGCATTTACATAATTATGACACTACTTAGCAAGAATAGTGGATAATCAGAAAATACTAAAAAAAAATTACAAGATTTTTTAAAACTTGCAACGTTTCATTAAAGCCAGCCTTTCAGAACACAGTTAGAACCCAAAGGGTCACCAAAGCTTAAATGCAGCAGTGCTTTGTCATACAACAACTTAGCTCAAAACATAAACACAGCTAACATAAGGCGAGTAAAAAAGTTTAATCCAAAGTCACTCAGTTGTTCTGTGATACATCAAAATAAATACTCATTGTCCAATAAACATGCATAATAAAGGCGACATAAAGATGTAATTACTCATACACGGCGTATATCTTTGCATTGCTAATTAGATACAAAGATCACCTTGTAAAGGTTTGGTAGCTGTAAGCTAAAATAGCTAGCATGATGTTGTTGACCAAAGCAGCCGAACAGAGGCCTACTGCTTGCCCTTGTAAAGAGTCATAGAATATTCTCAGCAAATTATCGAGGACTGCGCTTAAAATATGACCTATAACTATAGAGAATATCAAAACCTCACCGTCTGCGATACAGCAGAACGAACAACGGCAGACAAAAACATCCTGTAGCTTCAGTTATGTCTCGGGTCGTTAGCAAATGGTTGTTACAGAAGCAGCCGACATCGACGTAATAGCTCGTACTCGATTAAGGGGCCTTATGTGGAATCATACGTCAGTCAGTCGGAGAGCAACTGAATCGATCCCAGATTGATTGTTGCCTCTCAAAATTAGAGGATACGAACTACAATACACGTTCCCTCTCCTATATTATATAACATAATCATTTATTGAATTTATGTGTACACCAGAGTTTATAATTATCCTAAATGATAAAGCAGACAAATTTTAAGACACAGTGTTGCATGTTCTGATAATGAAAGTTGTGATAAAATAAAATAAAAAAATCTCGAAAGTTTTATAAATAATGCAACAACGTGCTTCTCGGTGCAGCAAAAATAAACTCTGAAATTGTTAGAGGCTCAGTTAGTAAAATAGTAAAAACAGATTTTGTCATTTGCTTTTTAGTGGTGTGGTGTGATAATGATATAGGCCTACGTAAGTAATAAAATGTAAGCAGTTTATGAAAGTTTATATACAATAGGATATATCATACAAGTTAATTAAATATGTGCTCATGAAATATTACTCAAGGCTATATTTCAAGAGAATTTAATGATAACGCATTCAAATAAGAGATTATTGATGTCAGGGATGGCTCTCCCTGTGCTCAAAATTCAGCATTCCTGCTGCTGTACGCCTCCTCATTGTTTCCCTCCTCTCCCCTCACTTGCTCTGAAAAACAACTTCACTGACAGATCAGCATGGAATTATCCAATGAAAAAGTGGGAGTGCCACAGTACAAGAGCTGATTGGCTTTGAGCAGATGTTTTTAAAAAAAAACCTCAAACTCAATGAGTAGAGGTGGGTTTTAATACAGAGTCTCAGTAGGTTAGACCAGGAATGTTCTTACCTTACCCGAGGATATAGACAGATCAGCCACGACTCCAGATTAATCCACATTCTGGCTTAGATGATACATGCCCATCAACATCTGTTTATCCGCGGTGGTTGTACGTGAGTCTCAGAACAAAATGTAATACCCTTCTGATGATGTAAAGAGGGATGCTGTCGTGCCTATTTCAGCGATTGTCTGTCATGGTACAGGAAGTTTGTTGAGAATCCAGAAGGTAGGTCAAGAATGTCTGCATTTTTATAGCAGCGCTTTCAGTTTTGCTTTTTAGTAAACCTTATGAACCCATATGTACATACATACTGTATGTGTGTCTTCACGGCTGTCTACATCTCTACATCTGGAAGCACTCACTTGAAGTATCACTTTGTTTCAGCTTTCTGGATAGAGGTAGCTGTTGAGTTCTTCTGGAAGAATCATGCGTAAGGTCCTATGATGAATTACAACTTTGATATGACAAAAGGGAAGATTTTTTTTTTATCAGAAATCCCTGGAAGGAGCCAAAACCAACATGTGCTATAATGTCCTGGACAGGTTTGTGAGGGAGAAGAATTTCGGTGAAAGAGTTGCCTGTTGCAGGTAATCAACAATCTAGATAGCATGAGTGATGATGTGGATGGGAAATATTAACCAGAGTTGTCAGCTATTCACAAAAATATGTTGTGGCCTCTCTGCCAAGAGGTATGCACCAAAGTAAGCCTCAGCTACAGCAAGACAGTGTCTTTGTTTTGAAACTCATAATTAACAGAACATTTGATTGGTTTCACTCCCAACTTTGCTGAGATTTCATCCGATTGCCTTTCATAGTCATACAACAAAAGAAACATCAATAACAATAAAATGATATACTTTTTCAATTCCTAATAGAGATCCAAATAAACATAAACATAAACATTGGCATACATCTTCTCAGTAAACCCTTTCAAGCTTTTGACTTCCAATAAACTCTTGTAACTTTCCGTACTTTGCTCTATACTGAAAAGTCCCATACCCCTTGACAAGTCACCAAAAAAGGATGGAATTCATGTTGTACACAATATTATTTCTTAGAGTTAGTAGAACCTTTGCTTTAAGAGAATAGATAGGATGCATCTCAGCAGCGCTTTAGCAGCTTTGATCCTTGTGCCATGAATAACAGTTAAACCCGCTCCTGTTAGCACAGGATACCGTGCGTATCAGCTGTTCTCTGTGTGAACACATTTCTCACAGCACCTGCACTCAGTAAGTGGGTCAGACATTCATTTGATGCATTTAGTGTGAGAATCCATCAGAGTAAGCCAACAATGAGTTCCATTAAAAAATAACCCCTGGCTACTGCAGGTGGATTCATTTTGCGTTTTGTAAAGGCCTATTTTTAGCTGAAGTGTCCTATGTCCCATTTCAGTCCGTTTCCAAATATGCCAGCCTGATGGAGACATGAACACACAGACTCATAATTTAATTTATATATTTTTAATTGACATTGGTTTGGAAAAACCTTTTTACACTTTGACATTAAGGAAACTTGTCTTTTGCACATTCTTGTCAAGAAAATTAAACTACATTGACCACGATGTCATGTATAAAATATACTGAGATATTGATTTTTGAATTTCTTGTGACTTTAATATTAATCAAAAATTATCTTGGCATGAAATGAAATCAAAGATGGAACAGGGAAGCCTGCCACCCTTGCAGTGAAATTTTGTCTTATTCAGAATAATTTGTGACCAGATTCTTAATTCTGTTATCCGAACAGTTATGAACTATTAACCTTGGACGGAACAAGCCTCTGGCAGGGGAAGCAGTCCAATCACATACATCACATAAAAGCCTTATTAGAGAAGTCTGGGTCACTATGTCACTTTGGTCAATGTGGTTTTACATGCCAATTAAAATAATTTAATTTACCTTACTGTTTACCTTACTGTTTATACCTTAAACAGTAAGAGGACTGCACTTAAAATATGACCTATAACTATAGAGAATATCAAAACCTCACCGTCTGTGATAAAGCAGAACGAACAACGGCAGAATATAGAGCCCAGCTAGAAAGCGTGCAGTAAGATGGCACAAGTGTGGAAACAATGATATGATACTATTAACTATTAACAGCTGTTAATATAACCACATTAGCAGTGGTTTTATATGCAAATATCAAGATTGCCGATGGTTAGTTTTTGTTCTCTTTTGATTTTTCATCTAACTACGGTGGTTCAGATTATTACTATAAGTGATCCTTTTAGTTGAATTTGTTATCATGCTAGGGTTGTTGGATTTTGTTGTGTTGCCTGTATTAATAAGTTGTCAGATCTCTGTATAAACTATAGACATTGTGGACAAAACTGAAGAAAAAAGGCTCAAATGGTGATTTAGTACAGTTACTGTACACCTTAAAGGACACAAGGATCTTTCTCTTGTTCAGTTTGCGGGTTTTTTTTGTCTGAGTCTCTGTGTGAGAGGATTATGAATGCCCAGAGCAGCATCCTGGTGACAGCTGGTAGGCCCAGCAACGCAGGAGCATCAGGATGTGACTCATTGTGCGCTATGGCTGTTAACGGCTCTGTTTTTAAGTTGCAAAGTGACTCAATAGGTAAAAACCTGTTGTTTCATAGTCATCTTAAATTGTCTCTGCTGCCATCTTCCATACTCTGTCAGATTTAGTGCTATGTTAGGGCTGCTAAATACTGATGTAATGCACCGTCATATAATCACTGTCAGACCATATATGCATAAAAGAAAAGGCTTTTTTTTTCTACTAAGACCCTAATAAACACTGGATTGTTTCGAAGCCACAATTTTGTAATTATTTATTATGATTTAACAGTCATGTTGGTTTGGACTACTTCTCTTATATAAAAAAATAGACAACCTCTCAGGGTCTGCATAAGTTGAAGTCTTTAAGTCCTACCCTGTCCTGGGAGTGAAGTCAACAAAAATAGTCTCAGCAAAGAAAAAAACTTGGCACCACAGATGGCAATAACTTCAGGGGATTTCTGACAGTCCTGACCTTAAAAAAACTTGTGAAATCAAGAGGAACAGAAAACAAGGATAAACATCTGATATAAATTTTGAAAACGCACGTAAACAGAACAAAGATTTTTCACAACCCACATGTGCCATGTTTAAAACAAAAGCAAATCATCAATAACACGTCTTCCAGTTAGTGATTCAGAAAACACCTCCTTGGGTCACAAGAAATTACAGTCATTTCAGAATTGAGACAGTGTGTTGCTGCCTGTTTTCATAAAGGGATTCATGTGTTTCCTGTTGTTCAGGTGCATTAGGACCCACTGGGACTCAACATATGATGTGTGGTCGAACAAGGTGATGAGAGACCCCCCTAAAGAGCGACTGGATCCCGAAGACCAGCTCTTTATTCTCTACACCAGTGGCTCCTGGAAAACCCAAGGTATGATATACTGTGTGTGGAAAGCACTGCAATCTGTCATGCCGCATAATTTAAAACACATCTGTTTTCTACAAGGATCAAACTGTAATGGAGTCATTGTTTGCACAATCTTTTGGAAGAGAATTGGTGTTTCTGTAATGCTGTCATACAGAATACAACCATTTGCAGCAGAATGGAGCCACTGAAATGATATCTAGACAAGGGCAGAGTGGTCAGACCATCAAATAGCCTGAAATGATCTCACACGCTGCTGCACGCATGTCTCTCCTGCCAGCATCCAGCGTCCTCTCACTCCTGCTATCTTTTTGTCAACCAATTTTCTGCTCTTTCATGTCTTCCTCCTCCTGTATGGTACAGGGTGTTCTCCACGCTGTTGCTGGGTATCTGCTTTACACATCACCGACCTTCAAGTATGTTTTTGATCATCACCATGACGACATGTGCTGGTGCACCGCTGATATTGGCTGGATCCGCTGGCCACTCCTACATCACCTATGGACCCCTGGCAAATGGCGCCACAAGTGTTCTGTTGATGCTGAAAGAGTCTTGTTTTCGTATTTCTCATTGAAAGAACGCTGCAATGAGCAGAGATCGTAGCAATATTTTCAATTTGTCATAGAGATTACATCTGTATTTGCTTTTTAGTGAGAGAGAAATTTGGACCAATCGCCACACCAGGCTTTATTCAGAATGCTCCAAAACTCCCAAAAACTCGCTCAGGTACAAGCGGAACGCTTCTAAAAACCAATGTCATCCTCCTCTTCTCCAGTAAAACCCGTTTTTCTTCCCCTGATCATTTAAAGAAATTTTTGATGAGAGTCTTTCGTCGGATTGCTCACAACGACATTAATCTGGATGACCTTTTGAATTTAGCCTACCCAAAGGTGGTGGAGGTGATTTACAGCCAGAGGTGGGAAGTTGCAGCTTGAACAGAAATTCCTTGTGATTTGACAGGTGATGGACTATGTGCAATTCTGGGCTGAAACAAGTCAAACGTGCAAATATTACTTCTTTAATTTGGGGGAAAAAAGCATAGAAACTGCAAACAGAATAATTATATTTTATATTCTAAAGAGTCTTACAGTTCCATGTCTCATATCAATCAATCAATCGAGTTTTATTTATATAGCACTTAATCATGGCAGCAGACATTTCAAAGCGCTTTAACAGACAGAGAAACCCAAATATAAACGAAGTTTGGTATAATTTTTCAAAAGAGACAGTTTTTATGACCTAAAAAATAAAGTGGACTGTTTGAACCTTTTTCTTTTTACCCTCACTAGCTGACTGACGCCACCGTGTGGCAGGAATTGTCCCCTGCACTTCTAAGGGAATAGTGTGTTCCCTTGTAGAGGCTTTCTACAGATGCAACAGGAATCCGGGAGTCAGCAAACGGGTGGTCTCTTTTATTTCTGGTCTACAACAGCTGGTCTAACAGAACTAATGTGGCTAGTTTGAAATGGTCTTTTTAAAAAAAATCTTCTACATATATATTTATTTTATTTTATTTTTTTAAGTCCGCTCCAGGCATGACTATGAGCCCATTTATTTTATGCATTGTTTATTCATATCTACACTTTAAACTGTTAAGACAGATAACACAGGCATCTGGAAAAAAATACCCAAATGACTAATATAATTAGCTATACTTTATCACAATAAATCCCTGTTAAATCTATTGACCTTCTACTGGTGAAAACGCAGTTGAAACAAAATTGCATTGTAACTAGTGAACAACGTCTAGGAGACGCGACGGTACTTGCGCTGCCTTCATGTGCTAATCCCTCTCACCCTGGAAGCTCGGACAGTTACGTAATCAGCTCTTAGCCAATCAGTGCATTAGTTTTCCATGTTTTTCATGCCATTGTATTCAACCAATGATGTACTTAAAATCCAGAAGGTCCCGCCCCCCGGACAGACGAGAAACAAAGATGGAGTTGAGAAGGAGCAGCGGATAGCTGCTTTAGAAAGGTTCGGACTTCTGGTTCTTTATCCTGACGTGGCTTCAGTAACACAGCCGGTGAGAGACGAAGTGATGTTCTAAAGTCAAAGTTGTTCCTGGTTCGTATCTCACAGCAGCCGGACGAAGCTGTCGAACGGGTAAACAAACACAACCGAGCTAAGTGGTTGTGTGCTAACCGGTTGTGTGCTAACCGGCTAGAAGAGTAGCATCAGCTGGGCTTCCCTCCAGCTGGCCCCGGACAGTGAAGGAAGAGCCTGAATGACGACAATGGAGAAGGTATGCAGCAGGTTCTGTAGGTTCGGAACAGGTTCTGTAGTTTCGGAGCAGGTTCTGGGCTCAGTCGTCTGGATATAGATACATGTGTTATCTGGGGTATTGAGTTTTTAATCATCCTCCATAGGCATGTCCTTTACGGTCAGACAAGCAAAACGTGGTGTGAATGCTCTTATTTAAATAATTCTACACCACTATTACATTGTCTTGTCGATTGTAAAATCATAGGAAGTACATAGATATGCATATATGTACTGTATGTATACACTACATGTATACATACATACTGTATTGATCTTAAACTGGGAAATTCACATTTTGCAGCAGCATTTAAGACAAACAAACAGGACGAGAAGAATGATTAAATTAAGAAGAGGATTATAAATTGTGAAAATCGATTTAAAAGTAGCATTTTCCGCACTATAAGGCACACCTAAAAGCCTTTAATTTTCTTTATTTCTTATAATCCAATGTGCCTTATATATGAAAAAAGTTTTAAAATAGACTATTCATTGAAGATGAGTTCTCAAATGTGTTTTAAAGTCCAGTACGCTTTATAATCCAGTGCGCCTTATAGTGCGGCAAAAACTGTAATGGGATTAAAATAGGAAGAAAATATACTCTGGTATAAATATTACACATATAAAGAAAGTATGTACGTAATGATTCAGTTTCTGTATTGATTTTCACAGTGCAATTTCCTCAAGGGGCTGCCTGTCTACAACAAAAACAACTTCAGCAGGTTCCATGCTGATTCTGTATGCAAAGCATCAGTAAGTCTGTTTTTGTTATCAACACGCCGACTTAAAAACATGTCAGAAACACTGCTGAGTGGTTGCACTGCTTCCCTTTCTGGGGTAGTTGTCGCTGATTTATGTATTAATATGGATCTCAATGCTGTCCTAGAATCGTCAACCGTCTGTGTATCTTCCAACCCGGGAATATCCATCAGAGCAGAGTAAGAATTTAGCTTTTGGTACTGTTTACGGAACAAAATGACATTTTATTGTAAGGTTCTTAAAGGAAATCACTTTCAGTTACCACATTACACAATAATAATCCCACATCCTGTCAGTAAATATTATCTAGAACCATTTGTACTGACATAATCATTGTATGATTTTTCCCCTCAGTCATTGTCACAGAGAAGACAAATATTCTACTACGATATCTTCACCAACAATGGGACAAAAAGGTAAAGATTTTACAATTGGAGGATAAAGTCAATGCAATTATTCAGTTGATTATACTAGATATCGTTTATTTTGTGGTTCATATTTTACTAATGTGTTTCATTTCCGCTCAAACAGAATGCTGCAAAAAAGCGAGAACAGGATCCAGCAGAGGGGGAGAACACTGCACCGCCATGTAAAATTGCAAGAACAGAAAGTCAGGAAGTGAATGAGGATTCATGAGTTAATGGGGTGTGAATGCACCCCCCCCCCCAGCTGAGACTGAACGCTACAGAAAATGCACTCCTTAATGTGTATATCATATACTTGTTCTCCAAAGTATGTTCACATACCCAAGCCTTGAAAATAAAGCACACATGGATTGACACCCCAGCTGGTAGAGCATTAACCCCCACACACACAAAAACATCGGTCTTAATGTGTGAGTTTTACTAATCTGATAACCAAAACTTTGTTAGTTAGTTTCTTATTTTCTTAACTCTGGAGATTCCTCTGATTAAAATTTAGGCTTTGTAGTTGAAAAAGAACATAATCTACCTCCTTATTCTTCAAATACCCGGGTTTTCCTTCATTTATATTCACACAGCTTTATTTTAAATATGCAGAGTGAAGCCATTGTTTTTTTTTGTCACAGCTGCTGTTCTTTCATACTTTTGGTCTGATAAGCACATTTAAAGTTAGCCTATATACATGATTGGGTGACATTCCATCATCTGTGGCTCTCACTCCATTGGAAACTTTAGGTTTATATTGTGTAATGATAGTGACCCTTAAATGTTTTGGCTCTTTAAACATTTAACATAATTGTCATTACGGTAAATGAAAATGTGACGGATTTAATTATCAATCCAGGGTTTGTTGTTTTTGGACATACATAGGTACAGAAAGAAATGTTTTCTTCTGCTAAAAAGGATTACTGGCCTTAAACTGAAGTGAGTTTTGTTCACCCCTGGAGAACATGGTTTATCAGCTAAAGAGGTGAACCACTGTTGGACTGAATGGATCCTATTATGTACAAGTTTAGCACATTTATCTGTAATGATGTGTGAGCTGCTCACAGGGACTGCTGTCAGCTCTGGTGTGCCATTCACATTTATTTAAAGCAGTTGACTGTTTGGAGTCATAATGTGGAATCGTATGTTTAGATCTTTTGATAGCTGAATAAACACAGTCTGTTTTCTGCTGAAAATTATGTAACAGTCTTTTATATTCTTGCTGTAAATACATTTTAAGACAACAGAGTAATGCCACACACATTTTCTTCCTTAAATTCAGCTGTATTGACACCTGATTTTATTGAAGCCGATTTCTTTTTCACCTGTAGGCCCAAAAACAGCCAAAAGCATTTTATTATACTGAATTTGCTTTGCACATTTCTAAACTTGTTTCTTTTCTTATGTGAATCCAGAACACGAACAAGTTTTCATATTAAGATTGAATGTTGATGTTTAGTTTTGAATGTCCAAGCTTTTCACATTAGTGTGTTCATTAAACTTATGGCTTATGTTCCATCACCTTATTTAGTTTGGGATGTGTTTATTATAAAATGCTTTGGGTTTATTATACAAATGAAAGTTTCAGGAGTATGTTTTACAAGTATTTCACCACAGGCTTCATAGCTACAGACTGTATGCTGGGGGATGTTTGTTGCTTAGGAAATACCCCCTTTTAGCATTGATTGTAGGTTTTAGATATGTCTATATCATTGGTAAGGTGTGAGGTGGGCCAAAACTCACACGTATTCAGATTCTTAGTGTTTTCCCTAAAAAGAGTAAACATGTCATATTTCTGTTATTATTGAATATATTAAATGACTGTTAACAAAATCAGTCAAAGCTTTATCTCTGGATGCATGTTTATTCAAGTGAAATTTATTTGCATTATAGAAGTACATTCGCTAATTTATGTAGTAAAATAATTCATAGAAAATCAAAGTTAAGAAAAATAGAACATATTTATGGTCACAGTGAGTATAATCTGACCTATTGCAGAAGAATACAATGGCTTGGAAAGTGCTTCGTAACTGAAAAAACAGGGTGAGTGTATATCTCATGCACATAAAGTAATAGACATTCAATAGATCCAACAGAATGAGAAACAAACATGGAATGAAAACATGCTGTTCAGGTCATTTGACCAAAGGGCTCATTGATGATCAGTTTGGAGAAAAAAAAGAAAAAGCTTCACATTGACTTGTTCTGGTGGTGTTGAAACCCAGGCATCCATGCAGTATTAGAATGTAAACTAAAAGTTAGTCAAACCCCATCAAGGAGAAACACTTACTGTACAGATTTTACAAACAAGTAAGATAATTAAGTGTTAATAGATCCAGTATAACACTGTGACGTATGCTGCATCTAGGGTGTAAGTCTGAATGCTCACTGACCTTTCGTATATGTGTTTATTATGATGAATGTGTTCCCCTACAGAGCAGCTGCTTCACTGTTTCTGATTTCTGCCTGAACATTTGTACATTGCCCTCCCTCCACCTTACATTACACCAGTGAATGTCTATTAACTCTTGGAGCCAGAGTTTTCTAAATCAGTCAATTGTCTTGATTCTCCTTTCTCAGACTCATTAGAGGGTAATTCCCCCATGCTTGTGTTTAACTCGGCCCTATTAGACGGAGCATTTGCAGGCGGCGCTGCTGGCTGCGTTCCATTCACACACACCACTGTCCCCTCCGATTTGCTGAAGCTGAACAGCTTCCCTGGACTGAATGTTCTGTTGGGCGACTGTGACCTCTCCTGAACACCAGAGGGAGCTGAAGAGGACACTGTTGACCCTGGAGTTGAAGCAACAGCCTGTGCTGGCTCCTTTCTCACCTCAGGTGACTTCAAGAACTTCAAAAATCCTGTGAGCTTGGCGTCGCTTCCTGTTGGAGACTGGGCTGGAGAGCGTGAGCTGCCAGAGGAGAACTTCCCCTGCAGAGGAATGATCTGCTTTAACTTCATCACGTTGTTGTTTCCCAGCAGAGAGCTGGGTCTCTTAGGCTTGTCACCTGATTTGCCACTTGATGCTTTGTCGTGATGATGCTGATGCTGCGCCTCCGCCTTGTGATAATCATTCTCCTGACGAGCCTCGGCCTGCAGCTCGGCCTGACGATGAAGCTCCTCCTCTTCGCGGCGGCGTCTGAGCTGCTGTTGGAAGTGCTGCTGTGCCTGTTGCTCATGCTTCTAAACAGGGATTCATGTTTAAAGGAAGAACAGGAAGGGAAACACGTTGAGATGAAGAGTGTAGAGGACTGTATGAGGATGAGAATAAAGTCACTGGAGCTAGTATTAGCAATCAGCAAATGAGTTTGTGTTCACTTTCTCATTACATTACATAAAATTAGATGAACATCCCTTGATG
Source organism: Antennarius striatus (assembly GCF_040054535.1). Classification (NCBI taxonomy): domain Eukaryota; kingdom Metazoa; phylum Chordata; class Actinopteri; order Lophiiformes; family Antennariidae; genus Antennarius; species Antennarius striatus. The sequence goes on from NC_090793.1 coordinate 15,536,189, forward strand.
TCATCCTGAATGCAGCACATACCTTTCCATAACGCTTTAATGACATGTTCACAGTAAAAAAAATTATGGTGGCTTAAGTTGGTTGACAAATGGCGGCATTGATTTATTCTGTGCAGAATATTTCAGACATACCACACATTGATGAGAAAGTGAGTATATTTAATCAGACATCTGTAGTGTTTTTATGTCACATTTTAGTACCTGTTACGCTATTTGGGAACCTCCACAGAGGTAATACCAGGTATCTAATGGAAAACCAAAAAGATGAGTTGATCTGAGTACAGCCAGGACGTCTTAGGGGGAAACAGACTAAAACACATACAATTATGTCGTTGTTCTTAGGCTTCATTAGTGTACATTTTCAGAAAATGCACACAGCGAGACAAAGGGACACATAAGAATATGTGTCCAGAATCATGGTATAAATTGTGCAAAGCGCAGCTTGCAGCATAGCCTCGGATTGGCCAAAGGTTCTTTCAAGCTATGATACGACTATACCTTGAAAGCTTCCCTTCGTCTGTACTCTAGTTTGGCCATTTCTTCTGCAACCCAGCCAGGGATATCAGGGATGGCAACATGGATGATGTACTTTAGGAGGATGGCAAAGTGCTGTAAACCACCAAAACCACAGAGGGACAGGCTGAACACACAAGTTACATCACAGTTACACACTCACACTCATTCTTCAGCTGGATTGTTTCACCATTTCAGACCAAATGGCAAATCTCATTTTCATACCAACACATCCTCAAAACAGTCATGAAAGTTTTCTTTCAATGATGGAATAAAATTTTGATTTTGAAGGGTTCACAAAGTCAAGCAGGCCATGCACATTTATGATAATTTGGTAATAATTAAAGGAGTTGAAAAAAACAACATTATGTGAGGACAACAAAACTCTCCATGGACATACATGTACGTAATTACTAACCACAGGACAGCACATACCTCCAGTAAAACAATGGAGATGATGGTCATTTCAGGACTCAACCAGGGGAAGAGGCGCTGGAGCTGTCCACACTGACCAATCAGGTAACAGTTGACAATAATGGCTATCAGGCCCATTGCCTCCATTGCAGTCTGAAGTGGAGGCAGAGAGTTGCACGTATGCACAGGCTGATCTGCTCTCACACTCTCGTGTAAAGCATTCTGTGACATTTTTCAAAATAAAATACTCACCTGCCATTGTCCGATGTTCTCCACCCTTTGTCCAAAGGGTCTCTGGAGACCAGTGCAGAGCTTCAGGGCATCGCTGCGGATCTCGATGATGTTGTTGATAAGAGCGCACATGGCCGCCAGGGGAAACGCGGAAGAGAAGAGCACCACATAGCCAAACTGAATGAACATTTCCTGGTAGTCCTGCAGTGTGTTCTATTGAGGTCAAAAAATAGTAAGCATTATTAACATATTCACAGAAACACAGAGGAGTGGAATTGATGAAAACGAAATAAAAATTTACATGTTAAATAGTTTGATTAAAGGTAAAATCAGCTGCACCTCATACGTCTGCATACAACTCTCAATCTCAGCTTGGGTAAGAGTAACGGTTTTGGGTTCTTCTGGAGGCTCAATCCATGACTTTTTATCCTCTTTCCCATCACCGACATTCTTTCTTCTGTGACAACCAGAGTCAGACATCTTTGAAGAGAACATGGTTCCATTCTCCTTGGCCTCCTGTTAAAGTAAACACGTGACAATGATGTTTTCTCCGGTCAGAAACAGGAACTCTTTTTAAGGTGGATCAGTCAGTGCAGAAAAAGACTTAATATTTCACATTAAACTGTACTGTGAAAGTTAAAACAGGATAACTGCAGTAACAACCAGACGACATACTTGAACCTGAGATTCATAATCACTGTCCTCATCACAACTGTCAAAGATGCTGGTCTCCATCCCTTCCTCTACCATTGTAGGGCTGTCTTCAAGGAAGCTCTCAAACATGGTCCTTGTTTCTGTGGCCACATCCTGGTAGTCAACCTTCTCAGTAAAGCTGACTTTACGTTGCTTCAGATTGCTCTCATTCATGTCCCATTCTTCCTCTGACAGCCTGAATCCAGCTTTCAGATCCCCTCTTTTCCTGGGCTCTTGGTTATCATTGGCACTTTGACTGACGGGGATTCCTCTGGGACCCAGGAAAGAATAAGCTGTCATTGAGGCCTGGGCCTTTCCTAAAGCAAGGCGGCCATATTTGAGTATGATAGCACGGAGTAGCTCCCACAGAACCCTTGGAGTGAAGACGCCCAGCTTGTTTTGCTCATACAAATACGGCTGAAGGACCTCCTTGATGTTCTGTAGGAACTGGCGGAAGATCAGCAGAGTGGCTAGCATCTGTGAGGAGTAAGACATCCAAATGTAAGAAATGAGATAAAGTCTGAAGTGTTTATACAACGTTTGCTTCAATTGTTATTATCAAGCCTATGAAACTATTTCCTTGGAATACAAGATCTACACAATTACTTTTTTTTCTTGACTTTAACGTAATCATTCGGTTTGAGTAGGAGGCTAAAAATGAGCTTTCTGCCTCTCAATAACAACCTGCTGTTTCAGAATGAGAATGAATATCATCAGTGGCTTTGATAGTATGTCTTCACCATTATAAAGGATAAATGCAAGAATGGAGAGCTTTTCAGGCAGAAACAAGTAAGCAAGGTTTAGCTTAGCTTAGTTTATCAGTGCTTTAAAGCAGTGCTCTAATAATAGGAAAATTATTATTTTCCTCTTATCACAGCTGGAAAAATCATGATAAAGCTCCCTCAAGTTGATGCAATAATACAAATATAACATGAAACGTATTTTAAACACTTTTTTTCTCACATTTAAATTGGAATGTGAAATCAGAGTTGTAACCAGTTGTTGTAGTCCATGCAGTGACCTAAATTCTATCAAAAATCACATTGATCCTGAATTCTGACAAATGACTTCCCAATTCAGAAAAGGAGCTATCCCGGCTGTATTTACTGTACATGATACTGTTGAGAGTGCTGTTACCTCCTTTAGTCGCTCCATGTCCTTGAGGTAGAACGCAATGTAGAAAAGGCTAAGGTAGGAATTGATGAATTCAAACTGTAAAACAACCACAGGAGGGAAAAATCACAGGAAGTCATTCAGTCAAGGTGAATTCTCTCAGTCCTATGCCAAACAGAAGAGGCAGAAGTCTGACTTACAAAAACCATCTTGATGATGAGATTATTCTCATAGGCACTCTGAAGTCTGTAGTTCTCTGGATAGACGAATTAATGAAAAAAGAATGTGTACAACATGTGTCATTTAATTAAACAAAAAAATTCTAGTTTTTTTTTTTTTCACAGAAAAAAATAATTATCTATTGCATCAAAACAGGTCATGCTGTTTCTCTTACCCATGTCATTAAGCCAGTAGGCAATCTTCTTGTACACCTCATCACATACAGTTACAGTGAGGGCCAAAAGTATTTTAGGAATAAATCTTGTGATACCTGGTAACTCCTGAATCTCCATCACCACTTCCTGCAATATTCGTAGAAGTCTGTTAAATATTTAATAAGTCCAGATGTAATTATTGCTCAAATCCCACTGCTATTATAAAAGGCAATAAAATGAATGCATGAAGATGCTGTTTTATAAATTTAAATGAGCTTTGTTTAACTAGTTTCTAAACATAATGGAAATAATTCACAAATAATACTTCATCACCAAAACCTCATTACATAAAAATAAAATGCATATGTGTCTACTTGTTTTGCTCTTGTTTAAAGGTGACGTAATGTTTCCAACAATGGTGGGCCTTAACCCAAAACACACACAAACACGCACGCACGCACGCACACACACACACACACACACACACACACACACACACACACACACACACACACACACACACACACAAACACACCACTCTCTTCTATTAAACTTGCATGTAGTGGCATCTGTTCAAACCTGCAATTCCAGGCAAAGCAGCATAGCGAGGAAGACAAAACACAGACAAAGGAGGCAAATGGGCAGGCTGACCAGCCATCTGAACATGGCCCTCTTCCAGGGGGGGTAGTAGAACTCCTCACATCCTGTTATGGGACTCCAGCGTTTCACTCCCTGTAGAAAGGGAGAGCAAACAGCCAGACTGCAATCATCTTAGGTAGAAATGGGTCAGAAAGATTTGTGCAAAATGTTCTTCTGATGTAATGATTACTTGCTTGTTGCATTTCATTATGGTGCTTGTCCCCTGATCAAAGTTGCCATCATAAATTGACATAAAATTGCAGCAAATCAGAAATATTGTTGCGATACCTTCCATTTGACTCTTTCGTCTCATTATTACAAATGATGATATCCAACCATACTGTTTCTGTCATCATTGCTTTCCAAGAAAATTTGACACCCAAAGTGGGGCTCAAATCCACAACCCTGAGGTTCAGAGTCCCAAGTTCTCCCAGTTAAGCTAGCCAGACTGAGGGCGACCTGTCCACAAGTCTTTTCAATGAGTGACGGATTCCCTTCCAAATCCACTTTCTGCAACACAGAACTGAGAACTAGAATCTGAGATCGCCTCACTCAACATTTCTTTTCTGGAAGCATGTGTGTAAGAAGACACACTCCTCTTAATCACATTTCCTGGTTCAGTGTCCCAGTCCTACAAGGGTGCACAAGTGCTCAGTAAAAGATCACTACTACAAATACCTACCCTGAGGATGGCGAAATTGGTGGATTGAAAAAATAAAATTTACAGTGAATTTACAATGAATTTAAAGCAGATTTACAGTGCTACCTCTGGAGGTTGTGCACCTAGCAATGCTCACCCTGAACTGGGGTCTGGGCTCCTCTAAGGACTCAGCAGGGGTGTCCAGGGTGCCCCACCTGTAGGCCAGCTCTGCCTCTCGCCTCTTCCAGCGCTCCAAGAACAATGTCGCCCACACAACATTGAAGAGGGCGAAAACCACACAGCAGATATCCTGACTGGTCTATGAATAAACACGACGGAATCAAAAAACACTTACAGTATGCAAACTTTGAAAGAATTATTATGCATCACAGGTTTGGGTAGATTCTATTCTTGTATTTACAAATCAGGCAAAAGGCAATATTATAAATACTGTACTTAGAGGGGGGGAAAAAAACAATCGACCATTGGAAAACATTTAAGTGGTTTTTAAGAAAATTCCAAGCAGAGATATGGCAGTAGTAATCAAGTACCTGGTCAGCCTCTGCAAGTATCCAGAGCAGAAAGCCAATCACAGCAGGGTAAAGCATGGAGTTAGTGTAGAAGCCCAGCCAGGCGAAATACATACTGATCTTCACTCCAAAATAATCGCAGATGTCATCTGCAAATCACACGAAATGGTGAAGAGTCAGCATTGAGACGTAAGAAGAAAAAAAAGTATATTTCTGATAGTCTGGCATTAAGAGTTCTGTTGCTGTCTTGCCAAAGTTCCTTCAGAACAAGAGTTGGATGGTTCCTACCCAGCGGCTGCCTTTCACACACAGCCTGGACCCAAGATGTCATCAGCTGGTTGAGGATCCTCTGCTCATGGAGGGGAAACATTTGATGGATCACCCCCCGAGCCTCGAGCTCTGGAACTAGAGAGCACATCATGGTAAAACATGTTATCTCAGGAGAAATTTGGTCCATGTTTACAGCAGGCCTATATTACTATGAAGTTAGAGCGTACTGATTGGCTGTCCCTCCAGGAAGTGAATGTTGTGAAGCACCTCCCCCTGTTTGGCTCGTAGATTGTCCAGCCAATATTTAATGATGCTCTGACGTTCCTGAAAGGCATATCGCAGTCATGAATTAAAAAATAAAAACTGTGAAAGACGCATGAAAAAAAAAAATTAAGAGAACATTCAAAATTGAATTAACAGCCTTCACATGGAGCTCACACAGTTTTGACCTCTAACCTGGGAGGTGAAAAAGCAGAGCTCGCTCTCTATGTTCTCATAGATATTGTCTTCATCACAGGAAAAGCGACGCATCCCGCCACCAAAGTGCGGTTTGACAGCCTTGTACATCCCCATCTGCTCGGCTCCCCGCAGTAAGCTGAGAGGAGGAGAGGAGAAGTGAGCACCAGGATTAAACGTGCAGAGTGGTGTACAGATGTTCACCAGATTAGCACATTGAGCCATTGAGCCATTACACACAGATATAGCTAGAACTTTAGGATTAATGCATGAACGGACATACTGTGGTGGACAAATGTAAGTCGAGGGAAATGATGTAAACTTGATTGCTATTTTTCCGTGTATTTCGTGTATTTTCTGTTTTTTTGAAAATGGACACATAATAGAGAATGGCTTAACTCAAAATGACATTTACCTGTATTTTATTTCATTATGTGTTGTTTAAAGTCCTGTAATTGTTTCTGGTCAGTCTTATGGAATGTTACTAACGTATTTAGAGTAATAATGGTATTTAAATGACCTCAAATGGCAATGCTGGATTTAAATTCAATAAAAAAAGACTTATAAACAATCTGTCGGAACTGATTGTGTTCAGATATTGAATAATACCTGTATATATATATTTTATTATACACATATAAATAAGTCTCTGTGTGTGGGGGTGTTTGTGAACACGTGCGCACATTTATGTGTGTGTATGTGTGTTTATATATGTATACATACATGTATACATACATATACATGTATGTATACATATGTATACATGTATACATACATGTATAAATACATATACAATGAATACAGTCTTCCTTTACTGTGAAATATCGGCCCCTCTGGCAAAACTACATTAAAATTTATGTTGTCTATTTATTTATGTCTGCTTGAGTAATAAATCTAATAATCAATGAGTGGCTCAGACCAGAGGGGGTCTGGGAATGTCATCAAGATAACCACCTCGGATTATTAAAGTATCTCTCTATCTATCTATCTATCTATCTATCTATCTATCTATCTATCTATCTATCTATCTATCTATCTATCTATCTATCTATCTATCTATCTATCTATCTATCTATCTATCTATCTATCTATCTATCTATCTATCTATCTATCTATCTATCTATCTATCTATCTATCTATCTATCTATCTCTGTTTGTGTTGTTTGCTCTTCTGAATGTCTTTCCATTAATCTTGCTGCTCTTTATATACGGAGCTAATAATAAATTTATCCAGGAGTAATAACATTTCACTCGCCATGCCTAACTATTACTATTACAACCAACCCAAAAGTCTCATTGGCCAAAATGTTGCTCAGTGAGTGTGAGTTTTGGAGGCTTACTTCTCAAACGTGGTGGTGATGAAGAAGGCGTGCATCTGGGTGTGTTTATGCTGCCGAACCTGAATGCTGACTTGCGGGATTCCGTTACGGATCTGATTGAGGAGCCACAACAGAGTGTGGTCATCGATCGAATCTGGAGGGAGAAGAAAAACAGCTTCATTATGTGCTTGACAGTTGTACATACTTCATTATTTATAAAGCAAGTGCTTTTTCATGAACACCAGATAAATATTTCAAACAATAGATTTTGTTGTTTATTCTGGTTTCTTTTTCAGTTTATTGCAGCACAAACAGGCTGGACCAAACCAATCCTTCATTGCTGAGCTGGTGAACACAACAGTAGAAGGTCACTCCACTTAAGAGCCCAGATGTTTCACTGACATGTCACTATAAGATAGAGGATGAGCTGGAAGACGGGTTGATAAAGTATTATCCCAGTGACTTTGTGCCCCAAATTGTGTCTTAATCTATTTCCTGTGTCTTTAGGATATTATTTTGATAACGGTGTAAATGAAGGCCTTTTCTCAACGACGTCTTTCTAAAGTTTTGATACAGGCAATGGTAAAAATGATATGAATGGTTCCATACATGCAGAGAACATGCAAATCCGCACAGAAAGGACTCGAACCTGGAACCTTCTTGTGCCACCGTGCTGCCGGAGTAAATGGTTCATGCTTCTAAAAACCTGGTGGTTCCTGTCACCACTACTGTGTGAATATTTGTGTGAAAGACCAAATGTGGCTAGCGCTAGTCAGTCAGACTAGAAAAGCTCTGTATCAGTAAAAATCCATTTACCATCAGCTACTAATCATTCATATCAACGGAATGGCAGCCATAGGGATGAAAGATATGGATAAAAGAAAGGAATAATTTAAAAAAACACAAACTTGCAAGATTGAAGTAATTTCAGTTTTTTCTAATATGAAAAGTAGAGGACGCAATGAATAAAAGTATAGTACTTGATGATGAAGCCACTGAGGTGTTGTATTAAAATAAAATAAAATAAAATAAAATAAAATAAAATAAAAATTAAATTAAATTAAATTACATTAAATTAAATTAAATTAAATTAAATTAAATTAAATTAAATTAAATTAAATTAAATTAAATTAAATTAAATTCACTTTATTGATACCACGATAGGGTAATTATTTGAACGCAATATGAGGCAAACTGTACGTTGATCACGTGTATGAAGTTTTTTTGTATCTGAGTCAGTTTTAAGAAATGCTTCAGATTCTTTGATTGATATAGTTAACTGCCTCTTCCTTTTAATACCCAGCAGAATGAGCTTGTCGGTGCATATAGACAAAGTAAATGAATGAAAGGTAATTGTCTCCAGGCTGTACTTTGGCTGACCACCAAAGGCATTTAAAGAGGCTGTGCAGGACAAACAGGGAGGACAGGCAGGATCTTTGGAGTACCTGGGAATGTCATCAAGATATCACAGTTTTCAGTGGGCACCATCTTCAGCCAGGATTTCCGAGACATGATGTAGTGCCTGGCCTGCAGAAGACGCTTCCCAAACAATTTATCTAAAATGAAGAAGAGTAAAACAGAGTGAGAACGTAAAAAAATGAATCACGATGGGGTTGGTAGCCCTTCGAAGAGGTGTGAGAGAAAACAGGGAAAGGCATCAGGGGGATGAAGGACAAAGAGCTGCTCATCATTTATTTCCACTGCATTTTATGGCTGCTATGATTTTCTGCCTCGTCGTGGGGACTGATAGAAAGAAATGCTCGAAACAATTGTTTGACCACATTGAAGGTTGGCTGTTCTGTACTGATCACATGACTCTGAGCAAACATTTTGAGCTCTAAACAAATAGGACGACAGACGGTTTAATCGCCACGAGCAAACGAGCATTTCAAGTCTGTCTCTAAAACAATGAAATTGTCCTCACCGCCGTTGGTTTCACTGCCTCTGCCTCTCTCACACTTTGGTTTTCACCATATAATCACACTCCTGACTCATTCAGCCAGAGAGCCTAGTAGTGACTGACTGTTCTCTTCATTGCTCACTGACTTGTCCCATGATGCTCAGCGTGGGTCCGTGAGAAGGACGCGACATTCTGCAGTACTGCCATTCAAAACTGACTGCAAGCTCAGTGACTGTAGGTACATATATGACAGAACACAATACGACAGCATCGAGTTCCTCGTGCAGCAGATCACTATGAGTGTGAAATTATCTGAATGCTACATACTACATCTCTGGTGGTAGATGACACAAAAATCTCATCGATTTACAGCAACATCACTGCGTGTGAAGAAAAGAATTAACGTCCATCTGGAGCAAATCGAGAAACTGTTTATATTTGTACGTTTGTGGTAATCATTTTGTGTGTTTTTTTAAAGCTGAATAGTAATCAATGATAGTTGCTCTTTTATCATTTCACATTTTTTCATCATGGGATTATTTTCTTCAACATATTCTATCATGATTCCTCCTTACACAGAATTTTATCATCATATTAAATGGTGTGGTGGCGCTACAGAGCTTAATGTGCAATATGTTTTGAATAAACATAATAAATATTAATATATAAAATCAGATGTTGACATCTAAGGATTTTTTTTCTCTGTGGATTATATTTATGTATCAAATTAACCACATTTTCAATCTCTCGCTGACCTCAAATATCTCATCCATTTTGTGGAACCATTCATCCTTTCCCCTGCTTGTGGAGGAGTTGGACCCCATCCCATCTGACACTGGGCGAGCTGCAGGTTTCAGGTTAGTGTGGTTTGAAGGCAAGACAACAACTGAAGCAACTGCTGTGCCATTATCCACTCTGAGACCGTAAGAGTGAACTGATGATGTCAAAAGGAGGTATTTTCTACCCACTCTCCTCTCAGTGGAGGGCCAGTCTGTGGATGCACCTCCTCTGCACTTGACTCCTGCACCTGTGGACCAATAAAGCCTCACTCCTCCCGACCTGTCTCCATCAGAATGAACACAAAGGCAAAGACGTACCGAAATGAAAGTCCTGTCACGGACGATTGACCCATTCTATCGACTGTGATTCATTCAGCAGAGTGTATCAACCATCAGTGAATGGACCACATTTATCAATGCACTGTAGATCATTTTTACACCGTCCCTATTAGAGCAGCATCCCATGATCTCCACTGCACTATTTCAGCGTTCTCCCCTTACCGAGCACTCCGGACGGAGACGAGGACGTCTGCTGGCTGTTGGTCCTGTCCTGCTGCTCGGCTGGCAGGATCCTCTCCATCCTCTCTCCTGCACAGTCGCTGTCGTCGACGTCTGTGGTGCTGCTACCGTCTGCAGCAGCGTCGGTATCAGCCGCTCCTCCGGCGCCCGTCGCCTGCATGGTGGTGTGCGTCAATTCTCCTGTGCGCAATGGAGTTGGAAGACGGCACTGCGTTTTCTTTTAATTTTTGCGCGTTGCATGTAAAAAGGGGAAACAATTGGTATCTGTTAAATGAGGAGGAGGCGGAGGAGGAGGAGGAGGAGGAGGAGGAGGAGGTGGAGGAGGAGGAGGAGGAACGTGATCGGTGCATCTACACATTACGTGACGGGATGAAGTTGAGGGAGACGCCGCGTAGGCTGCAGGTCTGCGTTACGTGCGTATCCAGGATGCGCACGGAGAGCTGCAGGTGGTTCAGCAGCAGATCGTGTCTCCATGGATGAATCTCCCTCATGATGCACTGACTTCAAAAATGTCCGCAGCTGGCTTGTTCTTTTGGCGCAAAAATGGAGCATGGTTTGTCAGCAAGCTGTTGGAGACGTCTTTAATCGACCTTGACAAGGATTAGATATGCAAATATATTCATCTCGCTTGAAGTCTACATTTTTAATTTGTTACTTTACTTTTTTTTTTTTTAAATTTGTGTATCTGTTTTTGATTTGCGCACAAACCATTTCATGGATGTCCATGAAACTTGGTGATAGGATGGGTCTTGGACCAGAATATAAATTTTAGTAATTATCCGTGTAAATAGGCGTATCCAACCCATTAAGAAGCATTTTTGAACATATTCTTTAATTTTGAGGTAAATAATAATATTTTTTGTGAAAACGAGTGAAATAAATTTAAAACAAGAAAAGTACATTTGTTATCAAAGTCTGCGCATTTTGGGTTTGATCCCAATAATCCAGGTCACCCCAGTTTAAGGTTTCACTGGGAATGGCTTTTACTGAATTAAAGACTAGTCGGGTTTTCTGAGCGCCATTCTACCATATTACCCTTTTTTTTTTTTTGACGTGTTGGTGTAAAGATGGTGACTACAGCGGTTTCTGTTGAATTTATTTTGTTTCCCATATATTAAGAAAATAGAATTAAAATGTCAACTGGGGTTTGATAGAAGAATACATTCTCTCCATTCTCCACTAATGAAGGCATCGATGAAATAACTTTCACTATTAGTGACACTAGATGGCGCTAGAGGATAATTACAGGCTGACAGCCACCTTCTTCCAGGGGTACGCAAACTGCGGCTCCGCAGTCGTGTGCGGCTCTCTCATCCTTACGCAGCAGCTCCGTGTGGTTTAGGAAATAAAATATAAATGTATAAATGAAGTGTGTTTTATTTGTGTTGGCTCGTTTTTTATTGTAGTTGTAAATTGGAAGATTTTTGTGATCTTGAAACGTTAAAATAAAATCATATGTTAATGTTTTTATAAATTATTTTCGTCACTAAAAATGTGTGTCACGCTCCCCAAAAGCTGTTAGTAGCGGAGGTCTCTTTAACCAGCTAAAATAAATATTTATACAGATATTATTAAAATATTTTTTCTTCATTGTCCAGTGAAATAGGGCTCTTTTTTCAGTTATTTTTTTAAATTCAGGTCAAAGCACACACACACACACACACACACACACACACACACACACACACACACACACACACACACGCACGCACACGCACACACGCACGCACGCACACACACACACACAGTGTTATCTTCATTTTAGATGTCCTATGTTGTCTTCTCCATGGAAACCGGGTCCAGATGACTGTGTGAGTGTTAAAGGTTGCAGACCCCTGGTGTGGGGAGTGGGCTGCTGCCATGGGGTTGGAATGTGTTGCTCATGGCTACCTTTAAGCTTTAACACTATAGTCGACATTCCTCTTGCATAAGATTGCAATTTATTCATTATTTCATCAGTGTTACCCATACGTAAAGATGAATGAAAAAAAAAACTACAAATACTGTAAAAAAAACCCCCACAGAAACAATGACTACAATACACAGTATTTACCGCACTATAAAAGCCTTTAATTTTCTCAAAAACTAACCTCAAATATGAAAACATTTTGAAAATAGGCCATTCGTTGAAGGTGCACCTTATAGTCCAGTGCACCTCATAGTGCGGAAAATACTGTACTGTAGTATCACATTAAATTAAAAGTATTACTGGATATGACTGAATCAGAGTGGTGTTTCTGCTGTATATAGTAGATCGTTGAAATAATCTAATTGACATAATTGTTTTAGCATGCGTTTGCACACGCTTCAGACAAGGAGCGTTTTATCCCAGAGGAAGGGGTTAGTGTTGGAACTCAGGTCTCAGCCAGACTGAAGGATTAAAACCAAATGACTGCAGCGGCTTCAGCTCAGTAAATGTAAGCAGGTCCAGGTTACACCAGCATGGTGTGGCAGCAGTGAGGCTCTCAGCATGTGATGGATAATCCATGACATAAAAACACAGCACAGGCTCACAGAAACTCAGGTGATGACAACCACAACTGATGAAGTCTCTTGTTTCTGTTGTGTTTTAGATTTGTACATACTGTATAACTGCTGCACATATGGATAAAACAATAAGAATGATGCAAAATTTTAATATTACTCTCCCAGACACTCTGCTTGAAAAAATGGTGATCAGCAGGGTTTTCTGGTAAATTCAATTCCATGCTTTCATGACTGAATCTGAACTGAGACTGTCATTTTAGTTAGCCTGTGTGAGCATGTGTGTGTGTAATGAGTGTGTAGCTGTAGGTGTGCTTTGTGCTGACATTGCCAGGTTTGCTGCTGCCTCAGTTCAGAGGTTACAGCCCTCATTGTCCCCTCATGACCATCACAGTCATGCATAATAAGGCAATGAGTGAGCAGCAAATTCATATCCAGTAGATAGTAGACAGGGGCTGGTCAGAAAATAATTTTTGGGTCTGTTAGCTTCAGATACATTTTTGTCAGAGCATGTGATATGTTGATTCTGCTCCTGCTGAATGATAAAACGTTTTCAGTAAATATAAAGAAATTAATTTAAAAACAAGTTTTATTTATGCAGTTTTGGGTGATTATACCTGTATACATTCAGTTAAATGTGTTTGATCACCTGCACTTTTGAAATAAGACAAGTGAAAAAAATAGAGAAAGAAATAATAGAGTTTTGTCTCAGTATTAAGAAGAACAATGATGATATAGATTTAGATGGGTGACACCAGCTCCTGTCATTGTTTAATAAAAATCAAGCATTACATCGAACTGCACAAGTTACATAAAGTCAGACCCGTTCACCTTAATTAAACCGGTCTGTTTTTCCTTCTAACACTCCTGGAAATAAAGGTCAAGGTGAATGTCATGGTTTGCATTGAAGGATGTTAGTTCTGGGGTAATTCTCCCCCCACCTCCCCAGCCCCCCTGTTGTCTTTAACAGTCAGGGTAGCCACGGAGCCAGGAAGGCCACGTAGACAGTGAATGCAATTAGAAATCACATTATATGGAAGCCATTAGTAGCCTTGGACAAAAAGGGTCAAAACCCTGCAACCCCAGGTGAGGAAGGAGGTCGTAATTATGAGCACAGATTTCTCTTCCTGCAGCAGGAAAGGAAGGGAAACGGCTGGGGAGGCTCCAACACAATGGCCCAAACTTTGCATCAAAGGTCTCAGTGGTGATGAGGATCAAGATCCCCAAACAACAGCTAGAATGGACTCCAGTGGATGTCATGGAATAGTCCTGAATCCAAGGGCACATGTATCATGAACGGACAACCGAATGATCGCTCAAACATTATCCAGACTAATTTTGAGTGTAGTCTTCTTTGGCTTACTTTCGAAAATAGTTAAATAACATGGAAAATTTTTGTTTTTGTAATCTACAGCAACATATTTACTCCCTAACATTTTTGACAGTGTTGCTAAGTTATTGTCAATGATAGAATTAAAGAATAAATGCTCATGTCAAGAAGTTTACTCGATAACAGCGATGAGACAGATGCTTAAACCGGCTGCATTGGATCACAAGCTCATACAATACATCAAATCCTTTTTTTTTGGATTACATACAATGTGTATAGGATTACCATCCAATCCAGTTCTTAGCAGCTCTGCAGCTGCAGATCCCACACGCAGAAAATCACTTGATGTTAGAGGATATCCTTTGGATGAGAAAGAAGTTGCTTTTGCTCAAGTTCTATATGTATTAGTTGGTGCCAACACCCTCCTGGTTTTTGGATTAATAGTACATCTACATCCTTTTAGAGTGCAACAGACAGGATGTTTGTTTGTTCTCAGAACCGTTTGCTTCCTTGCTGCATTTGGGCCCCATTTTATGTTGGAATGAAAATTATTCCATCATCAGTAACATTAACATTTAAAACCTGGGATAGTTCTCTCTTGAAACAAACACTTGTGTTTATTTGTAAAAGTGACTGTAGGAAGAACAAGGAGGAAGTATACATCTCCTAATATGGACAGACATGCTAATGTACGAATACAATTATTTCTGCCGGTTTTTTGTAAGCCATGCATCCACAGATTATATATAACATATTGTTTTTTTCTCGGAAAGGCCATTGTTTATTATTTACAAGAAACGCTCTATCTTGTTACAATCTATGTTTTTTTATATGCAGTATATTGGGATCTATTTATCTTATGGATATCCATGTTTAGTTAAGCGATAACACATTGCTTTTAACAGCGTGTGCACAAATCCAACGGTTCCTTCCATCTGCCTCCGTTGGCTTGCTAACAGGTTGGCAGGTAAACATAAACACACTGAAGGGGTTTCGTTCTTGTCGCCAATAAATCCTGCTTGCAGCAGCACAGGAGGGGCTGAGGAGTAATTTGCAGACAATTAAGCACACAATAGGTGACGCACACAGGGACAAAAGATCATTTCCAGGTCTGCTTATAGTAATATCTTAAATAGCTTTGTTTATATAGAAGAGACAAGCACAGATGATGTGTTAATATTAAAACAATGCCTTATTCTCGTATTTACATTAATAAAAGTACATGTGATTATTCATGCTTGGTTACACAATGAGTACACAACGTCTCACACACACATACACACACACACACACACATTGTTCATCTTGATATGTTATTATTAAGCTTTAGCTGTTATTATTTAACTGTGCATCAACTCTTGTTTTTCTTGCCGTGATGAATTAACCCAGAATGACTCTGGAGAGATCCTGTCTTTCCCTAGAGAGACAGAAACAGAGGATACAAAATGACATTATTGATTTCAAGGGCATGCTTGTATGGTTGATGATATTCTCTATTTACATTTTTATCCATAATTTCCATCAATAAAACCAAAAATCTAGTTTAATTTATTTGAGTCAAAATACATATCTGCTGTAATGAATACTGACAAGAGCACTGTTAATACTGTACATCACTCCACAACAGATTTACATCTGTTTGTGTTCTATTTACTAAAACCTGAAGTACCCTGCTCTTTTTTCTCTTCTTACTTACTCTGGGCGAGAGTTGATGAGGCGTTGCAGATCCTGAAGGTGCTGAGCGACACTGACTGTTGATTAAACACAGGAAATCAGTGATTAGCCATAACATAACTAATCAAGCAGCTTTTCACCTTCACAACATATCTAAAATACATTGAGTTCCTGCAAACATTTATAAGTAATTATAATAAAAATTTATGTTGGAGTATCTCCAAACAGATAACATACAAACTATTTCAAGAGGTATGTGACAAACAAACAAATAAATCACAAATAATAATCATTAAATTCTTACCTGGGCCACCTGCCAGTGCATTTGTCCTCCCCCCACCAAACAACGATCCAGTACTGCTGCTGCTCCCACTTGATGTTCCTTTTCCTGTTCCACTTCCTGTCTTGCTCTGTCCTGAGCTACTGCTGCCAAACCCAAGCCAAGAAAATCCAGAGCTGCTTTTACTGCTTGATCCGGATGATGAAGAAGAGGATGAGGAGCTTTTTGTATTTGTTGTAGTCTTACTTGAACCTGTCTCGCTTGAGCCCAAACTCTGACTTGACCCAGTTGACCCATAGGAGGACCCGAGGCCTGAGGAGCCTCTTGAACTAGTTCCAGGCTTATTGTAGCCTGTTCCACTTGAGCTAACACTTGGATTTGACCCTGTTGATCCAGTCCCTCCTGTTGATCCCGGCTTATTATATCCCGAACCTGTGGAGCTGCCTGACCCAGATGAGAACAGAGATGTGCTTGAAGAGCCTGTCCCAGTCGATGCTGGCTTATTGAATCCAAATCCACTTGAGCCAGATGAAGAGAGGGATGTGCTTGAAGAGCCCGTTCCAGTTGACCCTATCTTATTCAGTCCATATCCAGTAGCACTATTTGACCCAGATGAAGAGAGGGATGTGCTCGAGGAGCCTGTTCCTGTTGATCCTACCTTATTGAACGATGACCCAGATGAGCCGTAGGGTGAACCTGACCCTGTCCTACCAAACTGACCCAATCCAGATGAGCCAGATGAGGCCGAGTTGAATCCACCAGTACCACCACCCACGCCCCATCCAGTCTGACTGGTGCCTGCTCGAGAAGTTGAGCCTCCTGGTAATCCAACAAACCCCGTCTGAAATAAAATGGAAAAAACAACAACAAACCTTATAAGGGATGGAAGATTTGTAAAGATTTTTTAAACTTTCATTATACGATGCAAACAAACTATTTTGTACCTTTTTGTATTGTATATTCTATTTTGTGATTTTACTGTCACGCTGCTGTGCTCTCATATATATATATATATATATATATATATATATATATATATATATATATATATATATATATATATATATATATATATATATATATATATACACACACACACACACACTGTATGTGTGTGTGTGTGTGTGTGTGTGTGTGTGTATGTATGTATGTATGTATGTATGTATGTATGTATGTATGTATATATATATGTATATTGTTGTTATTTACAGGATTGAATGAACAAAAATGATGCACCCTGTAAGACTAGTATTGACAAAAAGGCAACCATGCAACATCTCAGAATTATTTACATACATAGAATTATTTCATTGTTAAAGACAACAGTTGTGTAATGTATGCAACCAATACAAGTTACATTGATAACATATAATCTCTTGGTTGTATTAAAAAAAGCTGATATTTTCTTTTCTTCTACCGATTACCATCAACAACCGTCAGCAATACAAAAAACTGAGATTGCTTACTTTGATATAACATTTTAAATTTATATGCATTCAAATTTAAGTAACTTGATAGTGAAAAATTAAAATTAAAAATCTATAAAATCTATATAGGTCCAGTTTGTGGCGCATGAAGACCCTGTTAACATGCCTCCAAAGCTTAAAACCTGTTGAGTGATCAATCATCCTCCTTACCTTTGCCATGCATGTCATGTTGAGCTGCCTGAGTTGCTGTCTAAGGTGTTCAACCTCTTTACTTTTATATTTCACATTGTTGTCCAGGACTTCTATTTCTCCAATGAGCTTCATCTTGTCAACCAGGAGACCCTCTTTGTCCCCATCATGTTTCCTCTGAAGCTTGTCTAAGTTTTGTTTGTGCTGCTGGATCATTCCCGTGCGATTCTGGTTGCAAGAGCGATAGTCGTCAGACAGTCGCCAGTTCTCTGCTTTCAGACGGCTGCTCTCCGCTTGGATGGTCGACACCTGTTCTCCCACGCTGTTCAGGTAACGCTGGAACCTGTCCTCCACGTCTCTGGACAGACTGCTGCAGTTGGTGCGGATCTGTTCAAGGTGTTCCCTCTGTTTTGGACAGGTGAGCTGGAAGGCGATGCATGCAGGAAAGACAGAATCGACTTTCTCCAGGAAAGCTTTGGTGACGTTGGAGATGCCGCTCAGGGACTGGGTAAAGTCACCTTTGCATTTCTGCCTAAAGAATTCCAGCTCCTTTTCTTTGGTGAATTTGTCTCTCCTCAGACTGATGGCCTGTAAATTCAGGGTATCCCTCTCTCTGGCAATCCCGTCCATTTCCCTGCTCATCCTCTGTGTTGTTTGGGTGAAGTTGGACTCCACAACTACCAGCTTGGCTTTCTGCTGTTCCAGCAACAACCCACAGTTGCAGGTACCTGGAGCCGCTGAATGAAAATGAAGAAGAACAGAAATGTCTCTTTGTCTACAGAATACCTGTAAGGATTACTTGTGTGGCCAAAGAGTATACATCTTATTTTTGGCCTTGCAGTGAAGAAATATTATAATGTACTTACTGTATGGGCATGATATAGATCTACTAGTCCTGCAACCGAACAGCTCCTCATTGCATTGTCTCTGTTCAAATTTAAAGAAAAGTCATGGGGAAGTCAGTAAGAACAATGTGAATAAATATTTCAATGTCTCATAACTTCAGCTGAGAACCTTACTTGTTAAATAAAATATTTGAAAATGGTGTCAAAGTATAAAAGCTCTTAAGTAAATACACTACGGATGTGTTTTAATAAAATTACAGTTCTAATTGTTAAGTACTGATATTTTTAACATCATTTTAATTACACTGAGAGAATAATAATGATGAAAACTGTCATTGATGACCATTGAAGGATTTGCAACTTAATTCCAGGTAAGAAATGAATAAATGAATCACACATGAAAAATTCAGCACAGACACAATTAAAAGCTTGAACTTCTTAAAAAGTTTTTCACCAGCTTGTTGCGAAAATCATCGATGATGAGCACTGAGCGGTTGGACAGGTAGCGCAACATGGCCAGGTCCCAGTCGTTACGGGCCTTTTCGATCAGGGTGGTGTTGAGTAAAGAGGTCAGATTTTTCCTCTGGCGCTTCAGATCCATGTTCTCGATGGAGAGGCGACTGAAGCTCTCCTCCAGGTCCTGGATGCGCGACACGGACGCCGAATCCTGCTTTTTACCGTAAATCAGAAAGAGCACCAGGCTGACTATAATCAGGGACTGAATGAGCGATGAGAAGAAGAAGACGATTCGCATGTAGTAGCCGCAGCTCTTGCCCCTGGAGCGGTACTGCATCTTCTTTTGGGCCTGCATACCGCGCATGGAGACCTGGGAGTAGCCGCTGCTGTACATAAGTCCTGATGACCGAAAGGCAGCGAGAGAAACCGTTCAGTACAAAGTTTGAGCGTTAGATTGAGTGACCAGCCGAGTTCAAACAGGTCTCATGCCTCCTCAGTGTTTCCGAGCAGCCAGCAGGTTTCAGTCCATTTCTTTTAAAGCCTTTTCCTAACCAACAAAGAGCAGCACGCTACGGACACGGCAGACGTTTCCTCTATGTGTTGTTGATGGGATAACAATCAATGAAATTATATGGGAGGTGTAAAAAAAGGGGAGGAATTTATAAACTCCTCTGGGCACACTAGTCCCATGATAGGAAGTTGCCCTCAGTCCCCTCCCTGCTTTTAACCACTTTCCTGCTCCATTGACTGCATCCGTCTACGCAGGGGTTGAAGCTATAAGTATGCATTTACAGTATGTGTCACAGGTTAACACAACTGTATGTGTAAAAAACATGAAACCAATGTATAAGCTTGTTGTGAAATATTTCCAAATCACTGGAAAAAGAAGAATAATTCCCTTTTTCTGATTTTTCTATTGTTTTTAGTTTTGTTGTTTACGTGATATCACCTTTGGTTTTCTGGTGTGTAAAGCTAAAGTGTGTGAACACGTAACTAGACTGGACAACTTCTCCATCAATATGGATTAAATGATTTTATGGAATCATACAATGGCTTTTGTCATGCTCTTTTTTAGGGACTTCTGTATTCTGTAAATCTCAGTCCAAAATGATGACGTGGGTAAGAAGCCTCCTGTGTCAAAGGACAAGCAGACACGCACATCAAACACAACAACCTGACAGTAAAAGCCACAACTTTTTCCTGCCAGGCATTGTTGTCATGCCATGCCTCATGTCGACAGGAAGCACTAATTCATAGAGGAACTGTTGATGGCCAAATGTGTAGCAACTTTTAGCACAAGATTCTAGATAAAAGGCGCCAACAAACGCAGGATATCAGACACAAATACAAGATGTAAACAACTTCAATGTGGATTTAATTTTGATTGAAGTGGGTTTATTTTCACCTTTAAACATTGGGTATGGATGCTTTTCTGTGTTTACGTTTTGAACCCGTTCGTGGGATGTTATTGGTCTATGGTTCGACTGTCGTACAATCACAACGACATTCAGTTGGACACATTTTAGTTAGAGAAAAACTCATCAGCATCCAGCAGGGAAAGAAAGAGCCAGACAGGAAGTTAGGGATTTTTATTCCTGTGAAGCACCATGCTCAAGTGCACAAATATACGATGAAAATTTATGTACAAAACACCAAACATTCGGCCTGAATGTTCCTTCACAAAACTTCGGCAACCCTGCATCAAATTTAAGAACATGGAGACAGCAAGAGGAGGTCAAAAGAGACAGCAGTAAACAAAGACACAAAGACACAGAAATTATGATTTGAGGTTATTTTAATACCATTACTGCTCTAAATACGAAAGTAGTACTCTATGAAACTTATCAGAATTAATTACAGGACTAAAAAAACCCATATATGAAATAAAATACTGTAGTATCGTTATTTAACTTACCTTTAGAGCGAAGGATGAGGAGGAGAAGAGTTATTATCTGCCCTGCATCCAAACCAATTTGCTTGTTTGTTTGTCTGTTTGTGTTTTGCGGGTTTGATTATGTCGTGTGTGTGTGTGTGTGTGTGTGTGTGTGCGTGTGTGCGTGCGTGCATGTGTGTGTGTAGCTTACAGCTACTGTGGGTGTAGCCTGGCTGCTGGAGCTGAGGTCACACAGCTGTTCGTTACGTCTGTGGAGGGGCTTGTTGATGTCACGGTTTACTGTGTGCATTGGGTCAGGCAGTAAGTGGAACGGAGCTTTATTGTGTTAGTTGAAATTCGGATATGAAATATTCTGTCAGAGAGGAAGTACACTGAAGTGTTTACTGGGATGTTTTCCTGCCAGCTGGAGAAGCTTGTTGAGAATGTCCTGGTTTAAGTGCTCTTTGTTTATGACTTTGATGAAGATATTCCTGTCAGTACTAACACACTTCAAACATCACAAATCACAAATGAGTCAAATTTAACCAATCGCCTCACACACAGGCATTCAAGGAATATGTCGAGGCCCCATAGAAAGTAGAACTGTGTGTCTTGTGTTCACTGTTTTCATGCTGCTTTAGTTTCCTGAATTTTTTCTCCTTTGAACTTCAGCATCAGCTGGAATCAGCTTGTGTCGACTTAAAATACTGTAAAATTCTGCTTTAAATAAGCAGCATAAAATGTCGAATTTCTATTACACATTGATACAGGGAAGTCAAAACGGCGTAAACAGGGAAGTCAAATAATGTATGTTTGAGAAACACATAAATGATTTCATTTTCTGAGACATTACAAAAGAAAGCACAACAGAAGTTTCATTAACATCTCAGACAATATAACAAAACTGGACAAATGTTTGAATAACACTCAGTACTTATAGTGACTGAGAACATTTTGAAGAATTCTCAATTTATAATTGAAGGCACACGGGTTAAATTGTCATGGAACACTGCCACATGGTGGGGAGGTAGCAGAACTGCAGCTGAAGAACACCTCTTTAATTATGAATGAATGTGAAGCCTGAATAAAAAAAAAAACAGTAAACATGTTGTAGTAGATGCAGTAACACTATATCAAAAGGTGTTTTCTGATCATTTTTATTGGTGTGCTGATTATTTTTGTCACAATTTGGATAAAACTTGCATTTAAAGTGTATAAAATGTTGTGAGTTGTCTGTTGCTCTGCACTTACAACGGCAGCTTTCTTACAATATGAAAAAGGGATTTGTTTTAGTCTGCCAGTGCAGCAAAGTCATCAGCAAATGCAAAATATTGGTTCTGTACCCTGACAGTTAGAGATGATGTTGTCACAGATATTTCCATCACCAGCCCAAGAAATGAATCTAGCTCTGTTTCTTCTTCCTGTTTCAGGAGGTCTTCTTTTGAGGGACTCTGCAGGCCGCTGATTTATTTAAGGAAGTTACCAGTTGATCTTGTAGCTGGAGATCCAAAACTTGGATATATTAAGGTGTAAACTTCTTCTGTAAATCTCTATGTATAATTAACCAGATTTAAAAAAAAACAAAAAACATTATAGGTTTTTCAGTAAACTGTGTTGGCTGGAACCTGCAACTTTGTGGATTCTCTCTAGGTTGCCTGGCAACAGCACAATAGGAGTACTTCCTAAAATGTGTAATTATTCCTTGCCAGAGAATAAACATTTGTTAAATAATTACGTTTTTACATTTTTACTTCCAGTATCTCGCTCTCCTGACAAGACATATTGTTTTACCTTCCTTGCATAATAACCAGCATTAATGATAAAGCCCATAATAACATAGAATCACACCTTAAGGTTTCCCTCCAGTCATGTTTGGCTAATGTGTACCCTCCTCTGAAGTGTCTGGTTTCATGGGTAACCAAACACTATTATATCTATCTTGCCTGAAGACAGAGGTGTGGGTTACAGACAGGGGGCAGGGGGAGATGGTAAATACCTGATTCCACTACCAGGCTGAAAATACAAATAAACAATATGGTGCTAAATAACTGCTGAGTGCAGTATGTGTTAAGCAAATAAAGAGGAAGGGAATGCTTTCTTTTGTTATCTAGATTCTATAACATCCTGTGTGGGCAACCTCCAAGCAGCTGAATTTAAATAATACTGCACCTCTACAGCAGGTTAATAAAAAAAAAAGAAGAGTCTCACTCATTAACAATGACTGTGTGATGAAATCAAAGATGGAAATGGTTCAAGTGAATTTTCTCAGCAGGAGCTGTGTTGAGCAAACCACTTAGGTCATTTATTCAGGCTTAAATTCAATTTCAAAATGAATGACTAACCAGCGACTCTGGCGATGGCGCGATAAGAGTGAAATCAAATCATTGTCATGAAATAAATTCTCCTTCATATTTATCTGTCAGTCATTTCATTCAGCCGAGGCATTAATGAACAGAATAAAGAGTCTTTGGCTTATAATAATGTGACGTACAGTCAGTGGCGTTCTGTGTGTTCCCACCAGACACCTCCCATCAGAGGTGGCTGAAAAGTCTAAGTGATGAATTCCCTGGGCGTTAATCTCTCACTCCCCTCTGTCTTCAGGCCAGCAGATGTTTTCCCTTTGACCCACACAAAAGGCCTCTGGTTTTTTTTTCCGTGCTTGTCCATTCCTCAAAGGTCACAGGTCAGCCCGGTCTCAGGGTGAAGCTGTCATTGCAAGCCTAAACATTTAACAGCCATCAGAGCGTGATGAAAACACGGTCCGCCAAAGGAGGCGGCACAGATGCCTGATGATTAGTTTCAGTAAATACCCACTCCCCATATGCTGATGTGGTTGAGAGCACACACTAACACCCTGAGATTGAATTACAGCCGTTGCCTGGGATGCTGTGGGGCGAGGGCTGGCCTAACGTTAGACACCTCCGCAGTCAGGAGGTGTCTAACGTTAGGCCATGGGATGATTTTCTAACGGACCTCAAAGGTTTCCTTGAATTGTGGAAATGTTTGCTTAGTCAGCTGCTGACTTACTCATGTTTGGGCCTGCCCATAAATACTGAAGGGTGGGGTGGGGGTGGGGTGTCTGGTGATCATTCAAAACCAAATAGGAGAACGGATTCTTTGATATGCGTCCTATTTTTCAAACGATATACAAGGATTAAAAAGTAAGCCAATGGAGTTCTAGTACAGTATTGCAAACTCAGAACCACAAGAGTCTGTGTTTTTTTATTCACGCTCTAACGGCTGGTCACCTTTCAGCCGTGCTCAGTTAGCAGCAGTTAAAGGATGCTAAAGCATCTGTTCAACGAGAAAACAGGAAATATCCGCATGAGGTATGAGTCACAAAATTTAAAATCAGTGAATAAAGTTCTAATTTTGTGTACTTGTGCCATAATTAGTGAGGAATCAGACATGGTCACCCTAATACGCATTGATTGATTAGTTTATTTCTTGGGTTGATTGATAACATTTTTTTAAATAAATTTGTTGGATTGAAATCAGAGAGGAATGTTTAATATTTTTGAAGAAATTTGATATAAAATGACAGGAAAATGCAGTGTTTTGTGGCACACATTGAAAAATATGAGTGTAATAAAACAAAAAATAAGTAAATGTGGAACACAGCATCACTATTTTGATCCATTTCTGAGTCTTGTTGTGTTTAGGTCTAGAATTTGACTTGTAAGATGTTTTTATCTTATGCTTGTCAGTGTAATACTGTATATATGTTGAGTCGGCAGACCAGCGGATATCTTTTGCAGTCTTGCATTTTTTTGGATTCCTCACTTGGAGCAACGACACTTCTGACTGTGGGTTCAAAAGTCACATCAATCCTGCTCCTTTCACCAAAGTAGATGCACAAACTGAAGTGGAAGTGCTTAATGTTGAATCTGAATGTAGACGTTCTCACTTAATCATCATAAAGAATAAACCCGCTTCACCATGAATTAAATGCATGGATATCATAAATAAACTTATTAAAAGCTACTCTTTCATTGGCCTCATCTAACACACACACACACACACACACACACACACACACACACACACACTCACACACACAGTGCTTTATAACCATCCTTTATTTGACAAGCCTAATCTTTCCTAAGTAAGGGATTGACAGTAAATAGTCACAGTCGGCTAATTTAGGGGACTTTCATTGAAATTAACACACATATTCACACACACACAACCCTCCGATGACACATTAGCAGCACAATGGCCAGAACAATGATTCACTGCCACACAAACACCTTCTGTCCCCTATGGGGTAAAGCTGGGTTTAGATATAGGAATGCCATAAAAGTGTCCAGGGGGGGAGAAGAATGCCTTTAAAACCTCCCCAAATGCTCACAGATGAGGCAACAAGTTGCACACAATGAATCGGCGTATCTGTGACTGCAACTCTGCACATTTACAAGCAGATTCATCACTTATCTCTTAAAGCTCTTATCCGTGCTCCTCCTCCTCTCCTTTATCTGCATTTGACCCTGAGCTTTCTAGTACGGTGGGTGCATGAAAGTCAGTTTGACCTCTCGGGTTAACCTCTAACACAAATCACCCCAGAAAAAGAGGGCCTTGAGCAAAAGCGCAACGACCACAAAAATGGTAATTCCAACCTGCATAACAATAAGCTTCGCTCTTACGCAGGATTGAAGCGTGTTGGTGGAAAGTGATGCCTGTACATCCGTCCTTTAAGAGACAGTCGCCTTCTGCTATACGGTGGTGGAGAAACGTTCAGGTGGGGCGTTTGATTTCTTTATTGAAGACAAAGGGAGGGCGGGAGAACCACTCGGGTTTGTTGTGGGGCTTCGGAGTCGTCTGATGTTGTCAGGCTGTTTTTCTGAGGCCTTGAGGTCACGCTCTCTGCATCTCTGTGGAGAGACATCCACATCCTTCCTGTGTGCGTGTTTGTGTGTGTGCGTGTGTGCGTGTGTGTACTGCCCCACACAGCCCACTCTCTTTGCTCTTTGACTCCAATGGCCATAATAGGCGGCCGGCACCATGGTAACCGCAGGGCTTGAATAGCAGTGTCAAATCCCTGGGAGCGTGTGCGCGCGCACGCTCCACACACACACACACACACACACACACACACACACACACACACACACACACACACGCGGCCCCCTCCCCCTCTACACACACTCTGGTTCCCTCCCTCCCTCCATTGCTTTGCTTGATCCCTCTCTCTAACACAAATAGGTTGGAGGAAAACAGACGGGAGGAGGGAGAGAGAGAGAGAAGAAAGAGAGAGAGAGAGAGAGAGAGAGAGAGAGAGAGAGAGAGAGAGAGAGAAGGAGAGAGAGAGAGAGAGAGAGAGAGAGAGAGAGAGAGAGAGAGAGAGAGAAGGAGAGAGAGAGAGAGAGAGAGAGAGAGAGAGAGAAGAGAGAGAGAGAGGAGAGAGAGAGAGAGAGAGAGAGAGAGAGAGAGAGAGAGAGAGAGAGAGAGAGAGAGGGAGAGAGAGAGAGAGGGAGAGGGAGGCAGAGAGAGAGGCGAGGAGGAAAAGCTTCGAACGCGCAGAGAATCGAGTCTGTCTCAGGGTTGGATCATAATTTGATTTGAGGAATCTGAAGCCTGGTAGAGGCAGAGGGGGGTTAGAGGAGGACCAGAGGGGGGTTAGAGGAGGACCAGAGGGGGTTAGAGGAGGACCAGAGGGGGTTAGAGGAGGACCAGTCTCACCTCCTCTCTCCGCCTGAGCCGCGGGGAAACGCTCCAGACGCGCGCACACCGACGGACATCCGCGCAGGGCTAGGCCGCAAGTCACCCGCTCTGAGTGGGCAAAGCACCGACAAAAGACTGGCGTGTGTGGAGATCGACCTCTAGGAGCCATGGAGGGCTGAGCAGACGGACAGGATCCTGTTTGTTGTTTTTTTTTTTTTAAATTTATTTATTTTTCTTCGTGGGGGGGGGGAGTTAAAGGAAGCGGAACACAGTCCATCATCACAGCCGCGCGTCGGGACGAGAACCGAGGGTCGGCTCAGCACCAACCCTCGCCTGGTCTGCAGCTGCCATTGTTTTGCGTAAAGAAGAAAACCCTTCCTTCACACGAAAGTGTTGTTATTGTTGTGGCCGCTGCGCAGATCTGGACTTGTTTCTCTTATTCCGGAATATGTCTGTAGCGGGTCACCATGCTGCCAGCCGCTGAGAAGGGGATCCGCGTCTGCAGCCGCGCCGGATGGGAGGAAGATCCGGAGCGAGAACCTGATTCCAGGCTCTGAGGTAAGCCCGACGCGGGGTACCGAAAGGAGGTCTGTTTAAAGCGGAATAATGAGGAGCGATGGTGAGAAGAACGGATTGATGTGGGGGGGGGGCTTTAAGAGGGGCACGTGTTCAGCCATTCCCTCTGCTTTGGAGGGGGCATTAGTGCAGACATGTTCCCCATCCTCCCCTACAGGGTGGCGTGTCTGAGCACTGGGGTAACTCTTGACCTATTGTTTCCTGTGAAGGGCTCCCAGGGTAGCGCGTGACCGTTCGATCGAGCGCACTTCCGGTTCACCGACCACCAGAACCGATCCGACAACAAGCTGCCCCCCCCCACCCCCACCGGGGGGAAAGGGAAGGAGAGCGGGGTGTTCTCTCCCCACGGCAGGGCAAGACTGAACGACGCCACACCAGAGACTGCTTCCAGGTCATAGTGGAGTGGGCGGAGCCAGAGAAGCTCCTCCCATGTGCTTTGATATCCACCCCCAGGCTTTGACGTCTGCAGCTACAGAAAACAAGCAAACCAGGCAAACAAACAAGCTGGAGCTTTGATGTTAGACATTAACAGCAAGCAGAAGTCTAGGCTGCCTGTCTTGTTTTCTTCTTCTCTGGTTTGGTAACCAAGCGATGGCCATGGTGAGCGGGGGCTGGGGAGATCCCAATGGGGGCACTAATGGGTTGGGGGACAAGAGCTACCTGAGGGGGGAGGAAGACGACGGTTCTCCCCAGGCGGGGGGCAGTGACATGGAAGCCGGAGACGACGACAAGGCGTGCGTGGTGGACTGCGTGGTCTGCGGCGACAAGTCCAGCGGCAAACACTACGGAGTGTTCACCTGCGAGGGCTGCAAGAGCTTCTTCAAGAGGAGCGTGAGACGCAACCTCAGCTACACGTGCAGGTGAGCAAGGCATTATGGGAAATCAGCTCGCGTCTTAGCATTTTTTTTTATTGGTTAAAAGTGCAAAAACATTTTGCTACTTGCAATTTTTCTTAAGGCATTTTATTTGGGCTTTTGTCATGAGGTTTCAGACAATGTGTACCTAAGAAGGTATAAAAGTGAAAACGTGACCATGACCTAGTTTTTCAAGGTCAAGGTTGGGGTCTAATTTTCATCCCCTTGCCTCCCTGAATATAATGCCTTTTGTTTCATCTTTTTAACTTTTCCGGTTCCTTGGATATATGCAAAAATATCTCAGGATAGAAAATATTTCAGACCATAGATCAAAGCACTATCAAATCACGTCTTTCTATCTTCTATCTACACTTTCCTGAGTGTACAAAAGTTAAAATTTGACCTTGACCTAGTTTTCTCAAGGTCATCATCACATTTTCATCCCCTTTGCTGCCCGAGTAATGTTCTTTTTCTTTCATCTTTCTATCTGCAACGGTTGCGAAGTTATTTGGTGGACTAACGGACGGACGGACACACCAACACTGACAATTACAATACATCACCGCTTCACGGGATGTATTGATAGTAAAGGTGTTTCTACTGTAGAACTGACAGCATTCATTTAATGTTAACACATGTTAAAATTTTTATTTGCTAAAGCTGGATGGATGGATAGAATTCAGGTTCTAATACAGTGGTTTACTGGCTTTTTTTATTTTGTAATTCTATATGACAAAGGAAAGCGGCAACTCTTCATCTTCTAGTTGTTTCAACTAAACGACGTATGGATTATTTTGGAACCTATCATAAAAGCTTTTGATGCAGTACTATCTATAGATATAGTATCTATTTATACAGTACTATCTATAGATATAGTATCTATTTATACAGTACTGTCTATTGATGCAGTACTAAAGAAAAGCCGTCATCAGAGTGACTGAGATGTGTAATCTAAATAACACATCTAAGTTTGAATTCTGAAGTTGATCTTGAGCTGAGAAGAAAATCTTATTTTAAACAGCTTTAGGTCCGAGCAGCTCTTTACACAAATATTTTTGAAGTTAAACATACATATAATAGTATAATCGTGACACTATTGTTGTTTAGTTGTACTGGTTATTGTTACAGAAGTAGGTTTGGTAGTTAAAAATCACTTGTTGAGCATTTAAGTCTCTTAATAAACTATTTTTTCATAGTTTGTCGTTCATAACATTCAAAAACTAGCATGATTGAAAATGTCATTGTGTGTTTATGTTGTCAGGTCCAACAGGGAGTGTCAGATCGACCAGCACCACAGGAACCAGTGCCAGTACTGCCGGCTGAAGAAGTGTTTCCGTGTCGGCATGCGCAAAGAAGGTACCTGTCTGATTCTTATCTATAAATGCACCGTCAATCTTCGTCCTTTCCACCTGCTGTTAGACCCTGAAAGACTTGGTATTGTGTCATTTTTATGGATTTAAAATAATTCAAATTGTTAAAAAAATAAATAAAAGCAAGTAACTGATAAATCCAGAGAAAAGTCATTCTTTAATTCACTCAGCTGCTTCTAAAATGAGGAAATTCAACCCTGTTCATATTTGCTTTTGTCATTATCTTCACCTCCTTCTGCTTCACGAGCTCCATAGTGCAGAGAAAATGCTCCACACAGCTTTCTGTGTCCTATCATGGCTCAGCTAGCCATGCGTGTCAGCTCCACGCCTCGCACTAAGTGCTTTAATCTAGTGTCTGTGTCAGAGTGACCGAGGGATACGGCGCTAAGACACCTGCATCCCAGACCGTTAAGTCCTTCAGAAACCCCCGTCGACTCGATGACACAACAGTCAATAAGGGGATTCCACCATACAACAGTCAATAAGGGGATTCCACCATACATGCTGAAGATAAGTGAGGCTTTACATCGATAGATCCACAAAAAGTTATGAGTCAAGGCAGCGGATTGAATTCACAAACATAAACAACATGTGTAATGTTTGGTTTGTGGTAGTAAAGCCATTCCTATGAATCTCAAAAAGAAAAAAGAAGTAACTTCTTGACCAGTTCCACAAAGGGGTCAGAGGTCAACATTCCTGGTGCAGGAGTGGAGTCAGAGTCTCGCTGGAGGCCGTGTGAGGACAGCGCCTCCATTCCGTCGTCTGGTCTGTTGTCCTGGTTTCGGCTGTAATGCGTTCTGTGCTTTCTCTCCACTAAGTGATGCTCTCGGGCTCACAGGAGGTTTTTTTTTTTTTTTTTTTGGGAGGGGGATACTAAGGTTACCGCAATAATGTGTTGTAATTCTACTCCATTAATATTGGAGCAGTTTAAATTTTTAATGAAGAGTCCGTTCTTACCTAGAAGTATATTTTCATCCAGCTTGACGCGCAGCTTCATCACTTTCACTTCAAGCTTGTGCTTCGTTTCTTAAATTGTTCTCTTGAATTGTTTCCTGATGGTCTGACCTACACAACCTGTCAATTTCAGTTTGAACTTTTCTTCTGTCCTACTTTCTTCTCCAAAACCTCTTTGTTGTCTCTTTATGTTCTCTCCATTATCCGTGCTATCAATTAATCTCTGTCTTTCATCTCTCCCTCTCCTCCCTCCCCTCCCCCCCCTCCCTTCCCCTTTGTCCCCCAACCAAACTACAGCAGTTCAACGCGGTCGCATCCCACCTCAGCCGAGCCTCAGTCCCTCCATCACGCCCATAGGGGGCTCCAGCGGCCCCGGCGGCGACTTTTACAACAACAACAACAATGGAGGGAGCGGCGGGGGGCAGCCGGTGTCGGAGCTCATTTCCCAGCTGCTGCGAGCGGAGCCGTACCCCAGCAGTCGATACGGACACCAGTACAACCAGCAGGCCGGTCCGGATAACGCCATGGGGATCGATAACATCTGTGAACTGGCGGCCAGGCTCCTGTTCAGCACCGTGGAGTGGGCCAGAAACATCCCTTACTTCCCCGAACTGCCCGTTTCAGACCAGGTCAGACTCAAAACATATCAGTAAAATGAAGTTTAACGTGTTTTAGGATCAGACAGACAAGAATAGTGGAAGAAAATGCAACGAATATACAGTAAACATTAAAAACGACCTGATTAACAGACTAACTAATCCACAGGTCGCCTTGTTGAGACTGAGCTGGAGCGAGCTGTTCATCCTCAACGCGGCTCAGTCAGCGCTCCCGCTCCACATGGCTCCTCTGCTGGCGGCGGCCGGTTTTCATTCCTCCCCCATGTCTGCCGAGCGCGTGGTGTCCTTCATGGACCAGGTGAGGGTGTTCCAGGACCAGGTGGACAAGCTGACCAGGCTGCAGGTGGATTCTGCCGAGTACAGCTGCCTGAAGGCCATCGCACTGTTTTCACCAGGTGACCGCCGCCGGCCTTCATCTCTATCTTCTTCACAAAGGAATCTGTGGGACTTTTACGGGAACACCAAATGTTCCAACTCAATCCTACCCACAGCTGTATTCAGTTGCAAGGCAAGCCTGCTATTAAATTAGCGGTCTCCGAGGGGAAACTGTGATGACGTCACCATGGTTACTTGACAAAGCTCCACAGAATTCATTCATTGAATTAAATAATAAATTTAAAAAAGTCCCAAACTACAAATCTCAAAAACCAACACTGCACCTTATAATCCAGTGCGCCTTATACACGAAAACAGTTTTAAAACAAGTTGTTTGTTGAAGGTGCGCCTTATAATCGGGTGCGCCTTATAGTCCAGTGCGCCTTATAGTGCAGAAAATACCGAAACGTCTGAGTTAAACCTTTGTCTCCTAACGTGTGTTTCTCCATCTTCTGGCTCACTAATGAAAATGCGATCACGCACTAATCGGATTTTAATTTCCTGAAGTCGATGATCTTTATGCGGATCTTTGCGGGGCTTTATGATTGACAAACAGATCGTCGGGTGAGGACTTCCTGTTGCTCGTTTCTCAGGTTGCGCTCTGAGTTTGGAGGGTTTAAACGATTCGCTCTTCCTCTCTTGTAGAACGCGTGATTGCATGTGCTCCCCCCCCCCCCTTGATGGGCATTTATCACATTATCTGGTGGGCTTTCAACGATCCTCAGCTCATCACGACTCTTTATGTAACCTGCCCACGCTATTAAATAACCGCCTCCTCCTCCTCTCTCTCTCCTGCTCAGATGCCTGCGGTCTGACAGACCCGGTCCATGTGGAGTCTCTACAGGAGAAGGCTCAGGTGGCGCTCACCGAGTACGAGAGGATGCAGTACCCGAGTCAGCCTCAGCGTTTTGGGCGCCTGCTCCTGCGCCTCCCTGCCCTACGTGCCGTTCCCGCCAGCCTCATCTCTCAGCTGTTTTTCATGCGCCTGGTAGGAAAGACCCCCATCGAGACGCTGATCCGTGACATGCAGCTTTCCGGAAGCTCCATCAGCTGGCCCTACGTCCCGGGACAGTAGCCCCCCCTCCGACGGACGAGGTCTCCGTCTGCTGTCGATGACGGCAAGGACCCACAGGAAATCTCTTGACTCATCACTATCCATCTGTGTGGTTATGAATCTGCTGTGCCAGCTGGCTGTCATATGAACTGTACTGTTACTGCTCTACCCCCACCCCACCCCACCTGTCATGAAGCGTGCCGTCTGTCTCCACATGGACCTCCAGAGAAGACAGGAGTCAATGCCAGGATGGATCCGTTTTGTGGCCAGTCCAGTTGTGCCGGTGCCAGATCTCCAGCCAGAAACAATGGCGTCATGCCGCGCCCCGATATGTCATGTCATCGCCCACATGCCATAGCGACTAAAGATGCCACAGTTTCACGTAGAGGGCAGCAGCGACCCGCCACGCGTTACACCTACATGACAGAACTGTCCTGCCAACGAACGAACTCGGGCCTCGTCCTGCGTAGCTCACAGACCTTTTTATGGATATCTCCGAACAGTTTCGTGACAACGTTGGATCTCATCGGGACAGTCTGAGGCGGCGTTGTTTTACAGTTTTCTGAATTTATCGCTACCTGAGTTTTACACTGAGCAAAGAAGCCAATGAACTGATGCCAATGCAACCGAAAGGATATATCAAACCAAGGGAAAAAAAATCACCAAAGTCTTTCATGTCATCCTCAGATATGGTTTAAAACGGAATAATGAACACAAAGAAGAGGGAGAGAGATGAATGAGTTTTTATGTCCGCCTGACTATCAAGTGAACCTCGCATTTACGTCCTTTCACAGTGCTCAATGTTCAGAAAATTTACACGGGACAGACTAATACCTCACTAGACATCAGAATGCTTTAGTCTGATATTTCCTTAAGCTGTAAATGTCGTTCACCAGAAACCGCCTTCTTTTTAAAGACTGTCTTGTAGTATGACGAATTCAGGACGTACTCTGTAGCCACAAACATTTGTCACGTACCTTTACATAGATTTCCCCCCAAATTATTGTCAATTGTATTTTGAATATGAGTTTGTACTAAATATTGTGAATTCTGCTGTTAGACATTTTTTTTGCATCATTATTTCTGACTGAGGAACAGCAGGTTGACTTCAATGCGGGTTCTGTTCAAACGATTTAAGACAATAAGAATTAGCGCAAGAAATTAGTGGGAGAACAACCGATGCTACGATTTAAACGCCAGCTTTCGTCCATCAGTGATGTTTCTTAGAGTAATACCTCCTTGAAGATGTTCCCGATTGTGTATGTATATATATTGAGGCCAATTTTGTCTTTTTGCATGTTGAAATGTTGTTTTGGATCTCTGCTAAGTTGAAACTGTTTCATTCTTTTAAATAATCTAATTCAAGGTTTTTTTTAAATGTTTGAGTATTGCTTTTTGCTTCTCGCTTTTTTTTTTTCTCTACATGTATTTACTAAATTCTCTGTCATCTGTTTGGATGTCAAAATAAAGAAGCTTACGTTCAGGCCATTGCAGCTTTTATAACACGGATGATCATACTCTCATCTCGCCTGTTAATGATGAAATGATGGTGAAAAACAGCGCTGGGAGGATCGTCGATGCCAAATCATCACTGCAACAAATTCATAGAAAGCAGGCCAAGAATGGAATTCACAAATTTGATAACATTTCAAGACCTGATTAATTTTATTTTAAAAGTATGTTTTGAAAAGAAGGTAGTAGAATGTAGCTCTGCGTCTTGATCTGTAAGACCTTCGGAAAGTTGTTGGATTTTTCTTCAAGGCTGCAACTCACACAGAAAAAAAAATCTAAAAATATTATTAATGTTTTCTTATGTTTGTGTTTCTTATGTTTGTGTTGAGTTTAAAAAGTTTCATCCGTATGGCAATGTTATTAAAATAAGAGATGATGGGTCTTTTATGTTTTTGGAAGTGTTGTAATTATATCTGTATGAAATATGCGAAATAAACACTGCGACATGTACCATAACTGAATAAGTGTATTAATGAAAGTTGATTAAATTAAGCAGTTTTAAATGTGGATTTACTTCAATAATATTCTAGTATGTCTTTTAAAAAGTGGAAGTGAAATTCACTCAGTATTCAGGTTCATGAAAATTAAGGTAGTTTAGAGACGCTTGATAGAAATGCTGAAAAGTGCTTGTTTCCATAACGTTAAAGAAGTGAGCAAAATTCATGTGATCATCCAGATCCACTGTAAAATGTCAGTTTTTCCAACACCGCATTCTGTCCACCTTTTTTTATGGTAATCTTTCACGGAATATAAAACAACCTGATCTTATATTGTTTAAAAAGTAGACAAGATGTCTGATCCTGCCCTTTAATTCATACCAAATCCTAAATTTAACAGGTTTTTTTCCAGTGACATCAAAGCACTCAACACACAGACACACACACACACACACACACCTACAGACAATTTAGAAATTATCACTTCACCTGAAATACATGTTTCTTACTGTGAGGCTCGTTCCCACCAAGTTTCACTAAAATCTATCTTGTTTTTGTGTATTCTTTTAAAAGACAAACTCAACATCTCTTGGTGGATGTATCTAATTCTAATTTTTAGTTGTCTATCGGGATAGGATGGGATGGCGGCGAGCGCACAAGCAGCGGCTCCTCTCTCACCTGCTAGAACGGTTCTTTATTGTTATTTACTGTCTGTGGGTCTGAGAGGACTGTAAATTCATCTGTGCTGTATGTCGTGCATATATGGTACATTTGACAATAAAGTTGACTATGAATATGACTCATCATACCATATTGTCAGGGAGTTTACATTTCAACGACTAAGATAAATAACTTAACATCCATGAAGACGGCGATTTAGTCTAAAAGTCATGCAGCAACTCAACACGAGGCTCAGGGTTCAGGCTGAATGACTGTAAGGCTGGTTTAAGACTAGGATGGAGGACAAATAAATACAAATGTACAGAGAATGGAGGCTGACATTCTAGCAAAGACCTTGGTCATAAATTTTCACCAGACGCTTGATGTGGAAAAGTTTTTGCCGAAGTTCCTTGCACAGCTTTTTTTTCCCTTGATAGTCTGGAGTCTGGAAGGAAGAGAAATTTACCAAGTTACCAGGATGTTTCTTGATGTGTGTTAAACACACAGATGGTCTGACGGGTTTTCCCTTTCACTTCACCTACAGAGAGCTTGACTGTGTAAAATCCTGCTTTGTTTATATCACAAGTTTTCATACAAAAGTTTTTAAAGTTAACAACTTTCATCTGTATGTTTATTGGTGTCAGTTTAAAACAAGCCAAACAGAATGGAACTGTTCCTTCAGGTTCACATTATCATTCTGATACGTAACTATTTCCACTCACCCTTTTCAGGCCTTTGAGTCGGTTGTACTCATCAGCCACACCCTGAAAATGGAAATATAAAATGATGTCACTGAACTCTGGTGACTTCACAGCCTTAAATGACATCCCAGCTCCTTCTCAGTGGGAGTGGACTCAGCTGTGGGCTGGAGCGGCTCCCACCGTGTCATTTTCTAGCAGTCCTGCCCAAACCCCTCCTTTCTGGTTGTGTTTTCTCTACCTGGTACTTGATGGAGTCCTCGTCTAACGCGTCCAGCTCTCTGCTCAGCTCGTGCATCTGATCGCTGATTTCATCCATTTCAGCACAGAGGCTCTTGTAGCGAGCCAGATCAGAGTCAAACTCCTTCTTGTACCGGCGCCGCTGCTCATCTGAAATAATCTCTGAGTAAAGTCTGGAGCAAGATATCAAAATTAAGTTAATATTCATTTTAATTATTATTCAGGCTGTGGTCTAGAGGTAGATTTTGTATTTTTTTTAAACGTCAAAATGTGTAAGTACATAAATTAAGTACATAATTAAGTGAATAAAATAAATCAAAATAAATGGAGACAGCACTTACACAAAACACTTTTAGATTGTGGTGATTGTAATTTTTTAGTTACCTCACAGGAAACACAGCTATAAAAACATCACCTTGAATCTTTTTTAAAAATATATTCTTACTAATATCATCTACATATATTTATAATATTTTTTAATACTTTAAAACAGCTTCTACACTTTTAATTCTGGGTAAATTTCCATTTAAAGTACTTGAATCATTGAATCACTTCATTTCAAAATGCTGAACTGCACCCCCTCCTGTAGAAAACACAAACAAACTCACCTGTAAAGGTAATCCATGTGGTCCTGGCCCACCTCATTGCCAGTGTCTCCAGTGGTGTAACCAGTTTCACACTGGGACTCCATCGTGTCCTGAGCAGAGG
Source organism: Antennarius striatus (assembly GCF_040054535.1). Classification (NCBI taxonomy): domain Eukaryota; kingdom Metazoa; phylum Chordata; class Actinopteri; order Lophiiformes; family Antennariidae; genus Antennarius; species Antennarius striatus. The sequence continues at coordinate 15,572,853 of NC_090793.1, forward strand.
TCCTGGGTTTCGGGTCATTTGTTGATGTTTTAGTCATGTGACAGGAAGGAGGATTCCTCACACGGTGACTCTCCTCTGAGGAGCTGCTGGAGCAAACGGTCCTGCTGTTCTGGTACTGCTGTTCAGCACCATGTTGACTGCTGCCCTCAGTGGTGTAAATTTGGGAAGGAAGATTTATGCTCGATCAGCAGGTGCAGTTATTTACGCTGACATCTTGCCAGCTTGTATTTATTTGTCGTCACAAACTGGGAAAGATACTGGGAATTCTTTGTTTCCTTGGTTTAATAACCCATTCTTTATTCTTATTCGGATCCCCATGAGTGAAAACCCATGGGGGCTTGTCACTAAGTGGTCACTAAACAATCCAAAGGATAAAAAACAAAATGAAACCCAACAGCCTGACAGAAAAAAACAAATAACAATTCATTATCACCCCAAATAAAGGTCAGCAGAAGTCATGAACAGGCCAGAAAACAGCATGGCAAGCAAAACCAACTTCATCGTAAGAGAGTTTGGGAATACTTTTTTGCCTGTTACTGTTATGTATATTTTTTGTGAGCATTAATTTATCAATTATTTTAGGCATTGTCTGGAAAACAGCCAAACAATTCGGATTATTCAGTGCCCCTGTTAGAGGATTAAAATGTAAATGCTCTGCATCACGTTCTTTTTCGAAGCATCGATCATGTTGTGTTTGTTCTTCGGCTGTGGCTGCTTCTCACCTGTTGCTTTTATAATTGCCCTCACTCTGAACGCTGACTGTTGGCTTGTAGGAAGCGGCGCTATGATCCGCCCTCAGGTGAGGCGCTGCTCGCTCTGATGCAACGACGGTCGATGCCTGCTGGGTGCAGCGCTCCTCTGCAACATCATTCACCTGAGATTATACCAGCAGAATACCATCAGGAACCAGTTAGTATTGGAGATTATTCATCCACGATGCATGGTGTTTAAATCTGTTTAGGTGAATGGAAAAAATAATAATAACAGAACCAGCGTAACACTGATATTTTAAAAACATTTATGGCCATAGAAATGGAGAAAAATTAAATTAAAAAACTAAAAATTAAAATAAAAGAATTTTAAAAAAAGACTGAAAAAGTATGATCAAGAGAAAAACTGTTAATTTTTTAAATCCTACCCCCATTGTATCTGTTATACTGTACAATGTAGAATTAATAATTCGTTTTTGTTTTGGCCTATTTCTGGATGGCAATGTAGGACCCAGTGAGCTGTCGCAAAAGTCTGGAAAAAGCAGCCAGTGAAATGAATCTCATGAATGTTGAGTCTCAGGATGATCGTCTGTGTGGAAGGAATCGCAGGAGAGCTGATCAGCTTCAGTCCAGTCAGCAGAATAACACAACAACATGTTTTCATGGAGAACTAAGAGAGAAATCCAGAAGGGCTCGAATTTTATTTTTTATTATTTTATTTTTACCATTTTTTTTCTTCAAAGAATGTGTGTTATTTTTATTTTGATAATTTATCTCATTTTTGTTTTCCTGTCAACAACCAATTTTATTATTATTTTTCAAACATAAAATAAATTAACACGCTTTTGGGATGACTTCCTCTGCTTTTCAGAAATTTCATAATCATCATCGATTATTCCGTTCAGAGGATCTGCAGCCTGGTCTTACGGCACAATTGGTCTCTGTTTAACTTTGGAGGGACTGTCCATTCTAATTAGACAATACTATATATTCAATCCACATACAGTCTGAAAAATATTAGGTAGTCATCCACCATGATTTTCAATCAGTTACAAGTTCTGTTTAGTAGAACTGTGGCGCAAAAGGATACGAAAGGTCTTTGTGAGGAGTCTATAATCTGGAGCAGTGTGTAGCAGTCTCTTTGCATGCTGAATCATTTAGCGACACCACACTCTAGAGATTCACATAGCGGCACCGAGGAAACCCAACCCTTATTATACATTATTCATGGCAGATATATTATATATGCCTCCCTGCAAGCCAAGCATCTTCACTGCAACATGAGAGTCGCCCAGAAACAGGCCTGCATCCCAATGAAGCGACTCGCTGCAAGGCTTCGCAGCGATAGGCAGGATTTAGGCCAAGACCTCACCAGATAAAGCGATTGAACAACTTCCATCTCTCTGTAGTCAGTCATGGTGGGCATGATACATTCATAATACACTCCCACTCTAGTAGATAAATGCCACATGAGGCCGTCGCTGTCAAATACAAACAGCACCGGTTTGGGGCCTCATTACTTGTTAATTTATAGTCTGGGACAGTGACTCTCAACCTGGGAAATACAGCAACTTTTACGATGAAAATGTGTCAAGTAGTTTTTAGATGATTGTGTTGAAAGTCAGACAAACAAAAACATGCAGGTGAAAACATGACCTCCAAAGTGGAGGCAACAACGAGAGCCATAATGAGGGTATTTCTCTAACTATCAGATTCTCTTTTTTAATGAGTCAAAAGTTGCCTCTTTACCACTCTAGTTGTTATTATTGGATTATAATCACATTTTAATAACTGGTTCCCTAAATGATAATTATTTTACAAACATGAACAGTTATTTTAAATGTTACTCCTGTGTGACAGATATCAGCTATGTTTATCAAACTGAGCCAGAACAGACAAGGACGTCTCATATATTTGCTCAAATAGTTACAATAAGTATGTAGAGTACAGTAATAATTGCCATTTAGGAATATTTGTTGAATGGGAGATGTAATTCATTTCAAACCTGCTTAGTTCTGAGTTTAATAATAATATTTATTCAGGAAATGCTTTGTGTGAAAATTGTGCTTCAAACATCGTCAGAGACAAGACAAATAACTCCTTTCACAGGAAATCGTGCCATGTTAATTATTACCCATCCTGATATTGTCCACCTGTTATCACCGCTCTGTTTAATGATCAGTCGCAGTGAAACCAGGAGTGCCACAAAGCAAACAGCAGGAATTTCTGAGTAAACGGCACGTGATGAAAGTCCTGGACTTTAGAACTGAATCAGATTGTAAGCAATGAAGATAGTTTTCTGTTGTTGCTTTTTCTTTGTCTCTATAAGTAGACATAAACTGAGAGTCTTTTAGCTGAAGCTAATGGATACTCAGTTACGCGACACAAAGGACAGAAAGACCCAACATATCAATGCTAGTTTTGAGTTTAGAAAAAGCCAAAATCAAAAATCTGCCGAGATGATTCAACCCTTACCCCCAACAAAAAACAATGTCACTCTTGGAAATCTTTTAAATTATTGGAATTCCCTAACCAAACGTCCAATCAATCCTATAAATAGCTTAATAAATAGAATTATATTGCAATGTATCTTCATATTGTTGATGGATATGTGGACAGTGGCCATAGCTAAGTATATAAGAAGATGAAAATACGCAAAAATGCATCCTGTTAGTTACTGATGTACAGAAGAACAAGGGGAGCTGATATAGTCTCCTTAATGGGGTCATAAAATGTAAATAAATCTGGATGATGGAATGTCTAACTCATTATTATAAATTCCAAAATTTATAACACTACCAGACACAAAGCCCCACTGTGTGAGAATAAAATGAACTACCCTAACAGACTTGGATTTGCCCTCTATCACCATCATACATTAGTGCTACTGCCACTGAAAATGAAATGAGTGGTAAATGTAAACGGATAGAGAATGTGTTTTTTTTCTGGAGCAAAAAACACAGAAAACCATTGAAACTTTATTGGGAAGTTTTCCTGGGGCAAATGGTGCAACCGCGGTAGTTAAACACACTTGGTTTCTCACCCAGTTTTGTACGTCCTGCCCTTCTGAGTGCCTGATCGGAGGCTGCTCCCAGTAGATGTTGGCTTTTGCATGGCGCCAAATCTTGCTGCGGGTCTTATAGGCGTAGTAAGCCGACAGAGACAAAGCCAGCACCACCATCAGACCCAGCACCAGTGCCACCGCCTGGGGGGAGAGGATCAACAGTCAATTTGAACTAACAAACAAAGAATAGAGGAGAACACCATGAAGGGAACCCCTCTCACCTCCTCAGGGTCCATGTAGCAGTAGTGGAGCAGGTATTGATTGTACATTGGGAAACCACCCGGAAACCCGGCCCCCAGGCTGCCGCTGAGGCTGGGGCTGCCCTGGATGTTCTGGCACATCATCAGCATGGGGTTGTAGAGCATGCTCTGTGAGCTCTGGGACATGGGGTTCACTCCGATCACGTAGATGATGTCAATGATGCTCTTAAAGTCAAAGCAGAGCCGCAGTCAGTCAGTGTTCACTTTAAAGGTTTCTATATCACCAGTGAGTGATGCTGCTCATGTAACTCACAAAGAAACTGTGCATACTGTACATGCTAGTACTACTAATAATATTTATACACCAGATTTCAGCGCACATTTTTTTCCTGCACCGTGATCCGCACAAGCACATGAAGCGGTTAGGAAAATGAATAAATGAATGAATTTTTTCTGCTATGTTACATAGTTCAGTGTCAGAACTCCAAAAATAACTTAAAAATATATAATTTAGACATGATGTTTGCTGTTGTTGCTGATATTTATCAGGTCAGCCTCATCATTATATTCAGAAGCACCGGATTAATATTGAAATGAGAAACTGTAACTGAAGAAATATCGTCTTAATGCGTGTTTTCCCTCAGATTTAAATGTCTTTCTGGACCATTTGCATCCAGCACAAGAACACTTTGTTTATGAACGGCGTTTTGTTTGTCTCTTAGCAGGATTACATGAAAACTGCATCACATAATATCATAAAATGTGGTGGAAGGACTGAACGTGTAGCACAAAATAAGAAATTCATATTTAGAGAGGATCCAGATAAAGATTATCAAATGCAGCTTTTTTTAAAAAAAAGAATATAACTATTTTATTAATTCATGTTTGCTAAAATTGGATTTAAACTTTAGTCTTTAATCTAAACCAAAGGGACTGTGGGTACAGGTGTGCTTTCATGACACCAGCAGACACACACACACACACACACACACACACACACACACACACACACACACACACACACACACACACACACACACACACACACACACACACACACACACACACACACACACACACACACACACAGATGAAGACAAGTGAACAGTTTTTGCATTCAGCAGCAACAGAACCAGACATTTCCTAAAATTGGCAAAAAATTTGTGCCAACTTCTTCTGAATATGAGAATAAGTAACTATTGATTATCGACTGCAGAGAACTTCATCATAGAGATCAAACTCAATGTTTGAATGAAAGGGGTGCAACACTTCCTCTCTGAAGACCAAGTACCCTCCCTCTTACTGTGGGATGACTGCTATCACCTCCTCCACATAAACCCCAACCAAAAAATGTGATGTTTCAAAAGTGGAGACTCACCTGAAGCACAGCTAAGATGATGTCACAAATAAACACAGTGAGGTAGAACCTGCAACTCCGCATGACCCGTGACCTCGAGAAACTCCCAATCAGGAACCCTAGAGAAACCAGGAAGTTCACAGCCGCCATTGAAATCATAGCTGCCTTTGCTGACTGCGGTGTCATGTATGAGCTGCTGTAGCCGTAGCTGCCTCCATAATATCCCATTTCTGCCCCCCCTGCAACGCCAACGCCGTAGCCCCCGTACCCAAATCCATTCATGTCCCACACTAATGTTGAAGCTACGCAGGCGAAGATGAGGAAACACATGAGTACGGTAGCTCCTTGGAAGGTTTTGACAAATCCAGGAGGAGAAAACCAACGATAGAAATGTTGAGGCTTGTCCTCCATGTAATAGGAGTCCGGATGGGCGTTGAAGGCGTAGGGCGCATACTGGCTCTGAGGGGAGCTGATGCACCTTGGGGGGTAGAAAGCTTGGGAGGTGGTGCTGTAAGGTGGGCTGTACACCGGGGGGCTATCGTAGTATCGAGGCTCCAGCATGATGTAAGGGATGTTACTGCAATTTCATCTGGAAGAGGGAGGAAATACAGATTAAAGTCAGGGAAAGCAGCATTCTGGGGGAAATAAAAAGTTGACTTTATAAAATACAATTAATGTTCAGATTTGAGTCTTTTCATTTTGATGTTCCAAGGTTTCATCTGGAGAACTTTTTTTTCCCCCTATCTATCTGGGTTCACCCCCCTGATGAACCCCCTCCCCCAGTATCACTGAGCCACAAATAATTTCTTCATTAGGCTTCAATAATTCAGCAGATAACTGTTACCTGCTGTTACCTGTGTTCACCTGCTGATACTGTAGGTACGACCCAGTAAGACACACTAAACTGTTTCCGTTTCCAATCAATCGCTGATTTTATGTGTTTAAAATTTACTTTCATTAAGGTATTTAAACTGCTGCAAATCAAAACATCTGCCTTTAATCTGTTTACTTTTTTCCACACCAAGGAGAAAAAAAAAATCATGCATGTTGTTTCACATTAAACAAACTTAAAGTAAAGCTTAAGCCTCACACTCGTTACATCTAATCACTATTTTGTTTCAGTGAAATCATAGATGTAAATACTCCTAACATTCGTCTTTATGCATTCATCAAATCCGATAACTGACATATACTGTTTTAAACTTTAAAATCAACTTTAAAAAAAATCGATTAGGAGCAGACAATATTTCACAACCTACCCTGACACAAGAAAAGACTTTTCGATCGTCCATCCATGGGACTTTTCTGACAGCCTAATGTCCACTCACGCCTCACCAGCGACCGCAAACATTATTTCCCTCCATGGCAGCTCGTCAACGCGCAGACAGATGGACCAATGGCGCGTCTGTCCGTCTGTCAGCCCGACCGACGATCTGCGCTCTGATGGAGGTTTGTAGGCCGGGGCTGACACCCGTTAAACATTAATGACTGCTTGTGCAGTCTCCTCTTAGGTCATGTTTTCACTGAACAACAGGACGGCCAAATATTTGCACAAATACTGACTGGGGATTCATTATTGTAATCACTTTCTTATTTTTTATTTTAATTAAATTAATCAACAATCGTTACAACCATCATATAAAAAAACAAACGAAAACAATCTAAAGGAACACCAAATATATTAAATGTTATGCAATGACAATTAAATCATTTATAAACGTTTCAGTGCAAAAATTAGTTATTTCTCCAAATAGTAAAAAAAAAAAATTGTGTGTTTTTTGAACATATACTTACATTAATTTTGTATATGATGTCAGCAACTCATTTCATGAAAGTTAGGATGGATCATGTTTATCATTATATGATGTCATCTCTTCTGTCAACAACAGTATGTGTTTGGGATGTGAAAAGATTATAATTACTGTAATTTTGTAAGTGGACTGTTTTCCTAGTCTTGCTTGATATATAATATTAGTAGCTCGACATAAACAGGCCCCCATGGATCCTTCTGGTCCTCCATACTGCTACTGAGGGACAGACAGTACCTGAACACTTCACTCCAAAGCCACACAGAATTCAGCTTCAAACCATCATGAAAGAAAAAGCAGGGATGTTCTTGAAGAAGAGGTTGTCACATAATGACATCATCGGATGTATCTGTAACGTGTTTGTAAATCACCTGCTTCACATGTCTTCACTTGTGTTTTTAGATGCAGAGATGAACCGTGTTTACAAAAGTTCTCCAAAGTCTTCCATAACCCAGTTAGCAAAATGGTCATGCTGGTTTTTAGGGGGTTTTGTCTATGATTGCAGAAATGTCTCCAGATTGTCTGGTGTAAAATATTAAAATATCAAAACTTGGAAATTGTCACATAATTATTTTTTCAAATTCCTTTATGTATACCTGAAACATGCTGTCCAAAATTACCGTACAACTTCAGTTCATTTGTGACACTTATTATGAATCCCAGTCTGAACCAATAACAGAGCTGATAGCTTTACTGGAGGGATTAAATAGTATAAATGTGTCTTCCCAATCTCCACCCATATTCATTAATCTGTGTGACTGGTTGATGTCAATGGAAAGTGCTCTGAAAACAGACAAGACATCTTCATAACCAAACACATTTCTGTCTATGAGGTGTGTGTCACTGCTATAATCACACACAAAAACAAGTCAGCGCACAGCAATAATGACAATAATGACGATGCACAGCCTTGTGATTATAGAGCAGCAGGGAGACCATAACGTCAACGATGTTTTCATGTCGGGGACTTTGACCAAATTGTCTGACTCAATAAAATAAAGATAATACTCTACTGTTGTGTTACCACATTACCATCAGCTGCCTGGTGTTGAGCAGGAGCGTGAGGAACAGATCTTCACCACCCTTTACAGCGTAAACTTATCTGACCCAGTCCTGAAAGGCGAGAGTCTGCATTAAGTCGCCAGTAGTGTCTCCAATGAAGGGGATCAGCTTGATGCATTTCTCCCTAAATCCTGCTCACATACAGATATTTATTCATCCTGGACGGGAGGCTGGTCTCTCAAATTGAGAGTGATGAATCCTGATTTCTGGGGAAACTCCAGCAGCTAAGACGACTGAGGGCAATCAAAAGATGGAGGCCTGAAGTATTAAAATAAACAAATCATTTTAATGTGTATGAGATTTTAAAAAACAATGAATAACTTTTAAAAAACTCTCTAGAAATGAAGCCTCTCTCATCTCAGACTCAACTTATTTCTACATCTCCAAATATCCAAAGGTAACTCTTCAATGGTCTCTATTTCTTACTGCCTTGTTGAAAAATTAAAAATGGAAATTCCTCTGCAAATGAAATAAAATGTGTTTGAGGAAACACAATCTTTGATAATCAAAGCCCAATAGTGATTAACAAACTCGTCTATTCTCTTTCTGTTGCGAAATTTCCTTCTGGGGTTTTGCAGTCACTATAGGAGAGTTTCTAATTGCCAGTAACATCTATAAGATTTAACTGTAACTCTAAAACTGTAGTTAATTATTTGGGAGTTAAAGGACTATAATTTTTCTGACACCTACTATAAAGCTCTCTAAAGTCATGGAATGCCGAATAATGATGAAACGTGAGGCAAAAAGTCAACACAGAATCAAAGAAGAAGTAAATCACATTTCAGATGACAAACAGAATTAAATCCACGTCAGTAAAAAATTTATTTGACATTCAGAGATACTTTCGTAAAGGAATATCCTTGACTATACATTATGTTCCTCTGCAATGACAGAAATGACAGAAATGACAAATGCAGTACACAATGACATTAAGTATGCATATATACATTAATTTCTATTAAATAATTTACATTCAAATACGTAAAACAGACAAAAACAAAGAATTTATAAGGAAATGCTTTTTTTCTGCTCACCGGCTGCTACAAATTTTCATTTTGGTCCTCTTCATCTTTGGCTGTCTGACATAGATGCCTGATCAAAAGTATGGATCTTGTTTTTGATGTGACTTAACTTTGCTTTCAGATAGTCACAGCGTTCCTTCTTCTCCAGGAAAGATGGGTCCTGTAGACACAAATATATGTAACTTATTGATTGATAGATCACTTCCATCACTGAGGTCAATCAGGAACAGAAATGGAAATTCTATAAATATATATAGAAAAAATGTATTTTCTATTTATATTATATTTTCTATTAATAGAAAAATAGACATTCTTACACACTCCCTCACTTACATTCTTCTTCTCTTGATATCTTTTCAAAATGCTTTGAATCCTCTGCTGATCCTAAAACATAACAGAGAAATGAAAACCAAACAACCGACTACATCACAATCTGATAATATCGAAATGTGTTTGGATGAGAAGATGGTCTTATTAAAATTAAATTTTCAATCGATGATCTCACCCCTTGGGTTTTTCCATCTCTGAGGAGTCGTGCCATCATGGCATCCAGCTCTCTGAATTTATTGAGAGTTGCACTGACGTCGCTGTGAAGATCTTTGTACTCTTGATACTGATCATAGAAAACAGCTTTGTACTTTTCCCTTTCTTCCACACAACTGATTCCTGGATACTTTCTATATGGAATGACATTCAAGAAGATTAATAAGATTCACATCTTATTAGTCTAAATTAAATGTATGGAAATCTCTTCTCTTCTTATATAATGAACACCTTACATACGTCGTTTAAATGTTCACTCACATGATATAGTCTGCAATGATGTGTACTTTTGGGGCGTATTCAGGTGTGATGCATCTGTTCAGACCAGGTGAGTTCCTCTCAACCTCAGGGTAGTGACTGACAGGATCTTTACTCCGGGGGTTATTTATTTCCTCCTTGAATGATATGCACTTTGGTTTTTGAGGGATGAGTGGGATGGACTTCTGAAACTCCTCCTGCGGCTTAAGAAAAAGTTAGAAGAGAAAAGGCATTATTCAGACCACAGAAAATTGTAGGTTAAGGAATGTCAAATTAGAATAAAAGAGAGATGCACAGCCAGGGAAAGGCTGCCCAATTCTATTGCTTGGAAAGGCCGAGCCTCTGCTGTTGCATTTCAGGTGGGAGATGGAATTATCAAGCCCACCCCTGGCATCAAACACATTTGTTGACCGTGCGATTCCTCCCTACATTGGTGGTGTCTGTGATGCTTGATAACATGAAGTCAATTTAGAAACAGTAATAAGCTGTGCAGCTCAGCCACGGACATGTCTGTCGAGTCATTTAGTTACCCTGCTGCTGGGAGAATGACACACAGCAGCCGTAGCAGAGTGACACTGATGTTCCTGTAAAGCATCCAGCTGTTGGTATTAATGTTACAAAAAATAAGGTAATAAGTTCCAGGCAATTGGAAAAAAAAAAGACACACTACTAACATATGCTTGCTCACTTCAGATTGTCTTGAACGACTCAAGTTTTTTTTTATGTGCTATTGGTATTTTGGATCTGTTGGAGTGTAATTTACAGTAGAAAATTATTTATTGATGCCAACAGTGAATGTGTGTCCATCTGCCACAAATGCTAAAGAGATGGAGTGATGTCCAGATTTTACTGAGACAGTCTTTTGTCTCATAAAGAGACAGTGTCCAAAAAAAGCGAATACAAAGCAGAGGCAAGGTAAAAAAAAAAAAGGCAGTGAATGCTTGAAAATGTATTTGCATATTTTCTATTTTTTGTTAATAGACATTTAAGCATTGAGCAGTACCTTGTGCTCCCCCTCCATGCGTGCAGCCTCATGCCTCCACATCTTCAGACACACCAGGAAGCTTCCTAAATACATCGTCATGTTGATAAAGATGAACGCGGTTCCCGCCATCTGCCCTCCATCCACACGGCACAGACTGGCCGTGATGGGGTTAACACCTATGGTCATATAGCACAGCCCCCCGCGGTTTAAGTCGTTCAGGTAGACGATCCCCGCCGCCATGTAGAGCAGGAACATGGCCACGTTGATGAAGGCCTCGGTTAAAGGCCACCAGGGCGAGTCGAGGAGGATGGTGCGGTAATACATGGTCATCCCCATCACCAAGAGGATGAGAGTCATGAGCCAAGAGACCCCAGCCACCACCAGAACAAAGGGAGTCATGGGGCCCCTGTAGCTGTACCCAGACAGGCCCAGTCCGTTGTTATACACACCGTTATAGAGCCCATAGCTGTTGGACCACTCACTGTCTTTCTGAATGTAGGCGATGACGCAGGCAAACACCATTCCACCAAACAGGAGCTGCAGCCCAGCAAGAAGCCTGAGTAGACCCGGCCAGGATTTCAGATAAGAGTACTTCAGGTTATAGACCTCCAGCTTTTCGGCGTAATACTCTGCTGGGTGGATGCTGGTGAGGAGAGATTCTTCTGCTGGAGGCTGATGGAACAGGTCGTCAGGAGAGCTCTCCAGTAACGAAGCCTTATGGGAGCCCCGGCTGGTCTCGTCCAGCGATCCACCCCAGTTCCTGCGCTCCATCAGGGGACTTACCGGAGGGCTCACCCGCGTCCCATTAGGAAGAATCTGGATGCTACTTTTATAGGCTTCAAAATCATTACAACTGTCACTTTCTGCTCTCCATTTATGGACCAAGCCCCCCAGAGACTGAGGGATGAGGGATTTAAGCCTGGTCTTCATGCTTCCCTTTTTCTCCTCTTTCTCCTTCTCTGTGTGAGGTGGGGTGCTGGATTTGTGGCCCATTGAGTTTGTATCACCATCATCTGTGATATTATCTGGTGTGGGTGTGTGAGTTACCCACACAGGCACTGGTGGATCACAAATGGAGTTCCTCTCACCAGAGGAGGACCCACCCACACTGTCAGACTCCGCTCTCTTGAACGTCCTGCTCCAGCTTTTCATGCTCCTGGCTGGTTTCGGTGATTCAGGAGACAGAAGTCATCATTCTGACCCCGGGGGAAGGAGAAACTGAGGGGGAGAAAAGGGACTGGTAACAAAAACAAAAACAACAACAACAAAGAATAATTGAACACAATTGAACCTAAGCATGTGATGTTTTTTTCTTTCTTTTTCTTTTACTCAAAATTGACCATGGAGGTGTATGAGTCAGATTTATGGGCTTCAAACTGTGATCACCTTCCATAAACCTAACAGGTTACACAATAAATATGTCATGAAATAATGGAATGCTTTCTTCCCGACTATCTAATCTCGTGCGACCACACCTTTGCACTACCAAGCTTCATTTCCTCAGCTACACATTACATTTCTAACACAGGGCACATTGTTTTCAGATGTGTTTTATACAACATGGGAATAAAAACACATCTCTTGATGGACTCCCAAAAGCCTTCCAAACAAGCTGTTATAAAACCCTATTACTGCATCTATCCTTTTTATTATTAACAAGTGTGCACTCATTTTTTATGCACATATGTTTGTATGTAGTCTTGTTGTTTTTCTTATTGTTTATAATGATGGTGTTCTTTTATTTGCGATATAAAAGTTAAATCTTGCATTAACTCATTTTTGTGGCCACAGTATCTGTAACATGAATAAATATCAAACAAATATTTAAAAGTCCTACACGAACACAGCATTTTAATGCACTTATGTCTGTATCCACCTGATTAATTACCTATAATAAAGATGTCGTGTTTAATGTTATTGGTAAATGGCTCAAGCAATATTGACAAGTTTTCAAATAAATAGTTCAACGCTGAACAGAAATGAAGGAATCATCTGGCACTGAAGATAAAACAAAGATTTATTAAACATACCTGCTTTGTTTGCAAAAAGATTAACTGCCGAGGGAAGTTTGTGAGTTGTGGCACAAAGCCATGTCTTTAAACACACACATCATCAGAAAATATTCCAGACTCGGTCCTACATTAGAACATCTCAGGCTTGACTAATAACAGAGGGCTCAGAGATGAGCTGTGACTCACGGCCAGCTTCTACACAGGCTCTTAATACACAGGAGCAGCCATTTAACTCTCAGAGCACATCCAAGTGGGAACACATTAATAACAGAGCGTAAGTTCTACGACTGAGTTTTAAAATATCAAAAGCAACAAATGGTCTTACCAGTTTAAACCCAGCTTATGTGTGTGGTCAGAGTCGACACTGGGGAGCAAACAGGAACTGACACTTTTGGTGTAACGGCCTCCGTGTTCACCAGGCCTCCTCAGCTCAACTTCCTACGTCTCTCAGCTGACTTTCTCCTGGTGTTGGATAGTCAGTTCCGCATGCACAGGACGGACGATTGGCCAATGTGTGGAGAGCTGAAGGGGGGGGGTGGAGGTAAAAGCTTAAACATTAAAACTGAAGCACCCTTTGCTGGTGCTGACTGGCACCACTAGGTCAGGCTCCTCTGTGGGGGAGAGAGCCAACTACAGGCATTAATAAAAGAGGTTTTTGGTGAGTAACCTGAATTTTGTATGTAGCCCACAACAGGTGCTTTAAAAGGGCCTAGAATTTAAATTTCTAGCCCTATCTTGATGAGTAACAAATAAAAAAATGATGAATCAATTCATTATTAATACTCCTAGCTCCATATATATGAATTTCAAACTGTCTAGTTATACTTCTTATATGCTTTGGCTTTTACTTCATCATACCTTGTGAACAAGATTAGATTAATTTTCTCAGACAAGCATGTTTTAGTGATTAACTATAGCTACATTTTATATCTATGATCGGGAAAATATTGTTTTATTTCATAATTTATTAATAATCATTCCCTCTGACATTTCGTCAAAGAGGGGGCTGGAGTGTGTGTCACTAGAGGGCAGCAACATCCTGTGATTTCTGCTTAATGCCCCTCCTTCCTTTGAGTACATACAGTCTTCTGTCTCTCTCTTCGCCTTTTACATTTTCTCCTTTTAATTCAGTGTTTCTGAATAGCTTTTCCATGTTTCCACCACTGGGAACACAACAGCATGTTCTACATTTTGCTTTTCTTTATTTCTTTCTGAAAGAACTAATAAAAAGCAGATGAATTAATTAAAAAAATATATCTAAATATTATTATATTTTTAAGTAGTAAAACATAATTTATAGATTTAAGCCTCCAGGGATCTTTCCTGCTAATGTGACGTCACTGTGTGCCAGCAATTCTTCCACAGCAGCGCTGATTTTCATGTAGAGAAAGCTCAAGGCAAGGACATCTGTAATTCCCCCCACCCACTACCTTCCCACCCTCACCCACACATACTGCAGTATTCACAGCCAACACAGTACAGTAAACACATAATGCAACCCCTTTTCTCTAGTGAGCGCCGAGTCCCTACAGTGGCCTTGGCCCGAGGCTGCCTCATCTGTTGAGGCCTGTGTGTCCTCTATTAGTAGGTGGCTGCAATGCAAGGATGTAATGGTGTCCACATTAGTCAAGGCAGAAAAGAACATACATACCGTCTCACTGTCTTGTTCAACATACATGAACCTAGAATGAATGAAAAAGTTTAAAAAGATTTAAGATGAAAATGTGAGTTGTAATAATGCACTAAAATAAATAGCTGCATTTGAATTATCGCTAAGAAAAAAAGGATTTGCAAACAAAAGAGTGGGTCATGTGAAGGTTAAAAAAAATAGTCAAAATTTAATGGCGTATCCTAAAATATCTGATTTCTTGTGTGAAATTAGAAAAACAATCTCAGTTTGTGAAAATTTTATAACAGCCCATCAATAAGCAGCTACCACAGCTCTGCTCTGAAGGGAAAAATAATGCTACAGGTGGTTCTGTTTCTGTTTGGAGTAAGCCTTGTAGTTTTCTGTGCCGCAGGCTAACTTTTGCTAATTAACATAGCTATAGCACCCCCACATGTGGGTGTATAAAATGTATTCAGTCGCTTCTCTTCAGTTCTCACTTTTATTTTTATTTCTTCCTGATATTGATTTTGGCATTTGATTTCATTTTCAATTTATGGTGGTTGATTAAATGATTTGAGTGAGAATGGTCACAGATTATAATAGTTTTGGAAGCAGGACGACCTCCAAATCAAATTCTATTTCGGGCCCCATAAAGGTTTAGATGACTTTTATTCCCAGGTTTTCGCTAACATTGTTTTTTAGGTACCTATACGTAAAAAACGCATTGTGCTAACCAATAAGCTGTACAGAGAATGGTCATCCATTGAAATTAATTTGTAGCCTTGGTTGAAATCATTCTGTCAAGTGGAGGACACATGGCGAGCAACATTTATATATTATGAGTGTGCATCTGTGTTACCATAGAAACTGCAGATACATCCATGTTAACTTTCAGGATTTAAATATTGGCACATGGTTTGAGGGCTTTGGAAAGAATCCTCTCTTTTCACAGCTAAATGAAGCAGGAAAGATAAGTCGGGTTTTTCCAGACAAGCTCATCTGTATTACTTCAGTTTTCCCTTAGACGTCTTGGAGAGAGAAACACAGGAAAGATACAGAGAAAGAGACAAGACTGATGCTGAAGTAAATGACACTAAAGAACAATTTGGTGGAATTAAAAAGCACTTCACTCCCAGTCTACACCATTACGACAATGTGCGTTAAAAAGGTCAGGCAGCAAGATCAATATTCCTATTCTCTCTGATTTCCCCAAGTGTATGCTAAACCGTGTAGCTGTAAGTGACGGAGAGGGCATTAAACATAATGCAGCTGCTAACTATTAGCTCACGTGGCAGACAGAGAGGAAAGTGATGGCTGTGATAAATTCAATAAATCATTTCCCTCCCTACACCAAAGGACCTTTTCACCGTACAAACTGATTTCTCCCCGTGTCCTTTCTCGGTCCAAGGGGTCATCATCAGTTCACAGCAACCTGCTTCCTTCACTACTCCCTTGGGGAGATGTTTGGTAATTAAATACATCTTTTTCTTAAACTTACACTTAAGTGGAAGTTTACGTAGTAGCACAGTGAATAAACTCAGACAGTCACATTATTACACAAAGAAGTAATGGACATTAACAAAGTTGATGTCTGTGGGTGTAATTGTTCCATTTTTCCACTTTGACTTGACTTGATCCTGATGTACGGCTAGATGTTTAAATCACAAGTGATCCATACTACATTAAATTAGAAATACAGCATTCCATTTTATTACACTGTACTCTCCTGAGAGGCGTGATATATAGAGGTGCTGTGTTATTGTGTCACCGCTGTGTGTATTTGAAGTATAGCAACAACTGCAGGGTGACTGACTGCCATTCTCGCAAAACATCAGTTTGCTGCCAAGTCCCTCTTGGTTTGGCTGTAATTAACATTGCTGAACCCTGTTTGTGCATGTGGACATGAATAGAAGTGTGTTATTGCAGCATTAATTTGTGTTTGTGTGTTTGCTGATTTGCATTGTGTAGCCCATAATTCACTGAACAGTACTTCAGCAGCAGAGTGTCCTTTGGAGTGATTTTAGGTTTCTATAATTGTGTTTTAGGGTGTTTCTCTTGCAGCTTCACAGGAAGAGACGTGATGTTTGTACCTGTTAACATACATGTCAACCAGCTGACCTTAGACCAGACCTGGGTAAACTGTGGCCCGCGGGCCACATTCGACCCTTTGTACATCCCTTTTCCTGAGGTGAATATTGCAGGAAAATATTTCTGGTTATTAGACATACTGTCATATTTTTCAAACAATTGTTTTGTTGATTTAATGGAAAATAAAACAGAATAAATTGTTTTAAATGTCCGGCTATGACTGTCAATAAAGAAGAGGAGAATTCTGGTCATAGCTGAAGATAGTCTTTAATGGTTTTACCTTGGTGTTGATCCTTGTTAGGACAAAAATTCACCTGAAAAATGAAGAAATAGTGAACTGCATACAGAGAACATGTTAAACCCATTTGCCAGCCATTGAAAGTTGATTTATTCCAGTGCTACTACGTACATTATGCATCATGTGGCAGTGTACACAGAACAATGATTGGGTTACATTTCTTCACTTTTGTTTTATCCCCCATTTTGATATTATTATTATTATTATTATTATTATTATTATTATTATTATTATTATTATTATTATTATTATTATTATTATTATTATTACTATTATTACTATTATTACTATTATTATTATGAGGACATCCTACCTCTCAGGATCCAAAGACTCTGGCATGTGTTTGTCACTTTAACTCATCTACCAGCAGAATAACACCATGAATGTCCCTCACTTTACCACAAAATACTGTGTATTTTCTTATTTTCTGGCGGAGAAAATAGTGTCACTATTAAATATTGGAATGGAGTTTTTGGCAGGACTTCATTGGAGAGCATCAATCTTTACAACAGGGTAAAAAAATAAGAACAGAATCTGATCATACCTCAATCAGCAGAAAAAGTGTGTATTTATTAAAGGGCAGTCTTTAAAACACCTCATGTCCTTCCTATTTGTGTTCATATTGATGCCTGTAACATGCCGTGCATTGCATCCGCTACCTTTACCCTTTAGCTATTTGTTCCAGAGACAACTACAATGCAGTCGTAGACTCAGAACCCCCACCGAGCCAAAACAGACATCTGTTGGATAATAGTTACACGACTAATTTTATCCCTTTCTTCATTTTATTCTGTCCATCCATCTTGTTTTCTGATGAAAGATGAAATCCTCAGCATCTTAGCTTGTGTAACTGAATATTACGCACTGAGCAATGTAACATGACCAGGAGGGTTCCCTGCTTCCTTCTTTATAGTTTTTTTTAATTTTATTGGAACACTCAAAGATCTTAGCTACAGGCCTCTCTGTGTGGGGGGATGGGACCAATATTTTTAATGATGACTGATGACAAAGGCAGCGCAAAAATTCCAAAGTGATGATGATGAGGAAATCTTCTATATAAGCAGGCAGGTAAATCACAGTCAAGCAGGTAATCCTCCATTAGTCGTCCTGACTCATTGAACGACACTGATTGAAACACATACTGCAAGGACATGGTGAATCTAGGTGACTAGAGGTTGGGCCAGTAAAGAGTCATGCTTCATAAACTCAAGTTGAAAAGAAAAAGGTTAATAATCATGCTTGATTAAGTTCCATTTGAAGCAAACAGAATGTGATCCTAGATTGAGTCCTCCCTATTCTGCTGGGGTTTTGACCCATTCCCTGTCTCACAGGGTTGGACTTGGACTCGTGGCAGAGCAAGGCAGACATTATTACAGATCAAAGGTATATTATCGATGCTATTTGTCCGTTCATTCATGAAGATGACTTCAAAACCTAATGTCAATTTGGGACTCAAATTATCTGTACAGTTTTATGATCTTTTTTTTAATTATTAATTTTAGGACAGTGTGCTAGGAGTATTAAACCTCTGATCTCCTGCTATAATGAACTTTAAAAAAAATAATATAAATATATAATTCTTCACCACTCTGTCATACATCATAAACCATGCCAAAATTTAAAAATTTCTCTCTTTTTTAATGTTTCAATGTAATTTAAAAACACCACTCTGACATCTGTGACTGTGACACGTACATGATTTAGACTGATTAGATACCTTCTTGAGGACAACATATGAAAATCTTTTTTGGTTGCCTATGTTTTCCTGCCTACATTTGTCTAAACTTTGAAAAAAAACTGCATTTGCTTCTTTTGAAACAGCTGTTTGGTTTAAAACTTCTTGTGGATCACCCTGATGCAGAGGAGATCCATGAAAACATTAGTTCCAGTCTCCTGTTGGTAAATGTGATGCTAAAACTATCAGCTGCTTGTCTTAGTTTACTATAAAGACAGAATAAAGAAAACTAGCCAGCCCTGCTCTGTGAGGAGGGATTATGAGTCAGTTACGATGGGTAAAGCTGAATAACTAACATGTCACGAAATGTTTATTTAGGGACTGGAAAAGATTTCACCCTAAAACTGTTTTCTGGCTGGTTGTTTTTTTTTAACATGAAAATTTTTCAAGAAGTTTTTGGCCCCTGAAAATGTTAACATTGGTAACCCAGCTTCAAATTATCCTGGAAACGCCACCATACTACTGTTTTGTTTTTTAAACCACCAGTTATTCCTCTGCTACCAGTCCTTATGCTAAACTAAATTAACAATCTGGTTTAATGTTACAAACATTAGGGTGGTATCAGTCTTCTTACCCAACTTGATTTGAGAGTTTATGTCCAAAAATGTCACACTCTTCTGTTAAACTTTCAGAGGGACCAGTTTAGTAAAGTTTTCTTCTGCAGTTTTATTTGTATCCTTTCAAGATTCTTGTTTAATACCAATTTTTTCTTCAAGGCATGTTTTAAACAGGGAATGAATTACAGAATCACATTGCTGCAACTCTCTAGGCTCTGCACTTCTAAAAACCCAGGTATCCTAGCAAAACTATTTAGTTAAAAAAGAAAAAAGAAAGAAAAAAATTAGCAAACAAACAAAATTAATCATAAAAACAAAGTCAAGTTAATCATTTCAAATAATTAAGCCATCTGTGGAAGATCGTGTTCATTTTTGCACAGAATCATGCAAACTAGTGGGGTTGGCTTCTCCGTTTGTTTGTTTGTTTGTGTGTGTGTGTGCGTGTGTGTGTGTGTGTGTGTGTGTGTGTGTGTGTGTGCGTGTGCGTGTGTGTGTGTGTGTGGCCTTGTGCTCCAGCAGACCTTAAGCCATGCCATTATCAGAAGACCACAGGAAGCTCTAATTTTCAGTGGTGAGAAAGGTAGACAACTACATATTTCATTGTTGTGTGTAAGTGTGCAGCATTGAGCTAACAGTGAACTTATCCTCACACTCAAAAATATTCTCTCAGTCTGTATAATGTTTTCTTCCTCTCTAAACTTCTCATGGTCTTCGTAAAAAATAAATAAATTTAAAAAAAAACCAAAACACTTTCCAAAACATTTAGAGTTGCTGTGTAATGGAGACAATGTTATGCATTACATAAAGACATTTTCTTTAATTTTTTTTGGACAGGAATGTATCTGAAAAAGGAATGCAATGCTGTATTTAGACTGTTAACATCGTACAAAAGCTCTGAAATTAGTAATTAAATAACCCTCTACTATTTATACATTCAGGCACTGAAAAATCACATGTCAATATGTAACTAAAAAAGATAGTCACCCTCATTTCCCTTGGAAAGAACAAGGAAGCTGAAACATTGAAGTTGGCAACTGTGTAAATTTTTCCTACCCAGTAGTAATGCCATAAGCCTTCCCTTTGCTCTTTTGTGTGACAGTTTCCCCTCCCACTTAAGCACGTTTTTTTAACTCTGACCTAAAGTCATTGTTGTCATGGCCTCTTCTAAAGCTTTCTCCCTGTCCTACGGGGAAACGTCCATGACACTAGTCTTCCGAAAGGG
Organism: Antennarius striatus; assembly: GCF_040054535.1. Lineage (NCBI taxonomy): Eukaryota > Metazoa > Chordata > Actinopteri > Lophiiformes > Antennariidae > Antennarius > Antennarius striatus. Next base: position 15,593,383 of record NC_090793.1, read on the forward strand.
AAATCCAATGTTTTGTCTCACTCTCCTCACCACACAAAACAGCTAGACGCATGGACAGGTGGGGTTTGGGTGGGGTGGGGTGCGTGTCTGTGTGTGTGTGTATGTGTGTGTGTGTGTGTGTTTGTGTGGGTTAAGGGAGGGGGGTGTTGTGGGGGGGGGGGGTCCTCCATGGCCTCAGAGGGCCCAGCAGGTGAGCCGAGGCTCTCAGCTCCACAGACCAACTCCCGTCTTGTGGTTAAGGACTCTCCGGTGTGACAGCCAGCTCTCACCCCAGCGACCCTAATCTTAGTCATTTTTTTTTTAACTATACAAGGGCTTTTACAAAAAAGCTAACTTGAACAGCCATACAATGGCTAAAACATAAACCATATCTCTACTTTATCTCGGTTTTTCAGTCATTTTTAATATTTTTCTCTCTTTCTTTTTTTTGGATGCATTTGTCTTTTTCTTGATAAAAGTCTGTTTGCTCTTCTCGGTTCTTTTGGAGTCGATCTGAACCAGTTCTGTGCTGAGACCCTCAGTCGCAGAGCAGACGGTTTTTTTTTTTAATGTTGTTTGGAGTAGGGAGGCAGGAGGAGAGATGGGAAATCGTGACTAAGAGATCAGGTCAAGATATGGGTTCAACATCAGTCCAAACGTGGACTCTCGAACGGTTTACAAGGACAGCTTTGGATGAGACCAATGAAACGATTGGTTGGTTTGAGAAAGGCGGGGCTTAGAAGGTGATTGCAGAACATTTGTCAAGGTTATCCACTATCAGAGGAGGTGTGTGGTGCCGTGGAGGGGGAGCGCCGCCTACGTGTGGTGGAAGTCCAAGATCGTTCCGAGCGTTCTGAGCGCTCTGAGGCTAGTGAGGCGGGCCGGAATCGGTGAACAAAGCCATCCAGGAAGTCCTGCTGCTGCTGGGTTATGGCTTGGGAGATGAGGCAAGGCAGCGCCTGCAGGCTGCCCGTCACCGAGTCCAGTTTGTCCTCCAATGTGCCGATGCGCTTGTCCAGCTCTTCACTTCGCTCCTGCAGTTCTGACACCAGGTCATACATCACATTCTGGGTCTAATGAAGGACAGAAAGCAAATGTGTTTATGGAGGTGCAAGAACAGGAGGACAAGAAGGGAGAGAGGATAACCACTCAAAATCTGTTTCATTATGCATCAATATTTATTCATGAGGGTAGAAGCTGCACATTGAATTCAAGCAACATTATAGGATTTTTATGCTAAAAACACAGCATGTACTGTATGCATGTTTTAAAAAAGCAAGCAGACCTTCTGAAAATATGTTTGTCTGCCACCGATGGTTTAACATTTGGTTTTCTTATGATGTTTAAGGTATGATGTCACAAAAACTCATAAAAAGCAGCAGTTAGTCGCACTGATGATATGATGGTGTTGGCTCTTTGGTATCTTTTATATACCTAAACCTTTTCATGATGTTTGAGCACTGCTTGCACACAGGCTGCAGCCTTATCTTTCATAATTCCATTCAAATTCAAATTCAATTCAAAAAACTTTATTAGTCCCCAAGGGGCAATTGAAAGCACATAAAGCAGGATTGGTGTAAATGTGCAAACATACAAAAGTGAAGTATTGCCCTTTAGAAGGGGCAACGCTTCACCATGTTCATTTGGATGTTATGTTCCCATCATCCCGCGCCTGACACAAAGTCATTCGATGAGGGAAAAACACTGAATGTACCATTTCCAAGTGATGACAAAGGCCACTTGTTGGTTGGTGGTGACCACTTTGAGAAGATATACAGTATACACAAGCATTACCAAGGAATACAATAGTTCATTATATACAGAATGACCAGAGAAGAAAATTTAAATCTGATTTATTCAACCTGAAGAGAAGAAAATAATGACAGGAAGCAGAGTTAAGAGGAGACACAGTTTCAGCTAATCAGCATTGATTTTATCTTCCATCTGTTTAACAAGTAGCTGCAACAATCCATTTACATCCAGAGCAGGTTGTTAATGCTTTATGTATATCTGTGACACTGCTGATGTTAGTGTAATATCTGCATATGATTTTTCTATTCACATTATGACATTTTGGAGAGAACATTCTGTGTACGACATTGTATTTTTACATAATTTCTGTCTCCTGCATGAGCCGAGTGTTGTCTGCGGGACTGAAACGTGACACAGAGGACCTGAACTGTTGTCGGCTTCACATAAATGCATCTGGACATTGAGAACCTTTTAGAAACACACCGGAGTGTAAATGTCATCCACATCAAATGAGGTGGAGGCCATGTGTCTGCCTTTGAACCCTCGTCTGCTTTGCTTTGTTGGTCTATATAGCTTGACAGACATGACTGAGGCATGACTGCACTCACAATCACACAGACAAACAGTGTGACTGTGGGCACTTACAGTAGCATGGAGATTTTATTCCATTTTAATTGTCTGACGGATAAGTAGACCATAAAGACAAAAGGACACAGAAGTCTTCATCGATTGCTTTCTGTTGGTGTCGTGTGATTTTAAACCACATCTATGAGACGGTCGATCTACATATAATATTAATGTTAAGCAATTTCCCCCTCGGGGATTATTAAAAAATTCTGAATCTGATTCTGATTAAACAACATGCACCACTTGATCTCAAAGGATAACAGTAAAGTCATTAGCCACAAAAAAAAGAAGTTGAAATATGACAAAAATATGCTTCAGGCTGGGGGAATGGAACATATTTATTACATCCAATTTAAGGTTACGTCACATTGGACACGTACCTTTGCCAAGTCCACCAATGTGTTGGCCTGATCATTGAGTTTCCTCTGCTCCATCTTCACACTGCGCAGTCTGATGGAGGCACAGGGAGGAAGAGGAGAGAAGGAGGTGGACGAAGGAGAAAGGGGATAAAGCAAAGAGTAGTGGAAGGAGAAAGGGAATAAAGTGGAGTAGAGCAGTTTGCAGGAGTGGAGCACAGAGAGACAGGTTGGGTTTAGGAAGGAGGAACAACACAATTTTAACAGGCGTGTTCTCTCACTGATGATACTGAAAACAGAGAACAACCTGCATGCACTGTCAGTATAAATGCCTAAATTATCTGTGTGTGTGTGTGTGTGCGCGCGCACACACACACACACACACACACACACACACACACACACACACACACACACACACGCATATATGCATATGTGTAAACATATACAGTATATATATGAGTACACATACTGTATTTATGTATATATTTATATATATACATATATAATCATATATACCGTATACAGTAGTATACATATGCATACACACATTTGTATATATATGTGTATACAGACACATGTATGCTTATATACATACTGTATATATGTGTGTATATCTGCTCACACACACACACACACACACACACACACACACACACACACACACACACACACACACACACACACACACACACACACACACACACACACACACACACACACACACACACACACACACACACACACACACACACACACACACACACAGGCATTCCTGGTCTGAAACAATGCAGTAAAAACTCAAACATGCAAAATTGTGGAAGCATACTACGACTCATTTGGAAAAATAAAAAAGTGTTTTTATGACATTGAATTTGGGTTTGTCTCTACACAGAACAGTGTTTTACATAAGACCTTTTAACTTTAAATAAGAAATGCTAAATATTTTCAATATTGAGAGGTCAACTTGAAGTTAATATTTTTTTTGCGTAAGAGGGAGGAAAATCTGACTACAACCCCCAAAACATATTATTGTTATATTATTATTATTGTTATTATTATAAAAGCATGATTTTTTTTAACAGCAAGAACGCAATATGCTTCCATATAAGAAACCCCCCAAAAATCAGTTTCAAATCAAACCAGTGCAGTTTATTTACATCCAAAATGGAAAACATTACAAAAAGATGACATGCCCTTTGTCAGTGCTACACACAGCTCAGTAGGACTTCATATATACACACCGGTCATTCAGTAAGCGTGCAGTGACTGAGTGAATTTGTGCACAATGAAATGTGAGAGCTGGGTTGTGTGTGCGCACACGGGTTGATGACTGTCTGTGCATGTGTGGATGCCACAGATAAAAGATGAAGCGTGCCAGAAATAAAACTGTCTAATGACACTCCTGAACATTCGGCAACATGGACGCTTCAAATAACTTGCAATGATGCATCGTGCTTGTTTTGTGATGCCTTCAAAGTTGTGTCTCTTTATCTCTAATCAAATACATTATGGCACTGTAAGAAATGCTAATGCTGATGTGAATAATGTGCCATTGTTAGCGGGAGGCATCACACGGGCATCATCTGGATGTGTGAGGAAAAGAATTTTCCTGTTCTGCAAATTATGAGACAGGATGACATTCAAGGGCATTTATTCATGTGCAAATCAGTATATCAGAGCGGAGTGAGGCTGCTCGGTTACGACTCTATCTCTGCGCGTCTCTTTTGTCATCCTGTATGACTGTCGAAGAATAGGGGCTAAAAGCTAAAGGCTCTGCTTATTAGTGTAATGCATTACAAACACAAATTTATTCTCCAACCTACATGTGTCGTGTCTTTTTGTGCTAAGTTGTCAGTGTCATTGGCAAGCATTGGTATTTGATCATATATAGGACAAGAAAAAAACAAAAACAGAAGTCAAGATTAAACCAACAGCAAAATTTTAAATCTCATTCGAGCGACTTGACATCACTACGTAATGTGCGTTCATGTCATCACAAAACCATCAGGAGTGTAGGATGAGTTCTATTGATGCAGGTTAATATAGCCTCCAGAGCAGCTATATTAATGATGGGCAACATTTTACAGCACATAATCTTAGATGATTATGAACCGCTGGTCAAGCCAAGAAAGCTCCAAGCTATGCAAGATGCTTTTTTTTTTTTTTCCACAACCTCCACTATTAACACCAGTGGTAAAATGTTGATGCTTGGTTTCTCTTTTTTTTTTGCTTCTTTTGTTTCTCTCCATTCAAGGGGGGATGGGAGGGAGAGGGAAGATAATGGAACACTGAAGTAAACCAAAACAAACCAAAAAAACAAAAAAGGATCAGCATCCAGTAAATTTATTGGATTGTTTTTCTGTAACAAATGTTTTTTTTTTTTCATGCATGTCAAACGCAGACATGGAGATAGAGGAGGAGGAGGAAGAGGAGGATGTCGAGGAAACAGTAGGAGGAGGATACATAGAAGACTCAACTTACTTCTGAGCTCTGCAGTGATAGAGCAAAACAAAGACAGAACACAGTACAGAGTTTTAACCCCACAACATTCACAAAACGAGTGAAACCATTACACTTCTCACTGTAAGCACAGGGTAAAAGGGGGGTTGGGGGGAGAAGGGGAGGGGGAGGGGAATAGGAAGGACAATTACACTAGATTGCAGTTTGTCTTCTTTTGTTTGTGCATTTGTGTTTGTGTGTGTATGGGTGTGTGTACATGCGTGTATGAAAATTTGTCGAACAAATCACGCAAGAGGTGACCAGATATCCTCAACTACATCTCCATTTCATCAATAATTAATAATAGAGCTTAAATATTTTGTATAAAAAAACAGCAATCAAGGAAATTACATCAAACATCTTAGGACAGATTTTTTGATAACATACTGTGGGGATTTTTTTTTTTTATGTGGGGGGGGGCACATGCTGATTTATTCTCCTCTGTGGTTGGTGGTGGTGAGCATCTCTGTCATATTTATGTCAAACTTCTCATTACACAGTTCATTAGATGACACATGTAGCGTGTGACTTACTGGTGAATGGCTTGGAGAAACTTGCGCTGGTGTTTCCGCACCTTGGCATGATCTATCTTCTTGACCAGCTTAGTGTGTTTGTAGATGAGCCATGTTTCCCTGAGTACATTGGCAGCTGTGTTCTTTACCTATGAAGGAAAATCAAGGCAAGTATGTGAGAGGAACAGCAACTTCTCATGTCTTTTATCAGACATTCATGATTAACATTGATTTCAATGAGATTTTCCTGGTTAAAATAAAATACTACTGTCGGCAAAACATTAACAATGGAGAAATGTATAGAGATGTTTACCATCCATTTGTGTTTCGTCTTATACTTCGTGCTGTACTGTCTGTGTTGTACTTCCTGTTGTACTGCCTGTGTTGTACTGCCTATGTTGTACTGCCTGTGTTGTGCTGCCTGTTTTGTACTGCCTATTCTACTGCCTATGTTGTACTGCCTGTGTTGTGCTGCCTGTGTTGTACTGCCTATATTGTGCTGCCTGTCTTGTACTGCCTGTTATACTGCCTGTTGTACTGCCAATGTTGTGCTGCCATTTGTACTGCCTATGTTTTACTGCCTATGTTGTGCTGCCTGTTGTACTGCCTGTGTTGTACCGCCTGTTGACCTTGGATCTGAGAGGACTGCAATTTCATCTGTGCTCTATGTCGTGCATATATGGTACATTTGACAATAACGCTGACTGACTTTAACTTTGAGAAAGCAAATGAGGAAGTGACTGTTCTGTATCATTTTTGAAATTCGATTATATATCTTTGTTACAAGAATACCAGAGTAACTACGTGTAACATGCGTGAAATCTGCCAAGTGGAAAAATATTAAGAAAGGGTCAAAGAGTCAAACCAAAACAGAAAGTTGAACTACGCATATTATTAGTATTATGATAAGGAAGGACAATGAAGAATATCTCCATATATCAGTTGGATCATTTATGGATTGAGAGACATGAAAACTTTCTTGACACGAAACGTTTTTACAACTTTTCATTCTTTAACTGTCATTCATTTGCATTATTTCACACTACGTTGGAGATACCTAGTGCAGGTGTAGTTCTTTAGGATTCTAAAGTTATTGAAACAACAATCTGATTTATTCATTCACTCATTTTCCGTATTGTTCTCTCCGCTTTCGTGGTCGGGTTGCTTAAGCTTATCCCAGTGGATTTACAGGCATGAAGTGGGGAGACCCTCTGGACACATTTCCACATCGTGGAAAAGCCGGAGAGAACCCACGCAGACAAGGGGAGAACATGCAAACAGCATAGAACAAACTCAAACCTGGAACCTCGTTGCTACCCAGTGAGCAACCCTCACTAGCGGTAATACTGTACAAACACAAACTATTTGTCCCAGATTGCATTGCAGTTTGCATCACAATAGTTTTCTCGTGTCACATGAATTTACATAGCTCTTTGCAATGTGAATGCAGCAGTATACTGTGACCTACTCGTTTGCAGAGTTGTGTGTCCATCATGAAGTTGTGGACGTGTTTCTCTGCCTTGGTCAGCTCCAGCTTCCTGGCTACCACTGCAACCACCAGCGCAGTGCAACCAGCTCCCTGTGACAAAAAGACGTGGTCAACCAAACACAGCAACAGCTGGTTTAAGCAGGTTCATTGAAGTATTTCAATGATACAAGCAAGCAAACAAGCAAACAAATAAACAAACAGAAAATACAATAAAGCAGCTAAGTTGCAGTTGGACTTATTCCAATACTCAGTAACATGTAGGGGGATACTTCAGCAGACTCAATGTTCAAGTATCATTTCCTTTTTACAACACAAATGGCTTCACTAACTTTTTATGACAACATAAAACAAAACAAAATGAAGTCATAAAATTTTATTTTGTCATCAATTTGTATTGGTCATCATACACAAAACCTTCAAAATCTTTATATACATGCACACACACACACATACTGTACATATTTGTTAACTATAGAAAAGATACATAAATATTGTGTGTGTGTGTGTGTGTGTGTATGTGTAGATATAGATATAGATATATAGATATACTGTATATAATTCTACTCATTCTATTTGTGTTATAGCGTTTTGGCTACTAATGCTAATAACTACAGTGAGAGCTGACGTTTAGCTTTATAATTGTTCCAGCCCTTGAGAGCGTTGTGTATTTTTAAGAACAAGGAAGAACGGAACCAACCATAATCCCTGTAAGTAGACACACGCCTTTTCCACAGTATGTGTGTGGTACCATGTCCCCGTAGCCAATCGAAAGGAAGGTAATCGAGATGAGCCACATGGCTCCCAGGAAGTTACTGGTCACTTCCTGTTTGTCATGATACCTGAAGTGATGAAGATAAGGAGAGGTAGCAGATACACAGTCAGTCAAACAGCACAAAGGGGCATGTAGGTGAGCATACTGTAAAATGACGTGGTTTTGTGTGAACCAAACAACTGTGGGTGGGTGGAGGACGTGGAGGTGGTGAAGACTGAGGAGGATAGAATCGTGATGCAAGGTGTTTACACTGTCTTCTTTTTTCAGTTTGGCAAAGGGCAAAAGAAAAATGCAAAAAGCTGTGTTCTAATTTTTTTAAAAATTGAAGATTTATGTTTTGTAGAGGTACCATAAGTAATTTCTATTCTTTCAGTAATCTATATCTAAGAAACTAAACACACAAGTTATGACAGGAAACTCAAAAAGACAAAAAAGCAAAAATTGTCAGTGTTTTTAAAAACTGATTTTGTCTATCAGTATAATAATAAACTGTTTAGTGAGAGGAATGTTATGAAGTAACATTCACAGAACGGGTCTGAAATTGAATCGCTTACTCATGTTGAATATTAGTATGTTAATGAATTTTAGATGACAGTTTCCAAAAGGCAAATACTGAGGCCGTGTTATGATAAGTGAATGGATAAAGCACACCGCAGAGCAAACATGGTTTGGATTTATGACAACTCATCCAACGTAATGTCATCCAAAGAGACACCCACAGCTACATTGAGTCAAGTGAACAATCGGTTGATTGATCAGAGATTGCTGCAAATATTCCTCCACAGAGTTTCCACTGTTAACCAAAAAAGGTTTGGCAATGCAAATCATCACTTCAACGAACTTGTTTGCTGAAAAAAGCTGATAGCAAATCTTAAGTTGTCAATCCGAAGGCCTACAGTTCGTATGCAGGGACACCTCTAAAGAAAACACACTGTACAAATCTGAATTGATGATGACATTCCCATACCTTTCACAGCAAGATAAAAGTCCATCACAGAGGCAGACCTGCCTTACCCGCCCACCCCCACTTGCCCCATCTCATTTTTCTCAATGGGCTGTCTAGGAGGAGATCGAATCATCTAATTTTGTTTCACATAAAATATCCATTAAACTCTTTGAGACAGCATCTCGCTAACATTCTTCTGACAAGACAAAGAACAGGGATCCTCATCTCTGAGGCTTTTTTTTTTAAGATGACTCTGAGGGGTATTCTGATCAATCATGAACTGCTAATGACTTTGAATCATCCCGAGGTGACCCAGTGAGTATTCTTAAAATGTCTGGAAAGATCACTTCTAATTAGTGCAGCAGCACAAACACTAACACTTTGACTTTGATCATTCCTTAACCCTTTCTTTCCAAATAAAGGGGGGAAAAAACAAAAACCAACTACAAAAAAAGTTTTTAAAAAAAACAGATAGTTTTACATCAATACCTTTTGTTTCTTCTCCTCCAAGACAGTTCATTGTCATCAAATAGAAAAAAAACATCAACCGATCATGCCTCCTGCAGTTCTTGAAAAAACTCCCACTCTCTGTCTATTCATGCTCCAAGTCAGGGGAGAGAGCAACCCTGAACACTTTCTCCCTCATTTGTGAAAAACAAGGGTGTAGTCTGTAGGACTCAAGCTTCTGAAATGACATGCAGAGAAGCAGTCTCTAAAAGACCATGCAGGAATAAAGAAAGATGTCTGCATCCTGCATGCTTCAAAGCCAGTATATTGAGAGCAGGGGAGCGGTGGGATAACCTGGAGTCCGTTTGGAGATGGAAACCACCTCTGACAAAGACTGCAGTATTATCAGGTGGGGGCGATTGTTCATTTGTAAATACTGGAGGGGGGCGTTGGACGAGTAACAGAGGGAGAAGCTCATTGAATTTGACACCCCTGTCTCTCTTACCTGCATCCCAACACTTTAGAAGCTGCCCTTTGATTGATACCAGTGGGGATAAACTTGATTTGTTGGCTAAACATTTTAATTAGAAATGACTACTTTGTTAATTTCATTCATCTCGTCATCGAGGCCAGCAGAGAGTGAGTCGGGTCTTTAAGGCAGGTAGAAAAGTGTTGCACCTCTGGTACAATGAGCGATGTATTATAGTTTACTCTGTTAAAATACACTCCACAGAGATGTTTTAGTGTTTCTTAGCTGTAAAACATTTTGGGGAATGTAATGGTGGATGCGACAATATATATTTTCATGGTGCATATTTCAATCAGAGCAGATGACAGCAATATTGGAACAGAGACAGAGGCTGAATGGGGTGCTAATGAATAGCATTTTAAGGCTCTCAATATACTGTGTCACGTTTTCAAATAGCATGGAGAAGAGCTGGCACCACTTTCCAGTATAAGAGGTATATAGTGTCTGAGTACAGTTTTATCCCCCGCTGTAAATCCTCTCTAGTCTGCAGCAAAAGCAGTATCCAGAAATCACGTAATATATTAACGTTATTCATCCAATACTGTATGTAAAACAATATTATAATGCATATCAAAATTATCTCTGTAACTTTGCTTCTGTGGTGGGTTAGAAGAGGAAGTATAGCATGATTCACAAATGTGAGACGAACTGCAGTGACACTCAACAGAGTTCAAACCTCAGCCAACAGCTACCCTTTAATTCAGTTCAAAACTTAATTCAAAATCAGTGTCATAGTTATGTAACAATGTTTATTACCACAAAGGATGTTTTCATTTCTATCTATTTGTTGGTTAGCTGTCTAGGTGTACATCCAAAAGATAAAATTCATTCATTCATGTTTTTTGGTGTGCATGGAGGAGTGGATTTTTTGGGTTTTGTTAAAAGTATGTGCTCCACCAAGAGCTCTCTAATTCAAACCCACTGTACTACTAACTGTCAAACCTGTAAATCTGTATTTTTATTTGATTTGAACCAAACTGAACATGTTCGATACCAACCTTCTAAATTTGCCAAATGAATGCGTAATTCTTTGAGAAATGGAAGAAAATGTAAAAAGTGTTTCATGAAAATCTGTTTGGCATTTTGTAATCCTGCTATTAATCCAAACGGCAGGGGTGGAGACATGACCTCTTTGATGGAGGTGAGGTAATATTTGTGGCCCAATCTGCAACTAAATAGCTCAACAATAATATATAATCCTTGTCACCAATGCATGAGCTCATCTTCTCATTCCTACCTTTATTAAAATGTAGCAGCAACATGAGGCTGTTTTCTTTTTATGTGTGCTAATGAATGATTCCCAGTCATTTTTACTGCCTTTGTGCGCAAATGAATAAAGACAAATGCGTCAGTCCACCCTCTGTGTTGCAGTCTTTCTCTATTTCTCTCTCTAGGACTCTTTCTCTCTCTCTCACACACACACAAACACACACACACACACGCACGCACGCACGCACGCGCGCGCACACACACACACACACACACACACAAAATACAATACTTAAAACAGTGAAGATTATATTTGAAGTGACATTATCTTGATTTTGGATAGAATCACATCTCATTCATGAAATATCAGGACAGCACACTGCTGCAGTATAAGAATAATAACGCATAATCTGCTTCCAGAGAGAGATGTTTCAGGTAAATACACATAAATGTTACATCTGTGTTCCGAAAACATTCGCAACCTGTTGAACTTGTTAAAGATGGACTAATACATACAAGACCTGACTTGGTGTGTGATATCAGACTTCCTCTGGGAGGAGCATCATCTTGTGTCTGTTGTGCTCCTCTAGTCCTGCGGTCACAATCAAAACTACTGTTTAAAATTCCGTAGCTATCGCCCTCACACAACAGCAGTACTTCCCCTTTAGCTCCTGCATGTTGGCCTCACATCAACAGAAACAAATTAAAACATCTTTTCAACAAGTGCAGGTCTTGTTGATATAAATGAACTTCAGCGCTGGCTGCGATTACCTGGGGACAAATATGTTGGGATGCTCCTCGGGGACTGTGTTAGTTGCAGAAAACATGAGCAGATTAAATTCGAAGCAATGATGACCTAATTAAAAATCTGCAAACCTAACAGTGTTCTTACAGCGCAGAAAACATGCAAACCAAGCAAGCAGCAACAGCATGTGTAAAGGATTTGTCATGATACGTGTATTACACGGTGTGTGGTTCAAAGTTTTACTGAAATTGTAAATAAATGAAAAATTAACCAATCCAAACTTACTTCAATTTAGTTTAATTAATAGAAAATAGTTGGAAATTTCAACTCAATAATAATTTAGAAAAAATAAGTATTAATATGATTGATCAAAATAAAGTTCTAATCCATGCTGGTAGATTTAAGAATGGAATCATTTATCTGCTTATATGTCCCAACTACCACTCCAGATTGATGATGCTTTACATAAGTGGATTTGCTCCCGTGGAATGTGTATGTCTACGCTAAACAAAAAAACCCCTTCCTTGTAAGAAAGGGTTAAAGCATCAGGTTTCATTGGGTTTTTGTGGTTCATTCACTTTGATCCTAATGTGTGTGAGGAGAACAGAAAGTTGCTTCTGTACCAAAATGATCTCTTGGCTTCATGCCTGGGTGATTAATTCTTAAACATACTTGACCAGTTGAGGGACTCAATGTCACAATGACCCCTCATCTGATGATCAAACACGGAGAAGCAAGAGTCTAACAAGATATATTGCAATTGTACCTTTGCCAATTAACATAAAACACAGTATAAGCTTTTGATTAAATGTGACTTGATGTGCCTTCATAACACCGACGGTACAAATCCCACAGGGAATGAGATGATGTTATTGCACCAGTGGCAGAGTGATTGTGACTACAGTATATCCCATATAATGTATTGCTGACAACCAACCAAGATTTAGATCCAAAAGTAAAGAGCTGCTTGGATATGCTGACTTGCAGATTTTGCAGGAAAGGCTTCGGGCCTCCACTGCCAGTAATGATCAAATGTGTGTTTTTGTGAATTTCAACCACTGCTGCATGAAAACATCCCAAGAATTATCCAAATCTGATTTAAGTCAACCTCTTGCAAACACAGAAGTAGAATATATCAGTGTAAACCCTTGACACAATGTGATGGCACTACTCCTGCAAACTTTCATATTTAAGAGGAGAAAAGTCAAGCCTCTTCTGTCCTTCTTAATCTCCAAGGGAAACAGACAGGAAGCTCTGTTCACGGAGCCCTTAATCTTAATGTTTCAGTGCTGGAGTGTGATTATGTCTCTAGGGTTATCAGATAGAGAATATGTTATTACAGATGTTTCATTGAATTAGGCTGAGGGCGCTGCCACAAAACTAAGCAGTGCAGTGTGTGCCAGTATCTTAGTCCCTGTAAATCCTGTTACCAAAGATCACAACAATCCATGGTTATTCCAAAAACGAGTTTCGCTCCAAGAAATAATTAGGAAAAAGGAATTCGTAATAAACCCATTAGTGTTCGACTTTAGTTTGCTGCTAATTCCGGATATCCAAACTTCAGGGGATATGATGAGCTTTGAAGCAGCACCAGCCCACCTCCACTGTAAACGTAGACAGTCAGCATTTTCTCACACATGCATTGAGGCCTAACTGCCCACAACATCAAGGTAGTCCTCAGTGGTAACACTAGCTCACAAGAGCTGTGTTATTGCCAATTGCTTTACTAATCTAAGCCCACAAGTGCAACATAAAATAATGATCCAAAGTTTCAATGCTTTGAGCAACTTCGCCTGAGAAGAGACCTGTGGTGAGGCACCAGCCAGCCGCACCTCACCAGGGATTGTGTAATGACTTGGCTAGCTGTGCTGGTAGCTAAACAGTGAGACCATAATGCTATCTCTCTATATGTCGCTATTAAAATATTCAAACACATTTGCTATATGAATTAAATTTCAATAATTTAGTTAATGTATACAATGTACAGTGTCTTTTTTTTGTTAACAACTGCATGTGTGTATCGTCGAGTTGAGTTGAGCGGTCCTATATCGGCTGGCAAGAGGCACTAAGAGAGGCGTGCAGTTCTCCTGCCTCATGGTAGGGGGCGCTGGTGATCTCAGGAATTCGGCCGAGGATTGTTCTTCCTCGGCCGTAGAAGAAGTGACAGCAAATTACAATCTATAGTCAGCGAGTCAAGTACAGCCGTTCATTCATTTTTTTCCGCTCGCCTTGCCTTACTATAAAAGATCATATGACTCAACTCAAAATTTTTAGATGCTTTTGTTCAGAAGGAGCTGCGCATGGACTTCATTTGTAAGTAAATATAACATATGAAAAAACATGTACAGTAGGTAACAACATAACTTTGTTTTAAACAAATGTGCTTGTTTGTGTGTTACAGTTTGTACGTGTAAATAATTCTGTTATGAGACTTTAAAAATAACCCACTCATTGTTGCTAATTAAATGGTCAGTAGGCTACACTGTAGTTTCATGTGTTTGTGGATCTGATTATGATGAAGTCCAAGTCTCACCAGCCATGAACCTCACTGCCCGTCACTGTAGGCTATAATAAATACTACACTGCAATATGGGTATATAGTGACCTGTTACTACAATCATATGATCGCTGTAAGAGACTTCAAGTTTCACTGGTGTGTATCTCTGGTCAGATGTTCAAACAGTCTGTGCTCGGCTGGCACTGTCTGCATGTTGTGGCTAACCGAAAAAAACAATCTAGGCTCTGACTCTGGGTCTAACTCAAGCCTGACAATTCAGTGCTGATCTGAGATCAGTTAAACTACCTGCAAGCTTGTCTTTTACATAGCCTGTGGGTCTCGACTGGAGAAAGAGAGGTGAGAAACAGCACTCTCACATTGCCTTGAAATAGAGCATTTTGTTTCAGATAACAGAGTTAGAGCAGGAGAGGGAGAGAATTAGATAACAGTTAAAGGGAAAAAGAAGCGAGAAACTAGGAAGGCAGGCAAGGCATGCATGCAAGTGTGTAACTGAGAGATTAGAGCTGCTTGTTATGGATAAGGGAAGACATCGGGACACTGAATCAGTAGTGAGGAGAGATGAGGAAGAACTGCAAAGCATGCCACTGTAGATGGGTGCGGTTGGAGATCTGCAAAGGATCAGTCAGGAGTAAGAGAGAGGGAGGGAGCCTTGAAGGAGCTTAGTTGAGCTAGGTTAATTCTAAAGATGAACTGTATCAAGGAAAACAGGAAAGGAGCTTTAATCCCCCACCCCCAGCTCACTCCACCCCTCCATCCCTCTCTGTCCCCATGCTTGTATTTCTTTCATTCCCCCCATCTATACATTTCCCAGTCAGACTCCGTGCTCGTCCAATCTCAAACCGTCCTGACCTTTGGTAGGCTGAGGGGCGTGGTCACAGCACTTTGGGAAACAAGCGCCTCTTTATTTTCAACTTTTCAGAATTGACTTTAAATGAATGGAAGGATAAGTAAACATGAAAACCGGCATGCTGTTTCAGTGTTTACCAGAGAACGGGGCGAAGAGGGGATGAAGACATTCAGAGCAACCAAAAACCGGACAACCTGCAGTCAGCACAGACGCCTTCTCCCAGACAGTCTCACATTAAGAACAATGTGCTGGGCAACAATGAAAAGCAATGCACTCTTTAACCTGCCAGCCTATGTAATTCTGTTCATATGTAGATGGAAATCCAATCTTGCAGCGCTAGACAATAAGACACAACACAGAACAAAAGGACAATACCTAGTACAAAAACTGACTGGACAATTTCCCTTTAATTGCGTAATGTGACTGTCTTTTGGTTACACCTCTGAAGCATAATCTTTAGAGCAGAAGTAAAAAAAAGTCTGGGGAAAACTATTACAACACTGTTCTATTAATTTTGTGAAGGGAGACACATAATGGGATGGTAATGTGTGAACACAACGGATAGAGAGGCTTTTGCTCCTCGACAAATCTTTGGAGTTGCTGCTAAATAGACTTTTTGCATAATACGGATCTATAACAATTGCATAAGGAGGGGCATAGCAAAAAAGGAGAAAGGACTAATTGCCCTCTGGCATATTCACGAAGTTGACAAGAAGGAGCTGCTCCATTGTAACACACACTTCCTCCTCCACCTTCTCCTCCAGCCCATTCCAACCCAACACATCCTTGTTACCAAAGAGACGCTTGCTTCAAAGTGCTGCTCATATAGTTTGTCTCTGCTGTGCTCCTGTAGCTGTTAAAAACCTGTTTTCTCAGCAGAACAACGGTTCATGCCAACCAGAGGGCCTCCCTTGCCTAATGGAGTTTAGAAAGGATCACTGTTCGTTTGTAGCGCCCTTTCTCCCCGCTACTACCCCACCCTCGATCCCCATTCAGGGCAGCAGTGGCGCCAGCTCGGTGCAAAATGGCAAGTTGGGGTTTTTTTTTTCCCCACGGCTAGAGAACGAGGACTCACATGGTATCCCTACGGAGCAGCATAGTGGGGAAATAGAAAGTACAACAAAACATTATACAAACACACACACACACACACATGCATACACCCACATGTGCATGCTTGCACCCATCCATAGAAACACACACTTAGAGTGCATACGATCATCCACCCACCTGAACACGCATTAGTCTGAAGTGGGAACCAAACTATCAGCATGCACTGCTGTGTGTGTGTGTGTGTGTGTGTGTGTGTGTGTGTGTGTGTGTGTGTGTGTGTGTGTGTGTGTGTGTGTGTGTGTGTGTGTGTGTGTGTGTGTGTGTGTGTTGTCCCATCATGTTGCAGGATTATGGACGAGAAGCACGTCCATTCTTGTAGTCTTAACAGCATAGAGCAATTTATAAGGGATTCCGATCTAAGGTAATGACTTCCTTTGACTTCCTAGATACCCGATAATTATTGAAATCTCATTGTGTAACCAAGACCTTCATTAATATAAGTTTAAATGAACATTGTTTCCCTTTGGGAAATCCACTTCATTGCTTTCTTACAGCAACTTGGATGATCACATCCATTCCACAGTTGTTTCTGCACCATAGCTAGCTCGAGACTAGCTTAGCTCAGCGAAAAGAGCAAAAATAACGAGCCCAGCTCTTTCTAAATGTCACCCTTTAAAGATGACAAATGAACATGCTGTATATTTTCTTCTTAAATTTGAAAGATTTTATTGATCTACTTGCTATTTTTATTTTATATATCAAATGATCCCTGTATCTCAGATCATGAGATTGCATCCTTTGAAGATGTGGTTGATGAAGACCTGGTCTCCTTAGACAACTAAGGCTGTCGAATCAGATGGCCTCTTCGACAGAGGTTTTTTTAGGATTTTTGTGTCCACTGATAAGAAGTGATGCAGTCGTTGTAATAACAGCTGTGTGGTAGTAATAGGACTAGCAGACGTGGTGGTGTAGCAGAAGTTCATGTGTAGTCAGAAATAATCAAAGTTGTAGTAGTAGCAGTAGCAGTAAATTATTGTAATAGTAGTAAAATCTGTCATAGATCAAGCTACCGTTTAGCACTAGCATTAGCACTAGCATGAAGCCGAAATGAGGCTGAAACTGCCTTTATATACTCATGTATAGCCTTGTAGTACAAACACTACCCCCCCCCCCCACTGGTATACAAAGAATCCAAAGAATCGTGGGACAAGGTGGGCCATGAATGATTCATGGCAGGATTTATGAAGGAAGTATTTGATGTTCAACACGATCTTCAAAGGATGCAGACCCTAAATTGAGACATGATTTATTTCTGCCCCACAGCAAGTTTGCTCCAGGAGGCCCACTGACTGTATAAACGCTGGTTTCCTTTTGTTTCCCGCTGAGCTAAGGTAGCAGGCTGATGGTTCCAGCTGCACAGCAACTGTACAGATGTGAGAATGGTATTGATCCTCCTGTGTAAGAAAGCAAGTGAATATCTATGTTACTATATACAAGGCTGGCAATGAGGGAGCGGTTCGAAGCATTGCTAATAGTAGTCTAACTGGACAGTGCGTTGTTTTAATACTATGCCAACATAGGGGGTTAGTGACAGACAGGGAGGGGTTGTTAAAAGGAGGTAGAGAAAGGAAGGGGTGTTGCTTAGTAAAGCAGGCAAGGTGAGCTGCAGGAGGACATGGAGCATCAGTAATCAGGGCCTCCTGAGTTGACTTTAGAACTTCAGTGGCATCATATTGGGTCTGACAAGAACTGCTGACGTGGAGCCTCCACTATCCAACCCACCATACTCAGGCTCCCCTTCCGCCACAACTACGCAAAATTGACTTTGAAACATCAAAGCCGGCATTAGCGTCTAATTTCCCTATGCAAATGCGAAAGGGGAAAAAAAAAAAGGTTTTCATTCATCCCTGCCTCTTTCATTTGCAGTGAGAATCGCTGCTGCCCCCTTGAGATGGAGCCCGATGTGCAGTTTTGGGCAGAAAAACGGGTTGGTGGGGGGGGGGGTCCTTGGGGCTGCTCTGCATTACCAAAACAAACCATTCAGCAAACAAACAATTAGACAGTCATGAATTATGGACAAGCCATCTAAAACAGCGATGAAAACAAGGAGTGGGGAGCTGGGAGTCGTGGAGTGATTGTCGAGCTAATGAAAGGTATATCAACTTGTTTATAACACAGTAGTATGTGGTGGGCGTGTCAGTGTATGCCATCCACAATTCACAAGCTGGTGTTTACCTCTCACAGACACGCACAGTCCATGCAGCAATGATCCAGGAGGATATACTGAAAACCAGCAAAACAGTTCCCGGACAGATGGTCATGAGGGTCTTCATGACAAAGCGTGTGTTGAAGTTGATCTTGTTGAGCGCACCGATGCTGCGAGACGAAGCGTCGGTGAACAGCTTGCTGTGGAGTAACATGACCCTGCCTATCAGGTAGAGTCTCAGGAACATGGGGATGGAGAGGATGATGTCCACGTCAGCATCGGCCACTGACGGCGTGTAGGTGAAGGCCAGTCGCGCCGTCCAGGTGAAGACATACTGGCCTGGGATGGGATGAATGGCACACACCAGCAGCTCCAGCACGATGAAGAAGATGCGCTCATACGTCATGGCTATCCTCCAATCGTCTGCACCATTGTCAACCATAAACAGCTGAAGCAAAACACACATACACCAAAGACTTGTGTCAGTGTTTTCAACCATCTTTCTGGTATTTTCAACTTTTTCTTCAATTTTTCATCCTCTTTATGTCCCCACAATTCTGAAGTGTGAGAACCACTCCAATCGAAGCCAACCTGCAATTTTTTTTTTTAAATTGTAGTGATGAACTAAATAAGACATGAAAACTGTGTGTATTGCAAATGAGAGGATAAAGAGATATCGATTTTATAGATTTAATTTGTCTATAATATTAAAGCCATAAACAAGTTGTACCTGGTACCTGTAAACTGTATAATTTAATGTAAGCAAATAACTGCTGTCTTTTTAGACTGTATGCATTAAGGAGGACTTAATGAACTTACAACGATGTACTGTATATATCCTTGAAATAAAATCCTTTGTCCTCACTTTTAATCAGATAGATATGTACGCATGCTATACATACATAACAATGTGTACTCATACTTTCTAATACAATGCATGTATATCATAAATGTACAGTATATATACTGGTCATTATTCATTGATTTTTCATATTCAATTTTTTCACATTTATTGGCACAACAAAATTAATTTTCCAATCTCTTGTTCAGTTTTTGTAGATTTACCAAATAAGAAACTGTTATCATCATCATCATCATCATCATCATCATCATCATCATCATAATCATCAACTTCATAATACAGACACCAAACTGCTGGCATAATGAATGTAACGTTACATCTTCATTGCGGTAGACTTACCTGGATTTCCCGGGCATGGTACATTATTATAAGACCAAGCAATATAACAGTGGAAAGGCTGATAAGGCATTTCAGTGCAAATGAATATGAAGATTCCTATGGTGAGAGAAAAAGACAAGAGAAAGACATTACAATAACCATGGAAACACAATTATTTTTTTGTAATATGCAAAATATCCTTTTCAGAATAACAAAAAAGGCTGACATGCATTTTAAAAATTTCAGTGTCTATATTTAGACTCAGTACTGTAGATTTGTATAGTGATGTAATAATAGTGATATATCACTATATATACACTAGATATATACATATAACTATTTCTGAGTCGAGTGCTTCATGTTGTCAATTAAAATAGAATACAAGACAAACTTTGTGCATTTTCTGTAACGTAAGTATTCAAATGCCTGTAATTGTACCAATGTGACCACATCTACAGTATATGCACATGGACAAGCCCACCAGATGTATGTACAGCTGGAGGACACACACATGCACACAGTTGTTATAAGCTTAGCATCCAGATAATGGGGTTTTACACAAAACCACTGCAGTCAGGATGCTGCTAAACAATGTAGCTGCAGGTGTAGGTGCAGCCTGATATTATATATGGATGCTGTTCCCAACATCTAAACTACCAATTAATCAAAGCCCACTGCTAATGCAGGGACTTTCCATTTAATGGTAGGTGCAGAAAAGGCAAGGCTAGCATTAGCTGGGGGGCCACCAGAGTGAGCGTCACTTGTGATAAATAGGCCAGCTGGATCCTCGGTGTGTGTGTGTGTGTGTGTGTGTGTGTGTGTGTGTGTGTGTGTGTGTGTGCGTGCGTGCGTGCGTATGTGTGTGACAACACAGGGACCAGACACCCAGGAAATATAAAATTGTACCACTCAAACCCCCCTCTTCCTGGGTAAAATATCATTGGATAAATCAATTTAAAATCCATAGTGTAAAACCTAAGGGTGTTACTTTCATAATCATGACATCTATAACTAATGAAAAAAAAAAAACAAGTTGAAATTGCGATGGTGAAGTTGCAATTGTGAGAGCTTCATATTATTTTGTCCTTCAGTGATCCATATTAGAATGTATTTTTGGCCATCAACTAGATTGCTTTGCCCCTCAGGTCGGTAACATGTCCTCAAGACATTCTAATGTCTGAAATTGTTTTTGAGGAGTCTCTGGTGAAATAACATTGAATAAAACAATTAATCCACCTGCAAAGGGTTCAAGGATTTGTCAGTCCCAGTGCACACTGTCTCTTAACGTGTTTCCCTCCTTCAGGACTTAAAAACTTTGGTACTCCTGTGATGTGAGGCGCCAATCAGAGATGATGGGTTGTTTTCCATTTGGATCTCGTCCAAATTGTACATACTGTATAAGTAGATAACATAAGAAATGCCTAAATATACTGAACCTCATATTGTAATATAATTTGGGTTTTTTTTGTTAAAGAAACTGTTGATCTCATTGATATGTAGCCACAACAAAATTAAATGGAGTCCATTGTGGCACAACAATAAACCTCTCAACAAGTTTAATGGCATTACTTGGTAATTTCTGTGTAATCCTGGTGACAAACCAATAAAAACAAAATGGAATTTTCTCCATGTCTTTCTTCGTACAGGATGCATACCAGTGGGTTTTTTTTATGCTTTAGCTCAATGCAAACAAACATGCTTGACATTAAAACTGATCATTTACAACATATGTGAGATTTACTGCAGTCAATGCTTAAAAAATGAATAAAAAGATTTTGAATCTTAAACTTCAGAAGCTGAAATATCCTTTAACGCATCACCGTTTTGAAAATAGCTCCTTTTCACAGCTCCACCACAATAAAGTCACATGGTGTTGAGAGCTGTTATACAATCAAAAAAGGAAGTGCTGGAAGCCCCTTTCCTGACAGCAGGAAGCTGTGACATGCGAATAGACAATGACACTCAACACCCAACTGTTTCTGTGAAAAGCATAGATAAATCCAGCGTCCAGAAACAATCCAGTGCCAAACAGTAATGAGGTTCACAGGTGCAGCAAAAGTTAGTAACTAGCAAGAAGAGAATGTACCACTTATAGAAAGAAAAAGAGAAATTTATATTTCTAAACTCAAGTTGTTGAAGATCACACTGGGTTCAAACAAAACTGCTGATGTTTGGGAGTTTAAAACATTTGGAATGCCATTTCTATCTTTTATAAATCTCTATTTCTCTGTTTGTATATCACTTCATCCCATTATGTCTTCTGTTATCTCTCTCTCCTGCTGTGAGGTCATAGATGCTGTCTTCAGAGACAATTTATCCAGAAGTCAGATCAGTCATTTGGCTTAACTCTAATTTTATGCCAATAATAAAACATTTACAGTAACACATATTCGCAGATGACATTGAGATGTGCCATGAAAGTAGGTAGCAGGTGGAGAAACATTAAGAAAGGTGGTGGCATGTGTTGGAGAGGAGAGAAATGAAAATTTGCCAACGTTAAACAAAATGAGAGGAATAGAGAAGGAAGATTGAGGCTACAGGGAGAAGAGATAGTGAAGATGGAAGACTCAAAATACTTGTGGTCAACAGTCCACAGCAACGGTGAGAGTGGAAAAGAGATGAAGAAATGGATCCAAGCAGGCTGGAACAGGTGAGAGTCTCAGGTGTCTTATGTGACAGGATGAAGATCAAAGTTTATAAGACAGTGGTGAGGCCAGCCATGATGGATGGAGTAGAGACAATGCCGCTGAAAAGAGGACGGGAAGCTGAGCTGGAGGTGGTGGAACTTAAGATGTTGAGGTTTTCCTTAGGAGTGTCCAGGTTTGACAGAATCAGCAATTAGTTAATCAGAGACAAAATTAGAGAGAGCAGACTTCGATGGTTTAGACAAGTCCGGATCAGAGATAATGACCATATTGGTAAAAGGGTGTTGAGGATGGAGCTACCAGGCAACACTTCAAGAGGAAGACCAAAGACGGTGGATGGATGTAGTGAAGAAGACATGAGGGCTGTTGGTGTTAGAGAGGAGGATGCAGAAGATAGGCTGACATGGAAAAGGATGACATGCTGTGGTGACCCCTAACGAAACAAGCCGACCAAGGCAGTGCTGACATGGCCCTGTGCGTATCAGCACTGACCAAGCAAGACTTCGGCCATAAATTTAGATTTAACATGTAATAAAACTACAACTTTCACGTAAAATCCTTTCTTATCTTGTATCTGTAAAATGTTCAGGACTCCCTTTTTGGATTACATGTCTGTGCTAATAACAACTTTTCATCAATCTGACAGCTGCCAAACACCACACAAATAAAAAAGCAACAATAAAATACAATAGAATGGCAACACACAAAGCTCCCACTCATACATCACACACAGACGCAGCCTACCTTGGTGTAAACCCCCCATGACAATTCTGTCTCCGTCACCATGACAACAATCCCAAACATCCCAAAGATGAGTGCGTAATCGCTGAGCCGCTTCCTCTTCTCAAACAGTGCCCTCCGGTGGCCTAACTTGTACCCAATGTCTCTGTTCTTCTTCTGTGGTGCCCTCCCTCCGCCACGCCCATTGCCCTCCCTGACTAAACTCTCATTGGATGCCTTGCTGGGGTCTTCACCACTGTTGCCTTTGGACACCACCACCTCCAGGCCAGAGCTGTGCAATGTCTGCAAGGGTTGCGTCTCCGAGTCAAGCTCAGCGAGGTTGCGGCGGGACGAGGATGCCAGGCTGCCCACTAGTGGTCTCACCACTCCGCCATTGTACTTGCAGGTGTTCATGGCTATCTGAGGGAGTCGGCCGCTGCTCTCGGAGAGGGAGCGCTTGGATCCAGCATGGCTCAGCTTCTTCTGCTCAGTAGTAGCCTGCAAACAGAAGGAAGACTGATAAATATAAGAGTTTTAAGACAAAAAAGTGTCAAAGTGACTGGTTGATGATTATAAAGTACAGATGTTGGAGTTGCTACTGTCTGGTTTAAAGAGCATGGTGAGCAAAGAAAGGGATAACCTAGCAAAACTATTTAATGTTCAGAAGGAAAAAAATAAAGCAAGAACCAAAATGTGTCAAAAACATGATGACGACAGGTAATTGTCAAAGACTTTGATAGCTGGTTCCTGTGCACAAGCCTTTCCTTCAAGAAAATAGCATCACTTTTTGATGGTTCAACAACAAATCAATAATGAATGAACTTTGATGTATAAATAAAACCATATAACCAATAGTGGAGCCTACAAAGTACAGAAAATTGAATCTTTGCACTGCACAAATTTAGATATAAATGATTGATGCACAGCGTGACCCTGTTTCCTGTCAGCTATTGGCGCTCTTTCTCGGTCCAGATTACAGGCAGGCACCATAAATGTGTCCATTTATGTAAAAATGTAAAACTTTCCAAACAGGTGACAACAAAGATCGGATGTAAGAGAAGCACAGTGAGAATTCTTGCTTAAGCCAAAGAATCATTCGTAATGTACAGCGTGCTACTTGAGGTTAAAAGCAGCTGAGGAGCAACTTCAGAACCACAGAATGATGTATGCATATATAAAATATTCAAGTCATACTTTGTACATTCTGTTATATGTACATGGACGTATATGGGAAAACGCTAGAGAGAATCGATTAAACTTTTCTTAACTTGTTTTACTTATTTATCATTCAAACAAAATGCTCCTATTTTTCTACTTTGACCCAGTACATTGAAGTCTCTGCACCGTTCTTTCAGGCAGATACGACTGAGTTGTTGTCTCAGTAAGGCAGACAGAAAAATGTTCACTCCATGCAGAGACAGGCAGATTGATACCCAAACGCAGCTATCTGCCTGTCCTGTCCCCTGCCCTTCAGAGAGTCAGGAAAATTATCATAATGGGTTATGAGAACTTTACATGGAACAGTGCTTTTTCAGAAACAAGTCAGGGGTGTGTGATATCACTGTTGGCCCTTTTTATTCGCCTTGACAAAGCATGTCTAATGCCTTTAAATGTGCTGGAGGGAATAAAGGATGGCTCTAATAGAAATTTACTAACTCTGGTCCTGTGATGCTATCGTCTTGTGCATATTGTGGCTCCATGAGAACAGAACTAAAGGTTAAGGATTAGTGCAGCCCATAGTGTTTCTAATCCCCTTTTCTGTATTAAAGAGCTTTATAATCTGTGCCATTAGGAGCTGTCTACATGCTTTTGGAGACTGCACTGGATGTACTTTCAAGTTAAAGGACAGGAAATACAGTACAAACAGATGCTGCTATTGTAATAATGGCAATAATGATAATGATCTTGCTTTAACAAAGAAAATAGAGCAGGGCTTGATCATAATACAAATGTGATTGGCAATTTACAAACAAACAAACAAAACAACAAGCAAACAAAAGCTGGTTGTATTTAGTTTTGTCCAATCGACACAAAATGAATTGTTTCAGTTTGAAAGTAATTACAAAAACATTAGACCTTCTTAGATATTCTTTGCATCATGGATGGCTTTCAAATTCATCAAGTCAGTATCAGTGTAGCCAGAAACTTCTCTTGTCTAAAGCTCAAGATCAATAAAAAATAAAAATCAAAACCAAGGAAATTGTCTGTGATTTTTTTAAAAAGAGCTTAAACATAAAAGTATTTCTAGAGAAAGGTCTAAAAACGTAGACGTCTCACCACAAGTGATGAAGAGACAGAAGATCAGAATGGTTTTTGTTAAACTTGTGTTCTCTAACATGGACATGATATAATGTGTTAACAGAACAGGCATCCATTGTGTGGGATAGAACACAGTCACACATTAAGGTTTCAGCTGAAAAAACAGCTACTAAATGATCCAGTATGGTAAAACAATTTTAAAAAAAATACTAATAATAATAATGGATTAGATTTATATAGCGCTTTTCTGTACACTCAAAGATGCTTTACAGTAGATCCATTTGTACTTGGTGATTGTAAACTACGTATGTAGCTACACGTGCCCTGGGGCCGATTGATGCAGGCGTGGCAGCCAATCCGCGTCTACGGCCCCTCTGACCACCACCGGAACAATCACACACATTCACACACCAGTGGGTACCTCACTGGAGGCAAGGTGGGTAATATATCTTGCCCAAGGACACAATGATGGGTGACTAGGGGAGCGGGAACGGGAATCGAACCACCGATGCTACCACTGAGCCACTAGCACCCCGCCCCTAATAATACTAATAACTAATTTTGGTGCATATGTTAAAACTTCCAATAACAATTAGTGTTAGAAATGTCACTGAAACATTAGTTATACAAACAGAAGATGAATGTTGTTAAATTTTACTGAAGAATATGACAGTAACCAGTCCATACGCTCCTGACAAAGCAGCATTAAACTGTGTGAAAATATTGTTGGATCAAACTGAACTGAACTCCTGCAATAAACTTGTATGTGTAGTAGGTTCTAAAAATACATCCAGTCTTCACTAATGCTCTACAGTACATCAGCCTCAAGACATTTGGAGATACAAGCAACTACAAAACATAATTCTTCCTTTGGTTTCTAGTGTCACAACATGATGTCACTCATTTCCAAAAGAGACATTCCCTCTTTTGTGGGAGAAGTAAAAAACCTCCTGCTCTGACCTCTGAGTATTTTTAGATGCTTGATGTGTAAATATGGGTCCTGGACTCCTGTATCTAAGAAAGAAAGCTAAGACAACTACCTGAAAGGTGAAGCACTTTTATTTGTCTCTTATGTTTCAACAACAGGGCACTTCAGAATGATTCTCACATAAAATATAAGAAGCATTAATAGAATATTTAAAAGCAGCGTAAGAATATATAAAAAACATTTGGATATAAATTAAAAATAGAATACAAAAAATGAATGAACTCTGAAATAAAAGAGTAATGTACAACTTCTTTTGTGGTGTAAAATGGCTAAATGAGTAAAACAAATGTGTATTTGTTTCTTGCATCTATAAAAAATATATTTTCACAGTTTGCCTTCCTATATTAACTGAGAAAAATATTGAAGTGTTGGAATCCAATTCTGAACCTTCACTGTATCATATGAATTTGAATATCACGCACACATCAGGAGCAATTCATCATTTATTCTGCAACTGACTGCTGAGCTGAGGTAAATGAATCAAAGAAACAGACGACATACTGGACACTGACTTTGAAATAAGGCATGACTTTCTTTTTACACTTAGAATTAAAGCTACGTATCAGTGAGGTCTTTCAAAAGTGTCATAACATTTCATTTGTTTCTTCCGAATAGATTATTGTAAATCTTAAAGTACTGTCTCCATCATAAACAGGGCAAAATGTCACATGAAGAAAGTAGAGTCAAATTACAATTAACTGGACATTGACTGTGTCAATAGTGTGGTTTGGTACAGTACTTGAAAAATATATTTAGCTACATTCCATTACAGCCATTGTGTGTGACATTTATGACACACAAGATGATGTTGCTTATTTTAGTAGCTGTTAACAGAGGTCCCACTGCACAATTAGAAAATATTTTCAGTGTGGATTCAGTAAGTAGGCTGAACTGTACCATAAGCTCACCTACTCCCTGACCTGAATCCTTCCTGTTCCAGACTGGAGAAACCAATCATTGGGTTTCCCATTTCAAACTAAAGAAAGCTGTGATCTTGAATTAGGTAAAAATGACCACTAATTTGGTCTCCAATGACCAATTACACTATGATAGATCAACGTAAAATGGCCGTGTTGTGACAAGTCACAAGACCACAGGAGAGCCTGAGATGTAAAAGGAGAACATCCCAGGACGTGTTGCTCCCAAAACGTAAAAGAACACGATGGATGATGGACACCAAGACGGCAGGGCTGCTGTTACATCCTCAGCTTTAGTTACCTGTCTCTGGTGATCGTCAGCCACCCAACCAGGCCAGGACTGTCCCAAATACAGCAATCATGCCATCAATCAGTGTGCATGAACACTGACATTTCTGTGGGATGATTTAGCGCTGCAGTTAGAGGGACAAATAATACAATATCTGTGCGGGCGTGTTGGTGGAGTGGACAGATTTTGCAGCAGGGAGTCCTCACATCGCATCGCAAAAAACCTCAAAGCACTCAATCATTTCCATACGCTCGACCACTTAACCAGCTAACGAAGCTGGGCCTGGCATTGTCTTAGTTGTCCCCCGATGCTCCCAGAGAGCAGACATGGGGAGGCGGCCGGTCCAGCCGACCAATGGCTCAATTTCATTCTGAATGGCATGCAGCATCCAGGCTCTATGAAATGGAGACTTATAATCAAATTGAAAAGCCTCAGTGCGGAACAATTTAAATGAAGGCAACTTTCTGCCTTTCTCCTTTCTCTCTCACTCCAGCCAGCTCAAATCTAATAGAAAACCTTCATCCATTTATGCTCTTTGAGACAACTGTGCTGCAGTATTGAAGGCTTACATGCTTTAACAATGGAAATGTACATTCTATAATATTCAACTTTGTGTGTATTTGCAAAGTGCCAAGTTGTTTGTGTGTGTTTTCCTGGATAGGTGGGCGGATGTGTGCATATACTAGTTGAACAAACTGAGTCTCAGCCAGGCGTTGGATTAGGTCACATACTGACGCAGAACGTACAGCAGCAAATTAAGAATCCAAGTCTGTTGTATGTGTGTGTGAGTGTAAAATCTGCGAGCCGCAGACAGATGCTGACATGGCTGGCATGAATAGAGGAACATGAAGGTGAAAAGATAAGAGGTGACAAAACGAGGCAGACATCTAGACGTGGAGGAAAAGATAGAGAGCATGAAAGAGAAAGAAATAAATGAAAGAAAAAGAAGACAGCTCCCTGTGTGTCTCTGCCAGCCTCTGGACTGATGGAGAGCTGCAGGCTACATCCTCTGGTTTGTCCCTGCACACTAGACGCTGTCATATTTCTCTGACAGGCCAGCAGGCATCAGGACTACAGCGTCCATCCCTGACCAGCATGCGGATCATTAATCAGCGGCGGTAAAGACGGCAAAACTGCAGCTCCACATTTATAAAATCCTCCATCACGGTGATTGCAGTTGCTGCTGTGACGGAAACAAACAATATATACATGATCTTATCTTGTAACTGCTCCTAATGTTTACAGATGTCTACATATGATGACTCAGGAATAACAATATAAATTACAACATGTCATCTTTATCAGCGTATGTGTATGAATGGTAGAAAGGGAGAGCCTCTGAGAGCTGACTCTTATCGTTATGTACTTCATGTCCTTATATCTCCGCAGGAATGTCTGCTGGTAAATAATGGCTGCCTCTGGCCTTGGGTGGGATAAGTTGAAGCTAATGTAAGTGTTGGACAGAGACATCCTGAGGATTGAAGAGGCGGCCGACGTTCAGAAGCCTGACAGCGGATTTCACATCTGATAAAATCAGCAAGTGTGCAGACGAGCTTCTGGATTCTTAAATTCTGTATTCAAAAATTCTTAAATGATGTTTTCTGTAAATCCATACTAATATAAGTATTTATTGATGCAATAATATGGAGTTTGTACAATATTTTTTACAGCCTATAAATAAATAAATTTGTCGTGTAGCGTATTTATTTATAAAATGAATACATTTTTAAAAAAAGTGTTATTACCTGTCATTACAGTTCAACTTTCTCTAGGTATATAACGGACACTCTAGTTTTTCGATGATGTGGATATGGTTATCATGGAGCCGACAGAGTTTTTGTTGACACTATTAGACCAAAAAGTAAAATCAGAAAACAAGGAGGCTTCATGCTGAACATACTCTAGTCTTACAAGGTGAGGGAATTTTGTGTAATGCAGAAAAAATAAAATAAAATAAAAGACTGAACCCTTCAATTTGAACAAATTGCTCTTGATATTTGTATGGAATACAATGTTTCTGAAAAAACCCTGTTAGTATTTATGTCTTCTGGTCATAAACAAATAAAACATGAATAAGCAATGAATATGCATTCCTAATGACACCAACTACCATGTCACCACTTGAAAATGTAAAACAATAAAGCTCTGTAATGATAATTTCTATTCATTTGGAAATAATTTTTACTGGAATTGGTCGGGTCAGCTTGAATGTCTATCAGCAGTCCTGATGCAATCCCCAGGGGAAAGCTGCTGCAACTCAGCAAGACGAGAAAAAGCAACAATAAAATCTGCATACAATAAATGGCCACAATACTAGAAAAAAAAACAAAAAAACAGGCTCAGCAACACAGTTGCCTCAGGGATGCTATAACCTTTACTGAAGCAAGGAACAATTTAAAATATAGGACAATAGCATTAACTCACAGCAGAAACAAGATAAGACTCTTTAGTCGGCATCACATTCACTCCAACTATGAATCATCTGAAAGATGACGTGGCCGTAGTTAGTTTGTGGCTTTCTGAAAAGCCAGACAGAATATAGATTTTACTATGAGGACCACATTACTGTACAGTAAAAAATGAAGGAGGCCTGTGAAATATTACCTTTCACCGGTAATAAAACACAATAAATGCAGTGCTGGCTTTATACAGCAGCTGCCAGAAATGTGTCGAATCAAAGGAGATGTGTTGGGTTTAATACAGCATCAGAATCACTGACCAGTCAAAATGTTGGTAACTAAATATCAGGCATTTCTTGTACTGTAGCGAGATCAGTTCTACTCATTCTTTTATTTGTGGTGCGTTCAGAGATCAAGAACAAAAAATAGCCAAAAACACGACAAAACAATGAACAAAAAGGACACAGGTACACGCCTGTGGGAATGTGTTATTGTTAGTACTAATAGCACACAGTGTTCAACAGTGACGCAGTGCTATTATAATTAGGACTCAACAAGGTTAGTCCATGAATACTCCTTTGAGTGTGCGGCTCATAAATTAGGTCCTGGGTAGATAAGGGTTAGAATTGTTGGGGGGTAACTTTTCCACTGGGACATGCAGAGCCTCATTAGGAACAATTTCAATCTCCAGCAAATTAAAGGAGGCCATTGTTAGAAACTTTTGTGGATCAGAGCAGTAATAGATGGACTGATCCCAATAAACGGTTAATAGACTGAAAAAGAAGCTGGAATGAAAATGTAAGGGAAAGACTCATCAGAAGCCAGTCAACTCTTGAAGTCCTTTTAATGTGTTCTAAATCTGTCAAACAACAGAAATCCGTTCTAGAAGTTTACAAGGTTAGAAATACAAAAAAATTAGAATAAAAAATGGCAAGAATATAAGATCAGGTTCCAAAGTAATGAAAAAAATAATCAGTATTCTCTGCTCTGACATGCTGGGGTTGTGTCAGCTGGACAGACTCCGTCTTGGTAAAGGTTCAGTATTATAAGCTAGTTTAGACTAGTCAAATAAAAACAACCTGACAAGCAACCAATTAAATTCACAAATTAAACTTTTCAAGAAGGGACTAGAATGTTTTTAAACTAGGAGTCTTAAAATAGCAGCCGGGGCAGTTAGCGGCTAATGAATGAAATAAAATACCTCAAAGCAGGGCAGGTAAGGGTATGTGTTGTGTTAACCCGTTCTCTATAATGTGTTGCTTGACACGTCAAATGAGACATCAGCGGTGATATGTTATACTTTATCACTTCTCTTCTCCTCAAAGGACTCCAGCTCGCTATTTAAAATCACACACAAGAAGTACTCAGGTGTGTTCAGTGTGATTAGTAAAGTTAATCTTAATCTTAATCTCAGTATAGAACGTTGTGTAGCTGTTATATCTGTATAAAAGGTGATAAAAGGCTTCCTGTTCTATTAAAGCAACAGTTCAATCATTAAATAAAGTGACAGCATCTACGGTGCTCATTATTTCTGAATGCTCTATAAATACACGTGATTTAAGTTAAACTGTTTTTTCCCAGAGAATGAAGAATTGCAGAAATTAAAATTCTCACCTCGGACGCTCAAAGCTCACAGGAGGTAAAAGAACAAAAACCCCACTCATAAATAAATGAAACGATACAACAGGAGAAGAGGTAAAGTGCGTGTGTGTGTGTGTGTGTGTGTGTGTGTGTGTGTGTGTGTGTGTGTGTGTGTGTGTGTGTGTGTGTGTGTGTGTGTGTGTTCGCCTGACGGAGGAGGATGGTCTGGAAGAGAGGGGTTGTATATGAGGATGGTGAAAGTGAAAAACACTTCAACTGGTTTCAGTTTAGGACACAATTTAATTCCTGGTGTATATCTCACATTTGATCCCCTGCATGTGTACATCATGTGGACGCCTCCATTAAACCTCCTCGGCATTTGATACTGTAATGAATTAGTGTTTTACCGTTGCAACAATCATCTCTCCCCTTTATCCCCGTACAGGCCCATTAGACTGATTGCTTGATTGATTTCTGATTTGTGCTGAAGCCCCCTAAATAAGAGGCAGACCCATCCAGATACATTCCTACAAAAAATCTGTGAGAAGTTTAGGGTGGAAAGCCTTCTTAGTTTAAAAACACTGTTGTCATGGAAACACATGATCACAAATCACTAATACTAACTTTCTCATCAGAAAGTTCTCCTGGCAACCACCAAACCCAGACGTGCTTTACACCACAGCATCTGATGCTTTGCATATGACTTGGTAATGTATGGCTTGAGCCATAGAAACCGTAACCATGGGCCATAGAAACCGCATTCCATGAAGCTCTCTACACACTGTTCTTGAGCTAATCTGAAGGCCACGTGAAGTTTAGAGGTCTGTACTGAATTACTCTGCACAAAGTTGGCGACCTCTTACCACTGCTCAGCATCCACTGACCCCTCCTACACAAAAGTTCATTAAAATCTGTTGACTATATTGTTTTTTCTCTCCAACAAATGTGAGTGATCACATGACCTCCACCAGCTCTTATTTATAGGACCATTACAAACAGTTTATAATTAGTTTATAATTTGACGAACTGCATGACTGAGGCTTTTCTAAAAGCTCATGGCAGAATCGAGTCTTAATGTAAATATGTACAGTTTCATTCCATGCATATACTGTAATAAGGTAGATTCATGGTTTGTGTTCTGCCGGTGATTGCACAAGTAAGAGAGAATTGTAGTCTAAATCAGAATATAGTGTAACATTATGTAACATTAGGAGCTGCGTTAGATCAAATGAGTCATTATTTACTAAAGGCTCCCCATATCAATTCTTCATTTTAACTTTAAAACTACCAATGAAGTTTGTGGTCAGAAGAGAGAGAGAAGACACACACAAACACACAAACCACAAACTGTAGTCTATGTAGACTTCATCTTCATTAGGTGACAGTTCCCCTGGTGGCTATCTGACATCCCCACAGGACCACAGTGGTCGTATATTCACCACTGTGGTTATTACCCTTAAGTACCTTATTACCCACTCCATAACCCCACAATTCTTATCTCTTATCAAACTGTATTCACGACTGTGAGAACCAACAGCAACGCGGCTCAACAACCTCTTATTTGTGGGCAACTGTAAATTTGTAAAAGAGCCATCTGTAAATTCAAGCTGAGGCAGTTTCTTTCTTTCCTCGAAGCAGAAACATCAATAGAGGGGACAGCGAAGTGAGGACAACCTATAGAGCAGCTTAGATCAATAGCGCAACAAATTCAGTAAAGATTGACTGGAGGGTTGCCTGGAAACGTCCCACCTTAGATATATGACAGAAGGAAAAGTCAGCCTAGTATTAAAGTAGTGGGACAAGATAGAGCAATGCAGAATCAGACATATTGCCATTTTTAGCATTTCAATGATTATATTTGAAATCAGACTGTACATTAAATATCTGTGATATTCCAATGGGAAAGTTACTGAAACGGACAAGACGAAATCAGAAGTTCTTAGTTTCACAGGTCCACCTTTACCATACATCACCTGGCTCCAGCTTTCTCTGCCTGGCTTTGCATGGACTAAAACTAATTGAATACCCTTATCTGGCTGTGGAGCCTTGCCTCCTCTGATGAGCTGGAGGCCAGCTGCAAAGCATTCACATTCACCATCAGTCCCAACACAACACAACCATGCTGCTCATCATCACACAGTCCTGTTTAAAAGCAGGTGAAGCAAAATCAGACCATGTGCTGCTCCGTGATAGTCAAGATTAGGTGTCTTCCATGCTGCTGCATTAGGCCTACATGTCACATGATTGAAGTTCTGGGAATTGTGTTAATAACCTACGGCTGTCTTTCCTTTTTTGGTTACGAAATTAAGTGCAGCAGTTTTCTAATGGCCCCTGGGTCCTTTAGAGTAAATTGATTCTATTTTAAAAGCCTTTTTTTTTTCTTCTTTTTTTTTTTTCAATTTGACAGAGAAGAAGATGTGGCTGGGGGAGCAGAAACCAGGAATTGAAAATGGACTTTCTCAAAGGAAGATGAGTAAGAGATGGAAGGCAGCGTTTGTCTGTCAAAGGGTTAAAGATACGCAGCAAACAAAAGGAAAGAGCAGAGACTGCGTGGCGACCCATGAAGGGGTTAACAGTCAGAAGGATGGCCGATAATAGAAGCTGGAGCAGCTGTATAGGAACTACTGCACAAAGAGAGCTACACAGCAACGGCTGAAGCAGAGAAAAACACAGGCTGGGAGAGTGAGGGGGGAGTCGAGGTGATCCATTTTTCAATTCTCCAGTCAGTACAGTCTGAACCAATGAAAAACATTCAATAACATTTTATGGCTTTTTTTATGGGATTCATTGACAGTACGGCAAACAAACGCACATATTTGTTGCATTCACCCTTTAATAAAGATGACTGCAGATGCCTGCGTGGTCATTTAAAGAAAAGACGGTGAGGAATACCAGAAAGACTTGAACATGAGGAAGATATGCCTTCCTCCCACTTGTCATTTACTCTTACACATAAATGCTGGCTCAAACATGCAAATGTACACCAGTATGCAAACACGTACTTGGAAATAATTCTGTGGAGCAGATGTTATTCTGCAGCTTACAACTACGGTTGCCAACCTCAGCAGGTCTTAAACGCAGCACACTGTTGCTGTGCTTGAGAGCTGTTTCTATTCTCCTGCTAGGTGATGTGAGGTAATGACGGGGCGGGGGTGTGTGTGTGGGGGGGGGCAGCTTCATTCAGCTCGTCCTCTGGCTCAGTTTGTAAAGCCGCGGGCTCGAGCTGAGCCAGTTTGGCTGGAAGAAGGACCAATGAATCACTGAAACAGTCTTCTTCTTCTTTTGGTTTGTCCCAATAGGGACAGGCTTCTACTTGTTTCTACCTCCGCTCTTGTAGGTCACCAAATGTTCTTGTCTCTTCTGGAAGAAGGTGTCCACTAATAGCCATGTCCATACTTTTTGTAGTCTACCTCCAAGTTCTTTTCCTGGATGCCAAACTTATCCATCACTTTTTCATCACCTCTATTTCCTTCCCCAATATGTGCTTTAAAATCTGCCCCAACCACAAGTCTCTCTCTCCAGAATGCTCCGACTTCTTCTACCGCCATCCAAATTTCTCTTTCTCCTCCAGTTCACATCCTACCTATGGGGCATAACCGTTAATCATATTATGCATAACACTCTCAAGTTTCACCGTTATCACTCGATCTGACACTCTTTTCACCTCCAAGACACTCTTAACTAACTCTTCTTTTCAAATGAACTCCATTTCTCTTGCCATCAACACTATAGTAAATTAACTTGAATCCTGCTCCTAAGCTCCTAGACTTTTCACCTGCTCTCCTGCACACACAGTAAATCTATCTTCCTCCTGATCTTCAT
This sequence comes from Antennarius striatus, assembly GCF_040054535.1. Classification (NCBI taxonomy): domain Eukaryota; kingdom Metazoa; phylum Chordata; class Actinopteri; order Lophiiformes; family Antennariidae; genus Antennarius; species Antennarius striatus. The sequence continues at coordinate 15,628,672 of NC_090793.1, forward strand.
GTCAACCAACTCCCAAACTTTTCCTGTCATAGTCACCGTATTCAAAGTCGTTATTTTCAGATCTTGGGGCTTTCCTTTCCTCTTCTCGTGTCTGAAAATCTTTGACCCACCATAGCTGAATTTCTCTGCATTTATCCGATCTTGGGACCAGCCGACAGTTGACACCAGCATTTACTGCAACAGTAACATGTATATATTCAACACCCTATATATAAACACATTCTCAGAGGCCTCCTGATTAAAGGCATTGCTAAAATCGAATTCCCACAGACACAACTTTTGAACAAATGCTTATCTATAAACAGTAAAAGGAGTAAATCTGACCAGATGAGGATCATTTGAGGCTTTGTCTTCTTTCCTGAATAATTATCCAGAGGAACAGTTGTGTATCATATGCTGTAAATGAAATAGGATGGTGATTCAGGGGATTAGCAGTGAAGGTCTGACCTGCAAGGAGAAGGAAGCAGGGAACTCATGAATTTGCAAACACACATGTGCTCACATGGGCACGGCCAACATGCACACACTGCTGCAACAAGCTAACGCTATCCGTACTGAATTTTACAATAGAAAAAGAGGTTTTTTAAACTGGGATTGTGTGAGCACAGGAAGATGAGCTCACACATCTCTCCCATCTCATTACTGCAGTCGTCACTCCCATCAAACGCTGAGACTAACAAACATTTGAAAACAGCCACCAGGCAATATTTAAATGACTCAATGAAGTCACACATCTGCAATATCATAAGTTGTGGAAAAACACACACACATTTCACACACACACAATGGCCATCACTGCGCTAAATCTCCTCATCATTGGAATGAATTACAAAATATGTGCTTACAGCTGTATTACTCACACTCTCCTACTCTTTTGTGGTGTGATCATGCCCTAACAGAGGGACATCCCCAGATCAATAACCTAATTAGCCATAAAGCATGGGCATTGTGGTGATATATTGTATGCCTGGCATCTCTTGGCCAGCATATCACAGGAATTACCATATAAATGAACTACAGTCATTCATTAAACAAAGAGGCATGGTTGGGACTTGGCATCTAGCGTAAAGAGAAAGAGAGAGAGAAGAAATCATAAGTTACAACACATATTAGAAAGTAGAAACATCACGAGAGGTCGAGCAGTCAAGTTAAAAATTGTACCGATGTTCTGGCAGAGCAAAAAATGGTGTGTGTGTGTGGGGGGGGGGCAATCAGCAGCAGAGGAAATCCCCAACACACTTTCTATCCAGTCTTTGTATTCAACTGGACTGCAAGTAATTTAATACGCTCCTCCTTGTGCAGGTTCAGTCAAATGAGCACTATTTGAATCGCTTTCAATTTCTGGTGTGTGTTTGTGCATGTGTGTGTGTGCGTGTGTGTGTGTGTGTGGACATGCAACACGCAGGCCTCTAGTGCAAGTTTGCAATGAATCATTAATCCTGAAGATGTCTTCTTCTACACATGATTCCTTGACCGAACTCAACACCCCCGAGAGAGACTGCTACACAGTCCCAGTCTGATTTCTCCATAGCAACACACATGGTAACGCAAATCTATTTCAGATCAGTAGTACAGAACTTAGACATAATGGGGAGAATAAAAATAGGGGAAACAATGATCGATCATTAGAAAGACTTCATGTTAATACTTCCTCCCTGTGTGTTTCTCACCGCGTCCGAAGCTAAGAGGCCCCACGGCTCATACCTGCCCTTCTTTGTGCGATTGTAATCACGGATCTGCAGCAGGGTTGTCATCATGTGAAGAGGATGTGAACTAGGATTTGTCCCTCGTCTGACATTTCATTTTTCTCAGCGGGGTATGTTTGCTTTAAAGGTGTTGGCTGCCCTCGCAGACCCAAACACAGAAGGCAGCGGAAACATGAGCACCTAATGAGAGAAAAACAAAGTGGGGCCCTGCTGCAACAGCAGAGAGATGGCCGATAGAGAAAGTTTAAATGAACATTATGTTTCTCCTGGCATAAGCCCGGCAGTAAATCATAACGCTGTAAGCAGATCTGTCGACACCAATTGTTCGGAGTGCCAGCATTCAATGTTACCTCATCATTATTGGAAGGCCAGTGTAAACATACAACTGATAAGATATACTGCTTTAAAAGGGAGCCAGCAGCGCAATTACCTCAGCATTTTAATTAATTTATACAGGAAGAAAGCTGTAAAACTCATTCCACTTAAAATAAGCCATCTTCAAAATATACTGAAACAAAAAAAATAAACAGATAAAAATGCAAACTCAACACTTTAAAGCAGTAAACACTAAATACTCAAAGGAATCGTAACTCTTCTTACGATCAGAGTGGTCACTACTGGAAAACTGTAGCTGATGATTAATTGTCTAGACTTAATTACGATTAATGGTTTAATTGTCTTTTCTTCATTTTGCCCGACCATTAAAGTATAGGTCTAATCACAGTTTAATGGTAGAATACACCTTATGTAGAGGAGACATTTATCAGCACTGTCACATTAAATTCTTGACTGAAAGTTACAGTAAGAAGCCGCCTGGATGAACCTGCGGCTACAGGCATCTGTCCAAGTTCGGCGACCACTGCCCGGTGTCGGATGCACGGATGTTATTTTAGATTTGTGGTATTACCAGTTTTTATGTCTTGCTTCAAATTTTGACAAATAGTCTCATGGAAATTATCCCGTCCACACCGGTGCCGTGGTGTTTGTCTTTGCCATTAAATGATCCATAATGTTCATGTCAATACATGATGACTAATCACTACTGGACCTTTAGTCGGTCAAACTAAAGGCCAATTCTCCAGTAAAGGGAGAATAGGTGCAACAAGATGATGTCATTAAGGAACAGCAGGCAAACATCAGATGGTCACAAACCTCAAAAATAACATTTATAAAATAATGATGGATATATCACATTTCAGTTTCAGTTTCTCTGTTGTTAAAATGATTTCACAAATAATTGTAGTAACCTCACATTTTAAACCACCAACCTTCCACTTATGAGAAGGTTAATAGTTTGAGTCCCTGCCCCTGCCGTCTACACATCGAGGCAACTTTGGGTAAAATAGTAACCCTGACCTAAACCGTTCCCAGTGGCTGTGGGTGATTACGTCAATGGTTCCCACTCCTTATCAGAAGGTGTTGCTTTTCATGTTGTCTGAATATCTGTGTGAATGCTTGATTGTTGGCTTGAGAGGTCAGTCCAACTAGAAAGGTGCTCTATCAGTACAATCCTTTCACCATTTAAATAATTCACTTTCTACTTTGCGCAACTATGTGAAGACAACCAGCACCAAATGCCAACCGCACTAAATCCTCCAGACAGCTTCAGAGAGACACTAAGTTGGTTGCAAGTGCCACTTTGATATATCCTGTGTTGACCTTTCTCAGATCATATAGGGTGATTATACGCATGGTGAACTGCAGTTTGGCAAGATCTGCACGAAAGGCTTCACTGTAATAGCTTTCTCCTCTTTCCAGTCATTCATTCCGCAACGACCCATAACCTTATGTTCTCAAGAAAGGTGGGCTGACAGTCAGCTGACACACAAACATACACACACAAACAACAACAACAACAGCAGAGTACGTGTTGCAGGTCCCGTGTACCCAGCAAACATGGACGATGTGACATGAGAACAGAAAGATAGCAAATGGTTGGATATTTTTGTACCTCCTTTATTTTTCCCTTTTTTTTTTTTTACATTTCTTAAATTGTTTTTTTTTAACTTGTTTGCTTTTTAATCAGATAAACTGAGCAAAAACAATCTGCTTCATTTAAATTTCAGAAAACTTTCCCAGCTGATATAAGGCAGGAGACAGACTACATCCTGGGCAAGTCTGTATCCAGGTCAATGCAAGGCTGCTTAGACTGACAAGTCATCTACAATGTTTTAGAAAAATGGGAGAAAACCGAACCGAACATGCGTTAGTCTGACTTATTCTCACTTAATTTGTTTCCATATAGTTAAATTCTGTTACTATAATGGCTCAAGCTGACAAACAAATCCATTTGACTGAAATCTCGTCTCGTCTTCAGTCGCTTTTTTCCAGATTGTGGTTGTTGTTACAGCCAATAATCCCAGCTGACTGCGCCTGAGAAGCAGGGTATATCCTGGATGCATCGCCAGTGCATCTCAGGGTCACATGTAAGACAGACAACCACTCACACACACATTCCCACCTAAGTTCACTTAAATTTTCAGGTTTTTGGAGGTGGGAGGAGGAGGAGGAGAGAACCCACATTTTAAACCCACCGTTTAAAGTTAATTCATGTGAAATGAATTAATTTTACATGAATTAACTTTAAAGTCCAGAGGAAAGCTACTGGACATAAAAACTTTTAAAGAAAATCAAAACCAAGACTACAAAAGCTCCAGAGTATAAGAAAATTAAAATGTAGTCTCCTGCGTAGTATATCCCTGTCTTGAAAAGCGGTTTTAATCAATGACATTATATCAGATTATCATATAGATTTATTCTGTTTAACGGAAACCTGGCTAAGTGAGGATTAGTATTTTTCCCTAAACGAAACTACTCCTCCCAATCACCTAAATTATCAGATCCCTTGAGTCTCAGGCAGAGGAGGAGGAGTTGCATGTATTTGTAATTCCTCGCTACAGCTGAGCCCTAAACCGAAAATGATCTTTAATTCATTTGAAAGTCTTAGTCTGAGCCTATCAAACCCAGCCCACAAATTCCTCCAGCCTCTATTGTTTGTCATAATTTATCGTCCTCCTGGTCCATACAGTGACATTCTATCTGAATTTTCCGACTTCTTCACCAGTTTAATTCTTAAACTAATGAGGTCGTTATTGTTGATTTCAGTATTCAGGTGGATGACAGTAATGATAGCATCAGTAGCGCATTTATGTTGTGACTAGACTCCATAGGCTTTAGACAGTGTGCACGGGAATCTACTCACCAGTTTAAGCACATGCTGGGTTTAGTCCTCAGTTATGGGATAGAAATTGAAGACCTACTCGTCTTTCCAAAAAATCCTCTCTTCTCTGCCTGATAACTTTTAACATTCTACTATTGTGTAATTCCCTTCCTGCAAAAAATATTTATACTAGACATTTATCAGATCAAGCTTTTTCAAAATTCAGGGAAGCATAATGATGATGATGAATGACATAATTTATTAAAATGGGTAAAAATCCGCTGATCAGAGGAAAATTACCATCTAGAGGTTCATGTTTCCTCTGAACCGTTTAAATTACTGCTGTACTTTTCAGTTACATTTCCTCACTAGATGATAATGAAGTGATTAACAGTAAATGTTCTTTACCTCATCTGATCTCACCTTACCTGTCCTTGTCCCTCCACAGAGGAACCACGAGTAGAAACTTAAATACCTTTCTTAGGGTGTGGTCCTGGTGACTGATAATCTGTTTAATCTCATTGTTAGACCACTTCAATAAAAGCAGCAAAAAATCAGTGTTCAGAAAAATTTATATTATATTAATAATCATTATTAACAACATCACAACATAACAGAATGATGAGAAAAATACTTTGAGAGGATCGATATGTATTAGGTTTCAGTCCAGCACCAGAGACAGGAGGATATATCACACCACCACCAATATCTATCTGAGATCATTCTGATTCACTCATTAAAATATATCTCATTTATTAACAAAGGGTAAAAAGTTACATCTGGATTGAAATCATATTTTATTTGTTAACTCACAAGCTGCTGCACATCAACATGACTCAAGACGCTTGGCACAAATTTCCAGCGTTCATCATGTTGCATCAATCAGATTTCAGTCAAGCCACATCGTCACGGTGATGATAATATGTCATTTAATCTCATGAAGTTTGAAATACATTTCCTAGTTTCTGCAGGTTTTGGCAGAGCGATGCATGTTCTGAATGCTGGTTGTAAATACGTCATTAGAAACACACAAACATTCCCTGACTGATTAGTGTTAAAGTGTGATAATAGTGGATATACATGAGGACCTGCTGGTGAGGTTCCTTCTTGTTCTAGAAGAGACGAAAGACGCCCAGTAGCAGAGGGATCAAACCCAAGGTGATGGAACAAGCATCCCTGATGGTTGGAGCCGTATTACACAGACTGGAGGTACAGCAGGATAATCCGATGCCAAACGTCGTACTCATGTTGAGAGAAAGCTGGGTGTTCACACACAGGCTCTCTGACATGCAGCCGAAGGCTGGAATGGATGCTGATGGTATGCCCACTGGAAATGAGAAATAAACGTTACTGGACAAACTACTGTTGATCTCAAGCAAGAATATTTCATATGTGTAATTTCAAGAATACATAAACGTTAAACAACGATGAATGAATAGATAATGCAGTCTAACTATGGAATAAATATGTGTTCTCCTACAGCGAGCCTGGTGGTGTGTTGGGTTGATTTTTTTATTAATACGTTTGTCAACCGGTTTGAAGGACGCTGGTAAGGACAGTCTATGAAAGAATCACTTCAGACACTGATGTGACCACCGCAGAAATGAGAGCATGAGAGTCTTCATTTAGAAGTTATCATCTCGTAAAGTCTCACCAGATAGTCGAAAGCAGCGGTCCTGTATTCCCCTGTGGTATTGGTTGGGCATTGGGAGGACGGTACACATGCCTTTAAGTTGACCACTGTTGTGGTCGTACATCCAGTGACTATCAAACCAAAGGAGAGTCAGATACTGCTGGTGGAAAGAAGACAAACATGCAGAATTCATAAGAGTTTTGGTAAAGAAGGAATGACCTCTAGAGGAGGCTGTTAAACACGTCTCTCAAGAACAATTTATTGGTCGGGTGGTGGAACAATCAGTGCTATTGCAGGTTTGACACTGAAATGCTCCAACTGCAGCAAAGAAAACAACATGACTGACAATAAGCTGATACAGATAATTGATAATCATCTGATCAATACTGATGAATGAATGAGGCTTCAAAGATTAGTTGCAGTTATCTGAGCCGGAGAGAGTCCAGGCGAGAGCCAGAGAAAGGATCAGCTTCATCACGATGAAGAGGAAACTACTGGAGATACAGATACTTGATCTCTCCTGTACTGTAATGTTCTGGGTGTCGAGAACAGACTCATACCTAAGTAAGTAAATAAATAAATGACTAAGAGACTAATACCTGAGCGCTTAGCGGCATTCCTTGTTTAACCAATCAGAAACTGATGTCATATCTACATTCCATTCCAACACTCCATTTTAAATCTGAACATCTATTGCATGATTTGATCAAACTCATACAATATAATGTGAAGGTGTTGTGAAGTAACTTGACTCCATTAAAGAGGTGATTTTCACATTTTTTCAAGAGACATTTGTTTAAAATATTTTTATTTCCATGACACTTGTTTTTATCTCTATCAACAGATGGACAACATTCATTTTGATGTATTTTAAGGTAATGATAAAAAATAATTGATGTGTATTCACATCAAGAACAAAGAGTGACATTAGTCTAGTTTGTAATTTACCATTTATTTTTTCCTTTCAGGTTATTTTCATGGCTGAGAGTTCATTACATGCAAGACTCTGGGAAAATATTGAGAACAGTTTAAAGCAGCCCAACCCAGTTAAAAAAAGAAGGAACAGCATTCCGGATGACATTCCTAAGGAGACAGTGGTTTAGTTCATCACTTGAAGAACCTCCCTCTCTGCCTCTTCTTTCTAATGAAGCTTGTTGGTGTAACATTAATACAGCCAGAGTCAACAAAGACAAAACAACATGTGAATGCATGATGTCTGAGTGAACCCCAGCTGAAAGTCAGTGAGAAAAGATGGGACTTCAGTTGAGACTTGAAAAGACTGGACTATCCAAGTAGTTTGTAACTGCAGAGGGAAGGTGACCCACAAATCTGACGCGCCTATTGCAAAGGTTTTGTCACCTGTGGTTCTAAGACATGATCTGGGAACATCCACTGTCATATTAAAGGGTGACCCCAGAGCTCAAACCAGAGTATAGATGTCTAACAAGACATAAATCAGGAGGTGCCATAACAGCTAAAACATTGAAAACAAGCAATACAATCTTAAAATTGATCTAAACGTGGACAAGCTAAAGCCGGAGTCACATGAGTCGTGTTTTCTAGTGCCCATGTTTTCTAGCTGTGGTTAAATTCCAAGCAATAGAATTTTCCACCAACTGCAAATGGGGAAGTCAACACCGATCCACACCCACATACAGAGAGTTACAGTAATCATCATGAGTTCTTATATAAGCATTGAAGATTCTCTCAAAGTCCTTTAAGGAAATTCAAGGCTTAACTTTGGCCAGTAGCCTCAGCTGGAAAAAGCTGGCTGATTACACAAGTGGGCCAGAAATGGTGGCACTGCCATCAAGCAGTTTCACAACAACCAAACACAACCTCAGTTTTACATTCGCTTAGGCAAAAAAGTTAAGATCCTGCCATGTTTTCAAATCCCTCTGGCAGAATCAGCTGGATTCTAGTGAGTCTTTGTTGTTAGCTTGTAGAGGTAAATAAATATCAATGTTTTCTACAAAACAATGGAAAGAGATATACTCATTAAAGATGGAGCCCAGGGGCAATCAAATGAAAACAGTAATGTGCCCAAAATAGAACCTTGGGGTACCCCACAGGAGCAAGGAGTCACAGAAGAAGAAAATCCCCAAGTGGAACAGAGAAACTCCTACCAGTAACAAAGAACGGTTCTAACTCATGTGGTGAACTAAACCTCTGTCCTCAGGAATGTGGTCCTGAATGTTGTTCTTCCTTTTTAACTGGGTTGGGCCGCTTTAAACTGTTCTGGGGTATTTCCACAGATCTTATCTCTCATTTAATCAAGATTCAAACATGAAAATGGCCTTAAATGAAAAGATAAATAGTAAATTATGAACTAGACTAATGTCCTTCTGTGTTCTTGATGTGAAAACACATCAAGACACGTTATTAATACCTTAAAATACATCAAAATAAATGGACCATTCAAGAATGTTGTGCTTCATCTGTTGTTAAAGTTAAAAACAAGTTTCATGGAAATAAAAAATATTCAAAAACAAAGGTCTCATTTGAAAAGACATGAAAATCACCCTTTCTTTGCAGTCACATTATTTCACCACACCTTGATATAATATTGTTTTAGTTTGATCAAATCATGCAACAAGAAAATGTTCAGATTTTAAATGAAATGTTGTGGTAATGACATCAGTTTCTGATTGGTTGGACAAGGAATCCAGGGTTCAGGTATTAATCTGTCTGTTCTCAACACCCAGAACATTACAGTACAGGAGAGATCAAGTTTCTGTATCTCCAGTAGTTTCCTCTTCATCGTGATGAAGCTGATCCTTTCTCTGGCTCTCGCCTGGACTCTCTCTGGCTCAGATACCTGCAATTAATCTTTGAAGCCTCATTCATTCACCAGTATTGATCAGATGATTATCAATTATCTGCATCCATCAGCTGATTGTCAGTCATGTTGTTTTCTTTGCTGCAGTTGGAGCATTTCAGTGTCAAACCTGCAATAGCACTAATTGTTCCACCACCCGACCAATAAATTGTTCTTCAGAGACGTGTTTAACAGCCTCCTCTAGAGGTCATTCCTTCTTTACCAAAACTCTTATGAATTCTGCATGTTTGTCTTCTTTCCACCAGCAGTATCTGACTCTCCTTTGGTTTATAGTCACTGGAGGTACGACCACAACAGTGGTCAACTTAAAGGCATGTGTACCGTCCTCCCAATGCCCAACCAATACCACTCAGATGTTTTCATTCAGCATTGGTAACATCAGTTCAGACACAAATCCTGAATGCTGCAACACAACTAACTGCAATTCTGGAGATTTTTCTGGTAAGTATGAATGAGTAGAAATAGTTAATTCTCATCAGTGTTCTATGTCCCTCAGATAAAGGACTTTCTGTTCTGTTTCAGTTCCTGTGATTCAGTCTACTCACAGACTGACACGTTGTCTTGATGGCGACTGCAATGACCGACTCCAGTGCAGGGGAATACAGGACCGCTGCTTTTGACTATCTGGTGAGACTTTACGAGATGATAACTTCTAAATGAAGACTCTCATGCTCTCATTTCTGCGGTGGTCACATCAGTGTCTGAAGTGATTCTTTCATAGACTGTCCTTACCAGCGTCCTTCAACCTGGTGACAAACGTATTAATAAAAAAATCAACCCGACACACCACCAGGCTCGCTGTAGGAGAACACATATTTATTCCATAGTTAGACTGCATTATCTATTCATTCATCGTTGTTTAACGTTTATGTATTCTTGAAATTACACATAGAGAAATATTCTTGCTTGAGATCAACAGTAGTTTGTCCAGTAACGTTTATTTCTCATTTCCAGTGGGCATACCATCAGCATCCATTCCAGCCTTCGGCTGCATGTCAGAGAGCCTGTGTGTGAACACCCAGCTTTCTCTCAACATGAGTACGACGTTTGGCATCGGATTATCCTGCTGTACCTCCAGTCTGTGTAATACGGCTCCAACCATCAGGGATGCTTGTTCCATCACCTTGGGTTTGATCCCTCTGCTACTGGGCGTCTTTCGTCTCTTCTAGAACAAGAAGGAACCTCACCAGCAGGTCCTCATGTATATCCACTATTATCACACTTTAACACTAATCAGTCAGGGAATGTTTGTGTGTTTCTAATGACGTATTTACAACCAGCATTCAGAACACGCATCGCTCTGCCAAGGTCACCAACCCAAAACCTGCAGAACCAGAAAATGTGTTTCAAACTCTATCAGAGGAAATGTTTGAATACTTCATTAGCATTTGATCATCACAATGACAATGTGCCTTGACTGGAATCTGATTGGTGCAACATGATGAACGCTGGAAAGTCTTTTGAGTCATGTTGATGTGCAGCCGTTTGTGAGTTAACAAATAAAATATGGTTTTTAATGCAGATGTAACTTTTTACCCTTTTGTTAATAAATGAGAACCATTTGAATAACCGACTCTGAATAATCTTAGATATTCTTGGTGGTGTGATGTATCCCCCTGTCTCTGGTGCTGGACTGAAACCTAATACATATTGATCCTCTCCAAAGTACTTTGTCTCATCATTCTTTGTTGTGATGCTGTTAATAAGGTCCTGTCTCTCTGTAAACTCTTGATTATTAATCTAATGTGAATTCTTCTGAAAACTGTTTGTTGTTGCTTTTATTGAAGTGGTCTAACAATGAGATTAAACAGATTATCAGTCACCAGGACCGCACCCTAAGAAAGGTATTTAAGTTTCTACTTGTGGTTCCTGTGTGCAGGGACAAGGACAGGTGAGATGAGATCAGATGAGCTAAAGAACATTTAACGTAAATCACATCATTATTATCTAGAGAAGAAATGCAACTGTGAAAACAACAACACTAATCTAAATGGTCAGAAGATACATGAGCCCATCCATCCATCCATCCATCTTCAACCGCTTATCTGGGGCTGGGTTGCGGGGGCAACAGTCTGAGCAGGGATGCCCATACTTCCCTCTCCCCAGACAACTCCAGCTCCTACGGGGGGATCCCGTGGCGTTCCCAGGCCAGCCGAGAGACGTAGTCCCTCCAGCGTGTCCCAGGTCTTCCTTGAGGACATGCCCGGGACACCTCCCCAGGGAGGCGTCCAGGAAGCATCCAGAACAGATGCTCGAGCCACCTCAGCTGGCTCCGCTCGAGGCGGAGGAGCAGCGGCTCTACTCCGAGCTCCTCCCTGGTGACTGAGCTCCTCACCCTATCTGTAAGGGTGCGCCCAGCCACTCTACGGCGGAAACTCATTTCAGCTGCTTGTATCCGGGAACTTGTCCTTTCGGTCATGACCCAAAGCTCATGACCATAAGTGAGAGTAGGAACGTAGATTGACCGGTAAATCGAGAGCTCCGTCTTGCGACTCAGCTCCTTCTTCACCACAACAGACCTAAACAGCGACTGCATCACTGCGGAAGCTGCACCGATCCATCTGTCAATCTCACGTTCCATCCTTCCCTCACTTGTGAACAAGACCTCAAGATACTTAAACTCCTCCACTTGGGGCAAAGACTCCACCGGCCTGAAGAGAGCACACCGTCCTTTTCTGGTCAAGAACCATGGCCTTGGATTTAGAGGTGCTGATCCTCATCCCACTCGCGTCACACTCAGCTGCAAACCATCCTAGTGCAGCCTGGAGGTCCAGGCTTGATGAGGCCAACAGGACAACATTGTCTGCAAAAAGCAGAGATGAAATCTTTTGGTCCCCAAACCGGACCCCCTCCGGATCATGGCTGCGCCTAGAAATTTTGTCCATAAAGATTATGAACAGAACCGGTGAACACATGAACCCCGTCTGATTAGCAGATTTCTACCGATTTTAATTATTTCCTCCATTCATCATCATCAACATCATCCTGCTAGAGCCTGTCCCAGCTGGCTATGGGCAAGAGGATGGGGTACATCCCGAATGAGACGTCAGCTTTTCACAAGGCCACATAGAAAAACAGACAATGCGCACGCACACACACCTAAGTACTCATTCCCCTGTTCTGGGTTCATGCCTCTGCATTCCGGTTGATATGGGAGGACTGTTTCTCTGTCAATTGCCACAGACACCAAAGCAGGGCATTTGAGTGTGTTTTATTCTTTTCTATTCAATTTCAAATAAATTGAGTGTTGGACCACATCCCGCGTGAATTTCAATTCATTTTCCATATTTTCCCTTTTCTTTATGATCACTGTTTACTTAAAAGCTACTTGAAGACTTGTTATAATATATTTATCATTTTTGGGCTTGTTGGTGTGGGATTAGAAAATGCTAGTCCAGATTGTTCAAAGTAACAAAGGAAATTCAGGAGCGTTCTTGAAACTGGAGAAATAATCTAATAAGTACAGACCGTATAACTAGAAGCACTATAGAAACTGGAGATCAACTTGAGAGAGGATGATTTTGCAGGAAGCAAAAGCAATCTTCTGGCACCAGAAAAGACGAAGTTGGTTTAAATAACTAGCTGATTCTAAGTAGGAGCAGGTGTGACTCATTGGCCCTACTGAAGAGAAGATGAGGGACAGGATCAGGAAAAGCACCATGATAGTAAAGACGTTTAAATGACCTCAAAGGGTTAATATTTGTTGAAATAAATAACTCACAAAATATTCAACTTCTCAGAACTGATTACAGTCTTAGGTTGGGGACTACCTGTATCTCCATATAGGCATGAGACAGCTTCACACCCCCGTCTGTTTTACAGAATCAATCTGGTACATTAAGTTATAATATACCATATACTGTAGTAAATTGTGTGATATATGTTTTAATCACACTAAGAAAAGTAATAATGATTAGAAAAAAATTCAAAAGAATATTAGGATTATTCTAACAATTCAATATTGTTGCACATTTGTGCTTTGCCCTGCACACACCTCCTTTTTTTAAAAAATGTATGTTCAATTTTTGTGTACAATTCTGTGATACTATAAATCTAAACCAGTAATGCTCACATTCACACCTACAGACAGTTTGCTTAGACCAATTCACCGACATCTTTTTGGCAGTGGAACCCGGCAAACACACAAAATTCGCTTAACAAGTATTCCAACCCAGAATCTCATTGCGGTGGGAGAACAATGCTAACCACAAGTTCCTTAAGCATAGCATTGACATGCATTTATCTCCACTTCCTGAACCTGGTTGGATCAACTTTGGTCTTTATGGAACAGCTTTGACCCAAACTGATCTGCGAGATTAGCTCAGTTGTTGGACTTTATTCAACACTTTTCTTCAGCATTTTATGGAACAGGTCCTTGAAGTCAAGCTTACTATTAAAACCAAAGACTTTCATTGTTAAGATTGTTTCTTTATAATGTAAAACATTAGAATTTTGCATTTTCAGCCTCTCAAATGCTAGATTTGATACTTGCTTTGCTTACAGACTGCATATTCAATAATTACCTTATCTCAACCTCTGTGAGAAAGCATGTCAGCATGTTTTCCAAAATTTCCAACTAGTTTCTTGATTTTTACAAGCAACAGATTATCTGATACAAAATTCTGCTAGCTGAGCCAATAAAGCTGTTAAAGTAAGCAATTTCTTCATTTTCAGAGTTCTTCAAATCTCTGTTAACCCCTGGAGAGGTTAGATAAAAACTGGACAGATATTAATCACAGCTCAAAAAAACAGCCCTGAAAAGAACAAGTCCATGAGTGTTTGTGCTCTGCAGCCCTACAGGGTATATCACCATAGCAGTAAGTGGCAGGCATTAGAGTACTTACACAGCCTATCCTAAAAGAAGCAGCAATACACCTTTCAAAGCACTGTGTTACTGAGAAAGGTCACAGTATGGTACTACCTGCAATCAGTTCAGTGGGCTGGCTCTTAGGTTGCAGGGTGTACAGGGTGTGTGTAATCGCACACACTTGATCAGGCTTGTTTGTTCCCAAATGTTTCAGGGATTTCAAACGGGTTCTGAGGTAGAAGCCTGAGTCTGAGTCAAAAAAGTTGGTACCATGAGCCTGTTGATATCCGTGAACCGATGAGGGAGTCTAGCCGTATCAAAACACTTTGCCTGGTCAGATTTGAGTGAGTGGAAAAGCTTTGATACTCAAGCGCACTTATAAGGTTTTTTTGTTTCAGATTTTCACGTCTGAAACTGGATTATGTAATTGTTAGGCGGGATCTACATCCACATCGTGTTTATGGTGGAAATAGTATTCTGGAAAGCCACAGATCCATTTAAAATACAGCATATTGACATTTTTATGCATACAGTTGTGTCCGAGATATACATTCTTCAAGATGTTACTTGCTATCAGGATCTGCTAGCCTTATAATCAGGATATATTAAAACTATGCCAGATCTTTTAAACATCTCTGCTGCTTTAACAAAAATCAATTTTTAATATAATGTTTTAGATTATTTGTACAAAATTAGCTTTCATTCTATAATAATATTACAACATCATCATATCTGTAGTGGCAAATTTATGGATATGAAGCATTTAGCTGGTCTGAGCTGAATTAAATGGTTAACTATAATGCAGGAGCTGACTTTTCATTAGATAAAAGACAATGACGCCCACCTCATATCATGTGATCGTGCTACCTTCAGGTGTTCAGACAGGGAGTGGGAGATCGGATGTTCTAGAAACATCTAATCAGTATATGAAGAAGACTTGGTTCCACTGTCCTTAAGTTTTCTCTCATAACATTTTCTCTCGCTCAGCAAAATAAGTCCACCGTTTTAATTAGAAATAGGATGGAGACAACTTTTAAAAAAAGAAAGTTTACTTTCCCTTCAGTCATTCGGTCATTTCATGGTTCTGCTGATGCTCAAAAATTGAGCCAAGTTCAGAAAAGTCATGCCAAGGTGGTTCAATGTTCCACCTTTTGATACTTGTGCCAGCTTGGCCCCAGAGAACAACTGCAGCATTTTAAAAAGGAGAGAGATGCTCTTATTTAGATGCAGCACCCTCATCAGGGCCTCTTTTTCTTTTGTCTTTCCTTACCAGTGATAAACACTTCACATTTTCTGCACTTGGAGCAGATACTTAGGGAGGGTTAGGATTAAGAGTTACATTTAAAGTTAATTTACACCAAAAAAAAAGGAAATACTCATGCATGCATTAGTATAGCCAATAATTAGCACATTTTGTTAAAAGTATTTGTGAGAAGAGACGACAGATGATTTTAAAAAAACAATTATTTCCTTTATTTCAGGTTTTACCATGTAGAACATGTGTTCACTCCTCTCTAGTAACCAATACATACAGATATAGTTTTGAACTGTGTGCAGCCAGCGCAATATGTCAAACTGTACACAACCAACACATCTCAAAACCATTTTCTATGAGCACTACTGCCATTTACAGCATGAAGATGTTTACATTAAACCTCATTACATCTAAAACCAGATTTTCATTATTTAAATCAAGATGTAAAATCTACTCTGATGACAAACTTTTTTTTTTTTTTTACGGCTCCATACTTGAATATATTCACAAAGACGACCACACACAGGCCTTGCTTTGCTATCACTACCATAATTATTTCCATTACTTGTTATTTCCTCAGTATATTTTATAATTTTTTAATTTATTACTATATTCTATCATCATGATTCCTTCTCAGCTGTAATATTGGACTGGGTTTTTTTTGGGGGGGGGGGGGTTTGGGGGGGTGCATATTATAGGCCTATAGATATTATACTGTTTTACACCGTAAATGACATAGTATTGATTGAGACAGCTCTCCCAGCAGCAAGCACAGCACAGTGTATGAAGTGAGTTTGGGGGGTTATGTTGACTCAGGTAGGCGCTGCGCACACTGACAGGTACAGGCCTGATGCCATTCTATCACCCCCCCCCCCACACACACACACACACACACACACACACACACGCAGGTAGCCCTCTGTAGTATGGAGGTAACAATCGCAGTGTTTCTAATTCAGCGTCATTTCAGCGACCCAAAACAACACCGCAACATGGAACAGGTGTGTGTGCGCGCGCGTGTGTGTGTGTATAATCGACTCTGTGTGTGTGTGTGTGTGTGTGTGCACGCGCATGCTTGTGTAGCCAAACAGCAGGTTCGATCAGAAATACCACGCAGTGGGCTCGATGCGCGGTGTTTGCATTTAGTAAATCTAACATTTATCGATCATTGAAAGGCCACCCATGTCTTTATATACAGACAAACAGACTGCGCGCGTGCACACGACACACACACACACACACACATACACAAAAACAAAAACAAAAATCCTGTATATGTTTAATAATTTAAAAAAAAATCATATGATAATGGTCAAAGAGTGGACGCGTTAAGGCCGGATTGGTTTTATCTCCAACATCCATCGCAGGGAGAAAATGGGAGCGATCCTACCTTCCGTGGGTCGATGCGGATCCGCTCCTCTCCTTTATGTGGGCTCTCCGGCCACAGGTGATAGCTGGAGCCGTAGTTGGGGCTGTCTTTGCTGCTGCTGTTGCTGACAGTCGCAGACAAGTTCCCCGCGTATGCCTGTTGTGTCACCGGCGGGTTTACGCGTGAGTCGCGGCTGTGCGCCTGCTCGCCTTGCGCGGAGATTCTCCCAGACTTGCGGTCTTGTTCACAGTGCTGCGGACGCTCCGATGCGCCTGGATGCTGCCGCTTCTGCTGCTGCTGATCTTGCTGTTGCAGCAGTGGAGTGTGGTGAGTCCTACATAGCTCTCCTGAGCCGCTGGCGCAGTAGTTGATAGGCAAGCTGCTCCCCACCAGAATCTGTTGCTGCGCTCGTAATTGTGGGATCTGTTGCTGCTGCAGCTGCTGCAGCTCCTGAGTCTGGGACTCAAACGCTTTCCTCTTAGCCTCAGTTGACTCACATACATTTAAACAGCGCCCTTTCTGTGAGTTTGCACGGATTCCTTCTGGGGAGGGGTCTCTCTTTTGGAGTCTTAAATGACTGTGCCTTTGCTGCTGTTGCTGCTGCTGATGCTGATGCTGCTGTTGCTGCAACAACTGTCTGTGGTCTCGGTGCCCTCCTGCTCCTCCTCCTCCCCTGCAGCGTTCCACGATGGTTGCCTGTTGGTAATTATTTGCACTCCTTTGGAGCCGAACCCCTCTCTTAGATCCCCCAGAAAACAGCAAAGAGGAGGAGGACGACGTTGGCGGTGGTGGTATAGGCGGCGGAAAAGATGGGGAGGGCTGCGGTGGGAGAGGATCGAAAGGATGGTGATGATTTGGAGAAATGCTCGCCTCTTGTTCGGAAAAACTGCAGTGGCAGCTTGGAAAAACAGGCTGCTTCTCCGACTGATGCTGATGCTGCGGCGGATGCTGCTGCTGCTGGGAGCCGACCGGGGCCCAGGGATCCTGCCGCAGGTGCGCCGGCTGTCCGGTGGTGGTGATAGGTTCGCTCCCTCGGTGTGAAGGTCGCTGGGCGGTGTCGTGAGCGGCCAGAGGTAGAGGGTCTCCGCTGTGAACGGGTCTCCTGGAAGGCTGGCTCAGACAGGGGAGCTCCTGGAGGCTCTGGCGGTGCGCGGCGGTGGTCAAAGTGCGGTCTCGGTGGTGAGAAGAGGGCGGGGGCGGCAGGCTGAAAACAGGAGCGACTGTGTCTTGGCTCTGCTTGCTGATTCCTGGCTTTTCGTGGGGAATTTGGGGCTGATTGACAGCTCCCGCGCACCGATGCCGCATCCCCCTGATCGCCGCGTCGCGTTCTGGTTGCTCCTTTGCCGTGCAGAGCTCCGACACCCGTTCATTGCGATCAGTCCCAGCTGAATAGGACTGACTTGTATCATTGGTAGGTTTGACCAAGACCTGCCTTAAAACGTCACTCTAGAGCCAAAACACCGCCTTCGACTGAATATTTGGTCCATTGTCTGCTATGCGCACAGGTTGCAGCCCCTCCATCTCTCCTTTTAAGGCTGTTAGGTTATTACAAGAATGGGATTATCCAGGTGTGGAAAGGTGTTTAAATCTGTTCACATGGTTGATCTTCTTAATCCACTGTGGACCCATTCGACTTTGTCAATGTTGCCATAACTACCCTGCATAATCACTTTTTTTTACTGCTACGTCACCTCACAGATCCACAGGCCCTCAAAACATTTTTGCTTGTACATCCTGAACGTCACTGTGGTTTATGATCAACCTGAATCGATCAACTTTCTTCTTAGTTTGACATCCGTAAATAGATTCATGGTTTCAGATTCACGAATAATAAGACTCTTGATAGATGGACCCCTATTTCCAGAATACATTTCCACTTGTTGGATCAGGGAACAGCTGTCAAACAAACCAGGCAGTAATGGTTACCTCATGCCACACAGCCTGAGCCCTGCAGTCATGGTATTTAATAATTTAGCAGAATATGCCTGGTTTTGTATTACCAGGCAGAAATATTTAGAAAGGGAGCACCATGCAGACTAACAGCAACAGTGTGTGTGTGTGTGTGTGTGTGTGTGTGGATCTGGGG
Source organism: Antennarius striatus (assembly GCF_040054535.1). Taxonomy (NCBI): domain Eukaryota; kingdom Metazoa; phylum Chordata; class Actinopteri; order Lophiiformes; family Antennariidae; genus Antennarius; species Antennarius striatus. The sequence continues at coordinate 15,647,527 of NC_090793.1, forward strand.
TCTGTCTGTCTTCCCTGCTGCAGCAGCATGCTCTCACCAGTCAAGGCATTACTGTCACAAAAGTCAGGAAATCTGTTTCAGACTGTATCAGATGAGACAGAGAGAAGCTGGACACAAACGGAGCTGTCCACAGCGCTCAAGACACACATCGTGAAAGTGGCCCCTGATGGGGTGTCAGTTTGGTGGAGGATGACACAACTGCCCATCACACGTCGGTCACACATTTCTTACATATGTGACATTTCAAATTTGGTGGCACAGAATTTGGATGAAGGGATCAACTAAATTTTGTTAAGCTTCATCTGATAGTAAAATATGGTTCATTCCTTCGTAGTAAGACTTAACTGCAACAGAAGGAGAATAAAATTCACTCCACAGTCTTTGCTTTGTTCCTAGTTTCCTGACTGTGCTGTGTTTTAGAGACAGTAACACATAGAAAGAGAGAGAGAGAGAGAGAGAGAGAGAGAGCGCACAAACAACACAAATACATCCTTTCATTGCAAAAGAGGGAAGTTGAGGCTGAGCCAAAGAGACACGAAGGGATGTAGATGGAGAGGCAGCCAACTTTTACATCATACATTAGCCGTTCTTAATAAGTAATATTCTTTTCGTTAAAGCCAGTTCAGCCATTCTGAGTTTTGATGAGTCTAAAGACTGCAGCGGTGGCACACTTTGCCTAACCACTGGAAGAAAGCTGAGGTCCACTCTATTTTACAGCCGAACAAAGAGCTGCGGGAATCCTGAGTCCGGTTCTGGCCTCTGCCGCATAAGAAACCTGATCATTTTCATTAACTAATTGCTCGCTGTGACCTGAGTGAGTTAATGGGCAAGATGGAGTTTCATTTGCTAGTTTGGGAAGCAATGTTACTGCTTCCACATGAATAATTAAATTACATTTTACGACTCTTGGACACACAAACACTTGTTCAATAAGTAGCTGTGAATGCCAAAAGCAACATTTTCTCCCTGTCTTGCATTTTGTGCACACCCACAAACAAAGGTACATAATATTTCCGTCAGGGCTTCATTCACCTCTTTCAAGAAAGAAACTGTCACCAGAACTTAGTGCTTCTCTGATTTTTCCCAACCAGCCCACAAACTTGGCTGGTCTAGCTATGCTAAAATAATGTTTTTGTGTCTCTTCCTTGTTGGCAATTGGAGGGAGAGGAAAATCTGTGACACTAAAATGGTAGAGGGGGAAACATGGAGGAGGCCAATGACTGCAGCATGTAACACAGGAAGTAGATAAGAAGCCTGTAATTACAGAGAACAAGAAATCCAACCAAGTCGGGAGATATATAAGTATTCATGTGTGCATGAGAAAAAGGAATAAACTGATAGCGAGCAGGAGAAAAAAAACAGACAGAGAGGAAAGGGAGAGATATCTAAAAAGAGCAGGTGTGCTAACACAGAAGAGATCAAAAGAGTTCAATTGAAAGGAATAAGAAGACAGAAAATATATTGTACAGTGAAGTGAACAAAATAATTTCACAGAGCTGTAGAGATTAACTTATTATCTTCTCCACGAGAAGACAAATCGTATGTTCTCTTCTAGTCACTACTCTGACTGACATGTACCACTGTGAGTCTGGTGTCTTGTTGATTTATTCTATAAATTTACAGCTTCAGTTCTAATCAAATGTTATTGTTATTTCAAATATGGATTGTGGATAGATAGCATCATATGTTTCACAGATTTTCAAGTCTTCATAAATATTTATTTGAAATTGAACCATAAAAATTTACTTTCCCTTATAGCTTTTCCCAATATACCAACTTTGTTTGAGCTTTGAAATATTATGTTTTCAGATTTATAGTACTAATATTCCAAGAATTCCACTTAAAATTGATAATTTTGACTGTAGGGAAATGAAAGAATTATTTGTTAATCTGAAATATTCTAAATCTCCAAATTTGAGCATACATCATTTATACTGCTTAGAAATGTTTAACCAAGCTTTGGCATAATGTTTTAATGGGGTCCTTTGTGTTAAAAAAAAAAAAACAAGGTACAAAAAAACGTCTCTGAGGGCAGAAGAGCGCGTATACCCTCACCCATGTCACTTCAGTCTGATCAAGAGATTTCTTACCAATATCCATCTTTTTTATTTTTGTCTATAAAAAAAAATAGACACACTGGTGAAGCAACAGTTTATGTGCATTCCATTTCTCATTGAGACAACAAGGGAATCAGCTGTATCATAACACGCCATGATGATTAAACAATAAAGTGTTAATTATCAGTATTTCTTATGCACTGTATACTGTATACTAAGCCTAAGTCAGATGTGGAACCAGATGCACATAGTGGTGCAACGTCAGGAGCTGTCCATGCCAGGGTGTAGAGAAGAGGAGAAAGGAACTCTGGGAGACATTGCAGGGGTTTATCAAAAACACCCTCTTTGGATCTTGAGTGGGTTTATGTGTAGTAGCCATGTGGAGGGCAGCCATCTTGAATGAGTCTTTCATTTGCTGCATGTCATGTCTTTGTCTACCATCTCACTCAACGATGGCTGAGGAATAAAGAGTTTGTTCTTAATGGTGTTACAATCAGATGGACTGATGCGACTGTGGTCTGCGTAAAAACGCTGACATCAAACAACCTGCAGATAAGAGAGTCGATGTGTCTCAACCCAAAGCAGCGTCCGCGCTTCAGACAGCATGCGTGGACGAAGCAACGGCTGGAATTCATCTGTGACAGCTGAGATCATTAGTTGGATTTGTTTTGGCTAAACAAAAGACTAAGCAGCTTTGCCATCACTCAAGAGGAGGTATAGGGAGAGCCGTTGTTAAATATCAGCTGACATATTAGCGTCCCAAAGTCCCATCAATGAGCGGAAAAAGGCCTGCGCAAGGGAGACAACTATGATGAAGTGTTTTCTATTACCACCACAAGCAAAGTCAAGGTGCAAGGGATGATAAAGTGGCCAGCGCAGGCAGCAGCTGTAATGCACGAGCATGCCAGGTATAACATCAGAGATGAGAGGCTGCTCAAAAAAGCATCCTGGGTAATCCTGACGTAAGCTAAGAGGAGAAGAGCTCTGAGATTCCTCTTCTATGTCAGAAGATGAATTAGAGGGCAATTAGTCACCGAAATACCCCACTGTCACCGCCAGACACATTCATATACAGTACCTCTAGCCGTTTTTTATTTATTTTATTTTTTAGTTAACCTTTATTTATGCTCACATTCACACCTACGGGCAATTTAGGCTTGGTTTTTTGGAGGTGGGAGGAAGCCGGAGAGAACCCACACAGACACGTGGAGAACATGCAAACTCCACACAGAAAGGTCCCCAGGTGGATTCAAACCCACAACCTTCTTGCTGTGAGGCGATAGTGCTAACCACTACACCACCGTGCCACCACCACGTTTCCTGTAGGAACAGGGAACAACCGTAACACAGCAGAAGTGTTTTGTTCGTTTGGAGGAATGATTATCATTATCACCTTGGTTTTGCCGTTTAATTCTGGCATTATTAATGACAACGCAAGGAAGATCTTACTGTGATATACACTTATACAGAGAATAGATAAAAAAAAACAAGAATGTAATGTTTACTTTAAGACAGGAAAAATAGACTTAAACCTTTGTCAAAGGTTTGTTTATCACGAGATAGCTCCCTTTTTCATTTGAGTCACTTATCTCCACGCGTGACGTTATCTCACTTGCTTTAAAGCGTCGTACGTCACACTCCTTCCCACCTCTCATCAAGGTGCAGCACTGTTAATGCAGCAGTGACAGGAGTGTCTCTGGGTTTTGTCTGGTCGTACATGACGCTCCCTCCTTCAACAACAACAAACACCTTTCTTTTCTTTTCTTTTTTTCAAGTACGGCCTTGTAAGCATTGGACCATCAACCTCTGTCACATGACACAATGACGTTACTGCATTAAATGGAGTGGTTGATGATGAGGGGGAAGTGGTGAGGACAAAGAGAGAGATGACAAAAAAAAAACCAGGAGCAAGGTCCGTTTATAATGCAGTCTGGCTTGTGCATGTGTGTGTGTGTGTGTGTGTGTGTGTGGGAGATACATATAGACATTAAGACGTTTGTGCTTGTGTGTGTGTGTGTGTGTGTGTGTGTGTGTGTGTGTGTGTGTGTGTGTGTGTGTGTGTGTGTGTGTGTGTGTGTGTGGAGAATGTATGCTTCAGGGTTTGCGCTCGGGCGTCAATGTGCACATGTGAGCACACGTGCAAACCCGTGTGGGCGGCAGGGACACACGACAAGGCTCGGTTTAGCCCAGTTGTAAAACATGGTGATGAGAACTAGAGGAGCACGCTCATCACAAATGCAAAGGTTCAAAGACTCGGCCCTGTCTCATCATCAGAGCAGCAACACACACACACACAAAGGAAATGACCAACTGACCCCCCTGGATACACCAACACCAGCAGGCTGCCATGCACTGTACACGCTTTTCTTAAGAAACACCCCTTTTTCAGGAGGACCACACACGTCCCCTCACTTGTATTAATCACCCACACAAGGTGCACAAAAACAACCATTTAAATACTCTGCACAAAGGTGCTGCATTATCACACTAATATACTGTATGGAATTTCCCTTTATGCTTCACCAGCATGCATTGAAATGATCCATTTATGCTTCCTTAAGGTGTAACCATGTAATAAAAAAAATAAAAAAAATGTCATGTGCAAATGCAAATTAAGCAGGCTCAAAAGCTTATTAGCTACAGGATATTTTAACAGTCCTTTTTTGAATTAATACTGATTAAAAAAATTTGCATGTAGGTAAGGAAGAGAGGCAATGAGAAGTAAAGACATACCTTCTATCTGATGGAGATTCCACAGGAAGGGTTTTATTATTAATGACAGCAGGAAAATGACGTCTCCTTGGAATCGGGTTCTCCCAGTCTGTGAAATCTCCTGCTGTCTGCGAATGACTGCTTGTAGCGTGGAATAAAAGGGGAATTCATGCTACGATTTTTTCCTTTTTTTTTTTTTTTTTGACAGCACATACTCAGCTTATTGCAGCTATTGGCTGCTCTCCTCGTGTATTTTTACCCTCCTATCCTCCACCTGTTTGTACTGTGATAAAGACAAATCCATTTAAGCTACGTTTAACGTAGTTTTCTTGTATTCTCATTCACATTTTGTTGTGAAATCAACTACAAGAGGGGATTCTAAATGAGATTTATGCGCAGATCCATACAATTTAGACTTTTATCAATCCAGAATGATTAAAAAAAAAAGTATAATTGGTGTTGGTCTTCTAGAAATAAACTGCAGATGGGAGGTGTGATAAATCACGAAAAACACAGACGGTGTGTGTGTGTGGGGGGGGGGTATGACCTTGTATGCGCTGACGTCCCCCATCCTTCCCTCTGAATTGATGCGGGGATTCCTGATTCTATTTTTAGCCTCTCAGTCGTGGAGCCGTCCGTGGGCGGAGGAGAGAAAGGGAAGGGAAGCAGGAGGAGGGGAAGGAGAGGCAGCAGGGGATGGAGAGAAGGGAGAGAGGCGGAGGAGAGGAAGGAGAGGAGGATCAGACAGAAAGAGGAGGAGGAGGAGGAGGTGGGGGGGTTCCCATGCGGACTCCGGCTGCAGCAGCATCAACACATTGCTCCCCACTGTGAGGGCTTTGAATCGTGACCAGACAGCCAGGAAAAAACAGAAAAGGGAGCGCTGTGTCATTCTCTCCACGCAGGACGGTACTGCTTTCTTTCATTTAGCTGGATTTTTTATTTTACCATTTAAAATTTAAAATACCCTTGGCTTTTACTAGTAATTAAGAAAAATGGATTCATTCGACCTATATTGTCGAAAAACAACGAGATACAGTATTAGAATGCTGGTCAGGGAGTGTTCTCTAATTGACGTGCTGTGATAATTGCTCTCAGTTTTAGGATTCTAAAGGTATTTTCTCAATTTCTATCGGAGCACTTTCTCATTTAAATGCATGTCTCTATTTCCACAGATCATATTTATTAAATAGGTTTAAACGTGCATGCCTTACATCACGTCTATACCAAAATAAAATAAATAAAAAAAATACGCCTATGAATATACAGAAACAAAAATATATTTTAAAATATTCAACATTTATTGTAGTCTCTTATTGGGTTTTGTTGTATTTTTAAAAAAAAAATCTACAACAGTGTTACCTCCGTCTCTCCATCTTATATTTCATTACAACATGCATCCTATTAAAATTAATTCACACAATTATCACACAATTATCACACAAAATGAAATCACGAGGAAAGCAGGGCTTTAGCAGAGAGGCTTTATTATTTATCACCTGAGGACTATTTTTAGCGCCTGCTGCCGTGTTGGCGTCGCGGGTTTCCGGGCGCATGGATGACAGGTTTCCCCGTCAGCGCGGGTCACACGGCGGGGGGAGACCCAAGCAATCCAGACGTCAGGAGGGGGGGTAGGGGGGGTGGGCACACGACAAAAACAGAACACAGGCATCACAGAGGACTCCTCCAGCTGCTTGCATTATTCACACATGCACTTAATCAGAGGCATATAATTACCACAAGCAGCCAAAGCGCCACAGAGGAGCGTTTATATACAACTATAATGAAAAGAAAACAACAAATTGTCATGTAGAACATTACAGGTACAGTTGATGCAAAGCAAGACCATTCTTAACTATAGGCCTTGAGAGCGGCTGGATTTTCCATATTGCTTGTTGGTTATTATTGGTACTGCAGTCAGAGGAGTGTTGTTGTTGATTGATTTATTGTTTGTTTGTTTGTTTGTTTGTTTGTCTGTTTGCAGAATTACTGAAGAATTATAATAAGGTTTTCTGACATTTTTCAGAAACACGAATGGTACAGATACAGACGTGAACCTAAGATCAAATTAGATTTAATACCAATGTGAATCCAAATTCTAGGGTTGGGTTTTCACGGTTAATGAAAGTTAAACTATGGGAATGTAGCTTTTAGGTCCAACCGTAGGATTTGAGTGATTTTGCTTTTTTGGTTCATTAAGCTCTCAGTGTAGAGTATTTTCCGCACTATAAGGCGCACCTAAAATCCTTTAATTTTCTCAAAAACCGACAGTGCACCTTATATTCCACTGCTCCTTATATATTAAAAAAAGTTTTTAAAAAGGCCATTCATTACATGTGCACCTTATAGTCCAGTGCAACTTATTGTGTGGAAAATACTGTAATCACAAAAATAGATTTAACGGTTTTCAGCGGATAGAGCAACAGCATTTGCAATGTTTGCTGAATAAATAACTCTTTAAAATGTGTTTCTGAAAAAATAACTACCCCACCTCCGATTGAGGAACATCCAGAAATCGCTCATTGTGGCCATAAATAATTAAGGTTAACTCTAGTAAGAACAAAGCTACAAGGACTGTGGAAATGTAATGTAATGTTTTAGTATTCCTTACATTTTTAGCTATTATGTATTTTATGTCGCTACCTTCAGCAAAATGTTGGACCTCCTCTCTCCCTCCCTTTTTTCTCTCCTTGGTGGGGAGTAAAACCACTTTCACTGCTCTTGAAGGGCCATAATTGGCTAAACGCAGTGGGGGGTGTGCTTTAGCTTCTCTTTACTTTCAAAGTGGCCTCAAGGTGCAGAGAAGCAGCAGGTTTGTGTCGTCTGCCTGTTGTTCTGTCTGCCCTCCATCCACTCTGCATATACGTCTGGATTTCTACGTCCAGCCCTCGTGTTTGTCTTTCTATCCGTCGGTTTTTCCGTGTGTGCCTTGCCTGTCTGCATTTGTCTGACTAGATGTTTGTCTCATCTGTGTATTATTTAAATTCTATGAATCTTTGTGTTGCTGCATCTTCTCTCTGTCTTCCTCGCTGACAGCCTCCCTGTCCCTCACGTCTGCATGCTGATGTCTAGCACCACTTTGTTTGACTTCCTCCATTTTGCTGGATGTCTCTGCTCGACGCCTGCTGTATGCCTGCTGCTTGCTTCAATGCCTCTTTTCCTCTTCAGAAAAAAAGTAACAGAGGGCTCAGATAACACCATAAAAAGCCACAATGCTTAATTCACAGCACAACATGCAAAGGCATAATGTCTGTATGAATTTCTATAAATCTGGATAATTGAGAAGTTGAAGGAAACATAGAACAATATCACAATTATAACTACATATATAATATATATACTGATCTGATCCCTGAAGGGAAATTAAGAGCACACTCTAGTTAGTAAATACTTCAAATGCATGCATACACATTAGTTTGTACAGGCTCCTGTAACACACACACACACACACACACACACACACACACACACACACACACACACACACACACACACACACACACACACACACACACACACACACACAAGGGGGCCTGTAGGCATGCAGGGGGACCTTGCTCAAGGGCGCCTTGGCAGTGCTCCAGACGTGAGCTGACACCTCCCACTGTCAGCTCACACTTCGGGTATTTTTTGTTTGTTTGTTTTTTTGGGCGGGAGCAGGAATGGAACCACCGATCTTTTGAACATCCTAATATCTTTGACCTAGAATTGGTTGTGGGTAGATTATTTTTTTCTTTTAATTTTACTGTACTAACCTCCATAGGGAAATTATTAATCCACTCAAGCACACATTGTTAGTCAATCTGATTTAATTCATTCTGACTCATGGCTAATGTTATCTTGATCATCTTTGTATGACCAACTATATTCTCTTATCAGATTGTCTTAGCATTCAAGGATTATGCTGACATTCTACATTTTATTGTTTTATTTTTCACCAAAACCTTAAGGCTACTTATGATATGATAGATATAATATATCAGTTTTGTCATTGGAGAGTTTGGTTTCTTCAGTGTAACTCATTTTAAAAAACAAAATATTTTTGACAACACATCTATAACATAACTGGTTAATAACTTACTAAAATCAATAAGTTAAACTGGTTATTAGTTGACTGAGGGGGAAAAGTGTCTTCCAGGCTGCTGTGCTTTGAGACTGTTGTTGTGTTGATCATGGCCCAGACAGATGTGCTTGCTATCCATCAAGCCACAACATACTCCATGTGTCACTAACACATTATTTCCCAATGGGGCTGCCTCTCTTTAAAATGTGTCATTTTATTGTTCTGATTCTTCTCTCTTCTCTGGGGAGTGGAATATGATTTCACAGAACATTAAGTGGATGGGATCTAAGGGAATAGTGTGAGGACTGGGAATAGTGGTGGTGAAAATCGGTGGCGATCTGGCCCAATTACGCCCAACTACCTCCTCTTAAGCCCTCCTCCACTTTCACCCCCCGCCCCCACTCCCATGCTCTCTGATGGTGGGTGACTTTCATGGAGTATGAAGGACGAAGGAATACTCCTCCAAACATAATCCGCCTGACTTTGGGAAAAAAGGGATTAGATTTGCTGTAGTGTGTGAAACCATGCAAAGAAGCACACTTATGTTTAGCCCCGTATGTCCTTTGCAAAGACACAGTTAGAGCAGTCAGACATGGCATAACATGAGAGGGGCGAAGCCCTGTGGTCATAAATCAAAGCACAGCACCGCTGTCAGTCTATAATGATGACTCTTATGCTGACAATATGTTTTACCATAATTATAACATGATCATCTCTTGTCTTTTAAAAACACGAGGAGCTCAAATAAAACAGAAAAAAAAGTGATAAAGGGAAACCCACTGAGTTTCATGCAAGGATGAAGGACCTGGATAAAGAAAGAAATGCTCTAAACACACCATTCAAAGGACGGGCGACTGTGACTCTTGGCGTCACTGTTGTGCAGGAACGGTAGGGAGCGAGAGCGGATGAGTCCTGCAGCGACAGCACATGCCCCCTCCTGCATACTGGGCACGGCACCCGGGCAAGCATAGAGTGATTGATAGGAGTGCCAAGACAACATCTCATCAGGGGCCCGACGCACAAGGGGGACCTAGCAAAGCAGTGATGGACGACACACAGAAACTACATAAAAATCGAACCTGGCATATATAAGACATTCCCAGCTCCCTTTCTTAACCTGTAATGTATGGTGATAGAAATTTGTTCTGCGATCCATTGTTACAGACAGTGATGGATGCCAAGAAGAAAGAGAGGGAATGGGGAAGAGGAGAGATGGTAGGGAAAGGGGATGATTCATTTGTGTGTGGGGTAGGGTTGTAAAAGTGTTCAGTGTTGAGTGTTTTGCTCTTGTTTGGTTTGTGGCTCTCATAATGTTAATGTGAAGTCATTTAGTATGATGTGTACATGAAATTGTTTTTCCAGTGACTCAGGATGAGAGCCCAGCCTATTTTAATATGATGTATTTAACTTCAAGTCATGATTTTCTCTTCATTTTACTCTGAAGTATCTCTATTTACAAGATCAACAAGAGGGTGAAAAACAATATATCACATTTTCAGGTGCTTTTGTGCCAAGACTGGATAATGCAGTTTTGAAATAGTTGAGTGTTTTTGTGAGTTAACAGCCAAATCTGTAACACTGTATAAGAAAACTTTTAATACCCAGAGCACATGTGTTTTTTGTTGTATGATGTACCATCACATGTCATACTCTTTACAAAACATGCACAGAGATGCTCTTCATAATTTATTATCTATTATCTAATTATAACATGGATTAAATCAATTCTAAGGTAGCTTTGCATTTGCATTTAATTCCTCAAATAAAGTCCCTTTCTATTTAAGTAATTAGCAAATGAAAATGGTGTTGATTTTATTTTTATTATATTATTCTTATTAATCATGGGTATAATAACTATTAGTAAGACTCACATATTGCACTAAGTCACCAAATATGTCTGTAAAATTATTTTATAAGTGTTTTTTAACAAATAACTGTTTGTAAATAATTATGATGTCTGTATTTATTCTGTTTTCACATCTCAGGTCTGCACATGCCCTTCCATGTGTGAGCTGATTATTGCTTGTTATAGCAGACTCATGCCTGTTTGTGCGCACAACAATACGGACCACCTCGGTGCACTGTTAGTCAAATGACTTGCACAAATCTCCCAGAACCTGATGAATATTAGATGGGAGTGGATAATACCTGGAAAGGGGAGGTCTCCCCCCTCCGTGGCAGAAGAGGCTCCACACTCAGCAGTGAAGCGCTGCCCACCGAGACCAAACCCAAGATGTTGAGAAGACTCCTTTGCAGCTGTGAGCAGGGAGCTGTATAATTGCAGGTGGATTTCATGTAACTTGGAAAGTGACAGGAAGTGTGGCCATGTGAGAAATTGTATGAGCCCGTATTTGTGAAGTTATATGGCAGAGAGTAAGAGAGAGAGCTGAGAGAGAGTAATATTCATCTGCATCTATCATAATAAAACTCCAAATGGGTTTTACAGCAGTCATGAAGTGATGGGTCGTATTCCGAAGCCCAGGCTCAGAGAGATTTTGTGTATATGCATGGCTGCCTTCTGAACACAACCTGAGCATATGAAGGGCACACATTCAGTTATGCATCTTATTTTAAATGACTGAATATGAAATTACTTAATATATATATATATATATATATATATATATATATGTCATCGGAGAGCTTTCCCATTGTGTCGAGTCAGTCCTTTATTTAGACACTGACTGAAGCTCCTGCTGGAGATTCAACTCAGAAACTGAGAAAAAGATCAAAACTAGAATCACATATGACAAATTTATTTAACATGACGCATTTAAAATTTGATTGCACTTGATTTACGTTAATATCAGTATGAACTGGACATGCTGATCTTATCTTATCGTATCTTATCTTATATATTACACTGTTTGATTTTATATGTTCAAACTCCTTTGCAATTCTTTTCTGAAAAATTTGATCTTCATTCCTTTCAAACTTTACAACTAAACATCTGAATGTCAATGAACAGACATAAACCCAGCCGCAAACACATCATTGTTAAAATAAAAATGCTACGCTCAGACATCTGTAATATAAGGGGTGCATTCTAAACTATATTCATATTCAAATCCTCTGACAGTAGACCTCACCTTTTCAAAGAGACTGTCAGGGCTCCACTCTGAATACAAAAGATTGGGATAACCTTTTTAGCATATCGGAGGATCTACCCAACAGATGGCATGGATTATATTCAAGGCTTGGCTCAACTGCATGACGGAAATGTCTGACACAGGAACCTCTCGTTGTGCTGTTTGCCACTCGATGCATGCTATAATCAAGAATAAGCATTTACCTGATCTCCAGGAAAGTTTCTCTTTGGACACACTCCAGCAGGTCACAGTTTTTACTTTTAGTAGCTTTTTACTTTCTCAAAAATTATATTCTAAGACTGATTTCATTTGCAGTGTCTCAGAGTTGTTGCCAAAATACTATATTTTCATACATTTTGAATTACTTAATGCCTTTGTAATGAATCACCGACATCCTACCCTTACATCAACTATGGCTGAGCAACCAGCCAGATTCATTACCAGTCTAATTCCTGTAAAGCCTTAAAGTTGGCGCCAGAGCCACCAGTGTTTCTATGGTATAAAGTAGCTACTGGAAAATGCATTAGTTGATAAGATGGACTACCTTGCATAATGTTACTTAAACAGTGGAGGTTAACAGGGTAGTCACCCATCATGTTCAAGGTTATATGAACACGTAGGAACCGACTAAAAGGCAAATACAGTAAAGTCACAATTTCAGCTCAAGCAATAATGGAGCTGAAACAACTTTTATGTCTGTATGTTACCATAATGAAGTAAATAAAATTTGAGCATGCATACAATGAGGTGGTATCCTCATATATTAACAATACCATATTTATTATAGGAGTAGGAAACATTAATTAAAAAATGTCAATGCATTACTTGCAATACTCTTTAAAAGCAAGTTATATTACTATTACTCGATAACAAGTGTATTTTTGAACTTGTTTGTTTTATTTATCAATCAGTCCGAAAAATTTAGCCCGCCTTGAGAATGAAGTGAAGATGTAGACTGATTATATTTAGTCAGCAAGACTTTGGCCCATTGACTCTTCAGGGACATTGTGATAGAAAGACATCTACCCTGAGGACCAACAAGATAACCTCAACATTGGTGACCAGACTGGTGGTGGCTGAGGACTACTTCAACTGATGCGGCTGATGAAATTGAAATTGGTGAGTCTATGATGAATTGGTATCTCAAATGACTGCAGGAGATTAACACTAAGCTCACCTGACAGGTGTGAATTGCAGGAGAACTCATTTATGGTGATAGTAACGTGAGAAAGATGCAGACATCACTCTCCAACATTCAGAAAGTAATGGCTATTGGTCACAGGACGAAAAGTACAACCAGTCTCTGGGAAATGTAGGAAGGTTTTCTAACTCTAGCACTTCTAGAGTGTATCCTTGTTACCAGCTATGAGGCATTTATCAGGGCACAGTGATATTTTATTTGTCATTTTAAAGCCAATATTTTAATTTACATTTCCGTTAATATCATTGTATTGGGAAATCCAGAGTAATGTACAACATTCATTCATTCATTCATTCATTTCTCTTCTTATCGCTTCATTCATTTATGATTCATCTTTTTATCCACTTCTTCCGGGTCATGGGGGTTGCTGGAGCCAATCCCAGCTGACTAACAGGTGAGAGGCGGGGGACACTCTAAACGCAAAGCCAGTGCAGCGCAGAGCCACACAAAAGACAAACAACCACTCACGCCTACTTCACTTCACCTGATGTGCATGTTTTTGGAGGTGGGAGGAAGCTGGAGAAACCCAGGGGGAACCCACACAGACACGGGGAGAACATACTAACTCTGCACAGAAAAAGGACTCGAACCAGGCACCTTCTAGCTGTGCGGCAACAGGTAGAAGGTGCAGTCAAATTAATTTTGCAACTCTCTCAAGTTTTAATCAGATTTCACTGAACAGCGTTTAAAACATTCTTATGACAACAGGATCTATTGTGAAAGTATATGATCCACTGGTTTCGCACTGTTTTACAATTACATGGTATGTCTTTTATTTCAAATATGTATAATCATAAAAGACTACATTTATGCACATTAACATCAAACAGCTGAATTTGATGTATTGATTAATATCTTTGATTTATGTATTTTATTCTTTTATGGCTGTTATGCAGACCCCCTCTCCTTCCCACATGACCACCTAGTTTTTGCAGACTTCATACTTTCATCAGGCTCAAAAAAACCATCAGCCACCACCACCATCAATCTCTTGAGTCGATTGAGTCGATTCCTGACATGTACTGTATGTTTGCCTTTAATTTAATCTTTCCTTATTGAGATGTTACAGGTTTGAAATGTAGTGTTATTCTATTTTGATAAACGGTGACAACAACAAAAAACCCTAATTTCACCCCATGTTTTTTAATACTCTCAATAAATTAAAGGACATGAAACTGAAAGAAGGAAGTCTGAAACCTCAAACGTACTGATATGAGCAATGGTTAGCCCCCACACCACACCCCCCCAAAAAAAAGACTTTACTTCGTCCAATGATTGAAGAGAAATACACAGGGTGATGGAGCTCCTGCATTGCGTATTGATGAGAGTGACTGGATAGGATGACAGCGTAAAGTGAAACAAGAGACCTTTTCAGAATGAGGGAGGGTGGAGGTGACAGTGGTGGCTGTGGTGGAGTGATTTAGCATTTCAACATTATCAGTTAAAAACCCTGGCGGGGGGGGGGAGCAGGTCTAGAGCCCCGAGGTCAGCCTCACCTTTTCTTATTTACCAAGTGTGAGGAGGGAAGACTGAATAACGTGGAGATGAATGGAGAAAAAGAGGAAGTGGAGGGGTACACTTCCAGGAGAAATTTAATTATGTATAGCGGGGCAACCAGAGAAAAAGTGAGGAAGAGGAATGGCTGGAGAGGAAAGAGGAGAAGACCCATTAAGCATTTTGGGACAGGTGGAGCGGAGGATGAGTAGGAGGAGGAGGTTCAGTCTAAAAGCAACTCAGAAGCAAGAATACCTGCAGGAACTTAACCAGAATGTACATTATTGTTTAGGGTAATAAAGAATCTCAAACTCCACACTAGCACGAAGCTAGGCTTTAACCCCATTAAAGACAATTTACTCATTGAAGTGTACACAATTTTATACACTAATATTTTTTCCTTTGAAAAAAAATGTTAGGAACCTCCCAATCATGATGTAAATTTGGGGTTAAAATGCTGGAGATAGTTGATCTTTATATTCCATTCCCAGGAAGTCAAATTGTCCTGGAAATGATGCTCGTCCAGAATATTAATACATCTAACTTGTGCTGTACCTGTTCTTTCTTTTACACCTGTCATGATCATGTGACCACTCCTCAAGTGTACATTTAGTAGAGTGTGTGTATGTGTGTGTGGGGAGGGTGACCCCTGAACCATTAAGCCTCCATATTCATTAATGGCTCCACTTACAGAAAGTAACAGAGAGGCAGTGTTTTAATTTCTTAAAAAGCTGCAGCACTCCGCTGAGATATTGTACCTGCTATTGTTGTACTCCTCTGTGCTTACATATCCTGCTGAGTCACATGCAGAAACACACACACACACACACACACACACACACACACACACACACACACACACACACACACACAGAGTGTGACATTGAAATAAAGGCCAACGTGCCCAAAAAACTCTGACAGGGACAACTTGTATGCAGTCTCTCAAACACACATAAACATTTCCAGCCCCCGTCTACTGTATGTGTCTTCATCAAAACGATTGGGGTTGGGGGGTCGGGACACTTGAAGTCATACAACTTAATTTTGATTGGCTGAAGTGTATTGACTGGTCTCTTCCTGTTCTCACATGTTTTTAACAACAGTAACATCGAGCCAACAACAATGCAGTAATTGTTTGTGTAAGAGGGTCATCTTCTTCATCATCTTCAGATTACCACCGCTGTATCCGCCGCAGCGGGTCACGGGGAGCCGGAGCCTATCTCGGCGGCATAGGGCGTGAGGCGGGGGACACTCCGGGCACGACGCCAGTGCACCGCGGTAAGAGGGTCATAAATAAATAAATACCTTTTGCTTGCCAAATGTAATCAATACATAATTTGATAATGCAATGAATAACCTAAATAGGGATTAATAGTTTCCTGCTCTTTACGTTCTTTAACTCTCTAACATTTTATTGCACGCCAATAAAAATCCTCTCCCAGATTGCCACAGCAGCATCTTTATGTTGTACGACAGCGGAGCAGTGCGCCACACAGGCTAAACACTCCCACCGCAAAGCGTTTTGTCAACATTGCATCACCTACAAACAGCCGAGTCACGCACCGGAGCATAGAGGGGTGGGATGGAGGCAGGGGTGGACTGACAGAAACAAGGTGCAATAGAGAGACTGGAGCAGCTGGGCCTGTCGATCGCCCGTCTCTCTGTCTCTCTCTCACACACACACATTCTCTCTCACTCACTCATACATGTTTCATCTTTAGGAAGTCTCTCTTTACATTCCTGTCAGATTTTCTGCCATGTGCAACAGGTGACGCTGTACAATGCAAAAGGGCCAAAGGATGAAGGTTTACTTTGTGGACTTTGTTAAGCATCCAAGAGATCGCACATGTAGAAACACACAAAACAAGCAGAGTCCTTGTGTCTGTTTCAAACATACGACCATGACTTCATGCATCAGCATAAGAGCGGAGCAGTCAGCATTAAGCCGTACGGTGGCATGACATCACACTACGGTTAATCCCAGGACAACAACCAGGAGACAAAGGAAAAAGGCACAAAAAAAAAAAATCCCTTTTTTGGTTGCCTTATTATTGAGAAGCCCAGCGAGGGTATATTATTTATACTTAAAAAAATATAAATATAAAGTACAGCAGTAGTATATTATTTATACCTAAAATATATAAATATAAAGTACAGCAGTAGTATATTATTTATACTTAATCAAATAGAGAACAGATCAACCTTTCCAATATGTCATCAAAGAAAAAGAGCAAAACTGTTAAAAACGTGTCTGACAGCACATTGAATGCGGTGGCAAAAACAAACTGGATTTTCTGTTATTCAGTATACAATTGTAAACATCTCATAATCTCTGCTGTGCTTTACTTTCAGCCATGCAGCTGCAGAACCCATGCCTGCAGTAGGTTTACTGGCCGCCGTCGCCACACTGCCCTCCACCAGCTCAACTCTATTAGTTCAGCTTCACCACCTCCCAGTGGCCCCAAGGTTGTGGCAGAGTGCTAGTTAATGTCTGCATGTGTGTGTGTGTGTGTGTGTGTGTGTGTGTGTGTGTGTGTGTGTGTGTGTGTGTGTGTGTGTGTGTGTGTGTGTGTGTGTGTGTGTGTGTGTGTGTGTGTGTGTGTGTGTGTGTGTGTGTGTGTTGTTCGTTGCATGTGTTTCTATTCTTTCATTGGACACATTAAGTGGATGTAATGCCATGCATATGGAAGACCGTATCAGCAGAGAAAGTAACTAAAGGAGATGAGGTAATAATTGGCTTCGGTTCAGAGGCCAAATGCTATTAAAATGTTATAAAACATGTTTTAGGAAAGTAGAACACATCACACACTCACAAAAGAGAACTGACAAACCCAAAGATCTTTGTTGGTGACATTCTGAATGTTCTACACTGAAATTCATTTTTACCGATGCAAACATAAACTGCACGCTGGGATAGGTTTTCTGGCACAGCTCCAAAAGAGCTTTATCCTAATAATGTATGAGTCTCCATAAGATAAAGGCATTCTGTAATTTATAAGATAGGATGCTGCATGTTTATGATGATTAATATATCTTGAAATGTGTATATATATATATATATATATATATATATATATATATATATTCATATTTTATTATTAAAATGTCTGTATTGTATGCATTTCATCAAGTAACAAAGCTGTATTGTTGTGCTCCTATACCACTATTCCTCCTTGGAAAATAAGATCTAATAGTGACACCATCCCAAGTCATACAAAATGTAGATGTGAGGTCCTTTGATGGTTTTCCACCGCCCTGGTCCTGTGGGAGCCGCGTCTAATCACATGAAAATCCTGAAGCTGTCAGCGTCCAGTCAAACATAAGCATTGTCAAGGAGAGAAGAAGACAGACCCGTCACATCACAGTAGGAGACAGCGGATGGCAGGTGGAGGGAAAAGCAAGACGTGTGATGCAGGGGATGATTGTAGGGCCCTCAAATTATTGACTCGGGTTGAGTGGGAAAAAATGCAGCAGTAGAGATGTTCTTTATCTATTTCAGAACATTTTGTTTCAAACATGAACACATGCATCCAGCTCATGCTGTGTGTGTTTGTGTATTCAAATGACATTATCGACTCAAAGAGGATGAACACGAAGTCCCAAGTGAAGGAAACTAGAAGAAAGCTGCAAGATCAAAATTTAACATCAAATCCAAGTCCACACATTCACATGTACAATAACCACATGTCGTCATTACGTTTAGGTTACTTATATGTTCAGTGGGAGATGAAGTCGAGGTTAAGTGAGCGTTAAGTGCATTACAAGGTTAGTGAAAAAAAATCAGATATTATTTAATATTTGCAACAAAATGTGGTGTTCAAACAGGATGGAAGGAACAGATTCTTACACCCCCCCAATACTTTGTTTGTGGTATGGCAAGAAGTATGAACGAAATAAAGATAAACATCCACATCAGAGAAAATGAATGTGAATAGTGTCAAATTAATAGTTCATAGTATTTTTAAACCTAACACAGTCCTTATCCTTGCAATTAAAAACTTGTTTGTAATTGCGAAATCTGTTTTTAATTGCCCAAACACACACACACACACACACACACACACACACACACACACACACCGGATATAATGTAGTGTTGGAAACAAGAGCACTGACTGCCGTTTCATTTACATGCAAATTGACACCCACCAGTCAACCTTACACTCACTCACCTGCCTGGCATGCGTGTGTGTGTGTGTGTGTGTGTGTGTGTGTGTGTGTGTGTGTGTGTGTGTGTGTGTGTGTGTGTGTGTGTGTGTGTGTATGCCCATCCCATGTGTTTAGACATGTGTATTCATGCTGCTCCGCTGGCACTCAGTGAAGCTGCTAACCTGTCCGATTTACTAAAAAATAAAATAGGAAATAAAGAAATACAAAGACAGAAAGAGAGATTTCATTTGGAAAATCTGTTTTTTCAGACTGTCAGTTGACTAAACAGACATGAAGAGGAGCCCGTTTAAGCCCCCCCCCCCCCATGCAGGCCCTGGGTAATAATGGACTGAGGCCTGTAAGTATCCTCTGATCAGATTTCTCCTCTTGTCACATGGAGATAAAGGATCACTTGAAGTGATTGAGCATTTCATATTAATGAGCTTTGAGGGTCTGATCATCAATTGAGGGAAAATGTGGTTGAAATGCAGCTGTAATGACTGAACCTGATACAGTAACATTGAAATTACACCCTGGAGTTGGCAGACTGAGTATGTTTTCTACTGTTGACAAACGATAAGTGCTTCTGTCAGATGAGAAACCCTGCAGAAATTATGTCTGTCGCCTCCTGCTGGTTGAAACAAAATACTGCATCACATGCAGGAAAGCACGTGTACCGTACGTGTTGTACTTACAGTATGTATATCTAATGATTTTAATAAGAGCAAGGTCTTCATTATTGAAAACTCTATATATATTCTTTCGGTATATGTTTGTCTGTGGAGATTTTTTATGTTCTTGTGCATCCCACTAAAATATTACTCTTTATGAATATATTTTAGAATTAGTTCTTTGCAGATTTATTAAGTTGAAATCACATTTATAAGAAAATTACAAACCTGCAAAATATTGCATGTCACCGTTTCATGCGTGACAGATAGTTTCACACCCTTCAGTGTCAAAATAACAATTGAATTAATTGCTTTCTTTCATTATAAATGATGCTTCATTTGAACTCAAGAATGAAATAAATGGTATTAATGTTTAAAAATTCTGAACTCAGTTTGCTCAATGCAGCCGGTGTACATTGTCAGAGTATCTTACCATCCATAGATGAAAACCTTCCCAGTAAAATAATCTGCTCATTATTATTACAATTTGAAAATAATCTCGGGGTGTTTTGCCTGTTTTTGTAGGAGCTAAAACCAATTATCCAGAAACCAATTGTACTTACAATACAATCCATCCCTGCCCAAATAAAACCAATTAACCGATCAGCCACTCTAGGCTGATTCCATTTGCTATTAAGAGTCATTTAGTGAAGACAGCAGCATAGAGTGGCAGATAATCAGCAACACATTTGATTATCCATTGAGAGAATTATACACTCAGTGCAAGAAAGTGGCCAGTTTGCAGAGATTATGCCTGTTGTTACGGAGCTGAATGGCCTCAATCCGGTTTAGCACTACATCAGAGGGAGCACCACCATGGCATTACTCAGGCCTTGGTCTTGGACTTTATGTGTGTGTGTTCAAATATAAGTGTGAGCAGAAAAATTACATGCATCACACATTTAATGTAGCTGAATTGACCCATTTACAATTTCATGGCTCATTTTTCAGCAGGTTTAAATATTCTATTAATTAACAATAGAAAAACATAGCTGGTTGTCTGAGAGTTTAGAACTTGGGACTTGGTTTGCTTTTGGATGATTTGCTGAATTAATCTAATATTGAAACTGTGTTATGACAGATGAGTCACAGTAAATATTGTTCTTATATTTATATTCAGTTGCCACCATGATTTAGAAGGTGTATTTTAATTCCAGTCTGAAATGAGCAAAATGTACAAAAGTAGCACAAACAAACTTTCACTACATTTATTCCGAGTCAATAAAATATATTTCATAAGAGAGTAAAAAATATATAAATTGTATTTTATAGATGCAGGAACTTGCAGGTGACACGGTCACATGATAAGTACTTGAGAAGTATGAGAAGGTGACAAAGAAGACATGTCTCGCTCTTGTTCGTCATCACAATTGCCGCCTGCAGTTGCTGTTTGTTTCCTTATTCTCCCAACAAGGCACTCTGTTATTACTGAAATGCACATACTGTAATAGTGTCTGAAAGCCCCTTTTCATAGCTTCCAGGGGCAGTTTTAATCATTAAAATTGCACAAACTTGCGAGGAATTGTGGTAATTTGAAATACACGTGCAGATAGGTGTGACCCCTTGGTAGTAAAAAGGTTTTTAAAGCAAATGTTCAGCCTTGTTGAAGGAAAAGTTTTTCCTCATCTCAAGCTCAAGAATACTAAGTCATTTTTAGACAAAACTTGGCCTGGCCTTGAGAATTCTCAGAAGAGATGTTCTGAGACTTGCTGAAACCATTGAGACAAAACAAACCACGGTTCTTTGGAGATTTAGATGTTGAAATTATTGTCAAAACATCAGAATATTGTTATTTAACTAAGCTATTTTCTATTTTCTCATGAGTTGCTTTTGCCCTTTCTTTTGACAAACTTTGAGGGATGGGATATAACAGGACCAGAGTCAGACTGGCTAAACGAAATCAAGGAAAGTGACGCAACTGTTCACACTCATGTTCACCCCTGGGCTGTCATTCATTACATAATCCTGTCAGAGGTGATGGTTTCATATTTTCAGCACAGATGATAAAATGAAAGCTGACATGTTAATGTACTTCAGGCTATGCTTGGTATTTTAACCTCTGATAACGATATCCCAAAATTGTTATGCTAATTAAAATATATATTTAGTCTTAGAGCAGGATGTCCAATTCAAAACATTCATACTCTTACCTTTTCTGTTTTCTGTTTTATTGAGTGCCTTGTGCATTTGCTTTGGCTCAGCTGTTATAAAAGGAAATAAGTTTGCCAGTCAGTCCAGACAATGCCTCTAATAGAAGTTATCAATGTGTTTCAGCTCCCCAATGTGATATTTTTGTTGTTTTATACATGGCCCACCTTTACTCCCAGTTTCATCATCATCCAAACAAAGGTTTATGTGTAACTGCCAAAACAGTCCAAAAAGAAAAACATTTATTTGATGTTCAAAAACAGAGAAAAAACCATCTTGACTTGACCCATTTCTCAAAATCCTTTCCAAAATGTTAACAAGTTTATCCTCAGTTCATGTGAAACCCCTCTACCATGTTTCATCAAAATCTGTTCAGTATGCTTTTGTGTAATAATCTGAAAAGTCAACCAAACAAAAAGCAAATAGCATAATTATTTCTTCATTGTACATAATTAGTAAGTTCATGCATTAAATGATTTTATTCAGGTCGATGAGTTTTATCTTTTCTCCAAGCACTCTTTTCTCTGCCTGCCTGACTGACTGACTGTCTGTCTGTCTGTTTATTGATTTGTCCCTGACTTCCCTCTAGACTGCATTCTCTTCCATTCAGTCCAGTCTGGGTCACCTGACATCAACAGAATCCCTCAGTGTCTCTGAATAATTCAAGTGAATGCTGACGACACTGTTTAAGTATTGGCATCTCACCCATTCCCTTATCCTGTAATGCTATTAGACAGGAAGCACCATCCCTCAAATGAATTAGGTAAGTGCCTGTTAATAGTTTGAGTCTGGAAGGAGGAGGACAAAAATGTGGAACGATTATGTTAATAGTTAAGATAACACATGAGGCATATGAAGTTTTAATTGATCAAGATATTTCCTTTGTTTTTCTGAAGTGCACTGAGAACAAATTTATATTTTAAGATGGAGCAAAATCTGTTTTATGTAGTGTCTAGTTTTCAGGCAGTCCTAGAGTTTTTTTGGTTGGTCAAACATTTTGCAGGGTTTGTATAAAACAAATGTTATTTTATTAGCAATTTTTTAAACAACAGAATATTTGTTGTACCTTTACTGTTGCAGTCACTGGAAGTATTTCAACCTGTGATTGCACATAAAACCTTTGTAAGATTTTGGAGAAATTTCATCATAAACCTAAATCATTGTCATTTTTTCTCCAACAACTATGGATTATGGATTACAGTACAAGGAATTAGCATTACCAATGTCATAACAATGATTTTCTCTCTGATCACAGTCAATATAATGAGCAAGTCTCTCTTTGATTTTTTGTATGTTTCACACAGGCCGTGACAAGTTGTGAAGTGTCACAGGTATCTGTTGTAAGTCAGAGGTCTCTATCTATATAGCCACATTAAATCACAAGCACAGTTTGTTGAGTGGGTTTTGGAGCTGGTATTGATCCTGATGGATTAATTTGTTTTCATTTGAAATGCTTCTTTTCTCCCTGTTTAAACCAGTGGACTAAGCACAACAGCTCCGGGCAGAATAACCTATACTTTTTACCTTCCAGAGCTTTTTCTAATACTGTAATATTATTTTGTTCTTTTAATGATCTTAACAGGGGAAGCTAAGCGCATCCAGCAGCACAGCACAGTTTGGTTTTAGTCCAAAACTGGACCATGCTTGATCCTCTAGAGATGAACAACCTGGAGCTCAATCCTCAGTAACTCCAACAGGAGATCATACCTACCTGTGTGGCTATTATTAGCACCTGTATAAGAACTGAGCATGAAAAGAGCTGTACCTCAGGTGAACTGCTTGAAAACTCTACCAGTTATGCAGTAAATTGAATGTCACCAAAGAAAGTAGTCTGCAAGAACTTAAAACAGACCTGGTTGTGTCTGCCACAGAAATAACACAGAACATGATTGACTCTTGCCCTTGTCTGACCAAGCAGAAGGCATAAGTGCAAATCCCGGTAATCCTTGACAACAAAATTACACTCATGCTCTTGATCGCTGCTGATGCACCCTCTGCTGGCTTTT
Organism: Antennarius striatus; assembly: GCF_040054535.1. Classification (NCBI taxonomy): domain Eukaryota; kingdom Metazoa; phylum Chordata; class Actinopteri; order Lophiiformes; family Antennariidae; genus Antennarius; species Antennarius striatus. The sequence continues at coordinate 15,671,114 of NC_090793.1, forward strand.
TTCTCCCGTCACGCTTGTTGCGTGATGAGAGTGTGCCTCTGCACTTCACTGACACGTGATGAATGGCACATGGCAGAAGGTTGCCTCTCTGATCTTCAGCTTTTCTCAGGTGCATGGGAATTTTAAACATCTTGTATATTTATTTGTATGATTTTATGCTTCAGCTTGAAAAAGACAATGACAACAGTGTGGTTTATACTGGCCAGAGATTTTACAAAAGATTGAAGATGACTGATGTCAGACTGTCTCGTGTGGAACGTGAAATAAAATATAAGAGATTGTGAAGAGTAGTTCATTAACGGCACTTTTGTTTAACTTTAACATTATTTTGCTAATAATGCCACCACTTGACTTGTCAAATATTTATTTTATTTTCTTTAATGACAGCTGCAGCTAGGAGCTGTTTTTATAAAGAGAACATACACTGTCCAGTGGAGCTTCTCGTCCATATGACTGAGGAGACATCACCCAAAGCATGCAAACGGCTCCTACTTTAAAGCTGAGGCGTGAGGATTATCTCCCCTGGCCTCCATTTCATCCTTTATTATTATATATTGTTTATCTTATATCACATAGGCTCAGAATTGGAGGCAGATGGGGTTTTACTCTTTCTAGACCCACGGGTGACAAGGCCATTTTGGGTGACCGAGGTCAATAGTTGGCAGCTTTGCTCAGTCAGTTTGCCTCCTGTTGGGTCGATACTGCATCTCCTCCTCATCAGACTCATCTGGCTGAGGTTCGCAGCAGCTGTTGCATTTGCGCTTCAGACGTTTTGCGAGTTGGAAGGTGCGCTCCGTGTTTGAAACTCTGTATTCCTGTTCCTTCAGCTTGGCATAGTAATCGGAAAACTTGTTGAACAGAATAGAGATGGGCATGCCATTGAGGATGATTCCAAAAGAGATGCAACCAAATGCTACACAGCGGCCAAGATAGGAGATAGGGACAACGTCACCATAGCCCACAGTAGAGATGCTCACCTGTTGGATGAAAAGAGTACAGTCAACCGGTTTTGTGTGTGGTGCCCCTAAATAACTATGAAAAGTGTTTGTATTAACAAAGAGTATCAAATAAATCTTCAGGAATGCACTGCCACACTTTCTATCTCTCCAATGCAATCAGTGTGTCTGGCCACAAATGAGACGCATTACATCGTATTAGAGGGGATTAGACACATAGAAGTTAACAGCTGCCACCAGATAAATGAAGAGCAAATGTTTCTAAATGAGAATGCAAAAAATAAAGACAGCCCCTGATGATGAACAAGTACTCTAGTATATTAAAACAAAATGACTAACATTTTATATTGTAATTATGCTGAAAAATAAAAAGATTTCAGAAGTAATAAATCTTTATTTAGCAGAAAATAAAGTTTAAAATGTATTCCTGCACAATGCCTGCTCAAAGGGCAAGTTACTTACTGCATATTCTTCTATCTGCTTTTTGGCATATGCAAATAAAAAAAGGTCTTCTTTCTTATTCTATTTCTTTGGAAGTCTAAATACATTTTAACTCTAATTCTGTATTAAAACCGCAACTGTTTACAGGTGAATTCTGAATTTTCTTGCCTTGTCAAATGTATCACACTTGTTCAAGCCAAACATTAATTAACACAACAAATTTGTATTCATGAGAAATTTCCTTCTAGATTCATTGCTCGATACAGTCACAGCTGTAGCACAGAACCTGACTCTGCCTTGCATTGTGCATGTCTGTCTTGGTCTGACTAGGCAGGCATCACAAATCCCAGTAAGTGTAATCCTTGGCAACTGAGATTCACCGTACTGCTTGATCATACAGACACTCTCCCTACTGAGCGCCTGTTCTATCTTCTCAGCACAGTCGAGTGGAACAGCTTAGTAAGCCACATAAATGAGTTAGCTGATGCGGAACAATTAAAGAAGGAATCATAAGAGCTGATCAAATCTTTTTAAATGCTGTGCAGCCTTCCTTGTGTTGATGGTAATGACAATTCAGGTTATCTGATATCAAATAACAAGTTGTATTTAGTTTGACTTAGTTTTTTAATTACTTTGTTTATTCATCCTGTCTGGATCATGTTTACACTGGAATTCCCATCAAGAAAAATGATAAGAAGAGGAAAATAATAATACTAATATTCCAGTAGTTAGATTGAGCCAAAATCATGGCACAGTCACCAGAAAGCATCTGCCTACAACAGATTACAAAAACAAACAAACAAACAAACACTGGAGCCACAATTGTGCAGAATAAGAACCTTACAATCACAAATTTCCCTGAATTTCAAACAGAACTATATGGTACTCACTGCTGCCCACCACCAAGCATCTGGTATGCTGCTAAATGGTGTTCCAGGCTGATCCACCTCCACAGAGTGCATCAAAGCGGAGAAGGTAAAGATGCCCATAGCAATGAACAAGAAGAGACAGCACACCTATGTAACAAATAATAATGACAGAAGGGTACATGTCAACAGCAGTGCTCATTCATATTTTGAAGCCTGTATATTTAGTAAGCCTCACATCAGATCACGTGACAATTTAAGCCTTATTGTGACCGACCTAAAATGTCTGCATAGATTGTGTATTACCACATAAAAGCAGATCCAGGTTGGTTTTTTTAATGTGAATAGCCCTAATGTGTAGAAGTTACCAGAAGCCAGTGAGCGAGAAAACACCCCCACTTTGGTTGAAATACGTTGCTGTGCGAACAAATCTTAACATTCAGCATGTATTACATCAGTCTGACCACAGGGGGCAGCAGTGCAGTAATGGGTATGATAGCAAACGAAGAAAAGAAGAGCATCTTCAATCTTTACTGGAATATATTAATTATGGATGTGTTAAATGTTTATCCTCTCACAATATCAATCAATATCCTCTCACAATATCAATCATTTGTACACTTAATATTGGGATCTAATAGTTATAGAGTAACATAAGAAGTCTTGTCCATCTATAAGATGTAAGTTTAACACTACCTGCTTTACCTCTGTTTTGAGCTCTCTCTCTCTCTCTCTCTCTCTCTCTCTCTCTCTCTCTCTCTCTCCTCTCCCTCTCTCTCCCTCTCTCTCTCTCTCTCTCTCTCTCTCTCTCTCTCTATGTCTGCTGAAAATATTTTACTGCTTGCTGAATAGGTTGGGCTAAAGTAGTGAATTTGCAGGTCTGTAAACTCATATATGAACCAAAATAAAGACAAGATGAGTATTAACTAGCCACTTCTATGTCAAATGTATCACATCTAGGTATTTGAAAACTTCACGAATGCAATTTTAGTTTTGCATAATTTTTGTGTTTTAATACATATTCCTCCATACCTGCTCAGAGCACTGCCTGATGGTGAAGCCAAACGCCCTCATGCCTGTGGAGTGACGGGCAAGCTTCAAGATACGGAAGATACGCATCAACTTGACAACCTTGAGCACCTTGCTAACTTTACTGACCCTGGACATCGTCTTCAAATCTTCCTTTGCACTAATGTCTTCTGAATCCATAACAAATGCCTCAAAAATGATCTGGAGGAAGTAGGGCATAACAGCCACCATATCAACAAAGTTCAGGGCACTCTTCACAAAATGTTTAATGTTGGATGTGGTAAGTAACCGTAAAAAATACTCCAAAGTGAAGAAAAGGATGGAAGCAATCTCTATCCACTCCATGTACGTTCTATCTCCAACTTTATACTCCCTGAGTTCTTTCACAGTATTCAGTGTCATGGCAACAATAGAGATAAGAACAAAGAGGCTGGAAAACACGGCAAAAGCTTTGGCTGATAATGAGGAGTAAGGATTCTCCATCAAATCCCAGAGGATCTGCCGAAAGTTTCCAAGAAACATGGTCTTATATCCCTCGTCATCTTGGTGAGGTTTAATCTCATCAATCAGTTCCTGGTTAACCTTCAGCCGGTCCCTGATGTCATCTACTTTCTCCTCAAATAGAATGCGGCAGCACCTGAGAAGAAGGACATACTGATTTATTTTCTACTTTTACAAGAGCTGCTTCTCAGATTATGCTATGAACACACAAACAATAACAGGTAAACACTTTGATAGTATTATGAGTATTATTTTGTATATTCTGCACACCTCTGAGTGTCCCTCAGTTTCAACCCCCAGAATGACATTTCCTCTTCAAAGTTGACAGGGCAGAGACTATCCATCACCCACAGGACCTTACTGCAGTAAAAGTGAAAGATGTAGTGGAAAAACATGGGGTCTCTGTCAAAAAAGAACTCGTTGTTCTGAACATTGTAGTCATCACAGAGTGTCAGACGCTTGACTGGATCATTGCAGACGGCAAGGACTCCAATCCTGGTTCTTGGGTGTTGGAGAACCAAATGCTTCGGGATATGAAATACCTTTCCACCCACATTGAGGTTTACAATGTTTGACTGCCTTGGGTTTGATACCTCTTTTCCACTTCTTTGGTTGTCAGGAGCATCAAGGTTGTCCATGGATGTCCATGGTTTTACAGAGCTGTCCTGTGAAAATGGGAATTCAGAATCCTCTTGTTCAATGCTTTGCGAAAAACTAACCTCCCGTTTAATGGTTGCAAAAAGACTGGAGCGACGCTTCTTCAGCACTTTCAATCTGGGTTTCATTGCTTCCATTATGACAGATTGTAGATAACAGACTAAAGAGAAAAGGTTTTTTTTAAAAATGGCATCAATGGCAAGCGGCAAAAATCAAGTCCACAAAATTGCACAAAAAAAATTCCATTCAGGTTAAATGTTGTCCTCTGAGAAGAAAATGTGAAATAATGATAAAGAAAAAGCCGTTTGTCTGTCAGTGTGCAGGAGGATCAACTGCATGAGTTAGGGATTCAGCCTCTTTGCTGATTCTCTAATCCTATTGCTGTCCTTTCTGTCTAAACGCAAGTTAAAAATACTGTTCACTAGGATTAGCGTTGTGATTTAAGGCTTTGAGTTCTGAGAGAGGAGTAAATGCGGAGAGTGATTCGATGACGTTAGTATTGCTACCAAGACTATAGAGAGCTTAATGCAGGGCATACTAATGCTACAGGTAAACTACAGTGGGTAACTGCAGCTGCGGTCTTTTTGATCTTAGTCCGAAATAATAAAATACACTTGAATTTCCTTACATTTCAACATTTTAATATTTAAAATAAATATTTTTTCTTTCTTTTTTGAATTTTATAGAAAAGTAGATTATTCTGTGCTTTTGCCTTAATAATCAACCCTTTTTTTGATCCATGTGCCAAGACAATCATTGATCAACTGTTTTTGCCTAGTAAATATTAATACAATACTTTATTGAATTATCATCAACCATGTGCATATACTGACTTTGTATAACAGCTCCACTATTACCTATAGGCATAATCTGTGCATCTAGGTTATTAAATATTAGGATATAACAAAATGCCAACTTAAACAAATTATATCGTGGTATTGATGTAATATCAAAATCGGACTAACCAAGATGTGAATATATCTTGAAATATGTATTCAACTCTACCACTCACGGCACAAATTATGTGACTCACATGCTAAATGAATGAATGAATGAATGAATGAATGAATGAATGAATGAATGAATGAATGAATGAATGAATGAATGGCATACTAACACAGTTTAGCCTGTTACATGGTGCAGAAAAGCCAATGGAAGAAGTTGTAGTAGAAATTAAAAGCAAGTATTTATAACAAAGCATGTAAAAACTACAAGAAATATATTATTTGACACCACACAAATTATAATAGGCGTCATGAGAAAAGATGATAGTGGTACGGTCTTAGTTTACCCCTTGAAGAGTTGTAAGAATGGTTACGTCCATTTGGCGGAAAAGGAAGTGGTACTCTAAAATTACGTTTAAATGAAACAACAAATTTATTTTTATATATTTTTGTGTAATACATATTTATAATTGCTTGTAGTTCAAATAATATTTTGAAATGAAGAAAAAAAAACGATATGAGGAATTACGGTGACCACATACGCAGCGGTGCCCCACGTGACTTCCTTTCCGCTCTAGCCTGACAACATGGACGCCAGCCGCGTGCAACAGATCAAGCTCGCAAGAGTAAGAAAGCATCTATAATAGTGAAAATGATTATAACTAGACAGATTAAACACTTTATAATCTGATGGTGTCGTATTCGGTGTCAAAATCTTGGAGTAAAATCCACTCTGATGAACTATTTGGAGTCCCAGACGGCGGACCCTGTGCGGCCGACATGGAGGCCCGTCCAATGCTACTGTCTGCTAGCTTACTCACTGTTAGCATCACTGCTCTGGATTAATTTTGTAAATTATTTTTTGTAGGTCACCAAGGTGCTAGGAAGAACTGGTTCCCAGGGACAATGTACACAGGTATGTTTATAAAGGTCAATGCTTCAGAGATAGAATTTACACTGGCGACATGAGAATTTTAATTCAAAAACTAATACATACGAGTAACATGTATCCCAAGTACTACTTGCATGTCGCTTTGTGGATTAGGATTATCATAAGGATAGCGATTATTGGTGTTTGCATCTTGGGCTACAGTACAACTATCTAGTGGTCACACAACGTGAAGACAACAGTCGAATCAGAATTCTTGCTGCTTTTTGACTAAACACACGGGTTATGCTCTGTAGCCAGCAGCTACCGCTGTTAGCACAGCCAACGAAAAGGTCTAAGGAGGACACATGGCACTGTGGAATGTCAACTATTAAGAATTTGTTTGTGAGAAAGTGCTGTAAAAATTGTGATTGATGCATTAACTATTAATCTGTGTTAGTTTTTTGTCGTCTGTTGTCTCACAAGACCTTTTTAGTCTTGGGTGATGTAGATGACTACTCACAGATTCTGGATGATTCACCTATTTATTACTGTAAACAGTCAAATATGATCTCAAAGAAAACAAACTGTTGAGTTTATTAATGTGAACGTAATCTCACTTTATTTATGAAACCGTTGAAGGCTTGAAATTTACTTTAATTCAGTTATTCTTCTTGTAGGTCTGTGTTGAGTTCATGGATGACAGCAACCGATCCATCATCAGGAATGTGAAGGGCCCAGTCCGAGAAGGAGATGTGCTGACACTTCTTGAGTCTGAAAGAGAAGCCAGGAGGCTGCGATAGGGTGAGGCTTCAAACCCAGCTATGAACCCCAGCATCGTGGAAAGCCATTAGTGCTTCAGACTTGTTTAATGGGAGGGGGAAAAAAGACTGAAATCACTGTATTCTTGATTTTTGTTGATTGTCCATCACTTTAGAAAACTTTGTAAAACACATGTCCATATTATACAAACATTGTGTTGTTTTGTGGCCAAGAAATAATACATTACATTGCTCTGGTGTGACTGTCACAGCCTACCACAGAACAAATTGAGACAATTGTGGAAATCCTAGTGAACTTTACTGTTTAAATCATGTTACTTGCGGTTGTGTTGGTTGGTACATTACTTAGGTTAGTTGTACTGTGACTGTGGGTCTGATGCTAATTTTAGAACCACACATTGGTTAGATGGCAGGTCCTAGTTACAATAACGTGGACAGCGAATCACGCTTATTAATTGAACATATTGAATATTTTGTAGCCTGTTAATGATTTATTTGTTTCTCTTGCGTGTATGTTTGTAGAATCTGTATTTAATAGGATTTATGATGGCATATTTGATGATATTGATATGTTTTTAAGACTGATTTCTTTCCTTTACAGTGTCGACTGAAGCGTTGATGTATCAGTCCAACACAGTGGAGCAGAAGATGTCAGTTTCACTTTGTTCAACATCATACTTTTCTCTTGGAAATAAAATTGGTTAAGATGTGCTTCTAATGTTTATGTAGTTTGTGATTTTATAGTTTTTTTAAGGTTGCAACATGAAGCATACGACTGAATTGGCTGGTCAGATTTGCTCAGTTACATTCTACTTGTTCATTCATCAGTTGTGGTCGAGGTATAAACCAGGGTGATTTCGCTCTGGTGCTTTCTACCACTGGGCACTCATTCGGCGGCAGTGGCTCTGGTGAAGCGGATCGTCCAATGTTGCAAGATCGGTGGCTCGATTCCCGCTCCCGCCCAAAAACACTGAGCTGACAGTGGGAGGTGTCAGCTCACCTCTGGAGCACTGCCGAGGCATCCTTGAGTAAGGCGACGTCCCCACTTACAAGCTGATTTGGGGGCGCACAAAGCAGGAGTTGCTCGCCGCTATTTCCCTCTGAATGTGTTCGGGGCCTGTACACACTGATATCCATATGTGTGTGAATTACTAACACTAGAATGCCACTAATTTCCCTTCAGGGATTAATTGAGTACATGAAATAAAAATTATTGTCACTGAGGCACAAATAAAATTACAAGTATGTCAGTTTTTTCCCATAGATTTGCTTCTTAAAACTAATCCAGCATCGGGTGCAATACAAACATCCAGTGTACCTAAAGATAAGGTGAACCTTGGTGTCGTTATGGAAGCATCAAATGCTCACGTATTGAGCTGCTGGTACATCTCGAACGCCTAGAAGGGGTGTTAAACTCATTTTCACCGAGGGCCACATGAGCATAATGGCTTTCTTCAAAGGGTTGGGTATAACTTAAAAACGTAACTCAGTGTAATGTAATATAAATGTTACTACTTAATGTTAAATAACTGAATTTATTACCTATTCAAGTTAAAAACATTACAGTACAACAAAAAAAACACGTTTTTTTTCTCTGTTTTAACAACAATCATTCATTTGTCAGGTTATGAAACCCACATAACCATCAATCAAGGATCAAACTATCCAAGGGCATAAAGAAAAATAACATCAAACACAACTTCTTTTAAGATGAAAGCAACTTTTTCCAGGAAATCCACAAACATATTAATAATATATTTGGAGTCAGTATCCCTTTTACCTTTGTTGCAGTTTATATGGGAGAAATTCAACTTGACCGATGGAAAAATAACGATAAAAAGTTGTTTCAAATTCTTGTAGCCGGAAGCAAAAAAAATATCACAAGAAACTGGCTGAAACCCCTTGTACCCAGTATGGATGAATGAATTGATATTATTTATGATTTTTTTTTGTAATGGAGCGGCTGTCATACTCCCTCAAAGTCCAAAAGGACAGATTTTACAAAATTTGGAGAAAATGGACTGAGTATATCAAACCCATAAGACTGGACTTCTCCTAAATTATTGAAAAAAGGTCAGGAAAATTGTTTATTGACCTAGCTGTTGTTGAGTTCGTTGCTTATTTCTTTTTTGTTATTAGTATTTTTATATCTAACTTTGTTAAAAGAAAATCTATCCCGGTATTTTTTTCTTTATATATATATATATATATATATATATATATATATATATATATTTGACCAGCAAAACTCACCTGAATCCAACCCTGTGGAGAAATTAGATAATATCAAGAGGAAGATGAGACCCCACAATCCAGATGAGGTGAAGGTTGCCATCAAAGAAACCTGGACATCTGTAACACCTCAGCAGGGCCAAAGGCGGATTACCTCCATGCCACAACACACATGTTGTATTTCATGTATAAGAAATACCAAGTATTGAATGTATAAATGAACGTACTATTCAGAAGACTTGCATGTCTGCTTAAAAATCCCTTTTTCATCAGTCTTAAGTAGTATTCTAATTTACTGAGACATTGAATTTTAGATTTGCATAACCTGTGAGTCATTATCATCAAAATTAAAAGCAACAAAAGTTTGAACTGTCTGAGCAGGTTAGCAGTTTAGCAGTCATCCAGGCTGAGATAAATCAACAAGAGAGATTTTAAAAATGGACGAAAGAAAGGGTTTTTTTCTTAAGCTTGAAAAGCTCAAAATATTTTACCCTGTGAATGAATAGAATAGAATAGAATAGAATAGAATTTATAGAATGTAGTTAGTGACATGAAGTTAGTGTCTTAGCAAGACTCACCATCCTAAACCACCGTCGGGTTTAGGATGTTCCATTTGCATTCTGTCCAGCAGAGGGGGGTATAACCCCGTCTTTACAGGTCACACTCATCCCACCCACATCAAACAGGCTCCATTCAGCAGCTCTTGTTGCGCAGTGTTATATAATGGTTAACATCCAGACAAGATGTTGGTGACTGTGGGCTCTTTTTATTCTCAACCCCTTAATGGCTGATGGTGGTTTTTCAGTATTGTGAACATTTGGAACAAGAAAAGAACCCTGTGTCTTATTTTATTCATATCTTATTCATTATTCATACCCCTCTTATCTTTAAAGCAAACCATCATCTTTGAAACATGCCAAAATGATTTTCATAGCCAAAACAAGTCACTAACTTTTCTTTTTTGTTTTGGATTTTATTTTTTATTTTCTCTGCGCCCTTTTACTCGGTGTCTGCTCCATGACCCTGTGAAAGATTTGTAATGATGGATGGATGGATGGATGGACGGATGGATGGATGGACCAGGCCAAACATTTATCCAAGGCTGTTATTTGTGATATACAGTATAAGTGAACTCAGGATCAAAGAGAAACAGGAGTGACACCATTTAATCTGAACAGAGAACACATTTCTGACCGAAAACAGACCCGTTCCAAAAATGGATTACAGTCAAACGGAGAGAGAGGGGCAAACAAAGACAACGAGAGCAAATTATTCAGCTTTCACAGTCAACAAGCTCAGTGCTTGTAAACAAGTTGCCGTCACATTAGTCATCCTGTCAGCAGTGTTTCACACCTCTCTCCACACCTCACCCACACAAATAGACTCACGGTCACGGGTGGCATGTGTTTACCATCTTTCCTGTCTCTCTTCCTTATCTCAAGGCAGAAACATACCAGCTTACAAACCCATCAATCCTGAGTCCCGCCCCCGTATTCCTGCAGGTCACCAAGGCCCAACCAGCCGGGAGAAAACACGTCTATCAGTGTTTGCTGTCGATATCTGGGAACGGCACCTTACAGAAGACACACCAACGTGCTTCAGAACAGGAAAGTTGTGCCTAGAGGGGAATAGCTAGAGAAAAACATGTTTACCGCTTTCTAATGCTCGGCACCGGCTATTAAAGGAGTGTGGTCTCTTTGTAATGTAGTGGAAATATAACACTTAATTTAGGATTTAACGTCTGAACCAAAATAAGAGCCAAATAAGATTCTAATGGGGCATACGTATACACCCATAAACCCACAGTTTGATCATTAATCATGAAAATGTAGTCCCTAAATCTAAAATGATATTTCTTCTACATTTAAGAGATTCAGAAACACTGCATGTAAAATCTGGAGTCTTCCTAGTACGACACTTTCTTTGAATCCAGTCATTAGTTAGCACTGGGGGGGAAATATCAGAATAAAGTTACTTTTAATGGATTTCTTTTTCTGGTTGTTGCCATTCATGAATATGATATAAATCACTCCCAGTGATGGATCAAAAGAGGGGTCTTATTTAAAATGGGGAACGTCTTCTGAGCTTTACTGGGCATTTTATTGCCTTTCAGCTTAATGTTTTTTTTTTCCGGCTTCGGTTCCCCATCGTCGCTCTGATCAGCCTCAACGAAAAAAGTCACCTTATTAATTTTTTTCAACTTTCTTAACACTGCAAGCTTTGCTAAAAACATTTATTATATTATATTTTATATATATATATATATATATATATATATATATATATATATATATATATATATATATATATATATATATGTATATATATATAAAGTCAAGGATTTAATGTATGTTAACTTTGAAATGTTTGAGTGTTGAAATACACTATAGAGTTTCATAAAATAGCACAAATATAATAATGAATGTCAGATTTTACATTTTTTCAGCCTCCCTGTTATAAATGTTTGGTGACACAAGTCAGAAGTGGAAACCGTCTCGTTGTCTTTAGGGAACTAGGCTGGTTGGGAAATGGATGAACTTGGCGGGAGTTTATGTGCTTTGCCCCACCCCATGCTGGGTCACAGGATGTGTAGCATGGAGGTCGTGGCTCGTCCAGCAGGAGAGGCTGGTGATTTACACACTCTGAACCCAGCCTCGATCTGGGTCAAAGCCTGCAGATTTAGAAACAGGGCCCACAGGACCCAGAGAAGAGCAGTCACCCCGAAGTAATCAGAACACTTCCCCTGCCTCGCTCTCACTGGTGTCTGGTGGTTTCTGTCCTTTTCTTTCTCACATTCTCAAAATGCCTCTCAAACTTGTTTGCCGTCCCTGGACTCTATCAATATTTAACCTTAAATAAATAAGGTCTGCAGACCGTAAAAAACATCTTGAAGTAAAGAACTGAGAGTACAGGCATTAAAAGAAGCCAATGCATATTTATGTGAGCCAGAGAAACTCTACTCTAAATTGACTGTAAGTGTGAATGTGTGCATGACTGAGGGTTTGTCTCTTTATGCAAACCTGCCATGAATTGGCGACTTATCCAGGGTGTAGCCCACCTCCCGTCTGATGTTAGCTGAGATAGGTTCCAAACACAAACTTGGACTCGGATTTGGATGAGTGGCTGAAGACATCAGAATAGGTCTTCAACAATATGAATGCATGAACAACATCAGAGGTAAAATCACAAGAAAGATGGCTTGATCACCACAAAAAGCCAAACACAGAATCACTTATTTACTTCTATGTGAGTGAAAGTGCAAGAGAGGGAGGCTCCATCGTGTGAAGGTCAGAAAAACAAGCCATCCATTTATTTTGTGACCGTTCCAACCCCACCAGTGCATTTAACTTTTAAAGGTATGAGATCCCACAGTTCCCTGTGCAGAAATGTCACAGTGCAAACAGCAACTGCACAGAAATAAAAAGTGGCTGGCTGAGAAATAAGCTTAGATGCTTCACTGTTAATGATAAAACGGGTTTCAGAGGTGGCAGTGCCATGTCTTCACCTATGTTAATGCTGTAAGGCAGCACACATCACCCCCTCAACGCACATAGATCCAAATCCCCCAGATGCTGATATGATCTAGTTCTTTTTGTGCATAGAGGTGGAACATTAGGAGTTGACGATACCAGGGTATTTTCATTTTGATTGGCTTTGATTTTATTACTTTTCATGATAATGGCAAAATGTTAAAAAAAAAAAAGATCCAAAAATTGGTAGACAACCCAACAGGCCACCGAAAGAAACCTGTTAATATGTTTAAGTATGATGATAACATTAATTTTTCAAGGTTTTAAATTTTGATAAGACATTCAAGGCATGGTAAGATATTTAATTTGGAAATGGCACATATATACAGCATATATTTACATGGTACTGATCTTAAGCTGCAGTATGTTCAGTTTGTTTGAATTAATAGTCATTTCTTAGGCTGTTTTTTACATTGCTGTTATTTCACTGAAGAGCACAAAGCTCAGTGAAAAGACATATTTGTGGAAAGACAAGCGGACAGCCCTTTACTGCCAAGCATCCAGTGGTTTGGAAAAGGAATGAGGTTTGAATTTCAAAGTGTTGTCCATGACAGAAGGGGGTCTGACCTTTCACTGTTTCACAGTAGCTAAACATTACATGTCTGCTGAAATGATGTACTTCTCACCAGTGTCTCTTTTGTGCTGTTAAAGTATAATTCACATCTTTATAGGAAACTGCTCACTGGAGGTCTTAAGGGGAAAAATAGAGTAAGAAAAGCTTTTGTACAACTTTCAGTCCTGCCTCTGATATTTTATCTATTTTAGAGAATGTGCAGATTTGAATTTTTGATGATTCATGAGTTGCATGAAAAGATCTTCACAGTGGTTAAAGATGAAACTTAGTGTAACTTGACAAGGCCATGTAAAAATTACTCCTAAAATGACTTCTGGCCATTTGCTCAGTGAATAAATGAAACTCATTAATCTCAAATCTTGAATCTAAATAAAGCTGAGTGGCCTCACAGTGTTTAAAAGGTTCCAGCAGGCCAGAACCCCAAATGACTAAATGGCAGAATGTCAGTGGGATCTATATTTTGCTGCAGTCGTGAAAAAATAATTATGTATTGAATCATTGTGTAGATAAAAGCTGTCAAAATATGAGCTTTGTTTAATTCTGTCTTTTGAACTACATATTCATTTTTAGCACATGCCAGGAGTATGATTTCCCAGAATCAGGACGTAGGTGTTATTAATCGATTTTTGCATGCGGTAGATACAAGTCCAACAACGTTGTTTCAAAATCACGGTGTTATGCGCTGTGCCTTTGGTGCAGTGATGTGTTATAACTACCAGGAAAACCACAGATGATGAAATGGTTTTCAAAAACTTTTTGGGAAACTCATTGTGTTCAAACTCGCATGAGAAACAGACTCAAAATCAAGGTTGTGCCATAATTTACAAAACTCTGGATTTCTTGTCTCAAAATACAGAGAGAGATGAAGTATAGAAGACAAATAATGTCTGAGGAGCTAACAGGATTATTTTCACAAGAGGATCTAATGTAATAATGTTCGAACCCATACATTTGCTGTTGAGTTTAGGGTTTACTGTAAATCAGAGTCACAGCAGCACGAAGAACCGACAGGACACACAGCTGCTGAGTTCAGGCGTAGTCTGTATTTACATTTTCCAATTTGGAGAAATGCGTACATTCTGTACTTTGCTGCTTCCTGCCAGCTGTGATGCTCTTTTGTGCTGTGAGCAGTGAAAAAAGTAACATGAGGTTTCATAAGAGGAGAGGATATATATGGGTCATTCACCAGTGGGAGCTGCTCCATACGACCAGCTTGAGAAGTAAAAGTCTCCCACAGAAAACAAATACCAGCGACGACAAGCAGTCAAAAAAACAAATTTGTCTGCAGAGTGTCACACGTGTCTGTGCATGTGCTGGCTGAGCAGGAGATGCAAGGAGTGGAAAAGGAGATGACTGTTGGTCTATCAAGCATGAATGAGGTGTGTGTGGTTTAACTTCAGCGGTCATTTGAGCAAACAGTTCACTGAAACCTTTCGTTCTTTGTCTAACAAAACTTGTGTCTATTTTTTTACAAATGGATGAAGCTAAAAGCTACAAAAACTGAGCATTTAAGTATAATAAAAGTTTATCCTCATAAGATGATTGAAGCCAAACTTTTGCTTGGGAACAGATGGAGTCCCTCGATAAAAGCTCGTGCTAAATGGGGACAATCTTTGTCCTGTGTCCCCACAGGAAATATCCAATATCTTCTCACCCCTTGACTCCTACTGGTCTGTTTGTGCTCAGAATATCTGGGGATTAAAAAGCAATTCATTCTGTCGTGTCACTTTCAGTGAGACTCCTTAAGGCGACAGCAGTCAGTAGTGCTGAATAACTAAGAACATTTATTCATTTGTATAATTATGTGCGCTCTGAATTAAGTATAATAAGCTGCGTGTGCTGAGGTAACTGTTCTTGTCAGGGCTTTTGAATCAGAAACAGTATTATAACGTTTTCTGGTTTTACATTTTACCCAAGAATTGACATTCCTGAACCGGTTAGAACAAAAAAATATAGAGGAAGATGGAGAGGTTGTGACAGCTGATGATGCAATAAAGTTTCAAAGTTTCAACGCTGCAAAGTTTCAGAGCAGAGTCTGGGGAATTCTGTTTAAAAATGACTGCCAGTCAATGAGTTAATGTCTAAATCAAACATTTTTTCAGATTGACATACTGCAGTGTTTACCTTTTATTAATATAATCCAGATTGGGAGACTGCCTTTTCCTTGACTGCTGGTGATACGCCTCAGCTTCTCTCCTCTCTCATCAAGCATTGAGTGAATGAAGTGAAACATGAGATCAGATAATTTTTTTAAAGAATGGGGGGGGGGGTATTAACTGGTTACTATTATTTTGAATAACCATTCTGTTCTAGAACATTAAAAAATTTAAAGTTTTTGCTTTTGTTTTCGTTCAAAGCCCTGGTTCTTGTTTTTTTCTGGGACGAGATTCAATTAGAAAACATTTACATGCTGCAAATATAAACCAGCGAAAGAATTCCAATTAATTATTGATGAAGTACTTTAAATGAACATTTTTTCAAAAGAAGTACTTTTACTGTTGGTACTTTAACCACAATTTCCTACAAATATTCATATCTATTTTACATGTGATTTTGACCACAGTACTTTCACTTGCATCTTAGTATTTTTACACCAGAATGTCACCACTCACTCAGATCTTTATACTTGAACATCTGCAAGAGGGCCCCCACTGGGTGGATGTGCAGGGGTCACAGCTGAACATACAAAACTGACATGCTTTGTTTGAATTTGCACCACTAGGAGGCAGTCAAGTGTTCCACCTGCATGTTGACTAGTGCTAAAGACAGAACACAGTGAGACCTGTTTCACATCTACACATGGTGCACAAGCTCACCTGAGTCCATTCATCAGCAGGTTTGTATGGTCTTCCTGGTTTCATCTCATTCCAGCAGAGAAAGTCATATTGCTGTCTCATCATTCCATCAGGAAGGACTGTAAACGTCCTTGTCTGGGCGAAGATGAACGATAACATTTTCAGAAGAAACAAATGACGCATCAGGTGTACCAGTTTTAAAGTCTTGGTACTATATTATATTTATGGGTTTAAAGGCTTTGGTTTCAATCACTAAAAAATCATTCAAAATCTGTGAATCTTTCTTCAACTCTTCCTGACATTAACGTCACACCACGGATGTAGAAACATCATAATAAATGTTTTGCTGGTCAAAAAAATTTATTTTAACACCTTCCACAAAAGTATGGGGGGGGGTAGTTTGAACTTATTCAGTTTCACGTGCGCGTCTCACATCGACCATGTTTTCTCAAACCTTTTCAGATACTTAAGGACCATTTTATTGTTTCGTCTTAAATCAAGTCAAGGACGTTTATTTCCGCAGCTCCCCGTCACAATATAATCTATATCGAGGCACTTTTCAAGAAGAGGATATCTGGAGACACATTTTGTTTTGCAGAACCAACAATCCTCGATGAGCTAGTGCACAGAGACGGTGGTGAGGAAAACTACCTTTTAACAGGCAGAAACCGGGCCAGACCCAGAGCTTATTGCTCATGAGGGAGCTTTTCCCTGCCGCTGTCGCTTATGGCTCTGGAGGGTTCTGCTGGGGTTCTCTGTCTGTAAGATTGATTGATTGATTGATTGATTGATTGATTCATTCATTGATTCATTCATTGATTCATTCATTCATTCATTGAGATTACTTTCCAGTTTGTGATAGAGGGTCATTCCAGGATCGTGTCAATGCAGGACAGCTGGTATGTTTGTTATTATTTACTTCTGTCTTTACCCACTCGTCCAAATGATTCCTCCAAATGAGGCATTAAAACACAAACATCTAACGTCAGTGAAACATACTGAACATTCTTGGTTAAAACCACAATAAAATCTCCTGCCAGCTCTGATTTTAGGAACTGTTTCCTATGACCATATTGTGTCTGTAAACAGTCTCCACCCTGTTGTGTTTCCAGAGAGCATATCTTTCCCTGAATTTTTTACTCTCCAGCGCATGATGACTAATTTTACTTCTCTGTCATACAACATGAAGTAAACAACATTTGGTTATCCTGACTAACTTATGATAGATGGATTTTTTGGGGGGATGATTAAATTGTAGGATCTTCTAAATTTGATAAAAGAAGGATTACAGTAATCTGGAATGTGCCAAATGAAAGTTAAAGTGACTTCTCTACTTACGTGCTTCTATTTTTTTTACTTCAAAAAGTAGTCGAAATCTTTAAGATTGCTTGCTTCATTAGATTATATTCAGATAAGCACTTCTGGCAAACACAAGTGGAAAAAATTCCCTGACTATTAAAACCCCCAGAACCCTGTAAAATATTCCCAAATGGAAAAGCTCTTTCCATGTGAATCAGAGGTTTATGGCTGGAACAGGCTCCATCCCCTCGGTTCATGACTAAGCCTGGAGGCTGCGCTGGGATTTACAGATGTTCTGTGTTTGGGATGTGGGTAAAAGGTTACAATGCCGGGTTCAGATGGGAGCGGCCATTTTGGGAAATTGAAGCAGCAGCTGTTGTGAGGTGTGGCTCCATCAGTGATCGAAACCACATGACTGCATGGGCAGGGATAAGGCAGATTCCTGTATGTTCCCTGTGTTACTATGGATACCATACCGAACGTCATCTGACTACCTATTGAGACTGTCCTAAACATGCAGTCGACTATGTGAATAAAAGCCTGCAGCAGATTCTTTTTGGAGCTTGTTTTTCTAAAAGTTGTAAAAAAAAAAAAATTCCTGTTTAAGTATGTTTTGTGTGATTTAACATTTTTGAAAGCAAGACTTTTATTTGTAAATACATATAGTATATATTAACAAAGGCATAACTAATTTTATCAAAGCGAAAGATTTGACTGTTGATGAGGTCAAAGAGATTTTAACCACAGCATCGTTTTGCCTTCAAGGTCAAAATAGAAACACACATAAACCAGATTAATGGCATTGCAAAATCAAAAAATGTGGATTCTGCAACGTGTCATTTTATATACCATCATACACCAGATCATCAAGCTCATATTCTTCTTGGGCGCCTCCAGATTTATTGGTCAAAGTCATTACATAATGTCAGGGGCATCTTTAACATTCCTTACAATGGCATTTTAACCAAGTTACTACTTGTCGCAAATGTGACATAATTATTATTAGAATATTATTATAATACTCTGGTGTCCTTGACCAATCTGTGTTTCCATTGGATGGATTCTGCTGTAATGTAACAGAGAGGGTGTGAATCGTCAGACCACTGGCTCCATCAGACCGTCTGAACGAACAATGAAATTCTGTCTGGGTTTGACCTCTTTGCTCCTATTAAAAGGAACAGATTTGTCAAATTTGAGTTACAAAAGTTCATTTGTCGTGTTCAGAGGAAAAAGTCCCTCTGACAAAGATTTGAGAAAAAACAATGCATGCTTGTGACATTCCAGACACAAGTGAGGGCCTTGTAATTCCTCTGCACTTAGTTTCCCCTTTCAGCACTGTCAGACGTCTCCGAGTTGCCTTTCACCTACTTATACTGGGCTGCAGACAGGAAAGGGTTAAACAGTCTCTGTCTTTGTGAACAGCCCTCAGATCAAGTCCTGCCCAGGAGCCCCCCACCCCCAGTAGAGGCATTTAAAGTCACCCCAGCCTGCAATCTGTGCATCATGAACTCTCCCCTAATTCTCACAGTCCTTACGGCTTCCCAGCATCACACATTTGCTGACGCGTCCCTCCCCCAAAAGACTTCATTCAATCCTAGCATTATATCCAGAAAATGATTTGCTATTTCTGTGATAGCTTTAATAATATGTAATTATGATGTCAACTCTTATCAGTCAAACAACAAGACCACAGTCACTCAGACTTTTGGTTGTAACACTTCAAGTGCTCATGATCATTAATCGTGCCTGAATTTAATTTAATTCTAATGAATGAATATTTAATCTGGTGATTCCTTGATAATACAAATTTAAATAATATGTTTGTTTGTTTTTTTTAATGCTTCCTCAATGTTTTATTCGTCAAAATAAAATCTGCACCTGGCAGCACGTGATCCTACGCCAAAGAGAGCAAATGCAGGTGAACTAGACTAACAGCAAGATCCGTAAAATGAAAGAAGTATTTCATGATATTTTGGAACAATAAAGGGAGTTATCGTATAAAACATATAAGCCCTCACTTCATGTTGATGTGAAGTAATGAAATACAAAAAAACAAATTGGACGGTGATGAGAACACCATGAAGGTTTGAGGTCGGTCTTTCATGTCTTCATCTTAAAGGAGCATAAAGGAATTCACACTGGGTCCATCGGTGGTGGATGATGATGCAATCAGACCTAATCAATAGGTTTTAGATTGCCTGTGAATACTGAATGAATGAATGAATGAATATATTTTAAGTTATATCCTAATTCATGCTGTGTTATCATAATTTTACCATCTAGGAGTGTTCCTCTGCTTAGACATGGATTACCTCACATTCAGTTACACAACACGTGGTAAACTGGTTCCTGTTAACTCAGCTTTATATAAATTCTACATTCATTCCACATTTAAAAAAAAGATCAAACGTTTAGTCGTCGTCCCCCCCCCCCTCCATCAGATATCTTCATCCCTGTCTCCTGCAGTGCTGCTAAGAACGACAACCATGCCTTTATGTCACGTCTCTCCTCTGCCTCTAACATGATGAGTGAACATAGAGGAGGAGGAGGGACGGAAACCTGAGAGTAACCTTCTCCACCCCCCCCTCCCTCTGCTCAGCCGGCCAATGGCAGGCAGCTTACAGTTGAGACTTACAGGCTGTGAAACTATATAACAGCAGAGCTGAGACTGCTGAGCAGGAGCCTGAGCTCACATTTCTGAGACGAGAAGACAGGACGGTGCAGATTTCTGCAGGAGACTTCTGTTCTACTGAAAGCACTTCAACAGGTTGAGATCATCAAAGCAATGAAGACCACACTGGCAACCGTGACCCTCTGCCTGGTTGTGCTCACGGCCACTGGGTTCCCTTTTGAGAGGAAGGGGGTCTCATCCTCCGGCGGTGCCACCAAGGAGAAGCGTGTCCAGTACGCAGCATGGGATGATGTCAATGTCATCGCCCACGGCCTGCTGCAGCTGGGCCAGGGGCTGAAGGAGCACGTCGACAAAACCAAAGTCCAGATGAGGGACGTCTACAGCAAGCTGAAGATCTTCAATCACACCGTGACCGAGCTGGGGAAGGAAAGCCACCGGCTGCAAGTGAAGGGGGAGGCCGTGAAGGTTCAGGCGCAAGGGCTGGAGGACAGAGAGGGTCAGCTGCTGAACGTGACGGCCGAGCTGAGAGAGAAGGCGGACGAGATGCAGCAGGAGAGGAGGACAATGATGGAGAAGATAAGCCAGCTGGAGGAGAAGGTGGACAGCATGCTGCAAGGAGATGCTGCGCATCCTGAAAGAGACTCCAGTGCCAAGAACAGCAGCGATGCTCACAACATCCAGGTGAGTTTATTTATTAAGACAATTTGTTTTAGGGGAGGCAAAAGCAAAATGAGGAGGAAGTTAGTTTGTGAGACTTTTCATTATATGTTAACATAAATGACAGCATTTAAAGTGATTACCATAAAACCACAAAGAGAAAAAAATGTTTTTATTGTGCAAAATAATGGATGTAGAATGTGAGTGGATTATTGTGTGGCGGTGGCTTTGACTGAGCTCGAAGACACTAAATCTTGCATAGAGGGCAAGCAGTGGGTGGTGGGTGTCATGGAGTGCTGGGACGTGTGTGTGGGATGTGTGTGGGGTGGGGGGTTAACAAATCTGCATGGAGTGAGAACGTGCAGTACGTGCAAGGAAACAGAGAACCCCCCCCCCCACCTCCAACGAAGGGACCAGCATACATCAGCTGCAGGATTTATTACTCCTTTAGTGTTCAGCCACATGATAAAGTGGACAGGATGTGTGAAGCCGTGTGAGACCCCCCCCCCAGCCCCCCTCCTTCAAGAAAACCCTAATGGTGATGTTACATAATCAATCCACAATTGGTTGTACACGACACAAGCTCGTCTACGAGGGGTGGAAATGTCTCTAGTGTCCGTGTCTCAGGGTTTTCAGTGGAATCGTGTAGTTTCTCAACGCAGTGGGTACTTTTACGCACAGAGACGGCGCATAGAAGTTCTTCAAAAAAGAGGCTAAAACTTTCCACGTTTTTGATTATTTTGATTATTTTGATTGTTTCTCTCTCAGATGATGCTGCAGACTCAGAACAGACGTATTGATGAACTGGTTGAACGGATCAAACTCCAGCAAGAGAAGCTTGACAAGCAGAATGTGCGCAT
The DNA here is from genome assembly GCF_040054535.1 of Antennarius striatus. Taxonomy (NCBI): domain Eukaryota; kingdom Metazoa; phylum Chordata; class Actinopteri; order Lophiiformes; family Antennariidae; genus Antennarius; species Antennarius striatus. The sequence goes on from NC_090793.1 coordinate 15,692,737, forward strand.
CAGGACGCTCCAAAGTCAGGTACGCATCAAAACGACTTTTGGAACCGTTTCTACATCCGTTATGAGTAGATACCGTGATGCAATTTTTTAAAATGTACTTTATTGATTTATTTACGTGTTAATGCATTTTGATTCCTAATCTTTTTCAGGCCCAGGAGTCTCGTCAGAGCAGCAGCAGCGCTGACGCGTCGGTGCGGAGTGCGTCCGTGGAGCAACGCGACTCTCCAGTCGGTAAGTAAAAGCAAGAAAGCGCACGGAATCCTCTCTTAACGCGGTATTAAGTCGACTTGACAAAATCTGAAGCCAAATCTGTTTTGCCATCTGTTTTCCCAATCCACAAACACGCTTAAATCACAGGCAATTAAAGTCAAAGAATCGAATCAGCTAAAAGACTTTTGGAGGTAGTAGTGCCATTCAGCCAGAAAAAAGTAGACATTTTCATTATTTATTATTCAAACACTCACATTATTTATAAAGTAAGAAATATTTTAGCTGGAAATGAATATTTATTTGGCTGTGAGCACAGGAAGAGGTGAGGTGAGGCTCTTTTAACTTCTTACAGTAAAAGTTGTGGGCTGTAAATGAGGCTGTCGGTTCCCACCAAGCATCTGCAGCTCCCATATGAACTTAACCAAGACCAGACCAGCAGAAATGATGAATGCCTTCATTCAGACTAGACTGAACACACTTCAGATGGGAAACAGCTGAACAATTTAATCATCTCATCTTCAGCATTTTGCTCTAACATTGAAGTCTATTCCGTTTTCAAAGAGGATTTGAGGAAATGTAAAAACAAAAATACCAACAAAAAAAAAAGCATACATCTCCTGAAGAACTCATTTGTAATGATGGTAGATTTATAATATCGCAATAAATTTCAAGTAACATTAAAGTCAAATCTTTATTTGTGATTGCCACACATTAGAAGTAGGTGAAAGTTGATTGTGGTTGAGGCAACGGTTGAGTTTAGTCAGCCAAAATAAATCACAACTACACACCAGGTCTGACGTCAGTGAGAATTGAGGAATGAGGGGAAAGAAAAGGTTGTCTGGCAATGTTTCAACTGGGTTAAAGTTCTCAGGTTGAGAACAGTTACCCAGGGTCACATAGCTCAGCACGATTACTCACACTGATTCCTGTTATTTGCAGAACACTGGAAATGTGAGAAGTCTTTGTTCAAATCAGACACGCAGTGTTCCTCAGATTACTGTCTTGGTGTCAGAGCCAAACAACAAAAGGGGAGGGGAAATAAATTTTTAAAAAAAATTTTTATCCGTGAACTCTGTACAGGCATTTTTGAATGTTTTGAGGACACTTGCCTCCTCCCCTTTTGGGAGACATCCCATCTTTTTTGTGTAAAACGAGAATTTGCACATCCCTCAATAATGAGCAACCTTTCCCCTAGATCTGTCATAGAGTCAGAAATCCCTCCTCCACATCCTCCTCAGCGTCCTCTCCTCCCCCCATCCCATTCAAATGAATAACAAGTGTGCCAAAGGTCAGAAGAACCCTTTTACCCCCAGATGATCGCAGCCACAACTGACCCCCAAGAGGCCATCAGGGGACATTTAGGTTTAGTGGGTCTGTATTAGATGCCTTCCCCCTAAAACGATACAATACTGAATATCCAAAGATTAATACTATATATATATATATATATATATATATATATATATATATATATATATATATATATATATGTATATATATGTTACTGAATTCTCATTTAAGCTATTCCACACAAAAAATCCCATGATGATATAATTAATTATAAAAAGAGTTTATAATCAGTCACATGGCACATGAGCGCTCCCAGTTGGGTCTGGATGGCAGCATTCCCAATCCCCTTCACCTCCCGGTGATCACTCCCTATGCACGCACCAACCATGCACTCCCTGCGTCACAGACAGGCCGCTGTGCTCGTGAGGGAGGTGTGACGGGGAGGGCTACCAGAGACAGGGGATATGGGGGTGGATGAATGCAAAGAATAGTAATGTGCAACTTAATATCCTGACTGAGGCTGCTTGGGAACTAGAATAAAGGTCATGTTTATTTTTTTAACTGAGAAAGGAGTTCTCACTGTTCCTCTTGTTATGGCTATATCAGGTACTCTGTTAGGAACACACCTATCTATATATATATATATCTCCAGACTAGCTGATAAGGGCACTCGGAAAAATCTTATTTGCAGACCCATTGCTCTCGCCGTGTAAAGAAAAATATCCCGCTGAGATTCCCTAACTCCAAGTTACCTATTTTTGAAGGCTGAGTAAAGCAAACAAGTTCAGATTCAACAAATCCCTTTTCCAAAATCACACCTACCACAGTAAAACTACTGATAATAAAAAAGTACTTTTTTGCAAATGCAAATTGCAGGAGAATAAACACAAACCAAAACGCTTCTGTTATCATAATCACATATTTTCAACAGTGCAAATTACACTGTTTGAATGGTGTTTCTTGCGTACGGTCATCCAAAAATTGTTTGTTTTAACAACGCTGTCTTCTTTCTTTGGTCCAGGGATGGCTTCAGACTGTCATGAGCTGTTCCTGAGAGGACAGACCACCAGCGGGGTCTACACTATTCAGCCAACGAATGCCGAACCATTCAAAGTCTTCTGCGAGATGACAGCTGGTAAGTGGAGTTTCCAGTTTCCACTTCGTACCCTCAGCAAGCTGTAGTTGTGACAAGTCTCCAAGCTGCACCAAGAGCAGCTTTCTTGGTATACATAACTTTTTTTTCTTTTAATAATTTTTATGTCTTTCCGTCCAGATGGTGGATGGACAGTTATACAAACACGTCAAGATGGCTCAGTGGACTTTGACCAGTTGTGGGAGGCCTACAAGAAAGGCTTTGGTGGTCTGAATGGTAAATACTCTTTTGACATTGATCTCACAAATTATGTAACGGCACTCGGTTACCAGGCTGGGGTCATAGATACAGAACTGTCTTGAATAGTTAGAGGTTTAAATGGGTCAAAGCCCGTCATACATCATTTACAATTTCTTTGTCTTATTCACTAGGAAATTTCTGGTTGGGTCTAGAAAAGATCCACTCCATTGCCAAAGAGGGAGGCTACATCCTCAAACTCAAGCTCACTGACTGGACTGGTGATGTAGCATCTGTCCATCTTCCATTTCATCTGGGTGGAGAGGAAACCAAGTACTCACTCAAGGTTCAGAAGGTGGGCACCTTCAGCCCCTTGGAAAGCTCCTTGGGGACTGACGCCATCTCCGGCCTCCCTTTTTCCACCCGGGACCAAGACAACGACCGGAAAAATGACACCAACTGTGCCAAGCACCTCTCCGGTAAGTTATTAAAGATGTGTGTAATTATATATATATATATATCTTTTTCCACATGTTTGGGTTGGGATAAACCTCACAGACAGAATCCATCCTCATATTGTCTTGTTTTTCTAGGTGGCTGGTGGTTTAGTAACTGTGGCCGCTCCAACCTAAACGGTAGATACTTCCAGAGCCCTCCTCCAAAGTACCGGCACCAGAGGAAACAGGCCATCTTCTGGAAGACTTGGAGGGGCCGCTACTACCCTCTGAAGTACAGCAAGATGATGATTGCCCCCGCTGCGATCCTACGCAAGTCATAGAGAGTAGAGAGAGACTGAGAAAAAAAGCTGAGAAAAACAAAAGGGGGAGAAAGAGTACATTTTAGACCTCTCTTTCTTCTCCTTAGTGCTTAAATGATGCAGCAGAGGTTTAGAATCTTCATGTCTCCCTGTGAAGGGGGAGCAAACCACAGCCTCAGCTGACAAAATCAAAGCAAAAAGAAGTGATATTTACTGAGGTCCTGATTCCCACTGGTTTGCTCTCAGAGAGGAGCCGATTCCTCCTCGTCACGCTGAGCCGCAGAAGAGAAAAGAAGAAAATGTGCAGCAGGAAATCCATCACATGTCGTACCGTTGCTGTTGATCCCTTTTCTTGGCACGACGCTGGAAATCTGAGACAGAAGAGCGTTACTAAGCGAGTTCAGGCCTGTTTACTGTTCTTTAGCCGATAAAGTAATCTTAGCAAGTTGAGGCTCATCAACGGACAAGTGGAACAATTGTGTACGCGGGTCGTTGGTGACATCACAGGTCAGTTTGAGATTGCGCTTCATTTGTGAAGAAGGTGTAGGACTGAAGGCCGATTACGCAGGCATTTTAAACCAAATGACGTGGACCAAATGGTGACTTAATTAAAACAATGAGCCATTTTTCACATGAACATAAGATTAGTTTTGAAAGCATTATGTAAAGTTACGAGTCATGGAAAACTAGGTTCATGATGCAGAAACTGTGTAACTATTGGAAAGCAGTTCGGGAGGCACTGAGTGCATTCAGCTTTCACTAATTTGTACATTATATTTTCTGCCTGTAATGTTGATCAAATTAAGCATATTGTTCACTAACTTTACTTGTTCTGTGGAGATTCTAATGCTAAGTCATATTGACTTCTTTTAAGTGAGAGACGTGGGTTTTGTTTTTTTTTTACAGTGTATGAATCACATCTGTCATTTCAGACATATAACTGATCCTGATTTGTCATCATCTGTTGTCCTTGTTGTGTTAGGTGTTCCCTTTTCTTATTTAAATGCTGTAAAGAATCACTTTATATGTTTTCGGTGTTGCCTGATTGTAATTTATATTTCCTTGACTTGTTTTTTTTAAGAGAACATAACCATTATTTTGGCCACAATGAGCCAATAATATTGATTTAAACAAATATTTGCTTTTTGTCTGTGTATTAAGTAAAATATTTCTACAATACAGTCAATTTGAAGCGATTATAAATACCACAAAAAACAAATAACAATTCCAAAACAAAAAATAACCACAAGAGTCAATATATGTGATGGGCTCATGTTCAAGTGGCTTTATTATCATACATTTTGTCATGTGAAATGCAAACCGGTTAGCCTATACTATACATCTCCAGGATGTTCAGTATATAGTCTTTATTTTTCATTATAAAAAGTTTGTGTTTCAAGTTATTTTTTAAAATTTTAAATAAATGAAGTAGTTTTTAGTAATTTCCCCTGGAAACCACCTGCAGGATACATCCCATACAGAACACCTGAGCTAAACAAAGTCATTGAACCACATGTGTGACAGATAGTTAAAGATTTTAGCAGCTTAATTACGTTGCCTGACAGCAAACCTCAGGAGCCTCCAGGTGTCAGCTTTAATTTCTCATAGTGATTCTCTGCGCTCCATCACCAGCTTTACTCTTTAAGGTGTTTCATCCACTCTGATCCTCCCAGAACTGACAAGTAGGTCATGATCGACCTCCATCACAGCTGATCCAATGGGGTGGTGTGCTGTGAATTTACCTCTGTTGTCTGATTTATCTAGTAAAGATCAATAATAAATTGGGTCAGCTGAAAGACTGCTATCTGCAGAGGAAAATGTAGGCCAGAGAGGAACACTTACACAACAAAGGTCTTGTTACAACATCTTGTTCAAGCCTGAAAACAGAAGTCTTGCTTCAGATTCAACCACCAAGGATCACCATTGGCCTAATAATTACACTAACTGGTACAGCTAACCCATTTCCAGCTGATGAAAATGTTAAATCTTGACACAATACCGTACAGAGACCATATGAAATAGAAATATTACCCCACTGATGACTAACATTAGCTAATGTCTGAAAGCAAGGACACATATTACTGTAGTGTTATCCTAATATTGTGTCACATTGTGGTGACTCAATATCAAATAGCCTTTTTTCTCTTCTTACAGCTAACTTTACCAACAAATTGTGCAGTAGTGGTATCTTTCACCCATCAAAAGGGGTATGCCTTTGCTAGATTTAAAATGACTAAAAACTAGTTAAAAACTGTATTTGTAAAAAATCTTGAGTGTACAAACATTTTGTTAGCTTTAGATGGAGCCAGGGCGGTCAGATTAGCGTAAAGAGAAACCAAGCCAATTCGCTACCAACTCCATCAGTCTTTTCCTCCAATTTTATGCAATGAATTAAAGTAGCACATTTGAATTAAAAGTATTGAGTGCATTTCAGACTTCTCTGTATTATAAATCCTTTTTACAGCTGGTCTCAGGAAATGGATACCAGATTTTTTGATTTCAGTGAGTGGTTAACCATAATTAAAAACCAAATGCTGAAAATATTCCATTTATGTGTAAAAAATCTAATAAATATATATATTTCAACATCTGAATTACATGAAGCAAAAATGGAGGAGATGCGCCTGTGCGTCCTCATAAGAAAGTCTGGTTCCACCCTGTAAAGCAAATTAGGTGGGCAAATGCTGCACATCAGTCACATTTGTAAAATGTAACTGATTGAAAATAATGTCGGAAAAGAGAGCGATTGATTCATACATTTATTCATTATAATGTACAAATTGTATTCCGGTGGTACAAAGCTGTTGTAAGACTCCAACGCTCACTCTCCTGTTGTTTTTATTGCAGTAAAAAAGTAAATACCAGTATGATCAAGAGTCAAGAGGTACTTTGGCAAATATAAATTATGTGTTAAGAAGGCAAGCAGACATCACAAGCAATGTAACGTGAGGGGAGAAATCAGCGCAAAGGTTTCAATGAGCAACTTCTGTCAGTTCTCATTAAAAGAATAAAAATTCATAAAACATTTAATTTTAAACACACACTTAAAACAAGCTGACAGAGGGAGAGACTTGCTTCTTCTTTTCTTCATCGTTACACCAACCGTAATGTACAGTCTTGGAAGCTCATGGCTGCAAATGTGTATAGGTTCCATTTCACATCAGTGATCTTTAAGCCCATTTCTTCTTTTTCTTCTTCCATTGGCTCAAGAGAATAAAACAGGTGGAATGGGTGGGCGAACGACACGATAACGTTTGGCAAAAACTCTCATGGTTGCAGAGTTGAGGACATGATGAGTCAATGTGACGCAGCCTGAAAGTATTTTTTTATGTCTTTGTCCAGCTTTCAGTGTGAGACAAAGACAACGGGGGGGGGGGGGCACAAGGGAGAAAGAGAGAGTGGCAGAACAGACGGAGAGTACAAGGTGGAGGATTAGCAGAGACGTTAACATGGCTAGTTCACAGAGAGAGTGGCTCGTGGCCAGAAGTTGTCCGATAAGTCTCTTGTTTACAAGTGAACATCTAGGAGCTGATGAGGGAAAGTCAAGGAGCGTAAATGTAGGTAGTGAGGGGTGGGGGGGGGGACTTCACATCTCCCCTGCTATCTCATTTCAGAGGTATTGTTGTAGAAAGTGCAGCAGCATTATCTCATAGTGCTCTCCAGACTCAGGGCAGCGAATACTGTGTCGCTCATTAGGATATACCTGAAAAAGTTAAAACAGAGGGTAGAACTTACACACTGGTGTGTATCCTGTAAAATATGATGTGGTAAATGTCATTAATTTAATGCAATGATGCTGATGTGAATAAATCACTGTAAGTATTATTTTACATTACAGTGGTGTGAGAAAATATGACAATAATTTAAAGATATTTTGTCCTGTGGTATCAGAAATGCATTATTCAGTAGTATAAGGCTTGTAATTCTGACCTGAAGCTGGTAGGGCTTCCCAGCGCGGATTATCTGTGACACGAGGAAATTGGTGTGGAAAAAGTGCACATTCTCATCTAGAAATCCATGCAGAATCAGCAAACGGTTGGGCCTGGGAATATCAAGGATTATAACAATATGTCAAACATGGAAAGCTTCATAGAAAAGTAAAAAATACAGTTTTAATGCTGGAAAAGTGACAGGTGCCATAATTCTTTCAAATTCAGAAAAAGTTTGAACTTGATTTTTATTTCAGAATCAATTGTCAAGCCCTGAGGGTTTCCTCTGGGGCGCGACATCATGGTTTGCTTTAGCCTGCCTGTTTCAATATGTCAAATATTTCAAGTTCAACAACCGTAATGCCATCAAACAGGCGCAGTGCGTTCTTACTCGCTGGGGAGCTTGTCCACATGCAACGCCACAGAGCCTTCCTCATAGCCCTGCTGGTTGTTCTCAGGCACATCCATGTAGCGCTCTGTGTAGCCGGTGTCATAGGCCATCCACACCGTCACCGGAGCGCCGGCAATGGCCAACTGCAAGGAGGGAGAATACAATCAAAGATGGAAAAGAATGGAAAATGAAGAATAGAAAAACTTTCCTACTGTGAGATTTATTGTTAAGGTTTATATAAATGTTCGATTATTATATAGAATTGGTTCCAAAAAATAATATTTAATGCATCAACAAATGTTCCTACTGAATGAGGTTAACGTTAATCAACACTGCCACCGTGTGGATGTAAGTGGTAACTACACGACAGGTTGTGCTACATACTTCATGACGTATCTGATCCCTGATGAGGGTGAGTGAAATACAGACACGGTGAACACTCTTAACAAACCAAAGACAAAAAAACCCCTATAAAACCGCAAATGTAATTCACGGCATCAAGTACAGGGCTTATTGGTAATGTTGATGCTGTTGATACAACAAATTGGGTGTACAAGAGGTGTTTGAGAACCAATTGTACATAATCCAGCACACTGCTAAAATGTCACTGAATTACGGCCAGTGATTTTCGAGGAAACATACACTACTCCCCCTTACACATGAACAGATGGACCTTTATATTCCCCTTTGGGCCCGGCATAAAAATGGCTGCTCATTACTTCGATCATCGACAAACAATCCCATCACCAGTCAGCACAGTTAGAGGATTGAAAACTCTTCCAACCTTGAAGATATTGGGTCGCTGGATGAGGCCCATGAGAGACAGGAAACCCCCGTAGGACCAGCCATGAATGGCAACACGGCTAAGGTCTACAAAGTTAAACTTCTCTGCCACATACTGCAGCCCCTCCACCTGGTCTTCAATCTCCACCTGACCCTAAAGAAGCAGAAACATTAGATTGTTCATTAAAAACATGCACAAACACATGAGGATATGGTTGTTAATTTCTTTTTGGCCATCTTTCAACTGTTAGAATGATTCCCTCTGGATATTATTTGACTGTCTGACCCTTACTTTACCATTTTATTTTTTAGAGCTCCCTCAAACTCGAGGCCCCTCTGACAGGAACCCCTCCCATCAATGACGACAACAGCATAGCCCAGGGAGGCCAGTGTGTTCAAACGGAGGTACTTCATCCCTTTGAAGGAGTTGTTCACCAGCTGCACCTGAGGCCACATACACAGAGAGGGTGTCTGAATTTACTTTACATTATTTACCCTATATATTAGTGTTAGATATTAATAAAGACAAATATAATACATCTTCTCCACCAGGAAAAGTTTCACAAATCTTGGTAAATAAAAGCAGTGGGATGAATACCAAAGTGTGCACATGATAGCATTTCAGAGCTCAACGGAGTAAAACAGGGTCCGATGTCTATTTTATAAACTTCTTGTGAATGTCATCTACTGATTACACTAATATATCCACAAACCTGTGGGCCTCCATACACAAAGAGAACTGTTGGGTGTTTCTTGCCGGGCTGCAGATTGTGAGGCTTGTAGACCATCCCATACAGCTGGAAACCTGACTTCCCTGGAAAGTCAAAAATCTCAGGCGGACTGTAATCTCCTGGACAACCTGAAGGACACATGTCGGAATTAGGTTGGTATACTGTATTCTAAAACTAAGATGGGGATGGACAACCAACACTAAAACACACAAAATATTAATGTAATTCTGGCACCAACACTGCAACAGGCCCTCAGACAATACTTGGTTTCAATTTAATTTGTCTTTTACTGCAGACACATCAATTCAGGAAATGTTCTGCTTTCTGATGGGCCAGACAGACACTTCTATAGCACCAATCCTTGATTTTGAAAATACACTGTTTAATGATAGTAACAACAATCACACACGATAACTCAGTGAGAACTCCTTGGCCAGAGTGGTAGATGCTTTATGTTCCCTTGACTTCTGCAAAAGCAGAAACATAAATGTGCAACAAGAAATGTGATCTTGTTACATACACACAAAAAATGTTGAAGTGCTTTGGCAACACAATATCTGATGTCAATGCGGTTCAGCCAAACTGTCCTTGATTTCACCAGAACCAGACATCAACCTTCCCATACAGACGTCTCTATTGATTGCTTCAAAAATAAAACCACAGATAGTCGGACAACCTTCACGTTTGGCCAGACAGCTGTCTAGGAAAAGCTAAGTGGGCCCAGTTATATGATTACAAACTCTTCACATTGAAACCAGTATGGCCACTGATTCGAGGCACAGATGCTTTACCTGGTGATTCCATCATGCTGGCCCAGAACTCAGGTACCACATGCAGGGGGTCACCTTCTGAGCTGCTCAGTTTGTAGACATGAACACAGGGAGGAGTACTCACATCACTATAGTGGCTGACAAAAAAGTCAAAGTTCTGTTGGGCGAGAGAATATGAGAGGTGCTAAATTATTATAGCTACGTATTTGTATTTTAAAATCACAGACAGGAAAGAATGGAAAAGCTGAGGCAAGAAGGGACGCATCCAGCTTTGCTGCAAGGCAGCTTGACACGTGCTTCCATTTTTAAAAGAAAAAAACAAAACAAAAACACACCCAGAATTTTGCAGCATTTATCATATATGCTGCAGACCAATCATCCCAAGTTTTGAAATGTTTTCCTTTGCTTCAATAAAGTGAGTTCAACTGGCATTAAACCACATTTTGCACCAGCCGTTACTCCAAAAGTTTAACTTTATGTCTCTTATCCTGATTTAGTCCTATTAATCTAGTGGTTTAAATATTTTACTGTGTCAAACAGCAGACAAAAAGAACAGAAGTGTCTTTAACTAATACTGTTTGATGACAGACAACCAGAATAAAATCCCTAGAAAAATAAAATGTGCACAACTTTTGGGCATAGAAACAAATGGCTTTACCTGACTAACAGAGCAACTATGAGAAAAGCCAGGTTTGGTTAATCTGACCACATCTCTGGGAAACTCATAGCTGACCACATAGAGGTGGTGCTCCAGAGGAGTGTCCCTCGTGCCCTGGAAGAACACCAGCTTTGATAACTCGTTCACCCAGATCTGACAAAGTAGAGAAAACACGACGTTAACAGTTATCGCAACAAAATATATGTCCAAATACGTACTTCATGCAGTCCAACACTCATGTGCCTTTTAAAAGATTTTAATTTCTACATTCAACAGTGCTGTACGGATCTAACCTTAGAACCATGTCTTGCTAGCACTTCCCATTCTCCACTGGTCAATGGAACCTCCTCCTTAATTACACATTTGAAATCTCCTTGAAGGAAAAAAACACAAGACGATAAATGTGTCCCTTGACATAACAAATGCACCACGATTATGTGATTCTTTCGTTATGATTGGTTCAAATGAATTCAAAAGATTCTTACCATCTACATGCTGGTAGTCGTCTGCCCAACAGTAGCAGCCCGTTTGTAACAGGGATGTGATTTTGTACAGATGGCTGAAACCCGATTTGGACTCATTCACCCAAATGAAAGTAAACTCATCTTCCGTTGTTTGAATAAAAGGATAGAATATATCGTGAACCTGCAAGACGTACAGTCAGTTAATGAATCTGAAGAGAAGAACTTATGGTAATCATGACAATAAGTTAATATGGTACGACGCATTTGTCACTTTTAAAGCAACTACAGATTTTAGCATGAAAAAAAGACCTACGTTAATCCAGATGTCTGTGGTCTCCTCGTAGATAATGTATGGGTGTGTGCTGCTGTGAATGGCCGCCAAATTATTCTGCCTCTGAGCTGGATCATCTGTGACAGGGATGAAAAGCGCTGGAGGCAGAAGGACCAGCTGGAGTTTTCTCTGACTGCGGTCCAACAACACTGCCCAGCCACTAGGGGGGGGTCACAGAGCAGACACAACTCAAGACAAGATATTGCATGACGTGTTAAGATTGTTCAATTAAATATCAAATAATTTATAAATTTAAGCATTTTACTTGTTAGAATGATTAAAAAAGGCTGAAGAAAATAATGGAATACATCTCCATGTCCATGTACAAAATCACGTTACATGGCTTCTCATGATTTATTTTGAGAATGACCAGATCACTGACTTTTAACACTCACTATTTGCCATCGCTCGTCCATCCTACTCTGGCAATGTATTCTGTTGTCGGAAACAATGAAGTGAAGGGGACAGCCAACTCTTTATCATCCATACGTATAATCTGTAAGTACAACCATTAATGCAAATGAAAAAGGGCCATGTATAAAGAAGAAGAAATATTCACAGAAATAGTAAAACTTACTCTTCCTTGGTGGTCTATCTTGATTTCTGCCAATTTAAGCGTAGCCTGGGGATTTTTACTCCCTGTAAACATAGAAATAGGAAAATACACGTAGAAAAAATATACAAGGATTAAAAACAATCTGCTCCGTGCCTGTGTTTGTACAGCATAAAGCTACTAGACAGCTGCACTGACCTGTACGAGGATATCTATATGCATCTGCTTTCCGCTCTTCCAGTGCCGGAGATGGAACATGAATAATCTCTACTTCTGTCTCATCCACCTCTTCATACAGCAGATGCAACGTTTTACCTCCATCAGGGTCTGATAAGAGGATAAACATTAAATTGAGAAATGAAAGAATTCTTTAAAGCCTTAAAAAAATGAAACAAAACACCAATGGACAGTAAAATCCAGGTTCAGAGAGTTCAAAAAGTCTAATGTCCAAACTATTAACTGTAAATGATCTGTTCTTAATGTCCTGTATGTGAACGACCCAGGTATTAAAGCCACAACATGCTCACCATGCACTGCTGTGGGACTCCACCAGTAGCCAGTGAAACGGTCAAACTCTTCCTGGATGACAAAAGTTGCTACACCTGCAGATCTGGGGTCCTCCTTGACACTATCCACACCTGTAGGACATTTAAATATATTAGGGGGAAAATATATTCCTGTATAATTGATATGGCTTTAAATAATGTTAGAATATTGGTCTTTTCAATACAGTTCTAGATGTAGATAAAAGGTACGCAACAGCACATTTTAAACACATGAACCCACTTATTATTGCAGTACATTTTTTAACTTAATCCAACAGTTCAAATGAAAGTCAGTCTTCAGACCTTTGTGACAGTAAGTGAGTCTCCTCTCCTCGCCCGTCTTGATGTGGGTTATCCACAGGTCATTGTTGTTGATGAAGGCTATGAAGTCAGGATCTCCGGGGCAGATTTTAGGATCCATGCGTGTCCCTGAACACTGGGTCTTGATCTCCACTGGCTTTACAGGAGCAGACTGCTAAAACCAACACGCACAGTCTTAGTCAAAGGCAAGCTGAAAAGTGACTTTTAGATGCAAAGTTATAGAGGAGACCTGTGTGGGTGTAACAGCAACGCATGATCACTTCAAGATTATCATAACCTAAGGAATGACAGTATTTTCTGCACTGTAAGGCGCACTGGACTATAAGGCCCACATTCAACAAAAGACCTACGTTTAAATCTCTTTCATATATAAGGCACACTGGATTATAAGCCGCATCTGATTATAAGGCGCAACTTCAATGACTGGCCTATTTTAAAACTTTTTCGTATATACGGCGCACTAGATTATTAGGTGCACTGTCAGTTTTTGAGGAAATTAAAAGGCTTTTACGTGCGCCTTATAGTGCTGAAAATGCTGTACCTGTTAACAATATTACTGCCATACAGAATCAGTACAGAAGCTATTACATGTGTGTTACGAATGCATTATCACCATACTCATGTTTTTATGTCCTGTTATCCATAAAGGCATATCATGACACCCTAATATGACACGTGACCCACGCAATCAGATTTCAAACAAAGATTAATAATGTTCTTGATTTAAAAAACAAAACAAAACTCAGCAGCTCTAAAAATCTCAACTGTGTGTAAATGTATACTGAACATACAACTGCTTTCGAGATTGATCATTATGACCTGCTGAACACATTAAGAGGATGAGAAACCAACAATTGCAGCCCTTAAACTCACACGAGCTAAACTGAATTAAATATAGAACAATATTCAGGATTGACATTGATACTAACATTCTCTTTTTTGAGAAAGGATTTTCACAATATGGGCAAAATCACCATTAAATAAAACTTTACATGTAAAATTAAAGTAATATTCGTAACTTATTCTACAATAAAATGGGGGGAGAAAAGTTGTCATGTGATTGATCATCTTTCTTGCAGAGAATTTTAATTACCAGAACTGAAAAAGTTAAAATGCAGATATTAAATCACATTACATTTCAATGTTATATATTTAATCACACATCATTAAATGTAAATTCACAAAAAAGGAAAAGACTTGTTCCATGATAATTATATTAAAATCTTGATAAAGTTATCAAACAGATGTTTGATAACTTTATATTAGGGCACCAATGGGAATAATCAATGTGCAAATTAATGCAACCACCCCATGGCTACAATGTGGAATTGTATACTTTTACCAAAATTAAATCTGCACTGAGTATCTAAGCATTCTCAACTAAAGAAAAACAAAACAGCACTGCACTCACAATGAAGCCATTGTTGCCTCCATCCTGACAGTAAAAAAGGCTATTGCTGGCCTGGAAAAGGAACAAGCCAGTCTGGGCATGATAGTCATAAGAAGTGATTCCAAATGCACCGAGACGTTTACGTTCTCTGAGCAACTCCTCCTCTCGTGAATAGGCCCCTTGGTGTGGCGTAGCCTGAGAAAACAAACACAAATCACATTTTCACAATTTTGTTTTGTACACTCAAAACTCGCTGTCATGCAATCCACTAAAAACAGTGTTACAACTGTGACATAAATAACAGAACCTCAATGATCTGACCCGGTAAACGGTGTAGTCATCATGCACAGTAATATCGGTCATGCTGATTCTTTATTTATCAAGTTTTACAACATATTTCAGGTTGAAACCCAACTTCATCTCAAATAAAAACTAAAGGAAAGTGTTGAATTACAACCAATTTGTCACTGTTATGCTTTCTCTTATGTCGCTGCATAAACAGGAAGGGCGTGTGCTCACCTGGAAGTGATCCAGCATCTGTTTCCATGACAACACTAAGAGGGCTTCTTTTCGGGTCTTCTTGGGGATTTCTGAGTAAAGTAACGAGTTTTCTCTGCTTCCATATGGCATTCCTTGTAAGCATACAGAAAAGAAACAAAGTCAACAACAACATCTTCAAAGAGTTGTATTCACTGGAAAGGGAGGGCTTTAGTATTATGTGGGATCACAGCTCAGCTGCTCCGAGCATTACAACATGACTGAGGCCAAGTGACAGAAATACAAAAGAAATTCAGACAAAAATTAGAAGAGATTTTGGGCACAATTATGAAGTATCTATCAACTTACCCAGGTAGTATAACCTGTGGGAGTGGGGTCCATTCTCATCTTTTTTCTGCACAAACTGAAAGTCATGGGGAGCCTTGTTGGCAATCATGCCTGAATACTTCCTGCTACAATGGATAATGTCACGGAGACCCTCCCAAGAGTGCTTCTCTACAAAGAACTGAGACGGAACATCCTCCATCTCCACCACTTCTGTGCTGTTTGAAAGGCCGTCCACAGCCATCATACTAACTGTTACACACCTGCAGTGGACATTAGAATAACCAGTAAGAGGCGCAGAACCCAAGATACTTGCTCTTGTACATTCTTAAAAAGGAACTGATTAAAATTTATATTCATTTATCTTCCCCATTTTGCAACTGTTAAAATAAATATATCATAAAATATAAAATTATAATATAAAATATAAAATAAATATAACATAAACATTATACTGTACCTTTTCCAGATGCCTTCTTTATTGTCACAAAGTTTGACCTTCTTGACTCTATGCATTCACCAGTCAACACACCTCGCTCAAATTCTGTCACCTATGGACATAGTGCATAGCGATTGTTGGAAATTCCAGAATAAAGTTAACGAGATTGCTTCTATATCATTTCTATTGGTTATCATGTGTTAAATCCAATCTTTTCCTTTCAGCCTCTCTCGTTACGGGTTACCACAGAATGTCATCCTTTTCCACATCAGCCTATTTTCTGCATCCTCCTTTCTGTCCTCATGTCTTCCCTCACTACATCTATTCACCTTCTCTCTGGTGGTCTTCTTGCCTGGCAGCTCCATCCTCATCACCCTTTTACCAATATACTCACTATCTCTCTGGACGTGCCCAAACCGTCAAAGTCTGCTCTCAAACTTTGTCTCCAGTGTTAAATCCAACACATCACAAACACAAATGATAAGTCTTCAACTCTGCCAAAGGTCAAGTAGAAGGTGTAGGGAATATCCCACATTCTTTGCTTATCCCCTTGTGTTTAATGAAGGATTAGCAAACAGGAAAAAGAAAATCAGAGACTGTAAAGACTGCCTTCCTCACAAAACTTAATAGAGTAGTGGGAGGCTAGTCTCCTACCACTCTATAGAAGAGTCACTAGTGCCCATAAAGAATCAATTCAACATTGACTTGCATCTGACTAGTATGTAGACCTGTGAGGTGATTTTAACCTAAATGTTTATTTGATTATGTGCCAACAAAAGGAGCTACTTCAACCCTACTTATTAATCAGCTACAGATACTCCCTGAAAGACTCACTTTCAGGTGGTTCCTGTATCTTGCGCGAAAATTTTAAGTGGTAACAAATTAACTTGTTCAGCAATTTCTATTGTAATATGGAAATGAAGCATTTTAGCTTTTACCGGAGCGCTCGTTTAACAGGTAGGGAAGAACCTGAGTCGAATAGAAAGCAACGGTAACCTAAGGGTTAGATAGCCCACAATAGAGCTTTGTTCTCGGATTTATACCACTCATTCACACTAGAAAAAACACCGGCACATCAATGTGTTGATATCTTCAATGACAGTAGAGTAGGATTTGTTTGGTAGTAGATGTTGAAACCCAAAGTCGCTGGAAATGACAGCTATCAGTGTCTCCATTTAAATTTCTGAGCTGCATTTTTTTGGCATGACAGTTCCCCTCTGTCATTTTCGATCTGAAGCTAACCAGCGTTAGCTAGCTCGGCTAGTAGCATGCTAGGTGCTAACTAGCGATTTTAGTTATGTATAATAAAAAAAAGAGCGACGAGCTGGAAAATGAGAAACACTTACCAATTTGGTCACTGCTCGTTGAAACAAATGCTAGATTTTCTTAGCTTAATGGTGATAAACTGAGTGTGTAAGTGCTGGAGGTTGAATCCATGGCCCAGAGTGGTCACTCACAGAACTAGCTGCTTCTCCAATCGAAAAGAGGAACCTTAGTTCCTCACGAGTACACTCCGGAACGTTTTTAGGTGCGCACTACCGATACTTTCAAAAAAAAAAAAGAAGGAATTGTCAGCTATGACCGTCAGTGATGCCCAACTTCATCCCAAAATCTTCCAGTAAAGTTTTTTCTCATGTCTTAACCATTGACATGCTGTAATAAACATGGTTCCAGATGTTTCAATGGCTAGCAGGAGTTTGAAACCATCAACAATGAAAATAAAGTTCCCAATTTGTATTATCTTGGTAATACATTGGTGCAGCTCAGGAATAATTGATTTTCTACAGATTTAATAACTGAAGCTTTGCCAATGTTCCACAGCACAAAAATGAAAGCATAACTCAAGTTACCTGGTTTACTAGACCTGACCACAAAAAAAAAATCAATATGCATTTACTGTAAAGCCAAAACAGCATTTGCAGCAGTAAAAACAGGATTTGAACTGGAAAACCATTGCTGAAAATCACATCAAATCCTGTATGCAATCAGTACTTCATATTTTGACAGTAAAGACAGTAAAACAGACATGGTTTGAGGAACAACCTTTTTTATTTATACAAAGATTACAGCCATTCTACTTCAGGGGGATGAAACGAGAAGAGTGTGTAGCTCCAATACCAGGGCGACCGTGCTTGACTGGCTTGTAGGTGATGGAGAACTCACCCAAGTAGTGGCCACACATCTCAGGCTGCAGAGAGGAGAAATAGATTAGTAATCAGATAAATTACATAAAAGTCATTTTGTGTGTGCAGTAATGAGCTTTGAATCACAATTCTACAACTGCCCTCTGGAAGTAATGCTATTTGGCAATGTTAACATTATAGGATGCTGCAATGTTACAGCACCAAAAACTATTCTGAGGTACCCTAATCTATCATGGAATTGAGCTAAATATAAATATCTGACAATATTTTTTGTACTGAAAGATTTCAGATAATTTCATGAGGCTTTTCTTATTGGCAGATATGGTAAAGTTTCAAATGTTTAAATTTGTAGAACACTCGATACAAGGCAACAAGCACTTCAGTGAAACCTAACTTATATATTCAGCATTACATTTCCATACTTTTTTTTTTTTTTAAATTTCCCAGTTTGGGATAAAGTATCTTATCTACATCAAGTTCATGAAATTCCTTTAGAGCCTTAGTGAATTTATCCATTTTGGATGTCTATGTTTAACAATTTCCATAATTTGCATCAACTCATCAGCTGTCATGATGCATGTACAGTGAAAAATAATGTTACCTGTCTGATTAAATTGTCCAGATTCTCCATATTCATCAAAACAAGCCACATCACACATTTGAGTTGTTTGTTATTGCCTTTTTCATTTTTACACACATGGTTTCCATAGCTTTTGTCCAAGTCTCAGAAGTCCTACTACAAAGAAATGATATGGGATACAACAAGACTAATGAGAACCATGGCAAACTGAAGAATCAGTATCTTTTACCGACTTTATCGTTGTGAGCTTGAAATGTTCATGCTGGTAGCATCTGAAATGAACTGGATTACAGTGCACCCTCGTTCCTCGCGGTTAAAGCGCTCCAGGAACCACACACAATTAACGAATTCCGCGATAGAGCGACCATTTATCTTACTAACGGTAATTTAAACATTTATGCCCCTCCCCATACTGATATCAAACCACCTTCTATCTGCATTACCTTTTCCCACTCTTATCAACTGTTTAAAGCACTTTTGTGTCTCACGTAAGTCCGAGACTCACGGAACAGAACGCGCTTCCAGATGCTGTCAGCCAATAGTATGCGCGTACAGTATCATGTGACTGCCTACCAAAAATCCCCGATAAGGTGAAGTCGCAGGCGTTGATGTGCGAATGTGATGGCGCACTCATCAATTTTTACTGGAACTGCAAGTACTATTTAAAAAATGGATGCAAGTGTTGACATAATGTCCATGAGAGTCAGAAATGTAATATTCTTCAGGTCTCCCTCACCTTGATTTCAACCTGGTTGAAAGTCTTGCCGTTGTAAACTCCAACCATGGACCCGACCATCTCGGGCAGGACAACCATGTCCCTCAGGTGGGTCTTCACCACCTCTGGTTTCTCCATGGGTGGAGCTTCCTTCTTCGCTTTACGCAGGCGCTTCAGAAGAGACTGCTGCTTGCGACGCAAACCACGGTTCAGCCTCCTCCTCTGGCGGGCGCAGTACAGCTGCATCAGCTGCTCACTACATGGGGACAGGTCAGTAAATTCAGTTACGCTCCTGGTCATCCTTTAAGTTAGGGCACCACAATATGAACCAAAACTGACGTTGGGCATTTTCCTGTAAGATAATTTGTGATATGAACAGATATAGGATATTTCCCATTGCTATGAATGTTTGGAATTTTTTAATCAAGCTACATTGCCTGGTTCCAAAGGCAGCTGGAAACTGATTGCAATTCACTGTGATTACAATGACAGGCGATCAACTCATTAGCCAGTCATTCTGGTGAATTGTCAAAGTTATTGGTCCTACCATCATTGAACTATAAAATTCTAAATCATGGGCAATGTTAAGAAACAACTAAACACACTCTTCTGGTAGCATTGCAAGGGCAATAGGCTCGTTGAGTAAGCAGGATGTAGAAAAAATAACATACAGCGCAGTGGAATGAGCTCCCTGAATTCTGCGTTCCACTTACTAGGACATGTCCAGAAGTTGATCCAGGTCGACACCTCTGTAGGTGAACTTCCTGAAGGTACGCTTCTTCTTGATTTCGGTGTCCGCCTGTAGGGATACATGTACATGTAGTCAGTACCATAGTCAGTACAGTCTATGCTTTATCATGCTAAAAAATTCTAATTACTAAAATGTATCACAAATGAATGGCCTGTTGTCGCTGACAAACACCAACAATAACGTGTCCGGTTACAAATACAAGCTAAAGTGATAGTTAGCTTAGCCTCGGAAGGCCGTAGCACGGGTCAATACGGGGACTATTAAGGATTATTTCTGATATTTAAATCAAAGATTTTTTACTACATCAATGGACAATATGTGTAGTTGTCGGATGAGCCCACGAGTTGCATATTTTAAGTTTATTAATAGCCCAGATGCGAACAGATTGTATATCGAAAATCTGCTATAGCTAAGGCACCTACCATCTTGCCGGAGGTTTCGGGGGAAAGAACGGGCGGAAATCTCGTTCATGGTAATATCGCGCGATTTGCGCCAACATCCGGTGGTGTTTTGGTCATACCCCATGTGGTCAACAGGCGGTGCTGTTCTGCAAGAAATAGTTTTCATGCCGTCAAATTTCCTCCCAACGTGTCCGATTTGGTTTCCTGTCAACCCAAAAGGGAAAGGAGCAACGACACTAGATAGAGAACAGGTAAAGAACTGATCTTGTAGATATGTTACAAGAAGCATTAACAAATAAATAACAAAACACCTGAAAAGTGGACAACAATGGCGTTTTTTACACTCTCCCAGGGGGTTGACATGGCAACACTCATGCACATGCGGGAGCAGCCGGAAGGGCGCTTCTTCTCCGGGTCCAAGGACAGGAACGAGCTGTAAACCAACCAACCAGACACCCGTCTCTGTGTGACCTAAATCTAATTTATGAAGAGCATCTTTTACAGGAGGGGCGGCACTTATTAAAATGTGTGTCCCTTTGGCGCAGGCTAGAGGAATTGACTGCATATGAGACTCAAACTTTCTAATCAAACCAAAACTTGAATCAAAGTACAAATCATTTGAAAGCCTTGATCTCAGTCTTTCACGACCAACCTGGAAAACTCACTCTAAAGTTTTAATCAAGTGCCAATCAGGTAATTATTATAGGCTATTCGAGTTTATATGAATGTTAATGATAGCCTTGCACTACTTCATCTCCCTATTAGATTCATTTGGCTTCAGTCAGAGTGCATAAACCCACACACTGTTTAAACTACACCCTCAAACTTGTTCTGACATACGGTTTTGAATTAGATCATTTCAGACAGAATCCAATTCAAAAAGATCACAGTTTGATAACTTTCAAGATCTTGGTAGTATATTTAATAAACTTTCAAGATCTTGTTAGTATATTTAATAAGCAAGATTTCCACAGTAGATGGCAGCTGAAATTATTCCAGCTGTAAAAGCCGAAAGGAAAAGAAGTATTTATCATATCGACATGCTGCGACATATGAGAGGACTCAGTTGGAGTATGGGGAAAGTCTCTCTTCATTAAAGTATACTTAAAACATTCCTCTTTAACGCTAGTTGTCAGGGCTGGTTGAGGCTTGCTTTGGCTCAGCCCATAGCCATGCCACTGCAGGCTTCCTGTGCTGTGGGACATGACACAACAGGCCCCTCTGTTCATCTCTTTCTCAACCTTTACCCATTCATGTGCCATTAATGTGCCTTTGCTGTTGTGGCACCCAAATTGTGGAATAATCTGCCTCAGCAAATCAGACAGGCCTCTTCTCTGTCTGTTTTTAAATCTCGTGTGAAGACCTACCTCTTCTCCTTGGCTTTTAACATCTAGACACCAGATTTTATTTTGTCTTATCTTTTTTATCTAACTTTTTATTGCTCTGATTATTTGCTTTTGTTTTTATCCATATTTTATGTTTTATGTTTTTAATTGATTAACTTTACTTATATTTGAGCCATTTTGTCTTTTATCTATAATGTTTGTTCTTTTTTATTCATTCGCCTGTACAGCACTTTGGTCGACTGCGGTTGTGGTAAAGTGCTCAACAAATAAAGTTTGGATTGGATTGGATTAATACATGTTGGTGGCGTTGCCTCTTCCCACAGTGCTTGTACTTCCGGTGTTCTCTTGTCTCACAGAGTATTGAGCTGTGGGAATCCACATCATCTCTACCACTCACCACTGGGACTCTGTGGCATCGGCTATTTCACCTGTTCCTGCTGGACATCTAGGTACAATATTGTTATGTTCTGTATATGTTGATCTTTGTGCCTCATCTACTATATTATATTCACAAAAATAGCCATTCTGATTATCAATTTTTTTTTAATTAGCATAAAGTGTTCCAGAAGACAAAGTATAATCTAATACCAAATGGAAAATCACTTTAAAAAAAAAAATCACATGTGCATAAATAAGAATGATGCAAATACAATGAATGACTTGTTCACATTACACCCCAATATGTAATTATGATATACATAATATAAATCACTGACCAATAGAATCCAGTATTCTTGTATGGAATGTTCAAAAAATTAAATCATCCTAAGAAATGAACTTCACTCCTGTCAGAGTGGTTACATAAACAAGGAAACACTGCCAACAAACAAAATGAAAAGTTGTGACAGAAACAAAGGAATGTATAAAGAAAAAGATGGTTATTCCTTAAAAAATATGTTTCCTCATCGGTACTAGCTGATACCAGACAACCAAAGAAATGAAGCTCATTATCAGGAATGTGTCTTTATGCACAGACAGACAAACAGGGGTGTTTTAAGTTCCCTCCCCATTTTTTAAAGAAATAAGGAACCCCTGATGATTGATTCATTAAATTTAGTCCTTGCAAAAGTCTCCAGCTCTCCCTTAATGTAACAATTATATCAAAAAAAACAAATATGAGGGCTTTGGCACATTTAAAAAATCCCTGTGATAGAAAACTAGGCCAAGCCTACAAGTCTTACTTTTGTGGACACCTTAAATATAACAAAGAAATACAGTTCATTATGATATGTGTAACCTTGCTTTGCACAAATAAGGGATTAGACAACCATTTCTTACAATACTAAAATGGATATGGCCCCTAAAAAGGTTCAACATCCTAGGTAGAAAAATAAACTTCCTGCCTTGAGGTTCTCTCTTGTACAATACCTCTCTAAACCTTCCTCAGTGTCCTCCTTCTTTCTAGTAATCTGTCCCATCATCTCTGTACACCTGCTCTTCTTCCTGGTAACCTTGGTAACCCTCATCTTGGTAATCTTGGATGTAGCTGCTGGAATTGCCAGCCCCATTCTGATCATCTGCCACCACCTCAGTCTTAGGACAGTATTTTGCATCGTAGATCTGCCGGGGGAGGCCAAAGTTCTGGCCGTGCTGGTTCGCTCCCTGGTTGTAGCCCATCTGCAGAGACAGGGTGCTGTTGTCACACTTCTCTACGCCCGACTTCAGGTCACAGATGGCACGCCTTGTGCCTGGAGCGGTCATCCCAGCCTGTGGGAGAGTGACAAACGATGGAAAAAGTAAACCAAGTGATATATGTTCATACAACGCTGCATTTTAAAATTCTATAAAAAGTTTTCTGCTTAGGAATTATTAATTTCTTCAAACTCAAACTTTACAGCTTTCTACAAAAATTTTACATGATATGTTTACAGATGCAATGAAGTCCTTTTTCTCCGACCCCTCTAGTACTGAATTTATAGGAAGGTGTTGCAGTACCTGGGTTGCCCCCTTGTTAGTTCCCATTTGCAGACTGATTACAGAGTTGTCCATGGGGGGCTGAATTTGGCATTTGTGGTCAATCAAGTGCCTCCTGGTACCATATGCATTCATTCCTGCCTGACTTGCACATTTGTTGGTCCCCATCTAAAAAGACAAAACCACCACAATAAACTCATGTAAAACAATTATAATATATAAACACATGATTAATTAAATTATTTTAAAACTTATAAATGTTCCATAATGGGGGGGGGGGGGAAATCCATGACTCATCATTTCATACAGACTCACTAAAATTTAATCAGTTCAGTTCTAGACCATACTAAATAAGTGCTGTGTGAAATCTGACTGGTAGCATTTGCGTGATCTTGCAGACAAACTGACTGATGCTGCTTGGTGAGGCTAATAATGAACTACAGAGGCGGTGAGAACAACAAGCAGCCGTTGTGAAATATGGGTAAAATGAAATCATGGCATTGATTGTGCAAACACTGACATAGGCTATGCCGCACAGATCCAGTCATGTACAACCTGTTCTGTTTATACTTCACTCAGTGTCAAACCTGTACTGGCCTGCATTGTGTTGACTAAGAGACTAAAAAAAAAAACCTACTGTCCAATTGCAGTAAAAAAATAAAATTTATGAGACATTTGGGATTTTAGGTTGAAGTGTTTGCAGTTCTTCAGTTTTCACTGGATCGATTAGAGAATTTCAGGTACCAAACTACTTCTGAAAATACCTGCAGTCCAATGACACACTGGCCAGCTTTCATCTTCTCATCATCAAACATCCTCTCATGCTTGTCTGCATACTTCACCCCAATGTCCACATTTGAATGGCAGCCCTTGGTCTTGGCCTGACAGAGAATTGAAGGTTGTCAATGTGAAAGTACTGTACTTGAATAATTTATACACTAGAATAACTGACTTTTATTCCAAGAACACTCCATTAAGTTTGACTCACCATGCTAGCAAGAGCAAGCAGCGTTGTCTGGACCTGTGTCATGTTTCCATTCTCAAACAAGTCATTGGCTTCAAAGATATCATGAGGTTTAAGGCCAAATTCTGTGATGGCTTTGATGAAGTTTGTCAGGTTCTCCAGCTGAAACCAACGTTCAGTAAAACATTAACCACATAGCAGATTGTCCGTTTGCATTCCAATTTAAATAATGTTCTTAAGAAAAAGATACCTTCCTATCTAGCGGTTTGTGTTTACAACAGTCAGCTGCTCTCAAATTAGGAAGTATGTTTTTTTCTGACTTAACACCTAACAATACAGGCAGCTGTCTCAGAAACAAACTTCTGCATCACTTAAAATATTTAAAATATCAGTAGCTGTAGAATCATGTGCTCGCTTCATGTGGAACTCTGTCATTCACTGGGAACCAGCTACATGGAAAATAAAAGTCAGACTATTACTTTGCAAATCCCTTATTTGTCTAAAAGCCTTTGTAATCTCATTACTCACTTGATGCCAGTTCAGTTTTGACTTGTTAATCTTTGGAACAGAGTCTGGTTTCAGTTTGTTGATAAGGCTGTAAACAAACAAAAAACATGACAAAAGGAAAATTAAAAGACAACACAGACTTAATTTAAAAAAAAGAAGCCAGGGAAACATGAAATAGTAGGACTGTGTAGGTAGTCACTCAATTGCTGATGAAGCAATGGGTAAAAAAATGTTTTCAAGTAGGAGGAGTGAATCGTTTTCCTTCCTACTGACCTCTGTCGAGAGTTCACATGCAGTCTTGATCATACACTTGAGAAAAAGGTGGCGAGTAAAAACCCAATGAACTAAAGCACGATATAATTACTGTAATCCTTGAAACAAAAGGTTAGTTTCGTGGTAAAAGAAGACGTGGTCAGACCTCGAACTATGCAAAGACAGATTACTTGACTATTGACCTTCATCTTCATCTCTATTACTCCATTAAGGCTAATGAACTCAAGAGAGCACAAACATATCTCTACATTATTACCATCAAGGTCTCTTTGCACATTTTGATGGAATATATTAAATAATCGTGCATGGGTACTTTTAGAGTACTGCGGCACTGCTTACTCGCATAGAATGATTCCACTCTTTAGGCTTTGCTGAAAGTCCGAATCAATGGTATGACCAGTGACTTCTCTAATCCAGCAGCGGAGCTCCTCTTCTTTCTGCACGTCATACTTCATTGCGATCTGGTTGGGTTGAAAGTCACATTTGTGTTAGAAGCAGGAAACAACAAGGATGCCATCAATCAAAACAGATAATGCATTGATAGGGGTTTTTTTTTAATCCCAAATAATAATAACATGCAGTTTGTCTGCAACAATGACAAAAGAGGCATAGTCAGCTATTTTTGCAGTCAAAAGTTAATTATGACTGCATGTTATAATGTGTCGTTGTCATCAGGAATTTCCCTTTGACGGGAGGAGGGGGAGGCACACACACAAACTCACACACACACACACATCCTGTTTGGTAAACTGCTAAATTCTTCCCTGAAACACAGGAAGGCCATTGCTTTGGCACAAAGATTGACTTTATCTAGAGGGTGTCGCTGCTGAGGTGTTCGATTTACAAGTTGTTGTTTTTTTTAAAGTCACATCAGTGTACGAAATGGTGTTTGCTGGCTCTAAAAGAAGTCATTCACAGAGGAAAATTTGAAGTATAACATGTAAAAAACTGTAGAACAAAAGTGAAACAATTCGTAGACTAAAACAGGAATCGATTTCTGCTTGTAAAAGGTGTCGACAGAACTCTTTGCTAACTAGATCAGCAAACAAACCATCCCGAGGGTGAAAAAACTGAATCAACTACATTCAGCAGTCGACTGCGTTCATCTCACGACCAGCTGCCCCGTAAAGGAATGTCTGTCTTCCAGTTAAATGCCCTTCATTCAGTAAGCCTCATATTAAACAAAACCTCAGCAATTATAATAGTCTAAAAAAAAAACTTCTATAGATAATTCACAAGGACAATAAGAAGGCAAGGAACTTGTTCTACAGGACACTGATAAAAGCAGTGAGGTTGCAGAACGGCATGTGATGATCCAGTGAACAAATACAGCACGCAGTTCGAGCTCAAACATCTCACCAGTGAACATTTTCGACATGAAAATACAGTAATGAGAAAGAGCGTACATCTTGACATGCATCACATTTCTGTTCACAATTCAAATCAGCATAACTTCAGTCGACTGTCACCCCCCACCCCCCCCAAGGATATCACTGGTAGCAGAGGACATCAGCATGCTGTCTTTACATCCAGCACATGCTGTTCACTAGAGACTGAGGGAGGAGACCCACAAGGGCAAAACCAGACAAATTACAATCCGAGCTTCACCTCAACACACAGAAACCATTGCATCACCACAAATTACTGTCATTACTTCACTCACCCTCATGCCAATTAAACAACACCAATCATATCAAATTATTTTATTTACAGTATCTGGATTATTTGGATCGGATTAACGAAACTATAATTAAACATCAACAAAAGAAATGTGGAGAGTCTGAAGAGAGGGGCTGTGTGTAAACGCAACGATCTGTGGCGGATTAAAGGAAACATTTAAATGAGGATTTTTTTTAAAAAAACAAAACATTATTTTTATGACAATATTTTTATTACACTGCGAAAAAACATTAGGTAAAGTTGCCGAAAGTGTGACCCAGGTGACTGTGTTACACATTCATCAATGCGGTCAGGATCCGGATTGAGTCTGTCCACACAGGCCAAAATAAACAAGGCGCTTCCTTGTCTTTCCTGAAGTAGACTCAGTCTGAATAGTGTTTTTTTTTTAAAAACTATCTCATATTTTTCAGGGTGCAAAATTAAGAATTTTACACTTTTAAAACACTGACGAAACAATCTGAGAGAATTAACAAATGCGTCACGACCGCTCACTGCGCTTCAACATCTCCTAAACTCAAAAAAGACCCGCAGAACAACAGTTACGCAGAGGTCTGGCCCCCATCGTTGACACCAATATCCGAACTACATTCTCCACTAATGAAAGACAAAGCTGACAACACCCCGAGAAGGAACTTTCGCTACAACGACACAGGTTTTTAGCCGAGAGGGACAACGCCCATAGGCGTAGAAGTTTGCCTCTGGTGTCAAATACGCATGTCCCGTTAATGCATTTAAAACTTTTAATGCACTCTTTTTTTAACACATGCATGCAAAATCAAAGCTGGTTGATGAATATGACGTAAAAAGTATTACTTAAAATTATTTTAAAACCCATGCGTGACACTGTGGTGACCTTTAAACCGAACACGACTAATCAAAATGGAGACCAAGTAACTACCAGAATTCGCCTTCGTAAAAAAAAGTAGAATAAGACAAGGAAGTTCAGTCGAAAGTTACTTTAAGAGACGCGTTGAAACAACATGAACCCACCTTGTTTTTCACCTCTGCTGATAATCCGTAAGCAGGACCCTTGTTGGCCATTTTTCTAGCGTGTTTTTGCGATTTGTGCAAAAGATAGTGAAGTTGGGATAAAGTCTCCGCTAATTTATCTTCGACTTTCTCTTCCAATGAAAATGGAGAGCACTAAATACTTCCTCTCTCCTCTACGGCTACCAATTGCAGCGCTCCCACGGTTTCTATCAAAGATGTTTCATTCTCGAGGCAAGATGATTCACTGCTGTTGGACCGAAGCGGAAACTGAAACGCAATTCAGGGGAAAAAAAAATAAATCAAATCGAGCAATTAAAGACAACAAAAATCTTTAAATAATTAACCTAAAATTGGGCACTGTGTGACAAAAATAAAATAAACTACTATTTAAATTCGATCCAGAATTTTTTGTTCTCTTCCAAATTAAAACTGATGCTTGATGGGGTTTTTTTAGTATTTAGGATATCTTTACAACATCAACAACCTAACATTGGAAAAGTTGTTTAATCAAAATTGGCACTTTTCCCTTTGAAAAGTGAAGTTATAGAATGATTTTAAGAAACTTTCCGTGAGAAATGCATTAAAGGAGATTAAACTGGACTATTACAATGAAGTAACTATAATACTTTATGGGATATTTCTCAAAAAATAAATTGATGGGTCAATAGGCCAATAGGCTCCTTTTCAAAAGCTTACTGGCTTCTACCTGTCAGCCCTACCACAAATAAATTTTAAAAAATTAATTAAAGTGAAAGAGACACGTAATAACAATCAGTACACGCGAACGAAAACATTGTGTCCTATTTACAGCAATTACGGAAGTACACAGAGTTAAATTTGTTCCTGTGTACTCTTTGGCTGTCTGCTCAGTTAATCGATCCTAGGCTCCACCTTTCCTTTTTTTCTTCTCCAGGTCGCAATTGAAATCAAAAACTCCTTATATGGAAGGAAACTTCCCAAATTCCTGGATGGTGGGAGTGTTCATCTGGTCCCACCCTGCATACCAGTCTTTAGTGGACCAGACAAATTGTCGCAGTTTTTTTGACTCACTGCCGACAAATAAATCCTTGAGGAACTCAACTGCGTATGATGAGCTACTGGGGTGACGTGATGTCGGTAGAATGGGGTTTTACATAACTGACATAACCACATATGCCAGGGCTTATAAATTTTCTCCAGACTGGTGTTTGAGTTTAAACTGAAAACTCACAAGAATCTCCAAACACAAGGGTCACAAATGTCACAGTACATTATTTAACCAAAAACACATAATTAGAAGGGGAGGGGAATTTGATCCTTGTCACAGCGGCCTTTTGTTTTATCATTTTTGTTCATGACATTTTCCCACAGATAGCTTAAATGAATGAACACCAATAAGTTTCTATCTGGAAAGTTTATATTTTTGGTACTTACATTTAATAGGTGCTCCAGATCCGCAGTATTTTTTTTAGCTACACTAGATAATATTTTCTGCAGCTTCCTGACAAGAAAATTGTATTTTTCCCAGATCAGTCATGATTTAGTTATGGACAATGGGCTCTATAGTACTTGTCTCTTGGACAGGGAAAGGAAACTGTGTCTATAGGCTTTAGGTTACATTGAATTTACTATATGTTTCTGTTACTCTGCTTCAATGGTGCATTTCATCACCTCTGTAAGACTGATTTGTGTATCTGAGGGGAAAAAAACCTTGTGTGTCTTCACCAGCAAGGTTATATTCAAGGAAAAAGTTAAGGCGAAAATACATCTAAAATTAGAATTTAAAAGCATGTTTTCTTACTATACATACAAACAGACATAGGTGTATGTGAACTTTTTTAAATTGCTACAGCTAAAATGATTAGTTGATTTACATGAAAATCAGGACATTTGGTTGTTCTATCTCGTCAAACTTGGCTTTGTGATGTGTTTTTTTGTGAAGTTTAATATGGAGTTGAGTATTTTTAGGTTAATATTTCAGGTTGGTTAAAAACCTCTAGCTTAAAACATATTACAGACAAAGAAACAATCACATTCAGAATATAATCAGTTCACCAGTTTCTGATCAAACTAATCCTTAATATTGATCAATTACAACATCTGCAGACGTCAGTGAATTTGCACATCGTCAGGCTGACGTAATGTTTTAGAGAGTTAGAGGCCTTCGTGACACACTTTATTCTCAGAAACCAATGATTACATAAATTCACAAGCATCTGTAGTGAGTGTTTGGGCACACCTGTATTCGATGGTACATGAACGCATCACCCAGGTGTGCAGTTGACTGATTCACAGTATGAGTACAGACAGTTACTGACCTGACAACTGTGTTGAGATGACATCACTTTACTGAGTCATGGTGGGTGGGTCGTGGGGTGCATTTAAAACAAGCTGGGACTCAGTATTCTTTATACATTGAGATTATTTCTTCCATTAATAATCATAAAACGTAATTTATTCAGTCAATAAATAATTGAATAATTTCCCTGTGGGATTACTAAAGTATTCATTCATCCTATCATAAAAATGTAACACTTGTACACACAGATCAGTTGTTGCTCATCTAGATTGTTCGGTTTTAAAATGGGGAGCAACAAACAGTATTTGTTGTGCGTTCATGTAAAAATAATCAATTATCAGTTCATATTACTCAGTTCAATTATTTCCCATTTCATTAAAATGATTCTGGACCATCCCACTCTTGCATCATGGAGACACAATGCACATGTATGCGCCCCCACGTGGATGAATTGTGTTACTACAACATATTACAGCTCAATACCTCATGTATAGCAAAGTTTATAACAAATAATCGGTATATTTACCCATCGACCCAATCAATTAATCACAGTCCATTTATGATAATAAATTGAATCTCCTGGAGTAATGCTTTGAATATATGCTATAAAGATCATCAACCTATAATGAATTATTCATTAATTTTCTTAACTGTTCATCCTGTTTAGGATCATGGAAGAGCTGGATAGATAGATAGATAGATAGATAGATAGATAGATAGATAGATAGATAGATAGATAGATACTTTATTAATCCCGGAGGAAATTGCATTATAGTAATAATGCAATTGCATGGAGTAAAAGTAAAAACAACCAGTCACACTGACATTCATACCAAGGGCAATTTAAAAAGTCACCACTTGACCTCAACTTTCTTGGTGGTGCGAGAATCCAGAGAGAACCCATGCAGCCAAAGGGAGAACATACAAACTCCACACAGAAGTCCCAGGCAACAGAACTACCGACTTCACGACCCTGCTGTGCATGATCTTGCCAGAGGGAAAGAAACAACTTAGAGAAGTCCAAGTAAATGCACAACCACTTTTGATTACAGTACTTGGCGATTCTCAAAAATAGTTTGCAAGATGCTCACATAACATCTTTTCTAATGGGAATCACCCAACTAAAATTAGTATAAAAAATTCCGTACATGTATATGGAAACTGTGGTGATGCTAGTATATTTGCGACACCTAAAAACACACAACTATCTCCCAGGATTCAATACGTGTAACATTTGGTCAAGCTAATTCGCAATGCTTTGAAAACATGATTACAGACATATGACCAAATCCTCCATGTTTAGATTTTGCTGGGATTAAAAAAAAAACAAACTACACGAAGTGATACACAGGTCAGAGTCATCATTAAGTTTGACAATGGAAAACATTCAACTGTGACTAAAGTTAAGCACAACACCATTGTAAAAGAGTCATTCTGTCAAGCTGAAGGTTTGGATCATTTTATTTTTCAAACAATTGAGATGTTGAACACTTAACAAATAAAGATGCCCCAGGCAAAACATATTCTCATCAACTAGTTGTAGCACTTTTCCTTTATTGCCAGCTGTTATGCAGTTTCTCAATGACTGCAGTTTCACTCTCGACACATCAGTGTGTACAAAAAGGTAACAGAAATGGTGCATATAACAGCATCGTATTGATCACAGGACTAGGAATTCTCGCACATTAGCCTGGCTTTTATGGACAGGCGTGCTTTATGCAGAAGCAAATCCAGATTCACTACTTACCAAGGCACATTGGTAGGGATGAATGACTGCAAGAATGTATGAACAGAGAGGCTGCACAGTAGCCAGTCTTAATTTGTGTCATGGACGTAAAAACTGGAAATGGTTGATGAGCAAAAAGGAAATCAAATTGAATACAAAAATGCCATAAATTACTGATGGACAACTCTCTTCCTTAATATGGCTGCAATATTTTAAAGTGGAAGCAAAAATAGGGCTACCTCTAATTGCATCCAAAACTTTAACTCTGAATTGCAGCTGCAAAAACATTTGTGACTGAAACAGAAACAAATTTTACTTAAATTGTGGGAGCACCTACCTCTAATTCATATTTAAACCAAGTGAGTATTTAAGTGACCAACGAGTGTTCAGTTGCATGAGAGATCACGTGCTGTATAGTCACCAAAATTCTTTAGAGATGTGAAGGAATTACAGAAGGAAATACTGCATGAAGGAATGGAAACTACTTGTAAGTCAATCTTTGGATTAAAACTTTAATGTTTTGTTTATTTTGTCTCAATCCAGTTACTGATCAGCAAAGTGTGATTTGTTATTCTTAAATATTTGAGGCTTAAGAGGCAGCATGTGGCTGGAGTGTGTCACTGTAACTAAATTAACTTCAAATTAACACATTATTTTGATCAAAGAATTTGAAAACCATTGACTTTTCATTATAAAGTTGTCCTCCAGAGTTGAGATGGTACGGACGTGAGATCTGTGATGACACAAAGACTGAGAATGGGTGATGGGTGGGGTATGGAATGTTAACCGAATGCATCGTCCAATCTCAAATACAATGCAAAAGCATTTGTATGCCCCTTCAACAATCAAGATCAGGATGACCATGTTGTGATGCACAGAGAGAGAAAAAAAAGATCTACATGTTTCTAAATGTGTGGATGAACATCCCAAGAATGAACTGTCAAAATAAATAGATGTATACATCATTTACGATTTATTCTTTATATCTCACATAAAGCTTCTTGTAACGGCCAAATATGCACCAGCATTTCAAACGCTGGACACGTTCAGCTCTACCTGTGCTGGATGACCTCTTTATCAACACCTTTCTGGGCACCAACGCAGCAGTTTAGACAGGACAGCTAAACTCCATCCTTCCCACACACTTAGCCCTCGATTTTAAATTCTTATTCAAAATTTCGAAGGTAAAAAAGTAGAAAACACCATTATGCCAGTGAGCCTGAATAGAGACGTGAATCAGAACGTCCAAATTTCACATCACACCATTTCTGATTATCTGGAATAACTGTCTCATCTTTCTTGTCTTCATTGTTAAAAGGAAAACTGCAGTTTGGGCCTCATCCTTTCTGTGCCATTTCTTTTGAAAATTATAACATAAACAGCCCTTGATATTAAAACTCAACTTCCTTTAAACTTGAATCCTTTCATACCAAACTCTTCATAGATTAGCACAGAAAAAGGAAGAGGTGCAGGGCGGAGTTTAGCAGGCCTGGCTTCTGCCAGTCTCACAGTGGACAAACAAACGAAAATCACAAAGTATTTAGTCTCTGTAGAGACGAATAAAGGAGTGGAAAAGGAAAAGAACTCCCTCGAACCCCTCAGTCTAGGCAAACATATGGTAGGATGTTCAACTTGCTTTCATCCCCATGAGGGTCCAATGATATGCACTCTGTCCAATCATACCAGGTGCCCTTGGTGTCATAACAACCGTTCACTCCGGACCAGTGCTCTGTGTGTATCCTGTCCACATCCCCGTCCCTCAGATCCCGGCTCACACCCGGTAAATCCACAACTGAGGGGTCCGCCTGCAGAACGTGTATCTTCCTTGAGTCCTTGATCTCCTGTTCTTCCCTTTTCAGATACTCTGACATGAAAAAGTGTGCACTAGGGGCCTGGACCCCTGAGGAAGTGAGCACGTTGCTCTGAAGGTTCAAGTAGGACTGGATGATTTCATTTCTGGACAGCTCCTTCCAGTTTGTTTGATGGAAAGGATTGGGGCTGGGACCTGGCGCTGGCACAGGGGATGGAGTAGGAGCTAAGGTCGGAGCGAGAGTCAGGGCAGCTGTTTGCTGTACAGTGCTTTCAGTTCTCTGCCTAGATTCAGCGGTGTCAAAAGTGGGGCTTTCCTCGGTTGGGGAAGATTCTTTGTGAACCAGAGGTTTGATCTGACCCGTGACTGGGTCAAACGTTAACCTGCGTTCTTTTAACCGTACAGGCTTTGTCGTGTCCTCCATTTTCTGGCCATCTAAGTTAACAGAGTAGTCTCTTGATCTGTACTTTCTCCTTTTTTGCTCCAAGTTTGGGACCACAGCCCCATCTGTGTCATCAGACACAGACATAGCTCCCTCAGATGGTGGTCTGTGCAGTTCTAAGTTCTGTTGGACATGAGAGGACGAGGGAGAGACAGATGGGGATTCCAGTGTTACAGATATGTCTTGTGTTGGGCAAACAGGGGGAACCTCTGACAAACCAGCCCAGTGCATTGAAGACCTATGAGAAGAATGTGGCAGCTTGTCAGCATAAGATGCTTGGGCTGGGGAGCATACAGACTGGGGCAAAGACAAGGGAGAATCCCTGGACGAAGGACTTGAAATAGGTGTCCCTTTTGGTGTAGATGCCGAGGAGCGCTTGGTCACTACGTCTTGCTTCACGCTCCGTGGACTGGTATTGAGCCCACGGGGACTCCTGGCTTGATAATACGCACTTCCTTCATCCAATCTGGCTTGTTGCTGCATCACAGCAACCTTAATCATAGAGGAAGTGCTAGGTAGTTTGGCCACTCCAGGGGAGCTGGGGCGAGGCTTGACAGCATTCACCGGAATTCTGTTAATTTTATCATTATCGACATGCTCTATTCGAGATCTGTCAGGTGACGGGACGACTTGCTGCTCAGGTAGTGCATCAGGACTGCCTGCAATCCCATTAGTGGGTGGGGGTGAAAAAGAGTTGTCGTATGAAGATAATTTGGAGATTTTTTCTGGTAAGTGCACTCCAGCGTCTCTGTACTCCATTCGGCGTTTCCGGTTGCTTGATTTCTCAGCTTTTGGTGAATATGTGTTGTGAACATCATTTCTGATTTTGACTTCGGGGACACCCTTCCCCGTGACGGAAATGTCAGAAGGTGAGGCTTCCGTTCTGCAGGGATGAGAACTGCCATTGGTAGACCCAGGAGTACTTGTAGCCACAGCTGGCCCAGGTTCGATCAACTTTTGCCAATTCCTCAACAGTCTCTTAGCACGCTTTGCAAGGTCTTCATCCTTTGTCTTTTTCCTTACATCATTGATCAACTTTCCAAGTCGAGTTTCCTACATGACAGATACATGCAAAATTTAAAAACAACACTGTTTTTATATTTAAGCAGGAGTTTGTGTCAATCACCTTACCTCAAGCGCTTCTTTGGTGATAGGATACTTTTCAAGACAGGAAATTACCTCCAATACGGCCACCATGTTGCATATCTGTACGGAGAATAAATTTCTTTTAATGAATTTACATTTTGTTTTAGGTTTCACGTTGTACTGTTGGCTGCAAAGAAGGAAGTGTTCAATATAAATTCACTAATAGCAATTGTAGGCTCAGTCCCAGTATATCAGGAAATAATGTCATAAATTGTGTTAAATTATTCATTAATACACACGTTTAAGTCATATTTTATGCTTTAGGCTTGTTAATCGCGTCTAAGTTAGCTTACGCGACATTAGCTTGACTTCAGTCAACGTCGCTGAAAAGTGAAGATGACAGTGTCAGCTCCGTCATCATTTGCCTCACATCATTCGTTGTGTTTTTGGAAAGAAGAGCATTGTGACAATAATTAAAATCAAACAGCGACGAACTTTAATATGTCTAAGTTTGAAAACGTCAAGCATCGTTTGAGTGACACTTAGCTTCCTTAGCTAATTTTAGCTACTGTTAGCATTCAACTAACTTCAGCTGGAGGGCTCCGGCTATTTCCTAAAACGCAGCTTGTCGAGCTAAGAGCTAGCTAGCTACATCCCACACTTCGTAACAAGTCGTCGCATTAGACGGTCTCCATGGAAACACTAGACAATTCTTTGATCACGTAAACTATATTACTGTCAAACATACATTTCCAAAGGGAATATATATATATTATACACGTAGTCCATTCATGAAATACCATAAACTTGCTTCAGTAGCTATGCTAGCAGCTTCTGCGCTACATTCGCTAGAAGCTGCTAAGCTATTTAGCAAACTGTCAAAACGACAGCTAAGCGTACCCTACTTTAACAGTCACTACACAAGACGGCGTATATCAAATTTGCGAATCAAACATTTCAAAAGACAACCAAAGACTTAACTGACAACTCTTGGGTGAACTGACTGGCCGAGTTTTGCCCGAGAGCAAGTAAACAAGCTAACGCTAGCCACCTAGTCGGGTAGCTTCACTCACATTGCTCTGACTGTCGATGGCCTGCAGCAGCCGGTCCCTCATCTGCTGCGGGGTTGCTGAGACCGTTGTCATTGCCTGTTCGGTGCGATCCGGAGGCTGGAGGGAGGAATCCTCCAAAACGAAAAGTGGGTGACAATGGTGACTCAAAGGCCGATGCACTAACTCGCCAGGCGTCCGAACACCATGTTTTTCTGTCGTCTGTAGCGTAGACGGCTCAGTTTTCGTCACATGGAGCAGGTAAAGTGTGCGCCGTGTTGACCACTGGCTGCTGCCTGATCGGCGCTCTAGCAGCTCACGACCAACTGCTGGATCCCTCAGCGGCCTCCTGATGCATGCTGGGATACGATGTACGCGCTTTGACGTCCACACGTAGCAAAGTAAACATCCCGGCCGCCCACCCACACTCGCGGGCATACCCGTGGATGAGGAGGCGCACCGCGATCCACGGAGTCACCGGGATGAACGCGCATTGCGAGACAATGAAGGGATCGTTTCAAGATATACTGGCATCCATCCATCCATCCATCCATCCATCCATCCATCCATCCATCCATTCACCCATCTATCTATGTATCTATCTATGTATCTATCTATCTATCTATCTATGTATCTATCTATGTATCTATCTATCTATCTATCTATCTATCTATCTATCTATCTATCTATCTATCTATCTATCTATCTATCTATCTATCTATCTATCTATCTATCTATCTATCTATCTATCAAATTAAGTTAAGTTTACTATTATGCAGAGCAAAGAAAAAGATGTTTTTTCATCGTGCCACTATCAATACTTAAAAGCAATGGCAGATTACAAAATAAACACGATTGATTTTAACTTGCACAATTCTCCCAGCAGGGGGCGCCCTGCAACTTCTAAAAGAGGAGGCCTCATCGTTGACGTTTAATTTAGTTGATTTTTAATCCTAATAATTTACAATACATAAAAAATCTAATGGACTTCCTTTTAAAAATTGAACCTCTTGTCTAAGAGTCTTAGACACTGAGTGACACTGACAGTGATTTTAAGTCATCAAGTGTTTTCTTCTGGTGATGAGTCAATTTTAGATTTTTAAAATGTCTTTGTGTATATTAACCTTGTCAACAGAAAACATCATTAGATGAGAGACCAGGATGTTTTTTGTGTCATAAAAAATAAAGTTGTCAAGACTAGCTTCCATTTCCAAAATGTTCCCTTTAGCTATCAGTGAAGAAAAGCCACCTGAATGCAATCCTGTCATTATTCGATCATCCTCATCACACATGCAAAATGTCCATTGTCAACTCATTAAAATTGTTAGTGTGGGCAGAGTGGAACAGAACGCGCAGTTCCTGAGTCTAAAGCTGTGGAGTGAGTGAAAAAGTCTTCAGACATGCCAGTTATGGGGGATGTAAAGCATCGTGTGAAACTCTGTTGTAGTTCCTCATACTTTAGGGTTTTATTCAATATATGCGGTTCTTTCTCAGATATATTTATTTCATTTACAAATAATAATGCAAAGGTACAAAGACAGAAGCTTTCACACGAGAAAAATACATCAGGTACAGTTCAAACAGAAGCATATTTCACCTTCAATATAGCACATATTTTACAGCCAACTTGAATTCTTTTGGTCCGATTTGACACTCAAAATATAAAATGCACAATTTTGAAGTACAAGGTTAGAACAAGCACTTTTTAAAGGGTTATCTTAAAAAAGTATCAACTTGCCAAGCTGTACTGTGTTTGCATATTCTATGAGCATAATATTTCCTGTTGCTGAGGGTGTACTAGCAGTACAGTCCACCCTTTAATGGCAGTAAAATGCAGGTGCAGTGTTTAGCATCACTACGCTCTGAAATAAAATGCATTTTGTAACAATTTAGCTGCCATTGTATGAGGCTCCAACCAGCAGTGGTCCGTCCTCAAATGCGCACATAGATGTGGGAAACCCTCTAAGTGACTATATAGGACTATGACTCCATTTCACCTTCCCACATCAGTTTGTATTTTAGCACGTTGCACCACAAATATATCTACATACATCTATATGAAATTGCTGCATGATATCTTGATCTGCCACTTGTTATGTTCTCTCTTAGTTGGTATTTCTCAACAAGATGTCCATCTAGAAATATTCAAAATGAAATATCAGATTTATGAAGCATAAAAATAATTTAAATCAAAATACAATATATCAAGGTATTTTCTGTTAAAATTCAGCATCAATCCAGATGCTTCCCAGGTAATAGATCTAAGTATGGGTCACATTTCTTGAAATTATACTGCAAGATTTCAGTAATCATGATCAAGGTAATCAAAGCATTGATAAGTTCATACACGCCCACATTTCAACTGTGTTGGGACAGGACAGGCTAAAAAAACAACAACCCTGATAGCTTTATTCCATGGGTAAATATTAACTAATAAGGGGACCCTATTACATCCCCATGGATATAAAATAGGCATCCCAGAAAGGTGAAACAATTCAAAAATGAAGAAGAACCGAGTTTCAATTCTGTGTGGAATAACACATAAAGGATATGATGAATCTGGCCCAAGAACACAAAAAATGTTGTCGTAAACTCATCTCATTTGTAAATGATCACAATCAGATTTTGTTTTTCCACAGCATCCTAACTTATTAAGAATCATGATTGGTACCAGTGGCAAATAACAAATTTGATGGCATGAAGCTGCTCATGGCAAGTACACTGAAATTGCCTTCAGGGCCTCAGAATGCATGAGAATAAAGTCAAAGGGAAATTTAAGCAGGTCATTTAAATACAATACCTCACAAGGTAGGTAACTACACATTTTCATAGTATTGAAACTATTGTCTTACAAATTACTTTTGAATTTCAGTCGCACACTATATTTGTTACTCTGTGCCGTAGGTGGATCATAGGTAGTCAGTTATTCCAGATACATAATCTAATGGAGTTAACAAATATTTAAGTTGAGAAAAACAACCGTTGCTCTGCTGGAAAGTCTTGCCTCTGTAAACACTGGAGTAATACAGATGGGCACCTGGACACTGTTTCATAAAATGGTGCCAGTCACAGGCAACACATCAATCAGAGCTATCTACATGAGCTCATGAAAGTAAAAAAAAACCCCAAAACAAAAAAAAAACAAACCCCCCCCACAAAATTTATGTCCAGCTCACTTTGAAGTCAGACATCCAAAAGAGTACAGAGCCACAATAACATATTGCAGCGCAGTATTTCTCAGTGCATTTTCTCACTTTGACATCATATCACAGAAAGCACAAAAACATTGTTCCTACCATACAGCAATATACACACCTAGTCTAGATTCACAATGACATAATAACATTCTCTGGGGCGCCACATACTTTATATTGTAAAGTAAAACATGGTACCAAACAACAGTTGTTACATCCGCATGAAAGACTGATAACCGTATTTCTGATGCCCTTAGGCTTCATTTAACAGATACATCGTCCATACGTGATGCTGAAGAGAGAACACATAAAGACAATACTGTATCACTTAACAAGAAAAACAAAATACAGATGAACAGGGATGACTCCATCCGTCAATGTAAATAAAAACCAGGCAAAGATGATGCAAAAACAAGGCCAGAGATTCATGCAGTCACAACATCGTCAGCAAAGAAACAAACACACTGCATCACAATCCAGAAACATGATGCATTCATGTTTAGTTAAAAAAAAAAAAAAAAAGGAGAAAAATATCCAAGCTTAAAGACATAATGTCAACAGATTCAGTATCATTTGAAATAAAATTTGTGGCTTATAATTTTTAAGAATAGTAGTAACATGAGATTGAACAGGAAGGACCCTGACAAACACTGACAGACATGTTGTAGTTAAAAGAATCCTTTCCATAGTAAGAAACATTGATTGGTAGTAGTGTCTTTGAAATGAACTGTTGTCTATTTCATTGTTCTTATCAAACCTCTCTCCTCTCTCCCTCTCTCTCTCTCTCTCTCTCTCTCTCTCTCTCTCTCTCTCTCTCTCTCCCTCTCTCTCTCTCTCTCCCTCTCTCTCTCTCTCTCTATATATATATATATACAGTTTTTTTTTCATAAATTTTCTGCCTGTTTTAATCTGGTACAGTATTTTTGATAATATGCCCTACAAATTCCAAATGTGCTCATCTGGAAATTATACTACATCTTACTTGCATCATTAAACACTTTAACAATAGCACTTTAATTCACTAATCAGTGATTCACTAATCAGTGATTATTATAGAATTTTTTCTAGGTCTGAGCCGCAGTGCAGGAACATGACTGATGCATCTTTGAACATCACTGTTCCAATATAAAATTACTTTTCAGATTTTAGGAAAAACTATTAGACATTTAACAAAATTCTCACTGATCAAGTACAGCAGTTTTTTTTAAATAGACTATCTGTATATGACTTTTCAAAAATAAGTGTAATTAATCAAGATGTTTTCATATTTTTTTCTTTCTTTCTTTTCTCTATCTAAGAAGGCAAGTTTAACAGGTCCAGTGCAAATAACAGTCATGGACCAAATTTTTTCTTAAATGTCAAATGTCATGCTTCTGATTGAATCCATTATAACTGAAAACACAATGAATTCACAAAGGATTTTAACAGCTAAGTGCATGAAACTAACAAACAAAATATGAACAAAGACCAGAACGTCATGAAACAAATCCATAACGGGCACAGACAACACAGCCATGGCGAGGAAACACATACTGTATCAAACGTCAATGTGGTGCCACAGAAACATAAATGTTAAAACCATTTAAAAAGTACATCTCAGGGATAAATTAGGGATAAATTAACTGGTGAGATATTTTTGGTCCTACAGCACATTGAGAGTAGATATAAGGTGAAAAAGATATCAACAACACAATTCTAAAGATGTGACCTCAATACATTCTCATTGCATCAACAATGCTGTTCTAATCTATAGTGTAGAGGCAGTTCAAGCTTCTGGAAAAATATATATTTCAACTACACTAAGGTCACATCTTTGGAAGTAATCAAGGAGAGTTTCCACCATATGTCACACTCACTAAACCTTGTTTTCTAAGTAAAATATGAAGAGTTTAAAAAATATTTTTTTAAAAGAAAGTAAAATGGCACCATCACTGTGTTTGAAAAGGGACTTTCATTTATAAGATATTATTTTTATCTGTTTAATTTTACTTTCCTAAATGAATTGCTGTTTTGCATAGATACTATTACGCAAATTCACATTCTCTACATTTAAAAATAGAAAAGCAAAACAAGACTTTAAATATGTATTTCATAACAAGAACTCATTTATCCATGAGGATTTGACTGATAAACCAAA
The DNA here is from genome assembly GCF_040054535.1 of Antennarius striatus. Lineage (NCBI taxonomy): Eukaryota > Metazoa > Chordata > Actinopteri > Lophiiformes > Antennariidae > Antennarius > Antennarius striatus. The sequence goes on from NC_090793.1 coordinate 15,734,438, forward strand.
ATGGAAAATTATACGCTAGTGACAAAGCACAAAGTCACAGATAAAGATTAGCACATAAAACACTACAATAATAATACTACAATCTACAATAATGCAGCAGTAACAGACTTAGGCCTAAACACCTGGACTAAAAACTTCTTGACATTTAGAATGTTATTTTCTCATTTAAATACTAGTCATCTTTTCGAGAAAATGAAATGTCAAACTATTAAGGCAAAACAACTTTGCACAGTGATTTGAAATTTCATGCATAACCGATGACAGATATTTTTACTATGGTCAAATCAAAATCAGTGCTGTCTAAAAAGAACTTGCTCATTCAAGATTGAGGAAAAATTCAACCAGGCCTGACGATGGTTTGTGTGACAAAACACACACAGACTACAAATAAATTAACATCCTGACAAAATGTGTGACTGGGAGGCTAAACTTAATTACAATGGAGTAATGAGAACACTGAGTGTTAAGGATCTATGTTCTGATTTAGTCAGTCATTGATGGACACTAAGAGATCAAGCTTCATCATGGATGCAGAAAAAAGACATCTACTATAAATCATGTCATTTGCAAAAAACAAACAAACAACTTTTAACATCATTCACCCCACAACTCCATCTATTACAAACCATTAAGGTTCTGAAGGGGAAGGAGGCTGCAGCATTCTTGAACATTTCACGTGTCTCCCTACAATGATAGTTCTTTTAAAAGATGGTTGCAGTAGGTTGGTCAGTTGGTTTGTTGGTCGGTTGGTTGTTTGGTTGCAGTGGAATTGCTCTCTGTTGTTGCGTTCCAGATTTACCCCTGCTCCCTTCACCCAGGGCGGTTGTGTTCACACACACACACACACACACACACACACCTGTGTACATGAGCTGGTTAGAGCCGGTCGAGGCGAAAGGCATCCTCTGTGGCCGGGTCAGCAAGGACCACGTCTGGGTCATTGAGCATGTGCAGACCATCAAGTGTCAGTGGGTCGATCTTTAGATCATCCAGTGGGAACTGGGAGTCGATATCAAAGCTGACATCTGTTGACAGGGAGCCAGCAAGGTCTTTGGGCAGGCTGGGGGGAGACTCTCCACTCACTAGGCAGAAGAAAGAGGGAAGGATCGCTGGGTAAAACTAGACATAGACAAGAGACAACATGTTGACAAGCCACAGTTTGATTTGATAATAACTTGCTGTTATAGATTTGACGTCTTGACATAATAATTACATATCTGAGTACAGAGAATTAACGTCAACGGATGATTTTCACCAGTAGCTGAAGCGAAAACTCAGTGAGGTGGAAAAAATTCAGTTTCATAAGGTTTGTTTATATGTGTGGAAGAGTTCAAAAGATGAATTACAGAATCTTATTAAAATGCTTTCCTCCTGTTCTTCTGTTTGAGTATAAACTGTCAACATGTTCTATGTAGATTTTGGAAAACAGCTTTCTTACTTTGAGGAAAGCTCATGAAAGCAGCACCGTTTTATAGCCTTTGTGTGGGATATGTCTCACACAATCACTCAATTTGGTTTGCTATAAAATATGCTATTCACCCATTGTGTGGGTGGAATATTAACAACAAAGCCAGTTTATTGGTTGTATTACTACAATATATTGTATTGGAAAAGCCAAGTAATTAATCATTTCTTTGTAAGGTGTACAATGCTCAGCTGTTGTGCGTGTAACAGTAGACAAGAATAGAAAGCAAATGTGACAAAATTGAAACTATGAAGCCCTTACTGCATTACAATTATTTGCAAATGAGTGTGGAGTATTGTGAATCATAGACCTGTCTGTGTTTAGTCAGATTTGTAAATGTGTGTAGAAATCTGTAAATAAACACATAAATACTCATGTCATCATTCTCAACTCACAGCAGCATTTCCTGGTGTGACGTTTGCTGCAAATACACGTAGTTGTCTGTCTCACTAGCTGTATAGCATTCATAACACTAGTCTGTTGAAGCCCGTCGTGGACTGGGCTGCTGTTTATCTGAAATAATAAAAACTAATAATAGTATAATCATAGTATTTATATGTTGTTTATATGTTCATGATGTCATGATGAGGGCTATGTAGGAAATCCAACAATGAGGTACATAAAAACATGTAAATCACCACATGCTTTTGTAGGTCTCATATGTGAAAAAAACAAAATGTTCCCCTGCACTGTGTGCATATGTGGCATTAATATCCATATACTGTTTATGTTTACTGATTTATCTACATATTTAGAAATCCCAATTAATAAGGCTTTAGAATATTTCTTTGTACATTTTACAAATCTCACTACACGGTCACAGATTCTGAAGACGTTTTTTCAGATTCCCTTTCGCACATACAAATCCCAGTGCACAATAAGTGATTATTTTACACATTTACAAAAATAATTAACCGTTATACAACACACACACATTTGTAAATACTGGTTAAGTAAAGGCCCAATGCACAAGTTAATGTAGCTTGGGATTTTGCAAAGGTATTCAACAAAAACAGGTGCCAAATTACTCTGCAAGCCTCTTGTTGCTAAGAATTAAATGAGCCAAATGGGATGTTGAAGCAGCACCTGTGAGGATGATGTTGGGGATGTTGCCATGGCTACTGCAGCCCAGTTGCTGTGAGTCCTGCAGGTTGCAGTGGCCACCAGTCAAACCCATCATAAGTGCCTGGGAGTAGTTGAGGGTGGAGGTCTGGCTATACAGACTGTCGGAGCTGATGGGGTTTTCAATCATGTTGAATTGTTCCAACTGGAAATCATATCAGAGAATAACATTGCAATGTCTGCTCTTATATCAAATATACTCTCTATAAAGCAAGAGGAGGTCTGGAGAGAGTAGAATATGGACCTATGTGCTTCTATCTGACCTGTTGTGAGAGCGCCGTGGCCTGGATGGATGGGAGCTGCTGGTCATAAAAATCTGCAAAAACACTGCCCAGTATGGAGTTGTGCTGCAACAACAAATAATGATTAAAAAAAACCTATTGATGCTGAAAACATTCTTCATGCAGTGTGCAGAAATGATGCATTTATCATTAAATATGAATTATTAAATGGAGACAAGCCTAGATCAATGACTGATATTGCCTAACAACATCACTGCATTTGTAATGTCTCCAGTAATCTTTATGTAAATAATACAATATGTGTACACAAGACACAGAGAAACAGATTAATGCGCTCTAACTCAAGACATTTGCACGTCTAAATACAGAACGGATGACACACACAGGAGAAGCAGTAAATATCATGTCATAAATTAAATACGTAAAAACAGAAGCAGCTTCTGTGTTTTCATCCACCATGGGAGCATTTTTCTTATCCAGAGACCAATCAAACTTTTTTTGGAGAAGGCATTGAAAAACAGAAATAAAATTAATAACAAGGTGTAAAAAAATAAGGATTGAGATAAAGAGCATGAATAAGAACCATAATATACAGTATTTTCCACACTATAAGGCGCACTGGACTATAAGGCGCACCTTCAATGAATGGCCTATTTTAAAACTTTTTTAATATGTAAGCACACAGGATTATAAGGCGAACTGTCTGTTTTTGACAAAATCAAAGGCTTCTAGGTGCGCCTTATAGTGCGGAAAATACTGTATATGAAATTATTTAAAATGCCGCAGTAAATACCGGTAGACAGAAACCATACTAATGTTAAAAATCTGGTAGCCCACAGTAAAAGGATGGGATGCTTTTCGTTCCTTCAGTATAAACCTTCTCTTAAGCTTTGTGACCTTTGTGTCTTACTTACTATCAACCAAATATACTGAACATCAGATCAAATAAAGGGAATCATTGAAAATACAATAGAATTCCCTTTGCGACTTGTTTCTCCCTCCACTGACTCGCTGTGAGCTGATTCTTTTGAAGCTCCTCAGTCAAACATACTCACTGAACCAGCATCAGAAAATCTCCTATTTCATTGTGGCCTCTTAATGTATAAGTAATTGGATCATATTCTCAGCCCGTGCTCTTCCTTGTTCAAAACCAATCTGTGTGTGCTGCAGAGGTCCCCACAGGGCAGCTGGATGATGTAGCACACGGCTTGCCAGTTGTGGTTTAGCCCCTGGATAACCTCTAGACAACAATTAAGCCATATTAGCTGATGAGAACACGGACTTGGGTTCAGCAAACACAATAATAAACACACAACACCCACAACATCACTCACCACATTGGCTTTTTTAAGCATTGTAAATACAATGCAGTCACAAATGCAGTAGGAACAAAAGTTTAGTGTCTAAAATTGCTATAAATATTTGGTTTAATTTTAGTTTAGTATAAAACATGCTTCAACAGATAGGCTGTCTTTCAAAACACTTTGAAAGGTTAAGCAATGACAGATTTATAGACCCACTTCTCTGCCATGAATTCAAACAGCATATCCTCATGTGCAGAACAGATCAACAGCCCTGATCCATGTTTACCTTGGGTGTATTTCAATTATATTAAAGCACCATCCTGCAATTAAGATTTAGTTTGCTGAGATTCAATCATGGCAGCAATGGCGGCTTCTCCTTGAAACACCTCAAGCTGCCTCAAATCTCCGTGCTGGTGCAAAACCACAATATTAATAATGATCTAATGATCACTAAGAAAATGTCATACTAGGAGGGAAAACAGTGGAGATGCAACGGAAGTACGACAGAAACAGCAGAGAAGGAAGGTCGGGGACAATACATCAGAGCAACATATGACAGAGTTTCAGAAGACTGGTTGAGATCTGGGCAAAACTGGAGCTACGCATACTTAACAAAAAATTAAACACTATTATTTAACTATATAATAACATTTTTAAAATTCTACATTTTTCTTGACTTAACAGCATTTACTATTTCATGTAATAAAATTAAAACCACAGTATAATTAAAAAATAAGAATTATTTTGCTGGTAAAACTATAATAACACAAAATACCTGAGTTTCCTGGTGTGACGTAAAGATCAGCCGTGAATAAGTGTGTTGCGTACTGATATCATGAGATCATAAATCATTATATGTTCAGTATATATTTACAGAAGCAAAGTAACTAAACTATTTAACTTACACTAATGAAAAAAGTCTAAATTGCTTCAGTGACTCAGACAAAGTGGCATATTTTTTCTTGCCCAGATCTGCTAATGTTAACACAACACAAGCAGCTGTAGGGGGAAGCCACAGAGCTTTACTTGGCAATGATAACCACAGTACTGCAATGCAGGGGACGGTTTATACAGAATGAGCCAGAATCTCATGTATTCACACGCCCTTACTTGAGGTGAACCTCCAGGTGAGAAGCCTTGATTGGAGACGGGAGAGGTTGGAGACTGATTGGCAGAGGATCCGACCCTACTGCGGTACTGTTGGAGGGAGGAGGCCTAATACAAGAGGATATGTTTTACCTGTTATTTGTATAGCAGATGCCATTTATTGGTATCTGTGTGTGGAAATGATCTCATACTGAACACAGGGGGTGTATTTTTTGTATCTCTGGTGCTTGACTTACATTATGTGATCAGGTTTACCTTTAGCCAGCGGGTTCACTGACTGTAAAATCCCTAAATGTTTATTAAATATTTTAATGTGTATATGAAATCTGTGATTTGTTGGGTGGGATAGGGGGATCATTCCCCCCTCTGGGTTTTTACATCTCTATCTCTGCTGAAGGAATTTTATCCTTGGGGGGTGGAGAGGCTCAACCAAGCTTTAAGCCACTGAGGTATTCCACCATACTTCCATTTAGCTCCTACAGCAGGACCCCATCAATGATTATAAAAATATGAAATAACACAAATGTTTGTCATCATTTGTGGACAAACACACTGTGGACAAATGTCCACACTGATCAGTCATTGTTTTGTCGCTGTTAATGGGCCAAACATTTGTTAGTTCCCTGCCCAGAAATTCGCAGAGTTATGGTGAACGTGTGCGGCAAACTACTGCTTGCTTTTTCATTGATGTAACAGAATAAAGGGTAGAGGCAGAGAGTGGATGGACGTAAAATGTTTTCTTCTGTCTGGGCAGAAAACAATTAAGAAGTACTGCATTAACCTAAAAAGAATAAGGCCCATTGATTGCTTATTTTTTTTAAATGAAAAAATATTCCATTCATTAAAAAAAAACCACCCCACCCCAGCCCTTTGTTTTGTTTTTTTTGACAAATCGCACCCGGGTTATATGATACTGACACCTAATGCCGAAACAGTTGTTCCTGTGAACTGATCACAGAGATGACTCACATGGATGCATTCTTGATATTGAAAAGGTTTTTTGGGGAAAAAAGAAAAACTAAAGGGGATTAAAGAGAAGGAGAAAAACATTGCCAAGCCAGGTCAATAAATACTGCAAAACTGGAGGATCAGGGAGACTGTGCTCCCTATAATCTGTTCCGCTATATAGCTCTTTCCAATCTACTCGCCTAGCAACATTAAAAAATAATACATGAACAGACTGTGGAGAAAAATATATCAAAACAACATATTCAGCAATTCACATTTGGAGGTTTATAAAACAAGACTAGAATCCCTTCCTATCACTCAAAAGTCAACAGAAGTATAAACATCCAGATTGCTAATCTGTTGCTCAATAAGCAATCAAAACGAATAAAGGTAGCATGAGATTGAGAAGTGATTAATCCATTCACGGCTTATAGATATAAAACAATGGAACAATACTGGACACTGGAACAGACATGTTCAATGTTTTAAGAAACATAAAGACTGAAAGAAATTCTTTCCCATCCTTGATGTAACTATATTCATTTCAGATTTAAATTTATTGATTACAAATAGAGATGGCAAGACTAGTAATACAATCTACAATCCAGCATCACAGCATCAACGTGTAAGACTCCTCACACATCATCATCATCGTCATCATCATCATCATCATCATCATCATCAAGACCGACATCCTGATAACAAATTATTAGGAAAGGAAATGAGAATTAGCCCAAAGAACCAGCTGTGATTCGACTGCAGCCATAACCTGATGCAGGCAGACACTGATGTAATGCAGACAGATCTGTTTGTTACTCACCGTGTTCATGTCTATGGTCATGTTGGTTTGTGACGATGTCTGGTCGTCTGATGTAGAGCAGGACTTCATGGAAGATGATAGCTGGGCCAGAGCTGTGTGCTGAAAAGTAAAGAGTTGCATCATAAATACAGACAGACACCATGTAGTCATCCATTAACATTTTAAAGTTGAAATAAAGGCTCATTAAAGATACATCTCAGCCATCAGTGTTGCTGGAGTATTTCCTGTCTCTCAAACAAAACTTTCCCAGAAATATTTGGAGTGAGTTGCCATCTCTTGTGCTTCTCTTTTTTGTGAGGAACTCCAGGGGTCTATTTTGTGTGCCCAATCATTCATAATTTACAAGTTACTCTGTGGGGAATGGTGTGTAGACCCAGTAGAGACAGTTACTGCTTTGCAGATGATGCCCATGTCTATGTACCTTTAGGCCTAGCACCACTCATGTTTCTTGCCTAGAATCCTTTCCTATCACTCAAAAGTCAACAAGAGTATAAACCTCCAGATTGTTAATCTGTTGATAGATAAGCAATCAAAACGAATAAAGGTAGCATGAGATTGAGAGGTGATTAATCCATTCACAGCTTATAGATGTTAAAAAATCGCTCTGATATAAGACTGGACACTGGAACAGACATGTTCAGTGTTTTAAGAAACAGAAAGACAGAAATACGTGAACTATATTCACTTCAGATTTAAATGTATTGATTACAAATAATGACCAGACTATTAATGCAATCTAACATTTAGCATCACAGCATCAAGCCTGAATCCTCACACACCAACATCATCATCAAAGTGATGCTTAACAACATTCAGTGGAAGACAGCTGTTGAAACTTTGGACAGAGTGACGGAGGAGAAACTCACTTGCAGACTCTGGGATGACGGCTGGTGGTTGAAGAAGGCATACTGGGACAGCTGCTGCTCAAGGTTCATGGCGTTGATGGCCGCCTGCGGTGAACACAGCAACATAACAAATAGAAGGTTCCAATGTTCTATGGGAAAACGTTTCCACACACAGCTCAGTCGCATGACTTCATAGACAGAATTTAATATGAAGGTTTTCAAATGCGAGGAATTTCCCTTTGCATTTTACTGACAAAAGCCAGTGGAAGAAAAATTTTAAAAAGTCAAGAAACATCAATATAACTGAAATAATATGGTTTAGATTGTCTTGATGTTATATGAAGGTTATGCATTTCTGATTAGATTGCTGAAAATACCCAGACTGAACTACAGCACTTTGCATTATGTAGGTATAATAATTGATTTTAATAACTATTGTTGTGTTTATGGGTCATAAAGGTCAATTACATGAGCAAAATGTTTTGGGCATTTCACATATTTGTATACATTCCTTGTTCAGTACATTTTATATTTCATTCTTGAAACATTCTACAACACTAATTTAAATATTAAACACAGAATTCATTTGCATAATTTTTTATCTGATTATAGTGTATATATAAATCAAACTTGCATGTGATTTTTCTAACAGCCAGGGCAGTGCTGTACCTGAGAGAGGCTCAGAGGAGGAGATGTTGGGGACAACTGCAGGTTCTGGTGTTGGCAGGAGTCTCCTGCATTCAGGATTAGAGGAACCATGTTGTCCTGTGTTGCCTGCATTTCCATGGTTTCTGTGGCCTGAGATGAATTCCCTCCTACCCAGGAAACCGGAACAACATGACAAGTGAGTTTTTGAAAGAGAACGTGCAAAATGTTAAATCAAAATTCATTAGTATCTTGCACAAAAACTTTCCTAAACTAAACATGAACAGGCCGTTGTCAGTAGGGTTACCTTGCGTAATGGTCATCATCTGTGAGCTGCTTGACGAGCCAAACAAGGCGGCTGTTGCATCATCTGAGTCGAGCGGGGTGGGCAGCGGAGGAGGAAACTGGACATTAGTCAGGTCAGGAAGGGAGCCGCTTGTGTTGTGGGCTGCTGGTTTTAATGAAGTGGTTGACTGCTGGCCTGGAGATGGGAATATGCTACAGGATACAGAAGCATACAATGAAATTTCTTATGGTGTAAAAAATTAGATGGTGAAGATGAAGGAACAGAAATATTAACAGTGGATGTCTCATGCAAATTATTGGCCAACATTCAATAGTGTTTCTCACAACAAAAACTCCATTATTTGTACTCGGTGCGTTCGGTCACTGCTACTTTTTGTCTTGCCTCTATTGTCTTATATTTTTGATAGATAAGATATAAATCTAAATTATTGTAGTCAGGACAATTTAGGAGCTTTCAGTTTAAAGCTATGTTTAATTCTTATTTGTGAAAATATGCACATAAACTGAAGAGCTTCCATGTCCTAAAGAGCAGTTGCACTTAACAATTATACATTATACATACATTACACATTATAAAGAACTGCCAGGAAAAACTGCATTATTTTCATCATCATTTTTTATTTCAGTCAGATTTTAAGAGAGCTTTTTCTCAGATGGGTTCAACATTGAAAAAACTAAACTAAAAACTAAAACTAAAACTCACTGGATTCCTGGAACTGTGCAGGGATCAGACGAAATGTCCTAAAGGGCAAAAAATGATTTGTAGCTAAAATATGGATGCATTGAACAATAAGTGAAGGTTAACATAATTCTTAGTGTAAAGGTTTCACCTCTTTGCACTCCCAGTTTTGTTCTTGTCCAGCTTCATCAACCTCTTTTTTAATTTCTTCAGCACCTGGTACGGAGATTTGGAGAACTGGAGAGAGTCACACAAAAGATAATGATCTTGGGTTTTAGCAGTAAATTTCTTTGGACACCTGGATGGACTGAGTCTCCTCATTTTCCACCTCTGCCATCAAAAGCACATCTAAAACTCTTTTATCAACACTGGAAGACACTTAAAGAAGGAAAACACAACAACAAATAAACAGACTTACGAAAAAACATGACCCCTTACTGCAGATAGAGTTCTTAACCAGATTTGAAAGAAAAAACCCCACACACGATTAAGAAGTGACTTATTCTGATTAAAAGTCTATTTTTATATATTAAAGGTCCCATATAGGTTTCTTTTTCTCCTTTACTCATATCTCAACATACTGATCAATATTAATCAAATGGAATGTCTTTGTGCATGCTCTTCAGGCAAATTCAAAATGAAACGTTAATCAACAAATGCCAAACGAAAATGAATTGAGATAATGTTTACCGCGTTTTGGTTGCAACTCCTGCAACTCTCCGACAAACGAGGTTTGTTGTGCAGGATTTAATGTGCTCTGATGCAACGCAGAGTCGGAGTTTGTCCTGCAGTGAAACAATTTAAAATACTGTGTGTCAGTGCATTTCGTAGTAAAACGTCACCAATGAAAAGCAAATACAAATTCAAGCCTCAACCACATTTATCAAACCATTCAGTCATTATGGCTCATCTTTTAGCTGAGTTAAATCCGGTATGGAATTCTTTAGATGAACGCTCATCAACCACAACCCTCTGCATTTACCTGGGCTTATATAGAAAATTAAAACTTACATTCATATTCAGTAAGGATTAGGAAATACTGCGCTACCACCTGTATTGCTTTGACCGGGCAACGTCATAAATAATGGAAGGAACATAGTATGAGTCAGAATACTTAAGGAAGGCAGTGTGAAGGTTTAATCAGTACTATTACTATAAAAAAAGGGTAACCACTAGATAGACAATCATGCAAACACTGAAGAGGCTGACTTACCTCCTCCAGCTGGTATCGGGCGGTGGTGACAGATACACTGAAGCATATGGACAGCTGTCAATGTGAGATTACAGGTTAAGAAAATGTAGCTGGAGAAAGTCTTGGCGGTTTCATTGCAATCTCACTACCATGAATACTTTAAACATTAGGCGATACAAAAAAAGAGCACAGTGCTGGCAAGATCTAAAATGAACCATCATGTGATAAAAGTGAGCAGTAATGATTTGTGAGCTTCACATCACAGTCTTCTATCAGTGGAGACAGTATTATCGCACACACTGCACATAGTAAACGCTTCTACCAAACATAATAAGATTCAGATTTAATCACAATCTTCAGTCATGGAAACATTTGCAAATTACATTTAGGCACATGCTTAGCCACAGGAAATAAATGTATTATTTAATTTATTTCAGTATCTGCATATACAGTGCAATGAAAAGACCTGCAGGCATTGAAAGATATCTGGCGCCCATGTTTGTCAATAGACAGAGGTTTATGGTGGGGTGATGTGATTCGGTTCCGGTCCCGGTAAACTCTGTCCACCAACCCGTGGTGTCGTGTAGATCTGTTTGCATCCAGCCCTGAATTCTGACAAAGATAGAAAAAAATGCAAAACTACTTAACAAATTGTGAGAATTTATTTTATTAATGAGAGAGAATGAACAAAACTTGGATTTTTGACTTTTTAAAAATATATCTTACAACAGACAGCTAATATAGTTTGATATATTTACTCTGCCTTGTTCTTTTCATTCTAAAAATATATTGTGGTTGTTTGCATTAACACCAGCTATGTCACTACTGGGAAAAGGACCTTGTGGTGTTCATGGAGTCAATGTAAACAGACTGAATCAATGCTGCAAGATGTGATTTAAAAAAATATCTTAAACAGATGTAGATACATACTGCAAAACAAATCCTGGTGTATATTAAGTGTTTATGATTGCCTCACCTGAAAAGGCACATCAACAGTGGCGTTTCCAATTTGATTGACATTTGGCAAAGAGCCTCCATAGTATTGTCCACGGTTTGGTCCCAGCTGCAAATACTGAATTTTCTGCAGTTGTAACTGAAAGCAGATGAAGACAAACGAGACGATTGATTGAACTTCACAAAATAAATGAGTATTTTTCTTTGTTATAGTAAATTCATGCTTCAGTAACAGCAACACAAACTGCTTAGAAACAGACCACAAGCCAACAAGGATATAATATGCAAGATATCACAATGTGTATCTTTAATCCCATTCATCATGTTCTATAGACGGGACTCCAAAAAGCACCGTGCTGATTGACATTTCCCTCGTCGGACACTTGTTTAAGGTGCCGCAATCAAGATTTTGTTGATTTCAAAACAGAATGAAAACACTTTTATTCAAACAAAAGAAACCTGAGATATCTTACAGCAACATTTGAACAGATGCAAAGAAACTTTAGGGGGGAAGGCACTCCGTTCAATATTGAACAAACATAGCGCCGCAAACCATTCATTCATTCATCTTCTAACCCGCTTAATCCGCTAACGCAGGTCGCAGGGAAGCCGGTGCATATCCCGGCAGTCTCAGGGCGTGAGGCGGGGGACACTCCGGGCACGACGCCAGTGTACCGCGGAGCCACATAGAAATAAACGATCATTCACACACACACTCACTCCTACGGTCAATTTGGGACCGGCCAATCAACCTGAAGCACATGGTTTTGGAGGTGGGAGGAAGCCGGAGAACCCGGAGAGAACCCACGCAGACATAGGGACATATTTCCACGTTATTTAACAAGAGGGACGACGACAGACCGCCCTGTATGTAAATACAGCATCAATGTCAGAAACTAGAAACAGACTCACACCAGCTAACACTTTAGCAGGAGAGATCACAGGACTCCATTGTAACCTTAAAAGCTGTAAAGAATCATCCAGCTCCAGTTCCAGGCCATGAGGAGGATAACTGGCTGATCAATGCCCACAAGGGACACAATCATTACTGATTGTGTAAATGTTTTGTAATCCAGTTGTCTCCTGAGAAATTTATGGCGGCTATGTTTTTACATCCCGCTTCAAAGTGGGGATGATCTGTAATTGTCAACGTTTGTGTGTTCGTCCGTTAGTCCACCAAATATCTTTGCTATCGTTGCAGATAGAAAGATGAAACAAAAAGCACATTACTCTGGCAGCAAAGGGGATAAAAATGAGATGATGACCTTGACCTTGAGAAAACTAGGTCAAGTTCAGATTTTAACTTTGTACACTCAGGAACCGGATAAAGATACAAAGACAAGGGAGAAGACCAGTGTGAGTAAGACCATAGATCCAAATTAATGCTTTGATCAATGACAGTATGTCAGAACTCTAGCTTTGGTCTTTGACCTATGCAAGAAGGTCAGGGTAAAATTTCGAATTCAGGGCTGTCGTGGAATGTTGCAGTCTGTGACTGCATATGTTTTTGTTGTTGTTTCTCTTCTGTGTTTTTGTTGGAAATTTAAGGAAAATTACAACAATCAATAACAGCGACTAGGAAATAAAGTACTGATTGATATTTTCATGCGACTCAAGTCAACATGTAGATGAACACAGTGGTGTGTTTTTAAATCCGTGTGTTTCAGAGGCCTGTATTGAGTGTGGATTAAATTCCTTATAATCTGCTGGCCATCATCTTCCATTTAAATGTCAGCACCGTTGCGCAGCTCACAGGCCTGACGACCTGTCAAACAAGTTTACAAAAGCCACGGAGCAAACGACACACCGCCACAAAAACTGCACTTGACACCTGGTGAATTATTCAGCATTGGAAAAATGTTGATGAGATTCTGCTGCTGCCGGCAGCCTCGTTTTTGGATGCGCATTCGGATGCGCGCTGTAAATAACGCGCTCACGCCCCTTTGCTTTCCACTTGCGTGGGACAAAATAAAAAAATTAAAAAAAATTAAAAAAAATGCAGTAACTTTTTAGGATGAGGTTCGTGGACATCTTATTCCAGCGTCGGAGGACTGTCACCTACTGTCACCCCCGCTGGGAGTCATCCGTGGGAGAAGAATGTTCCTGGAAGCGTCGTTTGTTATTGTTTACCTCCTCTGCCGTGGATGCGTGCCTATATGACAGCTCGCTGAAGAAGATGTGGAGGGAAACGACAGCCTTTACCTTCGCTGCCCGGGTAATGTTGAGGTCCTTCATCACTTCCTCAAACGCCGCTGTCTCCTCCGCCTGCTTCTGGTTATGTAAAGCGATTTTCTCGCTGAATTTCCGCGGATTGTTCGGAGTCGCCATGATTCGCTCCTCTGCACCGTTTTCCTTACAAACGGCCGCCGTCAAGTTTTGAGGAATGAAGACACGCAGCTTCCTGTTAGAGGCGTTGGCGACGTGACATAAAACACTGCGGAGTGTTTAGAGTTAGTATTAATTAAAAGGTGTTGAATAAAAGGTCTGTTAGAACGTCTTCTACATGATTTAAAGTTGTCACGGCTCACACGTAAAGTCTGGGTTGTTATTATACAGGTGTTACTGGGGGCGCGCCCCAATACTGATGCTGCGTTCAAGGTCCAATTTAGAAATCATGTTAATTTCATGACTTGAAAATTATCAACACGCAAAACTTGGATGCAAAGCAAGCAGCTCGAGCAGTCAAGTGTAGTGGTACAAATAAATTAATGTTTGACAATGCGATGTTTGTTAATGTACTACATAATGTGTAATATTCTTGTCATGAATGTTTTGTGAGGTGTATTCAGCCTTCATGCGGTCGAACAGGTGCGCAACATCAGCAATCCAGGTGTAAGAAAGAACTGAACAAAGAAATAAAATACTGTATAGACACAGCTTGGCTGTTATAAATATATGTTTCTCTCTTAAATCTAAGGAAAACATTTCTATCTGGCAGATCTTATTCAGTTTTCAGTCATATGGCCTCTCCCACTAAAGGCAACAATCAATTAAGTTGTCCTTTCTTAAACAGGCAGTAGTAGAAAATAATACAGAAAACTGGTTGGTGGTTGGACCAATATATTGATTCAAAACATAATTTATCACATAAAATCACACAATCTAAATCCACACAATAGGGAAATGGTGAGAAAATAGCCAGGTGTTGACAGGTTTTCATGACGCGGTGCTTCGTCTTTTTCGCGAAGTGGCATGCTTTTATTTTGAAGGTAGAATCGCCCCGTTTCCTGCGCCCAACGCGGTTATTCCGCGTTGACTTGATGTCTCCTAATTGTTGTGATTTCGGGTTCACGCGTCGCCACGCGGGGGTGTAGCGGAGGCGGACTGCACATCTGGATTGCAGTGAACACACTGTGTAGCATATTATTACTATTACTATTACTATTACTATTACTATTACTATTACTATTACTATTACTATTACTATTATTATTAAAATTACTATTACTACTACTGTTATGATTGCTAATTACTGTTCCGTAATGTAATATGTCGCAGAGGGTTCAGGTGATCTTGGCCATATCAAGCTGGTTAAGGTCATCATCAGCTCATGATGAGCTGACCCTCATCCCCTCTACAGGCAGTAAATGGGACACCTTCCAGGAAGCGGTGCTTTGTCAAACTCAACTACAACTTTCCAGAGAATATGGAGATTCCCCAACACTGCAGCCGTCCGCATTTCACAGTGTCAGAAAGATCATGGTCCCAGTAACAAACCCAGGCAATCTTGATTTGTGTCAGGAGATCAGAGGTACCAAACCAAGGGAACAGAGAACAAGGGGTAGTCGTTAAAGTCACTGCATGATTTTCCCTTTCCAAGGTCATACCAAAATCTTGTAAAAATAACTCGAAAAGGAAAATTAGTTTCTTCAAGATGGATGCTCCTTTTGCTGGGAATTTAATGTCATCCACGTAAATGTGCTTGGACACATGGAAATAATTTCTCAAATCGGTTTTGAATGCCATCGGGCATGTCGGGCATGTCATTTTAACAAAAAAAAAAACCCTGTTGGAATGCAAGCACCTGTTGTAACACAACAGCTCCTCAAAAACAATTAACAGATTTGGCCTTTCTGTGACTGTTTTGTGAAGCCCATTCCCCAGTTCATCACTTGATCTTCTTCTTCTTCTCCTTTCGGCTTTTCCCTTCAGGGGTCGCCACAGCAAATCAGTTGCCTCCATCTAACCCTGTCTTCTGCATCCTCTTCTCTCACACCAACTACCTTCATGTCCTCTTTCACTACATCCATAAACCTCCTCTTTGGTCTTCCTCTAGGCCTCCTGCCTGGCAGTTCAAAACTCAGCATCCTTCTACCAATATGTTCACTATCTCTCCTCTGGACATGTCCAAACCATCGCAGTCTGGCCTCTCTGACAATCATGACTTGATAAATGCATCAATATGGAAGGAAAAAGTCCAGTGCATGTCCATTCTTATTTCTTAATTACAGTTGGAGTTTGATATGTTGAGCTGCTGTATGCACAAAGACACCTGTGAGCTAGATATCAGATGAGATGAGGTTTAGTAATCGTACTACAGGAACATAGAGCATGAAAAGCATTTTTTGCGAGTTAAAATGCCGCACCTGCAATCATTTGGGGCTATGACAATGGTCCAAAATTCAGGAGATAGTAATTTACATGTAAAGTAAAAGTACACCAGTACCATTATACTAATGTACACCTGTCTGCCTCTGCAACATTTGAATTTCCCCGTTGTGTGATTAATGAATTTTCTCTTAGTAATCCTGGTAGTTTAGACAAAAAGCAACTGGAGTGCAGGCCGAGGCAACATTTACTCTGTTATCAGCCGTCTGCCATTTGGACCATGATCATCTCTCCCCCAGCCAGGTCACGGGGGTTGCTGGAGCCTATCCCAGTTGAGTACGTGCGAAAGGCAAGGTGCCCTCCGGACTTGTCACTGGTGTATCGCGGAGCCACATGAAAGACAAACAACCACCCACGTGCACACTTACACCTCAGGACAATTTGATATGATCAGTCCACCTAAATTGCATGTTTTTGGAGGAAGCCAACTCCACACAGAAAGGAATCAAATGCAGAATCTTCTTGCTGTGAGGCGACAGTGCTGCCCACCGCGCCACCATGCCAGCTTGAAGTTGAACATACAGTTGTATTTTTGTAGAGAATTCCTGTGCACTTTATTCAGATAATGAAATACGCATCAGAAATGCACCAACAGCAGTACTTGAGTGCTGAGACAAGTACTGGGAAAGTTTCATTTCACTTTATCAAATACACCTAAATGACAGCAGACTAATTTTGTTCTCTATTTTTGCACAAATCCGGAATTTTTGAACACTTTGCCTTTGCAAGATATTATTTGGGGTATGCAATGGCTGCTGAATCAGCAATAGATGTGTGTTAACTATACATGCATTTAAACCTCAGTCAATAACTTCAGAAGTACATTTGACACCTGGGATCATCCTGCACGCAAACTTGATTAAGATGAGTCAGAAAACACAAATAATAATTAAATAAGTCTGGAGAGAAATGCAGAAGAATTAATTTGTCTGAGAAGGACAAGCATTCCTTTTTATTACAACTTTATGACTGTCCCCAGGACCTTTGGGATGATAAAAAACAGTGACATTTTATTCCTTTATCCCAGATCGTCTTCAAGATCAGGCATTCCCTCCTGTAACATATTTACTTGTATTCCCCCAAGTTTTACAAAATTTTCAGTGTGTAAGTTTTGTTTATCTATAGCGCAGGCTGGTGCATGTGGGCAGTGAAAGTAACAGCAGGGGGAAGTAAAGGTCCAGCTGAACTCTGCTGTATGTCCGTGTGAATGTGCTGGTGATAGTTTCCTATTATGTCATATCATTTATTAATGCAGCTCGATCGGCATGCAGAGCAGAGATGACAGTCATTTAACTTCATGACGCTGAAATCCTTTCGCACGTGTGTTTGTGTGATCGATATCCAACTCCCTCTTTTTAAACACACTTTCATTTAGAACTGTGATGAGAGAAAACAATAGATGCCGTTTGTTTTTAATTTTTCACATTCAATATTTGAATTCTAAAGGATGTCCAGGCAATCAATCTGAACATGTCAGCTCATCCTGTGCAGTGAGGCAAGCTATTGAAGGAAAGCGATTTTACAGGAAGTGTTCAACTTATTCAATATTCATGGTTTCAGTAAAAAGGGAACTTCACAGTTGCAAGTGTCATGCGTTATTAAAGACGCGCTTACATGACATAATACCACCATTTGTATTTCTGACCTGAACCCACAAAGGCTTGTTTGGTGAGATTATTGTCTGATTGACCTTTAATTTAAGAGGAAACTTTAATTTAGCAAGAACTTTTTTTCAATAGAATTTTCCTAGAAGGATTTGTGAATTTTAATTATTAGCTAATTTAATAATTTTATAAAATCTCTTCAATTTTTAAGATAATGAAAATTATAATAAATAAGTATATTGTTTATGAAGTGAATCATATATATATATATATATATTTTAGAGGCTTTTTCAATATAAAAAACTTTAAAAGTTCCTGAAATCTTAGTAACTTTTTACTTTCCATGCTTGTAGATCATGATCCTCAATGACACCTGTGTCCCTGGAAATGAGACCTCCGTATGTTCGGGCTCGGCCGCCTCTGTAGGACTCGCTGCAGGGCTGACTGTCTTCTTTCTACTTCTCGTGATGGTAGCGGGTGTAATTTTGTACAAATATCGCAGTTCAATTAGGGCTGTGTCCCATCTGGGACATAAACGAAGCCAGAAGAAGAAGGGCTGTGCAGAGATACCAGAGGCTGATTCACATCAGTACACTGTTATGAGCAGACAGCAGTCAAGAGGACAAACTCCTATTTATGAAAATCTGACAACTCGGACTAAAAACAACAGCTGCACAGTGAATCAGGGCAGGTAAGCTGTATATGAAGTATTTTAAGGCTGGTTGGGAAAGTTTTAACTGACAGGATGAGTTTCACCGTTTTTTGTCCAATATTGAGGAAATGTGCAGTTAAAATGTCACCTCTGAAAGTAAAGAAATCTATGAACAGATGAAAACGGAAACAGATGAAACAACGCTGCGTTCTGAGTTTCCCCATTTTGCACAATCTTGCTCCAGACTGTGTACACAGTTTGGCCCGTATCTGGAGGAGGTCCCCTTCTCCTTTTGTTTCCTCCAATTTAAAATCATTTGATCAAACATGGTGACTGGTGACTCAGTTCTGGAGTTTTTCTGAACAAGAATGGAAACTGGGGAAAGAAAATCTACACAGTTTACATAATATTTGTCTTATATCACATTGGTATTAGAAACATGAAGGAACATTACCCACCACGCTTCCTTTTACTCCACAGGTTATTGGGTGATCCTGAAGAGGATTTGTATTTGCAATGTGATTTACCAGATGATGCAATATACAGCAATGACCCGACATGCAACCTGTCCATCCTCTCAGACTCCCAAGAAGATAATCTGTACATCGTGCCAGATTCATGATGGGGAGCATCTTTTATTTGCTCCACGTGTTTGTGGTATAAATTTACAGTTTCATAAGGCTGTTTCTTTATGATCCAACCTGCTACCATAAAACCAGTCTGTAATGAGTTCCAGTACAACTGCTGGCTCAGATACTTTATATCTATAGTACAGTTTGCATATATTACTGTAGATCATCGGTTAGATTAAGGGTTAAACTATATATAGACACAGTGTTGTAATTAATGAATCCAGTGTATTTAGGAGTTTCCACACTTCAATCTCAATTTTTTGACAAGTTAATTTGAGATTGTACTCTGTGCACTACAGATTACCACATGTTGGCAATAATTCAAAATAATTTATTACGAAGAACCAACTACTTTTACATATGTAATATCTCTGATATATATTATATGTATTATCTTTTGCAATATCAAGAAATATCACAAATAATCTATAAATTTTTGATTTTGACTTTCAGAGAGGACAAATTTAGCATGCAGGTTTTTGCATTATTCATTTTGCAATTATCACTCCAGTAGATTTAGCAAGATTCTAGCAGAACAGACTATTAATGTTAAAGACTAAGTGTTTTCTCACCTTTTAATAAACAGCCTTAAAATAAAGTAAGAAAGAAAATGGGGTGAATGTGAAAATATGCTCCACATTTATGTTTGCATGGATAGAAAAAAATCTTATTGTTTAATAAAGCTGTAGGTCTAATAGATAAAACCCGATCTTGATGGGATCATCTGCCGCTGACAAAGATTGTATATTTATAATAATCTCGTTCAATTCCTTCTGTCAAGCATCGAAAATGATTTTTCTGGTGGGTTTATGTTATAATCTGTCTGTTACGTAAATTGTTGTATGAAGTGCTATTTGCAGTCCACATAGAAAATTAGGGGATAAAATGATTTTGCTTGTTTATAATTAAATAAGATTGTCACGTTTCAGCTTCAGGCTTTTGGCCAATAACCTCCTATTTGTGTACATTAAAAGATTTTACACAAAAACGATAGTATAAAATCAAGTGTTATCAAAACCTATAAGAAAAATGCTAAGGTCAGCATTACAATTGAGGATACGAAAACGTTATAACTGCGTGGCCTATGAGATAAAGAGAGAAAGTGTGTGAAAACGAAAGACAGAGCGAGAGAAAGAGCAAGAATTGTGCTTCTTACAGTAATACTCCTTCAGTAAAGCTGTGTTTGGATTCAAACCAGGCCAAATGCCAGAGGTTAATGAGTTCATGCTGTCTATCTCGTCCACACAGAGGGCCTGATAAACACTGTCCCCAATTCTTTTATACTTGTATACTTTGGGTGGTACCTGAAACTCCAGTCCTTTCAGAATCCAAGATTGAAGGCCTTTCCATTCACCCATGGTTGTGAAATAGCAGAAGATGCTGACCTTGAAACAAAGAGCAAAAAGGGTAGAAATCAGGAAGTGAATGAGTAGTTACCAGGCACAGGTTTGGATTTACACCAAAGTGTAACGGTCAGCACTTGTGTCTGAAATGTTGATTAACTGCTTATTTATCGGTCTGCCTGTTTATTCAGTAGTTCATGGTCAGCCAACATGTTCCACCCTTTAATATAACTACTTTATTCATTGTAAAAGAGGTTATGGTCATATTTACCATATTTGACCTGCAACTATTCAAAGTTGAAATGATTGATCTCTTATTGGGGTTGTGATGTCTAATTAAACTAAAAACATTTGAGTGCTTTCTGCTGATTTCAGTTCACACTTATCAAATTGCTCTGCTGTATTTACGTATGTTTTTAACCCCCTTAATGAGATCCTTTCTCTTTTCTCTCATCTTTGCGATTATACTTGTATTCATTGGATATCTTTCATTATCATTACTACTCCTAATAAATTATCTACACTTCAAAGCACAAAAGCAAAATATATATAATATACAGCTAGACTGGAAAAAAAAGGTTATTTCTTATTATTATTCTTTACTACTTCATCACACTGATATGTAGTTTGAGCAAGGAGTTTACTCCTTTTTACTTACAGTATATTTACCTTATCGACTTAATGTAATTTGTTACTTAACTCTGTGGTCAAGGCTAGAGTGAAAACCGTTCAAGGCTATCAGAGATATGTTATCTCTTCATGCTGATTTTTGTGGTTCACCCTGACCCTGCTATTCTAGCGTGGCTTCTATTGATAAATGACAAATATTAGTAAAGATAATGCTCATTTTATTTATCATGCTGACAAGTTCAAAAACTCAAGGGCTGTATGAATAAAACATGATGTTTATTTATTTTTTTAAAATATCTATAACAAGAAATAGAATGACTGAACAATACAGTACTTTGAATAACAATGAAAATAATTACATATTAAGTACTTTTAACGTAACATAAAATAACAACAATAAACAAAATACACAAGTAAGCATAAGATTAAGACTATAAATACAACTTAAAATAAAACTTAAATAGAATAAAACAAATAATTTTATGAAGTTGCATGATGAATGAGCAGATATACAACCTAATCCACAAAACAGTAAACAACATATTTTCTTCATTTTCAAAAAAAATAAGAGGATTTTTGAGATTTTAATTTAAATTCAACTTTGAATACGTGGCTGTTATACAAGGGAAATTTCAGTGCATGTCAAGTCTTTTCAAGATGTAACATATTTTCTCTTCCAGAAGTTAGAGTTAAAAAAATTAATAAAATAAAATAAAAACAAAACAAAACTTGTCTTTCCTCATGCACAATGACATTCACTCACAATAAAGTTTTCAAAAGTTGTCAGTTTCACTTTCCCCTGACTGTCATAATGCATGAGGACCATGGGCTCATAGGCTGCCGGCACACAGCAGGGACGAGGGGTCCCTCCTTTGGTGATCTGGTGCAGCCGAGACTTCACCTGTGTGTGCATGCTTGCAGGCTTGTAATTGTGGGGGCAGGCGCCATCACAGTAATGTATGGTATATTCAGATGGAGCCACTATCCAGTCCCTCCAGCCGATGTCTCTGAAGGACACGGTGACGGACTTGCGGCAGCACAATCCTTGTTCGTGGCAGGTGTCTCCCTCATCAGAGCGCGGCAATCTCCTCCTCGCTCTGAGTTCTAACTCCAAAGAAATCACTGGTTTTGCCCCAGTTGCATCTTCTCCACTCACTACTATCCCCACATCCACCCAGAGAGCCTGATTGTCACCAGTCTTCATCCACCTTTTGACCTCAGGGCTGATGTCTAGGATGATATCAGTGTTTGACACGTTGGCGGCACGCGGTGAATCAGTGTGTGTCCGTGCAGCAGAGTTCAGGGGCTTCATCCTGTTGACTCTAACTTTAACCTCTCGTCGTAGTTCAGGCTGAACTGAGGTGGGTCGACCCAAAACCTGCCTGGAAACCTTCAGCTCCGCCCGAGCGAGTGATAATTCAGTCTGGATACTGGGGTTCTTATGGAAAACAGCTCTGTACCACTGCCGGCGTTGATGCGAATGAATCCGTCCTCTGTTGTGCAAATTTATTGACTCCACTAAAAGCAAACACAGAGATAACATTGATAAGAGACAAAATTGACAACATTATCTCTTGATTTCTGAAATATTGCATGAAACTTTACCCTTAGTGTTGATACATTTGCGACATGGTATTCCTAAAAACACATTCTGTTTGATACCACCTAGGATGTGTGTCCATTCTGCTGTCCTGGTGGCTCTTATTCCATTCACACGTTTAAACTCCACAGTTAAACTTGTGGGTGTAGTTTAACCTGCTCCCTAGTGTATAGAAAACGCATTCAAAGTACCACCACACTTTGTCTGCACATGTAAACTCACACTGCAAGATTCTTTGAGCTTGTTACGAAATAAACTTTCCTACTCCCACACAAACTTTTCGGGTTGGTTTTTCAGTTCAGTCACTCAACTGTGACACTGACCCGATGAGGCATAGCTGCCTTTCTGACGTCTCCCTCTAACAAATATCTCACCTGTAGATGGAAAGAGCACGGAAAACATGGCGTGTTGTGAAGTTTCCCTCATCATCTGGCTGGAATTGCCTCTTATCTCCAGCAGTTTTTCCTCATAGAGTTGAAACATCATCCTCAGCTCTTCCTCTGACACCTTTGTATTTGTCGTCGGCTCTTTGCCCATACCCAAGGATGTGAGGATGCCTGTTTTCACTGCCTCCAGAAGCAGGGCTCTTTGGTTGCCTCTGCTGTCCACATCCAGTCTGCCATCATGGTCCGTGTGAGGCCAGCTCTCCCCTGAGCTGGAGATGACCACGAGCAAAAGAGTGCAGGAAACAAATGGGTGACAGGTGAGCGGTCTGAGCATGGTGCGTCTGTCAGGATAGATGAGAGCGCAACACCTCAACAGATGGAGTCTGGCCATGTTATGAATGACATTCCTGACATGCTTTATTTATAGTGACTCTATTGCCACACCCCTGGTTAGTCAGGTTAGTTGATTTTACTTTTTTACAATTTTATTACTTTGTGGTTGGAAATGAAAGCGGGGATGGGAGGAGTTTGGTTTGCATCATAACTACATGGTTTTATCTCAATGTGCAATGCCAGCAGGTTCCTTAGGCGTCACCTACTTTTACAAAAGTTCATACGTCTTACCATGACCAATTCAAGCAGTTCTGTTAGTGCTGAGTTTTATTGATCCCTACAGAGTTGAGTCTCTCTGCTTCCTGGCTTTTTTGATAAATGTGGCCAGTGAGGATGACATGTATTTAATGTCCTTGCATTTATGTAAAGATATCATCTACCAGAGAGAGGGCTACCAGAAACTGCAATGCACTTCCTGAACAATTCAGCGTAGTAATGGTTTTCATAAAAACATCTATTGCCAACATATAACAGGCAGATAAAGGGAGAAAAAGAACACTTTTTGTGTCAGTTCATTTAAGGAAGTTAACCAACATATGGAGGAAATATTTCAAGATTTATAAAAAGAGATAACGAAGAAGTAATTTCATCAAGAGCTGCCTCGTGACGGTCTGTCACATCATCACACTGCTGATTTAAGGAGTTCATGCACTCGATGAAAGATTTCTTCTTTTATATGACTGAAATGGACTGTAGTAATATCTGCTCCGCTCTCCTTTACAGCTGGGTGACAGTTCTTCTCTGGGGTAGTGCTGTGGAGAACCCCAGCGGTAACTGGACCAGTAGATTACACGAGAATTTTCTCCTCTATCAGTTGACTGCTTGGTTACACGGGAAATTCCCACCCTAACACGTGGCTGTCTGTGTCATTGAACTGATATATAGCATTCCCAACTGCAGCAGCTGTTGGTGATAAGTGTCCATAAAGGTGCATTTACAACCATATGTGCCACATAATGAAGTTTTATAAATAAACCTTCCTCCTCGGAACAGGGTTGAGAATTAGATACTCTATGTATGGTAAAAAAAACCCCCAATGGAATAATATTACTGTTTGCACTTTTGACAAATAGGATATGATGTTATAAGCTGATGCAAACTGTACAGATGAGTTCAGCATCAGTATGTGACCTCTTCTACTTCATTCTCCTTCTCTCTTTAGGATTGATAACACATAAATAAAATAAGAAGAGCTGATAAAGGATCATCATGGTTGGAGGAAGGCAGTGTTAATTTCCACAACCAAAACATCTGGGAATTCATGATCTGATATCATATCGGATCATGAATATTTTGATAAATCAGAAACCTCATCTATATTTTAACTTGGCAAGATGTTTCTGTCCAATTATGAAAGAGAAGCAGAGATGTGTCTTTTTCACTAGAGAGGAGTGTGTGAACCTCTGAGCACTGAGTCACCAAAGATGATGAAACCATCATGTGCTCTGCCAGGTGAGACTGCTTCAAGTGAAACTGTGTGAAAGGTGTGAAGTGACTCATCCTCAGTGGCACTGTATGTGAAGTCAGACCCTTCCTCCTAGAGATAGATAGATAGAGAGATAGATAGATAGATAGATAGATAGATAGATAGATAGATAGATAGATAGATAGATAGATAGATAGATAGATAGATAGATAGATAGATAGATAGATAGATAGATAGATAGATAGATAGATAGATAGATAGATAGATAGATAGATAGATAGATAGATAGATAGATAGATAGATGTTTGTGTGTGCTTGTGTGAGTGTGTACATCTGCATAAGCATGTAAGCATGCAAGGAATAGGGAGAGGTAGGGCAGTCACATCATGTTGCACAATGAGCAAGACAGTTAGATAGGTAGACAGACAGCCAGACAGACAGACCGGCAGACGGACCTGGACCTAAAGGGGGTGACAGTACCTGAACAGTAGTTCAGCTCTATCGCCCCCTCTTGTGGTCTTACAGCTACATCACACTTTTTTTAGTCGGTGCCTCACGTTTGCAGCTCCGTGTAATGAGGGGCCTTCAGCGACATAGTTCAAAACAGTGACGTTGTTGCCTACAAGTTTGTTTATATGTTATGCTTACTTATAAATGAAGTCCATGCGCAGTTCCTTCAGAACAAAAGCATCAAAAAAATTTGAGTTGAGATATGTAATCCTCCATTTTTATAGTGAGGCAAGGCAAGCGAAAAAAAGAAATGAACAGCTGCACTTGACTTGCTGACTGTAGATTGTAGCTGTCATCACTTTTTCTGAGGCCGTAGAGTTCCAAGAAGAATCCCTGGGATCACCAGCGCCCCCTACCATGAGGCAGGAGAACTGCGTGCCTCACTCAGTGCCTCTTCCCTGACGTTTTAGGACCGCTCAATTCAAGACAGACTTTATACACATACAGTTGACAAAAAAAACACTGTACATTGTATACATCAGCTAAACTAACAACCATGTTTGAACATTTTAATCGCGACATATTGAGAGATAGCTGAAAACTGATTACTGTACTAATGTGAACCTCTAATGAAACTGAGAGGAAAAGGAGTCCAAGCAGTACTGACGAGAAAATCCATGGCCTCATTTTTGAATGTGCAACTAATGTGGACATTTCATTCTAAGAATATTAAAGAAAAGAACTGTTTCTCATTGTGGGGAAAAAAACAACAACAATCAGGATGCAATACTGAAATATGATATTATTGGTTGTTTTTTATTGCTCACCACAATTTCAGTAGAAATTAAAAATATTTAGTATCTAATAGTAATACTTTATAGTGATCTAAAATGGTCAAGGTATGATTAGGATGCATTTTTTTAATAGATTAAATACAGGTAGATGCTGTCGAAAAAGTAAATCTTGTAGATTGTTTTCCACACAAAGATGTGAAATTACAACACAATGGATTCTACTTTTCCTTCTCAGTATTAATGATTGAGCTTCAAAAATCTAGTTTACATACAAAAAAAAGCAAAACATTTAAATAAATGTCATTCAAATTTGCATAATGCAGAACTTTTCAAGTTTTCAAGTTTGTAAATCATTCAAACACACTGTTCACATTCAGAATACATTTTACTCAAAATAAAACTTGTTTGTACAGCTGGTGGCACATATCTTACCACAAATAAAGATGAAAATATTTGATTTGTGGTCTAATTCAATTCATCCATTGAGGTTTAAATGATCTGACCAACCCAAAGCCAGCAAAAATCAAGCAAACCAACGCAAGAAGAAATGACAATGTATTTTTTTTTTTAAATTGTGGGAGGAATCCTGCAAACCAACAAAAAGGAAATCAGTGAAAACACCTTTTATCCATCCTTGTATACTGAATACCACAAGATACATATGGTCACTGACACACTTAATATAACGATTACCAGCTTTCTTTATTAGACGTACAGTATTCAGCTCCATAGAAGCTTTAACACAACAATAAAGGCTTCACATTCCTCTGGTTTACATAAACAGACATGTGACAACACTGAACAAGAAAGCTTACCATTGTTATCAATGAAAAAACACTCCATGATGCCATTAGGTGACAGACACAGATTAATCACAGCCTGACTTCTGTGCACAGCGGTCCACCGAATATCTTCGCAACCATTGCAGATAGAAAGATGAAACGAAAAGCACATTACTCGGATGGCAAAGAGGATGAAAATGAGATGATAACATTGACCTTGAGAAAACTAGATCAAATTTAAACTTTTAGATGGATGAACAGACTGACAAACACACGAACACTGACAATTACTACACATCACCGCTTTGAGGCGGGATGTAATTACTGTAGATTGCATACGGCACAGAAAGTGAACTCTGCTGATTTGAAAAATGCGCCTGTAGCATGATGGACCTTGAAGCTGAGAGCTTCAAACTGGTGCTGTTCCACCATTAGAGGAGAAATAAGATCATAGATCTGAAACGTTTCACAGTGGTGAAACCCTAAACCCCACTGAAAACCTGCATGACTGCAGCGGACTGAAGGTTCTTCACAGACTCAGCAGCAAACCGGTGGAGTTCCCACCACAGAGTGAGACGTCATCGCATGTGATGACATCATCTGGAGGATGGTCCAATCCATGAGGAGGAGGATTACTGTAATGGTATTGGAGACTTGCCAATAACTGATTGTGTAAAATGTACACAGACTATATACTCACGAGTCTGTGTTATTGATTTTACTGACACAATCAATATAAATTGATTCACTTTCAATGATTATCTATCTAATTGATGTTTTTTCATTGGCCAAAAATTGCAAATACAAACAGCGATGCGTTTTGGAACCCCTTGAATATTTTTAAATAAGGGTGGGGGTCACAACCCCCTCCCCCGCCCTCCGTGCAGCTCGTCTTCGGGAGGAGGAAGAAGAGGAGGAGGAGGAGGAGGAGGGAGGAGGAGCTGGTGGGAAGCAGCGGCAGCAGAAGCCAGGCAGGAGGACTCATCCGCGGCCCCGTGGAGCGGACGGAGCGCGATACGCGCCGAGCGGCCGACCGGAGGTCCGGTTCGGGATTCGACCGCCTTTAGTTATGGACGAGCCGAACATCCTGAGACGCCGCGGGCTGCAGGTAAAAGAAGACACGACAACAGCCGCTTGTTGCTGTTTCCAGGCAAATAGAAATAACATGATGATGATGATGATGATGATGATGATGATGATGATGATGATGATGATGATGATGATGATGATGATGGTGATCAACCATCAGCAGCTATTAGTGGATTTAAGTAGTTGACACGTTTTCCATGTAAGTGACTTTTGTCTTTGTTCTTCCCGGTGATTCCTTGACATCACTGGAGCTTTAAACATTTTTTATTATACCTACTGATTATTTTTACCACTGTCAGGTTCCTTTTTTTTTAAAATCCAAAGCAGGTTATGGTCCATCAGAAGCTTATCATTTATAGTCATTGACGAATCTGAACAGAAAATGTTTTTGATTTCTCTGTTTTGGATGTTTATTTTGGAGCTCTCCATTGGTGGATCTGGTTGCCTTGGTGATAGGGACAGAAAACCCAAGGGTTACTGAATGATTGGCAGAAACATCCCTTTAATCTATTCCTGGGTGCCACATTTATTAAAGAGAGATGTACAATATTGAATCGGTTTGTTTATTCTCGCTCAGGTCATTCATGTGTATATTTTCTTCATAAAGGAGGACGTTGAGGAGGTGGCAGATTTGTGGTAAATGACTCCAGACTGGGTGCTGCTGTTCCTTTGTTTTTTCTTTTCCAACACACGTTGATCGGTAATTTAAATCTGACTGAAGCCCTGTCTATTTAATAATGAACATTATTATTATTAGAAAAACGACTTAACATATCACGAAGCTTTGAATCAGAGCCTTTATGTGTGTGATTTTCATGTTCTGCCTGTTACCTGTGTGGAATCCCCCGCAAAAACATGCAGCATGGGTGAATTAGAAACACTACACTGTCAGCCGGCGTGTGAATATGAATGGCTGTGTCTCAGCTCTGTGATGTCTGGCGGGGTTTATTCCTCTGCTCAGCCCAGCAAAGGATAAGCTGTTGAAGGAAATGGATGAAAACATGTTAGCATTATATTGATCTGTCTGTGTAGTGACATGCTCTGATGAGAGCGAAAAGACAGAATTTACAACTGTAATAGACATTTTGCTCTTGGCAGAAATGTCAATGTTCAGGTTTTTCCTACTTTTTGTCTAAGTATGAGTTCAGGTTAATCATCCAGATTCTGAACAAACAAAACAAAACAAAAAATAAAAACCAAGAAGAAAGTCAAAGAGAAAGTATGGAAATACTAATCAAGTAATGAAAATTTAAAATAAGTGAAACTTACAATTCTGGGTGAAGTATAAATGTACTTCTTCCGCTGGGTTATTCTTTGAATGGTGCAAGATAGGCCTAAATGAGCCTTTAGCTTCAACATATTCCTTTTGAAGTTATTTACTACTATAAAATTCATGAAAAATAATGTGTTCTTCTTAAGATATGTGTATTTACCAGAAACAGAATAATTCATCATCATCATCATCTTTAAAAAAAATATCTGTGTGAGTTGCCTCAAAATGATTTTGTGCTGATTTTTCTCACCCTGAGCACCACAGCTCTGTATTCCTGAACTCTGATTGGCAGCTAGGACCCACTGAGGATTTACACGCTCCCTAGTAAATAACCAGTGACGGTATTACCAGATAATTATTTCAGGGTGTGATTTGCTGGGGTTGAGATGGGCGGGATCATCCCCCGCTTCAGTTTTTACTTATGTACCTTTGCTTGATCACATCCTCTCTGATGAATGCACCAGAATGAATTTGTCCACATTTGTCCCTGTTATTGGGCCAGATGTGTGTTGATTCTTTACTTAGATGTTTCCAGAGATGTGGATAAAAGAAGGATGAAACGCTGCAGATGATGTGTTACTTATTTTTTTTCATGATTTAACCCCCCCTGTTTCTTTAACGACTTGTACGTTGATTATATTTACAATGCAAAGGGAAATACCAAAAGCGGGTGTGATATAAACATAAGCGCTGAGGAGAACATGTAACAAATGCTAAGTTTCAGCCAAGCCAGAAAATACAGTAAAATCATCACATCACCATCTTTCCATGTATCATCTATAAGAGCTGTCATCTGATACCAGTTTGTTTGTAAAAAATAAAAATAAAAAAGCCTTATTCATCCACTTAGCTATAGTTACAATATGTATTTCAAATTAATGTCATCAGCAAAACTTGGAAATTGTAATTTGATTGATTGTTTTTTGAAATTCCTAACATCTCTTTTTTTTTAAATATTCTTTTTAGAAAGAACTGAGTCTTCCTCGCAGGGGAAATGTGTAAGTATCATCACTTGATATATTCTGTGTTCTTTGTTGACATCTTTCTCCTTCTCAAACCAGATCAGCCAGTTGCCTCTCGTTTGTCAGCTTGTCAGAAATGTGGCTCACATGCACAATGCACAACAGTTACTTGACCCTCTTTTGAAAGGCAAGGCTATCCGAAGTCTGAGAGAATGAGTAGTGTCACTAATCAAACAGGTTTTATGTAAACTTTGAGTGGGATGGGAGCGATGGAGATCATGTACACAAACTTGAGGAAGAGTTCTGTATTCTTTGTGTGCAAGAAATAAGTTCCTTTTCTCTGATACTTATTTGGAAAATTCATTTGATTTAAAAATGTGCACATTCATTTAGTGCCACTATGCGATTTTTAAGTAAGTCCATGTCTAAATTGGTTATTTGTCTCATGATAATGATATATAATACAATATTTTGCCATACATGAAGGATTTCTGAGTCGTATATACCCTGGAAATACTGTTTTAGAGAAATAACCATGATACCTTCATCCAATAATACCAGATATGCACTCATTAAACTTACTGTAACCCTAGAAAAAGGATCAAGGATAATATAATAAGATCTGTAAGAATACTGTGTCAGTGTGTGAGGGTGAGAGCACAGAACGTACTAGGGATGTTTTCATATGACACAAACTATGAAGGCTAATTTGCAAATAAACACAGTGGATCATCAGTTGCTCTTTCAGGTGTAAATTAAGCATCTGAATCATTTTTCATCTATTTTTCAGTAGAGGGAATTATCTGGTTTTTCGCTATTGTGTGTTAAAACCTGAGCAAACGAGTTGAGCCAGTCCCAACAGGTGACCACTCAGTGATATTTGTTTTATCGCTGAATCCTTTCCTGTCCAGAATCATCCTGATGATTAATGGAAATTTAAACAGCAGTAAGGCTTTGTGTCAGGTTGTATGAGGTTGCATCAGTAATGACACATGACGACTTTACTTTGTCTTTAGGGATGAGTCAGGTTACTTCTGCTGTCCATGACTCAGAAGAAATGTTAGAACCGCTGGAGAAACTAAGAGCACATGACGGATACAGGATTTAAAGATTTGAAAGCACTTACATTCTTTTTACAGTTCACATTTGGCTATTTCCTGGTATTAAAGTTGTTTGGTGAAAATGAAGAGGTTTTATAGGTGAAACATGATCAGTATGTATATGGATTGGTTAAATGGGTCACATCCCGTACACCTCGGCTATCGAAGTATACCGTTCATGTTAAACAGCAGCTTCGTTATGGTCATCATGGTGGTCTTCTAACAAACATTGGCCTGTGTTTAAGTGTTTTATAAAACTGTAAAACTGTAGGGAATTTGTTGAAAATGTGGATTATAGCACAATGAACAATCTGTTAGACATTTTAATGGTTTTTGACCACATCATTGGATAAAACTGGATGATTGTGATTTTACTACAAACATTGGTTTGACTTTTAAAGATTAGACTCTTTTTGTGTTTGATTGTGACTGAAAATACAGGATTGCTGTGTTATAGCTAAATTGCGCAGAATTGTTCGCATTTGTTCGAAAGTTCCAGTATTTCGGATTGTCTTGAAGGCATCATAAATGGTCCCGCCCTCCGCGCGGCTGCGCAGGCGCATTGAGCAGTCACCGTGGAAAGTTTGTATCACATTATTTTGGCTAAGAGACTTGTCGACAATGTCGCGCGTCGTGGGATAGGGAGGGTTACGGACGTTTTGCTAGTAACGGAGTGTGGAGAGTGGACATGGCCGTCGCAGTGGAGAGTCACCACCGAGCCACCGTGACGTGGTTCTGGGGTCAGTTTGTACCGATGCAGAGTGGAGTTTCTTTTGGACATCGCGTTCTGGCCTAACTACCAGCAGTAGCAACAGCTCCACGGGAGACAATGCTCCCACTTTAGCCGGAGTGGGCTTCTCACACCTGGATTGGATTGATCGGTCACCACCGTCACCATGTCTGACCAAAACTACTACTGGACGGTTCTGCCGAGCTACAAAACTAGTTTCGTGACTGGAGCCATGATGAAAAGATCGAAAGGGTAACGCCAACAGTATTAGTGATTATTTCACAAACCAGAGCAGAACATCAAGCTAATTAATCCCTCAGTTGTTTCCACTTCCGCCGAGCTTTTTGCTCAATGTGTTGTTATATTAGATCGACAGCACTTGAACGCATCATCCAATGTTTTTCGATGTGCAACTGCAGTGTGTTGTTTTTTTTTAAACGCCACATGAGGGTCCTGACAGACGGCAGCACAGAATACAGTTCGGCTACACCCGCCCTGGTTTCTGTTTCCCACAGAGAAACGTGGCCATCCATTGTGGTGGTTTGTGGATGTGAGCAGACTGCATTGTCTGCTAGAAGATGTCGCATACAGCCACACTGATCGATTCCCTGATGTGATTATTGGGACTGCAGCGTAATGGATGTGAAGCTCTTATCTCTCAGATATGTTTAATCAAACAGAGCAGTAAAAAGCTCTACCTGTACTGAACGAGCAGAAGGTTCATTGTGACTGCTTGGTGGAAAACCAATGCGGTCACCTCTCCTGTTAATGAATTACAGTCCTTCCATTAATAGCTAACGACAATTTGTGGAGCTCTTATGATTATAACATCAATATACAAAGATTTTCTCCAAGAGAAGCTAAAGACAACATAAAAATGACAAAAGGTTCATGTAAATAACAACAGGTAATTAACAACAGGTACACCTGAAAGCCTTTAATTTTCTAAAAAAAAACAACAGTTCGCCTTATAATCCAATTTGTGAAAAGTTTTAGAATAGGCCATTCATGGGCCTTATAGGTGGGCGTTATAGTCCAGTGCGCCTTATAATGCAGAAAACACTAGTAATATGAATTAAGTAAGCTACAGATCAAGCACGAAATAGTTATTAAGAGTCCATAACAAAAGCAAAGAAACAAGTAAGGCACATGTTAAAAGTAGGTCAGAAGTCTTGGCAAAAATCAATGTCTCATTTGTGTGACGAGAAGGTAATGACTGCTTAAATGCTTGTGAAGGAATGTGTGTGTGTTCCTTGGGTTCATGCATCATTTAATGCATTCAACACAGTCTGACTGAATGGATCTCAGTGATGAAGGTAGCTCATCATCAAACAATACGAGGACCATGCAGGTCCACGTTAATCATGATGCATGTCTGAGT
Organism: Antennarius striatus; assembly: GCF_040054535.1. NCBI lineage: Eukaryota > Metazoa > Chordata > Actinopteri > Lophiiformes > Antennariidae > Antennarius > Antennarius striatus. The sequence goes on from NC_090793.1 coordinate 15,767,902, forward strand.
ACAAGTGTCCTACCTCTGTTAACTCCAGATGAGAAGCTTTATCACTGCTGACTTAAGATAAAGATGACATACTCATGATGGGATGGAGTTATCCTTTTAAGCCATTATTATCCAGGCTAAACAGTTTTAAAAGGGTGTCTGTTTGATTATTTACTGATAAGAGCAAGATGGTGCCTGCTTACAGTCTGCCCTTCTGCGGTTTGTGTTTAAGTCAAGGATTTATTGGTTCTCTCTTGTCTCTGTTGCTGTGATCTTGGGTTTGGAACCATATTCTATGTGAATTTGCCTCTGCGGTGACCTAGAAACGTCGGGGTCTGTTGTTGTCTCAGCCTTTGGTTGTTAGGTCATAGCCAGACAGAAAGGGCAATTGCATCAACATAATCCACCATAAAACAGGGTTTCATCATCTGGATAAAACAGGGGTGTATTGTAATATTTTTTTAGGGAATAAAAGCAAACTATTATCAGAATGAAGACTAGTACACAGTACACTAGAACACAATCAGAGTGAACACTGGGTCTATGAAGGCCTGCAGGGGCCACATGTGTAAAAATATCTGCGAATGAGTGGATGTATTTGTTTGAGGAGACACCAAATCATTTTCCTTTCACCGATCATCAAGTCATTGATCTCCTCAGCCATACATCAGTCAATGCTTTCAATGCGTGTTGGTGAGAATTGTGTTAATCGACGCTGATATGGATGGAACATGGCCTGCAAACTTCCATCATGGGAGCCGTTGGGTTCAAAATTTTCTCTGCATTGTTGTAGAACAAGGAAAAGCTGTTTCACAAGGCCATGTGCTCCCAGGTTTCTGAGCTCTGTTTCATAAAGATGAGTGTCACGCTCACATGAAAACAACTTCAGACATTACAGGCCATCTTGCCACAGTGTCTGCATTACAGGATAGTCCACACCCACCATTGTTTGTTTGATATCCATTTGTTTTAAATATTTGCATCTTTTGTTTTACATCAGGAGTCAGATGGATTTTTAGATAAATTTGTGTTATGCTAAATAAGTGTTGACTTTTCAGTTGTAAGCACACAGCACATGATAATCTATGTTTGTAATTTACATACAGACATGTTTGTAGCTGTACCTGTGTGTTGATGTGTAAACATGATTGCCTGCTGTGTTTTCCTGGGGTTCATAGGTTGTCTGTGTTTATCGTCTGTGATGGCTAACTGCCCTCATAAAAGACACGGCAGTCCCATTTCTTATTCATCTTATTTATGTCTTTATTTTCTTAAAGTGCCCGAAACAACAAAAGGAGGAGTTTGGCTGTTGGGACCCCGTCGCCAACACTTTCACGACCCCTCTCACCTCTCCCACTGTCCACAGGTACTGTTATTTTTTTGTGGGTGTTTTTTATTTTATTTTTTGAGCTTACACTGGATACTCATTAGACGAAAAAAGTTTTAAAATAGGGCATTCATTAAAGATGACTTCTCAGCTCTCAGCTGTAACCTCAACCTCCACGCTGTTGCCTATCTGGTCAGCAGCCCCAAACAGAATACACAAGTCTAAGCTGCGCTTCCTCGCCCCCACAGTTACCTGCTGTTTGAAGTGTCAACCACATTTGCAAATCAATTGTAGCATGCCAGGCACCTTTGGCTAGCAGTGACTTGGCTCTTGAAATTTCAGAAAAGGCTACAAAATCATGAATGCAATCCCTTCAGAGTAGCTCAATCTAGTGGATGCATAACACAGCCACAGCCACTACACTGGTTTCTACTCTATGCGACTTATAATGTGGTGCGCCCTATTCTGGTAACAATAGTTTTAAAATAGGCCATTCATTGAAGGTGCGCCTTATAATCAGATGTGCCTTATAGTGCAGAAAATACTGTACTTCATGTAGACATAAACACATTTAAAACAGTAGTGGGTGAAGAGCTAAAGACCTTCAGCGGTGGGAGGACCACTCCATTTGTTTTTTTTAGTGTTATGAGCCTTTAGCCTTGAATTTGATTCTGAATGTCACAAGACTGACTGATTTCCCTCTGGTGCCGTCATAGTGGTCTCATTGCTGTTACATTACGATGCACCCATCAGACTGTAATTTTGCTCCTCATGATGAAATTTTTCCGGCAGCTTCCTCTAGGCTCCTCATTCCTTGATCTAAATGCCTGATTTTCTGTCTGGAGTTTCGCTCATTCTCTCGATCCATTTTATTAAGTGTTTCAGGGTGTGGCTGCTTCACAAGGCTGGCATGAAAAGAACTAAACCGCCGCTCACACTGCAGGAGAGTTAGCCCGATTTTACCCTGATTTCCTCCTTCTGACAATCAGGGGAGAAAAAATGCCTGGGACTTTGATCAATGCAGTTGTTTACCTCAGATAATCTCGCAGTAGAAGGTGTTTGCTCACTATCTGCTTGTGGATAATCCGGGTTTGCTTAGTAAATCTGGTTGATAGGCTATAGGGATTTCTCTCAAGCAATAATGCTACCACAATGAGAGACACGACCCGTTATGGACTGCTTAACACAGCAGCTGCCTACTTGGCTAATATGAACTGACACACTGCTGTCAATGGATATTAAACTGATAGGTTCTTGGAAACCTCCAGTTCTTAGCTGAAGGGTGGATGGCCAACATCTTCCATAACATTTACTGTTCCACACTCATTCCTTCTCTTACAAGAAGTGGTGCATTCAAGGGTCCTTCTACTGCAGGAATCTTAGGGAATTGCTACCGCTTGTGATTTCCCAATATTTTTTTAAATTTGCAGTGTGTGCATGTGTGAGATTAAAGAGAAGAAGCTCGGTTGACATTCCCTTTATGGATGTGATAAAACCCAATTTCCCAGCTTGATAGGATTTTAAAGCTCCTGTAGTGTGAGCGCAGCCTCAGGGACCCCTTCCAAATAATACCGTATGCAATTTCTGGGCAGGAGTGTCTAATCCAAGATTCTTTGATTAGATGGGGAAGAGTTAACATCTGTGTGAGTGTGACTGTAATTAAATATATGATTGATTGAGGCTGAACTGAGAAGATAAAGTAGTTATAAACTCATCAAACTAGAAAACAGCCAGTTGAATGTTATAACATCTACAGTATGTAGTCATTCACAGTATTTTCCGCACTATAAGGATTGGATTATAAGGTGCACCTTCAATGAATGGCCTATTTCAAAAGAATTTCATATATAGCACTGGATTATAAGGTGCACTGTCGGTTTTTGAGAAAAATAAAGGATTTTAGGTGCGCCTGGAAGTACAGAAAATACTGTACACACACACACACACACACACACACACACACACACACACACACACACACACACACACACACAAAATAATTTGCACATAATGGACCTCCATATCAAAGATGTTTCTACTAAGTTTAAAATTTATATCCAAATCTAGATTTATGTCACCTATCTTTAAAGCATCAGACCACCTAGTTGGGTTCCTTTTTGGATTAAATCTACTCGTCAACAAAACATTGTTGTCCTGATTCTGATAAAGTTTGCTTCAGCATGTTCACATTTAAAAGTTGCTGACCTTTAGTTGTTTCTTTAGGCGGCAGCAGCCCTTCAGAAAGTCCCAGAAATGTATCTGCCAGCACGTCTGCCAACTTCCAGTTTGCCCGAAGGTAAGCAGATGCTATTTGATATTGATTTGTTCCATATTTAATACAAAACACAGAAAATCGGTATGACTGTTGAGACACAGAACAGATGTCTCTGAACAACACAGGATTAGACACATATTTTAACATTAAAATAGATTCAATTTTGTCCTGGCAAATATGTGAACTACTGAAACTGCCTGAAGACAAAACAATCTTACTTGTTATGCTTGAAAGCATGAGAAGCAATAAGTCTTTCAATAGCAGAAGTGTGATTGAGAGATTGCCACTTCATTAGTGTCTCTTCCCTGTCAAATCTGAGCCAACGACTAACCTGAGCTTTTATTATTTTTGCCAAAACTCCTAACAACATTCTAGAATAAATGGAGAAACTTGCTTTTAGAGCAAACTGAGTTACCGTCTTGTTTGCTATTGTCTTTGAAATGGAAACGAAGCGACAGGTCCAACCTGCTGAACAGATCCAAGGCTTTCTGGTCATGGGTCTTCCCATTAGACAAACCAGTTTAGTCAAGCAACAACAAGAGCCAAAAACATTCTCTGATAATGAAGGGTCTTTGACTTCCAGACCTAGGATTTGAGAGGGAATGTCTCTTACGTGCCTCTCTCCTGCAGAACTCTTCTGAATTTATTATTGAGCCTGGGTGGTTTAGACGGATCCCATTAAGCCACGTTTGAGAGGTCCACCGGGTTCATTTGGCATCGACACACACTGTGTGTCTCTGATATGTGTATGATTGTTTTGTCATGTCAGCACTAGTAGGAGAACTTAAATATAAATATAATATGACAGAGTTATCTCAAGGATGACTTATTATAATTAAGATTCAGTTCCTTCACAAAGATGTTTTTATCCACAATATATTACTTCAAAAACCCAAGGCGTTCCAATCCTAACATTTATTCAAAGCATTCTTTATCATCCATCATCAGAATACTGTGAGTAATAGATATTTGGTAACACACAGCAGATGGTGAACATGTCAGATATGATCCTGAGGAGAAAACACACACATATCTAATGAACCAGACTAATCCTGGGATCTCAGAGCCAAACTATGTCTCCAAGAGCTGTTTTTTGTGCTAGAAAACATTGGATCATCACGGATTGAATCAGTGAAGGAAACTGGGCCACATCCTATAAGTGCCACATTAGATGGAAAAGTAGAGGGAATACAGAGATAGACAAATCTGACATCAAGGTTAAATATCTCTGGTTGTGGGACTGAGTGTGTGTGTCAGTGTTATTGCTGTTTTAGTGTACAGTCTTCTGCTGCTGTGTTTTTTGTGTGAATAATGAGTAATTTTATGCTGGTGAGTCAGATTGCCACAGGCAAGGAGCTGTGACACACACACACATATCTGTGACATCCAGTCATACTGTCACTATTATTAATCTGTTTTGTTTTTTGTCACCTGTTGTTTCCTCCTTCCTCTCTTCTGCTCCACCGCTCCTCTTCTGTTTATCTTCCTCCTTGTGAACCTGCATAGTCAACTGGCCCGATCTGAAAAGTAAGTAACAATTTTTTTATTTTTTCTTTGCTTGTCATTTTCAAGTATCAGATGTTCTAACTTTACTGTTGCATGAGAGATTTGCGAATGTGTGGAGGTGAAGCTGTGAGAATTGGTGTAAATCAACAGGATGTGTGGTTTTCATGGGAGCTATCACTGAGGTGTTTGTTGTCATATTATTTCCTGCAGGGGGGACGGGAGAAGATGGTCCGTGGCGTCAGTTCCCTCTTCTGGGTACTGCACCAATGCCCCCAGTTCGTCAGTATCTGTAAGCATTCTTTGAATCAGTTAGCTGCTGTGTTTTGTGAAGTTATGTTGCTTACCAACTGACCTGTATATTCCATCAGATTACACTGTTCGCAATATATCCATCTATAAATGGTTGTTCATTTACAGTGCGTTAATCTGAATTCACCCCCCGTAAAGTAGGAACTGCTCTCAGATGTACTTTAGGCTGCATGTTTCTTTTACTTTTATTGATGCATTTTGCACCACAAAAAACATCCCTGTTGGAATCAGTTGTGTCTGAATCCAAGCCGCCTTTGTTCTTGCCGAGGAAGGGAAACTACTAAACTGACAAACATTATCCAACTTTACAGAAGGTGCAACCTTCAATATGTTAAACAGCTGAAATGATCAGTTTTACTGTTTAAAAACAGCGACTTCCTTCTCACGTTGGTCACGTTGCTGCCAGAAGTCTGGTCAAACATCTTCTCTGCAGCCAGTCGACCAAACATCTGACTGGAGCTGAATGCTGTTTCCTTTAATGACTCAGTCATAACAGGATATCTGTGATGATGATACATCTCTCCATCATTAGCTGCTCTTGGCTGTCTTTCCGCTTTAAACCGCAAGTAGGAATTTAATCTAAAAAATTCCCCACATTTCCTGGAGGGATTTGTGCAGTGTGGATATAATTTATAGAAACACAACAGTTGACACACACACAGCATTTATCCATCCATTTTAACTGACCTCATTCCAAAAATGTTTTTAGATTTTGAGCCCCTTTGAATTGAGGATAAAGGACAATCAGAAATCTTATCACTGAAATAACATGACTTTGAATGTGTGTTTTGTCCCGGATGACATCACAGACGAACAGGGACAGCAAAGCCTCTCACATTTCCTCGGGTCAGTTTTTCCTCTTGAGAATAGCTACACCCACCAGCTACGTGTTGATGGGTTCTGTGCTGATTTTCAGGCTTTGTCTTGATGGTCATGACCGAATCTACAGCTGGCTGTAAAAAAAACAAAAAAACAAACCCTGTCTCTTCTGTCGCTGCTGTAATTTTGTAAGGCCAACCACATGGCTTGGAGACGATGAGGTCAGCCTTCTCACACAATGGCCCTTTCACGCTCGCTGTCAGTGAGGGCTTTATATTCTCGCTTGCCTCCGACTCGTCTCTAGTTTCCTTCTCAGGATATCTTTATGCCCCTCCTTCTGTCACTTTTCCTTCTTTGTTTTTCTTTGATTCCCTTTCACTTCATCCTTCTAGTCGACTCTTTGCTCCAGTTAGATAAACAAACTCTTCCCTTGGCGCTTCCTTCCATGAAACACAATATTCAAACCAGATGGGAGGTCTCTTATTATTTCATTCTAGTGTTAAAGATTTTTGCTGCAGGTCTGGAAAAACAGCCGCTTCCGCCTGCCTCAAGGTCCGATGCATCAGGAAAGGAAAAAAACACAATCGTCACAGAGCAGTAGAGCTCACCGAGCCTCTCTTAATGATATTAACTTTCCTGCACCCTTTCTCAGGATGTCCTTGTTGTGTGTGTTTTTTTTAATTTAGTTATAAAGTGAAACATGAAATCCTTTAAGATCCTGAGAATTCATGGCATAAAGAGTGAGGATCATTTCTGAATTGAAGAAACACGTTATCTCTTCAAACTTGATACCGACACAAATGAAACCAAACTAGCAAATAAGTTTGAACCGTTAATTGTTTACAGTACTTTCCACACTATAAGGCACACCTAAAAGCCTTTAATTTTTTGAAAAACCAACAGTGTGCCTTAAAATCCAGTGCACCTTATACATGAAAACCGTTTTGAAATAGGTCATTCATTGAAGGTGTGCCTTATAGTACAGTAAGTACTGTAATGATATATTTTAATGAATTTTTTGCAAGCGGACACTGCATGCTGTTTTCACTTTATTACTTTTTTTAAAGTCTGACGTGCTCCTTGTCTTCTTCTCTTCTGCACCTCTCTATCACAGTCCTCTTCTTCCCATGAGTTATTGCACCAGTTGCCCTTCCAACCCACACAAGATGATCTCCACTTCCTCTTCAAACACTTCCGGAGCACGGAGAGTGTCGCCGATGAAGAGGCTCACCCTACTCCTCCCACTAGGCTCCGATCGCGCAGTCTCAGGTAGGTTTGGCTTAAGTTTGTAATTATTGAAGTTATATTTCAGTGTTACCTGTTCAACATCGAAGATAAAGGAGAGAAAGACATCTTTGATTAATATTTTTCTTCATTGAACCAAAGTGTTTCAGTATCATGAGGATTTTCTTTGTAGTTCCTTTCATTAGTTCTCCCCTGCTTTTGTTTTGCGGCTAGCCGTGGAGCTAAAATAGCATTCTATAGCTGTTGTCACAGTGTCTGCACCCTATGTCACACAGCTATATATGGAAGCATGGATTTAAAATAATTTGCAAGAAACCTAACACACAGACATCATGCGATTAGAATTAGCATACTACTTAGTCACAGTGTTAGAATCAGAAATAGAAACAAGCCCTCTCACATTTGCAGAGATTGCTGCTCAGCTTCCAACCAGCAGAAGTAGATCTAATGTTGGTGGGATAATTATTTTATGTTTCTGGAAACAAGCATCAGATCTTCTGGTTTAGACAGCTGCTCTCATCAAAAACGAGCACAGTCCTCCAAATAGCTCATGCACTTCGGAGTTTTAGGTCCCTGGAGACTTTTACAATGGGCTTTGGAGGATGTTGAAATTTTTTTATGGATAGTTTTTCTGATAAATTGCTGCCTGTGAAAAAAACATCTGGATACTGATGAGAAATGTCTGAACTTCCAGATATCAATGGGGAAAAAAGTCCAGGGATGCAGCTTTTATTTAGTATGGAACATATTACCTATACCTACAGTGAGTTGCTTTCTCACTAAGTATGTTTTAAAAAAAGGTTAATAGTTATTGAGCCAATAACAAGACTCAATAACTTGAGCTTTGTTATTGTTGTTCTACATCGAAGGAAGAGGACCCATTGAAGACGTGTGTAAACGAGATCTTCATCACTTGTTGATTTGTTTTACATCAATATAAATAAGAACTGTCGAATATTTAGTCAGATATTGCAATAATATACACGTTAACATGTTTTTTTTTTTACATATAAATCCATTTTTGATTTGCTTTCTATCCAGTCATTTCTTCATTAGACAACTGATCAGTTGTCTGCAAGTGAAACCACAAACCCTCTTATAATTAATCCAGAAAGAAATTTCCATTCAGGCATTCAGCTGCCTGATGTCACATGATTAAAAAGACATCTACATTGTTGGCTGCACTGGCTGTGGGTTTAGCTCACTGACAAGTGTTTATTTAGATCTGAAATAGCTGCCAAGGGTGTGTAAAGTGTGTCCCAGTGCTCTCAAATAGTTCCCAAGGGTTTAACTGTGGCTTTAACTCAAATAAAACTACTGCTGTGCATATGCATCTGTTGTGGTTCTCCTGAAATAGTAACCTGTCACGTCACATGCTGATATTGGTATTTGTACCCTCTGATGGGGAACCCCAGATGACTATTTTTAACACATGCTATGACAGTATATTGATTTGTGTTATGTCTGTGTGGTGTTTTAAAGTGTACTGTTGTAACTGGAGCCCTGTGGTCTCAACAGATGCGGTCATGGATACTAGAAATGAGAACCTGATCTGAATCACATTAGTCATTTTCAAACCGGGGTGAGGGGAGTTGTTAACAGGCCATCATTTGTTATTTGCTTGTAAATAATGTGGCTCCGCAATGCGCCGGCGATGTGTCCTAAGTGTACCCCACTCTCGCCCTTAGCCAGCTGGGATAGGCTCCAGTGCAACCCATGCAAGGTGGATCAGTGGCTGAAGATAGATGGTTATGGTCGTCTTGTCTACAAGAAAATGGACAGATTTTGAGTTTCTTTGGTTTTGGTGTGTTTACCGTTTGTGTGTTGACTGTAATATATTAAACATGTTTTGTACGCGTCTTCCATCCACCTTTCTACCTTTTATTTGTTGTCAAATTTAGCTGTTTTGTCTTAATAAATATTACCTTTATTTTTATATAATAATTACATATTATATAATATTACTGATCTCAATCATTGCATAGTCATAGAAAAAAATCTGTTTTCTTTTTTTTCTGCTTCTCAAACAGCCCTGGAAGGACCTGTGGATCATTTGACAATGAAATTGTCATGATGAATCACGTCTACAAGGAACGATTCCCTAAGGTATTCCCTAAGTGTTTTTTTTTTTTTGCCCCTCTTCTTTTTCAGTTTGCCTTCTTTCTCCTGCTGAACTGTATTTGTAAGGCATTTGCCACGGTGTTTGATATCTATGTGATCTGTAAATGTATGTTTGGGCTTTTTGCAGTTGAAAATTTGACACACTCGAACACTCTTAAAAGAAATAGACCTGTCATCATGTTTTAAATGAAAACTTCCACCTTGTGTGTCCCAGGCGACAGCCCAGATGGAAGGTCAGCTGCTCCACATCATTGCTGAGTGCTCCCCAGATAACGCTCTGCCCTTGGCTGACGGTGTCCTGGGATTCATTCAACACCAACTGGTGGAGCTTGCCAGGGACTGCCTGGACAAGTCTCAGAAAGGTCTGGTCACCTCCAGGTACTTTGTGGAGCTGCAGGAGAAACTGGAGAAGCTGCTGCATGAGGCAAGTGCTTCTTATCTTTATTTATTTTGGGGCACGCTTGTTCCTTTGTTCCCTTAGAGATATCTTCAGTGGGTTTACGATTACCAGCAGCTCAGAGTGCCCTCTGGGACATTGGGTGCTAAACTATAGCCTCACTGGGTACATTGATTTGAAATTGTCCATTTGATTGGCCAGTAATGGTCTCATCATTTTGTGTAATTGCAGAGATACTGGCAGCAGTCAAGCTTTTGATAATAAAATGTTTTTTACATAACACTTCTATAATTTTTCAGCAGCAGATGCTATCTTCAAGTCGTACGACTTGTGCTGCAGGCGTAGTCTTCGAGTTCTTTCCTGTCTTTGCTCAGAACATTTAGCAATTTAAAATAATTTCTGCCAGTTATTGCATTTGTTTTCTTTGTTATTTCAGTTTTTTAAGTAGCTTACTTTATATTTTAGTGTGACGACCAAAACTACAACATCATTATTTTTATTCTTATTTGCTCTATTCAGAAAAAGATTTTCCAACTTGGAGTTTGTTTTTAAGCGACTGGTTCATGCTTTGACATGTTAAAATATTTGAATCTGCCCCTGGTTTTTTGTTGTTGTTTTTTTTGGTAAATTTAAGTTCCTTTCTTACTGCTGTTTCTCTGTCCTCATAAATTATTTAAAATAAAAAATCTTGTAACAGATTGGTTCAGCTGAGTAACCTGACCTCTGTCAGATCTCACTGTTTCACCACTTCTGAAAAACAGACTCTGAACCTGCTGTTTGACCAGGGTGAGACACTACTAGACTAAGATAATGAGACAATGAATTATCATAAAATTGCATTCAAATGTAAACAGAGAACGGGGCAACAGAAGTCAATACTGTTGCAAGATGTTGAATTACCATCCATCATTCTCTAAATCAGCACCAGATAATCTAAGATACACATGGAATGGAGGTTAAAAATGATACAAGCTGGAGCAAAGTTTAGTCAACCTCCTTGAATCAGACAGGATTAAATTGAATTAACCATGATCCCATTGTCTTTTTCCTTACCAGGCTTATGAGCGTTCAGAGAGTGAGGAGGTGACCATCATCACCAAACTAGTCAAGAAGATTCTCATTATCATCTCCCGGCCAGCCAGGCTCCTGGAGTGTCTGGTAAGGTTCACCAGCAAACGCTGGTCACCATAATAACAGGACAGATGTAATATCAACATGATGTGTAACGTGTAACAAAATCTGTCCCCTCTAATGCAGAAATCCCAGATGAGTCATACACCATGATGATATGTTGTAATGACTACTTATGTTTTTGCTGTAATAATACAGTCGCTGAGCAACAGTATGTCAAAAGCAAGGTCACCTGTGAGCAGGGGGTTGTAGTCCTTTATTGGCTATTTAAAACTACAGATTTTGGGTATTTATCCACCTGTTACCAAATCGTGAAATTAGCTCAGATAATCATCACATTTATCCTTGAAGCCATAGAGAGATGAGTTTCAATCAGCTTTTACATTCTGCTTTCTTGCCAATGCCTATCATTGAATTTCTTTAGGACTCTATTTCTTGTGCTTTCCTGGTGTTTTTTATTGTTGTAGTCCAGATAAATGCAATGACACCATGAGATGTAATTTTCCTCCCCAGGAGTTTGACCCAGAGGAATTTTATCAACGTTTGGAGGCGGCAGAGGGTCAGGCCAAGGTGGGCCAGGGCATCAAGACTGACATCCCCAGATACATCATCAACCAGCTCGGCCTCACTAGGGATCCCCTGGAAGGTACAGCGTTGATTAAAGTCATTTGAAAAATGCACATTGTATGTAGGGATTATAGAATCACAATCCTTTATTAAGTCCCGGAAGGGGAAATTGCTTTTCGTCAGTCACTCCGCAGTAGAACAAAGTAAAAAAGTGAGGCAGGAGTAGATATAGTATATAGTAATACTATAAATAGTATATATATGATATACTATACTATATATAGTACTTGCTTGTGCTGTAACGATTAGTAGACTTTTTATCAATGCAATATTTAATAACTTGGACTGAAAAGGAGAGAAATCATTTTTTGCCGTTTGGCACTTCAGTGGTTTTTATGCCTTTGCTGAGTCACTTTGCTTTGTCAAACAGACCAAACACACAATCAAACAGTGTTTGTGTGTTTGGTCTGTTTGAGAACACAACCAAAATACTGCGTAACTACATGCCTGCAATGCTTTTCCAATTCATCAGCAAACATAATTAAGCTGAATCGGTAAACCTTCTAATTTAATAGCGAAGACCTGTAATCACATTAAAGTTTGAAGGAAAGCAGGAACCGATGTTTCCAGCACAGTAACAGTTGTAATGCTGTCAGACTTCATTAGTGGTTCAGTATCATCGCAGGCATCTCTGTGGCGGTTTCAGCTGATTGGAGTTTGATTTGTTGGGCTGTGCTTCGGTTACAGAAGTCGTCCATTTAGAGCAAACTAGTCCGAGTCACAGATCATCCAGCAGAGACTCTGATGACACCGGAGAGGCGACGCCCGTACAGGTATAAGCTTACACTAAACAATGACGTTAAATGCACTTAATGAATTGTAATGTGACTCTGTTTGACGTTGGTGGGTGTGTAGATTCATGATTTACAGAAACTGAAGTCCTGTTATTTTCCTTCTCTATTTTTGGGTTGTGTGATTCAGAGCCGGGCAGCCTGCACCCCTCCTCGAAGGAAACCACTGGAGAGTGATTTTGAGACAATCAAGCTCATTAGCAATGGCGCCTATGGGTGAGTGAGACAGACATTCTGGCACTCGATTTACTCTATTTGTGGACGCAGCCCAATAAAAGCGGAAAAGAATCTAAACGAGAAAGTTATATTGTTTATATCTGTGTCTGCGCTCACAATTTGTCTGGATAATTTAATTTCAAGTGTGAACTGATGCTCAGTCATTCACGAACACTCCTATCCTTGTTTGTCCTGTAATTTTCCTGTCTCTTTTGTCCCTCCCTTTGTCTTCTATTCAGGGCCGTGTTTCTGGTGCGCCACAAAGAGACCCGTCAACGTTTTGCCATGAAGAAAATCAACCGGCAGAATCTGATTCTTAGGAATCAAATCCAGCAGGTGTTTGTGGAGCGAGACATCCTCACCTTTGCTGAAAACCCATTTGTGGTGTCTATGTTCTGCTCTTTTGAGACACGTAGGCATCTCTGCATGGTCATGGAGTATGTTGAAGGTGGGTGGGTTGGAAGATAGATGTTATTAAGTCTCTTTTCCAGGTGCAACACTTGATTCCCTCAAGTACTTGTTAAGTAAAGTTCCTTTTAGTGTTTGTTTCCACCTAATTTAAATAAAAGGGCCCTTTATCAGAGAATAAGAAGGCCTGTTTGTGTTTGTGCTTATAGGTGGAGATTGTGCCAATTTGTTGAAGAACATCGGTCCTCTCCCTGTGGATATGGCACGCATGTATTTTGCAGAGACTGTTCTTGCTTTAGAATACCTTCACAACTACGGAATCGTACACAGAGACCTCAAACCTGACAAGTGAGTCTGAAGTTCACATTTTCCATAGATTCTATCTTCCTTCAGGCAGCAGCTATTTACTGTTAAGCTTTCATCATTTTTTAGACTTGAGATGATCTTTAAAATGCTGGCAGTCTGTTTGAAGTTGAAGAAGAATTTTCTGAATTGTCAAGCCTTTGATATTTCTCTCTGAGTCTGAGATATATATTGTGAAATTAGCGTTTGATGCAACATGAAACAATTTTGTGTTTCCTTCCTCTGCAGTTTATTAATCACTTCCATGGGACACATAAAGCTGACCGACTTTGGGCTGTCAAAGATCGGTTTAATGAACATGACCACCAACTTATATGAAGGACATATTGAAAAGGACACAAGAGAGTTCATTGATAAGCAGGTTAGTGTCTTCCTATCTTAACATCTAAACATCTTGTTTGTTATATTAATCTCTATCTGTTCTCATCACCTGATTATCCTCCATAAGGTTTGTGGTACTCCAGAGTATATTGCTCCAGAGGTCATCCTGAGGCAGGGCTACGGCAAGCCAGTCGACTGGTGGGCTATGGGCATCATCCTTTATGAATTCTTAGTGGGCTGTGTGCCTTTCTTTGGCGACACACCAGAGCAGCTCTTTGGTCAGGTGGTCAATGGTAAGATGGCTTTTAGATAAGCGCATTATTGAGTCTCAGAAAACCATGTATAGTTTGTTTTTTAATAAATTATCCTAAAGTCATTGGTCATTACCTCAACACCCTCTGGGATGTGTACTTACATCCATATCCCTTTGTTTAATCACTGGTGTGCTTTTTTTAAATCCAGATGATATCCTCTGGCCAGAAGGGGAGGACGCTCTCCCAGCTGATGCCCAGGATTTGATCACCAGACTGCTGAGACAAAGCCCTCTGGAGCGCCTGGGAACAGGTTAGTGGACAGTGCGAGAGAAATGGAAAATTTGGAAAATATATGAAGTATTGGACAAATGTAGGCGCGTGTAATTGTGGGTGCGTATCTGTGTTCTGTGTGTCATACAGCTGGATACCCTCTAGTTTTATACCAATACCTTCCCTTTTGTGCAATGACTAAAATCCCCAGACTTGATGCCCCATTAGAACTTGAATGAGAGATGAGGATGAAGTTGAATAATGAGTAATTTTACCCATTATACCCAGGACTAAGACTGATTAAAAATTTCTGAGAAATTTTCAAACAAAGGTACATTTTTGGCACAGCATTGGGTGTACCAGAACTTTGGTTTGATTGATAAAATTGACATTTATGGACTGATAGAGGTGATTGAGAAACTCATGCTGTCATGTTACAAGAATGGACGTTTGTATTGAGCTCCAAGCTGAGGAGTGTTACTAAACCAGTCCAACCAGAGCAGAGACGTGCAACCAAATCCTGTCTTCTTTGGTGCAGGTGGGACTAATGAGGTGAAGATGCACATTTTCTTCCTGGGTCTGGACTGGAATGGTCTCCTAAGGCAGAAGGCTGAATTCATACCTCAATTAGAGACTGAAGAAGACACGAGCTACTTTGACAGTAAGTATACATCAAATAGAATAGAATAAATGTCACGGATCACTGTACATTCTGTGTCTGCATACAGTCAAACCTGAGCGTACCTTTGTCACAGTTTATGCTTGATTAGTCTGTTTTAATTCCCCATGCACGTATATGTTGTGTGTTCGTTCCCTGATCAGAAGTTTGCAGAGATGTGGATAGAGGAGGACGAAACGCTGCAGATGATGCGCCAACTGAACAAATCTGAGATCTGATCTGTTTACTTAGTCTTCAGTTTCCTGAGTTTATCGTGACGTGAAATCTTAATCTATAAGGTGTTAATGTTATGCTGCTTGGTGTAAGTTGAGGCAGGAAATGGAGCTGCAGTAGTTGGATGTGGCGGCTCGTGGTTGGTCATCTACACAAATGTTTGTATCTTGAGGACTACATGCATTTGTGTTGTTCTACATCTAAGTTGCTATGATTGTGTTCCTAACAGCCAGATCAGAACGCTACTGCCACCTCGGTTCAGATGACGACGAAGAAACCAACGATGACGAATCATCTGTTGAACTTCGACAGTTCTCCTGTGTCGCTCACCGCTTCAGCAAGGTCCTTATTGATCTTATTTATCTGCAGCATACGATGTACAGTATATTTCCCTCACAATTTCAGAGGTTGGATCTTTTACAAAGAAATTTGTCTTCTGAATAATTCAAAATCTATGTTATGAGAATAAATAAATCATGTCCTCAGTTTCATAATCAGTTCACTAATGTTATCTTTGACATGAAAGATATCATATTTCATATTTCTGTTATAAAATCAATAACACTGAGTATCAGCACCAGGACAAAAGAACCTTTGGTTTTGATTCAGCCTGAGGTTTGAGGTTGTGATTCCATACACTCACTGGTATAATCAGTGATAGCCTAGTGTCACAGACATTAGGTCAACGCATTTGCGAATAGTAAAAAGCAATTATTTCAAAATTGATTCAACAACTCTTCAAAATTTTATTTGACCATTTGAGTTGGTAGATGAGTGTTGGTGTGCATCAGTTTTCTAGCAAAACCAGGACTAGATTGTCTGCAGCCAGCAGAAGGTGTTCTTGAACCGTTAACCTTGAGGCCAAGCTTTGCTCTAGAATAAAAAGATCACATAATTTGCTATCAAAGATACAGTACCCCTACCATTAGTAATTGTCTCATACGACACATCAAATATCCATTTCTATTAAAATGCATAGGTGTACAGCAGCACCGAGCACCTGTCCACCTCCACGCCGTCCAACCAGAGCCTGTCATCATCCGAGCGAAGCCATAGTGAAGAAAAGGAGGAGAGATGGGAGGGAAGGGGAGTCCTTTCCCCCGGTGATGGGTTCAAACACTTGGCTAGTGTGGACAGGAGAGCAGATGGGCACAAAGGGAGGTGAGAGCATGATGGAGGACAAAATCCTCACCGCCTTGCTAGCTCCAAAATTATGAAATCAGCATTTTAATGTTACAGTAACTTCTGTAAAAGAGCTCGTCTTCCAATTTTTATTGAACCCTTGCATTTTTTCTGCCTGTTTTACGACAGTCTCCGTCCTCGTGCTTCGTCAAGCTCCTCTCAGTCAGAGCGCAGCGCCAGCCCACTGGTGATGAACAGCACGCAGAGCCTCGACATCATGCCTCGCTTTGCTATCTCCGCTGAGGAGGACGGTGAGACTACCAAACACAGTCAACTGAAACTGAACTAAAACACCAATACTTACACTCTGTACTTAATGGTAGTAGACGGGATGGTTTCCAACCTGCGACGCATTCGCCTACGGAGCAACAGCACGGGCACCAGGCCATCGTTCAGAAGGGGCGCGTCGCGACGCATCACCCACCAGCTAGAGACCCCAGAAAAACCCAGATCCTCAGCTGGAAAAGTCCCCAAGTCTGCCTCGGTGTCTGGCCTGTCCCTCATCATCACCCCAGGTAAACAGGATCCTGATGATCACTGTGTTCCACTGATGACAGTATAGATTTAGTTGCTTCCTGAAATTCCAGTTCTAATCAATTTTAACCTTTTATGGGTGTGACTCTTGTCTGCCTGTATTTGCTCAAATTATTTACATGTTTACAGTACCCTCTACAGCATTTTTTGTGTATTACACTCTAAATACTGAGCTGTGACCTTGATAACTATTATTTCACAGTTTTACATTGATTTGCCTTGTTTTTCCCTTAACTAGGAACTGTTCATGGTAGAATAACACATATTTTACATTATTTTTATCAAATGTGGTAAATGCTGCAAAATGTTCGCAACTAAAAATCAGGAATACAACCAGCTGCTCTATAAATACTCATCAGATGGCTTTTCTGATCTTGTTTTCCGGATCCAGATGATTCTGCAGGACCTCCTACTAGCCCCAAATCATCCCTGTCCCTGTCATCCAACCCTTCGTCCAGAGATTCGTCCCCCAGCCGGGATCTGTCTGTCAGCATCAGCTGTCTCCGGCCTCCTGTGGTCATCCACAGCTCTGGGAAGAGGTTTGGCTTTGCACTGCGAGCTATCAGAGTCTACATGGGAGATAGTGACGTCTACACCGTTCACCATATGGTCTGGGTACGTGTTCACATAAAGCTGATGGGGTTTAAGATACACATTTTTGTAAATGCAGCACATTTAGAGTTTGATGATCAAACAAAACAAAAAAAATCCTTAAACTATTTCGATTTCAGATTTTCTTTTTGATGGACTTTTATATTTTTCATGCATGTATTTTGATATATGAATGCAGTGCACATATTTTTATAAAGATGTAATGAAAGCCTTTCTGGCGTAATAACGATTGATTAAATTATTGGTTTGATCAGAGGTTATGTATTTGTGTCTACAGTGTGTTGAGGATGGCAGTCCAGCACATGAGGCGGGATTGAGGGCTGGTGACCTCATCACTCATGTTAACGGGGAGTCTGTCCAGGGACTTGTCCACACTGAGGTGGTGGAGCTTTTGCTAAAGGTACATCGATAAACCGAATATTTGAAATTTCAAACATTTTTTTCTGCTCGTGTGTTTGTGGCTCGTTTCCCATAAGGAAGACTAAACGGCTTCATAGGCAGCTGTTTATGTTGTGGATTTGTTCCAACAGAGTGGCAACAGAGTGACTCTGCAGACCACTGCACTGGAGAACACTTCCATCAAGGTGGGCCCAGCCAGAAAGATCAGCTACAAGGCCAAGATGGCCCGACGCAGCAAGAAAAGCAGGCGAAAGGATGGACAGGACAGGTACGTAATGTGGTCATAGTAACTTTACTTGTTTATCACCTTTAAAAAAAACAATTGAAGTTTAATAAATGAAGTTTTGTTTTCCTTTTGGTGTTGCTTCACCTCTAGTATTTCTGTCACAAGAATAAAACTAAACTCAAGCCAAACTGTTCTCAACTCTTGCACAGTCGGCGGCGTAGCATCTTGAAGAAGCTGTCCAAGCATACGCCTCCCCCCCCCATGCAGAGCAGTCGCAGCTTCTCTTCAGGGTTCCACCAGTCGTCCAGCGACAGCCTGTCAGGTTCGCCCACACAAAGTCTCTCACCTGGGCCTTCCACACCTTGTCGCTCCCCTGCCCCTGACCACTCTGGAGGTGGGTGTTAGAGCGTTACATTTAATTTGTGTTCATTCTCTTTATGATGTGATTGAACCTTTTTTCCTTTTGTCTCCTTCGACCAGATTCAAGTTCTTCTCCTTGCTCCAGCTCCCCTAACTCGCCTGTGCCGCAGGCCCGCCCCAGTTCCCTTCATGTTTTGGGTCGTTACACTAAAGCTGGACGCTGCAAGTCCACCAGCAGCATCCCTCCTTCACCACTGGCCTGCATCCCACCCCCTCAGCCCCTCTCTCCTCAGTGTTCCCCATCCTGTCTCCCCAGTACCCCCAAATCCCTACAGGGGTTCCATGGTAAGACACTGTCCCCTCCCACCATTGCTCGCCACTCTGTGCGTCCTCGCAGTGCAGAACCGCCGCGCTCGCCGCTGCTCAAGAGGGTCCAGTCAGCAGAAAAACTGACAGGAGGAGAGAAGACGACAGTGGGGTATCACGGAGACAGGAAGGCCTACAGCACCCGCCGTCACACCATGGAGGTCCCTCTGTCTGAAGGGGGGGTTTTGGAGGACATAAAGGGGGACACTGTGACCGGGTTCATCTGTGTGGGTGAGCACGGCCGTCAGGGTTTGTGCAGAGGAGGGCAGAGAGGACACCAGGACAGCGTCGGCGCTGGCAGTGAGCACCCCCGCCCCACCACCTCCCCTCAACACCGCAGTAGCAACCACCACTCCAAAGAGGTGGTGGTGATGAGGAAGCTGGCGCTGTCTGAGCGAAGGGACTCCTTCAAGAAGCAGGCGGCCGTGCAGGAAGTGAGCTTCGATGACACGGAGGAGAGGGAGGCGGCACACAGCCCGACGCTTCCTGTCGCACAACCTAACACATCGAAGGCATCCTGGGTCAACATGGCCCAATCTGAATCCAGCTCTAAACTGGAAGGAAGCGGATCACAGGGTATAACAACACAGCAGAAAGCCAAATCAAAAGACAAAGAAGGGTTTTAGTTCAGTCACAATGCCAGGGATGATTCGTCAATACAGATTCTGAAAAATGGGAAGTCTTTCTTACTGTCCGGACATATGAAGGCCTTGCATGTTTGTCCAGAAATCTGTGACTAAATCCCAAATAATCAGAAGAAACTGAAGACAGTAGAGCAAATGATATTGATAATTCTCAGTAATATATGCATCCTGCAACACTGTCAACAAACTAATGACAGCCAAACTGTTTACTTTGTGGTTGCTTGTTTTCTCTCTCGACTCTCAAATCACTGTGGCACCTGCAATGGATGTATTTTGTAAAAAAAACAAAACTTTTTCAAATGATGAGACTTATTTATGACTTTATATGCTCATCTTTCCTTTTTCAGTTGCTTAAAATGCCTTGGATTCCTCAGTTCCTCATTGTTTTGGAATTGCGCAAAACAAATATCACACAAAGATGGCTTGTTCAGTCTGTTTTACAGACAGTACAGAAAAGATAGTCGATGTTCTGAGTTAACTATTTCAATTCACTGTTCCTGAACAGGGGCCTTTGTGTGAATATTTTTAAAGAACAAAAACATTAACATCCAATTATTTTGGAATCGTATCTGTGGTGCTAAAGCACAGTTCAGCCATAGGATCCACTTTAAAAAGAGGTACTGTACTTGTACATAAGAAGCTTCATGCATGGGCTCTAATTCTACTCACTGTCTTTAAAAACGTGTCAGCGCTGACACTCCTCCAGTGGTGGTTTATATGATAACTTAATCAAAATTGATGTGTAGTAAAAGTTTTTTTTTTTTTGTCTTGTTGAATTGACACTCCGTCCAGCTCCTCACACACATATTCTATCCTAAAGCGTCGGCCGCGTTGTTGTTTTTTCAGGATGTTCTTCACTCTCTCTCTTCATGGCATTCAGAAACTGAACAGTCAAGTAAGAAAAGTGACTCCCTTTGCTGTTTTTTTTTTAAAAATATGTGTGATGAATGAATGTTTACATTTTATTGTAAATATGTGTGTGGATTTCTGTGGTTTTGTTAAATTATTATGAAAAATCTGATTGACGGTGAATTCAACCAGAGACCCTTAGCAGATGAAGGAAAGGGTATATATATGACTTTTTTTTTGTACATTTTGATATGGAACTAGTCTTGTTGCAGTACTGATGACCAATGCTGTTGATGTATGTTGTATAAACAATGGACCTTATAACAGCTGTTGGTGATGTTATTTGAAAGTGACCTTTTAAGGGTTGATGGATTTACTGTGTCATGTCACACATGTGGCTGGGTCTTAATCTCATGTTGCTATCAACCTCAAAGAGTTGTGCATGCTTCACATCCCAGCTTGATATTCCCACAAGTTTACAATGTCATTAAGGATCTCTTGGAAGTGTTTGAAAGCATATGGAATTCTTTAATTTGATCTTTAATATTAGAGTTTTAATCAGAGACATGACTTTTTGTTTGGATTTGGTTTCAGATATGTTTTCTTTAATTTACATTTTGTGTTCTAGTTTCAAGCATGTTTTTTTTTCTTCTTCGGACCAACTTCCAGACTATTTCTAGACATACTTCATATGAATTTGGTACACAGAGGAAAACTCTGCTCCAATCTTTTTAGTTCTCCAAAGGCCTACATTTGTGATTGTAGCATTGTGCGAATTTGAAATGGATGATAATAACACTAAAGACTGAGAAGGTTCACGATAGAAGTTTGTTTGTCGTACTCTGGAATGAAGAGACTGTGTGTAGAAGTTATCACTGAATATCTGATGCAATAAACATCGAAGTATGTTTGTAGGATTTTAATTTATTGTGTAGCCCCTCTAAACAAAATCATATATAATCTTTTAAAACCGGAGTCAACACCTATTGAAACCAATGGTTGGACATCACATGATCTGGTGATATTAGTGTGTGTATAAATCTCACACTGGTGTTCAATGGTTATTCCATATATTTTCCACACATTCAATGTGTTTGTATGTTTTACCATTCAGTTTCATATTCTGAAACTGGCCTTTGTGAAATTCGTACCACGTGGGTACAAAATGCAGACTGGTGTGACTTTTTTTTTTTTTTTTTAATTGTCTTTACAGTGCTTGAAATAAATGAATTGCAAAGGGACTGAAAGGTCCGGGACTAAAACATCCATGCTTTTGTCATTTGTCCCTCAAATTTCTTCTGTTTTCAATTTTGCAGCATCAATAAATAAAGTATGATAGAAAAATTATTTCAGAATATTTCATATAATCAGATTCAAACGTCCATTATTGGCGAAATCCGTTCGGTGAACTCTCACCAATCGTTCGGGCTTTTCCGCTCGGCTTCGGCTCTTTCCGTGCTCGTCGTGTTGGTTCCCACGCACTCTCCTTCCCTGCGCCGTGCTGAGCTGGAAAATGGCTGTGTAGGGGAGCGGGGAGTCATGAACAGTAAAGTAAAGAAAAGAGCGAGAGAAAGAAGTCGAAGCAAGAAGTGAACACACACTCGGACAGACGATAAATGCACCTCAAGAAGGCCGTCGTCTACAGACACGGTACGGGACGGACTCGGACACTTTGGGGAGTTAGCGACGCATCTAAAAAGTGAGAAGATTCAAGAAATATCCTCGGGTGAGTTTTTCCAAGTTATTGGACATTTCCAGTACAGCGAGGCAGCAGCAGCCACTGTACTGGAAAATGGTGGAAGCGCTGCAAGTGTGCCCTCCGCACGCAACTTTGTGCCCTAGCCTTAAAGTTAGAAGTTTTTTTTATTTTTATTTTTTAAATGTTGACTGTATTTTCTGTGCAGTACACATTGCACTAAATTCCAAAATTTATTCCTGCAGCGTTCTGGCGCTTTTTCCACTTCTAACTTTTCACTTCTAAATACCGAGGCCGTTAAATGAGAGTAAGGTCTGACATGTTATTTTCTAGCATTGCCTTCATATATTTTGTTTTTTTCAAAGTTTTTTTTATATTAAGTTATTAAGGTTAACTTTGCTTAGTAGCTCTTCTAATGTGTTGATTTATGCAGAAGTTAAACCTCCCTCTTCTGGGTTGTTGTTTTTGACTAAATGCTAAAATTTGAATACATTTAATTTTGACTCCTTCTTATTTATTTTTGTTAAACTTTGAAACACCAAACAAATGCACCATCTTCGCACAAACCCTCGCAGTGTTCTGTGTATTTAGTCAGTAACAGTAAAGCTTACACTACTAATGGCTGCTCTGGATTGAGTGCAGACTCTTATGGGGCCCTGCATTGTTGGGGGCCTACCGTAGCTGTAGGCCTGACAGGTTCCTGGACTGGAATTTTTATTGTATTTAATGCATTTAATGCAAATATGCCCATTTGCACCCCTTGTTCAACCTTCCTTCCTTCCCTTTCTCTTGTGCTGAATTCTGCAGCCCGTTTCAATCTTCCATCACATTACAATAACGACATCAATAATAACTTCATTTTCTTTCTAAATACTTGACGGGTTTTTCTTCATTGTCCAAATCTAAATTTCTCAGCTGTGTATATGTGACTTGTGTGAGATTTTTCAAAACATATCACACTCAAGCTTGGACTTTGTTATTCAAGTAAATGAGATGTGTATAAATGTTTTATTGGTATTGTGTTCATAGAACAGCGATGTATAAACATAGAGAATGGTGTGGAGATATTGAAACAATCGCAATAAAACATGATAACTAGGCATAAAAAAAATTACCGCAGTGTGTCTTTCCATTTGCCATGATGTTGTTACTCCAGATGATCCACAGACCTTGTTGTGACCATGTTCATGTAGTAACTGTTTTACTACCAAACTATCAGTATCATAGAGAAGATGAGGAAATGAACTGATGAGGAAATACCATCATTAAATGGCTTTTAGTTCTTGAGCAGTTGCACTCTTCATTCCGTGATTTTGTTCTGAAGACAGTACAGTATTTTCTGCACTATTAGGCGCACCCAAAAGCCTTTAATCTTCTCAAAAACCGACAGTGCTCCTTATATATTACAAAAAGCTTTAAAATAGGTCATTCATTGAAGGTGCGCCTTATAGTCCAGTGTGCCTTATAGTGCGGAAAATACTGTAGTTACTCCCTGAAACTGTTTAGAATACTGTTTGTGGATTACAACCAGATTTTGATTCCTGGAAAGAGATGACTTTTTACTTTTTTAGATGTATTTTCTGCTTATTTGGGGTCAGGCCACAGTGACAGCAGCTGTGTGGTGTATTCCAGACATGGACAGACCCGGTCCAGATGAGATACCTCATCTCCAGGGTACAGATGGAGCGGTGGTTAGTCTTTGTCATACCCATGTACTGAGTCCACAGCCCTCAAGAGGCCATTGCCCTTTTCTGGGTTTCTTGACATATCAACTGTCATATCGAAGAAAGTTACTAATACCCCGAAAAATTACTTTCAAAATGTAACCATCAAGTTTTGGAAAAACTTAAAAAGGAGGTACCTTATAAAACTTTCTAATCGAACCACCTCAACTGGGTTCTTTCTCTTCTGAGCTCCCCCTTAAAGTCCAGGCCTCTCATCCTACCTCTACGACCACAGCAGACTGATAAAACATCGTTATCACCGCCAATGATGCACCAAAACAAAGATGAGAATCAGTGAGCTAAACTCCAGGATACTTTAACAACCCACCCCCAACTCAGAGGAAGCCACTTCATACAGATTCATAAAGCTGAAGATCGTGACCTGATGAAGCAAAGAAAACTGGTGAAGAAATTTGTGGTATTTTCAAGCGGTGCGGACTGCAGGTTTATCAGATTTTCTTTCTCTGTCCATGGTTGCATGGACCTAACAGAGCATTTAAACCAGCATAGAAATCTGATTGCCTGCAGATTATGGCCTTTGAGAAATACAGCGAGACTTCTTTAGCTGTTAGTCTTGTGGTGTATTTAACTTTTCGGAACAGTGCTTTCTCAGTTCTACAGAATCTTTGTAGCAGATGTTTCGATATATAAGAGTGAGAGCTTTTTAGCTTCATTAAGGACTGATAGGTTTCAGGTTTATTTATCCTGAATCATGAAATGCCTAAGCCCCCATTTTAGACAGAAAAACGAGACAGTACTAGTGCCTGTGTTGTTGGCCTGTCCTCCGAGCCTGTGGCGCAGTAGATTTTTCAGTTGCATGTGGACAGATGGCCCAAGGCCAGGCTGCATGCGTGGTGCCTCTGTAGTCAGCTCCCCCCAGTAGGCTTGTAAAGAACCAACACAACACTCGAACTTAAAAGCAATAACTATGTGTTATCTTTATTTTTTAAAATTCATAAAATCAAACAAATTCTCTTTTTGAAATAGTCAATCAGGTGTCGTAAAACAAGACGGCATTCTTAAACTCATGAAGCCTTTCTTCCCCTTGAGTAGAAATCACACTAAAGGATAAACTGCTGATTTATTTGTCTTGCCATGTTTTCCTGCAAACTTTTGAAGTTCTAATTGCAGTTCAACCAATTTTCCTGACCTACAGAGATCTGACTCATGGTTATGATTGATGTGGTTGGTTGAACAGGGAAAGAAGATGCACCCTTAGGTCATAGAAGAACTTGTTAATCTGCATTGGTTTGTTAATAGAAGGGTCATAGATTGTTAGGAATTACATGGCAGAGCATATTCAGGTAGAATTTTTCAATGGTGATTTAATACGTAGTTTATCTAGCTAAACCATAGGGCTTATTAATATTGACAGAATGAGGAAATAATATTTTCCTTTCATCATAATGCCATGCACAGATAAAGGCCTGAGCAAATTAATCACATACCCACCCTATCAACCGGCTAAGATGCTTCTCATCTTAGATGGGTGAGAAATGTATTTCTGTAACTCTTTTTTTATTTTAAATTAATTGTAATTTTTGATTATTGATTGAGGTACATATATTGGATAGTTTTTATTGATTTCTGACTATACCACAGAAAGTAATATCCGCCAATAAGTAATAAAAAATACACAATATAGAGGTCTCACTGGCTTTGAGGAAATGTTCCTTAAGTTTATTAATGTTGTCAGTATTAAATAGGTTTTATCACAGTTCCGTGATAAAACGTAAAACTACTACACAAATCGTGTGGTTGTCTTGTAAAAAAATTTTTAATATTATGCTTGAATCTCTTAATAGCCTCAAATATAAAGTATTTGTGGGGCTCCATTATGTCCCACTAGACAACAAAACCCTCAAACAATAAGTTGGAATAATTTTACCATACGGATCAACAATTGTTTTAGAAACTGCTGTAATTTTTTCAGTTCTGTAGTAGTGCTGGGGTTTTTTTGTTTTTTTGTTGGGGGGGGGGGGGGGTAATAAATTTGTTATCATGTAGATGCGAAAAGACCAACAGTAGAACATTTTCTCACACCAAAATGAAAATAGTCAACAAATGTGTTTGCTTTCGATCTGTCAGTCTTTTGTGTTGCTCTCTGCATTAGTGATGCTCTGAATAGCTTATTTGCCATTTTACCTTATGTATGCTGGTATATAATGAACAAGTCAGAACTCCACTAGCTGCCTAAATGCATCAAGACTCATTTGATGTCGGCAAACAGAGGACGAAAATTTAGATACTGTTTTGACTTCAATCTAGGTCTTATTTTTCTCCATAGTTAAGCAAAAGCCTGATTTTCACCAACCACTCTATTCTGGTTCGGATGAGTTTTTGTCACATTCAAATATTTCTTTCTACATTTCGTTTGTGGCTGTTAGCAAGAGAGCCCTTTTTAAAAAAAAAATCCCTCCGAGATGAAGAGTATCAGATTCTACAAGATGCATGATGCTGCAGCTTCTAAAGTGTCGATTTCACAAATTGAGGAAAAGTAAAGATTTGTCTCCCCAGTAACAAGCCCAGAACCAGACCACATGTCTCTGTGTGTGTATTGTGGTAAGATTTCTCACTACACTGAAAGCACTTCAGTTCATGGCTATCAGCTGCACAAAAACATGTGAAATCAGAATGACTTTCTGTGTCGGTCTGTCATGGGTTATGTCATAATGCACAGTTCTCAACTAAATATTTTATCTCTACGTTACTGTGCCTGAACTTTGATTCTGTCAGTTTCTGTCAGTGTTCCTGTTTTAGAATATTTTCATCATCCTCTCAGCTGAGAAAAACAAAAAATAATCTCTTTTAATGCCATTGCACAGCTTCCACATGACTCATGAAATTCTGTCCAATCACACGTAGCCGTTACTGTTATGCTCTTCACTGTTAACATGTGTCAGATTATTTTTCTTTAAGTCATCATTTCATCAGAGATGAGGATCATCATCAAGGTTTCACAGATATAAAAAGTCAAGTGTGAGGAGAAAAGGTAATTGTTTGGGTCAGATGTTTGATCACTGCCTAGATACATTTTCTAATATTAGAACATTTCTTTGATTTGTCCAGCTTCTCTGGTGACTGCTGAGCACATGGCCAGAGAAGCAGCCAATCAGAGAGCAGGATTAGCTTTCCCTCTCTCTAGCAACAGTGAGTTACTTGCTGCCTATTCATTAATTATTTTCCTGTGGTCTCCCTCAGCCGTTTGGACTCTGCTGATAGCAAAGTGAACGTCTCTCACTCTATTTTTTTTTAAACTGCTTTCTGTCTCTTCCTGCTCTGACTGAATAAAGTCTAAAAAAGGATGGATCCACTGTCGCTGAGCTTTCCAGATGCTTCCCTGAAGTGTGAGCTACTACAACACTGTCAGACCAGGACTAAGAGAGATGACTCGTCTCTTACCTCTTACCAATTTTTCTGCTCTGGGACTAAATAATAAATAAGGACGCCTCACTGCACGCTGCTTTTTCCCCTCACTTGGTCCTCATCTTGTTTTTGCCTCTTTTCTGCAGCAGTGCTCTGACTACAAACAAATAAAGCATGGCAACTGGAAAAACAACCAGACTTTTTTGCTGGCTGAGGATGAGGGGGTGTCAGTTGGAGGCAAGACTCTGTGTGTGTGAGTTTCGGCTGGGTTTGGGGGGCGGGGGGGTGAGCAGGTGGAGACAGAAGGGAGGGGGGGTTTAGGGTTTTGGGGGGGGGACATGGTGGTGTGAGGATTGCGGGCTGTGGTTGGGTATGCCAGTGCCACGTGTCTAGCCTGGCACCTCTTGCTTCACGACTCGAAGGATGTCTGGCGGAGCCTGTCCGGCTTCTCTCGCAATCTAAAGTGGGGTGAGTGTTGCACTCTGCTGCATCCTGATATCAAGATAACTCTTTAAAAAAAAATTCTTACTCACGAAGGTTTGTCATTGATGTCCGCTTGCTTTCTCAATCTTGTTGGGGGGAGGAGAGAGACATCTAGAATAAGGTTCGAAAGCATGCACTTCGGTATTCAAAGATACAAGCTTATTTTTTCACGCTCTTACCTAGTTTTTATTTACGCGTCTGAATTGCATCACTCCAAATATTGTTCATTCACAAACCTCGATGAAAAGGTTGCACAACATCGGGGCCTCAAAATTCAGGCCTATGGATGTTTGAATTTCCATATTTTTGGAAGTTGCCCCAAATAGCTCTTTATTCCTGGCATAAAAGACCAAAACTTCCATCCATCTTCACGTCCCCTTCTCCCTCCCTCTTTACCTGCTTCATCTCCTCACTGATGTCCTTTAATCCTGTCTTGAGAGGTTAACAGGACCATCGTCCTTGGTTGGATCACAGACCACAGATGTCGTACATAATCTGGAATCCCTAATCTCTCTCTCTTTTGCGTGTCATCTGTCTCATCTCTCCGTATAGTCGCATTTTGAATTCGAACTACAATTCGAAATACAACTTCTACATATTTTGCAGTGGATTTTATACGGTAGTGGTTTCCAACCCTGGAAATGTTGATGTTATTTATTTCGGAATTCTTGAATCTTTTTTTTTTATGTTTCATGGTCATAATGCCCCACTTAGCTTTGCACTGCGCTGGGCCTTACAATCATCTTTATCAGACAGTATTCATTAATGTTCTAGAATGTTCCTTTTGTTGTACATAGATGCTTTGCTACAACATAGTTCATTAATGTGATACGATGCATTGAAATAGTTGGCTTTAAATTGCGTTTTCTAATATTTTGCCTGGCTCCGGTTGCTCAGTCGACTACGTGATTGGTATTCTCGTATGAAATAGAGGTACGACTTAGCTGTTTTGACAGAAAGAAGCCGACTTCTGAGGCAACACAGAGCTGCCTTTTTTGTTTCTCCTTCAAGAGGAACTGTTGCAAAAGGGGTCTGCATGTTTCACAAAATCCAGGTTACCCTACAGCATCGATGCACGTCTTGGTTTCCATTGCATGCTCATTTTGCGAAAATGTTTTCTTCGCCATTTTACACAAATTTCTTTCGGATCCTGCTAATCGTAGATGTCATGCATGTTGACGGGACATTCATTTACAAGTGGAACTTTTGGTTCTATTGAAAGTGCTTGGGTGAAAGGTGTGTGTGAGTGTGTGTGTGTGTGTGTGTGTGTGTGTGTGTGTGTGTGTGTGTGTGTGCATGTGTGAACGTAGAGCGAAGAGAATGGAGGCTCGCGTCCAAGGATGCAGTCTGCTGTTGGTCATGACGCAGCAGTATCATCCGATCTCTGTCCTAACCGAAGACTGAACAAACGCAGTTCGTCATTTTCACGCGGCGTTTTGCTTTTCTTGTCGCTATTTATTGAGCAGAAACAACATTTATGAGCAGTTTATTCTAGATGCTAGTTATTTTTTTAATTTTTGAATCAAATTTGAAAAAAATTTTGCTCTTTTTTTCCTTTCCTAATTTTTTTTTTGTCACGCAGGTTGTTCAGAATCTGTGTCCAGAAAATGTGGGAGCCGGAGAGAACCAAAGAGGATTAAAGATCGTCCCACTCTGCTTGTGCTCCAATTAGACTACTTGGTTTGATGGTGGGGAGCCATCGACGCCGGGCCCACGACAGGTGAAATATTTTACCGGGCTGTTCCAACAGCACCCTACCAGCAGGTTTTCGCTGTGTTAAAGAGCATGTTGCCATCGCTCTCCCTTTGCTCCATCATCTGGCTCAACCGGGGTATTAAGCTGAGGAAAGTGCGTCAGTCCACCAACACCGGTCAGGTCTAAAGCCCCTGCCACCGCAGCAGAACGCCGCCATATCGACTTTTAAAAATGCTTCTAAGCTTCGGGTGATTTCTCCTCCTCCCCTCTACCCCCTGACCCCTGAGCAACGGTACTAACACGACCCTCCAGTTCAGTGACTCAGCTGCTCTGATTTCTGAGAGAGGACTGCCGCGTAGCCAATTCTCCTTGTTGAAGTGGGACAGGGTGCGCCATTTAATCCTCCGTTTGGTGGCCATTTTGGGGTTTTTTGCCTCTTTATCAAAATGGCGGCAGAAGGATTCCAGTACCTCGCGCTGTACGTTTTTACCAAGGACCAGGATGAGGACTTGGATCTGCAGCCCGGAGACCTCCTCACTGTCAGCAAAGCCTCTCTGCTGTCCATAGAGAGCTATCAGGAGGGCTGTGAGGAGCATCCTGAGCTCCTTGGCTGGCTCCTCGGTTACAATGAGCGCACAAAACAAAGAGGAGACTTCCCAGGGACGTATGTAGAGTACGTGGGCCCCGTCAAGATGACCCTCCAGTCCAGCCAACCCAGGTCCCAACGACCCCTCCCTGCTGCTCCGAGGCAAGACGCATCGCAAGGTAAGGCCCTTTTTTATATTTTACGCTAAGACGTAGTTTTATTCTGCACTGCAGCCACTCAGTGAAAGAGAATAATGATTCGCTGATGACATAATGATACAGCAAATTTAGAGATAATGTGCAATTAGAACTGAATAATTAGTCGAATAAATTGAAATACTGAAAATTATTTGATAAAAATTTAGTACAAATAATTTCAGTAATTTTTCAAGCAAAAATGTAATTTGCTAGTTCCACCTTCTTTTCCTTTGGGCTTTTTCCTACATTTAAGAAGGTGGTTCCACCTTCTTAAATGTAGGCATTTGTGTTGCTTTAAGCTTCTTCTTTTTTTGTAGTAAATGAAGAATCTTTGATTTTTGGATTGTTGCCGTTTTAGGCTCTGGTAGATTATGATTAATACTTATTTTGTTAGGTGATCAGCCAAATCAGGATTTCACAATTTTGAAAAAGTGTTTTGTCTCGTCTGCGAACTTCATTGCAATATGAACCCCCCCCCCACACACACACACACGAACACACAGGAGGTTTCATTGACTGCTTTTTTTGGAGCTGGTTTGAAATTTGAACGAGAATCAAACTCAGTCCAACAAATATCTACAAAAGTTTAATGAATGAAATTGCTCCATTAAATCAAACTAAATAATGAAACAATAAGTAGCAATGAATTATGATTCATCAAAAGTCATAGAGCTCAATTAAATTTTCAGTGGGTGTATTAAATCAAGGAGGCAAACAGACTTTTATCAAAATATTTTTTTTTTAAAAATCTGTTAATTTTCCTCACTTGACCCCATAAACCACATGTGTATTTATTTATCACAAAAGGTCATTAAGACTTAAGTTTTTGGAAAATGTAAAGCTCCAAAGAGGCAGCTTGGTTTCTCCTTCATGCTGTTGCACCCAAATCCATCGAACAGCAGCACCTAATCCAGAATATCACATGGATCCAGGTCAGTTTTTGTGTGTAGTCGATCTTATGACATGTCGTGGTTCAGTAGCATTTAAAAGCAACATGGATGCAGAGAGTCATTTGGATTACCACCAAAATCTGGATCAATTTTTGTGTGCAGTCAAAAAAATATTTAAAGGCACTTCACAAATTTTTGGAAAATCCTGCTAACATACAGATGACAGAACTTTACCCTGTTAGTGGAGGTAATTGTTGAAGCCCTACCTGATTGTGATACAGTGGAGTGTATTTATCTGAGACAGGCACAAACTCATTCATTTTTCGAAAAATCATTAGTGAATTTGTCACTGTTGATTTCATTTTTAAGATGGTAGTTTAAAAAATTCTGATTGCCAAAATTGATGTAGATTTTTCATATGTAATTTTTCTTTTGATTTTGTTTCTACTCAGTTTATAATAATACTGCAAACACTTGTTAATGGCACTTTTTGTGATTGTAATAATTTAGATGTTTATAAATTTGTTGCTATTCTTGTTCTTTAATATTTGCAACTTTTTTTGGTAGTTGGCGAGTTTTGATTGGCCTCTCACATTTGACAGTGACCTTTAGCTGACCTTTCAATATATGCTTAAACTACCATAGTTGGTGCTTTAAGTTTAACTTCCATGACTATATTACTGTATTATGTTTTGTTGCATTGATGAACTCGTTAAATCTGCTCCCTAAAATGTCTGCGTACTTTAGGGACTGTTCTGTAATTGATTGTTATTGATTCTGTCTGCCTGTGTGTTCCCCTTTACATTCAACATTCGCATGTGTTTTTGACATCCAAATTACATTTGGGCTTCTCTGCACATTTTGCTTGCTTCTCCTTCTCTATGACTTCTTATTGACCCAACAAGCATTGCAGGACCAATGTTACTGTTGCTGTTTTTAAGTTTTGAAGAACGACGATGATTAATATACGTGTTTTTTGGGCAGATTGAGTTATTTAACTTTTCAGGGAATGTAATGTCACATTTGTTCTGAGATGAATGCCCATTTTTTTGGCACTTCTTCATTTCCATGACGTTGGTGGGGGAAAAAAACTCATTATTTCTCTTAATCATAAGAGCCTTTCAAATGGGACAGTGTTCACTTCATCCACTTGGCAAGGATGGTTCAACTTTGGCAAGCTCAATTTAAAGTCAAAAACTTTGATTTGCTGCCAGAATTCTTCCCAAGTTTACAGTGTTTTATTCTCCCGTGCATTCCCAAGCTTTTAACTTCAGCTGGTTAATTTACTGCTTCCTTGCAAGAGATGCCAGAGAAAAAGGTGCACAAGGCCAGAATAGATGAATACAAGTTCATGCATGTGAAAACGTCCATTTCTCGACTGTCGAAATCGTATTCTGTTGTCCAAGTGCCGTTTATGACAAATGGAAAAAGTACCACACTGAGCATATACACTGTGAACTCTAAATTACCTCTGGTTGAACAAATTCGCTCTTTATCATGTTCAAGTAAGTACACTGGGCCTCATCCAAGTTCATTGTTTGACTCAAATTTGTCTGTATTTTCCACTTAAATAAACAGGGAGTCTCACCGTTGGGGCAAAACATCTCCCAAAATCTTATCTGATGAGATTTGTTCAGTAATATAGTGAAAAGAGAAGGGAAAGTGTTGGAGATTATGCACCACAGGTGAAGAGGACAACGGCATCCTTGTGGTTTGACAGACAGTGAGACAAAGTAGTTTGGCAGCGGCCATTTTGTGTTTGTGATGCGGTGCAACAGGGGCAGAAGAACCCAGTGAAAACCCGGCAGAGGGGGCGTGAGAGGGGACACAGCGGTGGCTGAAGAAAGGATACTTTGGCTTTATATCAAGAACATTGTAGATTAGAAATGGCCAGGCGTAAACTTCCCAAATATCATAACACGTCCCAGATGAAATGTCAATAGATCTCAGTGTGGGTGTTCATTTATCGGGATTGTCTTATTGAAGGAAAGAATCATGGAAGGGTGGTTGAAAGGTTGACGAACCTACAGGTTTAATCCCTTTGTCCGTCCTTTAATATGCATCTGGACCTCTAAGAAAAAAAGAGCACAAGCAGATTATCCTAAATTTATTCATCTAAACTGTGGTTGTAGACCACAACAAATTTAAACTTCACAGAATCAGTGTTTTACAATGTATTGTAGTAAAAAACCCACCTGTACATGCAGTTGGCCACTAATGATGTTTCTGCCCAGTCCCTCATACTTTGAATCACTCTGGTAACTAGTGATTTAATTTTAGCACAGATTTATCAGTCCAAAAGAATTTGTTTATTTTTTGATTTCGTAGAATATTAGATGTTGTATTTTTACGGAGGCAGTTTTTAATGTTTTGGGGGGTGTTCTTTCAGAAGGGTAACATGACATGCTTTCAGTGCTCCTCTTTTGTTTCCACATCTAGAAGTTGTTTGATAGTTGGAGCAATGTTAGTTTACTGGAGAAAACCCAATGTACTGTATGTGTTGTGCATATTTTTGCAAAACACTTCAAGACAAATCAAGTTTCAAAATCAGTTTCATCCCTTAGATAAGGAGGGGAAATGTTTTTAACTTTCAGCTGGAATGATTTTTTCTTTATTCCTCATTTCTTTCTCTCCTCTCCCTGGCCTCACTTACACTGCCTGCTGAAGTGAACCATAGCTTGGCATTTTTACAAACTCCTCCCTCCGTGCTCCTTCTCTCGCTCCCTCCCTCCTCTCCGTCAGCCTCTCTGATTCACATACACGTCTGATACTGTCTCTGGGCAGCCATAAACCATGTTAAAGGGGCCAGTTCTCAGAAAGGAGAGGCCTCCACTCGATCTCTGCTCCGTGTGCCTTACCAGGAAAACACTTTCAAAGAATGGAGGTGGGGGTTGCAGAAGGGTTGAGACAGTAGAGAAAGTGAATGGGGAGAGATATGGAGAGGGAGGGCTACATTTTAAGCCCAGGACCCCCACTCTAACTGCAAATATAGGAACCAGCTGTATTTGATTTCACCCCTGACTGTTGTATTCTTCTTTCCAGGAATTTCATAAAGTTAGCATGCAATAGTTTGCAGAATGTGTTTTCTAGAACATGATCACATCAGAGAACTTTTTGCAGGCAAGAGTGATATAAAATCAACATTCCTGTGGGTTGCTTCAGAACAATACCCTGAAAGCATTCAAGTGGATTTTGACTACAGTGCGCCCTCTTTCTTTGCGGTTAGAGCGTTTCAAGAACCACACACAAATAACGAATTCCGAAATCGAGTGACAGACTATTTATCTTATTATTTATGGTAATTTAAACGTTTATGAACCCTCCCCATACTGATATTAAATCACTTTCTATCTGTATTACCTTTTCCCACACTCTTATCGACTGTTTAAAGCACTTTTGTGTCTCCCGAAAGTCTGAGACTGACTTAACACACTTCCGGATGCCTTCAGCCAATAGAAAGCGTGTACGGTATCATGTGACTGCCTACCAAAAATCCACGATGAGGTGAAGTCACGAGCGTTAATGCGCGAATGCGCGAGGGCGCACTGTATTCGCGAACAATATATAAATCACAAATATAAATATTTGTAGCAGCAATATTTAATACACAGGTTAGATCTGCTTGAATAGATATTTCATGTGAAAATACAATTATTTTTACTTTTGAAGAATCTAGTTATTGGCTGATCATGTTCAGAGAGAAAAATTTTCATCAGATGAAAATGACTACACCCAAAGTTTTGGCAATAGAATTTTTCAAAGAGAGGACAGAGAAGTTTGGTTTGAGATAGACACAGACACATTTAAAAGCAAAGGGAATGTGTTGGATTGCCAGTTTTAAAAAGATTTAAAAAGAAAAACATGGGTTCATCGGTCTTAACTCAAACATTGGAACCTATGTCCCCAATAAACAAAGTACATACAGTATTTTCCACAATATAAGGCACACCTTAAAGCCTTTAATTTTCTTAAAAGCAACAGTGCACCTTATAATCCAGTGCCCCTTATATATGAAAAAAGTTTTAGAATAGGCCATTCATTGAAGGTGCGCCTTATAGTCCAGTGCGCCTTATAGTACGGAAAATGCTGTACATGTACATTAACTGTTGAAGTGTCTCGTGTCTGACATGTGATTATTCATTGCTTTATGAGTAAGAACCATAAACACTTCAAGTCACACTGCATGAAACATGTTGGTTACAGGTTTTACAGCACGTCTCTGCACCAATATTTCAGGTCATTGGTGCTTGTAGACATCTAACATCAAAACCAGAGCTGTGCAGAGATCAACTGTGTTTGACATGGTTGAAGGGCTCCCTCACACATGAAGCTTGTTGTGACAGAGGAGTGGATGGTGTCTGTACTCATGATGCCTGTCCCTGACGTCTGTCTTCCTGCAAAATGGCAGCCATAGTGCTTGGGGACACGTGTAGTGAATTTTCTGTTCACCTCGAAAACTGAAACTTGCGGATTTCCCATTTCTCAAAACTCATAGCCAACCATAAAAACAACAAGAATATTATTCCAACAGGCACTGATTTTGATGAAGTTCTAAGCCAACTTTGCAAACCACTTTAGAACTAAAATCAAGGACATCAGGTAAGGTTTCTTATCCAAGGAAGTTTTGTCTGTTGACACACCTGGACTGTCGTCCTTGCCTAAGGAAACACTGGAGAGTTTTGCCCTGGTTGATGCAAGGACACTTGGTCGAATTTTCTCCCAAGTAAACTCAACAACCTGCCTTTCAGATCCAATTCCCACATCACTGTTAAAGACATTTACAGTTTCTTTGAGGAGCAGTTTTTAAACATCATGAATCGCTCTCTTCAGATGGGTGTCTTCCCCACCGGCTTTACCTGGTCGTGAAATCCCTTCTGAAGAAGAGTAACTTAATAATCATCGACCTGTATCGAACTTAACGTTTTTAAGTAAAAAAATTTAATAACTTTTTTTTAACCAAGTTAATAACGTTTGTTTTTTTTTAACAGTGATAGCATTTTATAGAAACATTAGTCAGGTTTTAGGAGGAGGTTGCTCCTCTTGGGTTCCTTCGACCCTGCCTGCTGGGGGTTCCTCACTTCTATGTGGGGATCCACCTGTCTGTCAAAATCGGAGGGTGCTAGTCGCCCCAGTGGCACCACCCACTGTGGATGGCCCCATTTTCATTTCCTTAATCATCAGTGCCCTGTCATGTCTATGCATTGTCTGTGATTATGTGTATCTAGTATGGAGGGTTGGGGGAGGGGTTTATCTTTGATTTTTGATTTTTTTTTTAAATTGTGTTTATTTTGTTTAATTCTGTAAAGCATTTTCTGTTGCATCATATATGAAAAGTGCTCTATAAATAAAGTTGATTTGATTTGATTTTGTCCCACATTTTTGTGATGCAGCTAGGACATGCAGAAATGAAACCTGATGCACCCTCTGTTAGCCAGACACCAACTGGTCATGTCACCACCACATATAAGAAACACATGCTTGGAGTAAGCAACATGGTTTAAAATGTTCTGGCCACATTCTTCCCCATGTTGATAAGTCCTTCAAATGAGTACAGTGAGGAGTAAGCTATAGTTTGTAAAATAATGCAGTAAAACTAGATGGGTGTGCAAAAATGGGTCCCATTGCATATCACACCAGAGTGCCTGCACCTCAGACCAAAATAAATGTGAATGTTGCGCACTTAGCAAAGTTTGAAAATAAAAAAGACACATTTGGCATATTGCGGTCATGTGGTTATGGTAACAGCCCTAGCTTAAATATGAGAAAGTTGTTCACCACCTTGAAAACAGACATTTGGGGACAAAGAGCTGCCCGTACATGCATGGTGGTGGATGTGCACCATCATGTGTACACATGCACTAACACTCAGATTACCGCACACACAGGAGTTTGTCATTTTCTGCTCAGGATATTATTGTTACACCATAATATTATTAAAAAAATAGTTGTTTGCTGCTAAACTAATGTTCATAATGAAATTTATTTCTGTATCTCAATATCAAAATAGGAGTGTTTGCTATTAATCAACTAGCACCCATGTGTTGTGATATTGCTAAAATGACCTTGGCAGAGGTTGTGAATTTTAATTAGTTATTGGACATCAAAGTTCATACATGCCCTTTATAATTTAAAATTTGCCAATCTTGTCACCGTACAGTATTCACCTAATTACCAATGAAGACGTGCAGATAGTAATTGTTAGATTTAAGTAAATCCATAGTTGTTTTGGAAAGTAATTTGATTTCTCAGCCATGTCCACCACAGAATGGTTCCTTTTGGTTCTGAGCTGAACTCACTTTATTCATACTCTAACATTTCATTATTTTTTTTCAAAGTTAATAGAAATTATGATACCCTAAAACTGTATTTTGTGAGCATAATATTGCTGTGCCTGTCATATGGCTAATCCGCCTTCACCAAATAACAAATGATAGTTTGCTGTAACAGTAGCAGTTGTTAGATTTCTTCGCGTTTACTGTTCAATAAAATGTTGACAGATGATCAGCACAAATTTATTCTTTTGGAATCAAATGCTATACATAATAGTTTTTGTGTTGTATGACCTCATGTACCGGTACTCTGTCACAGGTTGGTGATCTGTGAAAAGTTATAGCTACATGATAAAAGGATCCGAACCAACCTCTTGAAAAATCTGTCCTTATTGACAACCAATAAACCACTGCTGATAAACACAGAATGGTAGCATTAGGTTTATAGGTTCAAAAAAATGTGGTACTATTAATTCATTATTCTATACAACTGACAAAAGCTATATCCTCACAGCAATGTCGCAAGTATGTGCTATGTCCTGGGAAGATATTGAGATTCCATATTTCTTCTTTAAAAGAAATTGCAGAGAGGGATCTTAGCTGAAAACTATTTTCTGATTGATCTGGTTCTTCTTACGATGTCATTGGTGGAGGTATGGCAGTTGACTACTTTCTAATTTGATTACTTTCTGTAACTAAATCAAAGCTTCTTTGAGGAAAAATTGCAAGCACAGTCATGAGATCTTGTCTTTTAAATTATATTAATGCTCGCATAAACCAGAGTTGAAAGGGCTCAGATGCTCCAGGAGTTACCCATGAACATACTGGAGTGTCAAAATACAGTCTTTCATGTTTTGTTCCTCTCTCATGTCTCAAGGCATGTAATATTACATGCCTGTCTCAACTCCTCCACATGTTTTCATTCCTCTCTTCTTGTGCCGTAATTTCCAAAACCTACCCGAAGATACACTGAGCTTCTGTCATCCATGTCAGAAAAGAACATAGTTGGCAGTCCTGATGCTAGAATCATGTTACCTTTCAAGGTGGCTGGATTTCATTAGATCATGTGAGAATCCAGCCTTGATTTGTGTGGTACTTTTCCATAGCTTTTCAGCATTACAACTTTTTTTTCTGCAAGACAAGATGTTAATGAGATGACACCAATGTTAGTAAACACTGACTTCAGTCAGTCAGATTACCACCACTGTGTCCGCCGCAGCGGGTCACGGGGAGCTGGAGCCTATCTCGGCGGCATAGGGCATGAGGCACGGGACACTCCAGGCACGACGCCAGTGCACCGCGGAGCCACACATTAAGACACACAACCATGCACACTCACACTCATTCCTACGGGCAACCTGAAGCGCATGCTTTTGGAGGTGGGAGGAAGCCGGAGAACCCAGAGAGAACCCACGCAGACACGGGGAGAGCATGCGAACTCCGCACAGAGCGGGACTCGAACCCCGGGTCCGCCGTGTTGTGAGGCGACAGCGCCAACCACTGCGCCACCGTGCCGCCCTAAACACTGACTTAATTTATGTAATTTAAAAAATAAAAATGTTACCAACAGGTAATTACTTTCAAAGGAATTTGCATATTTATATTTCACATTGCACCCACAGCCACTTGCATTGTTTACGCGGAGCATAATCTCTCCCAGGTACTACAGATTAGTTCCAACAGTCAAACACTGGTATTATTGAGGACTGATTAACTATTCTGTCCTGTCTGTAGGGTTTTAGAAGGCAGTGATATCTTAAGATGTTTGATTTTGGTTTGTGAAAACTTGAGAAAGAAGCTCTATGAGGAGGGGTGTGAGGGCTACCTGCTAAAATGGCCAACAGGGAGAAGAAGAGGCAGAGGTTCTCTTTCATAGCACTTGCTTTGTGTCTCACATTTGAAACATCCTTGGTGGATGGAGACCCTCCCCCTATAAAGAGGCCTTGACACTACTCTGCCCATCATTCAAAAAACTCTTTTCACTATGAGCATAAGTCCCCTCTCTTGTTCTAATGGCTTCTTTGTGATTTAGTTTAATTGTCCACTAAGGCTTGTGAAAACTTAAAGGGTTCTTTGTTCACATCGTAGTTACTCGAGAGCTATATCTTTATCTATTTGGAATAGGAATACTAGCTCAACAGTGTGGCAACATTCAACTTCTGTGTAGCAATACCACTCGAAACTACGGTAATATTACTACACCAAGAAGCAAGACTCACCCAAACTACAACTAGCGTCACTTGGCTAACGCACAACAGAGTCACAACACTGCTGCTCTGTAACCCATCTGGAAATTGCAAAGTTCCCAGTCGATGTCTGATATTCCCTAACCACACGAGGTAACTTTAGCAGCCCGTACAGCACAGCTTCACAGCTCCATAAATCCTGCTAGTGACCATGACTAATGCTAAAGCTCCCACTGAGGCGAATCTCCAGGTGTGAGTCTGCCCTTTTAGGAATAAAACATTGAGTGGGGATACTAACCTGATGCGCATGATGTGTAGCAGCCTGAAACACGCCCAAGTCCCCTTTGAGTCTGCCGACGAGTACATACCCTGCAAACAACTTCCCGTCAAAGTAGTCCGCCACCACTTGGCTTACCAGATGAACCTTTCCAGCAGTGAGCCCACTCTGGCATCTACTTCCAAGGCTTTAGAGCAGATGGATATGTCTGTATCGATGGCTCCCAATTTTGAAGCTGGCCCGAGCTGGGATAGTCAGCTGATTTTAATGGCCTGTATCCCCAGCAATTAGATGCCCCCAGCCTCAGGGCCTCTGTTGACTCAGACATTGGGTTGTCGCGACTCCAAATGATCAATGAGGACGACAACAATAGCTCGAGCTGGGTTGCAAAACCCCAACCCTCTATGGAAGTTGAGCCAGGAGATGGTTCGTCTTCCTCTTCTGTAGATTTGGACTTGCAGGATGTGTGCAAATGCGCCACGGGTAAGCTAAACATCAAATGGCCTGAAGTTCATTCAGCTGTGTCTCCGTCCTGCTACGACAAGAAAAACCACTCTTGATCAAATTACCAGAGTTACTGGAAGAACTTGTATCCTTGTATCATCACTCCAGCGGGCGTCAGATCACCAGGTTTCCCGAACACCTCAGGTGGCAGTACCTCAGTCCGCAAGGATCTTTTTTTGGGACCGGAGGGTGGCCTGTTCAAGTCCTGTGTGGGCCAAAGTTGGAGTGTGAACTGGTTTGCTGAGCAGGTGTCAGTTCACCTCCTGAGCACTGCCAAGGTACCCTTGTGTAAGGAACAGAACCCCAAAACCACTTGCAGTGTTTTGCCACTTAGCAGCCCTTCAGTCCACCATCTCACCATCATTTGCCATGTCTACAGGTCTTTGGCCTGTAGGTTAAATACAGTGTGTGTAAAAGAATTTCCCCACCATTTTACTACAGGAAATGGTGGACAAAACAATGTTTTTTCAATTAGTTTGTGTCTTGGGCAAAGAATCAAATGGGGAAACCAGTCAAAGCAGTGGGCAGTGCAAAAGGCTTGCAGGCACTAGCAAATCTACGTGTTCGCTCTCTCATGGGATAGAGCGAATCCACACACTTTCACAAGTTTTTGCAAGCCCGAGTTTATAGCAAATTCCTTGGACCAATCAGTGCTTGGGATTACCAAACCCTAAGTCGTGAGGAAGAGGTTATAGTTTTTTTGAATGATGGGCAGCGTAGTGTCAAACTCCTTCATGGTCTTCATCCTCCCTAACACTGATGTGCGTAGTTCCTGCTAATCTTGGCAGATTGCATTTAGGAGCTTTTGATGAGGTCACGCCGAGGGCGTTTCCAATGTGAGAAACGCACTCTTGCTGCTCAGAGAACCGGGGTTATGCAAATAAGCTAAAGTTTGTTTGCGCTCACTGCAGATAGTGCCAGGCAAAGTTTCCATGTTGAACTGGTGGGCACGGTAAGGGAAAGACAGAGGGGTGAAAAAAAAACAGAAAAAGGAGCAAAGGAGAATGTCCAACAAGAGCAAGAATGCAAGAGAACAAAAGAGAGTGAGGATGGGTGAGAGACATTCAGAGAAACTGAGAACAAGAACTAGAAAGAGACTGAGATAGGGAGGGGGAATGTGCTGACGCGGCGTTACTTGTCTGAACTCCCCAAATTAATAATCAGCAGCAGTTTAGCCGAGCCATGCCAGGAGCCGGAGCCTACTGCCAAGGCCTAGCCAGGCCCTCCCTTCTCCCACCGTTACCCAATCCCTCACGCCTCTCCTCCACCCCTACCCTTCTGTCCCCAGTTTACAACCCAGCTCCAGAGCCAAATAGGAGGAGCTGCCTGTCCGGGATAGGCTGGGTCTGGCATTCTGCCACAGGGCTTTTGCTTGTTCAGGAGTTTTGATTAAATCCTTTATTGTGCTCCACTCACGCAAAGAGCTAAGGCGAAACAGCGAGCAGCACAGAGCAGGAGGAGAGAAAGTGAGAGAAAAGAAAAGGGAAAAGAGGGGGGTGGGATCTGTCTCCCTCCACTCTTGCTCTCTCTCCTTTTCTCTCTCTTGAAATGAAGCGATGTTTGATTTGGACTATGGGGAGTTGTAAAGTTGATAAAGTTTTTGCTCTCCATCAGCTGTCCCCCTTTATTTTTTTTTGCCTGTTTTGTTTGCAATCCTTGGTAAAATTATTTCATTCTTACATTCAGTAAGTTGCTCTGGTTTTCTACTACAAACTACTATCTAACTACTATCTAACACTGCCATACATCACAAGCTCTGTTTTAGACATTTATTACTAGTCAAATATTGCTCAAAATACTGAATCTTTTTTGGGGGGGTTTTCCGAAAAGGTGTGCGTTTTGTCTAACTGATACTAAAATCCACCTCAGGTCTATTTGAATCCGTCAGAAAGAGAGAGCAGTGTATGTGTCTGTGTTAATATATGTGTGTATTTGTTTCTATAATGTTTCTGTAATACACTATGTCAGACTGCTCCTGGTTAGCTTTGTCCTCTTCACTGCTGCAGCAGTCCTGTGGCTTTCCAGAAGCTGGATGCCAGACGTGTAACAGTGATTTGTGTCGTTGTTTCAGCTGTTTCTTTGCCGGACCTGAGTGAACAGTTCACGCCACCGGAGACGGCTCCCCCAACCCTTGTCAGCCTGATCCAAGCCATAGAGAAAATAGGTATATCTGTGTCAAACAACCAAGATGTTTGTCTGTTGTCTGTTTGGCATGCCCGTCTTTCCATCTGTGTCTGAATGTCTCCCTCCCACCATCTGCTTCTTTTGCTCATGCCAGACTTTGCACATGTAGATGTACAGGCATGTGGTTCCCCTTGAGTAGTCACACAGAAGTTCGTGCATACTCAGTGTCTCTTGGGTTTGTTGGTGACTTGAAGTAAATTCTCTTTAATGTGGTTTACATCATAAGGATGTTGTTGAGTTCTGCACAGGCTTTCTGCATGACTTTCGTCTTTACTCTGTGTTATAAATATTCCAACATGGCATGAAAAGCAAGGTTATCTTGATCTAAAATTGATCTTTTTTGGGGGGGCAGGGGGGGTGGGAAGTCATTAGAATAATGCTGGCACACAGATAAAGTATGAAAAACATAGTCATATTATCTATATTCAAATGTGTCGATGGAGAAAGTTTCTTGTCAGTTTAAAGTAATTCACTGTTTTTGCATAAAACTGGTCACACATGTTTTGGAAAGCTTTCAGGAAAGTGTTCTTTAGCAATTCCTTCAATATTGCATTTTGGGAGAATCTTTAAATATTTGTTTAGTTTTACAAATTGATGCCATAAGCCAGTACCCACGCACAACACATCGACACCAGTCGCCGCTCTCTGTGAATGTGATCAAATTTACCATTAGCTTGTAGTGGTCAACAAAGTGAATATTGGCAAACATTCTCCTGTGTTGGACTGATATATTAACATCAGATGCTGGTTTTGTCTTTCTTAGGTCTGGATTCAAAGACCTTGTACAGGACTGATTCCTCAGGTTCAGACAACTCAGTGTACACCCTGAGCTCAGGTGAGGGAGTCTGATTGAGAGATACACACATTATAATTGATCTTATGTAAATAGGTCATTGCATACCTCAAATGAGTGCATGAAAAGATTGAAGGGTGTGCAGTCCATAGGAACTTTAATTAGATATTTTACATGAGTACAAGCAATCTTGCACCTAGCATTCAACAGCAGTCAGCTAATTGAAATGTGGGAGATTGATTGAATTTGCAAGATTTTTTTTGTCCTCAGTTCTCCTGAATATTTTTCTTTGTCTTTGGGCTCCAGAGAGTGACATTTGTCACACAGATGTGGGCCCACTGTCTGAGGGTGTGTTACGTTACCTGAAAGACCTTCCATCACCCATCATCCCTGCCTGTATTTATCCTCAGCTTCAAACAGCTGTCACACTGCAGCAGCAGGTCCTACAGCAGGCAGCAGGTAGGTTCTTCAGGTTTTTAGGAAAGTGTGTTATGTATCTTTTTCACAAGCTAATGGTGTGTTGGTGGGTCATTAAAAGAGGTGTTAAGCGGTAAAAAAAATTATGTTTTCACATAACAGCTGATCATACCCCCCTCCCCTTTTTAAAAAAACAAACAAACTTGGGCTTTACACTATATGCAGACAAATTAAAAGAAGCAACTTCAGAGGTTCTGAAAGTTGTTATATCAGCATTAATCAGGTGCTGTAAACTTATGAACTGATGGAAATAAAAGAAGATGCAGAGTTGGATGTTGAGTTTTTCTAAATAAAGTGGTGACAACATTTACTTTTCTTTACAGCTATACTCTAACTATTACAAGAACAACTATTGCAAGAACACAAGTTGCAATTCATGGACCTAAATAATCAAAACTCTCGTGTTGGACTTTCAAAGACCAAGAAGCTGCCTTTATATCCTAAATCTGAATTTCCACCAGTTCTAGAAGAATATTCTTGAATTATGTATAATTGAACTCAATCAAGTGAAAGATCAATTTATAAACTTCCCTTGTTTTTAGAGTATCTTGTGACTGTAAGAATGGAAACATTTGTTAAAATGGAGATTTTTTTTCTCTATAGACAATGGCGTAGCGTAATAAAACAGCATGAGCTAATCAATGAACTGCATGCAGTTTGTCAGTGGATTGAAAAATTTGTTTCGTAGCTTCTGTAGCTATAATTTAAGCAAATATTCAAGGTCGGCTACCCGCCAGAGGATTGTCAAATGCCAGGAGGAGATTAGTTCACTACAAATGAAGCACTGAAGCCAGTTATCTTCTGCACAAAATGCAGCATGATTTGATTTCAAATATATTGTAGGTATTTTTACAGAAATATACAGGGAATAATTTTCTGTGC
The DNA here is from genome assembly GCF_040054535.1 of Antennarius striatus. NCBI lineage: Eukaryota > Metazoa > Chordata > Actinopteri > Lophiiformes > Antennariidae > Antennarius > Antennarius striatus. The sequence continues at coordinate 15,812,534 of NC_090793.1, forward strand.
TTTTGGAGTCATTATTAATTTGACGTTCAGGTTCAATTCAAGCAACATGAACACTCTTCATGTAGCTATGTTTCACGGTTGTTTGAATGCCTCTGACAGATGGAGCAGCTGCTGGAAGCCATGACAGAGAGGTAAGCCTGGTCCTTGAGAGCTCCACCGCCGTCCCTCTTCATCACCGTCTGACCATACAGTACCTCCTCATACACCTCACCAAGGTCGCCCAGGCACAAGCTAGCAACGGCCTGGACACACACACGCTGGGACAGATATTTGGACCACTACTGATTCGAACAAGCTCCCTGACCCCGTGGTAAGTTTTTTTTTAATGTAAGGATGAGAAATCAAAAGGGATCAAATCTAATTTTAATTTATTTGTGAAGTTGTCTGTCTTGGCTAAAAATTGTAAAACACTCCTTTCATGAAATTACAGGTTATCATTGGATGAGGAATTCCCTGGTCTTGTGGTGGAGAAACTGCTGACAGAGAGAACTACAGAACAAGGCCTCAGTCCTCCAGGTTTGTTGTTTTTATGACCAACAGGGGATTATAGGACCACTGTTTATCTGTGCTGTAGACACTGTATGTATATTTTTTCATTTTGTCACAACCTATTCTATGTAGCTTCATCAAACTCAACATATTCTCAAACCATGAGAAGTAATTGTTCCTTTTTCATGTTTTTAGTTTTTAAAAGATTAAATGAAATGTGATTTCATCTGAAACATCCATTTTTATTGTGTCTGAGTCATATCTGCCAAAATATATATTCTAGGTTCACACACGTCACACATATCAGCAATTTTTATTACTTTTCCCTTTTGATATCATTAGTTTTGTGGTCATACTGTCATCTCTTGTAGCAGTTTCCCAAGGAGTTTATCATGAGTTAACTGATTGTTTAAATTCATGCAATTGTAATGGATTTAATTTATTGATGTCTTGGACTTTTTCCAGTTCTCCCAGCAAAGCCAGCGAAGTCTAAAATGACCGACCCAAACAGCCTTCTGTTGGAAGCTGAGTGGTACTGGGGAGAAATCTCCAGGTAAATTCTAAAAATAGATTATTGTTATAAGAATGTTTTATGTTTTTGTGTTTTGTCTCATAGGTGGATCATTGCTCAGAACAGATTTTAATTAACTGTTGGTGACAGAGGTTATAAACCAGGCAACAGGCCTTGTAAGGTTTAGTAATTTAACATTATTTTCAGAAGTTACATAACTAGATCCTTTGCAAAACTTCCTTTGTAATTTTTCTCTGAATAGTTATCAAACTAATATTGATTCCAAACAGCATGGTGCCACAGTAGGTAACGCTGTTAACTCACAGCAAGAAGGTTCCAGGTTCAATTCCTTTCTGTTCAGAGGTGTCTTGTTCTCCCTGTGTGTGTCTGGCCTTCTCCTACCTCCAAAAACATTCAAGATAAGCGAAACAATAAATGATTATGGATACCAGTATGATTCCCAATTCTCAGGGGGTTCATGTTCAAGGAATCACATTATTAGGGCTAAAACTTCATAGCATTGAGACTTTCAGCAAAATTGAGAAAAATAGAACTGCCTTAAAAGAAGTCTCTTATCTGTGTACTGTCTAGTTACCGTTGAATTGGATCTGACTTCATGCAGGGTTTTCTTGGAGGTGCTGTTGAAATATCTGACCACTGTTCATGAAGTACAATTTCATATCCTCGTCTTTTCAGGGAGGAGGTGAATGAGAAACTGCGAGACACCCCTGATGGAACCTTCCTGGTCCGAGATGCCTCTAGTAAACTCCAGGGAGAGTACACCCTCACTCTCAGGTAACCCCTCTGGCTCTGCTACACTGGCAGCACTGGCTCACTGTCTCCCACAGTGAGACAGTGAGTCTCTATATAGTCTGGTTTATTTAAAAATGTTTTATTTTGTCTCGTTTGTCACCCCCTGCAGGAAAGGAGGGAATAACAAGCTCATCAAGATTTACCACAGAGGCGAGAGGTACGGCTTTTCTGAGCCTCTCACCTTCCTGTCTGTCGTGGATCTTATCAGTCACTACCGCCATGAGTCCCTGGCCCAATACAATGCCAAGCTGGACACAAAGCTCCTGTACCCTGTCTCCAAATACCAGCAGGTCAGTGATGCAGGGGGATATGTAGCACTAGCAGGAGTTTGAAGTACTCAAATTTGCTTTACAAGCCTATCTTTAATTTATTGTAATTTAAATTTGTCTACAATCCTCCTGTGCATCTTTGTTTCTCTCATTAAACTGGTGATTTTTGCTCTCATTTGGATTTTGCATGGCTCAGCTGGTGAAGGAAAACAGTATAGAGGAGGTGGGTGAGCAATTGAAGGTATACCACGAGCAGTACCAGGACAAGAGTCGCGAGTACGACTCTCTGTATGAGGAGTACACACGCACCACACAGGTACGAGTTCCCAAGCTCAGACTCAAACTAATGAATACATGGATTTTCCTCTTATTTCAAATGTAATCCAACATTCATTGGTTCTTTCTTTAACAATCTATCAAGTAAATGATAATAAGTCACATCACTGTCTTACATAAGCAGGATGAAGATGTGTTAGTGGCTGAGGATTAAATGAAACAACAGAAAGAATCAAACTATCATTCACAATATGGCTGTCTTTGCTACAGGAGCTGCAGATGAAACGTACGGCCATTGAGGCCTTCAATGAGACCATCAAGATCTTTGAGGAGCAGTGTGAGACTCAGGAGCGCTACAGCAGAGAGTCGTTGGAGCGATTCCAACGAGAGGGCAACGAAAAAGAAATCCAAAAGTACATTGTTTGTTTCTGAACATGACATTCTTTAAAATATGGTTTGAATCAACTGCAGAAGAAAGATGAAAGTGTCAAATGAAAGCAGGAAGACGGATGAGTTGCATTGGATCCACATTAGGAACATAATTATGACAGCATTGTGTCGTTCTTTCCAATCAGGATCCAGAGCAACTCGGAGCGTTTGAAGTCTCGCGTGAAGGAGATCCATGACAGCAAGATTAAACTTGAGCAGGACTTGAGACAACAGGTCTCTGATAACAGAGAGATTGACAAGAAGATGAACAGCCTCAAACCGGATCTCATGCAGCTCCGCAAAATCCGTGACCAGTACTTAATGTAAGAGGACTCAACAAAGAATTTCTTTTCCATACACTTATCATTTGTTTAGATAATTTAGTTAAAACATTCTGTACATTGATCAATTGCCTGTGGTTTTCTTGCTTTGTAGATGGCTGACACAAAAGGGGACAAGGCAGAAAAAGATCCATGAGTGGTTGGGCATTAAGAATGATTCTGATGAGTAAGTGTTTGGGATGAAGTAAGAGCACAGCTACACTTACTGGTATCACTGGGGCTTTTATGTCTTTCACCTTAATAAAGGCAGCTCAGTGTTTATAACACGTCTGCTGCTTTAATCCTGTTCCCCCAGCTCCTACCCGTTGGAGGAAGACGAAGGTTCCCCCCACCATGACGAGTGTACATGGTACGTGGGTGACATCAAACGCACCCAGGCTGAGGAGATGCTGAGAGGCAAATGTGATGGGACCTTCCTCATCCGGGAGAGCCAATCACAGAAGGGCTCGTATGCCTGCTCTGTAGTGTGAGTTTCAGTTTAAGTATTTTGGGGGAAAAAAATCAATCAAATTATTTTTATCATGTTTAAATTGATTTTCTGTTTTTGATATGATCTGTGATCAAATGTTAGTTTGCTGTCAGCTTCTTTCTAAAATAATCATTCTTTTACCACTAACAGAATTTCCAAAACATTTCTCAAAATTGACTGATACTTGAAACTGACTCTATTTTTTAAGGCATGTAGAATATCTAAAAATCTGCCGTCTGTCCTTTGCAGTGTGGAAGGTGATGCCAAGCACTGCGTCGTCTACAAGACGGCCACAGGTTATGGATTTGCCGAGCCTTACAATCTGTACTCATCGCTCAAAGAGCTGGTGCTCCACTACAAAAACGTCTCCTTGGTCCAACACAACGACCAGCTGAATGTAAATCTCGCCTACCCAGTCCTGGCTCGCTCTCAGAACCAGAACCAGCATCCCAGATGAATTCTCTACCAGCAGGTGTATGATGCCAACCAGGGTGGGAACAATACAATTTTTTTACTCACATGCATTGGGAAAAGAATGAACCTCTGAGCAATGCTTGTATAAAAAAAAAAAAACAGACTCAACAGCCACGATTTGATGTTAATACTTGGCTGGAACCCGGTCCAGTAAAGAGCACTTCTTGCTGACAGCATGGCTTCAGAATAAGCACACCACCAGTAACGAATCACTGTACAGCTTGCCTGGCTGATGCTGTGAGTTTTAACTTGTGGACAGTATCACATTAGCCAGATATAACTATACAGTGTCAGCTACGAAGTAACGTGAAAAAGGAAAAGAAAATATATTTTGATAGGGAGAAAAACAAACACAATGTGTTAATAGAAGACAAAATAAGCACACAAATGTTTGTCAAGATAGTGTTAAGGAGGAGAGAAACCAGATGGGGATGATAAGAAAATTGGCGTGAGGCATTTATGTCCTTCTTTTTCTCCTCCTTTATTTTTTGCCTTGAATATGTGATAACTGTCCATAGACAAAGGCCCAATCTGTCATCCCCAGACTGCCTGCAAACTCTCCTTTGACCTGAGCTGTCACCCCCTGAAAAGACCGGTTTGGCTGCTCACATAACACCAAAGGGTGGCTAAGAAACCTTGAACCCAGGAGGGTATAGTCACTGGAGCTGGGATGGGGAGGGATAAAGGGGAGATGCTTTTCTGGGGATTATCTTTTTTCTAAAAGATGGATTGAATTTAAAGCGTGCTTAAGTGCCATAGTAATAGCTTTGAATGACCACAAGCCTGTGTCAGGAGAGCGAAGGGGCACATTGAGGTGGAACGGAAGAGGAGTGAGCGGCTGTCAATTTAGACGAAGCTACAGCTTTAAAAGTTAAACACATAGGTATATTTTTAATGAAATGATTTTTATTTCTCGACTGCTTTAGACTCCTCTGTCTCTGTCTGCCTCTCTGGGTCTCCTTTCGAATTGACGAGGTACAACACACAAATACTATATTATGGGATAGAAACACATGGTACATATTTGGTGTGTTGTGAATATGGAAGGACTTCTTAACCACAATGCACTAGATGATGAGGTATTTTGATGAATGCCGTTCCTCATGATTCAGGTTTCATCCTAAAATGGAAATTGTGTAAAGATTCCTGCATCAAATCTTTGTTTTTTCCCGTTTTCTTTTCATCCTTCTTTATACTGTAGCGCCTGTAGCCATAGACTTAAGGCATAACTGTTAGTTCTCGTCTTGCGTGTCTTATGTCTATATTTTTAAGACACTTGCAGAGCTTTGATCTATGTGATTATTGTATCTTCAGTACTGTATTTGCATCGTCTCTAGTTAGACTGTTTTAGCGGTACAGTGTCCTTGCAGATCTTTATGGTTGTTTTCTTTTAAACCCCAGAGTAACACATGGTACTTGGTGTTTCCTGCCCCAGACTGATCATTTTATCACAAGCTTCACACACATACACACACACACACACACACACACACACACAAACACACACACACGTACAAAAACCGAGAGAAAGTGGTAATATAAGTTGTGTACAGTCTATCGGACACACACGCAGTCAGTGTATGTGATGCTCTAAATATTTTCTATACTCTTAGAAACTCTTTAAGGATGCACAGTATCCGACAAATGTGAGCCAAATGAAGGATGTCTTTCATGTAGCAAGAAAGAAAATAACCAGTCCTTCGCCATACAGCACAGCCTCTATGGTCTCAGAGATTATCTAGTACAGAAATCATGGACTCCTTCATTTGGGTAATGTTGTTCGTTTTTCACTTCGCACCAGTGGTTGATGATTTTATTTTTTCAGTGCATGTACAGTTTAATGTGTGGTAGTACAGTACTATGCACAACGCAGTCACTTATGGATAAAGCATTATTTAAGGACTGAGTCCTCCCTCTTTTCTGTGCCACGGCAGTGAACCCCCCCCACCCACCCACCCGCCCTCCCCCTCATCTCCCCTCATGTTCCATTTGGCTCAAGGTAAAGATTGTACCATCTTTGGTCTACGTCACTTTAAAAGCTCAGTTCATGTCTGGAGGCAGGGTTCTTCACTCTGGCTTGTGTTACACATGAAAAGAGACATCACGAGATACTTCTTCTAAATTTGACTCATTTCTTGAATGAATGAAAATCTATTAAATTTGCAGAAAGATAAATGTATTTTTTAATGAAAACTGTAGTAGAATAATTGATCATCATTGGCAGTGGTGTTATTGCGTTTTTAAAGGTTGCACATTCAGCATAAAGGTTTGATTTTTGTTGAGAAGGGATAATAATGAAAGGAGAGTCACATGCTCTTCACTTTTCTGTCAGTACGCGATACTACAGCTGCATCTCATTTGGAGTTTTCAGGAAGGCTTTCCAGCATCATATCAACCAATACAAATCCCTGTTTCAGGTGAAACCCAGTTTGATCTGAAAGTTTTAATCAAGGCATCTGTTTGATTTCATTCAGGATGAATCAGTTGTACTGTACTTTGCACTGTTCTTGGTGAGTAAAGCTCAAGAATTAAAGAAGACGTGGTAGTGACGCTTCTGATCAGAGGGTTATAAAGACACGCCAGTGAGTAAAATTAGAAGTGCCTTTAGTGTTGATGAGATATTTTTCTCTTTGTTGTAATTAGAGCGTCATTCTAAAAAGGTGCCACCACCACCACCATATGCTGTGTCCCATGGTTCAGACATTTACCGTTTATCAAAGACTAAAGGGTATCTGGTGAAATAGTTGTGTGATTGTTTGTGTCTCTGTAGATCTGAGCATGTTTTAGGTACTAGAGTGACAGATTTTAGTCGGGCCTCTTTGTTACATCTATAGTTGTTACATGTTCCTTCTTTCTATGGTGGGCGGCTGTACAGTAGCTTGGTGCTTTCTCTTTCTCACTGTGCACCAAAGCTAGATTTTTTTTTGTTGATGTTTTATTTGTCTAGTATGTTTTCGAATAAAACTCAGATAAGGTAGAAATGTGAACCGTACACATCCGTGGCCCAGCCCAGTTGTTCGAAGCTCGTTTGATAAGCTCTCATGTTACTTGCATGCAAACATTTCTCAGTGTTTCTAGCATCAGTTAATTCAGAAACAAGAAATCTGGTTGAGTCATCTGTCACTGCTGACACATATATTCAGTTTGTTGGACCAACACTTTGGTGAATGCACTTTTTTTTCCTGTTCCTCACACTCAAAATGGTGTGTCTAAATCCCAGCAACTGTAAACTAACAGACGGCGGTGAAGCTCGGTTTTCAGTCGTGTTCCTAGTTTCAATGTCTTTCCATACAGTATATCCAGAGTGACTTTCTTCATGATATTGGAGTATACAGTGTATAGTATATACTTATGTTGTTTTTGAGTTAAACAACTGTTGTGATTTTGATGATTTTGACTGTTGTAATTTTCCATTTTAGTTTTACTATATGGTATTGAAATCTGTTGTGCTTTTAAGGAGAGCTGCTGGCTCATTATGCAATTAATGTCCACACAGCAAGACTGTCCAACTTAGCAAGAAGAAAAGTATTAATTTTGTTTAAGGAGAAGGGAACCCAAATTTCCATCTTTTTTTTTTTTTATCACTTACTACCTTGTATTATCTAATTACGGAAATATTGCTTCTGTGAGAAATCCTTTTTGGGTTTTTTTGGAAGTAGTTTCTAATAAAAAACATTCAGTCAGCTCTTGGAGTTAATCAGACCAAGACGAACAGTATTTCCCGAAAGAAAGAAAAAATGTTGTTATGTGCAATTGAAGTTTCAGATATGAATATGTCAAGAGCTCAGCACATAAGAGTAAAAATGAAAGTGTAGTATAAGGAAAAAATTTGATTTTTTGGGGATATGTTCTAGGAAATCACTCTATTTACGAGTTTCTGGTTCTATTCAGGTTATCCTCACGGTTTTTATTCACTTAAAGAAAATAATGAAGGAAATTACTTCCCTTATCACTTGTTAAGATGAACATTTTTGCAGTGAAGATGAACACTTTTCATCTGCCATATATGCCATGTTATTCACAGATGTTTATAGCCACAAGCAATGCAGCTTAAGTAGCAATGAAACCCGACCGCACAGTTAGTCGGGCACGAAACGGGCAGAGGATGAATACTTTGATGCGCTTTGACTGAGATTAGACCCGTTTTTTTGTAGATGTTACTCAAATCTCAAAGCTTTCATCCTGCTCATCTATTAGATATGCATTTGTCAGAGCTTCTGGAATTGCATTTTTCTATATAACAAATAATCATTCAAGGAATTAAATATTTTTTCACAGGCTTTGGTACACTGTAAATTTCTTGAACTGGCCTCACACACAAAGCACATCTTTCACTGACTACGTAGAAAGACATATATATTGGTGTCGATTAAAGTCTGATGAATGAGAGACATGCTAGAGAATAAATATTTTGAAATATATACCTAGATATCTATATTTTTGGATGATGTAATTCTGATTTGGATTGTGCTTGAAACCAATCAGAAAAAAAAGTGGCGTTGACGTGAACATGGTCTTTAGACATGCTCCATGGCTGTTTTGTATCTGAGCAGATATTGAAAACCAAGTATTTTTACTAATTAGCTACAGTGAGCTTCATCATGATCAGCAACTACCTTTGTGGTTACAACTTATTGAAATAAATGTAATCTATTTTGCATGATTATTATCAGGTTGATTCAGAGGACGAAGCAAGCTTGTGTACATGTGTTAATATTTACAGAGCTGAGTTTATATGTCAAATGCAGTCTTTGGCTGCAATGCATTTAAGAAATATCAGAGAGATGTTTCTCCTTTTTTTTCTTCTTCTTGAACTTAGGAATCGTTTTTTGTCGTTTGGAATGTTCTGGTTTCTGTGAGTAGAACTGAGTTTGAAAGATGCACATCTCACCACTGCGGCATCCGCCGGTAGATCTGTGGTGTTTTATTAACATGTGCACACAGACAGGATAAACACATAAACATGGTACATGATTCAGCAGTTCAGTCACTCCTTTACAGAGATTTGTACATGGAACAATGATGGCATTAGAAAGTGTTCTTTTATGGTGCCTGAGTATATGTTTTCTTATTGCTTTCTTGTGTTTGTTTGTTGTTGTTTTTTTGCTTTTTAAAGAAAAACTGATAAGAGTTGTCTGTCCAAGTGTTATTTTTGTTTGTTTGTATCTGTTAATGATTACCTTTCAGAGCCTATAAAGAAAAAAATAAGCTAGATTGAAAAAATTTCATCCACGCAGAAAAAAAGAAATACAAATGTTTACAATTATGTCATTAACCAAATAGTAAATATGCATTTGAGAATCAATCTGTCCATCCCTAAAAAGTGGCTGTGACGGATTGATTTATATTTCATTTATTTTCTTTCATTTTAAACTTGAAAATATTATGACTGCTTGTTCTCTTTCCTCTTTCCTGGTTCGTCACTCTTTGTTGCACGTGTGAGAACAGTGCTCCCTCAATTTCAAAATTATTACTGAATGAGGCAAACGCTTAATTTTTCTACAGTATTTATCAGCCTTCGTCAATCCTCACCTGCTGACTACTTAAAATTACACTGAGCCTTGTATACGTAGGACTGAACCCTAATTTGAGATGCTGCTGCATCTTTTGCTGTTTTTATTGTGTGCAGTTTAGATTTTAGGGCTGCATGATATTGGAGAAAACTTGACATTGCAAAAACATTCTTTTCTGTGACATGAAAAAAAAAATCAGTAGAATTTCATGTGACTTGAAAAACTTTGTTAAAAACAAAGCCCTTTTGCTTTGACCCTAACACATTAAAATGCAGCTTTGTCAAGCTGTATTTATTAAACTCAGAGTAAATGATGCTCAGACAAACTTAGTCATGGAACCATTTATCCTTTTCTGCATCAAGCAGCTAACAGCCCTGACGTGTTCGAGTTCGACCTGACACGTCCTGCGATGTGACATTTGGACATACATACTTTACAATGTCAATGTTGAGACAAAATATTGTGCAGCCCCAGGACATGTTTTTTTCTGGTACGGAATCGGTTCAAAGACTTTATGTTAACAGTAAAAACATGCCACTTGGTGAACATGCTTGAGTACAGATTTAGTAAATATGGAAATTCAGGAATATCAAGAGGTATCCTATTCTTGGTTTTGCACTACACAGCAAATAATACTCAAATGAAATGTTGAACCAGGTGTTCTGCTGGTTAAATAATTTTTAAGACCAAAATGTATCCACTATATTTTCAGCTTATGTGTGATTTACATTTCAAGTATGCTGATTTTAATATCTGCACTTTTATTTCTGCTTATTTTCTCCTTGCATCACCATGTCTCAGTCTGATAAGTTTGCCCTCTGTTAGATTATTCTAATGGGTAGTATATTTCACTGGTGTACAGTAATTCAATGTTCAAGACCCAACTAAAAGTGTTCCATTCAGAAATTGGCTGGAAATAATTCTAGAAAATTCATAGAAGAATTTATTTTGCCTATAACAAGGCAACATTTGATTTGTTGTGAAACAGGTTTCCTTGGGTATGGTTAACTCGGTCATACTTGAGTCAGCTACACTACAAACACATCTAAATAATGATAAAACAGCTTTCTGCTTCCTTTAAATGATGATTGGAAATGAACGGGGCAGTCAGATGAAGCAACGCTACACCAAAGTGCAATTGAACCTAGAGGGAGCACTGTTGTTCCAGCCATTGGAGGCCTATTGGCTGAGGTGTGCCAACCTCTACGCACGAAAATATGGTTCCTCTTCTCTCTGCTTGTGTTGTCCTCTGCCATTGATCCATCTGCATTCAGATGTGACCTTTCTTCCTTTCTCTCTTGTGTACAGCTTGCTTCAGAGTAGTTTGTCCTCAGACAGGCACTCATTCATCTGTACGGTTCATTCTGTAGGCTGATGCAATGATTTTAAAAGACAATAAAAGATATATGAAATAAAGTTCACTGCTTTGTGGTTTTGTCTTGATGTTTTTTTCTTGTATCATCATGAGACAACAGTCAACTTATCACACTTCCTCATATGGTTTTGTGCTATGCTGCTAAGTTAAGGCATGATTGAGTCACTCATTTGATATTTTTTGGAACATTTTTTCTCCAAATATATTTTATGCTTGCGCAAAGCAGTGGAAAATCGCGAGTCCATGCTAGTGCATTCATATCCTTACTGGCTTATTATTGATCATTCTATTGTGAAGATGTTACTAAAATGCTGGATATTGTAATGTTGAAAAGATTTTTTATGTCCAATATACAACTCCACAGAATGCATACATCCGTAACACTTTGAGATTCATGGATTATGACATAACAACCAGTTTTCACTGGTACAAACCAAAAGCCCCAATCACACAATGTGCCACCAAAGGCAGTGATTAAAGATTGCATGATTATTTAACCATTGTGTGTACGTAGTGACGAAAAAGTTTGCATTCATAGTTTCTAGCCCCCGTGGATTCATAAAACCAAATATATCTGTGCTGCCTTTCAATAGAAAGTTGTTATTTGGTTGAAAGCAGTTCTAGAGAAAACTTTGTGGTGAGGTCTGGATGAGAAGAAAAATTACTTCTATTTCTTCTTAGAAAAATAATGCTGATAACTTGAAGGCAACTGAAATATGCAGTTGTTTAATTTTGTGATAAGGATAAATGAAATGCTTCCCTTTCGTAGAATGCTTAGAGGGATCATGTGGGAGTCACTAGGTAAAGTGTTTTACAGCACTGGGCTGTGTTTTTATGGCTCCTATTGAGGTCTAGTATTATTTCCTTTCAGTATTGAGAGAATCTTAAAAGACTTAAAATTGAATGTATCACATACGGTATATACATCTCATAATGAAGGACCAACACAGGACCACATCTGAACAGACCTACGTTAACCACTGTCTCTTCCTGGCTGGTGTGTAAATTGTCATCAGTCAAACCCATTCAAATGTTGCTTTTCCAGCAGGTAAAGCTGGGTTTGGCCAAGTGCAAAATATTAAAAATGCTCACGTTAGATAATTTTTACTTCCAAGGAGATCATGTTTTCTCCTATGTGTGTCCCTTTATCAGCAGGATTACACAAAAACTACAAATCAGGTTTCCATGAACTTGATCTGAGGAAGGGTTTTGGTTTGGAATAGACTTAAACGCAATTTTTATTTACTCGAAAAGAGAAACTTTTCAACAGTGCTTGGCTTCAGGCAGTTTCATTTTTAGAGATTATTTCACCCGCTTTTGAAAATACCCGTTCACAGGTGAAGCTGGTGTACACAGAATCTTGACAGAAACCCTATAGAAGCTTTGGTGTACCTTTATCTGTAGAATTTTGGGCAAAGCCTCGAATGCTTCCTGAACCTGGTCATGTGATAGGCTGGTTCTTGAGGCTGTGAATGTCACCACATACATCATCAACACACGCCTGGATATGCCAGGCGTGTGTCATCTTGTCTTCAAAAAGCTGGATGGATGGCTAGAGAAAACAAACATACAGTACATACAGGCCTTAGTGCATGCAGCGCAGCAGAGATTCAAATCCAGCCATACAATACAAGATAAACTTTATTGATCACACTCTACTCATTGTCCTACCCTGCATAATCAATAATCACTAATATAAATAATTGTTATTGCAGATCTGTATACTGTACTTCTGTCCACAAAAATTTGTGATTTTTCACCCATTTGTTTTGCAGTGTATTCCCTGATTTGTTTTTTGTCTTCATGATGTAAAATAGAAATAGGTAGTACAGTAATATTTATAGACGGAATTGTGCCTTATAATAATGTGTACCAGTGTTTAAGGAGATGTCAGACGTGACGTCATCTTCAAATAATTTGTGATTATTGACTAAATTATTTCTAACTTATTTCACTTCGGATCGAGGAGTTTTATGACTGATTTCTATGGAAATAAAACTGCAGAAAATCTTGGTTCGGACGTCTTCTAGTGAAGTTGACGTTGTGACGTCATCTGATCACGTGACGTAGAGCCAATAGAAGTTCCTCAAAACAGGATTGGAGCCGGATTTAAAGGGGCAGGACACACTCGTGATTTTTGTGTTGTGACGCTCCGTGGAGTTGCTGTGACTGACATGAAGGGCCCCACGCTGCTGATTTTAATGATTTGGTTTCACGTCCAGTCTGGCGGTGGCGTCCACTCTCCATCCTGCAACCTCCCTCCGTCGAAGTGGTGCTCCTCTGTGGACTCAGCTCTCCGGTGTGGGGTAAGACTTACATCCGCGGTGCATCTCAGCCACAAGTAGCTTCGGTCACTGAATCCTGAATCCCTCCGCCGGAGTCACGGCTCACCTGGCCGGCCCCGCAGGCCAAACCACTTACAACACGAAACAGTCCGCGTCCGCACATAGACCCAGCAAACCCCCACCGGCTGTGCGCCCTTTGTGCAGAAGTCTTAACAGCAAAATATGTCACAAGGAATTCTCGCAAACCTTGTTTAAGGAAGTGTATCAGCAGTGAGTTCAACAATCATCCTAAACTAAGGGTTTGGTTATCTATAAATAAACTACCTGGAAAATCAAGTCTGTTCAGAAAGTTCACGCAGTTTGAAAGAACATTTCTGTCATTACTCAATATTGACAGTCATTATGACCCAGGTCATAGCGCACAACGCTGTCAATCATCAAAGTAAATATTTTTTACCATAACGATGGATTGGATCTACTTTTCATCCAGATATATGTCTTCTACCCTCCACAGAGACATGAAATCAGTTTGAATAACTGAATGTTCACGTTCAGCCCCCCTCCAAATACAAGCGTGAATCATGATGTGTCCATACCTGAGAGTTCATGTCCTCTGGAAAATATTACACAATATTAGAATAATTTCATTAGTATTATTAGACTCTGTGTTGAATGCTGAACAAAGTGAATCATGACCCAGAATCCACTTCAACACCCTCAAAACTTTCCTCCCTGTCGCACTATCCTTTAGAAAATTCAACAAATATCCATCAATAACCTTTTGAGATATCTGGCAGACAAACGGACAAACAAGCAAACAGATGACGACAGAATTTCCTCCAGCCACAAAACTTTTGACAACCAATTTTTCGATAGTGATTTAAGTGATATGGAAAAATGACAAACAGTCAAAAAATTGATCAAAAAAGTCTATATAAAAAAAAAAAGAGAGAGAAATGATAACAATGAAGTGAAAACCTCTTCCTTTGCTGTGCAGGTTCTGAAGGAGTGCCTTAAATCTAACTCCACCAGGTCCCAGCAGACAGCAGATCCCGTCCGGGTCGGGGTTTACTATGAAACCCTGTGTCCTGACAGCGTAAACTTTCTCACTAAAATGTTCTTTCCCACCTGGATTTTGCTGAACGACATCATGTCGGTCACTCTAGTGCCCTATGGCAATGCACAGGTAAGTAATGCATGAAGCACCTCACGTATACAGTATTTTCCGCACTATGAGGCGCACCGAAAAGCCAAAAGACCGAAAGTGTGCTTTATAATCCAGTAAAGCTTATGTATGGAAACAATTTTGAAATAGACCATTCATTGAAGGTGTGCCCTATAATCAGATTTTCTCTATAATCCAGTGCGCCTTACATATGAAAAGGGGTTGTAGAATAGGCCATTCATTGAAGGTGCGCCTTATGGTGCTCAAAATACTGTACACAATCCCTCTAATTCTACTATGAAAAGGGCAACTGAGACAGAAATAGGACTGTTACAATATTAAAGCCTAATTAATGCTAAATGGTGACAAAATAACCTGACTAACATGATTGTCTTAGATTTCCCTTTACTTCTACTGATAAGTCATAATTTTGTACAGAATTCTGTTTTGGTTTTTTTTTGTTTTGGTTTTTTTATTTTTAACTCGTGCATCTATTTTTCTCATCCCAGGAAAAGTCTGATGGGCAGAGATATATTTTTATTTGTCAGCATGGAAAACAGGAATGTCTGGGTAACATGATTCAGGTAAAGTCATAATTCTCAAAGCACCCACTGAGTAAACTTCAGAATAATAATGTGAATATAAATTGGAGCGCTGTATGTGATGCTTTTGCTTGGTCCAAATTATTGTGTGGATTCTTGTAAATTTGTAAATGCTGTTCTTCTCAGGCGTGTTTGCTGAACATGACAGACAAGGCTTTCCCCATCATCTCCTGTATGGAGTCCTCCAGTCATGTCATCAAGGCAGCCAAGAGCGTAAGTGTGTGTGTGTGTGTGTGTGTGTGTGTGTGTGTGTGTGTGTGTGTGTGCTCCTTTCTGGAAACTTCATTCCATGTATCAGGTATGACAGGAATTTGTGCCTTTTGGTTAGTTTTATGCGGAATCTCATTTTGGGAGGTTTTGTTTTGTTTTGTGTCCAGAGTGCAGCTCAAATTCCCTTCAATATTTGGTCACAGGATTGTCTACTCTCAACAACCAAGTACTGACGTATTGTGTTTTACTCTTAGAGGTGCCTTTTGATATTTTGGGGATTTGAAGTATTTTATTATTTCCATAGCTTAATTATTAATACAATCAATACATTTGATATTATATCAGTCTGAAAATCTTTAAAAGATTTTACTCAATATGAAAATCATACCTTAGGTAGGTATATGCAGATTTCATACTTGAATTTTTTTATTGCTTCTGGAGCAGCGTTTGATCTGCAATGAACTTTACTCATTACAGACCATTTCCGGCTCGTTTTTGTGTTCTTTACATCACTAATTTGGTCATGCTCATCAACATGTAACTCCCTACTCAGAATGACGTGTGTTCAATTCCCTTCATTGATATTTAAAGTGTGCAGACCTTTTTGCCACCGAGTTGGAGTGGGGATCCATCATGAAGTGTGTGCACGGCGATCTTGGGAACCAGCTGATGCATCAGAATGCCTTGAAAACCAACGCCCTGATGCCTACACACAAGTTTGTCCCCTGGGTCACCATTAATGGGGTAAGTCACCTGGTGGATTTAGCAGCAAAACCTGTGGCTTCTGTGGCAGACTGAAGAAAAAAAACAAAACTTAATCACATCCCTAAATCTGTCCCTGCTTTTAAATAAATGACAGTATGATCTTCATCTGTAATTGATATGAACAGTAATGAGCTGATAAGTCAGTCTGACATCAGGGGATTAAAGATCTGTAAGAGTATCATTAAATTTGGAAATTTTACATGAATCACTGCATGTACGTATGTACGTATAGGGGCACACTGATGAGCTGCAAAACAAAGCCGAGTCTTCTCTCTTCACACTCGTCTGTAGCACGTTCAAGGTACGGTCAATGTCACTCACACACGACTCATGCACTGACTTGGCGTACTTTAATTTTTAAATTTGGAATCTGTGTGATAAAACAGGAATAGTTAGTTTCATGAGACCATATCTTTCTTTTTTTTTTTCCTAGGGTGCCAGGACTGTAGCCTGTGGAGGGAGCCAGAGACAATACAAAAGCTACAACCACAATGAGGGAAGAGCAGCGCTGTGAAACTACAAGTTCTAAATGATCTGTTTCAAGTGTGGGCACTTCAGAAGCTGGTGATTTTTTTTTTTATGTATGTAAGATCAGAGTTTGTATCTTGTTTCCAGAAATATAAAAATATAAAAATAAACAACTTTCTGCAAAACTATTATTCATCAGTGTGATGTTTTATTAACTGAAATCAAAGGCTTTTAGTAACATGTTGTGGAGACAGCAGTCTCTGTCCTTTAGAAAACTCTGTATTTCATAACCTCATCTTTATTCTGCTGATACCACTAATAATTGATGGCTGCAAACAAATAACAATTGTTAATCACTTAATACTGCTGTCTTTCCTAAGAAGTGAGTCCATCACTTTGAAAAATACAACAAACAGTCCATGATAATCAGTTAACATTCATGAATCAAAAGTGCTGTCATACTTTGTTGAAAGTAAATTCATATCCTCTGCTGAAGAAGTGCTAAATATTGATCATTGACTTCAATCCCTTTAGAAATTGAGACTCTACCAAAGTTGTGTTCATGTCAAAAACTGGTGTTTTGTGTGCCTTTCTTTTTCCTCCTCTTTGGAATTTGTCTCATAATACACTAAAATGTGCTGAAAATGTCAGAAAAGAACCCCCATCAAAACAATTCACCTTTACAGAGGTAATGGTGATCAATGAACCTTTAAGAAGGCACTATAAATGTTAACTCTTACATGTATAGTTATTATGTATTATGATTTCTGTATTCAGATGAATATAAACAAGTTATGTCTAAAACATATGGAGTTACTTTTGGATATGTCTCCTGTGCTTTGAGACAATGAGATAAAGCTGATGTGTTGGTTTTTGCCTCGTTTCCTTGTCATACTAGAACAACAAGAACAATACTAGAGGCGTAAATGCAAAAATGAAATCCTGTCTAGCCAGTCAAGTCTGATGGCTATTCATGTCATATGATTATTAGATCAAACATATGAAGTTTGCTGCCAATTATATATTCAAATCCATAATTTACCTATAAAGTAGTATTTTTACCATTGCAAAGACGAGTTACTAACAGAGAAATCTAATAAATGGATGAAAATATAATGAACTCCAATCTAAGGTCGTCTTGACTTTGGTTTGTAGACGTGGGGCTTTGAGCAGGTAGAGAGACAGTCACAAGATGCGGCCGAATACAAGGACTCCTATCTGTTTCCCATCGATGCTGATGCTAAGAGTGAGATGCCCCGAGAGCTGAAGCCAAAACACAACTTCGTTGTGAGAAACGTCTGTTGTATCCAAACTAGTGTGTGGGTCTCAGGACCTGAGATCAGATAAGCCCTCCAAAAACAACGCCTGACTTTTTGTGCGAAAGCTCAACACAGCCCATCTCTGTCTGCAATGCACCTTAACGTTCTTGTCCCTTTTTTGCTTTTCAAACAATTTCTTCAAGAAATTCCTCCAAGGCTGACATTGACCTTCAACTGTTTATTTTCTGAATTGTGTACGTCATACAGATAATGCACTTTTAATTACCAATAAAGTTAGAGACATGTAGAGAAGAAAAGTGAAATGTGTAAATATGCATAGCTGAAACAGATGTGGATAAAAACATTTGCACATTTTTTAGGCCATCCTAGTTTTTTGCAAATATCTGGTCTGGTACAGAAATCAAACTAAATGCTCATAAAGACTCTTTCAATGCTCATCTTGGTTTTTAGCATATCTAAAAAACAATTTATCAAAATGCAAAGGGACTCCTTGAAACTGGACACCTCCACCAAGCATCCCCAGGCTCCCAGTGTTAGATGTGCTATGAAGTGTCCTGAACTTCTTGGGCTGTTCTGCAGACTACCCACCCCAGGCAAACCGGAAGATGTCCAAAGTCCAGCATCTTAATCACAGCATGAATCCAGGAACCAGGGGACTCTGATCCCTACATCTCCAGAGATCCTGCGTGATGAGATCCCTGACAGGACAGGTTAAAAGTAAATCAATGAATCTTCTTCTTTTTCTTTCGGCTTTTCCCTTCAGGGGTTGCCACAGCGAATCAGTTGCCTCCATCTAACCCTGTCTTCTGCATCCTCCTCTCTCACACCAACTACCTTCATGTCTTCTTTCACTACATCTATAAACCTCCTCTTTGGTCTTCCTCTAGGCCTCCTGCCTGGCCGTTCAAAACTCAGCATCCTTCCACCAAAACATTCACTATCTCTCCTCTGGACATGTCCAAACCATCTCAGTCTGGCCTCTCTGACTTTATCTCCAAAACCCGCTAACCTTCATTCCTCTCCTTTCCAGGACAAACCTCCACCTCTCTAGCTTCTCCTCCACCTGCTCCCTGCTCTCACTGCAGATCACAATGTCATCTGCAAACATCATAGTCCATGGAGATTCCTGTCTAACCTCGTCTGACAGCCTGTCCATCACCATAGCAACAAGAAGGGGCTCAGAGCTGATCCCTGATGCAGTCCCAGCTCCACCTTGAACTCCTCTGTCACACCTACAGCACACCTCACCACTGTCTTACAGTCCTCATACATGTCCTGCACTGCTCTAACATACTTCTCTGCCACTCCAGACTTCCTCATACAATACCACAGTTCCTCTCTGGGCACACTGTCATAAGCTTTCTCCAGATCTACAAAAACACAATGCAGCTCCGTCTGGCCTTCTCTGTACTTCTCTATCAACATCCTCAAAGCAAATACTGCATCTGTAGTACTCTTTTTTGGCATGAAACCATACTGCTGCTAACAAATGCTCACTTCTGCCCTTCATCTAGCTTCCACTACTCTTTCCCATAACTTCATTGTATGGCTCATCAGCTTTATTCCTCTGTAGTTGCCACAACTCTGCACATCTCCCTTGTTCTTAAAAATGGGAACTAGTACACTTTTCCTCCATTCCTCAGGCATCTTCTCGCTATCTAAGATCCTGTTGAATAACCCAGTCAGAAACTCTCCTTCCACCTCTCGTAGACACTTCCATACCACCACAGGTATATCATCAGGACTGACTGCCTTTCCACTCTTCATCCTCTTCAGTGCCCTCCTCACTTCATCCTGACTAATCTTTGCTACATCCTGGTCCACAACAGTCATCTCTTCTAGTCTTTGTTCTCTCTCATTTTCCTCGTTCATCAACTCTTCAAAGTACTCTTTCCATCTTCCCATCACACTACTGGCACCTGTCAATAGACTTCCATCCCTATCCTTAATCACCCTAACCTGCTGCACGTCCTTCCCATCTCTATCTCTCTGTCTTACCAACCGGTATAGATCAGTCTCTCCCTCCTTACTGTCCAACCTAACATACAAGTCATCATAACCTTGTTTGGCCTTTGCTACCTCTACCTTCACCTTACGCTGCATTTCCCTGTACTCCTGTCTACTCTCCTCAGTCCTCTCAGTGTCCCACTTCCTCTTAGCTAACCTCTTTCTCTGTATACACTCCTGTACCTCCTCATTCCACCACCAAGTCTCCTTATCTACTTTCCTTCCAGACGACACACCAAGTACTCTCCTACCTGTCTCCCTGATCACATTAGCTGTAGTTGTCATCTGGAAGCACCTCTTGGCCACCCAGAGCCTGTCTTAACTCCTTCCTAAAAGTCATGAAACATTCTTCCTTTTTCAGCTTCCACCATTTTGTCCTATGCTCTGTCTTTGCCCTCTTCATCTTCCTCACCACCAGAGTCATCCTACACACCACCTTCCTATGCTGTTTTGGCTACACTCTCGCCTACCACTACTTTACAGTCACTGATCTCCTTCAGATTACACCGTCTACACAAGATGTAGTCTACCTGTGTGCTCCTACCACCACTCTTATAGGTCACCCTATGTCCCTGCCTCTTCTGGAAGAAAGTATTCACTATAGCCATTTCCATCCTTTTTGCAAAGTCAACCACCATCTGTCCTTCTGTATTCCTCTCCTGGATACCAAACCTGCCCATCACCTCCTCATCACCTCTCTTTCCTGCACCCACATGTCCATTGAAGTCTGCTCCAATGACAACTCTCTCACTTCTAGGTATGCTCTGCATCACTTCATCAAAGTCCGACCAGAATTTCTCCTTCTCCTCCAGCTCACATCCTACCTGTGGAGCATACCCACTACCAACGTTGAACATCACACCTTCTATGTCTAGCTTCAGACTCATCACTCTATCCGACACTCTTTTTACCTCCAGAACATTCCTAACAAACTCCTCCTTCAAGATAACTTCTACTCCATTTCTCTTATCTTTCTCCTATCTACACCATGATAGAACAACTTGAACCCTGCTCCCAAACTTCTAGCCTTACTACCTTTCCACTTGGTTTCCTTGGTTTATGTCTACCTTCCTCCTCTGCATCATGTCAACCAACTCTCTACCTTTTCCTGTCATAGTTCCAACATTCAACGTCCCTACTCTCAGTCCTATACTCTTGGTGTTCCTCTTCTCTCTCTTCCTACTAACACACTTTCCTCCTCTCCTTATTCGACCAACAGTAATCCAATTTCCACCGTCACCCTGTAGTTTAACGGCACCGATGACGATCGTTGTTAACCCGGGCCTCGACCGATTCGGTATGGAAGTCAGAGGTTTGATTCGCATGTTCGATTTGGCAAAAGTTTTACACCGGATGCCCTTCCTGATGCAACCCTTTGTATTTATCCGGGCATGGGAACAGCACAATAAGACACTGGCTTGTGTCCTCTTACGGCTACATTAAAAGTAAATCAATGAATAGATAACTAAAAACTAGACAGTTCCTGACCATCAGAATTTGATGAAGACGTAAAAGGTTTAAATTTTTAAGGGTGGTAAAATGAATTTCACTTGATTCTTTGATTGTGATTCCTGAATATATTATTGTACAAATTTGAACAAAATACTAATCCTTAGTCGGCTCACAGAAAACATGGGAATAAAATGATACTAAATGCTAAAGGATATAAACTCATATTTCCACCAGGAACTGCACCACCAGGTAGAGGCGTCATGTCGTAGGCAAGTTAATTTTTCTTTAATATACTTGCAAGAACACTTTACATAGATCAATGGGGACAGCTTAAAGTATTATTGTATGTCAACATGTTATCGTTTGTCATTCTGTCGTACAGTTTACTGACCACTTGAATTCACCAGAGTTTTAAGAAGACACTTTTCAAATTCCATTTTCTGCTTAAAGGCTTAACAATATCTATTGAGCTACAGTCCTTCAGCCCACAGGCTGTCTTGTGAGCTCTGTGTAAAGAATTATACCCATTTACCAGAATAATGATTAAACTGATATGTGGTCAATAAAACAAGCCTGCAGCCCACACTTGTCCTGTTATGTGACACTCATTTGAGATAAGATGACCAGACAGGTTTTTTTTGTTTGTTTTATTTGTATAGCACACTGGAAACATGTCCCTGTGATATACACAATATAAATGCACTGCAATTTTAAAATAGGTATGGAATTTAGCTGATTCCATCCAGTATAATCATATAGAAATGCACCATCAATCACAATCTTCATTTTTTGGTCTCTCCTTTAGCCGAGTAAATCCACTCCTTCTGCCACAGTTGATGATAAAATATATATTTTAGATTTAAATAAGATTTGGATTGAATCAATTTAAAAGGCCCTTCTGTTGAGTCATTCATCAAAAATTATATATATATACTGTACGTGTACATACAATATATATACAGTATATATACATTATATATACAGTACATATATAGTATATATATATACAGTATATATACAGACACACACACACATACATAACATGAAATCATCCATTCCCCTGAGATACCAAAGTGATGCAGACGAACACAGACACAGTAATCCTGTTCTCAGTGAGGCTTGTTACATGGAGTCAGTGATCTGAACGTTGACCACAGATATGCTCTTATATGGCAAGATTGATAAAGACAGGGTTGAGACAGAGTGTGGCCCGTGGCCTCGGCAAGCTCAGCACTGTGTTTCCTCCTCCCTTAGAAGACCTTCTAATGTTTCTGAGCAATCTAACATTTCCAATACAGACGCTCAGTGATTTGTGCTCCTCTGGGTTCAGGGAAAAAAATTCAACGATAATTCAGCACTACTCACTGATACTGATCTTCAAATTAAATCAGTTTTCTGTGATAATAAAATTCTGTACATTAAAAACTAAACATAAAACGCTGTCACTTCAGTAAAGAAACTGAAGAAACTCTTTCTCTGGACGTCCTTCCATCCTCTAATTGTTGAACAGAAGACGCAACGCATTCAGGACCTCCCTAGGCTGGAGGAGGGAAGAGAACCATAGTGTGGCTCCAGAAGGGATGAAAAGTCAAAATGTAAAGATGAAGAGGGTTTCAAGAACCCCAAATGTATGTCCCACTGGATCAAGTTTATTATCCAGATGTCAGTTCAAACAAACTGTGAACTTTAAACCGGCTGTTTTATAGTGCTGTCATATTTTCACAGCTTTTATTGGTTGTAAACATTATAAAATGCAATGTGTGAAGCAGCAAGTTTTTGTCAAGTTACCACTAGTTGCATTTGCTTTCACACAAAGATGACGAGCAGTTATTCTCACAAGACAAGAAATTTTTGAAATTAAAAAAAAATGCCTGGAAGATCGTCTATTTGCAATTTATTTATATTTGCAAAGATTGTAAAATGCAGTTTTAACTGATTCTTTGTTATTTTGGAGCGGAAAAACAAACATAAACACATTTTATATTGCAAATTATTTATTTATACATTCTTGGGGATGCATCACGATTAATGCTTGAAATATAATGATATATGAAAATCAATATCCATAATTTCAAATCTCAGTTGTGGCAAGTTGATTTGAGTTTCCTGGTTCTCTGGCTTCCACCTCCACAAACATGCAGCTCAGATGAATTTATCACTATAAGTTGCCCGTATGTGTGAGTATGATCATGAACCGGTGCTGTTTTGTTGCACACATATATTTTGACTTGAGCTTGACATTTGGTGGTTTTGTAAGTGGTCTTGTCTACAGTACCACAAAGACCCTGCTGCAGAAAAATCAGGTTATGTATTAAGGCAACAAGATGCAGAAACAGTATTATAACGGTGTTCTTACATCCAGGACAGCTTGCTGCAAATCATTGCTGTCAGGTTGCCCCAACAAGTCTATGAAACAACTGCAGCTGATCCAGAACGCAGCAGCTCGTGTTCTAACAGGAACCAGATTGAGATCACATTTCCCCTGTGTTAGCATCTCTGCTTTAGCTCCCTGTAAAGAATGTAAAATACTTCTCGCTTTCAAAGCCTTCAACAGCCAGACCCCACCATATGCTGAGGAACTCATTGTGTTGTTACCCTCCTTGAACTCTGTGGTCCCAAAGTGCCAGCTTGTTTGTGGTTCCAATAACAGCAGCCTGGGGAGCAGTCTGAACACTGCCATGTAGCAGTGTCCATCAACACTTTGTCTGCAGATTGTGAACCATTTTACTCTCTTTCTTGTCTTCCCGCGCCTCTCCCTCCTGCTCTGTGTCACTGTCTGTCACTCTCCCTCCCTCTGTTCTTGTCTCCGCCCATCTATGTCTTTCTACTTCTCTCTCTCTCTGTATCTTTCTCCCTCTCCCATTCCCACTCCCACAATAAGTCTTAGGTTCTGCTCAAGGTTTCTGCCTGTTAAGGGTTAGGGTTACCTCACCCTCATCACCAAAATGCTCAGGGAGATGTTTTTCATCACAGCATGGGAAGAAACACATTCTTTATTTAGGCGACTTCTGTTTTCAAGAGTTGTGCAGAGTGTGAGTGAGACTATGAAACCAAACTTTATTTACTTTAAATCAAGTTGATTTTATTGATGAATCATCATACATACTGCTGATTTTTTTCTTTTTTTAAAAAAATGGAGTAAGAGTATAAAACTGTATAGAAATAAAAAATGAAGATGCATTAACAATATTCTGGACATAATATGACCTAGAATTGATTTGCTGTTTGATGCTGAAGTGTTGAACCTGCTTGTCTTGGAAGAACTTATCAAAAATACACCATACCTGACACCTGGGGAATGCTCTGGCTGTGACAGGTGATATGAAAATCTTCACATGCATCTGATCCTATGGTGGGGAAGGAACATCTGTTGTGCTTTATTTGGACAACTGTAAATTTGTACATGTAGAAATGCAGCAGCACTGCTGCTCTGAAATACACACAGCTCAGTGGCGATGGTTTTATATCCATAAAAAGACTTTCTCAGCCGAGTGCGTGTTCCTGCTCTCCCTGTCATCCGGTGGTCATATGTTCTGTCCTGTGTGAAATGTTTTAGCTCCTCAGGTTATTTCAGTTGCATCAGACGGCAACGGTGTTTAACCGAGCACTTGATCACACGAGGCCCTTTCCTCACTCCTCTGTGATCAACAAAGCGATTGGTTGGGGGCGAACTTGGTGTTGCCTCTGGTCACAGATAGAGTGTGCCATCGTGACAGCACCCATGCTCTCTGTTCACTTTTATCTAAATCTGCTTTTTATAGTCTGAGGCCCTTCATGTGACTCAAGCATATGAAACTAAATAAGAGGAAATCAGCAAACTCACGACAAACATCACCTCAGGAACAGCCACAGGATGCAAAACCAAGCCAGGAGAACGTTAAATATTTTTACACAAGAGGAAGTAATTATGGAATAGGGCTTAATGTTGATGAATAATATTCTCCATGAGATTAGGGGTGATGGAGGAGGGGAAACAGAGAGTTGGACGGAGGGAGAGAGAAGCAGAGGGAGGTAATCTCTCATGGCTCTCCTCCCCGTAAATCAGACATCCATATTTAGTTGGAAAGAGGGAAGGCCTAGCAGTAATGTAAACAAAAAGAGGGAGAGAGTGAGGCCAAGAGAGTACATAATGGTAATGTTTGAGTATATTGCCCAGCACAAGAGTCGATATGATCCCAGAGGACACAAGAAAGGGACTGCAAGGTTTCATAAATTCAGAGGCAAATAGGGAGGTGGATGTTTGTGTTTTTGAGGAGACTTCATGCTCTTTTTGCATCTCAAAGGAAACTAATGTGAGAGCTTTATCAATAGAGAATCGAGTCAATCATTAACAGGATCTGATTTTGCTCAATTATAAACAAGCGGGGAGTGAGGGTTTACTTCTATTTGGAAAAACGAGAGAAGCTTTCTATTGGACCAAAGTTATCAAATGCAGGGAGATGAGAAGACTCGTCTGACTCACTATCCCGTGTCCACGATGAGTGAGCCGTGCTCAGAAAGCTCCGAAGAAGAGCAATCCGAGGCCGAGGAGAGGCCACAAGACCAGAGGATGACGAGGCTACCTATCATTCAGCTTATGCCTAGGTCGAAAGCTGGCTCCCCTGCAGGATCTCCAAAAATCTCACCCAAGAATTCCCCACGTGGCTCTCCGAGAAACTCCCCGCTGCTGTTCAGGAAGCTGATGATGAACCGCACCATTAACCTACAGAGGCGCCGCTTCACCCTCGCCCACACGCCCAGGTAGAGTCCGTCCCTCTGGGGTTCAACATGGCAAAGACGACACTACTTTATGCTTTAGCTCGACCTAAACTTTAGTTTCAGGAAACAGTTCTACTTAATGACGTCACTGGGTAAATATTGTTGATACACAGATGTGTTAGCCTCAAGTTTCAGAAGTATTCCAGTCAGTAATTAACATTTTATTATTTTATCTCCTCTCCTTAACCTGAATCACTGGTGACTATCTGAACCTGCTGATAAGAAGGACCTGGTTTGTGTCACATCACAGATGGCGACTCAACACGGCTGCAAGTGCAGCTCTGGCTGCAGCCTTCCATGCTGCAACAACCGTTCCCCTAAAAGATGTTAGGAAATCATTCTTGACCAAAAGAAGCTAAATTATTGCTGTGTTTCAGGCACTGCTCTGTGCAGAAATTCACAGAAATTCAACAAAAATAAATGCAGTTCATTTAGTATTTTACAAAGCGCGCTTCATCCTCTGTAAACAGACCAGCTGATTCTTATACCACAGAACATTCAGTGGGGTTACTTGATGTTTCCTTCCTGTTTGATAGGTATACAACTTTATTTATTCGTGGTTGAAACACACATTTGTTTCTCACATGTTGGATTTCGCTGAAAACCAATAGTTGTACTAAGAGCTGCATATCAGAGGTGCCTCACGTGCAGGTGAATAACTTCTTCCAAAGCCTTTCTTATCCTACTGACTGCTGTCGTGCCATTTAACAACCAGCTCAGTGACACCCCTCCTGTCACTAAATCAACAGTGAACTGTTAGTTCGATTGTCAAATAACAGCACAGTATCCATTTTTCAGAGCAACACAGAAAAATGTATGCCTTCAGCTTGCAA
The DNA here is from genome assembly GCF_040054535.1 of Antennarius striatus. Classification (NCBI taxonomy): domain Eukaryota; kingdom Metazoa; phylum Chordata; class Actinopteri; order Lophiiformes; family Antennariidae; genus Antennarius; species Antennarius striatus. The sequence continues at coordinate 15,839,318 of NC_090793.1, forward strand.
CTGGATGCTTCCTGCTTTGCTTATTTGATTTATTAATAATGTTCATTATCTATAATGGCCATAACTCTAGTTTGTAAAGAGAACAAATGTTCTGTCATTTGCCAACTCTGCTCTGGTACCTGTTGATAGCTGCTGTTTTATCAGCCTTTGTTGTGTCAAGCATGCTCCATGATTCCAGTGTACATTAAACATTTACTTTGGAAATAAGGTGAGATCAAGCACACCGCGCTTCGCCTTAACTTGTTGAACAAGAAAGAATAACACACACACACACACACACACACACACACACACACACACACACACACACACACACACACACACACACACACACACACACACACACACACACACGCATATAAACAGACAGCTCATGTTTTTGAGTGGCTACAGTATATTTCCTCGTTGGTGCAGCACTTAAATAGTTGTGGAAACTATTAAATACTATAAAACTTTATGCTCCTGCCTTTCAATATTTATCCTTTTCTCCTTCACATGTACACATTTAGTTGTTGACACCTCACAGTTCAATGTTGTTTATACTTTTTATACTGTAGAAGTCCTCAACAGTGAGGATAGGTCTACCTCAGGGGAATCAATTTAAACGCCTGAGAGAAACTCCAGCTGGTGGTCCTGGCTTATTTGTATTGGCAAGAAATGCGTATTAAACATTCCTAAACAGGACAATGCCCACTAGAGAGATTCATACGTTCATCCATCTTTATAAATATGGGAGGGAGGGGGCATTTTTGTGACTTTTAATGGTCTGAACACAAGAATAGACTCATTAATTTTCCAGACTTTAATGACAGCCATTGTTTCGTTAATGACATCTAGTGTAAAAAATGAGAGGGCAAAAGTCCAACCAAGAGCTCAATCAGGAATTCCAGATGCTTACTGTCTAAAAAAGATGTTCAACATGTCAGAGGTTTTACATTACGCAGCTCCAGTCAGTAGAGCTGTCCCTCCGCAGCGCGATGTGTCCCTGAGCATCAGAGAGGAAATAAATGGATGAATGTGAGTTATAGCAGGATGGCTGGCAAGAAGTCAGAATTAAATAAACTGGGGTCTAATGGAAACTAAATTTCACAGGCAGCTCAAATATAGTACAAACACCTGAAGCTATTTTCACTCAATGTCCAAGTTGAATAAGACTCTTTTTCCGCTCCAGAGACATCACGTCAAAATGATTTTTTTTGAAACGTAAAAAAAATGTTCTGTTTATACATTTTTCATGCCTACTTTAGGAAGTTAGCTTGTAATTATTAGTTTTTTTGGTAAATGGAGATCAAGTTCTGGACTGAATATAAAAGCATAATAATTACTACTTTATTTCATTACTTTAGTTAACTTATCGATCAACAATTTGATTCCCCAAATACAACAGTTGATGTAAACTTAAATAACTTAAATGTGGACATAAGCTACCGTATTTATATAGTTTATGTAACTGGTAGAAGCAGGGTGGGTTGAAGTGTTATTCCTTTTCCTTGAGCCTTATCATACATTACCTTAAATATGTTGGTCCATGTCATTATATATTATTTCTGTTGCTATCATTCCGACATTAGATATCGTGAATACCTAAAATGATCCAGTTTGTACTTTTGGGTGAATAATGGAGTCTAAGTTAATGTCAAAATGTGAAATGAGAGATTGCTCAGATATTCTCTGCAGATAGTTGGAAATTGTTTTGTTTTTTAGTCATCTTTAATGATTTTGTACTGATTTCACAAAAAAATGTGCTTTTTGTGTTTTTTGTGCACGTTTCATTGGGTTAGCTATACACTTTTTAACTTCACATCCTATGTAGGGCAATGGCCAATCACTTATAAATAAATTTAGCTGATGAAAGATAAACTATTTGGAGTTGGAGATGAGATGTAAATGAGAATGTGTCAGTGTGGTAATTGGTCTGAAGGGGCACCACTACGGCTTTCTTTCTATGAATTTCTTCAGGAAATTCCTGTGACTCATAAAAGTTTTTGTTCTGAAGTTCGAATATAAATTTTTATGCTCTTATAGAGATGTCTGTCACATCTGCGTGTCCCCATAAATCCAAATGTGGATATTTTCCATGTCAGTTTTTATATTTGCTTTTCTTGATTAACTACTATACTTAACTACTATATTTGTGTGTAACTGTGGAGAAAACAATAGTAGTTATAACAGACACTCTTTTTTTGTATTTACCAATCCACTGAATTACATCATGCTACTCTTTAAGAAGCATTACAAGAATGTGGGCTTCTTTACAGCTGCTGTCCACTGCTACTACTCTTTCTACTGTGACTGACGTGCAGCAGCAAAATCTCAAACTGGAACAACTATTTCCTGATATGAGACGTTGCCATTCTGTACTCATTATTTATTCTCTTCAATTTTGACATAGTCACATATTTATTTATTCCAAATATTTGTCAAACAGTGACAATGTTATTGCACGAAAATAAAATTACATCATCAGCATAAAAAGAGAACTCAATAATAAAAAGAAAATACTAATCTAATTTTTGTGAAACTGGCTATAAAGAAGTCTATGCATTTCCTCATTCACCTCACTTCTGTTCACTCCTGCACTGTTCACACTTGTCGTCTTTCTCATGCACTGTCATTTTGTTATTGCTGTCATTGCACCCTTGCCCACACCCCCGCCTTCTCTCTCTCTCTCTCTCTCTCTCTCTCTCTCTCTCTCTCTCTCTCTCTCTCTCTCTCTAGGGAGATAGTGATGTTGTTTGTTGTTATAAGCCTGAGTTGGGTCCCACCACTCTCACGAGAGCAGGCAGGAGAATGCAGAAGTCTGTTATAGCCAGCTGATAGCGACCGTGTGGGACGGCCCACTCATCACATCTGATGGGATCATAACAGTCCTGCCAGCTAACTTTTTTCTCCAGTAAGAAAAATTCTCAGTGTTTTGGTGGTGCAGCATGATAGAGGTGTGTTTAAATGGACCTCATTTTTGAAGACAGAGAATACCTGAGGGCCTTTTTTTACCTCAGTTCTCAAGCCATTTGGAAGATTGCTGTTTCTGATTTTGGAATACAAGAAAGAAAAGAAACTTCATCTGTGCAAGTTTGTGGAGAGCAGAGAGAAGAATGAGTGAGGAACTAGACCCAGATGAGCGCTGACAGCTGACACGACTCTCAATTCGTCTTAATTTTACTCGACCTCATGCTTTAACTGTCTGTAGGATGACATGATGCTTTTTAGGCGCTCCACAACCCTTCTGATCCTTCCTTTTCCACAAAAACAAATGGACAGGTCCTTGATGGTGGGATAAAGAGCTAACCTGCAAACAGAATTCACAGTTTAATACACTCTGACCTGCTGATTCTGCGCTGACCTGGAAGGGAATTGCTTCAAGCCGACACGTTTCAAATAATAAATACAGAAAAGAGGTTCAGCTCGTCTCACTCTTATCTGTCCGGTTTCCTTCCTGCTCTAAGCAGGTGCAGCTCATCACACTCTTGTGCTTTGCTGTTCTGCATCTTGGCGTTACCAAATGTTGTTCTTGGACCTGTTTTTCTTGAACTGTCCGGTCAACAGGACCTGTCATCTGTAACTTTTGACCAGAGAAAACAGTTTGGACAACTCTCTGTTCTGACTCATGGCAGCATGAGGGTTGGTAGCCCCACAGACATTCACTTCTTTTACCCCTCGCCTCACCAAGCTGCAAGTTTGATGCCCTTCTGAATTCTAACCCAGCTCTTCTTGAACCTGCCGGAAAAATGATGAATAAAGACAACCGCTTTTCAAGGAAGATGCACAGCAACTTCTCGACACGCAGGCACTCATGCATCGGGTACGTATCCATTTGAGTGCTGAGAGTTTGCTGATCGTAATGAAAGTAAAAAGGATAGTAATGCATGAAACTAGAGGGTTGAGGAAGTTTTGGTAAATGCATAAAATTGAATTGGTTGACTGAGAACTTTTTTTTAATCATTGTTTACAGTTGTGTCTCATTGTTTATGTTGGTTTTATATTTTTATTCTGTTGTTTGTTCAAAACAGTTTTGGCCCACATCATGAGAAAAACATGAAACATATGTGAGAATAAAATCTCACGTTGAGCATTTCTCCATGGAAACTAGTATATTCAACTTAAAGTGTTACCATTATTTTGTTTAGTGATACATACTAGCAACAAAAACTGTTCAACATGAATTTAGAGGCAGTCCTTTAGTCAAATGATTTATTCTAGCTGTGCTGAAGCCAGTTGGTGATGCTGTTGGTGTTGGCGCTGTGATTAGCGTTGCAAGCCTCGGGGTGGCATGGCGAATCGATGACTCTGTCCACTGATGGCCCTCCTTGGGTGTCCATGGACCTGAGCCAAGCAGAGGCATCCATTCCATACATGGCGTGGCCTCCATGTTGTTTGGGATTGTTTTGACATCAAGAGAACCTAAGAAACATTGGAAAATTGTCCTACTTGAAAAGCTAAGTTAATGGAATGATCGTGATAAACCCGATCTATTTCTCTTTGGATCCTGAAGCACTTGTCAGGGCAAATTTCCCTAGCTTTAAATTCTGCACATGTTGATAAAAATCAAACTTTGTTTTCACTGGACATTTCAGAGCTATAGAGGTCTTTTCTGTGCAGTGTGTGTGGCAAAGCTTTTCTGAGCTCTAGGCATGAAGCATGTGCCTCACTAGTGTTATCAGAACTCCTGTTTAGATCATATGAGGAGATCAAAGCAGGAGGTTTAAACCACAGCCAAACACACAAAGCAAACACGGCTAGCTTCATACTTCATGACCGGGTATAAAAATCGCGCTGAAATGAAGTACTCGATCTATTTAAGATACAAATCATATCTAGAAATAAAAGTTTTCTGTGCTCTTACGTAACACACTCAAAAACACACACTGTACGAAAAAACAGTCCCTTTCAGTCCCAATGTGTTCATCACAATAGAGATGACTCTTCTACTCGCTAGTACTAATGGTACCAGTGCACTATTCATCCAAACCCACTGAATGACACACACACACACACACACACACACACACACACACACACACACACACACACACACACACACACACACACACACACACACACACACACACACACACACACACACACACACACACACACACACACACACTCCTAGAAACCTTTTCCACAATGTTTTTTATGACCTCTCTCAGGCCGGATGGTACATTTAAACAAGAGTGTCGCTGCATTAAGCTGGATAAGGCTGGAAAGGCCTCAAGCAGTATCACGAGAAGATGGTCGGTGCTGCATCAGCCTGAACAGATGAAATTCATCTAAAGACGATAATGATGGGAAGACTTAGGTGAGAAGGGGGTGAAACAAATGCATCAACAGAACGACTGGGAAAATGAGATAATTCATGCAAAGTGGGTCAAGGCGCAGACGAGAGGGCGGAGAAGAAGCGATAGAGAGGATGTGGGTCGAGATAGGGCTGCTTTTAGTGCAAAGATACGACTGGAGGGAGAGGGTTGGACTGAAAGATGATTGGGGGGGGGGGTGTTAGGTTGTGAGAAAAAGTATTTCTGTGGTGGAGTAAGAAAGAAGATGGATGGAAAGTGATTGTGATTCAAGAATAATTAGGAAAACAAAAAGTACGTCAAGAGAGGCCGTCCAACCAAAGGGCAACAGTGTCAATATCAGAGGTCTTTAATTAGAATCCAGCCCCCCCCACGCATTCAGATCAGTCAATAGGGCCTGTGTGACTGTGGTGGACTGGCTGCTACGTGCGTCACTGCTGCACTCCATATTTTCAGCATGACTGATTTCCCCAATCACCTACAGAGTTTCATTGATTTCTGTGGCTGGCAGAGACGAAATGTGAAACTAGCAACTTTACTATACTTCCTACGAACGTGGAGAGGACACATGAGCTGCCCCGCCATCCAAAAGTTCAAAGAGACTGAAGACACAATAACATAGACTAATAAAGCAAAAACATTGTCATTTTATTTCAAAGTCATGTCCTAAAACAATCAGATGGGCTGTTACTTGAACACATGGTGTGTAGCGTCTGCCACAAGGGGTCTCAGTAATAACAAAACAAAGGACCAAGGCAGCAGAGGATTGTGGGAGTTGTGGTCTCCTTTTTTAAAAGCCACCACTGAATTTTGCATCACAGTTTTATGCTTTAGCGAATGTATTCCCAATTCTGCCAGAATTTATAATTATAGGCAACCAAAAATATGGGACATTACTTTACAGTATGTAAAGTTTTGGATTTCTTTGGGGCTTTTGGACTTTGCTACAAATCAAGATGCAAAGCAAAATACAAAACAAAACAGATTTTTTAAAAATTGAAGTATTTTTAGATATTTATTTTACAAATTCTACATTTTATGTATTTATGACAAGGAGAAAAAGAGCATTAAATTTTTGAAAAGTATTTGTTTTTTTGTTGTTTTTTAAACTCAGTTTATGTCAAATCTATAATTCATGTATTTGTTTTCATGGTTTATTTGATTGATTTCTTCATTTTAAGAAAAGAAATGGTATGTCACAGTGTCATAGTGACTCTTCACTGCAACCACTAGAGGGGGGAATCAGATCAATTATGCTTGGACACAGCCTGTCTGTACTAGACCAGACTATTAATGCCTATACAAGTTTGGTAGATTATGATTTCACGTTCTGCTCGCCTGAAAGACGATGCCACTCTTGTTCCGCTGTGTTTTAAGTTACATTGCAAAGACTTTGCATTGGTATTTACTTAACACATTATTCTGTTTTGTGTTGTTTTTTGTCATAAAATTCGCTCAAAGTGATTCATATATCTTAAACCATCACCACCATCTACCACTGTTCTCATTTATTCCTGATTATACCAAACTAAATAGACTGAATGTCATCCAGTAGCGTCAACAGTAAATGCTGAAGTTATTTCAAAATTTCAAAATTATTTTACTTACCGTAGTATATAATTTAATTTCGAGACAAGACCCACAACACAGATAATTAGGTACAGCAGATGAGACGATTGCAATCTTCTTGTCCCAGATCGATGATTAATTATCAAAAGTGTAGAACTAATTTTGGCAATGTCTTTCAGAAGTAACATTTGTAAATAAATCTTAAAGCTGATGTTGGTGTCTCCCAAGGACTCAGTGATGACAATATGATTGACATGAACTGAGGGACTAATTTTTATCTTTTTCAACTCCTGATAGTTAGTATAGTAGTTAGTATAGATAGTTAGATAGTATGAAGTTCTCTACAACGCTGCTGTTCTTCCTGCAGCTGCGTTTACTGATGTTTGCACTTAGATATACAACGACTATGCCAGAAGAACAACAGGCAAACATTTTGGCTGAGCACTTTGCATCTGGATTATTCGCAGACCATTTTGTGTGTGTGTGTGTGTGTGTGTGTGTGTGTGTGTGTGTGTGTGTGTGTGTGTGTGTGTGTGTGTGTGTGTGTGTGTGCGTGTGTGTATATACACACACACATATATAAAAATATATGTTTGAAGCAAGATCCTATGTACTGTAATTAAGTATGGCCATTTTGTGCATGTGAGACTGTGAATATGTGTATTCTGCTTGTGACTACTTTTGTCATCCATCCAATCCCTAAATCAGAGGAGCCCGGACCCCACAGTGGTGCTAGCAGATGGCAGCCTAATGAATCACAAAATGAGTCAGTGATAGCCTTTACTACAGGACCTGCTGCAACATGATGTCTGACGTTACAGAGATTTAGGTAAATATAGACTGCTAAGGGTCACAGGCTCACACCAGACACTAAGGCTTGTTATGTTGTAATGTAAATTACCTTAAGGAGGTGTGTTTCGTATTATGTTATCTGAAAGTTTGGTGGAGAATCCAGAGAAAAAATATAATTTTGGATTGTGTGGGTGAAATTGAACCTTTAAAAAATTGAAAATTTAGACAATTTCCTTGACCTGACTGTATTTTTAAACCACATTGGCTTCACCATGAGCAATAAAAGAGCTAAATGTATCTTAATTTGATAAACTCTTAATTTTGCAGTAACTTTAATCAAAACTACATCTGTCAAAGGCATTGCATTCTTCTTGTTTTCCTTCTTCTCCTTTATATTATTATTAATATTTTATATATATACTGTTATAATCCCCGAAGGGAAATTAAGAATACACACTCTAGTATGTTAGTCAGTCACACGCATTCATGTTAGTGTGTACAGGCCCCTGTAATACACACAACCACACACGGGGGCCTGCAAGCATGTAATGGGAGGTGGAGTGGTGGGCAGCCTCTTTGTGAAGCACCGAAATGAGCAGCTTGTGAGGGGACGGTGCCTTGCTCAAGGGCGCCTCGGCAGTGCTCCCGAGGTGAGCTGACACATCTCACCGTCAGCTCACACTCCGGGTGTTATTGGGCGGGAGCGGGACTTGAACCACCGATCTTGGAACATTGGACGGCCCGCCCCACCACTGGGCCACTGCTATTATTATTATTATTATTATTATTATTATTATTATTATTATTATTATTATTATTATTATTATTATTATTATTATTATTATTATTATTGTTATTATTATATAGACAAGAGTATTCAACGCTCACTAACCCACATGATCAGAGCTACTCTCCTCTTAGGCTCCTGAAATGGAAACAATTTGGTATACAAATATACAGTATATTGTATTTTTAAAAAGTCTTGTCTGTATTTGCATCTGTTTTTTGATGATTTGCTTTTTTTAACACAGTAGAAATTAACCTATGTCAGCTAACATGACAAACAATCCACAAGCTGTGTCTTCTGACTGGCCTCGACTCTGACACAGCGCTCCACGCTGACTCAAAAACAGCTCATTATCCAGGAATGCGCACCATGCCCCTCTGTCACCAGCTCATGATGTCATGAGGCCTCTTTGGAAATAACAGATTTATTAATTTTGCAACTAAGTTGTTAGCCAAGATGTATATATCACTATTTTTATTTTATTTTTTACAGATTAGAGCAGACCTAAATATTTCATGTCTGTGTTTCTTCAAACAGTCATTCTCTTCCATCACAATGATGGAGGCACAATGAACGCTGTTGCGTCCTGTGGTATGCTGACAACCAATCTGCATGCGAGTGTGTATGGTCCCTATAAAACAGCAGGCATATTACTCTCAAATCATGTTGCATAAATGCTTCATTCTTCCAACTGCACTTGCAAACATGTTTCTTGTCATGTCAATGTGTAAAAAGTCCATCTCCGTTTCCCATCAGAACACCAGGATTAAGGTCTCAGGTTTTACAAGTCCAAAGTCAGAACACATTAAAATCTGTACATATGAGCTTGCAACAAAAAAATTCTTCACATACTGCGACAGGAATCTATATAAACTGAGGGACTTCATTCCAAAATTCTCCAGTTTTCTATGTTTACAGTCGAGCCAAATCCTGAACGTCTGCTTTTGCTAAACCTGAATCTGTCGTTGTGGTTTTGTATCAGATGGGAGTCTGCAGCACATCAAGACCTTGAAAGGGATAAGCACTTACAGAAAAATGAAAGACGGATGGATAAAACCAGAACATAAATGACTACTGCAGATCAGTTCACTTTGTGGCTTTGATTGCTTCTTTTTTTCTGCATTGTGTGCATTTTACGTAAAGATTTGATTACATACTTTTCTCACAGTTGTGATAGAGCTGTAATAGCCTGTGGGACATGTCATGACCAAATGAATATAAAGAACACTAAGAAAATCCACAGGTACCAACTCATGTAGTGATGAACTTTAAATTCTGTAGACTTGAATTTGCATTTTTCAGTTCTTATATATTTCTAAAGAATACTTTAGAAATATACAAACCCCTCAGATCCCTCTGATTATTACCGTCCCATGAACGCTGATGGAGTCGATGTGATAATTTTTAGTATCCAAGGTTTCCATATGGACTTTCTCACGCTCGCAGCTCTTCCTGGTAACACTTTACTAACTTCCTGTCCTGTCGAATAATTTAAAGCTAGGCTTAATCTGTCATTTTGACAATCTCTGGCCCTCATCTTATTTTACTGACCTCTTTTCTAAATATTTCCTGTTTCAGTTTTCATATAAAGCCTACAGAAGGTCAACCAGCTAAAGTTTCATATTTACTTTTCACATTTCTGATCTTTAAAAACACACAGCCCCTGGATGGGGCTGACCTTGGGTACTCATATGTAAGCCTATGCATGCTTGAGTACATACTCTGTAGGGGTGAGTGTGTTTGTTTGTTTGTTTGTTCTTCATTCTCAGAAGGCTCTGTCCTAAGATGTACTTATTGTAATACCCTATCACACTCATCCTGTGTCGGACCTGTCACATACACACACACACACACACACACACACACACACAGACAAACAGACACACACACACACGCATTCCATCTGGAAAGGATAATAGCGCTGTGACCATAGGGAGAGTTGTGTTTATACTGGGACTCGCTGCTCACTGTGTGTATGTGTGTGAGAGATTAGGAAGGGGTTAAAATCACTGAAACGTTTGGGCAGAGCAGGAACCATGCTGGCCCTGATCCCGCCCCCTTTCTCAGCTCTGACCTCACTCTGAAACTTGTTCTTCCTTGTATGTTATGCACACACACTTACTCCCAGACGCACATGCTCAGTTGCATCTACACACATACACACACACACACACACACACACACACACACACACACACACACACACACACATACACACACACACATCATGCAAATCTTTGCACATTCTTTTGGATCCACGATGAGCAAACACACAGACAGCATAAGGGCTGCTGTGACAGATGGTAGCAGGACAGCAAGTTTGCCCAGAGAAGAGAGAGGTCTGCTTGTTCCATAAAGAAAGGTGGAGAAAGGTTGAGAGAGAGAGAGAGAGAGAGAGAGAGAGAGAGAGAGAGAGAGAGAGAGAGAGAGAGAGAGAGAGAGAGAGAGAGAGAGAGAGAGAGAGAGTAATTAGACAAGAAAAAAGAGGGGTGAGAGGGCAGTGCTTCTGCGCCACATTTAGACCTGGAGCAAAAGCAAGATGCACATGGGTGACTGGTTAATGGAGCTCTGCTTAGAGTAATGAGAAGTGTCTTCTGCAGCCTGCAAGGCAGACAGACAGTCAGACACCAGGGAGTGTGCAGAAGGATTTCACAGGAGGAACCCATCCCAAATTTATTCCTTCCACCTAAGAGGAAGCAGATTTTCCACCATCCAGCAGTGGAGCCACCAGCCCTAGAGATAAGTGTTCTCTTCTGCCCAAGGTAATGAGAACTCCCGGGAAGCAGGGGAGAGGTGGACATCCTGACAGAGCTAGAAAGACCAGGAAAGGAGGTGAGGTTCACAGGGATGAGAGCAGCCACAAAGTGAAGAGAAGCAAGAGAGGGAGAGCAGCGGAGCAGCCCAGAGGAGGAGGGTGAGGAATAAAGGGAGTAGACTACAGGAACATGAGTGTGTCCACAAACTGTGGGTTCTGTTACTCCATGGAGCGGAGTATCTGTGTGAGGAGTGGGAGCACATGGGGATCGGAGTTCGCCGTCAACAGGCCCATTGACATCATACAGAAATGCAGGTGGTAATGAAGAGCTATCTCATTTACTCTCACTTTGGTGTTTCTTTGTCAATGTCTCCTTTCATCACTGACGCACACACACACACACACACACACACACACACACACACACACACACACACACACACACACACACACACACACACACATAAACTCTCTCTCTCTCTCTCTTTCTCTGCATGTAAGGCATGATATGGATATATTGTGTAATATGTTTTGTATTAAGTTTATTAGTTAAGTTAAAAGAATGTTTCTGCTGGAAAACTATTTAAAACATTTCATTACCTTTGCTTACAGGTGCCTTTAATGAGAAACAACACCCGTTACTTACAACACTATTACCTGAAGCATAAAAGACCATATTTTAAGTTTAGCAGAAACAGTAACAGCCACAAGGAAATTATCTGATTATTTATTTTATTACTTATTTTATATTGGATTGTTTTTTCTTCATGAAGTTTTAAATTTGTATATTTATTCTGCCCGGAACTGTTACAACTGAAAAGCAAATGCTATTAGTGGTTAAATACAATTAACCGTAGTTTTACTATATTACAGTGTGTGTGTGTGTGTGTGTGTGTGTGTGTGTGTGTGTGTGTGTGTGTGTGTGTGTGTGTGTGTGTGTGTGTGTGTGTGTGTGTGTTTTATAATTTCACCCATATTTCTGAACAGCAACAATTTCCTGCATCGCTGTGACATTTAAAAAGGGACTTTCACAGATACTGAAGACAAACAGGTGTGTTTGCGATGGCCTACTGTACACACATCCTGCTCATTAATACTTTACACACCGTCTGTAAAGGATGGTTCAAAAATTTTATACAAAAAGTTCCCAAATTTACGATGTTAGAAGAAACAATCTAGAACGTCTGTGAGCAGTGGCAGTTTTTAAGAAATTTAATTCTAATGCCTATTCATGACTTGTGTTGGTAAAATGCAAAGATGAACCTACTTTCCGCGGTGAAGTAGGGGAATTCCAGACTATCGCTATATCAGCACACAGCTCAGGTTACCGTCATTCAAAAATTTTGTGTCGATTTTAATTTCATTAGCAAGAAAACAGATGTTTAAGAAAATGTATTCACTCTCCTAATGAGGAAGTCACAGGTATGGAGGTAGATGTCGTGGACCTTTATTCTAATTAAATATTCAGGCTGTAATGGTGCACTGGAGATGGTTATTAGCCTTGTCAGTTGCTGTTTTGTGAATTTAATACTATTACATATTTAAGAAATTCACAAATTTGTAAAAAAAAGAAAAAGAACCAGACGGTGAAGCTTATTCTTATCATTTGCAAACCCTAATTTCCTAATGTTTGCACTTGAACACACTGGACATAGCACTTTTTGAATCAAATATACTTAGGGTGGTTTTAGAAAAACATGATGAGCCTTTAGGCGCAGGAATGACGCAACTCTGGAGTGTCTCAGACGCCTTTGATTTGAAACCCAATTATCCCAGTTTAGACCTGGAGACAGCCGGATCACACTGGCTCTTTCTCCTTAAATGGAAATGGGACATTGTGATGCATGTTTTTATGTGTCTGTGACAATACAAAAGAAGGTAGTGAATATTTCTGTTCTTGGTATGCGTCATACTACTTGACAACTTATTCCTCCCAGTCACTGGTTCAGCTGTCGTGATGCCTGCTTTTCCTAAATTAGGACAGATGAGAGGATTCCCTCTGAAGACGCTGTACAGCAGCAGCTCTGTCGGGATCTGCATCCATTTATCAATGGATTCCAATGTTATGAACCTAAAACTGGTTTAAAGCAATGAAAGCAGTCTGTAAGACGCATTTAATTTGAAAATATTTGCCGTCTTAGAACAAGATGGGCTCACCATTTTGGTCCACTCTGAAATATCTCCATAAGTGGTAAACAGTCATTGTATTTCATACTCATATTCATTATCGCAGGGCAGCACAGTGGCACAGTGGGTAGAGCTGTCGTCTCACTGCTAGAAGGTTCCGGGTTCGAATCACTTCTGTGTGGACTTGGTATGCTCTCCTCGTGTTTGTTTGGGTTTTCTTGGGGTTCTCCAGCTTCCTCCCACCTCCAAAATCACGCAATTTACCTGAAATGATTGCTCCGAATTACCCATAGATGTGATTGTGAGGGTGTGCGTGAGTGGTTTAGTCTTCTGTATGGCTCCGCTGTGCATTGGTGCCATGCTTGGAGTGTCCCCCACCTCTTGCCTGCTGAGATTGGCTCCAGAAACCCTGGGACCTGCATACGAAATAGATCAGGAAATGAATGAATGAATTAAATAAATTAAGGAGAAAATTATATCTATTTTCTGGGTTATAACCAAATAAGACAATTCCTGATGGGTATTGTTTGATTAGTGCTTAATATGCTGCCGTACTAAATTAATAGTAAATATCATTTTTAGCTCCAGTCTCCTTAGTTTCGCATCCTGTTTCTTTTTTTTTGGTATCAGACTGAAAATTAAACACCAGTTAATTACTTCCATTAGCTCGAGCCACATTACTTCACTCCTCCACTCTCCCAACAATGTCTCCACAAGCTTGTGATCTAATGTCTCTCAACACCGTCTGCTAAGGGCCAAGTATAAAATGTGGTCACGAAAAAGATCATTTTACAGTTGTGACAGCTAAGGATGAGGTGGGGGGTGGGGTGGGTGCTAAAAGATGATTTCTAAATGAACCACTGACAGCAAATGTAAGAGCAAGCTTTGTTGGGTGTTTTCAGGGTGTGATTTATGCATAGCGTAATTTAATATGAATCAAAAGTCTCACAAAGATGACAGTTTTGGCAGATTGCATGTGGGTGAGGTAACTGAGGTCGAGCTTTAAACAGTATTTCTTAGAAACCTAATAGTCTTTCCTGTCAGTAAAGTCTGGGATGACAAGAAGGAAAAGATAAATATTCTTCTAGAGTGATTTATCGAACTCTCAGACTGTGAATGTTGGACACTCGTGTACGATTTAGTGGCCAAACTGTGTTGAGCAGATTTGTCTTTTCTTCCCGTCACAGATAATTTTATGTACATAAAGTCTTACAGACAACACACACACACACACACACACACACACACACACACACACACACACACACACACACACACACACACACACACACACACACACACGAAGTCAATTATCATCGAAGTTTGCCAGGTCGTTGATGCCTGGTGAATTACTCTTTCAGTCACTCCACATGAATCTTCTGATTCGCAGAAATGATTAAATCATTGCTGCCCTCCTCCGTGCTAGTGAAGAGGGTGACGCCAAAGTGAATTTAGTGAAAAATGAGTCTAATTGTTTTCCAAAGCATTTATAAAATCATTAGAGGCTTCTAAAGGGGAAAATCTTTATTTCTCACAAGCTGCTCATGTGAACGTGACATTTGGCTGGGGTGGTGCGTGTGTGTGTGTGTGTCTAACTTTTCACCCAACAGAGTTGACTCATAGTGTCCGTTAGTAAACCTTTCAGACACAAGTGCAAGATGTGTGAAAACATGTGTTTGTCTGGATTTTTATGATCTGTGCAAAAATCTAGCCTGTGATTTCAGAAGTTTTTGGCGTCTCAGGACAGTATTCCTGTTTAAGCTTGAAGTAACACACGTCGTTGGAATCCTGCATCTGTTTACATAAATACATCATGTGTGCTTTACTGGCTTTGATGATAAGAGGAACACATTCTTTTTCACATATTTAATGCAAGAAATGCAGTGATTCTTAATTTTTTTTAACAACATGCACCTCTGCCGATATTACTAAGTAAATTATCAGAATTCTAGCAGCAACTTTCACATTGGACCCACAGTATAGTATAAACTATAAATAAACTTTAACGTTAAACGACAGGGTTACTGTGACCTCATGGAATTAAGATCATGATTAGGAGAGATTTTATTGTTCCTGGCTAAAACTAAAGTCTTAAAATGATTGACAGGTCAAACTCCACTCACTGCGAAGGCAATCTGTATCATCGTAATGTATGAGTTTGACAAACTGTTAGTCTGTTGGGATTTTTAATTGTCATGTTTGTTGTCCATCCAATCAATTTGTAATTTGAAAGGCCTTTTGGACTCTCTTGGGCTGATTCAAGCAGTTAACAGGCCAATGCATCAACGCTTTGCACCTCGTAATTTGTCACAGGTTCTCTGTCTCCCTTAGAGAAGCACTAACACCCCTATTTCAGATCATCACCCTGTTGTTTCGACTTCCCACACTTGCTTGTAGGCCTTGTAGATCCCACATCCTCACCTCTTGGATGGCTAGAGAGTGTAACTGCTGCCTTCAGGGACCCCGGGTTTTATTTTGACAATGATTTGGTTTATGTGTGTTGATCAGGCAGGTCTCCTCTTGCTCTGCAATCCTGGACTTTGTTGACCCCTTTTTGGCAGAAAACCCCCAAATCTAAAGCAGATCCCTTTTTAAATGACACTAGCCGCACTCTCAGGCAACGCACAGCAATCAGGGTGGTTCCGAGTTCGCGTCCCGCTCTGTGTGGAGTTTGTTCTCCCCGTGTCTGCGTGGGTTCTCTCTGGTATTTACTGTACTTGTATGTCAATGTAATCACAGGTCTTTTGTACCAAAGAAATGAGATAATCGGAGGGTAATCTGGAAAAACTGGAGCTACTTGACGTTCAAGTGTGACTCCAAGAAGAGTCACACAAGCCTTTTGTGATTTAATGAGGGAGTTGACTGCATAGGTAACTGCATAGCCAATAATATGCAGTGACAGGGAAGGAGAGAGGTTTTATCTCTCTCTGTATGAAAATTATGGTAAATTTTCCAGAGTTTACAACATTATGCCACGCAGTAATTAACACATAAAAAATGTCGTTGTGAATATGAAATAGCTGCAAAGCTGCCGCTGGGGGGAAATCTGAGGTCTCATTAAAGAAAATTCTAAACCTAGTTTGTTCTCCAGATCATCCTTTATAGACACAGTCCATGTTATAACGCTTCATTACAACCAGGGAAAATTCTTATTTCATTTTCTTTGACTTTTTTTGACAAATAGAAGAAAAGACACGACACACAAAAATCTGAAGCATAAAATACACAAGATCCGCACTTTTCCGGAAAGCATTTGAACAAAAATCCAGTGGTACCGCTCTGGTGTAAAAACTTCCTCCTCTGGTTGTGTGACGGCAAAGGTTTCAGAGTGATGACCTGGTTTACAGGCCTATCTGTCTGTCTGTCTGACTTTGGTTCTGCCCTGCAGCACTTGTATTTTAATGCTACCCAGATGGGATTGACATTGCTGTGACAGGCGGTGACGCAGGTGGGGTGTAGAGTATCAAGGCCGCTGTCAGGTTACCATCAGTCAGACTTCTTACCAAGCAGTAAGAAACGCCGTAACAACCCCCGCCCCCCTGTTCTTGCACTGTTTTTGTGTGTGTGTGTGTGTGTGTGTGTGTGTGTTAATTTAGGTGTCTAACTTAAAGGCATTGTGACTTTCAGTGCAATTGTTATTTTTATGATTTCAAGTACAGATAGTCCTCAACTTACAAACATTCAGAGATACGAACAAATGGCTGCCGCCATTTATCCGACTATTGTCCTGCAGTTCCGCTTCCTGCCACAACCCCCGTCGAGCACCACTGCTGCGTTCATCCCTCTCCAACACTCAGTTCCCCCTCTTGTTGTTTGCTGTTGTCTCTGTGAGCGGCTTAGAGCGTCAGGCCTCGTACCTTTGATACTTTACTGTTTATCATGAATGATAAATAAACCAAAGACTAGTGAAGACAGTGATAGTAGTGACCATCTCTCTGATGACAACTCTGCCTCTCATCAAAGGGACTGTAGACATCTACTGTATTCATGGTGAGGTGAAGGGCAGTCGGGTAGCAGCACCCCAAGGGCAGCCCTTTTGGGTTTGGTGCCCAGCTAAAGGGCACTTCATCGGTGCTCAGGGGGTGAACTGACAACTCTCCAGCTATCAGTTGACACTCCACACTTTGGTCCATGTAGGACTTGTAGAGACTTGAACCAGTCACCCTACAGACTCACAGCCAAGTCCTTGGGGACTGAGCTACTGCCACCCTAAATTTCTAGAAATTTCTGTGTCTGCTTGATTCCTTTCACAGTCCTAAATACAAGCTATACAAAACAAGTGATGAGTGTGTATCGATGAGAATGGTTGTTTACCTTTATGAACTTGGGCCTGGCCACCTGTCCGTGGTGTACCCTACCTCAAATCAAAAATGAATCACCCCCCCGAAATCTGACTTAATTTTTAAAAAGACTTGAATCAGCCAATCAATTGTTTGTTGGTTTTAGCAGTTAATTATCAAAACTGTTGCCAACAAATTCTTTGGAAATTACTGAATATGTCAGTGAAACGCCTGTTTCAGTTCTACTGAATAGTCCCGTTGTCTTGAGCATCCTTCAATCCCAACAGCGGCCAGTAGAGGGAGCCTGTCCTCAAAGTGAATGCAGAGATTTATCACTGCTCTCCAGACAGCTCCTACTGCGTATCAGCCATCACTCACCAGCAAGTTTATCTGCTATATTATTAAATAACACCATCCTACTCAACAGCATCTTTAAAAAGAAATCATTCTCTGTTGTGTTATTTATATTTCTATTTATCATTGTGGTGCAAAGTGTGAAAGGGAGAGTGGAAAAGAAGGAGGGGGTGTCGGTAACAGAGAGAAGAGGTGGGTGGGTGTAACTGGTTGGCATGTGGAAGACATAAACAAGATAAGACAATAGAGTTGTATTAGAGGACCTGTTGTTCATACAATGATGGTGCTTCTGTGGAAGCTTGCTGTCTGCTAAGCCTGAATGTTGACCTATGACCTTTTATAAACACAAAAAGAATTGGTAAACATTTTGCTTAAAGGCAATGCATAAAGGAGTAGATCACATTTCCTCTGCCAACATGGCCTGAACTGTAAAGGAATGTACACATAAAATATGCCATATTTCTTCGTAGATGCTCAACAGTAGAGTATCAAATACATTCTGATAAAAAATATTTTATGACAAAATGCTCTTTGTGTTATTTAGCTGCCATTATAACCTGCATGTTGATCCTATTGCTTGTCTTAGTATAATCAAAGTAAAAAAAAAAAAAAAAGACTTATAAATGTGATCAGTTCATCAAGTTTGTGTTAAAAAAAACACAAACTTGATGCAATAGTTTTATTCAGTGTGTCTTTTGGCTCCACACTGACTGTTACCTTGGCAACAACCTCCTGGCACTCATGCCACTATGAGAATAGAAGGCATTCATTCTTAATTCCTTAAAACCTCTGGTTAAGTTTTGTTATTTGTGAATAACAAAGTAGGATATGCATATGTTTAGTGTGTGTAAACATGTTTCATTATTTTTTTTAATCATTGTCAGTTTTAAGTGCATCGTCCAGTCATGAATCTGCCGGGACTCTGGAGAACGAGAGAAAACTGGAAGTGAAACGGCAGTGAGGGAAAGATGTGGGCGATAGCTTGATCTGTGATCTAATTTTAGCTCGTCATGGGCTTGAAATAGAAACCTCCATAAATATTCATGAATTAGGGGAAGAATCTGTTGCTGAGGGAGAAATGAGGCAGAAGGGGGAACTCGGTATTCTACCTGAAAGACTATTTTTAGCTGCTTCCCCGCCTCTTTCAGTCTACTCCCCATGCATGAGGAGGATAAATTTAGCAATACGGAGCCATAAGCCTGATGCATAAAACAAAAATAGAAATGAATTTATGATCAGGGAACAGATGAAATCAGCTTGGGGTGCATCATCATCACCATCATCACCATCGGGGATGAACAACACGGGGGGAAAGTGAGAGATAAAGATGGGGTGGATTTCCAGGCTGCGTGTGTAGCTGCAGTAAGAAGATGTGTGTGAAATGAAAACACACATGACAGACGTGTAAGATGGCATCATTTACACACACAAAACAGTTTTGATTCATATTCTGTTAAAATGATGACTAATCACTAAACACACTTTGTCAGATACTCATCATCTGCACCGATCACACAATAAACATTCATACAGTGAATGTATCTCAGGACAGGCTGAGCTCTCTTCTCCTTTGAAATC
Source organism: Antennarius striatus (assembly GCF_040054535.1). Taxonomy (NCBI): domain Eukaryota; kingdom Metazoa; phylum Chordata; class Actinopteri; order Lophiiformes; family Antennariidae; genus Antennarius; species Antennarius striatus. Next base: position 15,858,854 of record NC_090793.1, read on the forward strand.
ATATTTGCCCTCCATCTTTTTCTTTGCTCTATTTCCCCCTCTCAACCCCCTCACCCTGCTATCCTCCCTCCTTTCTTCCAGTTACACACTTCACTTACACATAGTGCAGTCATTGTGTCTGAATCTGTCACATGTATGGAAGGATGGGGCTTCTCTATGGATGCTGTTACGTAACAGCAACGCACCAATATCTCGTCCTCACAAAGCATCCTGGGAGGGGAGCCGTCGGGGGGGAGGAGCGCCGGAGGAAGGAGTAGAATGAAGACTGAATAGGATATCTGCATGTCGCAGTTGGTGCATACCTACTAACATTATCAGATTAGTATTAATGTAGCTAAAGATGTGATTAAGTATTATTAGCCATGTTAGGGGTATGACTCTGAATATCATATATGATATGATAAATCATTTTGGTCCAGATTGAAATAATCTCACACCTATTCAATTTGTGCAGATATTTATGCTCCCCGGATGATCAATCGTAATGAATGTTGTGATTTTTTTTATATTCATGAAGTTGAATTTTCATTGTTATCCAGCCTAGTATCAGCTGTCTTTAATGTTCAGTTTACAAATGCAAAACATTCTAAAGCACTAAACAAAGAGAGCATCATGACAAACAAGATACTAACGATGAGCGTGTTAGTATTGTCAATATAAATGTTTAGCAATCTTAAAGTTATCATTGCGCTCTTGTCTCACATAGCCACTAGCCCGACTGTACAAATGGTATTTACTCCATTTAAAATGGAGTATATCTGATAAATGTTGTGATTCTTTATTTCCTTCAACAGTAATAATCAATCAGTAATAATCTATTGACATGTTAAAGGTTTGCCAGTTTCAGGTTGTGGAATGGTAAATGCTGCCTCAGAGGTGTAGAATAGGAGGAAACCCATCCACTGAAGTAATGCCATTAATCACAGCTGTTATAATCTTGGCTTTTAATTTGCTAATTCTCACATTTAAATAGTGTTAGCATGTGTGTGTGATGAGCAGACATCTCCAGCCAGCAGTCGTGCATCCACGAATGCCCAAATTCTGAGGAGATAGTTTTTAATTTTGGTTTCAGACGGTGATGTCTGAACATCGCCTCACCTGCTATAATTGTCTGAAAATGATTTAACTGTCACTCAGAATCCTTCACGTTGTGCTGGTGATCATTTATGAAAACACGCAGTTCTACTCCAGAGTTCCTCCGGCTGTTTATAGAAAGGGACATCCTGTCAGATTCACATGTCAGCAGAGGGATTGTGGGTAAAAAAAAAAAGATGTAGATCAAGGCAGAAAAATGCCTGGACTGTGAAAAAACATCTCGTTGTGTTTTTCGTCAGCGTTTGATCAGGAGGAACTCCTCCTCACCTGACTGCTGCGCTATTTTTAGACTCACACTCACATGACCTCCACGTCAGCATGCTGATTCTAATTTTACACTCACTACTCACTCACAGTCTGTCGCTACTCGTGGTTCGTGTCTCCTGATCTCACCTATGTGACACCAATGTGTCCCACATGCCTCACGCATTTAATGAAGTGCACACTATTTATTCAGGCGTGCAAACAGGATTCTAATCATTAAATCGAAGGGGATGTAGAAGCTTTTGCTGTTGCCTCTGCTTTCTTTCTAATTTTAAAATGTTCCTTGGTGTAATGTTCACTCCACTTTTATGGCAGATCGTCAAAATCATCACCACCATCAGAATTAGAAGCCATTCACAGTCTGACTATCAGCACTCCTTTATCGTGAAAGAGTTGTGCTGATTTTAGTCCACACCAGGGGACTTATCAGCTCCATTCCCACACTTTATGTTTTCATATTTTTGTCACCTTCCTAAATTTATCATTTTCTGCTCCAATTTTGGTCTTTTCTGTTTCACAATGATCCTGCTTCCTTCTAAAGTTACACCATTTCCTGATCGAGATGGAAATGGCTGAATGTTGTCACCAGAAATTACATTTGGAGTGCATTGTGTTGTATATTCTTTTATTCCCTGCCATTGTTAATGAAGCTGCACCAGCCTCTCAACTGGAGACTGAAAATTCTACTTTGCTTTATTTTTGGCTCAGCCCTCACTGACCCAGTTTTGTCACACTAGCAGATTCATGTAGTCTGATCCACTCACCCAAACTACTCCAGTCCAGAGGTATGTCAGCTCAGACTGTAACAGTTATTCTTTATATATATTAGGTTAGGGTTATTCCTAGTTGATTCTATGAATTATGACAATAAGTTGGTCTTGTCTGGTCAAACAGGACGAGAAGAATCTTGTGTGAGACGTGTTCAAAGTAGGAGGGAGACTGATCAACACTTCAGTAAAAAACTGATGTTTTCTCCATGATTTAAAAGAGTTGGTTGCCTGGTTGGATGGTTGCTCCTTTCATTCCCTCCAGCTGTAATAAATCTGCATCTTTTTTTTCCCATAAAATGTGTTTTCCATCTATACGGCCTTCATAAATCTTCTATCGTTTTTTGTTTGTCTTTTCCTTTTCAGTTTCGATGTGGAGAATGGATTGTCTGTGGGACGCAGCCACCTGGACCCCCAGACCAACCCTGGCTCTGGTCTGGTCCTACAGGCCAGTTTTCCTCACAGCCAGCGACGGGAATCCTTCCTCTACCGTTCTGATTCTGACTTTGACCTTTCGCCCAAAGGTCCTACCAGAAACACATCTACTGTCAGTGACCTGTAAGTTCACTCCACCTCTTTCTGTTGTTGTGGCTCGATGTTGCATTGAGTTGTTGGACTCATGTCGCATCGGAATCCTCAGAATCATCTAGCTTTCACTAAATTGTGTCTAATAGGGTATGCATTATGAGTATACTGTATGTTATTTATACCTATAGCGATGTGTATTTTAATACATACATATAAAAACATACTTTCTTCAAAAAAAAGTCCTAATAATGGTAAAATTACAGAACTGAACTATGACTATGATTCTTTCATGAAATAAAAACTTGACATCTCATTGTACAAAATTAAATCTGGGCAGATTGTCTTTCATTTCAACATATGCAGTGAATGCAAACATGACTTATCCCAACAACTTTGATCCGAATGCTGAGTTTGTTTTCTGTTAGATTTTAACAAGAAAAACATGTCTGCCTGTGGGTTTCTCTTCTGCTATGTCTTCTTTCATCTGAGCCATTCCCACATGGGAAGATGAATATCGTGCACAGGTTTAAGGGTTGCTCCCTGAAGCTGCAGAAAACAGTTTTCCTCTCAACTTTACAAATTTGAAGTTCCTCTTTCATGTAATTTTCTTGGAATCCCTGGAGAGTTCTGTGAAGTCGAAAGACTGTACTGGATTTCTTGTGGCTTTTTACTCAACGCACCAACAAAACAAAAATACTGCTTGGACCAATGAGAATGATCTACCTTTCATTTATTGTTGCAGCCTTTCAGTTGCACTGTTGTTAATAGTGCAGTCATAGAAGGCACAAGAGGATGATGTACAATGCATGTGTCTAAAAATTACAAAGTTAGAAAAAATCCTAATATTAGCACAAGTAGCTCTCTTTATTGCAAATGCTTGCATGTCAAATCTGCCTCCCCAGAAACAGCATTTTTTTTTTTTGTCTGCTGTTCCTTTTTGTTTTTACTTTTTCTTTGCCAACCCGATGGTTAAAACACTTCCCCTGATAGTTCTTTATGTCTGCAATCGTTTAATCTATAAAGTTAGCCGGCACCGTTGTCCTCATCGACTCTTGCCTATCTGTTTTTGAAGGGAGGAAAGCTTGAAGCACTGGGAAGTCAACTGGTTGTCATCTCGGTGAGGAGAACACGATAAAATTAAAATTAGACAAAGACTCTCTCTCTCCTCAAAGTCATCTCCTGCATCCAATCCAGTCGGCTTTGCAATCATTTTCCCACCTCCCTCCTCACCAATGAGATTAAACACTGTGTTTAACATCCATTAGATCCCTGAAAACACCCAGTTCCGTTCCTTTTGTTTTGTATGTGATGCTTGATCAACGACAACCATGTGTAATAACACAATGTGTAGCCTTGACCAATTCATACTTATTTGTATCACCCATCCTTCCACCTAACCCCATCTGTTTGCTCACCAGTCTATTATTTGGTTGGTTAATAAAAGGTTATTTCCTGTTTTCACTGAATGCAGTTAAATCAATATGATTCAGTTTATTGTCAGACTATAGTCAGTGTTTCAATCCGTGTGTCATGATTTGTGTGTGTGTGTTACTCTGCATTGCAGACATACAGAAGACATGATCGTCACACCATTTGCGCAGGTGAGTCGGTTGAAACCTCTCTATCCAACTTTTGGCAGAAATATTCCTTCTTTTGAAAAGTCATAAGACGGTCAAGTGAAAACTGCTCATTTTCTAGCCAACGACAGAAGGTCTTGAATACACAGACAAAACGTTGACGGTTTCACAATGGGCTTTACTGCTTTGCTGGAACGGCCCCTCATGCATTTGGCCCTGCGATAGTATTAGACGGCCCACCCTGGCATTGCCAGCTCTTGTGAGGGATGTGCGTCACACTCGTGCTCGGTTTACACTGGGAGAGAAGTAGTGAATCCAACACCACTTCATCATGCTGTTTAAATTTGCATACCATTGCTGATAAGGCCACTGCTGCATGGGTCAGGTCTGGACACCTGATCAAAACCTCTGTGTAGCTCCTCAGCTGGGAGAATGTCAGCCTCAGTATCTGCCTTCAAAGGCTTGTCATCCGTTCCAATTAAAGGGAAATCAATTATTTTTATCGTACAGAGAGGGTAATGCTGCTGGATCTGGTGTAGATACAACATTTACCTTTCACAGATATAGTCATTTAATCTGCATTATCGCAGATTCTTACTGTTGGCGCTAACACATCTCTACCCCTCCTCGCTACAGCTCCGCGTCCCAACACTGTGTTCCAGATCAGGGTCCAAGCATTGCTAAACAGAAATGAAACAAAATTCTGTCTTCCTCATCTTAAATATTTTCAGAAATGGCATTCTGTTGAGCAACCAGCGCTGTTTTCTGTGTCACTCACCAGTCAAAGGGTTCACAGGTCTTTCTGTTTGATTGAAGCTCTCTGTTTTTGTGTAAGAAGACCATTTTACCATCTACAGACTACCTGCTGCTCTGCAATTCCCATTAAAGAATTACTTGATGTAGATAAGCTGAAATAAGCAGGAGTGTGTTGCAGATGGCATGTACAGTAATTTGTCACATGATCTCAGACATTTAGTCTCTTGTTGTTACCTTTAGGTTCTTGCCAGCCTTAGAACAGTCCGAGGTAACTTTGCCATCATAACCGGACAGCAGGATCGTACAGCCAGCAAGTAGGTGTTTTAATGAATACTATAATGATGCTATCATCACAGTTGACAGATGTGTTCACGCTGCCGTTACAGCCTGACTTTAACTGGCTGACTCTGGATTCTCTCCGTCCTCAGGACACGATCCTCAGGAAGCAACCCCCCATCCATGTGCAAGACCAGCCTGGCAGGTCAGTACTGATAACAGAATGGACTGTTTACTAGCCAGTATCACAAAATCAACACTGACCCCAGACAGAAAACAACAAGAGATGGTGAGGAGATCCATAAAGTTAAATTTAGCTCTGTGTAAGAATGTCATTGACAAATATATGAAACACAAGCGATAGTGCTGTTAACTGAAGTACAAGTTTTGTTACTTAAGAAAAATACAAGAATATCCGTTTTGAATCTTGCATTGAAAGAGTCATTTAAGTGAACGTCCTTTAAGTTTATAAGACAGTGGTGAGGCCAGCCATGACGGATGGATTAGACACAAATTAATTGTAGTAAAGGACCAAGTTGTATAAAATAGAAAATGTACAAATATAATACATACCTCAAATTTCTAAAATTAATTCAAGAGCAGTTTACAGCCTGTCTGAGTTCCCATTTCATTTGAACAGTTTGAAAACAGCTTACACTTATCTTTGTGTCATGATGTGTTTCTGTGCTACAGAGGAGCCTCACCAGCAGCTGGCCATCGAGACCCTCGATGAACTGGACTGGTGTCTGGAACAACTAGAGACACTGAAAACCCGTCACTCTGTCAGCGAGATGGCCTCCAACAAGGTACTCTAAATGTAAAACACAGGCACAGTGCCACACACACACACACACACACACACACACACACACACACACACACACACACACACACACACACACACACACACACACACACACACACACACACACACACACCTGTCAGAGGATGAAACACATTGCCTCACCGTCAGGTGAACATGTAATGCAGTGAGATACAGCGTGACGTTGCAGTACTTTTGCTCTCAGATGGACCTTGATTCAACTCCCTGAGGGATTCTGTTAGTCATGCAGCTTTTTTTTGCAGTTAGTCCGATTCCAGTAAACTCCATCAGCACCTTACAGTAAGTAACCATGCATTCAACCAGGATAAACCCGAAAACTAATTAAATATGTTTCCATTTATAGACATAGAATGCAGCATGTACAGGTGTAGATATAGGAAATGCTTTGGTTTCATTGTTGCATTGAAAATGTTGAAAACATAATTCCTATTGAAATAGACACATTAGAAATCCCACCTGAAAACCCATTCATTGTTAGGTTGAAACGTACTTTTAAGAAGAAAAAAAAAACATTTCGCAATTGCTTAAGTCTCAAGCCTCATTATGATTTTAATGGCAAATCTACATAATTATAAATGAGCCCAAAAATTGGATCTGGAATATCCTTAGGATCCAGATTATAATCTGTTTGATTGCTGTGTGATGTGTGGTATTGTACTGTATTCTTTTGTGTGTGTGTGTGTGTGTGTGTGCGTGCGTGCGTGCATGTGTGTGTGTGTGTGTTGTATTATAGATGCCAATGTCATTGTGTATTGTGGGCAGTCTCCATGAAGCAAAAATCATGTCATTTATAAAAATTTGTAACCAAACGATAATCCAAATCACCGCCAAAACTCAAAACATTTTCATGAATCCATTCATAAATTTTTGGAATCTTCTTTAAACAGAAAGCATTTTGTAATTTTGTGCTGTGCATTTCTAAAATAATCAATTGTGTTTGCCGCACTTCAACTTTTCTCAGCCTTCACTGATTCTACACAATAAAGGTCCCTAAAGCAAAGAATCCTTAATGAAACTATGAAAAGAGTCTCCCATCCATCACCGGTGGGAGAAGGCCTTACTCCATGAATGAGTGGGATGGATTCATGCATGCAGAGACCAGATCCACAGACACACCCTTCCCCCCACTCGTGCAGAAAAATGTGAATGAAAGTGTGTGCTGAAGATGAAATAGCATCCCCCCCCCTTCCATGCATCCTTCCAACATACATCCCAGACTGGAGCGCTGTGATCATGTGATTCCGCCCACACATCATGCACATGCTCTCCATGAGATTGCACACACACATGTCACACGTGTACAGACTTCTTCCAGTCACATACATGTAGATCGCCTGCGTGGATGCATAAACCCACTCTACACGCCACAGCCTCACGTGGTGTCAGCAACCACCACCGCTGCAGATCAGATGAGCCGCTTCAACCGCTGGGAAGAGTTATCCACCTTGGAATGGATAGAGAACATTGTTTCTACATCCCTGGCAGATGAAATTCTCATTACACCCTACTGAAAGTGTTTTTCTAAGCTGTTGATAGATTTTTTTGCTAGATATAAAAACAAATATGTTGTGACTTCCTGATATTAATCATCATTCTACCACATATGTGGTTCAGAAGAAAAAAAAACAGCTTAAAATGTGATCTGCTGGAGCACTTATTGTGGATAAATATAATTTTTTCACTATTATACGGCAGTACAATGCGGTTGTATTTCTTTGTAAAATATTCAGCAGTCTGTTTCTAATTATATCGTAATAATGGGCAGTTGCCACATTTTGTGGTACATGGTGTACTGTTTTTATTTTTAGTGAATGAACCCTCACTCCCACCCCACTCCCTCGTCCATTCAAAGCTTTTCCTTCATATCTTCTTCAAACTTTGTGCACATGGTGTCTCACGACCTCCCCCTCTGACACAGACAGACCTGCCTACTTTCTACATTTCCCACCCAATGACGGCCCTCCGACTCTCCAGAACACTGCTGCAGCAGGAACCTCATTGGTTGCTATTCTTGGGCATTTTTGGAAGGAGGTGGGGATTAGAGTACCTCATTCTCCCTCTGTTTACACACATAGAGGAGCAGCCAGCAACTAAGTGAATGAAGAAGAGTCAGGGAGAGCGATGGAGTGTGGATTCTCAGTCTTGCATCCTTGCATCCCCACAACATTCCCACAGCTGTGCCTCCACTTTCCTGTTCTTCAGTGAATGTCTGAACGGATTTTTTTTTTGTCTTTCTGTTCATCTTTTGCTGATAAGATCTTTCACACTAACCAGTGGACTGACTGCTTACAGTAGATTCTGCTCAGACAATCCGTATACGAGCACACAGTGTCCCTGCTGTCTCTGCTTTCCTGTGGCATCGGAGGACGAGGAAGATGTCCTGCTTTCTCACACATTTTTAGTTTTGCTTCCATGCTCAAATTTGTGCTGAAATGCCAGAAGTGAGCTATTTCCTCTCTGTGTCGTGGATGGTCATTCAGGTAAGGAGATGCTCTGGAGGGGAAGGGGAGACACCGTTCAGAGCTCACATGTTGCTCATTTTGGGAATGAGTGTGAAGAAGTGGAACCTGGATTCTGAGATGAGACACAGACTTTTCTCTGAGAAATGTCAGCTTATTTTGAGATAAAAGCATAAACCATGTGTGTGGTATGTAGTGTGTGTGTGTGTGTGTGTTCGGGTGGAGTCTCCCATCGTGTGTTTCTATCCAATCATGAGCGTCTGAATCATGTGTGACACGAGATGCACACAAGCACATGTGGATGCTGTTATCGGTGTAGGCGTCCTGGGTGCAGATATCGATGGTTAGCGGTTGGCTGTGGTTTAACTTTCAAGTGTCTCAGACTGAAGTCATGGATGCATGTGTTTGTTTGCCTGTAGTTCAAGAGGATGCTGAACCGAGAGCTCACCCAGCTGTCAGAAACCAGCCGTTCAGGGAATCAGGTGTCGGAGTTCATCTCTAGCACCTTCCTAGGTAAAATAACTTCCTGTCTGGACCTCAGAAACTTCACACAAATGTATATGTCAGCAAATAATATAATGAATAGTGAACTCCTTTTTGATTTCCTGCTCGTGTGTTGCTTGTAACTGAGAGATTACTAGTATAATAGTCCACATGTTATTAATAACGTACTACGTTTTTGTCTGTTGCCATCTGACAGAGAAGCAACATGACATGGACATCATGTCCGCCCCCAACAAGGAGAAAGACAAGAACAAGTGGCCCATGTCCCAGATCAGCGGCGTGAAGAAGCCCACCCACAGCCCTAACCTCGCCCCCTCCACCATCCCTCGATTCGGGGTCAACACCAGCCAGGAAGGACTCCTCGCTAGAGTATGATGACTAATTGAGAATATGTTTCTCTGTCCTTCTTGTTTTACGTTGATGATGATATAAATATGTTCTCGTCCACTGGCAGGAGTTGGAGGACATAAACAGATGGGGTATCGACATATTTAAGGTCTCTGAGTACTCTGGGAATCGACCACTGACGGTCACCATGTACTCCATCTTCCAGGTAACACGTCCAACATGCTGGATTTTTTTCATACAGTTTGCATCAATTTTTAAAATTTGGAGGAAATGAATGAACAATAAGATGCATAGTTGGACTGAACTAACCTTGGACTGAACTAACCTTCTGCCACTGCAGGAACGGGACCTGCTGAAGTCCTTTAAAATCCCAGCAGACACTTTCATCACCTTCGTAATGACTTTGGAGGACCACTACCATGCAGACGTGGCCTACCACAACAACATCCACGCAGCAGATGTGGTCCAGTCCACACACGTCTTACTCTCCACACCAGCGCTGGAGGTAGATGCTTGTTCGGATTCATCCAAGAGAAAGATCACAAACTTCATCATTATTAAATCAAACTTTGTTATGTTGAGCAACCTCACACAGACGTTGATTCAGGGTTTGTTTGTTTTGTTTGTTCCAAGGCCGTGTTTACCGATCTGGAGATCCTCGCTGCTTTGTTTGCCAGTGCCATCCATGATGTGGATCACCCTGGAGTGTCCAATCAGTTCCTCATCAACACTAGTGAGTCTACACGGGGTTTATGTGGGTTCGGTAGACGCTGGTGTTGAATGTGCTGTCTTTAAACCTTCTATTGTGTGTGTGTGTATCTGCCTTCAGACTCAGAGCTGGCCCTGATGTACAACGACTCTTCAGTGCTTGAGAATCACCACCTGGCTGTTGGCTTTAAGCTTCTGCAGGAGGAAAACTGCGATATTTTTCATAACCTTTGCAAGAAACAGAGACAGTCGCTACGAAAAATGGTCATAGATATGGTAAGACACTTTAAGGGAGTCTTGGTCATTTTTTTTTTGTTTGTTTGTTTTTTATATATTGGTTTTTTGGTTTTGTTTATATATATATATATATTTGCTTCAAAACTATGATTTAGGTGCTGGCCACTGATATGTCTAAACACATGAACCTACTGGCAGACCTGAAAACCATGGTGGAGACAAGGAAAGTCACGAGCCTTGGAGTTCTGCTGCTGGACAACTATTCAGATCGCATACAAGTGAGAGCAGTTTTGTCATTTATTGATTGGGAAAGCCACATTAATCAGGTCGTAACAATGAATAAATGGGCTAAAATGAATGTGAACGGTCTCAAACTTCCAGTTATAGCTCAGTTTTCCTCCCTTATAAAACTCTCGTATTTTCAGCAGTAAAAGACAAATGAGAATTTGCAGTGCACTTCCTGCTTGGCACCAAAAGGCAGACTAAGTGTAACTAGCTGGTTAAGATTCCTGCTAAAGATCCAAATGTTTCAAATGTAAGACAGAATAACTGTTAAGCAATTGAAAAAGGACATTTTCGTCACCAGTTCACCGCAACCACTTCATAGGATGTCAACAACTGCTGCCCTCACACGATCAGAACTCGATGAACGCTGCTTCATCATTCAGTTTTTTCAAAAGCTATTTTAAATAGTAAAAGTAAAAACCCTTCTCCTTTATTTACAGGTTCTTCAGAACATGGTGCATTGTGCAGACCTAAGCAATCCCACAAAGCCGCTGGAGCTCTACCGGCAGTGGACAGACCGCATCATGGTGGAGTTTTTCACCCAGGGGGACAGGGAGAGAGACAAAGGCATGGAGATCAGCCCCATGTGTGACAAAAAAAATGCTTCAATAGAGAAGAACCAGGTACAAACCAGAACCTGCAGCATGAAGTTTACCCAGGAATCATTTTTAATTTTAAAGCTGAAATCTAGAAGTTATGATGAAAATTATTCAAAAAGACCTCAAAGAAATAAAGACATTCTCATGCAGAAATAAAACTTTTTGCCTCTGTTTCAGGTGGGTTTCATTGACTACATTGTTCATCCTCTGTGGGAAACATGGGCTGACCTTGTCCACCCAGATGCTCAAGAGATTTTGGACACTCTGGAGGATAATAGAGAGTGGTACCAGAGCATGATCCCCCACAGCCCCTCACCAAACCCAAAGGGCAAGGATGAGAGCGCCCTTAGTGGGGAAGCCACAGCGCTCAGCGAGGGTGGAGGCCCGACTTTGGCCGACAAGTTCCAGTTTGATCTGACTCTGGAAGAAGAAGGAGAGTCTGATTCTGAGAGTCCACCTGAACATGAAGAAGGTTGTATTGTCAGAGGAGGATCAGAACTCTGCAGAACTTCTTGTAATGAGTTTGACGCATTGTCTGCTGCGGCTCACCTGCTCACAAAAAAGCTCACTACTGATTCCGACAGGACGTTTTCTTTTGACACAGAGAAAATTATGGCAGAAGACACATAACACCAGTCAAAACTTCATCTTTTTTTGGCTTTTTTTATTTGTTTCTCTTGATTTTTTTGGTGCCTCATCTTGCCACTCCATTTCTCCCACTTCAACCAAACACCACCACCTCTGGTTTCTGTGGACAAGGTGACCGCAAACCTCAGGGTGGAGAGTATAGGAGTGTGGAGCACACAATGAAAATCCACACTTTTACACAGTAGTCACTTGCACTGAAGAGAGACAGGTAGAGTCGCTGTTCCAGTTGCAGAATAGACTGAGACCGAGACATCTGAAATGAAAAAAGCTTCCCTTCTACCAGCCAAACCAAGGTCTACTGCAGCAAATGACAGACATGTCAGTCTTCCTCTTTTGGAATATTTATGACTGAACTGAGAAAATAGTGAATTGCTGTGAAAACACAACAAGTTTTATAAGACAATTTGCCAAACATGCAATTTACAGGGATAAGGCCTGTTTTGCTTGTTTGTTTGTTTGTTTTTGTTTATGTTTTTCATTAGTTTGTTATTCTATTGTCTTCCCATTCACACTGAAATAAGGTTAATAAGCAAAACTTTGAAGCGGTGTGGACAAAGTCCTGAGAGAAAGGGTCTGAAGGATCTTATGCAGGAAACATTAAATGCAGCAGACAGTCTGAGACAGTCGATCATTATTGTGTATGTAAGCTCCTTTTCGCTGACATGGAGCAGTCTATTTCATGTTTTTCAGTATTTAGTGGTTGTTGAAAATATGATTATATTGATGTGGCTTCTTGTACATATTGACTTTTCAGATTTTTAAATTTTTCCAAAGTTGCTCTTTTAATTTTTACTATACTGATTAAAGGTAATTATTGTGACGGCAACAGAATTGAAACAGGGTTAATGCAGTGTCCCTTTGTCACTACTACTTTCAAAGCAATGTGGGCTGTGTGGATAGTGCCGCCCAGTGTTTCTAAGTGGAACTGCAGTTCAGACAGTGGAGACAAAAGAGTACGATTTTACATAGGCCGGTATTTAAAATGCATTTTAAACATTTTTTCACTGTAGGACTACCCAAAATATCAGACGTTTCATTTTTGTAACTTTTGATTCTTTTTGTGGAATTTTTATTTCAATTTTTTTTCTTTTGTTTATGTTTGGTACTCTGTTCATCAATTTGCCTTAAGTTGAGCACTTTACAGTATTGTTCTTAGCTAGTCCTCATTGTATTTTTCGAGACTTTAACATAAACATAAACACTTTGGAGGATGTTGACTGTGACATAGAAAATAAGTTTGTCATTTACTCATAAGGAACCAGCTCGGACATCTTGCAAAAACTTGCTGTACCGATGAATGCATTAAGCTGTCCATTGAAATTTGTCGTCTTTCCATGTGTCAAACAAAGCATTTATCTTCCAAACTGATGATTTTCGGCATCCACGTTGGATAATTCCTTGTCTGATAAGGGCCCTGTGCTAAAGGGTTGAAAAGATGGATGGTAGTGTCATTGTAACTGTAAAAAAATCCAGAAGGTTACCAAGCCACAGCCTCTAGTACCAGAATTATTGCAATCCTTTTTTTTTTCTCATTGATCAATATTTTGCTCTTCACAGGGACATAGTCAATGACAAAACAAGTGCCAAGCAAGCATTACACAACCCGTACTGTAATTTCCATATTGCCACTGGCTACTTTCCATCAGTGACTGAACATTGGTTGATTGTAGCACCCTGTGTGCCAATCTGACCGCAGTTTCTCTATTCCTTTTAAGTCCTATTCAAATAGCAAGACAAGCTGAAATTGTCTTAAAACAGCAATGTGTTTTTCTATGTGAATGAATGGTGTATTTGCGAAGTGAGAAAAAAACCAAAGCACTTTGTATGGTACTTCTACATTTCTGTACTTCCAATACAGTTGAATGTGTACAGTATAGCCTGACTGTTTCACAGTATTTCTTTTGGCAACTGGCCTGGTAGTTCAGTTAGATTGCATGGGATGCAACACTGCAACTCCCAAGGGTGGGATGATGGTGGGAGTGGGTTTTTTCTCTCCATTTACTGTACAAAAAACATTTGTTGAAATGTGTGACATTAGCTGCAGGATTCAGAAAATATGAAAACTTCATAGAGTGCTTTGAAAGGTTTGCCTGTGGAATTTTTTTTTTAATTATTACCATTGAACAGAGAAATTATGTTTTGACAAGTGAAAAAGCTGTAAAGTTTTTTTGTGTGTGTGGTTGTTGTTTTTTTGACGCCTTATATTCAAACGATTTTTTTTTCTGTGTTCACTGACATGCTGGAGTTAGACATGTGCTGTAGCCACGAACAAAACCAAACAGTCCACTCTCAAGGATGCCTTCAACACTAAGGACTTTTAAACAACAGCTTAACCAGCACAACATGTAGATTCAGTCTTTCTGTTAGCCACAGATTGCTTGATTTTGTACATTTTCTTAACAGAAATTAATATACAGTTTATTTATTATTTCTGTATTATCTGTCAGAAATTATGGAACACTAGACCTTATTTTAATCTGAGTTTTCGGATTTATATGTAGCTTGATGTTTGAGAAAGTCAAAAAGGACAGAATTCAATATTACTCAATCTTTCCCTTCAGTTCTGCAAGCAACATTATACAAGAACAACTCACTTTTAATCTTTTCCTCGGTATAAAAATAGCTGTGGCAGATTTACATCAGGGTTTTCTGGCGATAAACAAAACCCCCTGTCTTCCTCTGTTTCACTGATCAGGTCAGATTGTGATTTTCATGAAGGATCTGACGGTGCTGATCTGAGACTTCCATAATTCATAGTGAAGGTAGTAGCTGCAAGGTCTCAAACCATTCTAGATCAGTATTTGTGACCTTAGAGAGTTCAAGAATATGGGCCATGAAACAGGCTTCTCCAGCTTCGACAATCCAAACTCTGCTGTTTAACTGTGGGTGTGTTAGCCCTGTTCAACTAGATCTCCATGCCTTGCCAATAAAGGAAAGATCTTTTCAGTATTTTGTCTTTGTTTTCATATGGAAACTAAACAATACAGCACGAACAGAAAGTAGGAAAGAATAACCATTCAAACATTCAATAACAAGCGCTCTAGTCTGTTCACTACCGGAAAGAGCGCGTCCCGTTCTCTGATTGGTGTATCATCCTGCCAATCAAACTGTGTTTAAACCTCTTCTTCCGGTGCTGTCATTCAAGGCGCAAGTGATACCGCAGGTGCATAGCCGGGGACTGGGCTAATCGCTGCAGCGAAGCCAGGGATAAAGCACACGGTTTAAGGTAAACCCTACTCTTTTTCGTCATCAGAAAGCCGTGTAAAATTTTAGTTTCCATATAGATTATTTGTAGCTTGTCTTATACTTGCTTAAAAGTAAGAAATTAGGCGTTAAAAACCAACAGTAACCTTCATTTGACATATCTGGGATGCTTAGCTAGCTGCAGCTGCCACTTTAAACTACTGGTACATGTCTGTTGTGCTAACATCAGAGGTATCGGTATTAGCCCGATTGTATACTTTTCGAGGGCTAAAAACAACATTTATTTTGTATTAGTTTTTGTAAATATCAGCGAATGATTTTATGATGTTATACAATGCGTAACAAAACGTCTTGAATAGTATTTTCTCAGTTTTACTTCAGGCAGTGAACGCTACCGTTACATTACATCTTGACTAGTAAGCTAACGCCAGATAAGCTCCACTGTGGTGATGGGATGTGGGTTAACTTTAGGCCGATTAAGCATGGCGTGTTCAAAATGAATCCTAAGCGTTGCGTTGGTTAGATTTCTGTTTACTTCTAAATAGATTCAGTCTAGTGATATGGTAATTCATAATCTGCTTGCTTGTGGCGCTCCATGGTGGTTCCGTGTCATAAAGGTTAGTGTCTTTAGAATGTCCTTAGCTTGGTAATTTCTAATACCCCGGTCCTCTTTTTGAGACGAAGCTGTACATTCCTTGTAGTGCAGTTTCCTTTGACATGAAGTGAAAACACTCCAGGTTGTGTGCTCGAAATGGTGGCTGTATTGACTCAGTCTGCTGGAGAAGCGGCTGCATCATTTCATCAGCTGATAAAGAGTTCTGTTTTTTTAGGTTCGAAATGTAACCTGATCCCAGTCAGGGACTGATACTGCATTTATTTTGCCCCATGGCACCCCGAAAATAATTTATTCTGGCATCTGAAAACAAATGAGAATGACTAGTCACATCTTAGATTATGTGCATGTTTTCCTACACATAATAAAGTCATAAGGATTTGTCTGATGTGTTTTGCTTATACCTCATACACAGGATCAGTTCAGTAAATTTAGATATGTGACAAAAATCCCGTATCATGTGCTTTTTGTCTTAGCAAAGATAGATCTCTGCTTCAGGGGTGTTGACATTGCAGAATAACTCTAGGATGCTCCAAACCAGTCTCATAGCCTCAGGGGATGCCTCGTGCTAAATGCTTTTTCTAACCATATTTTTGAAATGTAAGAATTCAGCTAGGAACTGTTAATGTTGAGTATTGTGGATGACATGATATACAGTACACCTGTGCAATATAAAATAACTAAAAACGAGCAGTATGATTGTGGTTTTAGTTTTATCCAGCTGTCCAAGGGAATTTGTTTCAATGTGATTTTTTTTTGTGTTGGTATCAGGTTTAAGGCTGTCATTGAGTGATATCAAGTAAGTTAATCAGACTATCATTAATTGTAAAATATTTTAGACTGTAAATTTAAAAAAACAAACATGAAAAACCTTCTTTACTGAGGAATGTTCCTTAGATAAAATTCCTTGTTGTGACTGATTTCCTGTTTCATCTCAATCTTTGCATAGATGGCGTCTGCAAATGCTACATATGGACAGAAGGAGTCCTCGGACCAGAATTTTGATTACATGTTTAAGATCCTTATAATTGGTAACAGCAGCGTAGGAAAGACTTCCTTCCTTTTCCGATATGCAGACGACTCCTTCACACCAGCCTTTGTCAGCACAGTGGGCATTGACTTCAAGGTGAAGACCATCTATAGAAACGACAAGAGGATAAAACTTCAGATCTGGGTGAGGAAGTGAATGAATTTATATGTGTGAATGACCTAAAGTTTTCATCGGGAGATTGTCTAATGATTCTCAAAATCAACCTGAGAGGTAGGGGATTGTGACAAAAAGGAACGTTTGAAAAGAAGGCCTGTTGAAGGCATCATTGTCACTCCAAAATTGTTTTTCATTTTACCCTTATGTTTTGTGAATAGAATAATCACATTGTTTTCCTTTCTGCTGTGTATTGTAGGCAATACCACTGAAAAAGAAAGACATAAAAATAGACATCTCGACCTGTTACAATTTACACTTATTTATTTTGGTCCCCTGATGTTGGGATGGTGTGTATCGTGAGAATAAGAAAAAATGCAGTATTTGCAGATCCCTTTTATACTATCTTCAATGGAACAGACTACTAAGACATATAAAGACATAATTTGACTAATTGGATTTTAAAATGAATCATATTATGGATTTATTTGTTTACAAGGTATTGTTTCCCCCAGCAGCTGTTTCTGTGATGTTTATAATTAGTATTATTAGTAATGGTATTTACAAATATGTCATGCACTTTCTCTAGAATTATTCTTTCATAGTTTCACATATTTCCTGTGCCATTGCGTCAATTCTTTTTCAATTGTTCACAACCTATATTATTTAAGTAATGTTTGTATCATTGAAATGTAGGAAAAGAATGTTCCAATTTACCACAATCCACTAAGAATTTGAAGTCTCTCTTCCGGAAAAGCGGAGGTGAGACTTTAAATTCTTAAATGATATACTGTATAATGATAATACTTTTTATCATTATAAAGATTTTCAGTTTATAATGATAAAAAGTATTTAAAGGTACCAAGACTCAAGACTTATTTATTTGTCACATACATAATTGTACTAGTACAGCAGCAGTGAAATGCAAAATACGACAAACCCAGTACTGTACATAAGATCCCACACAATGGTGTACGATCAGGATGTCACTGTACAGACATGGGTATAAAGGTAGTAGAGCAGAGGACCCAGTATGCATCTTTGATCGGCACCAGTGTTGAGTATGTACCAGTGTCTCATATCCTTGGACGAGTAACAACCAGATAGCTTTTGACATTTTTGCACAAATAATGCCATAGACAAGTGATCAGTTTCTGTTTTTCCATGGTGATGCAGGGGTTAGCTCCGTCACCGCACAACAAGAATGTTCCGGGTTTGAGACTTTTCTGTGTGGAGTTTTTATGTTCTAACCCTGTCTGCATGGGTTCTCCGGCTGCGTGTCACCTCCCCCATGCAAAAAAGCAATTTTGGTGAATTGATCGGTTCTATATTCTCCATAGGTGTGAGTACATGAGTGGTTGTCTTTCACGTGGATCTTCTATGAACCAGTGACCCATTCAGAGCATCCCCCGCCTCTCATGCATCGTCAGCTGGGATAGGCTCCAGCAACACCTAAAAGCTGTAGATGTGCCCATTATGGTCATCTCATCTGGAGGAAAATGGGTGGAAGGATCAGTAATTGTTTCAGCTCTATGGGATTTAGATTTCAAACATCTGGAAAAAGAAAATTGAACTGATCTGTCCACACTACCTGCAGACTTTCTTTTAGAATGTTTTTCATGTGGCCCCGTTGCATCTGTGACTAAAGTGTTCTCTTATCATGTATCTGTAATGATCACCAGCTGTTGGAATCCCAGAAACACTTCATCTCTGTGTAACAGCAATACCCTTGAAGTGTAGTTAATGTGAGGCATAAAGCCTGACCTTGGGGCAATTTGCTTAATACAAGTTATACCAAAGGAATTAAAAAAGTCTCTTGAGAGACTGGCTGAATGTTAAACCTCAGCAATCATAATTATTTGCGTAAATTCTTTGCAGGTGTAGGTGATAGTTGTCTGCACAAAAGGACAAAGAAGTGTTTAGCGCTGTGTCGTCTCCTAAGCTTATTGAATCTGAACGAATTGAACTGAATCATCGATGGAGGGAAACTTTAGTATGGAGGGGTTTTTGTATGTTCAGTTAAAACAATTGTGTTCATGTGTATTTGTGTAGGACACTGCTGGCCAGGAACGCTACAGGACGATCACCACAGCATACTACAGGGGAGCCATGGGTTTCATCCTCATGTATGACATCACCAACGAGGACTCCTTCAATGCTGTTCAAGACTGGTGAGGAATTTGAAGTCATAGTAGGAAGGTTGCAACTTTTAAAGAATTTTCTTTTAATTTAATTTACTTCATTTACTACTCTCTTGTTGATGGCGGCCACATTGGAACTAACCGGCTGAATTTCATTAATAGGCAGTGTTCTGGATGACACACATTGCTGAGTGGGCAAACAAACTTATTCAAGAGAATCACACAGTTTTCAAATAAGTCCTTCGTTTATTCCATTGATCTACCTCTTGCTTTCAAAGGCAATGACAAGTGAAAGTTCAGTCTGTTTAAACTGTGCTCTTGCTTTGTCAGAATTCTTAATCTTTCTTGTTTGCACAAGAACTGGAAGTAATGTAGGTCCGGCTTGAATTGGAGTTCTACCAAGATGTATTAGTGTTTACTTACATCAGATATCTTACAATTCAACTATCTTCTTTGTTTTCCTATCCAAATATGTGATTTAGATAATTATTTCAAACTTGCTTGATACTTATCCAGTCACTTGTGTGCATGTTGTCACTTACTCTTGTGAAACTATTTGCCGTTTTCTCCGGTCAATATTGGGTTATGATTTGAAACGTAATTTTAGCCAATGTGAAAGATGGTTGTAAAGGAAATTGCATTTATTTTGACGTCACCAAAATGCATATCAAACTCATGCCACCTTGATGTACTGCAAATAAAAGATTATGATAATAATCTGTCGGTGTTGCTGACTGCCCTGTCCTTTATCTGGTGACAGGTCAACCCAGATTAAGACATATTCATGGGACAATGCCCAGGTCCTCTTGGTGGGGAACAAGTGTGATATGGAGGATGAACGGGTGGTGGCGTCAGAGAGAGGGCGGCAGCTGTCTGATCAGTTGGGTGAGTCTGCTGGTGAAAGCCACACATTGCGTGTCTGCTGTTGCTCTTCATCTCCTGGGTGCTTTAGTAAAAATGAAAGGCAGTCCAGATCCATGAAGTGAGTCTAGTGCAGGGGTGTCAAACTCATTTTCACTGAGGGCCACATCAGCATCATGGCTGTCCTTAAAGGGCCATATGTAACTTATAAATGTAAATAAATGTAACTTAATGTAGTATAAAATAAATGTAACTCCTCCTTAATGTTAAATAATTTTGAATTTATTACTTATGCAAATTACAAACATTATACTTGCACAGAAAAAACAGTTTGCTTGTTGTTCTGTTATAAATCTATTTAATTTGTCAGGTTATGAAACTCACAGAACTCCATCACGGATCAAAGTATCCAAGTGAATAAAGAAAAATAACATCACACGTTAGGACGTTAACTTTGTTCAAAATATTTTTGTCAGAGTTAAAATTAGCTTGATTACTGCATTGTGGGAAATGTAGTTTTGGTTAAAGCAAACATTTGACTTAATTATTTTTTAGACATTCTGACTTTTGCTCTCGCGGGCCACATAAAATGATGTGGTGGGCCACATTTGGCCCCTGGGCCTTGAGTTTGACACATGTGGTCTAGTGGTATATAAACCATTTATCAGACTAGTCAGTCAGCGTCAGGATGTCTCGTGTTTGGAAGCATCGTAATTAGGATTTTAGCTTTCACATTATATTTTTTCACCATCTGTGCTGTAGAGTAAAGGGAGCCATGTGATCGAGCACTCTTTACACAGTGATCTCACAACAGCATCACAATGAAAACCCTTCTCTCGAGCGCCGAGGTTCGTTCATACTGAACAAACCTCACAGCAGTACAGTATGTGATTTTAGTTTTTCAGGCAAAAGAGACAAATACTTGTCTGATGTGTGCAGCCAGCAGCTTGTTGTAAATAACAACAACAAGGTAGAAACAATTCTCTGTCTTGGGGCCTTTTTTCAGATTAGTTTGGCAAAATTTTGATTCATTTAGAAATACTAGCACATATCTAATATCCAGAGTAAAAATGAATGAGGTTTGAATTCCTTTGGGATTGTAAATCAGTTTCCTACTTTGAGATTAAATGAATTGGCTTCATCATGAAACAATGAACGAAGCCGCATCATCCCTCTGCCTCTGTCGCCCCTACTTTCAGGTTTTGAGTACTTTGAGGCAAGCGCGAAGGATAACATCAATGTGAAGCAGACGTTCGAGCGTCTGGTGGACATCATCTGCGAGAGGATGGCGGAGACTCTGGACAACAACGACCCAGCTGTCACCGGAGCCAAGCAGGGGCCACAACTCACCGAGCAGCCTCATAGGTCCCATCAGGATTGTGCTTGTTAAGCGTATCTCACCACAAACATGTGCTGTCTCATGTTTGTGTGTTGGTTTATTTCTCTTGTACACACCCACACACATGATACATAGAGACACACAGCTCTACATTCTCTGCCCTTCACATGGCCCACGCTGGTCTTAAACCGGCCGCCCCCCCGGCGCCAAACATTCAACGGAGAAACAACCTCACAGACACGCACACACGCACACCACGTTAGACAGGCCAGTCAAAATTAAGGATCCATTATTCCAATTGGATTTTATCCTGGAAGACTGTGAAGGACGATCATTGTGATCCTCTAGCCTTGGCTTCTCAGTCAGTACTTTTTCATTTGACCTCATGGAAACAAGTCTGTCCTTTCACTTTCAATCCCAATGAAAATATGTTTGTTCATGTGGATAGAGTTGGTGTTTTTAATGTTTTGAGTTGGTTTGAATGACTGTGAAGAATCACAGGTCTTTTCCAGTGTTGTATTTAAGTTCCAACAGATAGTATGGACCAAATACATGTTTCAAAAAGAGTTTTGGGGTTGTTTTTTTTTAGTGATAAAGAGCATCCAAAGTCATGCATCTCAGTTTGTGACATAATTATTCTCAGATATGCTAGTGCCTTTAAGTGAATTCCACTTAAAGACATTTGATAAATGCCTGTCAGTACTTTGATGTAGTGAAAGGTCAAATTATGACCCTGAACCTCGTTATTCTTCTTTTTTACTTTTTAGTTTTATTTTTACTAATTTATATTTTTACAAACAACACAAATGTCCAATATAAGATATCTTTCACCACGTAGTCTAAAAATATTGAAATAATATATAAAAGTCAATGGATATGTATTTATATATTACAATATATATTGAATACAGAAAATAATGATTTGGACTATTGGATTTATAGCTGTGCTTTCGTGAGAAATACGTGTTTGTTAATAATTTGGGTCAACTGGATGTTATGCTTTTGTTTTCTGTATGAGCTGCTGACTAAATTTAAACCCATCTGTCCTACAGTTTCGGAGCTTTGAGGTAACAAAGCCAAAAGGTCTCACATGTGGCCCCTTCTCACTGTATTATCTTTCATTCACTCCAGCATGTTACATACAGTCATCAGAGAGGCATGCAATTCAGTGTGAGCCAGGGCATACTTGCTGTGTCAGTCATCTTCCAAATAATCTCATATCATGGCAGCGTGATAATCTCATCTGTATTTTTGGGATGAAGGTGGTGTTTTGTTTTTAAGCATGTTAAATGTTGATTTGTGACTTTTCTTCCTCTGATGCTAAGGTTAGGGACAGTACGAAACCTGCTGAATGTCATGCATTCAACAGAGACAGAAATACCATTAATAGCTAAATTATTTAAAGATATGTTATTTATTCTGTATTATAAATGTATTTATTTTTCAGATAGTATTTTTCCTAGTTTACGCAATGCAATCTGCACTCAACATTTTTAGATGTGGATATTTTCAATCACTTATACTGTGTACTTGTGTTTACAGTAAATGCAAAATTTTAAGAATGTTCCTCTAGAGGAAAGTGAAACATTCCATTTAAGAAACTCTTGTTTCCAAGCAGCCTTTTTGACGAGTTTGTTAGTCTTTTGATATGACATATGTAACTTTTAAGACTTGGTTGTGTAAAAGCAGACTGTTTTCACAGAGCAATAGCAGTTCTTTCTCTGCACACCCAAATAGCCGCAGCATGCAACCTGGCTGAATGTTGGTAACACATATGCCACAATTGTGTGGTTGTGTAGAGGGTGTCGTAATAACTTTCCAAAGAGGTCTTGATGATATTCATAGACTCTAATAGAATGCTTGTTCTTGTTCACATTTGTTTGAAAAAATTGTTTTCTGACTGCAGCTTCAAAAAGCAAATGGTTTTGGAAGGCTGAGAAGTACTTCAATCAAGTACCGATTGTAATTTTATTGGAAACTTTTGAATTTGCTGATTTTTATTACTTTTATTATGTTTTGCTGCAGCTGTAAACTTCGCGGTGACGTATGAACATGCATCTATCCTGTTCACCTCTACTCCTCCTCATCTTCCCACCCCATCATTAACATTTGTATATATATATATGTCTGCTCATCGGATATTAGTTGTGTGAATTGTGCTGTAATGCAAGATTTGCAAATAACAGGACCCAATAAACACTGAAAAAAATGTTTGTCTCAATAATTATTTCCAAAAAATCAGTGGTTTGCCTCAAGCATGTTTGTGTTTGTGTCCAGCAGAGGGCGTAACACTGAAATACTGTCTTATTTTCTGCCTGCAGGAGTTATTTGACCATCTATGGTTTGGTTCAGCTTCTCTACTAAACTGAATGCTGCTAACATTTCTATCATGTAATGAACACAAGCCAAGAAAGCAGAGCTTATAGAGACAGAACAATGAGCAGTTAGTGTATTTAATAAATGGCAGGTACAGACTCAGGTCTGGATACATTGAGTTTGTGGGCACTTACACATAGTGTCATGGAAGTGGCGACAGAAGAACTCGACAGCAGCCACAACAATGAAAGATACACAGAAACAAAACATGCAGCGTTCATTTTTGCCATATATATGACATAATAGACACAAAACAGTATGTAAAATAAGAAATGGTTCAGTAAATAAAAATATAACTTGTCTTTAAGTGCTTGTAAACAAGTAAGGCTTTGTAATACACAACGGATGACAGCACTTGGTGACACCCTGGTGTTTGGTTTGCACTCTTATTGAGATTGTCCAGCTTACACACACAGGTAAATGCTACCCTTCACATGATAGCATTTTGCTACATGGCTTTTCCAAAAACAAATGAGATTAAAGTAAGTCTGTTTGCTGCACAACACTGTCAGATTTTCAATAAGTAAAGGTCACAATCCTCACTTGCTGCTGGTTAACCTGTCTCTCCAGCTCTTCTCAGGCCAACCCATCCTTATAATATAGTGCAAGGCAGATGTGAGTTTGGTTTCTCGGTTACAGGTTTTATCTGAAATGTGCATTTACAATGGCCTCATATCAACTCTGTAATAAGATATTAAGGTTACAAAACGTTTCTCATGACACAGCCCCAAATCCTCTCAGTACCTTCCGAGCTTTTATAGAGCATCCATAAAGAGCACCATCACTGGAATTTAGTAAGCCTGAACCTGATTAGGCAAAAGCTGACATCCACTGCTGACGTGGTTCATCACCTTCTGCTTCAGCTGGGCCACTTGCTCCCTGAGAACACTGGCCGTGGATGCCAGCTCTGTATTCTGTGTTTTCAGACTCTTGACCTTGTCCTCCAGCCGAGATATCCTCTCCAGTTTCCTTTTGCGGCATTTGGACGCGGCTATCCTGTTACGCAGCTTCTTTCTCTCCGCCTTGATGCGCTCCTGGTTGTCCATGTCAATCGGGGACAGAGGAGGGCTGTCTCCGAAGCTCTGCATGTCTGGAACAGTCTGGGGCTCGTCCTTTATCAGCCCGGTTGAGTGCAGTCGGGACAAAGCCGCCGCTGTGGCCGCCTGGTGTTGCGCGTTGGCCAGATGAGACGGAGGCGGCGGGAATGGAATGGTGTCCGTGGAGTAGTTGATGGTGGTGCCTCCGAGCGGACTGGACGCATACCCGTTCAAAGTCGTGTAAACAGGCAGGTCTGACGTCTGGAGCGCGGCGGATCCGACTACGTTGGATGATCCGAGGAGCTCCAGTCTGTCCACCGAGACGCACCCCGCTTCGTTCAGCTGGTTCTGTTTGTGGAGGTCTTCCAGCGCCTTAACGAATCCTTCCGCGAACTCCTGCTCGTCACTGGCTGATTTCGGATAGAGGAACTGGGAAGTCGGGTTGGTGGTGGTGGTGGCGACCAGACCGTTTGACTGGATAATGAGACGCTCCAAGTCTGGAGAGGTTAGTTTCATGAGTCCCAGCTCTGGGGAGTTGAGAAGTCCGTCAGTGTCTCGCAGCGAGTTGGATTTGAGCTCGGAGTTCTGGTTGTCCAGGTTCAGATTAATTTCCTTCTTCATCATCGTGTTCGGGAAATAAATGCTGGTGACTTTCGGAGTATTAACCACGGTACCAGCGTAAATCGTTGTTTCCATTCTACACCCTCACATGAGGGAGTGTGGAACGGTTTTCATTAAAGATTGTTAAACGTTCACATCCAAGCATGAGGAAATCAACTGCTCCTAAATGTCTATTCTATTCTATTCTATTCTATTCTATTCTATTCTATTCCCCATTCGCGCAGCAGTCACTCAAGCGACCACTTGCGTTCTTGCGCCTGAGGGGCTCGGAGTCCGTTCCTGCGCGCAGATGATATTGTCTTTTCCTGATGGCACGTCTGCTATGCGCAGCGCCAGACCTTCCTCGCTTTCTAGCCCTAAAAATTCCATTATGTCACTCCAGAGCACGGAGATTGGCCCAAAATGACGTTGATATCCGGTTTAATTTGAATAAGGGGCCGAGCCGGTCTTTGTAGCCATGGAAACTTTAAGTAAACTACAAACAGTGCAATGCATTGTGGTTTGATGTCATAGCATAAAAAAGCTCAGGTCTCCAGAAGAGAGCAGAGACTGGGCGGGGAAGGTGTAAGAGGCGAAGGCCAAGGAACAGAAAATATTCCCTTAACGCAAGCTGTTTGAAAAGAAGTAAATAACAGGCAGCTCTATGTCACGTAGGATTTGATTCTCTATTACAGGAACATACAAGTTATACTGTAATTATGCACTATTGCCTTAGTAAAGCAAGTAGGATAGAATAGAATTGGATAGAATAGAATACCACTCAACCAACCAAAGATAATGACTCTTTTTCTGTTGTTCATGTATTAGTGGCCACATTCAAGCCTCACACAAAACCAAGCAAGAGAAAAATGAAAGTCAATGTTACTCCTTTCCAAATGTCCTGCCCTTAGGATAAGATTCAAAATAGACTATTATCCATTATAAAAGAGTACGATAGAATAAATTAGAATGAGACCTCATTGGATGTAACAAAACTACAAAGAATAGAATGGTGTATTTGTCAAAAAAATATATATAGGAGGATCTTTTAGTATAAGACCAATGTAGATTACAAGAGAACTGAAAATGGAGAAATCGAACAATTGCAGAGGAACAGGATAGAACAAAACAGAACATTGTGTATATACAGTATATATGTGTATATATATTTGTGTGTGTTTATGTATCACACAGACACATACAGTACACAACAGTTTAGAATACAATATAATCCAAGTGTATTGACTGTAGCTGAAACTAAAGCAGGATTGTGTTTTTTTCCCCCCAAACACTGTGAGGTCATCAGAAGACTCTTGCCATCTTAACCATAAGGAGAAGATGGCATCATGTGTTTCCATGGCAACACTGATATAACCAGGGGCAAAATAAAGTCAGAGAGAGAGGTGAATAGGTTGCAGGAGATGAAGCTGTTGGTGACTGCAGTGCAGTTTGTGTGGGAGGTAAGAGATGGTGAGTGTTTGTGAGGGTGTTGTGCTTCAGAGGCAGAAATCAATGTTGATTCTGTAACCATAGAGGTACGAGCATGAATGGGAGAAAGAAAAAGAAAAATCTCCACCCTACAGAGAGCATATTATCTCCATTATGCCAGCTTGGAGCCACATAAGGTGCAGTGTCCAGAATGTGTGAGTCATTTTGCAACACATGGGTGTGGACGGCAGAGTGCACCAGGAATGAACAAAACGAGCTGTTCTTGTTGTAAAGTGATATTAGATTAACTTTGGCTTCACGACAACAAAGAAGGAAAAAAAAAGGTTGTTCTCTAAACTCAGGTAATGGACTATGTCAGAGATTGCGTAAGCATTTAATTTCTTCTCCCCCTGCCTGAGAAGCATACTTTTGACATCAGCTCTCCTGGGAAAAGCAACACCCTGTGTCACACTAGTGCGGTTTACACTGCCTGCATTCACACCTGGGAGCTGCCTAGTAAACCGCAGAGCTGTTCCACTGGAGCAGCTGGTTCGGAGTCACACGATCATCAACTGTCTCAACAGTTCTTACTGATGGAGGGGAGGTTGTTCTTAATTTATTGTGTCTTCTCACTGAAAATACATTCTTCATAGGCTTTAATCAGTGAATGCAGTGCAGATGTTTGGTTCACGTTTCAGCACGCATGTGGATCTGATTTCACTTCATTGCATTTAAAACACTTGCATTAAAAGGATCTGGTTTTCATTCACCCCTGTCTGGAGAGAAATGTTTGGTGATACGAGGTTAAGAAAAAATCATGAGTCCTCTGTTCCTGATTTTTTTCCCCCCTTACCATTGATTCCAGATTACTGTTGTCGGATGATGTGGTCTGAAGAATTCATGCCTATGCAGTAGATGGCGGTATGACACAAACAGACTTGGTAGAAGCATTTCCTGTCATCTACTGAGCCAGAAGAAGAAGAACATCCACCGACATGTGACTCTGACTGTTTCTTTTCTTGTCTGTGTAGGTTCTCATTCATCCAAGTCTTGGTCATCCACAGCTGTTTAAATCATTCCACTGGACTCTCATCCAACAAACTTCTTCAGTTCTGTAAAACAACTTCAAGGAACTTTCTTAAAGTCCAGTGGATTGATTTAAACAGCACTGAATCTTTCTTATTTTATTCTTATCCCTGACAATTCCTGTCACCATGACAACCAAGAATAATGACTAATTAGAACAATGGAATAGTAACAGATGAGAGACCAGATGTGTTAGAATGATAGAATTTTTTAAAATACTGTAATGTTTTTTTCTTGTATATGTCTTTTATTTGCATTTTAATGTCTAGTTGTATTGTTTCCTGTGCTAATCATTTTATTTTAAAACCCCTACTTATATGCTCTGTAAATTGAATGTATAATAACCATAGTCACAACTTGAGTCTGAACTGCACAGTTGATCTGGTTGGTGTTATTTAATTGTTATATGTTTCTATACTCTATTTTTTAAAAAATAATGGTTTGCAGAAAATAATGATGCTGACAGAAGGGAATGGTTTTGTCTACAGCTTTGCCTTAAGAGGAATCAGGAGGAGCGTGAAAAATGCAGAATTTCGATTTTTTTGTGTAACACAAAACTCCTTAACTGCTGTACTGAGGAGGAAATCTTTCTGACTCTGCTATCATGCACTTTAATGTTTAACTTGATACAACCTTTAGACTTTTAATGGCTTCACTTCATGGCTGCTGTACTATGTAGTGTTATTGCAGTGAAGATTCTTCTTCTTTCTCTGAAGGCTGTGGGCCTGTCAGAGAGCATGCAGTGAATTCCTAGCAGGGTACCAGTACAGATAACCAGTAACCGGGTCATCCACTCTTAAGAAAGGTGACAAAAACCTTGTGTTTTGGTGTGCATTAAATAGGCTTGTGTTTTTTAAATGAGTTAAGGTACATGCATTTAAAGATCCTTTCCTGATTAAGAGGTTTTCATTTCCTTACATTGTTTATTGTAACCTTAAATTTCTGTGCTTTCAGTAACTGGAGCACTTAGGCCTGTGTGAAGCTGTAAACCTTCATGTATGTGAGCTGCCTGTTTAATACCAGGCTGTTCAGCAGCTGGTGCCATCTGTGTGGAAAGAACACCAGCCTCAGGTGAACAAATACACAATATTGTACGGTAATACGAATTCATCCAAATCAATCTCTTCCTCGTCCTTCTTTTGGGATCCTTAGAGCAGTTCATGGTCCGTGTTGGTGTTTCTGGGTTTGTTACCACCGTCAACTCTGGAGCAGTGTATTCTGTCCTGTCCTGTCCTGTCCTGTCCTGTCCTGCTTAAAATCTGTCATCTGGATCCCCCACAGGTATCTCTGTGACTACCCCCACTATACATCTATACCTGGCCCAAGGTTTCTCTGCCTTCATTCATGTGCCTCTGCTTCAAAAAACCCTACAGCAGCCAGAAGCTGGGAAGAGCCCTCCAAGATGCAGTACAGGAAATTCTGAAACTGCTGGAACCAAAGCACATCTAAGGCACTGAAAAAAAGTTGGTTTTTTTGCAGTGTTATTCCTGAGAAAAGGAGAATGACAAGTGATGTAGTTAAGTAAGTCAAAAGAAAAAATAAACAGCATTGAGGTCCGTTTCACAATTCTGTTCATCTCATTAGGGATCCTCCTTATTTTCATTATGTTTGACATTGTACAGTAAATATTAAGTGCAAGTTTGACTGTTCAGTTGTTTTATCACCAACATAATGCTATTTATACACACATTAATGTGCTCTGACATTAACATTAAGTTTGAGTTTTGACATTTAACATTAAGTTCTGTTGAATAATGAAATCTGTTTAAACGTTTCAATTTTATTAAAATAAAAGAGTAAATCGGCATCTGCAGTTACAAAAACAGTCCACAGGAAGAATATCCATACCCATGCATAATACCTATATTATATAAGAACTGAAAACAACAACTGAAATCTTGCCATTTTGCATAGTTTCCTTGATAATAGCCAACACTGCTTTAGTTCTTGCATAGCTGTGGCATTGTACTGCTTATAACAACTTTTCGGCATTTCAAGTTTTATTTTCTGTCTGTTTCAGTCACATGATACACACGGGAGTTACTAATTGATGAATAAGAAAAAAAAATTTAACAAAAAATTGAAGAAAACAAATTTGTCTAATATTTTATGTTACTGATTGTTTTTTTCCCATTGCTGAACATTCTGGTGCAATACAGAGTGAGATGTAGCCTCCACTGAAGTATTACTGTCATATATTCTTGTGCTTTTTAACAGAGTATGGCTGGCCAGCAGTACAAGGGTCCCTCAACGTCCACTGCACAGCTTATCACAGTGAGATAGAAGTTCAGTAAACACCCGTGGTTTATTCTCTGGTATTCATATGTAACTGTATGTTTTAATATTCGCCTCATGTATTTCCAGCTATCTGTTAAAGAAGTTCATAGAATTCACTTTCTAAAACAAATACAGAATAGAGAAAACGAAATTGTTTACTTGGACCGCCAGATTCAGAAGGCAGATCTGGAAATAGAAATACTGGAGCACAAGTTAGAGGAGGGTGATGGTCACAGACGAATCGCGTTAATTATCAGAACCCTAACTATTGGAACGATAGAAAAACTAACTGTATTTGTATAGGAAATAAAGTCGACCAAATCAAATATGTATCAAAGCCATCAAAGTCTCCTGTGATGTATAGTGGATATATTAGAGTGGATTAAAGGAAAGAGACAAGTGAGTTATTCCAAACTTTTACTCTACCTACCACGTTACAATCTGTTGCTCAGGTAAGACCATACTTCTGAGAGTCAGGAACAGACCCAGACCACTTTGCCTCCACATCAGAAATGTAGTCTGCAGCATCACACATGATCTGGACAAATGTTGGTTTATCTATGATGCAGTCATTAACATGTTGAAATAGGACTCAATCTACATGTAATCTTGATGGGTATGAAGGGAATGTGTCTACCATCTATGCACAGTATGCAGCCAATGACACTGGGAATGCCTAAAAGAAATTAAATGAATCCAAGTCTGAGGTTGCAGCACAATTTCATTAAGAGAATATAATTTCAAATTTATTTATCAGATTTCTACTTGTATTAACATTCTTTCATGTGAAAAGATGGTTTTAAGAGACAATATTATAGAATCTTTTGTAGTAACAATATTACTACAATATTAATATTCAATAGTATTGAAATGTTAATGCCACAATAGCATAATAATAACAATATTATATAAAACAACACACTTAAAAACATTTACAGTCATTTTAAATTCCCTTATACTCACTTTTTGTCGTAGCATTGGCACCTGTGAGTCACTGTCACAGTGTAGAAGTATTTCCCTCTTCCTAATTGGATGATTTCCTTGTTACCTAGTAATTATGATGTCGTTTTCTTATGTCACTGGTACTGCATAACAACACTATGATAAATTAGAAGTTATGACAATGTGAGGAAATTTCAAGAATTTCATTGATCGTATTTTTTTTTAATCTCATGGGAACATATTGGACATGGAATCAGTACTGAATAATATGATGAATCTTTCCGATGTAGACATTTCAGCTGTGCAAGTCCTACTTAAAAACTGTGCATAATTAAAACCTCTCTGTGCAGCCTTAGGGTTTTTTTTATTTATTTCTCCAGTGTCACTTTTCTACTATTCTTGTCTTAAATTAACACACAATTGTAATTTGACTTTTCTATATTTCACAGAGGCCCACACTTGACACAAAAAATCATACATTTTAGATTGCATTTTATGTTAATTTGAAAAATAGGTTTATGCGCTGGTAAAGAATAAAATTGTTTATTGTCAAGATTTACAATAATAAATAAAAGGCAAAGGTTGGGCAAGGCAAAATATCTGAGTATTAAGGTGACTTCAGATACAGTAAGGTCACGGTGACGTCATATCGACGTCACATTGTGTCCCCTTGCAGCGATGCAACAATTTACAATGTCCTTTGTGTTTAGACAGTTTAAAAGACAAAGTCATTTTTAATACATTGCACTATTGCTCGGTATAACCCCTTTTGTGATCGTTTATGAAACGATTTTATCTAATTAATTGCGTTAATGTGTGTTTGCTTGTGTCCTTCCCTCCCATCGCTTCCTGCAGGTGACTTCCTGTTGCTAAAGTAGCGACCGAGGAAAGGAAACGAGCGGGGAAGAAGGCAAGCGGAATGCAGCCACAGCCGAAGATATTTCCAGCTTTCTCTAAGCACCAGCATTTGTCATTTTCTCATCAATAAGCTACCTCGGCTACTCGGTTTCTTTTGGAAAAAGCAACACTTTGTCTGAAAGTCCTCGGAACGGGTCACCGCTGTTGATAAGAAGGCGCAGTTATGAGTGTCGAGGCGTACGGGCCGAGCTCACAGACTCTAACGTTCCTCGACACCGAGGAAGCTGAGCTCTTGGGAGCGGACACCCAGGGCTCGGAGTACGACTTCACTGATTTTACCCTGCCCAGCCAGACTCAAGGCCAAACCCAGAGTCAGCTAGACAACCAGGTGAGTGTGACGACTTGCTGTCTAATCCTGTGTTGACAAACGTGTGTTAGCATACCAGCGTCAGCTAACAACATCACCGGCTAACCCCGGTTAGCATGATGACGTATTCCATCTGTTGCCATGCTTTTAACACGCTAATTGGCTACCGTGTAAGCTAACTAGCGCTTGCTATTAGCATCCTAGCTGACGTAAGTTAGCATGGTGACACAGCTGGCACAAGCAGGGCTAATTGCAATGCCAGCCAGAAGTGTCGAGTTTTTGTCAACATGATAAATCGGTGCCTAATGACCATAATTATGTGTTACGTTACATGAATTCATGTAATATTTTTTAAATACGCCCCAATAATCACTTCGGTACGATAATATAATACACATTTATTGATCACAGACAGCACTAACTCATCAGTTGACATATAGGATTTTTATGCTTGGCTCTATTTTCTTATTCATTTGACTTTGTGAGCGATGCGATTCAATAATTTTTATTTATCTAACATTATGCTGACGTTTTATTCAATTCACATTGGTGACCAAAAATATATGCATAGATTAATGGCCCTGATGGAGTACTACAGAATGGAGACGACCCTGTGGTGAAGGCTAGTCAATTGTTGGCAGAGTTGAACTTTGAGGAGGATGAAGAAGACACCTACTACACCAAGGATCTCCCCTTACACGCCTGCAGGTAAATGATGAGACCAACTTAGACAAAAAAAATCTTAGTCATTATATTAGGGATGCACAATATATAGAAAAAGTATATTCTATCACACAGCTGTGTCTTCTTGATTTATTATGGGAAATGAGAATCATGAAATTGTGCCTTTTGTATCAATCAAACATGTTCTATGAAGCATTGGGAGTTAAATTGCACATACTTCCCTGTGACTATTGTGCATGCACTTTGCAGCCCAAATGTTTTGGTTTTATTTAATGTTTGAATGTCATTTTTGATTGCTCATGCATGCACAGTTAAATATAAAGGCCTGCTTTTTACACTCCATGGGTTTAGGAGCCCTGTCGCAGTTTAGAATAAAACTGGAGCAACAGTAAATACAAATACTACTTTTGAAATGCGATTCCCCATTGTTATTTAAAAACACAAGTACCTATTGTTCACATTCTCATTTACAAGATTTTCAAAACATTTAGTGTTGTGCCTGTCAACATTGGTACTATTATAACTGTAACCTTAAACCTCACAATATACCATTATTTGCCTCTCTTAGTAATAACAGATTGGTCAACCTTTGATTTAGCTGTGGCAAACTGTTAATATGCCCCTCAATATTGTTAAAAAAACATTTTACTTTTAATCATTTTATTTGAACTCTGATCATTTTATTTATTTATTTATTCAGTTTATTTCTTCTTTCCAGACATGTTATTACAACACTTACTTTTGTGAATCATATTTGCTGTCATTTCTCATTGTGTTCCGCTCCAGTTCTGTCATTGTCTTCTGCTTGATCTTGTTTCACATAGTAGTAGAGAACAAGGTGTTTATGACTGTGTGACCAAATACTTTAGTATAATTGCTGATGGACTTGCTCCAGAGTGGGAATATGTTGAAAGTAATCCAAATGAGTAACTTTTAGTATTCTACATTACTAACAGGATATCTCACCATTTTCTGATAATTTTTTTAATAAGAATAATTACACATACACAAAATGAATTTGCTCTCTGTCACTGCCACTTTACTTGATCTATTTTTATACTTTTTGCATTTCTGTATAAAGCAAAGATACAAACATTCAGAGTTACGAACAACCGAACTCCGCCATATCCAACTACTGCAGTTCCTCTTTTTGCCGCAACCCCTCCTGAGCAGCACCGCTGCTTTTGTGCATCTCCGACTCTCAACTCCCTTCTTGTCCTTTTCTTGTCTCCGCTCATGTTAGTGTGTCAGGCTTTGCTTCTTTGGATACTTTACAGTTTATCATGACTAATAAAGCATAAGGCTGGTGAAGATAGTGTAGCGGTAACGATGTCTGATGACATTTGCCTCTAACCAACAATAACGTCTCGCATATCCTCCTCTTCCTTCACTTTAAAGACGAGTTTCATAATGGTGCTACTTTACCGTGCTTTGGATCATCAACATCAACAGTTGACTCTGGCTGTTGTTGGATGCGCTTTAAAAAATAGGGTTGAGAGTACCTTGGAGTGTTTTCTTTTTTTTTCTTCTTCTTGAGAATTAAATTACAAGGAGAAAAATCTTACCATGCATAAACTAATTTGAATTCAAAACAATCGTGTGAATCTTTAGTGACGCTTACTAGTAGATCCTGGAACTATACGTATGTATTTTAATATGATTATATTTTTATTCTTATTTGTTGTATAGTAAAATGATGTGATAACTTGTGTTAATGCATAGTGTTATTGTGATGTTGCACTGATCTGTAGCCTGTGTATGTGTTGGGCTGTGGAGAAGTTTGTCAGACTTGGGGAAAAGAGAGCGAGAGATAGTGAGTTAGTTATGAGTGGGCGTTGTGTCTTGTGTTAGGAGTTCCTGCATAAAAAGATGAGTAAAACCCGATAAAGCCTGTGTCTGCGCATTCCATCTCTACTGCAGTTATAGTTAATACCCATTACGATATTATGTGTCATAATATATAGGTTTCTAGTGATTATACAATTTCAGTATTTGTGGCGAATAGACAAAGTGAAGTGAAATTTCATAAACTTATTTTTCCATTTATTATTATAATTGGGGTTTTTCTTTTGAAAAGCAACTAATAATTGAGAAAAACTTAACTAGAAATGACCTGCACCTGTATTTTATTTAATTATCTGCTGTTTTTATGCCTTGTAATTGTTTCTGGTAAGTCTTCGGGAATAGTACATCAAAGTGCATCAAAACCTTCTAAGTTTGTTAAGTTAGCCAAAGCAAGTTTAGTTATAACTAAATCTGTAATTACATGAAGTTTGCTTTTGATAATGAGCAGTAATAATGGTCTTCTTCGTTTTTTTTTCTAGAATTAGTAATGACAAAATAATAGTAATACTCTGATTATATTGTTTTCATATTTCTTGTCATGTCTGGGACATGTTTTTCAGGTATTAATATTGGTAAAATGAAATGATGTTTAAATGACCCAGATGCCCACAGGTTACATTCGGATCAGTTTCTATTTAGACCTACAGTATATGCGTCACATGGAACCAATCGTTGAGACCCTGCTGCCGTGTCATGTGATTTGCAATTTGTGTGTGATTTAATGACGTGCTAACCGGTAGCATGTACAGCGATGTTGATAGGGAGGAAGTTACTTTATCCCTCATATCTGTTCTGTGCTTATTTAGTTTGCTTTTTCCTGTTAACCACTAGTGGCATTAAACTATATGTTTTTAGTATTACTGTTTGAGCTAATTTTTTATTTGACTTCTATTTTAGTTACTGTGGAATTCATGATCCAGCTTGCGTGGTCTACTGCAACACTAGCAAAAAGTGGTTTTGCAATGGCCGTGGAAACACATCTGGGAGGTAAGACTAACTTTATTTTGACGAACCTTCATTGTTGGTGTATGTGGGTAACTGTAGTGGATGGAAAATCATTTCTCATGGTCAATGTCATCTTAGCTGGAGTACACAGATTGTCATGAGTGAGAATCCTCCTTTGTATATAGACGTGAAGATGGATGTTTGCTTTGAAATCATAACCATAAATGTGTCAGGTAAAGAAAATCAGCTGTTATCCAAAGTAAAGATTAAAAAAGAAAAAGTAAATTAAAAAAAACTTGTCAAGACGTATTGATCCAAGGCCTAGGAATGTTACGCGAGTACACTACACTCTCACTTGATAAAAGACTTGAAGATTTTTCATTTCCTCCTTGTGACTTATTGATTTCCATTCTCTCTACTTGTAGCCACATTGTAAACCATTTGGTGCGAGCCAAGTCCAAGGAGGTGACCCTGCATAAAGATGGCCCTCTAGGGGAAACGATCCTGGAGTGCTACAACTGTGGCTGCCGCAATGTCTTCCTTCTGGGCTTCATTCCTGCCAAAGCTGACTCAGTAGTGGTGTTACTATGCAGGTAAGGGTGCTTTTGATACTCTCTGACCTTACTGCTGCTGGGCAAATTTAAGGGAGATACAGACTTTTACTGCTAATATGTTGTGTTTGTCTAACAGACAGCCGTGTGCCAGCCAGAGCAGCCTGAAGGACATCAACTGGGACAGCTCACAGTGGCAGCCTCTCATCCAGGACCGCTGTTTCTTGTCCTGGCTGGTTAAAATCCCTTCAGAACAGGAGCAGCTCAGGGCTCGTCAGATCGCCGCACAGCAGATCAACAAGCTGGAGGAGCTCTGGAAGGTACTGTCCGTGTCGCTGTCCTTGTACACTGACCTAATTATAATATGTAAATACAGTAATCCCTCGCGAATCAACAAGCGTGGCTTCACTACATCGCCGATTTTTGGTAGGTAGTCACGTGATACAGTACGCACATTCTGTTGGCTGACAGCATCCAGAAGTGCGCTACTTTCCGTGATTCTCGGAACGCAGCACACAAAAGTGCTTTAAACAGTATCAGAGTGTGGGATCAATTTCAGTATGGGGAGGGTTCATAAACATTTAAATTACCGTAAATATTAAAATAAATAGTTCGTTGCTCTTTCGCAGAATTTTGTTTTTGCGGGTGGTTCCTGCGAGGAAGGAGGGGTTACTGTATTCAAAGCCTATATATCAGGGTAATTACATGTAGTTGTTATCTGTATAATAAACCAGATATGTTTATTACATTGTTTGCTGAGTTATATAACTTAGATGCCAGTTTCCCTTTCAGTTTATACTCAAGTTTCATTATTATATGATGGTCATATTCACAAGCAAATATATCCATTCTTTTTTGTTTTTGTTTTTTCTGTTTTTACCCACTTTACTGTTTACACCTGATCTTATTCAGGTGTCCCAGGAGGACATGAAATGCTAGCCGTCATCTGTATGATTTTTTTTTTCTTACTCCAGAAGCTTCTAGTGTAACCTGTAAAACTGATTCTAGCATTTTAACAGAAAGCCCTCAACTCTAACTATTGCTGTAACCCTTTTACCGTGATCCTAATAATGTTGGCGTACAAACACTATAGGGAAGAAAGAAAATAGTATCCACCAAAGCAGTCACTGCTCTGCACCTTTCTTTACTTGTCTTTGTGCAGATTTTTTTAATGATGTCAAATGTGACAGGAAAATCCTACTCCTACTAGCAGTGGCAAAGCTCCTTTAACCATGCCATCGTTTTTGCTTTTCCATCTGTGTTTTAATCTTCCTTTTGTATGTGGGACTGTGTGTTCCATCCTGGCAGGAGAATCCAACTGCGACTTTGGAGGATCTGGAGAAACCTGGTGTTGATGAGGAACCCCAGCATGTACTTCTCCGTTATGAGGATGCCTATCAGTATCAGAATATCTTTGGACCCCTTGTAAAGCTGGAGGCTGACTATGACAAGAAACTCAAAGAGTCTCAGGTAAGGAGTGTGTTTAAATACCTTGCAATTTTATTGTGGAGATACTATTAATTAAACTGTTGGACTCGAACATCTTTTTTATGGGAGGCATTATGTTTTCACGTTGTTGATCCTCAATTTCATTGTTGTTTGTATCACATCTCCAGAATACCTTGAAGGAATTTGTGTCATAATCTTGATTTAAAAAAAACCTTCATGCAGCCATTTATGAATGAAATATATTTTAATGTTACTTCCAAATAGACTCAAGATAACATTACAGTCAGATGGGACCTGGGCCTGAATAAAAAGAGGATTGCATATTTTACCCTCCCCAAGACGGACTCAGGTATTTCTTTTTAGATTTTTCTTTTGGTTTTTATTATTATTGTTATTATTATTCATCATCATCACAATGCTTTGTTCATTAGTGCTATTTTTCCTGCTATCTTGACTGAAGTCTAATAATATGAATCTATGGTATTGGTTTGTGTTTGTACTGATGCCTTTGTGCAGTGATGTGTCCATATTTTGTCCATCTCATCTACTGTCCTGTAGACATGCGACTCATGCAGGGAGATGAGATATGCCTGAG
This sequence comes from Antennarius striatus, assembly GCF_040054535.1. Lineage (NCBI taxonomy): Eukaryota > Metazoa > Chordata > Actinopteri > Lophiiformes > Antennariidae > Antennarius > Antennarius striatus. The sequence continues at coordinate 15,897,091 of NC_090793.1, forward strand.
GTACAAAGGAGACCTGGCTCCTCCATGGAAAGGAATTGGGCACGTCATCAAAGTCCCTGATAGTATCCTTATGACTGCTGTAGTGGATTTTACAGTAGATGTTAAATTAAAGTTTGTCAGAGCTGGGTGAGAGTTGAGTGAAGTTAGTCTTTAGTAGCCTCTAGTGGCAGATGTAGAATATTACAAAAACATATACAAAGTTCTCTCTCTACCTACCTTGGTTTTAAAAACAATTTTACATTTATATAAAATATATTTTTATATTTGTATATTTTATATTGCAAATTTGTGCTGCCGTGTTATTTAAATAAGTTGTATATAGGTTGTACTAAATGTGATCTCTACTTTCATTTGTAAGATTTAATAAAATTGAATACTAGTCTGAGAAAGCTTCACTGATCTTCAGTTTGGTTTTCAATTAACAAACTGAATGTAGAGACACATCAGAAGCAATGTTGTACTCAATAAAGTTCATTAAACTGGTAGACTGATCATAGCAACTCCCTCAGATAGAGAATACAATTATCCTTGACTAACTGCCAGACTATGGGGATGAGATAGCCATTGAGCTACGAAGCAGTGCCGGCGCTCCAGTGGAGATCCCACACAACTTTCAGGTTGACTTTGTGTGGAAGTCCACTTCCTTTGACAGGTATTCATGAAATCTGTCATACTCTGCCCTTTTGCTGTGATTTGTGTAAGAAAGTCCTGGAACCAAGTTTTATTGGAACAATATATCAGTTAAAGTAACAAACAATGTACTCCTGCAGATTATGCAGTTTGCTATGCAGCTGTTTAGGGTAGACCTTTAGTAGTTTAATGAAAATAAAATAAGTGCACACAACAAGCCACTATCTACTCAATAAACCAGGTTCTGCCTCACATGTAATATATTTACACCTCTGATGATGAAACGATGTCTCAGAAATCTCCCTCATTGTTCTTTTCTTCTTCATCCAGAATGCAGAGTGCCCTAAAAACGTTTGCTGTGGATGAGACGTCAGTGTCTGGTTACATCTACCACAAACTATTGGGACATGAGGTTGAGGATGTGGTCATCAAGTGTCAGCTACCAAAACGTTTCACCGCTCAAGGCCTGCCTGACCTCAACCACTCACAGGTGAGTCAGAGAGAAGTGTGTTTGTCAGTTTAGTCTGTAAGTGTTTAGCATTTAGCTGTGACCATTCGTACATTATAGGTCAAACACATGGGTGACACAGAGTATAAACAGTTCATTCATAACACTGTTGTAGTCTGGTCCAGTGGCGTCCAGAAACAAGTCCAAGTGTGTTTTAACTTCTATCTAGAGACCTTATGGAGCATTTTAAACCATGTGAATCATGTAATACAGGTGTACGCTGTGAAGACGGTGCTGCAGCGCCCACTCAGTCTGATCCAGGGTCCCCCTGGCACAGGGAAGACGGTCACCTCAGCCACCATCGTGTACCACCTAGCTAGACAAGGCAACGGGTGAGACAACATGAGTGTCACTATACATGTTTTGTAGGGACCATACCAGGATGCGTGTCATGTTTTGTCATTGTCATCAGTCTTTTATGTTCTTCATGAATGACTGTGCATTTAGGCCCCCCTAATGAATTGTTACCGCTTCCCCCCCAGGCCAGTGTTGGTGTGCGCCCCCAGTAACATTGCTGTCGACCAGCTGACAGAAAAGATCCACCAGACGGGCCTCAAGGTGGTGAGGCTGTGTGCCAAGAGCAGAGAGGCCATCGACTCTCCTGTTTCCTTTCTGGCTCTGCACAACCAAACACGTAACATGGACAGGTAATGTAGGACCGTCTTTGATTATTAGTAATATTTGATGTGACATGATTTTATAAGACCTTCTCTGTTTATATTGTACAATGTGAAAATCGGCTACTTGTTGTCAAGCAGCATCATTTCTCACAACTCTTGTTAGTGAATATTGGACTGATTTGGCCACATGAACATTGAATTCATGCTGTGTTGATATGATTCCTACCTGCAGTATGCCAGAACTTCAGAAGCTCCAGCAGCTGAAGGATGAGACTGGAGAGCTGTCTTCTTCTGATGAGAAACGCTACAGAGCGCTGAGGCGTACTGCTGAGAGGGAGCTGCTAATGGTATAAGAAACGCTCTAAATGAACTCGTGTACATCTAAATGTATTTGTGTTTGTATTTGGCACAACATTATAAACCCACATCGGTTTTATGACATTTTTCATGTGTCCTGTTTTGTTACTATGCTGAACTGCTCAGGCCTGCTTATAGTGTATCTGGGACATGGTGATTCAGCAGAAAGTCTTGTAATTCCTTCGTCATGTCTCAGAATGCAGATGTGATCTGCTGCACCTGTGTCGGGGCCGGGGATCCTCGTCTGGCCAAGATGCAGTTCCGATCGATCCTGATTGACGAGAGCACCCAAGCCACTGAACCAGAGTGCATGGTACCTGTGGTCCTGGGGGCCAAACAGGTAGGAGCTTCATAAGTGGAAGTTTATACGTCACATCTGTAATCTGTTTAAACTGCAGTCATTTATCAGCTTTCTCATCTTTTTTTCTTTTTCCATAGTTGATTCTGGTCGGTGATCATTGTCAGCTGGGCCCTGTGGTGATGTGTAAGAAGGCAGCTAAGGCAGGTCTCTCCCAGTCTCTGTTTGAGCGGCTGGTAGTTTTGGGTATCCGACCAATCCGTCTGCAGGTCCAGTACCGCATGCACCCAGCTCTGAGCGCCTTCCCCTCCAACATCTTCTACGAGGGCTCCCTGCAGAACGGAGTCACTGCTGGTGAGATGAGAGGAGAACCTTTAAAACACATTTTGTGATGAGTCATTACTTCCCTTGAAATTGACTTGAAAGTTCAGCCCATTGACTTTAGAAGTAGTCACGAATGTATCCGAACAATTTGGGGGGGCATATCACACAAGTGGTGCTCAGCACTTTGTGTTTCTTATCTGTCTCTATTAAATTATTATTATTCGATGTTGAACAGTCATCTCGTGTGCAAGAAAGTGGATTAATCTATTTATTGACAAACCAATCTTGATTCATTCTCCCCATTTTATCTGTTTGATAATTCTTAAGTGCATGCGGTTGATCCTGACGGGCTTATTCCTTTTTAGTCCATATACTGTCTGTATATCACTGTACATGAGTTTACTGTAGGTCTGATCTCGATCTCTTTGTCTGTTACACAGCTGACCGTGTGAAGAAAGGATTTGACTTCCAGTGGCCACAGCCTGACAAGCCGATGTTCTTTTATGTCACCCAGGGCCAGGAGGAAATTGCAAGCTCTGGAACATCCTATCTGAACAGGTTTCGACTCACACGATCTTACAGTTTATTTAAATGTAAAAAGAACAATGTATTTGAAAAAGCTGATATTCTCTTAATGTGTGGTTATGTTCCATTTTATTATTTCCTTATATCGCTTGAATCCTTTGCCTCCTACATACAGTATGTGGCCGCTGTGGGATGGAATAAATGTTTGAAGAGATGTCACGTTAATTTCTGTACAATGTTTCAGTCGTAGTTTGTCTCAAGTGAGATATTCTCGTCTTGTAATCACTCTGCCTGTCCACACAGAACTGAGGCCGCCAATGTGGAAAAAATAACCACCAGATTGTTGAAAGCAGGAGCCAAACCTGATCAGATCGGTATCATCACACCCTATGAGGGTCAGAGGTCATATCTTGTCCAGTACATGCAGTTTAGCGGCTCCCTCCACACCAAACTCTACCAGGTACAGCTGACACAAGAGTTATTACATTAGAAATTACTGCATTTCCATCAAGTAATTTTGAACATCAATTTTAAGAAAGAACTTTCTTAATCCTTGCACAAAAAAAAAATAATTTTGGTTTAGATAAATGGAAGGTTTAGTTTACAGTAGCTTAGTTCATGTTAGTTGTAAATATATGAACTCTGTCTTCTGATTAATCTGCAGGAGGTGGAAATAGCCAGTGTGGATGCCTTTCAAGGCAGAGAGAAGGACTTCATCATCCTATCATGTGTAAGGGCCAACGAGCACCAGGGCATTGGCTTCCTGAATGACCCCAGACGTCTCAATGTGGCCCTCACCAGGGCCAGGTACGAAGTAAAACTACTTCTACTCACTTTGCTCCAGCCTTTTGTGGCCAGCTGTCAAATTTTATGGACCTCATCGCTTTTTGTATTCCAGACGTTTAAGATTTTGGATGTTAATGTCATATCTGTTAGTAATTGTCCACTGGCTGTGTCACACAGGTATGGTGTGATTATTGTGGGGAACCCTAAAGCCCTGTCCAAGCAGCCTTTGTGGAACCACCTGTTGAACTACTACAAGGAGCAGAAGGTTCTAGTTGAAGGCCCCCTGAACAACCTGAGAGAGAGCTTGATGCAGTTCAGCAAGCCCCGTAAACTAGTCAACACCATCAACCCTGTGAGTGTAGCTCTTGTCTCTGCATTCACTGAGGATGTAGGATGCTGTGGTTATCCCAGTCCTAATTTCACATAATGTACAGGAAGAACACGCACATATACTAGTGATATTTCAGAGCAAAATCACACACTAGCTTGAAACATTATTGCATTATTTTGAGAATAAACTACACAGTATACATGCATGAAATCTGGACGTATAACCAGAAAACACTCCAACCTTCTGTCCTTTTGCCCTGCAGGGAGGTCGATTCATGAGCACAGCCATGTATGACGCCAGAGAAGCCCTAATTCCTGGGTCTGTTTATGACCGCAGCAGCAACGGTGAGAAAATCTAATGCAACAAACTAATTTTTAATTTAGATAATTTCCTGTCAATCATCCCTGATTCTGATTTAATAGTTCACTAAAATATGGGTTGAATGTACTTACTAAAGTGAAATGCTAGAACAAGACTGAGGTAAGAGCCATGTCTACTTCTTTCCACTACAGGCCGTTCATCCAATATGTATTTCCAGACACATGACCAGATCGGTATGATCGGAACAGGCCCTAGTCCTATGACCTCTATGAATATCCCCATACCTTTTAACCTTGTGATGCCCCCCATACCTCCCCCTGGGTACATGGGGCAGGTCAACGGACCCACATCAGGTGACTAAAGACCTTCCATTGTACCCATGATGTTTGGAATTGTAGAATGTGTGAATATTTTAATTTAATTAAACCCTTGTCTGACCTGTGACATTTTGACTCCAGGTCGAGGTGGAGGCATGAAAGGCAAGGCAGGCAGTGCAGGAGGCACTCGAGGCGGCCGTCAAAGAAACCGCGGCAATATTGGGAACCACAGCGGAGGAGGAGAGCGTGGGGGTCACGGGGGCCACATGAGTGGCAGTCAGGCCAGCCAGGACCTGGGCTCCCAGCCCTTCTCCCAGGGGCCTTTGACACAGGGCTACATCAACATGAGCCAACCGTCACAGATGAGCCAGCTGGGCCTGTCGCAGCCAGAACTCTCACAGGTTTGTGCTCTTAATTGTCATGCATTATTAATACATTTTAATTCTCAAATTTGTATTGCTGAAATTTTAGAGTGCTGAATTGGTGTAGACTAAACAGAGTAAAGCCATTTAGTCAGTTTTATTTATACCCAGTATTAACAGTACCTGGGCTGGTAGCACATATGTTCCAAGTGTTTGTCCAGGTTTCCTCTTCCAATAAATACTTAACTTAACCTAAAAGCACTTTGTTTTTCTGCCTGGAAAGAAGTTTGGAAAAAAAACAACAACTTTTAAATGTCTTCTTTTACTTTGTCCCATTATAGGATAGTTACCTAGGAGATGAGTTCAAGTCCCAGATAGATGTGGCTTTATCCCAGGACTCCACCTACCAAGGGGAGCGGGCCTACCAACACGGTGGTGTGACTGGACTGTCCCAGTATTAGACTGTAAGTAAATGTCTCTGAGGACTAAAATAAAAGAATAATTTTGTCAAAAAAAAGGTGATTGAATACACACACACCTAAACATGAAATCTGTTTGTCTGACAGGTTGCTGAAAGGGAGCTAGGCCTGTGTGAAGCTTAGTTCACCGGTATTTTAATCTGGGTAATAACGAAAAAGAACAAACATGGATACCCGTTTTCACTGCTACAACTGAAGCACCACTGTGTGAAAGGAACAGGAAAAAGACCGTGAGAAACCAACCAATCACAAAGGTGAGAGAAAAATGGGAGTAGAGCTGGACAGGAAGCGAGCAAGAGGGGTGTGTGTGTGTGTGGGAGGCTGGTGAAGAAGGAGAAAGCACCGCTGTCCACCCTGCGAAGACATGATGGAGGAGAAGCTGTCTTTGTCAGAGCAGCGCATTTGAAGAGGCAAGACCTCCGACGGGTCACGAAGGGGGTGAAAGGTCAAAAGTGATTCTGTAGGGTGGGAGGAAGAGCGACAGCGTCATCTTGTCTCTCATGTGCCCCCCCCCCCGAAACCCTCGGATCTCCAGGCGAGCTGATTGGGGACTCTTGCTCAAAAAGCTGAGAAAGATGGAGAAGAGGCGTCTCACACAAGCCAAGTCCTCCAAGCCGACTCAACAGGACGTCTTCTGTGGCTTGGAGAGAGAGGAAACGGAAGGGGACACAACTCATGAAGCAGTTGATAGGGCAACTTTTTTTAAACTCAAAGCTTTCACTGAGACTCTGCATCTGATCATGACTCAGCGATCCGCAAAAGTAACATCGAAAAGTGAGAACATTGTTCAGCTATTCAAGTGAACGCTAATGTTCCCGTGGTGTTCTGCCTCACAGAGCTCAAATGGAATCTAGGGATTATATATCCACAGATCACTCGTTGTTTTTCCTGAACTTTGAGTTGAAAAGTTTTCTAATTGAAGGCTGCTTTCATTGGAGTTTTCAGAGGTGTAAGCTCGTGCAGTCGGCCGTCTTTCAAGGCCGGACTTTCTCAAGGTGGTCTACAAAGAATAATTGGTGGAATTAGCTCTTAAAAGTTAAAGTGTGAAAGAAAAACATCTTTGTCTCCAGATCCAAGGATCCAAATATCGAGACAACTTTGTTCTTCAGAATGAATTTTTGTGTAATGAAAGTGAACACATAATGCGTTGAGATTGAATAAAGCTATCGTTCTGCTTCTGCTGAAGCCGCTAAAGCCAGCGGGTGGGGGTCATCGTGGGAATATCGCTAAATGCATCAGATAAACCGACTGAGGAGGGCAGCAGTTTGCAAAGGCTCTTCCTTGGAAGTGATGTAGCGCAAAACACTCTGTTATAATGTCATAAATTTGCAGGTTTTGAAATTTAGTAGGCAAATTAACGTACTAAAAGTCCCAAACAGATCTTTTTTTTTGGATAATTACATAATAAATTGTTATTGGTCTGGTAAAAAAAACAACCTAACTAGTAGCCAAAAAATATTACATTATCAATTCAGGACTTTAATTACATTATTGACCTATTACACTTCAAACAGGGTCAATTTATTCCGTTATTGGCTGTTTTTACATTATTGGCTTCAACACATGCATCCAGTGAGACTATGTACAATGTAAGCACAAGATGATCACAGGAAGGTTATTGCCTCTATTAGAGGATGCGTGTTTGAGTGTATGGCGACTCCTTCCATAGGGTAAAGAAAACCTCAAAGGCCCCGTCTAAGAACAAATGTGTTCAAATGAGATGCGATCTTAGATTTAACCGAGTTCAACACGGGTAAAAGATTATTTAAATATTTGAAAGCCCAATGATGATAAATTAAGAATTCAAGTGTTGTGAAATATGGCCTTAAGTCATTCTTACACTATAAGGACATGCATTGTGTAGGTCATTAAATCCAGGGTATGTTTATTTTACCCACCTATGAAGTTTCAATTATTTTATTCTATCTTACAGTATTCCTTGAATGGCTTTTATATTTATTTCTCCAATATCCATAATGAAATATTAGGTCCTGCCAGCGGCATAGAGCACCATCTAAATAAAGGTGCTCACATTGCCAGATTAAGTTTTAAATGAATTCATGAAGAAGAAGAAAAAAATCAGTGTATATGTTAAGTATTTCCATAATAATAAGATACTCCCTAACCCAAATGAGATTTTTCCAGCTATGTAAATTAATATTTATTCTGTTTGTTAGTGATTGTAGATTTTTAAATCTGTTTAACTTCAGTTCACTAGATGCACCCATTCACCGACACGCTTTAGTCTAGCTATAAATATTTTTTATCCATTGAGTTTTTAAAAGGAAATAGTTACCAATTAGTGCCCCGCTCACCTTTAACAGTAGTAATCCAGTAGTTCTTGCACGTGTTGTGACTAGAAGTTAGTTTTGTGTTGCATTTTGTTCTCTTCAACCACAATAATCCTGCTGTCTGAAGCATAGCTAAAAATGTGTTCATCTGATCACTTAGTTTGTTTTTCCACCTTCACAGATTGATATTAGTGGGTTTATACAAAAGTCTCCTGTTAATGAACATGAATTATTAAAGTTTCATTTTGCTCCCCAAACTTGATTTTATTGTTTTATTTCGTTTTCATTTTTGATCATTGACACACTGCCTTCATTCTTATTACTATGTATAAATCGTGATCACACATCTGATTTTAAACCCAGGATTAATGTTAGTCCTCGCTGGCCAGTAGAATTACTCCGATGCCGTTTTAGGTCACGGCTTGTCCTTCGGGATAGTATTCCACGCAGACTGGCGGTCAGCTCTAATCCACGCATGCCGGCTCGTTGGCTGCCGGCGGGTTGACACAGTTTCCCCGCTCACACGCAGCTGCCCGGCGCTCGGAGCCCGCGGACCCGGCAGGTGGTGCGCGACGGACGGCTGATTCTGGCTGCTGAGTGAGGGCAGCCGGCCGGAGGAGCCAAGCCCCGAACCACGACGAGGACGGGGGGTGAGGACGAGCGGCGGTACGGTCGGAAATGGACCGTCACGGAACCGCGTCTGCCACCGAGGTCAGAGGCTCCATCTCCCATGGGCTGTGACTCTGGTCCCCGCAGGCAGGGGGTGATCGTCGAATCCCGGGGGGTCGGGACGGGACGGTGCGGACTGAGCGGCTCCAGCTGATCTCGTGGTGCCTTCAAGGTGTCCTCGGAGAACAAAGAATCTGGTGGCCAAATTCCACTCACGGAGATTCACGTCGGTATGGAGTAAGTGTCCTTTCAGAGAATTAATGAGGGCTCAGATCAAGTGTTGTGCTCAATTTCTGAACACACTGCTTCAACTCTTTTTTTAGAGGAGAAACCTCAGTCAGCTAAGATGTTTCCCCTCCACAGAGAAAGGTAAGAGCAGCTTTCACATATTTACCTCCTTCATGACATTTCATTTCCTGTCCTTGTGACTTTTAAAGGCCAAACTACTCCACATTAATTATTGCCTAAAATCTTCCACGCAAGCCAGTTGAATATGGTTGAGTCATATAAGCTTTTTTAATTTCTTGTTTGACTTGGGACTAGGTGACATTCAGTTGTTATGATGGAAATGTTTTGACTTTATCACATTAAAACTTCTCAGGTGATGATATGAAATGTTAAGTTATCATAGCAAGTTAGTTTTCATATTGATATGATGAGACATTAACATGTGATAATAAAATAACTTGAAAATATCAAAAATAATAATAATAATTTAATGCCAGGTGTTCCCTTTGTTTATTCAGGCTCTAGTAGATTCTAGAGACAGATTTAGGTTAGATTAAAACTATCACCAAACATTTTTCCCTCTGACTGACCTCAGAGTTTTTAGATTATTTAATCATTATAATGGTTCTTTCGCACTTTAAGCAATTATTCCCCCAGATCATGCAAAAAGTGATTAGGTCTGATTTGTTCAACATAACTAGGAAATCAGGTTTGGTTCTGCTTTCCTTCAGACAAATCATTTTATGACAATTTCAAAGCATGTTTCCCTCATTAATTATAAATCTGTCTAACATTTAACATATGTGTGTAAAAGATTTAGATAGATCAGACTAGAGGACATTTGGTGAACCCAATAAAGCAGCTTGTGGATACTGTTGTAGGAATGTGCTCCATCCAATCACACCAAGCTGTTCTTGTGCTCAGAAGCCCCATTAAGCCCTATAGACCACATCTGCTGAGGATGAAGCTTGTGTAGATGATCATCCATGAGAAGTGAGTGTGCGCCTTTTCACTACCCATTTCACTGGGGCACATGGACTATTTTTCTGCCGTGCCGCAGTAAAGCCTGACATTTGAATTTTTAAACATATTTGCTTCATGAACCAACAAGCACTTCAATAATAACAACAATAATAACAAGATTTTTTAGATTCAGAATGCCAAAGCATTACTTCATGCTCAAGTCTGTGCACATCAGCTGGTATATTACCTCGAGCACCCAGTGATTCATAGATCCAGGGCTGAACAGGAATCAGAAATCCAGATCTAGAAATGACCTTTATTAAATACTGTATGACAGATGTGGAGGAACATCTGTCATACAGTATTCCATTAGGAATATTGAATTAAAATGTGAAAAAAAATCATAGACCCATTTCTTTATCGAGATTCACTCCAAAATTAATATGCACATGCTACTTTTGCACCCAGTTTTTTTAAAAAAAAATCTGTCAAGTATCGTACAGATATTTGACAAAAACAACCACAAAAAGCTGTATTTTACCATAACTAGAAGTAGCAAACAAATTTAAGAAAAAGCTTCAAGTAAACTGTCATGTCACCTCCCAGTTTGTCCTTAGATCAATATATTACTGGTTGCACCAGGAGGTCTCAGATAGGATTACTGTGGGATGAGAAGGAGAATTATAGCGTGGGGTTTTATCAAACCAGAGTAGGTCAGCTGTTGAAATACCACCATTCAATTCCGTGTTTTTACAGTGTGAGCCCAAACGGCCTAATGTTTGTTTTTAGTGTTTTTATCATTGTCAGTTGAGGTGAGAAAAGACAGCGAGACCATTACTGTATTTGTGTCACTAATGGGGTCAGATATAAATGTATAATGACTGTCCAGAATACAGTTCTATTGGGAGTAGCTGCGGCAATTCACAGAGATGCATAGGAGTGTCCTGGTTTATACCGCCGAGACCTCCATTTGGCAATGGTTTTATCAGAGGGAACCATCTTGTCACGTCTCTATCACTGAGTGAAATCAATATAAGCATGGTCTGCATCACAAATCATCTCCAGTGGGTTTAGAATCTGTCATTTGGAATCCTGATAAAACCACAAGTCCAGGTTTCAATCTCCCTCATCGTGGCATTCCCAAATGAATCTTACCAACTGAAAGTTTTAACCCGTTTTGTTTTACATGTTTTGTTTCAGTCCAATGTTGGCACACTTTTTGTTTAAGTTGATTGAACTTTGTTTAGTTATATTTTTAAAAAGGTGCATGATATAAATACGGTTGAGGTGTAACGGTTAAGACATTTTTCATTTTGAATAAATCCTTTCAGAAATGAGAGGCTCCTGATGAACGCTTCTGTACATGATGATGAGACGTATTTTTGTTTCTTTTCACTGGGATGAATCTCCCACCACATCGCAACTGATCTTTGACCTTTTCAATGCTTTGATCTGCAGCTGGTTTTTTGTACCCATGCTGGAATGGGGGTGTTGGGTTTGGTCCACTTGCATTCCTAGTGGAATATTTGTCATTTTGACGTAAATTTGGTTGAGACATTCATGTCCTCAGAGAATGAATCCTAGCAGATGTTTTATTTTCTATCAAAGCACAGGAAAACATGACTGCACTCAAGCTTTAGAGAGAGACAGATCTGCTGTTCATACCCCACAACAGGCCTCTGTTGCTTTATTTACTTGTATCCGGGATACTTCTCTGGAAATACTGGCAGGAGCAGAGCAGAGGGTGTCGGATGAATGATTCGGAACAAGGTTCAGAGCTTCTTTTTTTTTTTCGGTTTACATCATCATGTCACAGCCCTGTATGGGTGGTGAACGCTGCTGGGAAAAGAAATGGGAGGAAACGAAATGGTGATTCCAACACCAGAGACGGATGGAGATGTGCTTTTATGGAAATATGCAATTGGAGTCATAATAATGGGGTTTTAACAGAAGATAATTTTATATTTTTGGAACCTCAAACTATGACCAACGACAGATTTTACTCTGTGCCGCAAGTTCTGTCTTGATTTTTACATCCAAAATATACAGAACATCCTCCTCTTAATTCATCTTTCAGGTGATTATAAACCATTGTACGTAGAAAGGGTTCCACAGATGCTCATCCTGTCCTGATCTCTCTCCTTCCTCCTCCAGAGAGCAGCCGATCTTCAGCTCCCGCGCTCATGTATTCCAGATCGATCCCACCACCAAGAGGAACTGGATCCCCGCCAGCAAACATGCTGTCACTGTGTCTTTCTTCTATGACGCCAATCGTAACGTCTACCGCATCATCAGCGTGGGCGGGACCAAGGTGAGGTGGGGAAGGCAATAGAGTTACGATTGAAAGAATGGAGGAAAGAAGTAATAATGTAAACAAGATGGAAAAGTTTTTTCCTTATCACCAACTGTAGTATAACATGTGTAAGAAAACAAAACCACAATCAGGTTTCCACAACTCAGCTGCCAGAGCGTCCTTCTTGTACACTTGTAGGTTTAGATTATGAAAAGGGAGGCCACTGCATCACTGAGGAGGGGGCGAGCGGGGGGTTGTTGGGTCCTTCTTATCTCCTCTGAGTACCTCTGGTCTGACCCACATTTCTGCCTCCCAGAAGGCTGTGCGGGGTGACATTTGGTCGGCCAGCAGCCCAGTCCTACTCGGACTGGTGTCTGGCAGCAGAATTATCTCTGCTGTTGCTGCCAACGTCCAGCGGGTTACGTCAAACACATCCACAGAGATGTGAAAGACTCTCTAAGCTATCGTCAGCCGGGAACACTAGGACTGTAAACCTGGTCATTGTAGCAACAATAGGGATGATATAAAAAGGTTATTTATAGATAGTTTGATATCACATACCATATATTGTTTACACTAAAGAACTGTGTTTAATAAAGTTGAATCACAGCATTACACCAATCAGCAGTAAAACCGTGTGTTTGACATTAGGTCACTGTTTCAATAATTGATGCTGAGCCTCACAATCAGTCGACTCCGGACCAGACCGGTTCTCCTGCACATGTTACTTAAGTGGAACAAGCCTGGTTTGTTTAAACTTGCCTTATGGTGTTTGCTCTGTTTGTCTTTGATTTGTCTGCTGCTCTGAATAAACCTTGAACAGGAAATGTTTTCAGATCTGCTGCTAAACTCTTTATTAATGAGTATAATCCCATCTGAAACAACTTGTATTGCTGCATTTGTAGGCCATCATCAATTGCACCGTGACACCCAGCATGACATTCACCAAGACGTCCCAGAAGTTTGGACAGTGGGCGGACAGCCGAGCCAACACGGTGTACGGTCTCGGTTTTGCTACGGAGCAACAACTCCATCAGGCAAATGAAACAGATCTTAAAGCTCTGGTTTCTGTTAACGTATTACTACTGCGTCACATACTCAATACTAAATCACTGCTCTCTTTTAAAAGTTCTATGAAAAGTTTAAGGAGGTTAAAGATGCAGCTCGTTTGGCACGAGAGAAGTCACAAGATAAAGAACTGGCCAACACAGCGCTCACCATTGCTGCTCCTCAGGTGAGCTACCCCGGAATGAAAAACCACTGACAGACTGGTTTCCCCTCCACTGGTCATTAACCAGATCATACTTGTTCAATTTATAACTTAATAGACCCTAAACGTCTGATCAAATAACTCAACAGGAGCTCTAAATGGCAAAAGTCACCACTTAAATGTTTTTCTCTCAGACCATGTCAAAATTCTTTTCTAAAGTTTCGAAAAAGCATGCTTATTAATCCCTAAATTATGATGGATCATCAGTTGAAGCCATATGCCCTTCAAACTAAAAAATAAACCTTCAAAATCACATTTTTCATACATATGTGATACATCAGCAATAATTATCTTAAATATTAAATATACTCTGGAGACAAATTTCACCCTGTCTCATTTTTTTGGATTTGAGAAAATATACAAATACCAAATTATCTAAAAAGGGCACTTGTCCACAATAAGAAAATACGTGAATAATAAAATTTCATTAAAATAAATGGAACTTTTTTTTGAGCAATGCACCAGAACAAGACCTTTGGTTCATGTCACTCTCATCTGAGGTTAACATCTTAATGTCTTCAATGTGAAAAAAGTCAAATAAGAAAAGACACACCTTCTGGTTAGGGCTCATGTGTTTGCAAAGTTTCAATTTAAAAAGGAAGAAAATACTGCTCTTATTAGAAATGGTTATTCTACATTCCCAATCTATCAAAGTATATGTCTTCAATACATTGGAGGAGGGTTTTGAGTCTACTCTTAAATAAGCTGAGGGTGAAAAGATGAAAAGAAATGATGAAGGCATATGTAGAGCAAACTTCCACAGATATCAGACAAGACATTCAAAACTAGTGATGACATGATAATTAGATATATTATACCTAGAGAGACGCTGAGAGCTACGGACGAGGTTGGACAAATGCACCTCTGTTACTCTGCAGCTCTCTACGCAGCGCTGCTGTGATCAGAACAAATGAGGGATGGGGCAGAAAAGAAAGTGAAAACATGAGCTGGGTCACTCGTCTCAGAGGGAAGACAAAGTGAGGCAAACTAGGCCGATGGTAAAATTATTCTGTGCCACTCAGCAATGCAGCTCATCCTCGTTTTCTGTCCAGAAGCCTCTGACATCAGCAGCGTAACGGTGAAAATGTAGTCAGCACAGGGCCTCCTCTGATCAATAGAGAATAATTACCCATCAGTCACATCTGCTTGGTTGTGAAGAACATGTCCTGTTCTTTCTGATGTTACGGCTGAGCCGATTCCATCTGATGCGTACCTCACTTCAGGAATTTATTGATTAATGACTCATTGGAGAATTCAAAGCACCAAGGAATAACATCAATTTATTGTGTCTGATTTATTTGGAGGTGGAGAGCTTTGCTGCATGACTAATGACATGGATGTGCTTGCTGTGCTTGTAATGTTTGAGAATTGGTATTTATGTACTGGGAGGTGTGATGACATGTGTTAATGTTTTGTTTTGTCTTTGTCTATTTTACCCACCTGATGGATTTCCTCTAGTTCTCTCAGGTGAGTCTCTGCTTTTGACACCTTGCAAGACAGAATATGTTTCCATTTGTTTAAATCAAGAAAGAATATGTGCAAATACTAATGAAGTCCAAATCTCAAAATCACAAAAAAAAATGACAATATAATATATTTGCAATAATTTCAAGAGACTTAAATAATTGCAATTAGTTTCAAAATTATATTTTCTTTTCAGTTTAAAATTTCAAAATATATTGAAATGTAATATGTGACTTGTAACTATAGATGTCAGATTTGATATCAGAATAATTGTGCTGTTGGGATTATTGTGTGTTACTGTTCGAGTGCATTTACTCATGTGTTTCTCAGGACCTCTCGGATGAACTCCAGTCTCCACCGGTGATGTGTGTGAACGGCCCAGAGGATAAACTGTTCCGCAGCCAGAGCGCCGACATCACCCTATCCTCTGAAAAGGAGCGCATTAAAAAGATGCTCTCTGAAGGGTACTGAATAACACACAATAAGCATCCATGGACAGAACAGAAGCTGAAGAGACCATAGACAATTTTCTTCTTGTTCATTGAAGTACTGAGATCAGAAAATCGTTTGCTTTTTCATTGACTTAATAAGATAAAGTGTAATAGCACATCCACTACAGTAGGTAGCAGTGGCGCTTTCACGTTTACATGTAATGTGCCATTAACTATAATTAATAGAGAGTCTTCAGGGAGTATTTAGTCCTCTGCTACAGTGTAGAGCAGGGGTGGGCAATTCATTTTTACACCTGAATTGTGTCACACCGATAACTTGAACTTAATTCTGCTCAACTTTCTTCCATTGCAAAATGCACTAAATTAAATATAATTTGAAAAGTTCTTGAAGACATTTCGTCTCTTAGATGAGAGATGAAACATCTTCAAGAACTTTCTTAACATCCAGTGGATTGACCTAAACAGCTTTGGATAACCATGACCTGGATAACTGAGAACCTAAACAGGCATATTTTGAAAAGCTGATACTATTATTAATCAGAAGACTAAGACACTCAATATTTATATTAGGCTATTTGAAATTATAGTGTTTAATTTATGTAATTTGTGTGTACTGTACGTAATTTATGATTGACCTCAGGTGGGACGTAGAGGTATGTACAAAGGGCCAGATGTGGCCCACGGGCCTATTTAAATTTAAAAAAATATTTTAGTAATTTTATTAGTTTACCAAATGACTCTGGATTTGGTGAAAAAAAGGGCAATTCTAATATCAACTGGGCGTCATGAGGTTCTGATTTTATCTTTGATACTGTGGTTTACACTCAGGTAATTCCTAACCTTCAACTCCCACCTTCCTCGCCATGCCCACGGAGTACTTCCGCAGTTTTCATTTTTCGTTTTAATCATACTTTGGTGTCATTCCATCTGCTAAGCCTGTCAAAGAACTGAAGAGGTTGTTGTTGAGGTGTTGACTCATACATGAAATCAACTAAGGCCTCCAAACACCTTGTTGAGTGCTTTGAGCCACCCACAAGGCTTTTGTGAACCTGCAGTGAAATTATTGTGACACAAAGCTGCTGAATGGCTGCCATAGTGATCTGTTAGGAATGAAAAGCTCTAGAGACACAGGAACTATGGTGAGTCAGAGAGGATGAATTGAGTGTTCACATAATAGGAGATGCTGCTATATAATCATATCATGATCGTATGTGATCATATATATATATATATATATATATATATATATATATATATATATATATATATATATATATATATATATATTTATTTTTATTATTATTATTGTTATTTATTTTATTTTATTTTTCTAGTGTGAAATCATGGATTCATACTTTGGCTTGTATTTCTCAGGTCAGTTTGCGACATGAACCTGGAGGCTGAACTCTTCACGCTGCAGGACAGCAACTCCAAATTGGTGGCAGCTTTGCATGAGGCTAATGCTAACGTGGAGCAGTGGAAGAAACAGCTGGCAGCTTATCAAGAGGAGACGGAGAGACTCAGAGACCAGGTGAGCCTCCACAGTATACCATCTTCACACTTTCAACCTGCAGGGCAGGGCTGATGGTCAAGGTCACACCTAACCATCAGAGCTGTAGTTGAGAAGCTCTACGACAATCTGATTATTAGTGAGCCAAACACAAACACACTTCAGCAGCATCCAGGGTGTTCTCCAGGCTGAATTTGCTCACCATGTCTACAGTGAATGTCGCATTTCACCACCTGGGATTTTGGTGTAAATGCATCGAGTCAGGTGTTTCACGCTTGGATCACCTCTCAGGTTGCAGTGGATGCAGGTCCCTCTGCCCCCCCCCCCCCCTGCTCATTAATTAAAATGTATTTCCATCTTTGCTGGGAGCGCATTCCTTTGGGAACCATCTCGCCCGAGGCTCACGATTCTACACCTCTCAATTATTCATGCTTTAATACCTCAATCTTGTTTTATTATGAGCTGTGTTTACAATATTGATCACCTTGTTTAAATTCTCCTCCTCTTGTTTGCTGTTTGGAAACAGTCTGACCTGTTTGGTCCACAGAAAGAAATTCATTTACACCGATTCCCTCTATCTCAGGAAGGGGACCAGGTGGCTGAAAATGGTTCACGTCTCTGGGGTAGTGTGAGAGGAAGAGGGGTTTGTAGGACAGCAATATCCTACTTTCAATGCCCCAGTTAGGAAAAAAATGAAAAATCACCAGAGGGAGCTGGCATCCTCTATTTCTTCACTTTTTTTTTTCTTCCCGATGGTCCTCCTCTTCTCAACCACACAGAATTTAAAGTCATCCAAACTGTCACCGACAGATGTGAGGACAGTTCCAGATGTGCTCTGCTCTTTCCTCTGATTCAGCCTCAGGTGACAGAGCAGCAGGTTTAGTTCCTCTTTCCCTGAAGGCAAACTAGACATGTACACAAAAGAGCAATAAAAATAAAATGAGGAAAAACTGAGAAACGTAGTGAGATGAAAAGGGGATGAAAATGAGATGATAAGCCTGACCTTAAGAAAACTAGGTCAAGGTCAAATTTCAACTTTTGTACTCATTTTTGGTAAGCAGTCATGTGATACCGTGCGTGCATTCTATTGGCTGACGGCATCCAGAAGTGTGCTACTTTCTGTGAATGTCGGACCTCCGTGAGACACAAAAGTGCTTTAAACAGCCGATGAGAGTGTGGGAAAAGGTAATAGAGACAGAAGGGGGTTTAATATCAGTATGGGGAGGGCACATAAACGTTTAAATTACCGTAAATAATATGATAAATAGTTTGTGGCTCTATTGCGGAATTCGTTAATCGCGAGTTGTTCCTGGAACACATTAACCGCAAGGAACGACGACGCGCTGTATACCTTTAAGGTACATATCTCTGAAACCTGATGAGATATAATCACAAAACAAAAAGGAACATTTTTAGGAAGCCAGAGGCACAAAAATGTGTAGGTCAGGGTAAAATGGTGAATTCAGAGGTGTCATGGGATGTTGCAGTCTCTGACTGCCTTGTTAAAATTGCTGGTGTGTGTGTGTGTGTGTGTGTGTGTGTGTGTGTGTGTGTGTGTGTGTGTGTGTGTGTGTGTGTGTGTGTGTGTGTGTGTGTGTGTGTGTGTATTTTATAAGGTGGCTGAATTGGAGGCCCACGGGGGCCAAGGTCCCAGTGACTTGCTGAAGGACGAACTGTCCAAGTCCCTGGAGGAGCTGGAGGCTCTACTGAAGGCCAAAGATGAGGTGGGTCCTTAGTTTCCTTAATGCAACAATATTCATCACGGTTACTGGTGAAATATTCAACTACCCAGAACTCAAAGTGTATCTCTTGTCCCTTTCCAGGAGATCCACATTTTGCAAGGCAACAAAGCAGAGTACCATGAGATAGAACGTGAAAGGGATGAGGCCATCCACAGATTAAGGGTAGGAGTGAGATAATTAATGTTATGAGATAATAATAATAATATAATTAAAT
This sequence comes from Antennarius striatus, assembly GCF_040054535.1. NCBI lineage: Eukaryota > Metazoa > Chordata > Actinopteri > Lophiiformes > Antennariidae > Antennarius > Antennarius striatus. Next base: position 15,916,045 of record NC_090793.1, read on the forward strand.
GTATTTATGCATTTATGCTACCCTGGGTTCAATAAGCCCACCTCAACTTTAGGCCTTCCCAAGCCCAGATGAATGCAGAAGTTTGTGGAAGGAAGGGCATCTAGCATAAAAAACTTTTACAAACAAATTTGAGCCTTCATCTAAGAGGGGAAATGGATGACATGCTGTGGACAAAGCGAAAGTAGGTTTTATTAATCTTTTTTAATCTCTTCTTGTCTGTAGGAGACCGAGATGCATAATTCAGAGTTGGAGCGGCGCATCCACAACTCAGAGCAGAATTTGAATAACTCTCTGGAGGAACGGGATCGTATGGACTCTGAAATTCAGAAGGCCATTGAATTTCTGGACATCAAGATCTTTGATCTTAATGACCTCCGTCAGAGCCTGGTTAAACTCATCAACAAATAAAAGTTCAAGAAACAGGAAGAGTGATTTACAGATGAACAGGTTAATGGCCAGTGCAGCAGGGGAGTAAACGCAGGTGGAGCTCGTCCCAGGTTCTTTTTCAAGCATAGGAACCACTTCGACTGCAGCGGGGGCTTCTCCGCTGAGCTGCAGCAAAGGACTGTATGCATTGGCCTAAGCAGCAGCAGCAACAGCAGAAACATGGCTTTGCTTGTCCAATCTTAACACTTCATGTCGCTTTCAGGGTAAAAGTCATTACAATAAAGTAAGTGCTTTACAGTGGTGCTTGTAGTTTCTCATTAGTTTGACTTTTGTACAAAAAAATAGTGATACAGTGTTATAAATGAGAGGCCTTGCTTGTTGCTTTCTTTAACTATCAGGTGTTATTTTAACATTTTACCAACAACTAAGTTCATGCAAATAGAAGGAGTTTTCACTGAGAAGTGAACACAATTAAAAATGGTACAAGATATAAATGATATATAAGAGATCTGCATTCAACCTCCATTATTACTGTCAAAGTTTGGTTTGCACAGAGGTAAACCTGTGTATGGTAGAAATCACATGCATGATCTATCATCTGCCATGGATGGAGTACATCCATGAATAAGCAATGCATATATTCAAAGTCAGTAAAATAGCATGTAAATTGTTTTAGGCATGTGGGTAAAGCATAGACACACACTTTGACTTTAAATATTATATTTAAATATTGACACCAAAGATCAAACGTTAAAAGCAGGATTATTGATACGGTCTTCAGCAGCTTGCCTTTCATCACATCATACTGTATACGTCTGTTTAAAAAAAACAACTTTGAATTTAAGATCAAAAGTAGATTTTAATAGGTAAGATTCATGCACTACTTACAGTCGGGGTAGTCATCAATAATGCTACAGATATTGATATGAGACAATTTAGGTTATCAGACATTTGCGATGACTCAGTCGGATCAGTCATTTCATATAAAATGCAGTAAATAGCTGATTTAGGCTTAAAGGGAATCTAACAGACCTTTTCCGCCTTCTGTGTTTCAGCAGATTATCTTGAACTGTGTGTAATATGTTTGTATTTTTGTTTTAAAGCCTTATTGTTCTATTTAATTGTGGCCGTTGAGAACCAGGTAATCTCTATGTCTCAAACTTTGTTTTCATTACAGTCTGGAAATAAAAGCAAAGAATACAGTCATTCAGTCATCCTATTGTGTCTTTATTGTATTGTTTTTCCTCTGCGCTTTATTGTGTTGTTTTCTCTGTTCATTTATTGACTCAAACCACACAGTTTGAGTCAATAAATTAACTTGAAATATATTTACCTTACTATAAAGGAACATTCACAATTGACTTAAGTCCCAACATACAAAATAAAATGTTAACTGAGATGAGAGAGATGGGAATGTGATGATGTGAAGCAAAGCCTGAATGCCTGGCATTACTCATTAAATAAGGACATGACCAGCATGATTATTTATGCTGAATGTTGAAATGTGAATATGATGTTGCTGTAAAAGAAAACAATAAATACTAGGTGTTAATAATTGACTGAAAAATCCGGTGTCAAATTTGATCATTTTTAACACATTTTCATTTGATTTTCAACTAGATTGTTAACTTTCCTCTATGGTTTTAAACAAACATGCATCTTCCCTGAATTTTGGTATACAGTCACTGTGGTTACAGTCTGATATGTGGAGTGCATTTCTTTTTTTTTACAGATGCTGTCGAAATAAAGACACCGTGACGCATAAACGCTGATAAAGAAAATACCCGTCCCTGGGTGGGCTTGAACCACCAACCTTTCGGTTAACAGCCGAACGCGCTAACCGATTGCGCCACAGAGACGAACTTAAATTACGCTCCAATTTATTTCATTATGAAATGTAGACAGACATCAGCTCAGGACGCGGTTTAGAACGTCACTTTAGAAATGGATTATAAACTGAAATCACCCCATCCTGCTTTTTGTTTTGTTGTGTAGAAACATATAAAAGAAATGACACTTCGTTGTGATTTATTGGTTGTCTTTTGGCTACGGGACCCGACGTGTCCACACTCAATGGCAAGGCACTGGGGTCAATGATCACATTCATGAATCTAACTGATTGCGTGTTTGATTAGAAAAGGGGCGGTAGGGATACTTGTTTGTATAGTAACCTACACTCTCGCCATTTCTCATTTAAACCTCAATCAGATTTGTCATAAAATTTAATGACGACTCAATCCATTTTGAATGTGGATTTACATGGTTAATACTTCATACATCTTTTTAAAAAATAAATAACGACCATTGATAACAAGAGCAATTTATACTTATTTATATTGCGGTCCTCCAGAAAAAAAATCTTTTCACGTCATTCTTGTCCGAGCCACGTGGGGGCGCTGTGGTGTGCATAAAACTATTCATAATGATGACTCCAGTATTAGTTAGACTGTTGTGGCTTGCAATGTGGATATGCGCATAACATGAAAACTTATTCTACCTCTTTTGCTTTGTGTAAAACAAATAAACAAAAATAAAAGTTTTTTAAAAAGTAATGCCTTTGCAATAGTCATCAAAAACAGTTAAAATATAATTAAAAATAAATTTCAAAAGATATCAACAGTAAAATTATTAATTTATTTAAAATCTTCTACATGTTGACCAAAGTTATTATTTCATAATATCACAAAAACATGACAGTCTATAAAGAATGTTCATCAACTACTTGGTTTATATCTACAGTTCATATAAATACATGTTCTCCAGGAACTTAATGACAAGTACTACAGTATAAACATTCTTCATTGTGGGCTACAAAGGAAAAAAAATTATACAGGAACTGGACACTAATGATGCCCTGATTGAACTTCACAATGACAGTGACACACACACTGACATGCCTATGCATTATTGTGTTACTGGGTTACTATGACTACTGGACAACAGATTGTAAAGAGAAGCTCCTTGGAAACAGCCAAATGGCCAGGAGGATGAGGCACTGGCCCTATAAATCAGGGCCCCATCTGTGGTTTGAATGCATAGTAGTTTAAAGGAATTAGATTTAAGTAACTGAAAGTATTTTCTGCTATATGTGTGCATTAGATCGACTAATGATTCAGCTAATTGCGTACAGTGTTTAAAATGTAAGACTGTAAAACTTTATATAAAAATTTAATCAAGACTTTACTGAGCTTTGCGCATTCTGCCTGATACAGACGTCCTGTGGTTGGTCAAGTTATTTACAACACAGTTGTTGGTCAGCATCGACAGTTTGGAGTTCAGGGTGTCTTTACTTTTCTCCCAACAACACTCCCCTTCTTGATCCACACTTTTGTCTTCGTCTTCAGTGTCACTCTCTTCATCACTGCGATCATCCTTTTCAAGCTGGAGGCAGAAGCAGATTCACATAGCACATTAACACATATTATAAATAGAACATTGGATAATAAACTTAAATTATGAGCTATGCAAAGATTACACTCTATGCTTAATTAAAATTTTGGCAGTGATTCTAACCTTGCCCCTCATGAACTTATAGACCATACGCAAGATTAAGATAGCCCAGAAGATGTGAAGAGCTTGCAGCACCAGCAGCAGGATGTTGAAAAAGTAGTAGGCAAAAAAGGGATCAAACTTCTCCATGGACAGCACCAAAGTGGTATGGATGATTCTGAAAACAGTGAAATGGTTTAGCTAATGTTTAAGGGCTATCTGAAAAATTAACAAAAAAACAACAACAAACCTGTCAAGAGGAAACTTACTTGCTGGGAAAAATCACCAGCCGCGTCACAAGGAAGACCACAGAAAAAGCTATAAACAGGTTGCTGCATGTTCTCCTCCAGCCACTGCCGTAGTTGAGCATCTTGGCGAGCTGCAAGAACACCAACAAGTAAAACTTACCAAAATAAGCTGAGCACAGGGATAAAGTTAATAGATCTACAGGTAAATATGTCCACAACAAATATAAATAAACAAAGGACTGCATTTATCCACACAACCACTGCTCCTCATATGACCTATGAAGACTTCCAATGTGATAACTCACTCAGTCCAAAAAACAAAATTCTTGAAGAAATTTCTCAAGTTAAATCCTTTGTTTTTTTCATTTAAAACAAGATGATACCGACGACTACTGCTACTGTAGCCGACAACATTGATGGTTGCTGTTCTCGCTTTGGGAAGGCTACACAGACACACAAATTGTCTTCTTTGATTACATGAAAGCTGCATTACCTACAAATTGAAAAAATTAAGTCTACGTGACACAGTTAAAAATGCACTTTATTATTAATTCTTTTATGTCATTTGTTTTTGAGTATTTTACTTTTCATTTAATGATGTTGAGTAAATTTTACTTTAATGTTATTCTTATTTACTTTTACATTTCCCATGAAAATTGCCTTCTACATAATTGGTGGCTTCTGTACCTCCTGTTTCCATAGATGGAGGGGTATAGTGTGTTATTTTTGCATGTTTAGGATCAGATGAGCTGAAGGATGAAGTGAGAAGACTAAATGAATGTTGTCTCCTGTAGGTATCTTTTTGTTTTTGAATGTTAGAATTCATTTTCATATTTTCTATTTTTGTCCACCAGACTTCACTGTTTGACCTGTTACTTATTATTTCTCACCTTTTTGAGGTTTTTTGCCTTGAATCAAACATTTTCCACCTAATTTGCATTGACTCCTTTGGGTAAATTGTGCACCATGTTAAGATATATGTTATGATACAGTTTTATATTGTATTTACACTGTATGCATTTGATGATTAGTGTGAGCCTCTACACAAGGAAGCATTGGATTGATGAGGAAGCATAGAAGAAGGAAGTGAGGAGACTAAATGACTAAATACTGGAGACCTGTTCATGGGTCGTCTTCTTTCCTGCCCATCCACACCTATTACATCTACACTATCCTTTTTTCACAAGTTATGTGAGATTAAATCGCACCTCAAGCAGGATGTCAGAAAAGTCGTGAAGCAGCATCACCAAGGTGCCGATGCGAATGTAGTTGGCACAGTAAGAGAAGCTAAGCAGGAAGATGGTGGCCAAATGGTGGATGACCTGTTCTTTAAAATCCTGGCAAAGCAAAAAATAGATTTGTTCAGTGAAAAACAATGACCTTGGTTGGTCAACACTATAAAAATTCTTGCTCTTACTGTCACTTATTAACCATGTGTTGAGTTAATAATCTCGTTAAAACAGAAGGACACACCATGAAGTACAGGAGCACAAATACGATTTAATTTGTTTCCTCTAAAGCCCAGATTGTTGAAGGACGACTCACCTTCCTCTTGATGTCCACAGTGATCCTGAGGAGCAAGGAGACATAAAAGCCCAACTCCAGCATGTAGTACCAGTAATGGGCTCTCTCCATCGGCTGTGGATTAAACATCATTTAGAAGCCAAAAGTGATTTGAAAACATAAGGATAAGTGATGGTGGCAGAAACGTGGAGACATATCAGCTAACGCTGATTAACAACAGTGGAACTGCAAATATAAAAAATGTAAATGAGGAACAGTATATTGTAGGTGTATAATATGCAAAGTTGGCCGTACACCAGAGGCGTGCTGGGACCACATCAAAATGACAGGAGGGAAACGGATGCTGCTGCCTTTCTCTTCATGGCCCCTAATTTATTGTTTATTTAGATTTATTTATTCACTGGGTGAGAATTCCCTTCTAAATCTCTGAAATTCAGTATTGTTTGTTTTATGTTTCATTAAATGGATAATATATCAAATGTATCAGGTTTGTTTTATATCAATCCTCTTAAAAACACATTGAATTGGCTTTTTTTCCAAATGAATTTCACTCAAGCTTTAAAAACTAGTCATGTGTAATTAAATTACACCTGGATCCAAATTCACATTAACCATACCAAACACATTATAATGAGAATCCATCAAGTAGATTTTGTGTTATTTACAAAAATGGAAAATTCTTCAAAGATATTAAAAGATAAAACAAAATTAGAGTATTTCTTCTTCCACCCAGGTTCATAACACTCAAGTATAGTTTAGTCAAATCTTGGTAACAACCAAAACAACAATCACTGTTCAAAACACTGAAATAATCAATACATTCACTTACAGCAAGGCTTCCCTAATAGAGAACAGTTTTGAAGTAGAACTGTATACAATGATGCAACAGGATACAATGATTATTCATAATAACCAGAATATGTAGAGTAAGTTGTTGTTTTTTTCTCACCTGCTTCGGATATTGCTCCCAACATTCTCTGCGGTCCCAAAACCAAGGTCTCTGGATAGAGAAATACAAACAAGCTGCATCATTAACTTGAACATTTAATGAATCATCTCACATTTACTGACAAATGAACATTTTTGTGAACTTACGTCTATCAAACACGCCAGTCCAGCCATGAAGGATGTTAGATAGAAAAAGAACCTCCAACTACAAGATAAAACACACAATATCAGAAACTGGAAATACTTTATTGAAGTAAAATATCAGACAAAATTATGGAATAATCCATCAGTACCTGAAGGGGAATGACAGAGTAGGAAAAAAAAAAGCACTTACGCAGCCTCACTAAACTTCTTGGTTTGACAGGGCCTGTCTTGGTTCCTGCGACGTCTGAACCAGATCTCAATTTGCCGCTGGGTTTTGCCGCACAGTGACATCAAACTAACTATGTCAGTCTGTAACAAAAATGACCAGAAAGAAATCAGATACAGGGAGAATAATGAGGATAATTCAACCACAGATAGCAAGCTTAAAGGAGGAACTAATGTCAGAGAAGAGACAATGGACAGAGGCAGATATTCATTCTAGCTGAACATCTTAAATTCCATGTCCACTGAACGAACACGGGTGTCCCCCACCCAAAGCATTGTTATAATAAAATACAAAAGTTTAAGATGGATAAGTGCATTGAATTTAAGGTGTAATGTTTATTATCATCTGCAGGTTTTCAAAGAAGTGGTCTTTGGGGATATAATAAATTCTCTAATCCAGATTCTATCTGAAACAATGTTAATAATTTTCTAGAAGCATGTCCAGTGTCAACTATAGGACAGTCCTAAGCCCAGATAAATGCAGAGGGCTGCAGCAGGAAGTGCATCCAGCATTCAAAACTTAGCCAAAACAAATATAAGCATTCATCTAAATGGAAAAAAGATGACATGCTGTGGTGTGTCAGGACAACAAAACAAGCCAAAAGAAAGTCTGACTGACAGCAGGAAGTAAATGCATAAAAGGAACCACTGAGACTTTATTTTGTCCAAAAAATTCATTGTATCTCAGTAAACTAAAATCTGCTCCAGATCAAGCTGAACTGCATGAATGCTGGGACCTTTCACACCAACCTGCGTTGGTTGTCTGCTCTTCTGGGTGTAAAACAACTCCAACTTTTGGGATGGGACTGGACTGACTTGCAATCTATTCTTTACCCCTAAACATCTGCCCATGGGTGGGGCAAGAGACCTGGAGGCAGAGAAGACAAAAGACACCTTAAACAAAGAATAACACCATTGAGTGACAGACACTGTATTATTTTACAGTTTTTATTTATATGAGTAACAAAGTATTTAAAAGCCAGTCAAAGAAAAATACTTAACAACTGCGATAAATTAAGTCAAAACTGTATGTATAGAAAACACGTGGTACAGAAGACGACAAACCAGTGTGTATAGGACAATGACCTTGTACGTGGGCATGTAGTATTACAGTGTTTGTTTAAGATAAAAACACCATTAACATAACAGTGGGAAAAAAAGTCTGGACACCAAAGAGGAATTCAAATGTTAAACAAGCATATTAAAAAAAAGAGTAAGCAGCTTTTTAAAACATATACGTATGAACCATTAAGATAGCCATATTCTTAATACTAATTTGTGACAACAGAGAAAAAACCCCCAGAATAAAGCAGCAGACAATAGCAGAATAATATGAAATGTTAACTATTGTTAATTCTATGTACAGTATGATAAAACGGTGACAGTGTTTCTTAAACAGGAAATATTTCAGATATCCACAGAGATAATGACTATTATTTCACTATCACATCAGCTGCACCTTTACAGAACAAAGAGGGTGAGTGTGTTTTACCTCTCAAATACATAGCGCAAGACCACAAAGCCCAGTCCGAGAGGCAGAGCGATGAGGAGGTCCTGAGGCAGTGGCCGTTCAGAGTCTGCCAGCTGCTCCATGTCTCTCCAGGTCACACCGGGAGGAAGCCAGAGGTCCTCTCTCCATACGTCAGGCAGCAAATCCATTTCACTGTGGAAAAGACGCAAAAAGATAGCAGTGAGGATGATGGAAGGTGGAGCAGAGGATTTCACACATGGTAATGGAGCCTCAGCTCTGGGAGACAAGTAGAGAACACATTCAAGTGAGCAGCAGTGTGAGTGAGACCTCAGAGGCCTCCTTTGTTTATTTGTGAGTTTGTGTGTGTGTGTGTGTGTGTGTGTGTGTGTGTGTGTGTGTGTGTGTGTGTGTGTGTGCGTGCGTGTGTGTGTGTGTGTGTGTGTGTGTGTGTGTGTGTGTGTGTGTGTGTGTGTGTGTGCGTGTGTGTGAGAAAAAAAAAAAAGGGAGTCAGAGTGAGTGTGTTAATACCATTGTTAGCAGCAGTGGTACTCATGAGAAATAAATAGAGTAATAATACTAAAGTGGTATTTCGTCATCACAAAAGCAATAGACCAGTGAGGTGTAATATTTACACGTTTCTCAAACTAGCAATAAAAAATAAAAAAAAATAAAAAGAGGTAATCATTAATATTTAACAGAAAAGGTATACACTATAAATTAATTTTAACATTCAATAATAATATTAATTAGTTTATTACCAACAGGTTAATTTCTAAGGCATACCGTATGTTTCTTATACTTTACAACCTGTCGGTTCTTGTACTATGGCAAAGATTTTGTCCATTGAGTTGCAGACCCATGTATAAAGAGTTCATCTGTTGAACGGAAACTTACCTGGTGTTGGGTCTGTGGTGATGTCGAATCGATCCCGGGGCCGATCGAATCCAATCCAACTAATCTTCGACTTTTTCCCGTCTGATCTGACCGGTGATGTGCATCTGTTCAACCGCACCTCAGCGAATTGACGGAGGTGAGTCGTCACTGTTTTGGTGTCAAGTTACACACAAGAGAAACAACCTCGGGAGGAAACTTTCAAAATAAGACTCGGTTCAACCGGTCGTCGCAACGGCTTTCGGGAATACAGCGCGGAATAGGCTCAACATTTACGTGTGCTTTTATTATGAAAGCTTCCGGAAGCTCCATCTTTTTTCATGCTGATGTGACTTGATGGTTGAGCGGATCATGAAGCACCTGGGGCGTCGCCGGCCCCGTAATCCATTAACAGAGCAAGGTTAACAAAGGAACCTCCGGGTTATTGTTGGCTATCACATGTTTACAGTGCCTTTTAAATTCTCTAAATCCGTACTGTTACTATAAACCGACCTTACGACTATATACCATTAAATGGTTTTAACAAACTATATACAGTAAACAGCTTTTGCTGATGTGAAGCCAAAATAATAAGAGCTTGTAATTCCCATGGGACTTGGTAGGATGAACATTCTATTAAAATGAGTCTTATATTGCAAACGCAATTAAAAAATACCTGGAAGTTTTGCTATGAAGATCTTGGTTTGGAAGCTTTTAAATTAAATGAAAATTTCAAAAGTATCCAGGTGATTAAACCAGCGTATGTTAGGTTTCAAATACAATGCAAAATGTGCAATTTAGCAGAGCTTTACAATAACATAATCAACGAAGACCAGTTTAGATGAATGAAACAGGTTGAATTTTCTTTGCATTGAGAGTTCTTTTTCAAATAGCTGTTGCAGTCTCAAATCAACTCCCTGTATTGCAGCGTTCATAAGAGAGATGTGATCTCAACTTTTTTCTATCAAAGTCTAAATTTAGTTGATACATATGATAGCCCAGCTAGACCTCTGGTGTGACATGAAGAGGACATTTTCACTTCATGTGCTCAGGAATATTACAGAACCTGTGGCTTTTGCTTGTGAGGAATGGACAAGATTCCTCACAAGCATTAGCAGAAGCTGGTATCTGAATATGCACTGCATTAGCAGCAGGCCATAGTAGAAAAGGGGTGCTCTAATAAAATTGCATACTGATGTTCAGGAGGTTGAATCATTTTGAGACTGCATGAGACAGTAAATAGCTTATTCCCAGGAGTCTACACCTGGGATCCACTGTCAAAGAACAAAGGGCAGAAATACCTCAAAAAGCACTGATCTAACTGTGTAGCAAGAGATTCAAACAGGTTCAATTCTGTATTGATGCACTGGCAAAGAGCAGATGAATAATACATTTTGTTAGTAAATGTACAATAACATACAATGGGGACTGAAAATTTGTATGAGTATTACTACCATGTCCTGAACAAATTATTTTACTTATGGTCTAGTGATGATAGTACTCTAATATTAAATTACAGACCCAATACAATACAATACAAACACAAATCCATTCTTATGCAAATACTTACAACAACCCACTCACACACACACACACACACGTAAACATTTTCAGCTGATAATGTCATGAATGGAGATAAGCAGGCTAATAACAGACTACTCTATGCAGATGAGCCACTCTCTTTTTGGTCATTGTCATCAATCAGGCCAGCAGCGGTGTTAGATTTCATACACATGCAGGGTTATTATTCACATGTGGATATGTAAATTGTGAGATAATTTACATGTATGGACAGTGTTTAACTGTGGTTTGTACTGAATAAATGCCTGTGTGCATTCCGGAGGGTATTTACATACTGCACACACCTGCTTCACCCATGAACTGAGGCAGACGTCACTGATGTATTGTTTCTGCACCTGCAATATAGTAAAGTTAAACAAATGAGCTGCGCTTGTCCTACATATATGTAATATATGTATGAGTTGTACTACTCTGGCCTGAACTAATCATTTTACTTATGATCTCGTGGCGATAGAATGCTAAATTAAAATACTTGAAATATATTTGAGTGATTCATTACTTGACTCATTACTTGGGTCACAATCCTCACATTTACATGTACCATTTATCTTGTGTCCTGGTTGAGCCTGGGGTCATATTTTTCTGTGTTCCAGCCTTTCATATCTGTGTGTGTGTGTGTGTGTGTGCGTGCGTGTTTGTGTGTGTGTGTGTGTGTGTGTGTGTGTATGTGTGTGTGTGTGTGTGTGACTGTTGTCTTTGTTTTTTTTTATCAATGAATAAATTGTGAGAACCCACTGAAGCAGGACATTTCCTGTGAGTTCACAGACTAATGAGGTGGGGGTGTCGCCCTGTGCTTCCATCTGTCTGTTGGAGTCACATTCCAGGCTACTACCCACCTTTGCTAGTCTTCTGACCTGGATCGTACTGCTGGATCCACACCAGGTTTTGTCTTTGCCTTGTCTACTGATTGATTTACAGGTGAGGCAGCCAATCTCCAGAGCTCACAGCTCCTCATTTTCCTTCACTCTATTAATCATCCTGGATTTTTAAGCTACATCTAGCCTGAGAGTCTCTATGTTTCTATGTTTCTTTTATTGCTGTATTAAGTACCAACCCTGTTTTTTGATCAAGTTTTTCCCTGAAGATTTTTTAACACCTCTGCTTTGCTTGCCAATCTGTTGTCAACTGTGTGTGTTGAGCCATGCGAGTCTTTCCAAGTCACTTGTACTACTGAATTTTTTTCTCTGCCCACTTGTGTACCGATCTCTGATCTATGTTTATAATCCTGAATTTTTCGCCTCAGCCCTGACTGTTCGTTTGCTTTGCAAAGCCCTGCCTGATTGTGCAGTGAACCTTTTCGTCAAACCTGTTGTATTACATTTAAATATCACATCTACCATTCTGTTCCTGAGTCTACTCCTGTGTCCGCAATCCTTCCCGGCCTCACTGGTTCCTGATAGTTTGAATCTGACAAACTACAGAGTATTGTTTTGATCCAATTACCAAAGTCTGGCTTTGCATTGTATTTGCGTAATTTATCACAAATCCCCTGGCCTGACTAATTTATTCTTTAAAAACATATTTTGGGGAGTGAGAGGTATTTTCCAACATAAAAGTACTAACAAGTTTAAAATGTGAATGTGAAGTTGCATTCATCAAAGTGAATGCAACTCATCCTGAGGTAAACAAGAATGGATTTGCATTTATTTTGTATGTAATCATGCCACATGGAAAATTTGCCTCCTGTTTGGTATGACCACAGCATAATCCTCCATTGTTGCTTAGCAAGAATTCAGGGAAATGTTTACAAATTATTCTGCTGTCAAACATTCAGACTTTCAAAAAATACATGCAGAATAATAATTACAGAATATTAATGAATAATCAAAAATATATTGTACTCAATGCATGTATTTACACTCTTATTACCTCTGGAACCATTTTGGCTTTAAAGAAACTTCTGTGGGTTCCATCTCTTCAGGTAGATCCAGACAGGTTTGAAGAATATGGGCTCTGTTGGGGCCATACCATCACTATCAGTACAACTGGTAAAAAATAAATCTGAAGGACACTGGCCGGATGTTTTTTTTAATCATGAAAAAATAAGCAATTCTTTTTTAGGTTAATGGTAGCGCTATGAGCCTAAATTCCGAACAGTTGAACATTCGTATTCAACACAAACAGACACAAGGAAGGCAGCCGGACCGGACCGGACAGGTCTTATTCTTATTCTTCCAATACAAACCCAAATCCATACTAACGCTTTTACTTATAACAACCCACTCACACAAACAACTGCACACACAAACACACACACACACAAACACACACACACACACACACACACACACACACACACACACACACACACACACACACACACACACACACACACACACACACACACACACACACACACATTATTGTTATTATTGTTATTGTTATTATTATTATTATTGTTATTTTTATTTTATTTTTATTCTATATCTTGTTCTTGTCCTTTTCTTATTCTTACTCTCAAATTTCAACTTTTGTACACTCAGGAACCGGATAAGATAGAAAGACGAGGGAGAAGGCCAGTGTGAATAAGACCATAGATCAAAGCTAGAGCTTTGATCTATGGCCTGAGATATTTTCTATCCTGAGATATTTTTGCGCATATTTCAGGAACCGGATAAGACAGAAAGACGTAACAAAAGGCTTTCTATTCAGGGAGGCAAGGGTATGAAAATTAGATCACAACCTTGACCTTGATAAACTAGGTCAAGGTCACATTTTCACTTTTATACCTTTTTAGGTACACATCTCTGAAACCTCATGACAAATAGAATGCACCAGCTACATGTTGGGTCATGTGTCTTTTATTAAATGGACAAGGTAAAATTTTTGAATTCAGGGGTGTCGCGGGATGTTGCAGCCTCTGACTGCGTTGTTCTTTCTCTTATTCTTAATGTAAAGTTCATCACTCGGTATACACTCCACCGTGATAGATGGCGGTAATGCGCCTCAACATTCAATCGCGCTTCGCCATTGAACAAGAAGAAGAAGCAGCAGCGGAAGAAGGAAGAAGAGGAAGAAGGAAGAAGGAAGGAAGAAGCAGCAAGAAGCACTGAGAGTCCTTATAGTTAGGAAGATATTTATTAAAGACGATTAAGCTGACACGTTTGCCTCCAGGAAGATGCAGGATGATGCTCGTTCCCTCAAAAGGTAAGACGAAGCCAAGGCGGCAGTGACGTCACGTCAGTGGATCATGAATGAGGACATTCGCTGCTAGCGCGACGCGTCGGCGTGATAACAATATACATACAGGTCAATAAAACACGATATATACACATATCATGTAGATACATTTCATCTACAAAGGAGAAACCTTTCTATGCATACACGTATTTTTTGAAACCATCCGAATGCTGCAGAGTGTAAATCATTTGATCAACTATTGTTCATATATTAACTATTAAATCATATTTTTTGTAGTTGTATAATATTTGCCTAAACTTGAACATCAGTATCCACAAGAACTTACAAATCCATAACATATATTCACTTATTTAGGTATTATTATATTATAATAAATAACATTAGAATTACACAGTGAACTGTTAATTATTGTGAACACTGTGATTGTCAGAGGAAACAGAGGAGCTGGAGCTGGTTTGTATTGACACAGTTTATAGTAGGAGCTGAGTGACCGTAGATGAAACTATCCAGATAATAGATAAGAAATATGCGTGAATTAAACGTGTTTAATGCCTAACTTAATGCTGATGGCGGTTAAAGACTGCATAGTATTAAATGGATTACTTCAGTTGTTGCATTAATCAACATATTGTTTCCTCGTGTAGTCAGGCATGTCAGTCTAGTACATGTAAACTATTTCCCTAATTTACAATTTATTAAGGGCTGCATTAATTTATGATAATGTGTGGACTCTTGAAGATGATTTTTTTTCTTTCTTTCTTCATATATTCTTCCTCACTTAAAGGAAAGTGACTCTTAGCAGTTTAGATGTCCATCCCACAGAAAAAGCCCTTGTGGTCCACTATGGGGTGGAGGCGTTGATATCGGGCGACAACAGAGATCATATTCTGGTCGACCGCAGGGATGCACAGAAGATGTGAGTTTACTCAGCTGTCATTCTTAACGCCATTGCATTACTTGTTCTTTGTCTACTTGAAAAGAGTCATTCAAGTGTCTTAATTTATACAACCATTTGTGCATTGCATTTCTTTTTGAATCCGATTACTGATTAAGGGCTCCATGACATCCCCATTGGGTTACTCATTGAGATTTATCAGTCATCTTACTGATCGATCGTCCTCTCTTTCTTCCTCCAGTGTACGAGTGAAAAGTCTCTCTCCTAGTACAGATGTGGAAGCTTTGGCCAAAAAAGTGTTGGAGGAGTGTAATCTCATCCCTGCTTCCCGTTTGCCTGAGGTGGAGCACCTCCTCTACTACTTGCAGAACAGAAAATTATCACCAGTGGAAGGCAAAGGTGAGTTGTGTTACAATTATTGCACTGCTAATTTGGATTCTAAATGTGTCAAAATGTTCACCAAAATTTGAACATACAATACCTATCCTCATATAGTCTGAAATTAAGTTTGTGTCGGTGAAAAAAAATTATGACTCAGCAGCTCATCTATTAAATGAGAGTGCAGCTACATCACAGCGCGGGGAATGGCTTTAAATGACTTTAAGCTCTAGAGTGGATAATCTAAAAACATACCTAACCCTAACCCTAGTCAATTTATTACATTTTATGCATCAAACCTTAGTTGTAGGCTCAATAAAACATTTTTCTTCTGATTAAATTTTGTCGTTCATTCCAGGTTTTCCTGTTTGCTGATTGAAATAGAAACTATTTGAATGCTACATTAATTGTTCTAAACACTGACATGTCAATGTGGGTAGGCTGTAAGAATTAAACCTCATATCATAAAACACATAAAAATATGTTGGGATCCATATATAACATGTTGCTTGCTTAATAATAAGGTCAGTGCATATATATGCAGCGACTGATAAAACCCTAAACTGCACAATCAGAGCCTCATGTTTTGGAGAAACTGTAATCCTAAACTATTACTTGTTTTTGTGTCAGCAGTGGAGAAGAAAGAGAAGAGAAGTGTGAGACCCAGAGATCTGACACCCTTTGATGGAATGGAGGTAACAGCGTAACGCACCGTTCTTTCCTGTGTCATTGCCTTTTCAGTTTAACCTCATTTCTCAATGTGTTGCATCCTACATCTCTTCTGTACATGTACTGATCATCCTTCAGCATGCCAACAACTCCATATTTAAGACCTGTAACATGTGGTGATTTAGTATTTCTCATTATTTACAGTATATTTAATTTTCCAACAACTTGAGGAGTAAAGCCTCAAAATGTCAAACTGAGGTTCATTTGGACCGTGTGTCTCGTTATTAGTGTGTACCCTTCTGAGGAAGTTTTTGTATGTGTGTGTAGTTAAATGAGAAGGCCAGCATCATCAAAGTGGATGAGTACGTCGAGCTGCTCTATGAAGGCATCCCAGAGGCCATCAGAGGCGCCGCTCTCATCCTGCAGCTCGCCCGCAACCCCGACAACCTTGAGGAGCTGCTACACAATGGTATGCATCACTTCTACCTGCTCATCCTGATATTTTGCAATGTAGCTCATATGCATTTACCTCCATTTACATGCTCATATAAACATATTAATGAAGATAAGATGGAGTTTTTTTCTGCTCTAATTTTTCTGTGTAGCAAACACTCGGTGTAGATGAACAGTTTATAGAAGTCATTCATGTTACAAACCAGTAGTGTCACCAGCAATGCATTCATTTAGTGAATACATCATGAAATCTCTCTTGTAACCTTGTTCAATCTGAATTGATGCCTAACTCTTCCTCTTCCTCTTGGCTGGTGCCACTTTTGTTTAACATTTGCATCCGTACAAAGGTAGTAGGTTCCTAATTAAATTGTTTCAAATGCACAGCCCAGGTTTATGATTGGCCACTTTTATGATCATGCTGATAGAAAAAAAAATTTCAAGAATGAAGTTTGAAATACTACAAGGAAAAAAGATTAAATTAAACAAGAAAAAGTTCCTAATAATAGGAATAGAGCAGAAGTGACACCTGCTCTGCGCTCCGCTTGGCACCAGGAGGAAGGTGAAGGGTCGTGAGCTCACATTAAAACAAGTTTGTCTCCGCGTGTAGAAACAGCTCTGGGTGCTCTGGCCAGGGTGTTGAGGGAAGACTGGAAACAGAGTGTAGACCTGGCTACCATCATCATTTACATCTTCTTCTGTTTCTCCAGGTAGCACACACACACACACACACACACACACATAGCAGCACACATCCCTTTAGTAACGGTGACTGTTCTACTCCACTCATCCATCTTGTTCTCTCCTCCAGTTTCTCCCAGTTCCATGCTGTGGTGATTCACTATAAAATAGGTTTGTTGTGTTTGAATGTGGTGGAACATGAGTTGAAGAGACATGATGTGTGGTGTGAGGACCTGCGCAAGAAAAGCAAAGCTTATATCCTTTTAACGCATTTGCTTCTCATGTTTGAGCTGCAGGATGTTACCTGACTTACTTCCTGGTTTTTGTACAATATGACAACATGAATTCCTTGACAGTTTCTTTTGTGTACGCGAGTCAGCGCCGGAGGATAGCTCACTGAGAAGAGACCACGACAAGGCGATGAGAAAGTACCAGAGCCTTCTGCCTAAACAGGAACTGCTGGTCCGAGGTCTGCTCATCTGTCACTCCTCTGTAACCCTAGCAACATTCTTACATTGGATACAACTACATTTTTGTTGATGCATCATCTTTACAGTTTAAGATCAGAATGTGGATTTCAAAATTATTGTACATTAAAACTTTCCAATCATATATATACTATTTATACTCTTAGTCTTAACTCATAAATTCATGAAATAGAGGTTGTATTTCTGAATTAGTATTTCTGAGATTTGACATTTTGATTGCCAGTAAAGAATGTTTAGAGTAATGGTTTCTACTTCCTTGTAATTTATCCTCTTTCTCTTTTGCAGTGTCTCTATACCTACTTTTGAGTCTTGCTGAAGACACAAGAACAGAGCTGAAGATGAGGAATAAAAACATTGTCGGTCTGCTGGTCAAAGTTCTTGACAGGGACAACGAGGAGCTGCTGATCCTGGTCGTCTCATTCCTCAAGAAGCTCTCCATTTTCCTGGAGAACAAGAATGACATGGTGGGTGGAACAGGCGGGTGCAGGAGGTACACTGGAAGAAACTTCAGTGTTTATTATGTGTTATTTTCACTGAGACTGAAAGAAATTGATTGAGTTTCAGCACCATTTGTTTGGGTCTTTCTGATTTTCAGGCTGAGGTGGATGTTATACCACGACTGGCACGTTTTGTTCCCTGTGACAATGAAGACCTGTTGAACCTGACTCTGCGTCTGCTGCTCAACCTCTCCTTTGACTCCGGACTCCGAGCCAAGATGGTTGAAGTTGGATTATTACCAAAACTGACCGCCTTGTTGGGTAATAGTATACACTGCCATGTAGCAAACAAAAGTGTCTACAATGCTTGTAGAACACATTAGACTCGGTTGACAGTGTTGCAGCTATGTGATGGAAGAACTGCTGCTATAAAGTTAATAAAGTTTTGCTTTACTGATGGAGACAAGTGTCTGTTGGCTAATCCTTCATATAGTTTCAGGCTGAACAACCACTTAATGGATATTGAAATACTTTCAGGATTTATTATTTCACTGTAATGATCCACTGAGTTTTCCTCCAGCGTCAAACTAAAGAAAACTTTTTGTGTCAAGTAGGCGATGATAACAATCGTCAGGTCGCCATGCGTACTTTGTATCATATCAGCATCGACGACTGTTTCAAGGGCATGTTTGCTTACACTGACTGCATACCTCAGGTAAGAGCACTATCAACACACTTAAAATTCACTTCAACATGTACGCTGATGTAGGCGATTCTGAAGCTACAGGTAAAATTGTGCTTATGTTCAGCTCATGCAGATGCTGTATGAGCACGGCGGTGAGGCGGAGAGTGAAGCCGAGGTCATATCCATTGGCATCAACCTGGCTGCAAACAAAAAGAATGCACAACTCTTTTGTGAAGGTAAACTGAGCTGTTGGTTCATCCCCCTGTATACAGGTCTTACATTGTCAGCCGGTGGTGGTGGAGTTCAGTCTTGATTCAAGTTCTGGTTTATCTGGTTTAGAGTTTATCCGTGTGAGATTTGTCGTTAGCGTTAGCGTCTTTGTGCTTCTGTGTACAGGAAATGGGTTAAAGATGCTCATGAAGAAAGCTCTGAAGAACAAAAACTGCCTTCTGATGAAGATGATCAGAAACATCTCACAACATGATGGGCCAACCAAACCCCTCTTCATAGTGAGCTACAAAAACACACGTACCATCAGTAGCGTCACTGAGTGTTAGTTTCCCATGAAGTAAAGGATCTGCTCTCTATTGTCTGTCAGGACTATGTCGGTGACCTGGCAGGAGAGATCCGTGCAGATGAAGACGAGGCATGGGTTCTGGAGTGTCTGGGGACTCTGGCCAACTTCACCATCCCTGACCTTGATTGGGAGTTGGTGCTGAAGGAGTACAACCTGGTACCCTACCTCAAAGACAGGCTCAAGCCAGGTACTAATCGGATTAGCGAGTACACATCAACAGCAACAGGGGAATGTGGGTTTTTTTTTTACTGTACTTAATGTTCTAATTCACATTCACTGGTGAATGTTGCATGTGTATTCTTAGGCTCAGCAGAGGATGACCTCATCCTGGAAGTGGTGATAATGATTGGAACAGTTTCCACTGATGCCGCCTGCGCCGCCATGTTGGCTAAATCTGGCATTATTCCCGCTCTTATCGAGCTACTCAACGGTAAGTTGTAACTTTGAACTCGTTCAAGAATTTTTACAGCATGTAAATATTCACACACCATCCAGACCTTCAAATTTTAGATTTTGGTATGCTCTCATATAAAAGTGCTGAGAAACATTTGACACTTCTTTTATTTTTTTCTCCAAAACCTGAATTTAAATACTTTATTTAATGCAAGAAATATCTCTAAATATATTTTTTAAAGACCTAAAAAAAAAGAAAAAAACTGTACTGATTGAGGAATCAATTTAATAACATATCAACTTTTTCTGCCTGTTGAATGTAGCCCAGCAGGAGGATGATGAATTTGTGTGTCAGATTGTCTACGTCTTCTATCAGATGGTGTTTCACCAAGCCACACGAGACGTCATCATCAAAGACACCCGTATCCTTCCCCAAGTCAGGATGTCTGTTTTAAATTAAAAAAATGAATAAATATCTTTGTATGAATCACAGGTGTGAAAAATGAAAGTTTTCCATTATTTAATGTAACTCTTTCTCCCTTCTGCTGCAACTTTTTTTTAAACAGATAAACACAGGTGTAGGGATGGCAATCAACCTTTTGTCTAGTTTAGCATCACAGGCATGCACTTTCAAACATAAACACTTTTTTCAGATAGGGTTTACATTAACGTTATGAGATTATGGGCTACATTGAAGATTTCGATTTTTCAAACCGATTCAGCATCTCTCCTCATGTGGATACCTGACAGATGAGTGAATTTTTCTGTGTGTTTTTATTTCTTAGGAGAAATCTACAGAACTGTTTCTGGGAAGCTTTAGATATATTTTTTCATGAAAGAAACTAACCATATTTTCCTTCAGCTTGATGTAGAAATATCTGAATTTTTATATTTTTTGCTTTGAGGTGGGGCAAGAATGAAATGCCCTACATCATCACCTATGAAGAATTAGTTTCCTTAACCCTCTCTCTAGAGGCTCCTGCCTACCTGATAGATCTGATGCATGACAAGAATGTTGAGATCAGAAAAGTGTGTGACAACACCCTTGATATAGTTGCCGTAAGTGAAAAGCACACCGATGGAAACACACACACACACACAGCAACTACATCTGACGGAACACACCTTACCTGTAGGTTGTTACATTTTGTTTGACACTTGTTCTCTATTTTCCAGGAGTACGACGAGGAATGGGGCCGGAAGATTCAGTCAGAGAAGTTCCGTTACCATAACAACCAGTGGCTGGATATGATTGAAAGTCGTCAAGCCGATGATTCAGAACCATTTTTCTATGATAACGACAACAACAGGACTGATCTGTTCTATAGTGCAGGTAAACACGCATGCAAAGGCTGGCCCACGCATGAATTAGATTCACCACATGATTTGCTCAAGTAAATTTGTTGTATAGTTTTATTAATTTTATCCCCAGAAGTGAGATATCGGCTGTACGGCACTGCACGGCCATATCTGTCCAGCTGCTCCCTATTGAACAGAAACAAAAAGAGTAGCAAAAACTGAGCGTTTTACGTCACTGTGAGGAGACTCCAGTCCGTTTAATTGAGGAGGGAAACCACAGTAAAAGTGTGTGAGTGTGGTGTCTGGCTTTAATTCACTTATGTGTGTGTTTAGATGGAATCACACCGGCAGACGGTTCAGTCAGCTTGGATTTCTTCAGCGACTTGCCTCCTCAAAATGGAGACCTGCACCATGCAGGGTGAGTTGAATTCGGATGAATGTCTGCTGGTTCACAGCATATGTTTTCTGGGTCTGCAATAAGTCAGGGGACGTTTCACACTCTATAAAACATTCTTAGAGCTTCTATGTGTTCATCAAACCTTGTGTTGGTGTGGGTATGATGAGGTGCTGACTGGTTAGATTCTGAGACACTAACCCACCTCACATGAGACTGTCCCGTTCCCTGTCTCACCGGTCTGAGGTATTTTCACTCTCTCTTTCCCAGTGATGGCAGCGACGCCTTTGACCTGACCAGCTCATCACCTGGACGACCGGCTACTGCCTACGGCTTCAGACCCGACGAACAGCCCTTCTGTCCGTACCCATAGACGTACACATTTTTTTGCGAGCCGTTTTCAACGCAGCTAGCTGGCCCCGAACTGCCAACTCTTTTAGAACATTTTGATCACTTTCCTAGACCTAGAGAATATTGTGTGCAATAACAACAGAAACACCAAAAGAAGGAGTAGGCTCTCTTCTTTCATCAGAAAAAAGTTTGCTTCTTCCTTTTTCTTCTTCAACAAAATTGACGAAGGTTGTAATCAAATTGACGTCTGTAGACATCTCAATGCAGCCAGTGAGTTAAACCATTCAGGGCATTGTAGATCCATTATCCCTCTATATCCTGCAGGTCCACTATTACAAGATAATATTTTATGACAGCAATCTGTCATGACTGAAGGCATGTGGGTGTAACAGGAGTGACACACAACTCTTGGTCATTTTAAGCTTGTTATTCAAAGGTTACTTCATGTCAGTGCAGTCATCTTTTGTTACCAATTTGTTGCTGCTTCAGGCTCACTGAGAAACATTGAGGCTCATTCCTTCATTTCATTTTTGAACAGTTTGAGATCCGACGGTTAGGCTCATCTGAATCTATTTCAATATGCTGAACTACAAATGGACGTTACACATAGTCAACTTATTATAATGCACTGCAATGTATAAAGATTTTTTTTTTAATTTGTCAATGCTACTGCAAATCATGAACGTTGGCTGGTCTGAACCCGGGTGCAAGATATCTAAGCTGCAGAGCATAACATTTCAAGCTGATGAGTCCTTAAACGTTTATCTTGTCAAACTTCTTTTGTGCAATCCTACCATCGACCGATGGTATAAAGTTAAAAACAATCGGGTGTTGAAAATGTTACATTCGCATGCAGAAGACAAGCGATTCTGGTCGCCCTGTTTTCCGCAGTTAGTTCTAACTCCACCATTGTAGGAACAGGTCATGTTGGAGACACACCATTATCACTGAGAATGTTTTGTCAGCTGTGAAACTTGAGCCACAGGGACCGTAGATCGCCTTGTGTGTACTCCAGTAAATGTGGTTGGTATGATTTCATGTTTTTTCACTGTCATTGTTTACTGTATTTGTAGAAGGTCATTATAGGACATTAATACACTGACTAGAAGTGAGGGTTTCAACAAGGACTGTGACAAAAGCTCTCATCGAGTCAAAGATCTTCCCTTGAGCGTGACGCTTACTACTAAGTGATGGAGCATGTACTGTATAAATGCACCATGCTGTTATGTGAACACTATATAATATGTATTTTGAGGGCATCAATGGTTACATACTGTATAACTTATAGACATTTTTGCATAGAAAAATGTTGCTGCATGACTGTCTAGTTTATTTAACATAAGTTATTGTTTGTGTATTTTGTTTTATAACTGATTTTTTTGGCTACTTGGCGCTGTAAACACAGGTAAACATTCCACAACTAGGTGTGTTTTAATAAATATAAGTTACCACAGTTAAATTGTCATGACTTTAAAAATAAAATTACTGTGTACACAAATATTCTGGACATTGAATACTTTGGTTTATTGACAGCATTCTATATTAGTATGCTTATTAAATAGGACATTTCTAACAACTTCAGTTTAAAAGTAGATTATGAGTGTTCCTTTAATTAAACTGCACAAAAGTATTGAATATTTCATCTTAAATATTCAATGATAGCCATGAAAAAATTGGTATTTACAACCAGCAGGATGTAGTTAAGGTAATTACTGTAGTGAAACAGACACAAAATAAAACAGGAAGATATCCAATATGTCAAAAAAAATATTTATTTTATACCAAATCCTAATCCCGTGTACGTTACTGGATTATCAGTGGAAGGGTGAGTTATTTGGTTCTCTGACCTTTTAGACTTTTTAGTCTCAGTTCAAAGTATAAAACTGTGATGCACTAATACTGGAATGGGTCCACATTTCTATACTTTCTTTGGATATTTTAATCATTCAACAAGGACAGGTTTGCATAATGGAGATGTCCCAGAGAGATCCTCCAGTTTCCATGGCAACATTTAGTATACAGTATGTGTATGGCATATTCTACATCAGTGATAACAGTCACCTCAGCAGGACTCTGGCTGTGACTCCCATTGGCAGAAGGCCATGGAGATGCTCCTCTTTTCATTTCTTTGGTCTGTTTCTGTCTGATCTCTTTCCTCGGGGTCTTCATCATCTTCATCCATCTCAAGTCCTTTCACATCTTAATCCTCTGTCTCTGTCTCTATTTCCTCTTCTTTTCCTTGACCTCTCTCTTCTTCAGCTTGCTGACTCTCATCTGCTCCCTCTTCCCGTCTCACTTCTTTGGTCCTCTGTAACTCCCAGTTATCTTTCATTTCTCCTGTCAGGTAGACTGCTCTGTCACTGCTCTGCTGTGCTGTTGTCTCTGTTACAGATATCAAGCAGTTATAACCAATGGCCTCACTCAGTGACCCGAGGCAGATTTTCACTGGACTGTCTGTACATGGTGTTGGTGCTGATGAGGGGCAGGGATCCTGCACAGAAGAGTTGTTCTCTGCTTCCAGATCCGATTTAGGGATCTCAGATGATGCAGAATTTTCCGATGGATCATTTTGAGCACATTGAGCTGGAACATCTGTGGACTGCAGCGATGACTGAGTGAACAATGAAAGGTCATGTGAGGCTTCAGTGGGATAAGTGGGCTCTGGGTGCTCAGGACCACCATCATGTGGGGTGTTAGAGCCGGCGTTTAAGTGGGAAGATTCATTTGTGGTCTCAGCTACAAGCTGGATGACTTCTCCGGTTTCCTCAAGGTGGGATAATACATCCCGAGTCATCAATATCTCAGAGTCATCATTGGTATTTATGTGGGACTTGGCATCAGTGTTAATTTCTGGGTGACCTCCTTTCACCTCTGGGGCAGGTTCTTCACTTGGTGCAGCTGGAGAGGAGACTGGAATGTGATTGACTGGGCTGTCTGGTGCAGAGTTAGGAGGCGTCCGACTCAGCAGATTGTACTGACTTACAGCCAGATCAGGAATGTCCAACAAGACATTATTACTCTTTTTACTCGCAGCATCCTGGACCACTGAGGAGAAGGGGCAAAGTTAATACACTCAGAAGGTAAGTCACATTTTAGTATTCAGTTATTACTGGTACATACATACTTCACATATTACACATAGATGACACAGGACTGGGTTGCAACTACCATAAAAAACATAAAGAACCTCCATGTTATATGTTGTGTCATTTTGTTAGCATGACTGTACAAAAAACTTCTTGATATATTTCCATGGGTATTAAAAAAACCCCATTAAATTACAGGTAGCAAAACAGATCCAGGAATCTGTTTAACAATAGCAGCAAGATGTGTCAGTTTATCATGAAATAATCCATGAATTAATATAAAATATTCCCATATCTATGAGTTTATAATGTGGTGTAGATTCAGATAATCCAGCCCAGCTGGATAAAATGTGTGTATTTATAAGAGGTGATATTTATTACAGTAGCAGATAGAGCTACATACAGCTACCACCAGCTAGCTGACATAACAAGGTTTAAATATACATTGATATGAATTAGATTTACCTAAAATGCAAGATCCCTTCCCTCGTCTGACAGACATTCAACACACTTTACCCCAACGTTGCTACTTACTTTTGTTCCCAGTTGAAACCATTTGGGAGTAGACAGAGATCCCAAAATTATTGCAGGGATATCTCACTTAGATGAGATGGAAAGTGTTCCTGGTAAGAGTGACGTCTGGACTACTCTACTACCGCCAAGACCACGTCCCACATAAGAGACAGAAATAGATGGATGGAGTTTGTGTGTATTTACCTGTTTCTATCTGCTTACAGAGGATGCTTCTCAGTACATCTTCATAGACATTATGAACAAGAATGAAACTGCTGTAGTCGGAGAAAATGTACTGCTCAAACTGCTGCAGCTCCTGGATGGAAAACGCATGCAAAAGGCAGGCAACTACATTGTACTGCAGTACAACAGAGGATGTGTAATGAAGTAGTGATGTGTGATGTGTCCGAGGCAGTGGACTGACTGAAGAAGTGTGTTTAACTGACTGTTTTCCATTTGCTGTCCATCCTCCTGATGAGAGCAGGCAGAATGATCTCCACTAACGCTTCCTGATAGAGCCTCCTTTGCACTACTCTGCTGTCATAGTCAAACTGCTGCACACACACACACACACACACACACACGCGCGCGCAAACACACACATATATTTTGAGAGATATTAATGTTGATTCTACAATACAGTATTTAGCTTATGCAAAAAAAATTAATCCTCATTTTTCTTAACAAATAATTCAATAGTAGTGTAGTTTATCCATCCAGTGTGTGTGCCTCTGTTTACCTTGAGGACTCTCTCTTTAGCTCTGTCCATGTTGACATGTGTCTGAAGGGGCTGCAGATCTACTGATGATTGGAGGAACACCTCTAAGGTGTGCACAGCATTGTCCAACAGCTGGAGGAGACATATAACACTGACATCACCTATAGGATTTGACCTGTTCTAACTCTGTTATCAGGGTTTGGAGACCACTGTGTCCTAAGTTTGATATTTATTTCAAGAAGAAATGTATGCATATTATCAGACATGCATTTTCCATTCGTTCTTTTTCTTGTACACGAGACGACTGTAATTGTATCGTTCCATTTTTTGGCTCATGGGAGTTGCTGCATCCCATCCTTGCTGACTAGCTCTACCTACTGCAAGACTGTGCCTCACGCATTTCCGAAAAAATAACAGATGTTGCAAAAATAACAGAAATTAAAACTCATATATAAAAATTTATGTCAGATTTCTAGACAAATTTGTCCCAAGTTCAACACACACTTGAAATAAAATAAAAAACCTTTTCTGGCAATTATTTCATGATTCAGGCTTCATAGAGCCAGTTTCTCAGTGTTCCTCTGTGCCTCCATACCTTCTCCATCTCCAGATGTGCAGAGTGAACCAGTCTCTGGAAGCTCTTCACTCCAAACCCTTGTTTAAAACATTCCAGTTTCTCTGTTACACCCACCACCTGCCTGTAGCTCTGATACAGACTGATGGAGTGCAGTGTGGCCAAGGCCTGAAAAACACACACCCTTCAACCAAATGATGACGAATCTTATCACCAGGAATGAAAAGCAGACACACACACACTCACCTTCTTTGTCTCCCCTGTTGTTCCATTTGTGTGTTTGAAGGCTGTGTCTATCTCTGAGTGAAGTGTGTGTTGCATCCCCAGAATCCCTGCACTTATGTTTTCTGTGAGCACCTCAAGGATAGTGGACATGTACGGAGCTACAGACTCACTACACATTTTCTCTGCGTCTTCACATATACATGCTGGAACACACACGTATACATAATCATGCACAATGTTTAAAAGAGAATATTATAATAACTGGGACTTTTTCTCAATCAGGCATGAATATCAGATATTCACATCATTCATTTAAACTTCTGGGGTTAAAGAATGATCAACCAACCTCTGACTTTCTCCTCCAAGAAGCAGAGAGAGGACATGATCTGGTCCAGGTCAGATCTGATTAGTATTTGATTTCCCGCCGCGGTGTGACGACACTCCTGCTTCAGAACCTCCAGACCTGCAGTGAGTTGTTCTACCACCAAAGTGTAAGTTTCCTGCACTATCTGCACACACAGAATTACCATGAGCAACAGGAGCATGGGAAAATTAAAACAAGGTATGGTATGTAATTTTTTCAAGCTACAGATAAAAAAAATTATGTACACTGAAATGTAGTCATCTAGTGACACAAAAATTATTTTGGTCACATGGGGGCAGCATAATAACTAATAATCACCATGTGCAGTTTGTACAACAAATGTCATCATAAATGGCAATCATACCGTTACAGAGAGGATGGAAATAAGCAACTCAATTTCTGAGATGTTGTACATGTGTATAATTAAATCAATTCATGTAGTTGTTTTAAAAATTGTACTATTTTTCAGAAAAACATCCAATAGCGATGGTGTTTTAGTCACTGTAGGGAGAGAGTTGAAATCCATTTCAATAAGATAGAAAAATTCATTTTCATCACATTAATACATTAAAAAAAATTAAGTTTAAATAAGTGCTTCGTTTGTCTTTCAATGGAATTAACCTCCAGCAATGTCTCCTTGAAGCTGATAATAAGTTTTCTGTAGTGATTATAAGTCTTTATCCATTCATTCATTTTCTTAAACACCTATTTTGTTTAAAATGGGGAGGCTGACGTCTTTTCCAGCCAATATTGGGTAGATAACACAGATAACCCCGAGCGGCTTTGAACACACAGCCTTCTTATTGTGAGGCGATAACTCCGCCCACTGCTCTAGGTTTTCTTTTATTATTAGTTACTTAAAAAAATTGGACATTCCTTTTTTCTAAGTATTATTTCCCTTCTCCTAAAGTTGAGTCCTCCTACTGAAACTAAGGACCTTGAGACAGGTTTAGAGGATTTTATCTGACCCTGAATACACTGTATGCTTAAAAAATAATAATGCACCAACCCTCACACCATTTAAACATCAGGAGGATAAATGACCAAAAGGAATGGCAACACAAACATGCTGTCGTTTGATAGCAGCTGGTTTCAGTCCAGTCTGTCAGTGTTTGACCAGCGGAGCCGCTGATGGACGATTTAAATGTTGATTTAGTTACACTGAAGTAAACCCTCCTTGTTTTCGTTTAACTTACTGCCAACCACTGCCGTATCCTTTCATTCTTCTTGCCCTTCACTCTTGACTTAAGCTGACTGTGTAACCATGGTAACACCTCTTCCATCACCTGAGAGGCCAGCACCTACAAACACAAGCAAACATATGATAAGAAAGCAGACAATTAGACACACAGACAAAGGTGTGTGTGTGTTTGTGTGTGTGTGTGTGAGCGTGCGTGCGTGCGTGCGTGTGTGTGTGTGTGTGTGTCTGTGCTGACTTTTTCTTCAGAGCCCAGCAGCATTTCCCAGGATTCATAGCATCCTTTCTCCTGTCGGTAGAGCCTCAGGGCTCGGATGAACGCCTGGCTTTCATAGAAGGAATCACACCAAAGATCTGCAAGGAGAGTCTGGCTGAAATACTCAAATAATTTTCTCCATATTCTTCCTATCTCCTCTATACAACTTGGACATCAACAACTCAATAGCTTTATTCCCAGCAATGTAACTAAACATTACTTTTATTATTGTTGTTTTATTATATGGCTATGTCTGTAGTATTTCTGTTAATGTTCATATTTCTTTTCATCAACTGTTTCAATATTACGACAATTTGTGAAAACACACAAAATGAAAGATGATAGCATCTACTGACAAGATATGTGAGTACACTATTGCACCTTTCGCTGACATAAACTCACATATTTTGGTGTACATCCTAAAAGGGAACTAATGAAAACTATTTAGCCGTTAATATGTTATTTCTTAATAAATTCTACAATTAAAACATGACGTCCATTAGGTTTCTTTTGTCCTGTGTTCATTTTCAACTCTCTGATAACAGGAGAGAAAGTGAATGTCACAGCCACGTCTCTTTTAGAATGAGAGGGTTATTTTGGGTGTTAGAAACTTCAGCAGAGGGAAGACCAGTCAGTGCAGTAAACCAAAGTAATGTTTTATGCACCAAGTCAAAACTATATGCTGCCACTGCTGTGATTTCTACTGTTGAATTTTTAAACCCATTCATTTTTCATTTTCATTCACTCCTGAGGCGCCAATGGTTTGCAGAAGCAGCTGCTGCAAAAACGTTATTATTTAAATGTTGACTCTTCAATATAAAAACCGACAGAGAAATGAGAGGTGCAGCTGGAGTAAAGCAGAGTGTCGTGGCGTAGTGCTGACTTTGTTTTTCTGATCATGTCTCGGACCTGACAAGAGTTGTTTCATATCTCTTCCACCAAGACTAATTCATGTCTATGGCATTATTTCTTCAACTGTTGGCTTCTCCATAAAATTTGAAGTTTCTTCTCTGACTTAATTGACGGAGGACATTTGAGGAACAGAAAGCTCCACTAATGCTGAGTATGCTTCCTTTATTATCAACACGGAATGACTCACACAGGAACAGCCAACAATGGTGGAAATCACTTCCTCACAGATGGCACTGTCACGTGATGTGGTCAGAAACAATGGCTGAAGTGTTAAATTAAGCATAAAGTGAGCGTATATTTATAAAAATAAATCAAGCTGATAAGGTCATACTTTAAGTATATTGTCTTTGCACAGTTTACACTGAAGTGTATACCAAAAGTAGCAGTGAACAGTGTATACTTATAGACTTTCTTCTCTTGAATCTACAAGCCCACTAAGAAATGAGAAAAGCAAGAAAACAGAAGAAATCAGTAGGGATGAGGAATTGTTTGGGAAGACACTGACAAGACAGGATGTTGGATGACTTTGTGGGGAACAACAGGTAAGGTATTCTACCCAACATTAATATCTAGTGCCGGGGCCTTTACTGTGGAGTGCTATCGGCTGCTCTGGGGTGTCTCTCTGATGGCTGGTGATCTTGATCAGAAGGTAGTGATGCAATCATTCAAATATTTACTCAGAAATATCAGAAATGTAAATGATCAGATAATCCGAGCTGACGTTCCAGGTCAATCAATATTCCAGATCATTTTTCTCCCTGATTGTTAATAGTGGTGTATTTAAAGTCTAAAATTGGTCACGACCTCAAAAGATCCCAAACCATTTTTTTTGTTTTATTTGTTCAACAGAAACGTCAGTCTGTTTAAAATCAACTACAGAAAAAGAAGTGAATGATAATAAAAGATATTTCAAAAGGGTAATATATTACTTTCAGAAGAATGAGGTCAACACTCTCACTGTGTTCTAAATAACGTAAAGTCGGTCTGGCTCTTTGTTGTTTCCTGTTACTGCTGAGGGGATCTGGTTGGTGTGCAGTTATGATTTACCGGTTTTTCGCAACCATATGACTTAAACTTAAGGGGTTGCATATGAGTTAACCACACAGGAAGGCAACAACATTAATATTTTTATCCGTTGTTAGGGTAAGTGTGACCACATGACTGACAAATTGAAAAAGAGCCAAGCAACACAGCAGTCTGCTATTAACAGGTTTTACAGATCCTGGAAAGGAGAAATTGTTGATTTGCTTTAAGGCTGGCATCTTGGAAATTATATCTCAAATACTATATTCAGGAGTTATGTACAAGAATACTACTTCTGTAGCTCCAAGAAAAAAATATTCAAATTCCCTCTATAGACAAATTCATAAATTGATTAATTTCTATTTACACCTTGTTTTTTCTGGTGCACAGCCTCAAACACCTTTTGTGTTTTTGTTACCACAGAATATTTCTTTAATCTCATTCCACAGCGGGCCAGAATGGACAAACCAAACATTGGTACCAGAGAAGGCCTTCTTGTTCTGACACTTTATGCAACACATAGTTCTGTCATGATCATCAACAAATCATTTCATTATGGAAAAAAGCAAATGAATA
Organism: Antennarius striatus; assembly: GCF_040054535.1. Classification (NCBI taxonomy): domain Eukaryota; kingdom Metazoa; phylum Chordata; class Actinopteri; order Lophiiformes; family Antennariidae; genus Antennarius; species Antennarius striatus. Next base: position 15,947,215 of record NC_090793.1, read on the forward strand.
AATTTTTACACTATTTACCATATATCTTACATTGTGGGATATTTGGGTAACTTTAGCACGATGATGTTTTAAACCCACTTCATCTTGTCTTTTTCTCGTGAAACCTAAGTACAACATAAGGTGTAAAAGGTAACCACATATAAAATGAATGTTTCTGTTTTACCAAGGTTGCAGTGTCGAATGCAGGTCTTGAGGGCAGACAGGAAGTGATCTCGTTCTGCTTCCTGCTGGAAAATGAAGCAGGTGTAGCCCATGTAAGGCAGGTGCAGATACACAGCAAATGGATCTGGAGGCGATACCACTGTTGAGCAATCTTCCTGTACTTCTGAAAACAGACACACACACACACAATAGTGTCCTGACCATGATGGCATCATTTTAAGATAATTTCTAAAAAAATAAAAGAAAAGGATACCTGATAAAATGCCTTAAAAAGGTCTTAAAACAATGACGGACGCTATCAATAAAACTTGTAAATACTGTTACAGATTGTAATCATAAATCAGCCCTACCATTGAGAGCTGCAGCACAGGTTTGCTCCAGGTGAAATCTGGATTCCTCCTCGGTGGTGAACACACTGCCCCCCGCTGTCTGGAGGACCAGTTTAGCAGGACATCCACGACTGAAAGTCTATAGTGGAAATGACAGATTTCACAATGTCCAGCAGAAACACACATTCAGTGTCATTTAGTGTCATGTTTTGTGCGCATTTGCAAGCCTTACCTCCATGCTTTCATGTATCTCCACATTGTAGTCTCTCCTCAGGATGGTGAATCTCTCTCTTTTCTTTCCCTGCTCATTCCAGGAGGAGAACTTCACAGATCCTTCATACAACACTTCCTCAGGACATTGCTGGGGCTGTAACCACATGCACGCATGCACAAACACAATAACACACACACACACACACACACACACACACACACACACACACACACACACACACACACACACACACACACACACACACAGACAATGATGTTGTAGCGTAACAGTATTGATTGATGAGTAGATTGATACATGTAGCTCCTACCCTCTGGGTGAGCAGCAGGTCTCTTTCCACTGTGTTTGGCTCCAACTCCTGGTGTAAGTGTGTAAAGTGAGCTGTCGTATACTGCTGACGGTAAAACACACTGAAGCTCTGAAACGTTCTATCAACAAGTTCTGGAAACACACAAAATCACATTTTGGAAAATGTCATCGTATCTGTGTTTCAGTTGGAATATTCTGGAATCTACAACGAGGCCAATTTGTGGTACATGATGGCAAATTAACACTTGTAGACGTCTGAAGGACGTCTTTAATGTCTCTAAATTTGTGACTAATGTACCTCCTGAACTTGAGATGCAGATTAGTGATAATGAGTTGTTTATTTTTTGTTGATAGTACCATTATCAAATATACTTTTTCATACACAGAGACACTGACACACACACACACACACACACACACACACACACACACAAACAATAACACACACACACACACACACACACACACACACACACACACACACACACACACACAGATCAGACAGTCCATTATAATGTAATAGTTGGAAATGGCTGTAATTGGACTAGTTTAGAGTGGGGCGACAGGATGTGACAGTGCTGATAAGACATATAGGAATGCAGACATAAAGCCCAGCGAAGCAGCTCCTGTGTTCGGCCTTCTTTTTTCACTTGTTCTTATTTTTCATCAAAGTTCATTTGGAGCTATAATTCTTATTTGTGACTTCAAAAATGATTTGATCACACTTTCAACCATTTTAAAAAAACACTTTGCTTTGACCCAGGGAACTTTTATGGCACACTCCCCATGTTTCCCATCTCCATCTCAGCAATGCTTTTAAATAAAGACCAAAAATAAGGATTTGTGTCCCTTTTATGGACGTGGGCAAATTCTTTTCATAAACTTAACTATGATCAGCAGGTAATTTCAATTTTTTTTTCAACCTCATGCCATCTTTTAAATATTCATATTAAATATTTCCTAAATATTCCAAAAGCATTCCTCTAGTCTTCTTTTTTTTCTCTATAACTCTTATTGTTACTTCTTATGTCTTGTCTGGGGAACTCCTGTCTGTATGAACTTTGTCTCTTTAAAACCATCTGGACCAATCATGGAATTGATAAGCTGGGCTCTCAACTCAATTGATAAAACCATTTCAACAAGGAAGGCTGGTCCGGACCAACCTGTCTGTCCTGATGGGACATTCACTGGGGGCTACATGAGGGACTTCTGGGAGATGTGGAGAGTTGTGTGCCTGGAGGTTCTTTTGATGGAGGACGTTAAAGGTCTGTTAGGATTTATAATAACTCTTTGGAGTGAGCGTTGAACTTGTGTATTGAAAAATTGGAAAGATGGCAGCAAATGAAGAAGTCCAAAGGCTGGCCGCCTTGTTATGTGAGATGGGCCGGGCAGTGGGCATACAGACTGTGCTGATTAATGAACCAAAGTCTTGGGCCGGGGACAAGATGGTGGCCGGTTCAAGAAAAAAGTCTGACAAAAAAATTTCACGGTGTGAACTTGCTTTGGTGTGTGTGTGTGTGTGTGTGTGTGTGTGTGTTGTGTGTGTGTGTGTGTGTGTGTGTGTGTGTGTGTGTGTGTGTGTGTGTGTGTGTGTGTGTGTGTCACGGGAGTGTACACATATATACTATGCATTTGATTAACAACATATAGTAACACCAGAGTGGACAAAATAATTTCCCTTCTAGAATTAATAGAATTTACTTAATCTCCAAACTGGAGTTCTATCCTGACACCTGTTGTTGACTTTTTTGCAGTGTCATTAATATTGTGTTCAGTTACATTAATATGTTTTTTCATTCACTCAAACCCTCTATTTATAGAGGGTATATTCACTATATGTTAGGATAAACAACACACTAAACACCCTAAAGCTTTCCCATATTCCCTCATGCTCTTTCTCGTTCTTCTTTGAATATCCAGAAATTCATGTTTGAACAGGGTTAAATATTTTTATGAAAACTTCTTCTTTCTTTTTTTTTTTAATGAAAACTTCAAAAGTTCAAAAGTCCAGATCTGCATACAAAAAACATGAACTAATGGGGGGAAAAAATGATATTTGTGGTTTTACCTTTGATGTTGGTGATTTTGGCCTCATCCAATAAACCGGAGGAAGATGCACCCATGATGACTCCTGAAAAGCTCAATTTGGTTTTTCAAATGTGAACCCTCGCTGGAAACCAGGTCCTAAAACGTAAATGAGCTGCATCTCATTTCCTGTTTTCACTGAGTCATCATGTGCTGACCGGGCGGGGTTGTTAAAACATTAGTGAAATCTCTCACATCTCATCTGTCTGATCACACACCAGTGTCATAACCCGCTTAGTGAGGCCATCTACTGGAAAAGGATGAAAGAGTTAGACACTTGTACGAACCCATGCTGTGTCAAAGGTGTCTTCTGTTCCGTGTTAAGTGATGAACTTGTGTTCAGTCAGTGTTTGTTTTAATGCACATATATTTTGCTTATGTTCCTACATTCCATATAATGTGTATTTGAAGTGTGAGTTTCTGTTTGCGTGAATCTCTCTTGGATTTTGTGTCAACTTGACTATCTTGTAATATTGACTTTATGAATAAAACGTGATTTTAAATATCTAATCAAATCTCTCTCATTCATTCTCTCTCTACCGTTTTTGCTGTCATTCTCATTCATTTGATTTTTTCAGTCTTTTATTCTCATTCATTCTCTCATTCATTTCCTTCTCTCTCTCTCTCTCTCTCTCTCTCTCTCTCTCTCCCTCCCTCTCTCTCCCTCCCTCCCTCTCTCTCTCTCAGTCAGTTCGGGTTTGGATCTCTGTGTATCGGATGTGAGGAGGTCGGTATTCTCTCTGGTACCATTTGGTGCCACACAGCTCACGTTGGACGACCCCGACTGGAGTTCTTGTTCCCCCTTAACTTTTCCACCTTCCACATTTCCTCCTTCATTATCAGTTATTGAATCGACTCTAATCCGTGAAGTTTTATCTCAGGTCCAACTCTGACCTGCTTCCCTCCGGTGCGTCAAACGGGAGCGCACATCCAGAGACCCCCGGAGTTTTTACGCATTGGGTCGGTGGACAAACCCGACGGAGGGTGACTACCTTATAATTCCCGGACTTCTTCATCTGTTCTCAGCTGTGCAGAATGTGGCGCGGACTTTCAGTTCTGGTTGTCTGCTGGGCTGTAACCGGACCGGGATCCGGTCAAACCGGCGTCCCCACGCAGAGGATGCTGCTGACCGGGACAACCGGAGCGCCTCATCCGGAGGAGGATGCTCGTTCCGCGGCTGCTGAGGATAACCGACCAGAGGCACCGACCACAGCCGCTCCTGTTGATGGTGAGGTGGGGTCAGTCCTGCAGGACACCGACGAGCCTCTGGAGGATGAACTGGACAACCAGGAGAACGTCATCAGTCAGGTGGGAGCAGGAATTCTGCTTTACGTTTCCTTCACTGCCAGAATGATGACTGTAGACATAGTGTAGTTATTTAGTCACAGTGATCTAACTGCATTAATATCACACTGTGATTTACATGCATGCAATGCAACCTGGAGAAATAAGTCAAATCAACTTTATTTATACAGCACTGAATCACACCAGAGCCCCCTGGAAGTGTTTTACAAAGGAAGAAAGAAAAAAAATACAAGAGAATGTCATAATTTACAGGAATGCTCTGTCAATTAAACAGTAAGGAAAAGAGTATTATGGAAATGTGAAAGGAAAATCTGACAATGAAACTAAAATGGGAAAGTTTACGGACAATCACCGGATGATTGGTCACAACAATGTTAGTGCAGTACTTTATAGAAATATTCTTTAATTATTAAACACAGGATGTGTAGGCCTGCTGTAGATTCAAATACAGTGCGGCCTGTAAATGTACTGTAACTTAGTGACAGAACTGTTACCTGTATGTAGCTATAAAGTTTATATTTACTCCTTGCAAATTTAAAATACAATAAGAAACTGCAAGAAATACAGTAATCAAATTACCAATCATTTAAAATGAAAAGTTTCATAGTACATACAGTATTTTACGCACTATAAGGTGCACCTAAATGCTTTTAATTTTCTCAAAAACCAACAATGCACTTTATAATCCAATGTGCCTTATATATGGAAAATGGCTTAAAATAGGCCATTCATTGAAGGTGTGCCTTATAGTCCAGAAAATACTGTGTGTATATATATACTATATGTATTTGATTTAAATTTTCATGTACATCAGTTGTACAAACAGAGCCGCTGTCCGTGTTTGTGCACAACACAACTGAATCACTGGGCAGCACAGTCACCTCACAGCTAGATGGTTGCAGGTTCAAATCCTTTCTGAGTTTGTATGTTCTCCCCTGATGTGTGGGTTCTCTCCAGGTTCTCTGACTTCCTCCCACATCAAAAAACACGCGGCTTAGGTGAATTGATCATTCCAAATTTGTCGCAGGTGTGAATGTGAGGGTGAGTTGTTGTTTGTATTTTGTGTGGCTACGCAGTGCACTGGCGTCCCGCTTGGAATGTCCCCCGCCTCTCACCCATAAATCAGCTCGGGATAGGCTCCAGCAACCCCCCACAACCTGCAAAAAAATGAATGAGCGGTCAAGAAGATCAATGAATGAAGAACTGAATCACCATCATGGAAGCCTTTACCTAAGAAGAAACAAAAAATGTCAGAAATACAACCTTTTAGAGTGAAAATGCTCACACTGCTTACTAAAGTGAGACTTGATTTTTCTTTTAAACACAGTCCACCGTTTGAGTTCAGCGTAGATGATGGAGGAACTCAGAGCTCTGTGTGTGTTTGTGTGTGTGCATGTTACAGTATGTGCACCACAGTAACACTTTGCATCCATTTGGTGGTTGGTTATGTAATCCTCCTTTAATGCTCCAAACCCATAAGAGCCTCCACATGCCTGCAGCAGTCTTCCACCCACCACTGCTGCAGCCGTAAATCATTGCACTTAGTTTTCCATTCAACAATGTTCTGCTCAACGACTGATACTAGCAAGAGTATTTCCATTCATATTACAACTGGCTGACGAAAGTTCAAATGTCATTCCTCTCTTTCAGTTACTGATGGATTATGACAAAGTGAAGACTGTGTCGTCAGGGTCCGACTGTGTGTGCCGCTGCATTGTTCGACCGATTAAGCGCTCTGACTGCAGCCGTATCAATGACAGCGACTCATCGTCACCTTTTTACACTGTTGAAACGATTTCCAAAGGCACAGACTGCAAGAGGTGTGTGTGCATGGCCCCCCCTTCAGCTGTCAACCCCTGTGAGGGGGAATACAGGTTTAAAAAACTACAGGAGGCCAGCAAAGATGACATTAAGGTATTAACACACACCACACATTATGGGTAATTAAAACTACTTATGTTCCACTGGTGTCTGAGGAGAATTTATTTGTTATGCTGAGGGTAGTAAATATAAATGCTTTAAGAATATATTGCTGTGCTGCGTTCACAGTTGTAAGCTGTATAAACATTTAGAACTATAATTTCATCAGTTCCTGAAAACTGAAAACACAGTGGGGAGTGAAAAGTTTCCCACTCTTTGGAGAAAATGTGAATATGGTTTTTCTTTCTCTGTTCATTATTATACATTTTTCTGTCATTGATCTCTTCCATTTTTACCTGTTTAGCTGGCAACTATCATCGACCTGTTGGAGGGCTCTGTGTATGGAATGGACTTGTTGAAGCTCCATTCTGTCACCACCAAGCTGCTGACAAGAGTGGACAACATGGAGGTGAGCACACACACATACACACACAGGATATTGTATATCTGTTATATATTTAGAGGGTCACCTACACCTCGGATTCACATCCTGACTTTGTGTTTTGGTGCCTGATGATCACATACACATAATAAATCTACATACATGGTAAACATCTGTGGGGTGACCTGGGTAAATACATTTTATCTATGGAGGCCACCTCACTTAAAAGATGTACTACTAACATCTCGGTGCCTGGAACCACAGCACACCCTTTAGAGGTGTTGTGGAATTAGTGCCTTGAAGGGTCAGGACTGTTCTAATCACAAATGTGAGAGCTACTCAGTTTTAATATGTTTAAACTTGATTGACGTAGTCTTCCATCAACATTATTACTTGTTTACATTTTCACCACTTGCCGTGAATCCAGTTTATAAATTATAAATTTGTTCTGTTGTCTTGCTTGTGAATTCCAGGCTTTTGTTCGTAATTTTACTGAGAGAGCGAGAGAGAAAGAACGTGCAAAGGAAAGAGCAAAAGAGAAGGAGAGAGAAAAGAAGGCCCAGCAGAAAAAAAAGAAAGTGACAGATTTGGAGCGTGTCGGACAGAAAAGTGGAGCTGCTGCCTATGCTAACAAGAAGGTATTAACTGTCTGAAAATGTGTGTCCAATCTATAAAAAGACAGAATCACGTACTTTTGGAAAAATGTTGGAATCTTAAATCAAAATACAATTTTTTTTTAAGGCAGACTCATACTTTCTTGTTGCAGAAGAATATCGAAGGCCAGCAGAAGAACCAGCAAGAAGATGATGCGGAACAACAGCCACCAGTGACCAATAAGAAAGGATCTGAAAAACCAGTGAAAAACCCAACAGCCCCAAAGCAGCCAATCAAAGACAAGAACAGCATGGTCGTCAGGGGTGTCACCTTCTACATGGCAGAGGAGGAGAGCTTTAGAGAGGAGGAGGTGGAGAAAGGGAAAGACAAAAGAAGGAGTAGTAAGTCTAATGTACTGTTATGATGAATGATGTTCCTTTCATGTCACATTATGTGTAAAAAAAAAAGGCTCTTCCCTTCCATGCATAACCCTCTCATTATTCTTCATGAAAATTCATCAAGTGATTTTTGTGTAATCTTGTGGATAAAGTTGATGAATTACACAATGAAGTTGTGGGAACAAGAAGTGGAGGCTAGATTCAGGACAGAAGTGAGTTTTTGTGAGCAACAATAGGGTTTCATGACTAGGAAGAATAATATAATGCCTTATTTCCCTTGAGGATGTTGATTGAGAAGTAGAACAAGAAATTTAATTTATTTATACTACAGAGAAGGTCAGAAGGGTCTCCATTGTGTTTTTGTAGATCTAGAGAAAGCCTATGACAGGGTACCCAGAGAGGAACAGAGGAAGTCTGGAGTGGTAGAGAAGTATGTTAGAATAGTACAGGACATGTATGAGGACAGCGGAACAGAGATGAGGTGTGCTGCAGGTGTGACAGAGGAGTTCAAAGTAGAGGTGAGACTGATCAATGATCAATACTGAGCCCCTTACTGTCTGCAGTGGTGATGGGTATGATGGCAGATGAAGTAAGACTGTAATCCTCATGGAATATGATGTTAGCAGATGACATTGTGATCTGCAAATCACAAATTAGAGAGATTAGAACCAGACAAATAAAGCAATTGTCAGGTTCAAGCAACCTAAAAACATTGAAAAACTCACACAAAAAGGAAAAATCAACAGTTGTGCATTTTACTCGCAAGGAGAACGGGTAGAGAAGTGCTCAGGTACAAATCTCCCCCTCGTTCTGAGCATCTCATCCGAAAACCTCTGCTTTTATTTCATTTGGGCAGTCCCTGTTTACAATGTGTCCTAAAGGGTAGGGGACAAAAATATCAACAATGCACCATGTATGGTATACTGTCACAAGAGTAAAACCCTTCTCTTTATATGGTTTCGTCTTATTTTCAGCAGGTCAAGGTTTACATCTTAAACTAGTCGTCAGCTGCTACCTCAGCTGTGATCTTTTTGACCCCTATCTAAACATAACTCAGGGCATAGCAAGACGCTCACACACAAATCCTTTATTGGTTCAAAAATGAAAACGAGTAAATATGGGATAACATATGTACATTAATCTAACATTTCCCTCCTGTTTATCACATATTTGCTCATATCCTCGTATCACCGAATCAGCTTCTTCATGATGATTTTCAGCTGCCAGATCATTTTTATGGTAGTATTGGGAGGCACTGTGAGAGTAACTGAGTTGTTATATGCCTAAGATATTATCCATGGAATATAAGTTACAACATTTCTTTTTGCACGGTTATCATCTTATAGCTGAGATATGTGGGGCTTTGGCGCCTCCCACAAGTACCACACAAATAGGAAAATTAATAATAAAAAAACATTTTACAACCTGTCTTAACCGTTTGGGGGTCATTTTGGCTGAAATATGGAGCCCTCTAACAGGATTGGTGTTTTGTAAGATCTTGACTGACTTTCGGATCTCACCAGTCTCTACACGCAATGACAGCATTAGTTTCTCAAAGAAGGGAATTAAAATGTTCTTTACAGCTACATTAAGGGTGTGAATCCCATTTGAAGGACAGTTTATCTACAGCATCTGAGGACGAGGACAGAGGCTTCTGGATTCTGTTTTATTTAACAATGGGATGTCCTGACAATTTCCTAAAGCATTGCTACTCCTGACAGATAAATAAAGATGATTAAAAGCAGGACTTGAACTGATGGTTCTTGTACTTTGATTGAATCTCTCATAAAAAATCAATTCAACATAATACTCTTGTCTCCTCTAACTCTAATCTAAATTACTTTACAGCTTCAGTAACTCCAAATGCTCCAGTGGACCTGCTGATCTCTGACCAGGTACCGCCTACCAGGACCTTCCAGACCAAGAGACCAGATTTAACCACTGTTAGCTCCAAACTGGACTCTCAGAACTTGTCACAGAGCAGGCATGAAGCCACCCAGCCTCCATCAGCTTCTCAAACCACCACCAAACAAACACCAACTACCGCCAAAACAACTCCCACCACCATCAAATTAACATCTGCATCAACCAGTGACATACCACCGACAACAACCAAACTGACAACTACCCCCCAACAAACTACAACTACAAGTCAGCTGGCCACTGTGGTCAATCTGCCCACCATCACACCATCAGCCACCACTGTAGTTCCTCTCGTTGCTGCCTCTCCAGAGTCTCGACAGGCACCCAAAAGTCGCCTCAGCTGGACGGAGAGACCTGCTGACCAAATAAAGACTACAAAGAAACCTGGTACAGATCAATTAAATACAGTCATCCACCCAGTAATGAGTGCACACATATAATAAACATGCCAATCACATTATAGAGTGTTGATTCTTTGTGTTGCTTTTGGTTTGTGTCCATGTAGCACTATGTAAGGACACCGTAGCCAGCATCTCTGAACCGGTCCAGCAGAACTCTTTCGGTCTGAGCGATGGAGCCTGGATGAGAGACGCTCGCGGCCACGGCAAAGTCATCTACCTTACTAATGGTCACTATGGTGACAACCTTCAAGAGTTCAGAGACATGGAGTCCTTCAAATCAGGTAAAGGATACCACTAGTATACAGTAGTATCTCTATCTGTGTTTGGAGATACGAGTGTGTATAATTTTGTGAGTTCAGAGCAGTTCATCTGAGTTCTGAGTTTTTAGTTAATTGATTGATGGGATAAGCTGTCACGTTTTCACCCGTTCTGTATGCATTCCTTCTCAGGTCAAGTAAGTAATTCTTACAAGCTGCCCTTCAGTTTCACCGGAACGGGCCACATCGTTTTTAATGGAGCCTTCTACTACAACCGGGCGTTCAGCAGGGATATTATCAGATACAGTCTGAGACACAGATATGTAGCTGCCTGGAACACACTGCATGACGCCCTGCTGGAGGAGCAAGACCCCGGGACAAAAACTGAAGTAAGATTGGTGTAATTTACTTGAGTTTGGTAACTGCAGTTTATGAGAAACACTGCATGACCATGTATGAGTAGAATATACACTTGGGACAGTTTGAAGGGTCATAAAAGGCCTGTAAAGGGAAACAAAACATTCCAAATCTCTGCAGTTCAAAAGGGCATATAGTGAGGGGATGAAAGAAGTTTAGTTTTCTCCCTGTTCATACCATTTCACATTTGTAGCTGAACTATGTGACAGGATCATATTTGTAGCCTCAGGTCAAAGTCCGCTTAACATGAAAACTGGAAGCAAAATCAAAAGGTTGATTCTGGTTTTCTTTAATTTCACGCTGGACCCAGTCATATATCATCTATGCAATCAAAGAATCACCAGAAATGTAAAATGAAATTTTCTTTTGATTGAATTAAATCCATTGAGATTGAGTTTTAGGTTCTTTAAAGTAAAAAATTGTAAAATATAAACTTTTGTAAACTCGATGAATCAAAGTTATGTTCAAGAACAGTAGGAAGTACAGGAAAAACAATGCAGACCCTGGAAATTTCACCTGTCATCCAAAAGACTCCTTCAATTATTCCACTTATCAGAAGTCCAGTCACTTTGGATTCAACCCGATGGGATTATAATGACCCGGATGAAGGAAGATCTAGGAAGGTTAGTCAGTGAAACAAAACAATAACTCAGAAAACAGAAGTTTGGGTGTGTTTGCGCAAGAGATATGAAATTTAAAAAAAAAAAATCAATCCCTAGCATTTGGGAACAACTGATCTACTGAACATTGCTTTAGGACAGATGGGAGTCTCGGCTGAGGATAAACTGTATGTTTGAATGTTTAATCACATGGCTCGTATTCTTCATGCAATTAGATGTGAAAATTAAGGAGATGACCTCAGAATCTCAGGGGTTAAACGTGGATGTTTTATATTCCTGTAACTGCGCTCCACTCACCAGATGGAGTTTGCTGTGGACGAGTCGGGCCTGTGGCTTCTCTACCCCGCTGTGGACTCCGAGGGCTTCCATCAGGAAGTCCTCCTCCTCACGCAGCTGCACCACCGCGACCTGCAGCCAATACAGACCTTCCGCACAGGACTTCGGCGTGGTCGCTATGGAAACGTCTTTCTGATTTGCGGAGTGCTTTATGCTGTGGATAGCATGGAACATCACTATGCTAATGTAACATATGCCTTTGACACACACACGTTGACACACACTGTGCCGAGCCTGGCTTTCACAAACATGCACACACACACCTCTCAGCTGTCTTACTGTCCTTTGGACAAGAAACTGTACGCGTGGGACAATGGACATCAGATGACATATGATGTCATCTTTGCTTATTAGCATAATGGATGAACACATAGATGGAAGAAATTATGTTTAAACTGATGATCAGCATTTTGTTACATCCAGCAAGACGCCAAAACAAACCCAACGACAACATTTTCTACAGCGGTGCGTTGCTGAAGGACATGAACTCTGACTTTGCCCTGAAAAAATAATAATAACCGTCTCAGAATGTTGATTTATCAAGGGCTGATCTTCGTAACCCGACCGTACCCAAACCTGTCTAATCTCCACTGCACTCGGTGATTATGGTTATTTTCTGCTCTGACTTGAAACGTAATGAACTATTGAATCGACTCAGGAGGTTTAGTTCCCATCAGCGTGTGGAGTTGTGTTTGTTGATTAGTAAAAAGAATCTTAAAAAACTTCCAAACTGAGATTAAATCTTGGGGCAAGGTGGGCCTGTGATCTGGATTAACCTTCAGATCTAGGAAATTATTTGTAACCTTGGCAGATTTAGACTTTCAAAATGATTTATTTTGTGTAAAAATGAGACAACTTTACTCAGCCTGTGAAAATGTTCTGCTCTGAATGGAGTGTTTTTATTGTGTGTTGTGTTAGAGAAGTTGACAATAGTGTTTCTGATGTCATTTGTATTAGTGCCTTCAGCTTCTGCTTCCAGATGACAAATTTGACTGCTTTTACCAAATATTGTTTGCCTCTCGATGACATAAAAGTAATTACCTGTTTGATTACAATCTTAGGCTAAAAAAATACCTGCAGCAGCCAGTATATATGGGTCTTATTGATCATTTACATATCAATGTTTTTACCCAAAACAACATATTCCTGCCATGTTTTGGTCGTTCGTTTTGGGGACCTGAAATTGCAAATATCTAAGTACAATGCATGTAAACAGGTATAAAACACAACAATAATGCCATTGACCACACTTTTGAATACGTTATTTGCGTACTTAGAAAATACATTAAACTACAGAACAACAACAACAAAAATGTTGAACCATGATTACTTGTTCTCATGTCAATGGAAAGTCAGAGGAAATTTCTTTTGTCACGAAACCTTTCTAGAGCTTCCTAGCCAGAAGGCATTTCATCAAACTTCTGCGGGTAACCCGTAGTTAACCGCAGAAGCCAGGGAAGTGTTTTTTCACATAAAACACTTAAAAATTTTTTTAAAAACAACATGAGTCGAAACAATTTGTATAATGGCTTGAGATCCGTACTTGAATTTTTAAAAAAAGGGTATTTGCATTGTTATTAAGGTGATATATGTAACATTTTTACTATGACAGAATGACAGAGAACAGACACTTTGTCAGTGTTATATCCAACATCACTATAATGACTATATTTTTAATATATAATGAAGCAGAAACTTTTTTTTCTTGTAATTTCAATGTTCTGTATATTTTTTATGGTATATCTGCTCGGCATTTTCTTATTTTCCCTCACTCCTCTCTAATAATGGACTTAGCATGTGCTTTTTTTAGAGCTAGGAATGAAAGCTCTAACACTGGTACTGTGCTTCAACTATTAAATACATGCGTTACACCTGAGCTATTGAAAAGAGCTCCCAAGACAATGTTGTTCTCAACTGCTTTTCTATGTCTTTTTTTTTTTTTTTGGTTATTTGTAATAAAAGGGATAAAAATGATGAATGCTGATAATCTCTTTTCAGTCTTACTCTCTAACTCTCAGTCTTACGCTTCAGTGATCACATTTCATCTTTCTCCCTAGTCTTTACTTTGAGTCCAGCCTCCTCTGAACATTATTTCTGGGCTTGATTTAGTTTTCCTGGAACCAGCATCTGGCTGGAAGGCAGGAAAATAAGGCCCAGCCAGATGCTGGTGGACATCTGAACGTTCAGGACACAAACCAGACACCATTCTTAGTATAAGAAATAATACTGCTGCTACTACCACTGAGAAGATAACTGAATGTAAATGTCACTGCACTTTTGATTAAAGAAAAAAAATGATTTAGACTTCAGAGAGTGCAAAACCTCTCTTGGAATAAGTCCTAAATCTGTCATCAAAGGAAATTAAAACACAAATTGAGTTTGTCAGCGTTACTTTCACCGGTTGGCTTTTTACATTTGAATGAAAAGATCTTAAAACCTGGTCGATTAAAGAAGATGGTTTTTCTGACTGGCAGTCTCAACTTTTTCTGTTTAAAATGAAGGAAATCATCACACACATTTATTCCAGTTGACATGATATGAGATCTGATATGTATACCAGACATGCCAGTCCCACTCAGAGCTGTGGTTCAAACCCACTATCTTCTTCCTGTGGGCCGACAATGCTATCCACTGCAACATTACCTAATATCAAACTAGTGGCAAATACATATACCTATACATATTCTGAGTAGGTGTAAATAGCACTACTTTATGCTGATCACATGAAGTAGGGAATATTTAAAATTTAGAATACAGAAACATATGAATTCCAAAATTTCTCATTTCAACAAAATTATACATAAGCACTTATTTGCGCTTAAAGGTCCCATATTGTGCTTTTTTTTTAGCGGATGTCATTCAGCTGCCAGATGTCCAACTACACTGTATTTGAAATGTCTTGCCCCAAAGTGATCCGTGGTCCTCAATATCTTTGATTGAATACTGATGAACAAGACGCCGCCAGCAACGAATTCTTTGCCTTCGAAGTCGCTTAAAGTAGACCCCGACGACATATCAACATAAAAAACCTAACAGCAAAAGAAGAGTTCAGAAGTTGCGCTGTAGGTACCTGAAACACAGGTCAAGTTTAATACAGTTCAATATAGAACAGTTTGTGTTCTTCATACTTCATTTTTCCAGCATCATGGCTGTCATGTTATTGTCTAGTTTAAGGTTTGCAACCAGTTGAAACTGTGAAATGAAGATTACAGTGTGAAAATAAGATGCTAGGAAAATGTACAACAACTCAGTCTGAGTCCAAACATAATGGACTCAAAAAGATTCCTGCCTAGACCAGCATTACTGTGTGTGTGTGTGTGTGTGTGTGTGTGTGTGTGTGTGTGTGTGTGTGTGTGTGTGCGTGCGTGCGTGCGTGCGTGTGTGTGTGTGTGTGTCTGGTAAGTGACCACCTTGCAGAAAAGCATCCATTCACATCAGCTGTACAGTCCAAACGACTCACCTAGCTGTATGAATGCATCTGTGTCTGAGTCTGTGTGTGTTCTGTGAAGGTAGCAATTTTTAAACCACTTAGTTGAAATAGCTAAAAACATGGGGACCACACACACAAGGACCACTGCACCAAAAACAAATTCAGTCATTATCTGAAATGTCTTCTCAGAAAACATTTCTGGAGCTTCACAGAAAAATTGTGAGAATATGAGGATTTTTTTCCATGTTTGAAAAAGAAATTCAAAAACTAAACTAAAATGACTCCATACACCTCTAATGTGTTACTCAAATGTTGACACCTCAGGGTTCAAAATCAGATATTCGTGTCAGAGGTCTGCAACAAGTTCCCTGGAAGGTCTAATGTTACTTAGTTTGTGTACTCAGCTCTGCGAGGTCTTGTTGATTCTGTGCCTCTACTCCAAGCAGGTTGCACACGAACGCTTTAGGCATTAAAAAAATGCTGTGAATAATGTTTTTTCAACATCCCATAGAGTAGCAGTTCTAGGGTCAGACCTTTGGGGCAAGCCAGATGTTTGTGTACCATGACTGCATGAGGTGAGCTAAAAATGTACATGACAAAGAATTGTACCAACAACATTCTGGCATATTTGGCCTTTCTCAGATTGCTGCAAGCGAGAGGTGGGGTACACCTTTGACGCGTCGCCAGCACATCGTGGGCAACCATTTCAACAGCCAGCGCATGGTGGCGCCCTGGGATCAGTTTGGGTTCTGTGCCTTGCTCAAAGGCATCTTGGCAGTGCAAGCCAAGTTCATATGTGAGCTCCTGCCACCGTGAGTATTTTCATTTTTGGGTGAACTGTTCCTTTCAGATTTGTCTCTAATGTATTGCTTAAAATTAGGTTTAGGGCTACGACAAAGAGTTTGTGATTGCACCAGATTTATATGGATTTCTTCCTGGGACTGAACATGTCCTCACAATCTACAGTTCCCAAAGTTAAAGTGTTCTGATATATTTGATGTTTTATAAAATGCCCCTCTGATAGTACAATTCCCTAACAGAATACTTCTTCTCTACAAGGACTTCACTTCAGTCAGACCATCAGTTTTAGTCAAAATGGAAATAAGCAGAGGAGAGTGAATGATGAAAATGGAGCGAGCAGAGGTGAAAGGAGGTAAGTGGAAACTAATAATAGAGGGAGGAACGAAGGGGAGGATGCCAAGCAGACAGGAGAGGGAGTTAATGTGTCCTGCAGACATTAGATGTCATCTGGTTTGTAACTCTAAACATCTCAGACAGGCTGAGAAGAAAAAGTCAAATTACTGACAGAAAAAATATTAGTAGGATTCAGATTAAGCAATGAAAATAGCACAAAAAATGACAAGCAGGTCAGGTACAACTAAGAAGAACTGCTATGTTAAAACGTTGGAGGCTGGAAGTTGTAGAATCACACTTCAGTCACACACAATGGAAAATCATTTAAGTTGTCGGGTCTGTCGTCAGCCAAACTTTTCAGACTGTAATGAGAAATGCAAAGACAGTCACAGCTCATTTGGGAAAGTTCAGTTCTTGAAAGAATCTGCAAATGTGGCAGTTTTGTCTGACTCCCACAGTCTGCTGCCAGAAAACATTTGCATTCTTTTAAGTAATCGAGGCAAACAAAACTTAACCTTTTATCACACTAGCAGATCTTGCCTGAGTGCTTTTACAGTAGAAATCCTCTGGAGTTGTCCCATTAGCCCAGACAGAAACCACAGCATCACAGGGTTGAGGTTTTAAATGTGACTCACCTCCTCCAACATATCATTCCTTTGCTCTGCTGCCAATGTTCCTGTAAGTCTTTGTTGGATCAGCAGGGAAGAAGGATTATTAAACACATCTTGTATTGTGGAACGAAGAATAAAGTGTAGAGTGTAAGAAATATACACCGAATTTAGGATATCTTTACCTTGTCCAGAAAGCAGCTGCCATGTTTTAATTTGATCTCATTTTCTATTTACACAGTCAAAACCTTTCCATCCTTATTACACTGCTGCATTTGGGCAAAGAAATAAGAGAAAAAGAAAAAAGTAATGTAATATAGAAAACACAATGGATTTAAAATAACTGGACATATAGAATTATGACGTTAGTATTAATAATAATGGTAATGATAACTGTGGCTCTGCAGTGCACTGGCGTCACGCCTGGAGTGTACCCTGCCCAAATAAAAAATCATTCAAATCATTTGAACTTTGACTTTGTAACAGCAGTATTGAATGTAAACTTTAAACAAAATTTTAGTTTAATGTTTAATGTTTTTGGGACAGTCTACAAATAGATTAAAAAGTGCAGAGAGGGGAAGAAGATTAAAGAAAAATGACAAAGAACATCAGTTTGATATCTTATCAACATATTAATCAGACAAAACCTCAGAATGACCGAGGCAAAAAAAGTTTGAGTTTGACATTTCAAACAAATAAAGAAATCACTGAACATGTTTCCAACATCTGGTTTCTACATCACTGCACTTAGTTTTATACGACAATAATTCAATGTCAGTTTTATTACCAGAGGCACTATTACAGATATTCAGGGGCATTAAAGTGAGACCACTGCTATCCTGAGACGCCATCCCACCTCCCCTCCCCAGACATGAGCTGCATACAGGAGCATTTGCTTTAATTCATTAACAAAGTATGTCATAAAATATGGGTATTATTGAAAGGATTTCTGAAATCTTTTTGACGTGATCTTAAAGCCAATGAAGTCAAATAAAGCAATGTTAAGAAATAAGAGAACTGTATTTTAAAGCTTAGAAAGACAGATTTGGGGTTTAATCAGGAGGATAATGTCACTCTTTATTTCTATCAAGCTACAGACTCTTGTGGACAGAATATATGACCGTAAACTGTAAATATAGAGTATAAACAATAACTTTTTGACTCCATTCAGTTTTTGGATCTCATTAACTTTATGTGTTAAAAACAATTTTCCATTTTTTTGATATCAAACCAACATGTTCATTCATTTATATCTTCATCTTTTGTGTCCGTTCCTTCTGATGTTGCTGTTAATCCGCATCACACAATCTGTCACTGGTGCACTTTTCTGTTTGTCCACTACCTCTACGTCCAGTTGGTTCACCAGCAGCTGTTTCTATGGCGTCACACAGGACGTGAGTCCCCACTGGCCACAGATGTTTCTGTACACCAGGTCATCCACATGGTCGTTCCTCTCAGATTACGACATTCCAGCTTTCCTCTCCCACCCTGCTACGATCTGCTAGACTGTCTCAGGGGCATCATTACCCAGCCTGCACCTTGGGTCTGGTCTACTCTGGTAGATTCTGGCCTCTATAGCCCTCTAAGGCCCTGTTCTAGTGTTGCTGTGATGAGGTCTTCTGTGCTGTTTGTCAGAGTAGTGTTTTCAGACACTTCTTTTGTGACAGGGGTTCTTGCAGTATAGGGGCTTCTCCCTCTGTGGCATTTGTTCCTAATTTTATTTTAAAAAAAGAAAATCATCAAAATGTGAATTACAAAGAGTAAATAGACTGTCAAAATATCACTCTTAATTCACATCACAAAGGAAGATTGTTGGTTTGGTGATTGAATATCACATTATTTTTTACTGTGAACATCCCGGTTGAGATCATGTCCCCGTCTCTTCTTCAGGGGTGTGGGTAAACCCCTTTGATTCCTTTCTCCAGGATTTATGAGAGCATGGAAAACTCAGACCACATCCCCATTCTCTCTTCCCTTTCTTTCATTTTCACTTTACCTCATTGAGCCCTTTTCCACTTCCTTAATACAACTCTTTCTTGCTGTTGGCAGTTTTCATAGCTGCATTTTTCCAGTGTGTCCAGTCCAGTTTTCCAAGCATGTGCCGGACAGTTGAGTAGTCCGGCACTGGTGGAACAACTCGAATAATCCACTGTACTATGATGCTCATACAAATCTGTTGGTATCTGCTGATAATGAAAGAGGAACCTGGATATCAAAAACTATCCCAGTATCTGTGCAGAAGACTCCACTTTTGACAGGTGTACAGCGGTAGCAAGCGCCCATGTGAGACACCCCAATGAGCAACTTATAGGGGATGGTGCCTTGCTCAAGGGCACCTCAGCAGTGCTCAGGTGAACTGGCACATCTCCACTGCAAGTATCTCTAGTATTGTGAGAGAAGAGGATGCAGAAGACAGGGCTAGATGGAGGCACTTGATTCGCTGTGGCGACCCCTGAAGGGAAAAGCCGAAAGGAAAAGAAGAATCATCGCTAGTATCAGTAATCACAATTCATAATTCTCTGCTAAAACATTATGAGATGTAAGATAATTTAAATTTTACAGGGATTGGAGTAATTTATATTATGTTTCATCCAAACATCATGATGCATTATTACCTAGCAGTTAATTAAGTATTATAATAAAATCAATCAATGACTGATTTCCTTGACAGAACTTTCTCAACACACTCCCAGTACAGCCTGGAAACTTCAAGCCATTTGAAAGGTTGGCACAATATTATTTTCTTTGCAGTTAATTGTACAGTATCTTTTAAAAATGAACAGATCTACATTTTAAAAGTTTCTGTACAATTGTTAAAGTTGTCTTTATTTTTGCGGTGACTTTGTGCAACACGGTGTTTTGGATGGAGATGTTTACATTGGGGATGATCTGCCCTCTTATGGTACCCATATGTTAGTACAGGTCTGGAACACCAACACAAAAGAGCCACTAGATTTCAGAGTAACTTAAGATTTAGTATGTAATTATTGTATCTGACAGTATTACATATATTTACCATTAATACTAAAAATGGCTATTTTTCTGTTGCAGCCAGTTGAGGTTGAAATATATTAAAATACTTGAGAGGGTTAGGAACCATCTGACTAGGGTCAGACATTTACAGAAGGTCAAAAGACACACTAAGACACAATACATAAATATTGAGGCAGGAGACAACTGTTACTGGAAAAGCTTTTAATTTAAGCCCTGGCTTTAGTCTTTCACCGTGTGATTTATCCTCTCATCCTTGCTTCTGCTGAGCAAAGCAACTTGACATATAAATGTACAAACAAATGCACCCCTATTCTGTAAACTGTTTTTTCCTAATTTACAACGAATCGTTACACTGTCATAACAGTCTATGGATTAATAGTACAAGAGTTGTAAAGAGTTCCTTTTTATTTTTGATAAATGGCACTGTAGAGCTTTGGCTGACTGAGATCTCAACTCCTGGAGAACAATCAGTAAAAGTTATCTCATCAACAGAGTCAAATAATACAAATATTAGATTACAACTTTTCTAATTCTGATTCAACAACAACCAAAGCGATCCAACAAACCTCGTGAACTTAGGAGAACAAGATGAGCTCAACATGTAAAAAGCACAAATGTATTCACAACATTTTTCTAGACAGTTGCGTTAATTTATCATTGTGTTTGACAGGTTCTAGTGAGTTACTCTTGGCTGCAGTCGCAGAAAATACTTCTATTTGAATTACCAGTGAGGAATGTGGCCTTCATTGTAACATCTGCCTATCAGGAAAAAAAGCAAAGATGGAATATGTGATGGGAACCATGGCAGCAAATTTTTTGTGCTGTCTGTCTGGATCTGGACCCAAAAACACCATCAGGAGGAAAGAATGACCATGTCTGTTGTATTTATACACAAACAATACAGGAACAAGTGAGGTTGAACTTTGACCACTGGGTTCTTCTTTTAATGGAGTTAATGTGACAAAGATAAAAATATAAACGTCACAAATGTAGACTTTCATATTAATTCGCAGAAAGCTACAAAGAAATATCAACCATTGGTACAAACAAGACTTGTTTTTAATTGACTCTCAAATTTTATGTGTCTTCCATCCTACTGCAAAATGCAATATTAATACTAGATCTATTAACTTTACGTGAGATGATTTTTCTGGATGGTTAATTCAGTCAATTTGAACTGCATTGGAGCGACACTGACACATAAACATGGTGAACTGTTAAATGGAGCTGGCAGCAGATTATCATTTACTGTTAAGGCTGCAACAGATGTTCTCTCGGCATTTCTCCAGTTCCCTAATTAACAGCTCAAAGCCCAAGTATGCTGAATGGACACTGATAAGAAACAGATTAAAACACTTAAGAAGCTGTAAACCATGAATAGTTTGTATTTTTTTCTCAGGAGGAACTTAAATGTTTTATTTAACCAGACTGGTACAATGGGTAAAGTGAATGAGCTGCATGTGGATCTTATTGAGAGAACATATGAAACTCTAATTCATTACTATCTCTCTTTCTTTCTCAGAGAGAATTATCTTATTTCTCATCTCTAAAGATTCTGCTGAGTTCAACACCTAATCTCTAACAGCATTTGTCTGCTGCTTTCTATTGAAAAAGTGATGTTTAGACAATCTTCAGTGCTTTTTTTAAATAAAAACATCTGCTTGTTGCCGTTGGAAACAATTCTGAAGAGAAGAGAAACAAACAGCAAAACTATGAGCTGGACAGCTGATCATTAAGATGGAACTCAATAAAAAGGGCTGTATACCAGTATGGTCCAATTATTTCATATTGTCATTTTACATTTAACAGAAATATCCAGTACAACCCCTTTAATAGCAACTTTATGACAAAATTCTATTTATTTTCTGATTAATTAACTAGCCAGCTGATCACTTTGACACTCTTTAGTTTGAAACAGCCCTTTGTGTGCGTGTGCGTGTGTGTGTGTGTGTGTGTGTGTTTGTGTGTGTGTGAGCGTGTTATTTGTGTAAGCTCAGTTGTCGGATCTCATCCACTCGGTTGCGATGCAGCTGGAAGGCAGGAGTCACCCAACGACCACACGAACACTGATCACCACACCAGCTGAATGAGCCCAGCTTACAGCTGCACTTAGGACACAACAGCTACACACAGACAGGAAAAGACAGGAAGGGATAAGTACAGACAGGGAAAGCAGCAAATCTCGACAAGATGATGGTGACTGCAAATATCACAAGAACAACTGTTTTGTTTAATGTAATTTCTACAGCTGCTGGACAGGAAAACATTTGGTGTGAGAATTAAGATCATTTCAAATCAAATGTGATTGTATTGGAAACTTAATATGAAACCTGACAACAGAAAAAATATGTTAATGGTTAGGGGTAAAAGATTAGGGTTAGAGTTAAGATCCATAAGAACCCATTTGCTGTCTTGTGTACATCACCTGTCCATCCATTACACCAAGCAGAGCTTGTTCCATCCACTGCACTGGTTCAACGAAGTATGACGTACACTGGATGTCTCCTATGTAACAAAATGATTCACATCAGGAAATGACACATTCATTATTTGTCAAAGCAGGAATAACAGAGTTGATATTATTAATAATAACTGAATCCACTCTGTTCCTACCAGTGAGGTTACTGGACTTCTTGTGACTGAAAGCTGGGGCTCCTTCTCCTATTGGGTGAATGAGAATACTGGAGTCACGGAACAGAGCTCTTCTGCAGAGGAGAAGCTGGAGTCAGGAGGCTGGAGAATTTATGATGTCGTTTATTTGGAGATAAAATCACAAATTTTTCACGCAGCAGTGAATATTTGGTAAGTCCCATTTGGTATAAATTCATTAACATCAAGAACCCTCCATCCAGCTACTTTAAACTTTCACCTGCATTTCTTACAGCGGTAGGACACTTCAGAGGAGATGGAGTGAACGGGGTCAACAGCAAACAGCTCCTTGGGAACATGCTGCAACTCTGCACAAAAGCACAGGCACGCACGCACGCACGCGCACACACGCGCACACACACACACACACACACACACACACACACAAAGAGAAATCAATCCACAATTATGCATGAAAGCAGTGTGTTTGTTACTGATGTGTACCTTTGTTTTACATTGTGTGTGTGTGTGTGTGTGTGTGTGTGTGTGTGTGTGTGTGTGTGTGTGTGTGTTTACCAGGGTACTTCTCTGTGACTTTGGTCAGTCTATACTGTTTGTACTGAGGACTGCTGGTGTCCACTTCACACTGCATAGCTTCATACAGATGCAACTGCTCCTCAAACCCGACATTGACCCTAAAACACATCCACAGAATATCCATCATCTGTACTGCACTAGACTATGATGACATACATAATGACAAAACTCTTAAAGGATCAGTTCACCCACATCGTAACTCCAAAATCTGTGTTTATGGACACAAATGCCCTCACTACTGTAAAAAGAAAACATATCCATGGAAATTTCAAGCTGAATATCAATATAAGTTGTCAGTTAGTCTCTTTATATGATAAAAAACAAATTCTTGAACAGGGCATCATGACTTTAACTCCGCTTTCAGTCTTCAGCAGGACGAATGTAAATGCTCCCTTTTACATTTAGACTTAAAGGTCTAATATCACATTCTTATGCATCAACTATTTTCTATATGGTCCTAAAAGCTCAGACTCTGAAACTTTCACCTGAAAAACCACTTGGATCATGTATTAGAGGACGCTTGTTTATCCTTCTGTTTCAGCCCACTGTTCCTGGACCTAAATATCCTATGAACTGACACACCCCTGAAGACGGGAGTGTCTTGGCTTTGCTGGTGCTGATTCCAGTGTGTGTGAGCGTGGCCAGAACAGACTCTGAGCACCTGTTGTATTCCCTCCCTGGAGAAGCGTCAAAGGCAAAAAAAAAATCTATCATAGTTGGCCTCAAAACTGAATTCTGTTTCACAGGAAATATTTTCTGTTTGGTGAAGCAAGGGGTGTTCCTGGGGTGTCTGTTGAGGAGGGACTGGTGGTTTTGTTGGAAGATGGGAAAAAGTGTACTTTGCGTGATGTGGGGCATTTAACTTTTACACACTGACAAGTGTCACTAACAATAATCTATGAGCATTAAAATGTCAAAATACAATAAATAAACAATGATTAGATGCATACCTTTAGGGCTCTTGCATCACAACCTGTGCAACATTAAATTGAAGCCTCTCGTTTTTTTGCTCATTATCAACTACTGCCGTCTCTCATTGTTGTTTTTCTTTTGTTTATCAGCAGCAGTAAGCTGTCATAATTTCTTATAATTGTCCTGAAATTCTGAACCATACAAAAAAGTTCATTAAAGTGGAAAGGACTGGACCGATGCAGTCGGGAATGGTGACGGAGGAAGAACTTAGGAGATTTCACATCAGCCCAAACAAACACACACAGTCACTTACTCTACATCCTGTTTGACACTCTTCAATCTGTGGTAAGCCTCACTGAAACTCAGCTGGTATCTCTTCATCAGGTAAGCAGTAACAATGGTGGCACTGCGACTACGACCAGCCTGGCTGTGAGACAGAAAGGTTCAACCAAAACTGATCACTGGATCATTAAATACTCATCCCAGTTCCAGTTAGTCAAGTAAAATTTCTAAAGCTTCAAACTAAAGCCACACTTGCAGCATCCTCTCACAGAACTGAGGAAACTGTTTTAAAACTTAAATAAAATCAGACAAGTAAATCACAGGAAACCACAATGAAAAAAAATCATTGAGTTTTCATTGATCTTATTTCATGGTATATTTAACCATTTTTTAGCTTGTGCAAACAATTTTAGCTTTTAAACAGTTAAGCTTTCACTTTCCCTGAGATCTCTAAAGCATTTTCAAATGCATTTGAGATCTCAGGGTTTCTGAAGGCTTGTATTTGACATTAAGAGCTGAATGGAGTCATGTTATGTTTGTTTTCAGCAGTTGTTTGAAGTTATTTCCCATCTTCAGCAGTTCTTTGGTGCAATAACGGTTTGTTGTGAGACAAAAAAACACCATCAGAATCTTCATGTGTGTGAGGGTGAGCAGAAAAGCCTTCATTCCTTTTTTTGAACTGGTACTTTATGATTTAGAAAATGAATCATTTCACATTCACTTGTTTTTAGCAATAGCACATTTTTAAAGTTAAACACAAGTGATCATGAAAATACAGCAGTATTTGAGACTTCCCAGAAACCTCTGACCCTCACCAGTGAACAAATGCAGCCCCTCCTCCAGATACAGCATCCTGAATGAACAAGAAGCATTCGTCCATGTAACTCAAGAGGTCAGAGGTCACCTCATCCAGAACATTAATCCACTTCCTGCAGAAGTTTGAACTGGTAGGAAGCAGATGGGCGGGATCCACTGAATCCACAGATAGAATGTGAGTGACAGCTGCAGTAGCCAATTCCTGGCTGTTATTGAGGTCGGCTGCAGTCCCGATGTACAAACCAGGATCCACCAGGAACATGACTGAAAAGACACAAAATACATTGTTTTTACAAATATGACAGCATATGTTGTTGATGGGACATGTAGTTTTTATTTGATATATCTTTGCAAAATTGTTTAATTTAAACTATGAAATCAAGCAGGTATATAAGAGCATGTTTGCCAATAATGTCTTAATAGTCATGCCATAAACTGGTTTCCATTCATAACACAGATCTTGATTTGCACATGGATTGGTATGTAAAATTCATACGGGATGTTTTAACTCAGGTTATAAACGTAAACCAGAAGGAAATAATTACATTTTGTATTGAAGTGGAGTAAATCCAGATCAACGTGTGAATCCAGGAATTTTTTCCCTTGTCTATATTTTATAATTATTTGTAATGCTTACTTTTATTTTACTTTTTCCCTCGTACTCATACATAACGCAATGTTTATTATCTTCTTCTTCTTTATCAGGACTACCATCACCAAATTTAACACATAAATTAATCTGTATAGGTAATATCTTTCCTTAATTTTTCTAAAACGTGCTTTTTTTCCATGGACATGCACATATAAATTGAGGTTGATCATTTTCTCAATGGCATGAATACAAAACAATATTTCCTTCTATGAGCTCACAAAGTTAATGGAGGTTATGGCATATCCTGGTGTATCTGTTGGAGAAATATTAGGCAGATAGTCCATCTCCAGACAGATATTTTATATTGTTATATTGATTTAGTTTCTATGATATGAGTGGATTACTGTAGACTTCACCTCTGATCTGTTTCCAAGCTCAATGCATAAATGCAAATTGAACAAAAGTAGCTTGAGTAATTAATTGCTAACATTTAGAAGAATCTTCTTCAGGCCTACTGTAACTTTATCACGGTGCCTTATGAATATAAAGACGAAAAGCCGAAAAGACTTAACAATCTAGTCAAAACTACTTCATAAATAGGTCTACAAAGATGTGAACATGCCAGAAGAGGTGGCTGCCGCATTAACAGCACTGGTTTGTGTCTCTCCGCTATGGAGATAAATTAGTTCACTCACCTCTTAAGCTGAGCTAAACTTTCTCAGGGATGCTGTCTGCAGTTAACAACACTAACAGGTGACATTTGTAGAAAGGAAGACCCTATAAAGACACTCAAACAACGTGAAGCATCTGAGATGTTTGGTTCGTCTTTGACATTGTCCGGGTGGAAACAGCTTAGTAGAACGGTTCCGGTGTTCCTCTGGTTTTAGTCATGTAAATACTGTTTTTTCCCGTATACAATTGGAAGAAAAATTATAACAGTTGCCAGATTAAAAATTCATACAGTAGCAGTTTGCATAGCTTAATACAGCATGTTTTATTTTATTAAATAAACGCATTGAAAGCAGAGGTTTCATCTGTCAAGAACCGCGTGGCGACTTACTGCGGGAGATAACGCGATAATTTTATTTATGATACTGTACTCCTAAAACACTCCAATGAATACTTACGGGAAAAAAGTATAACCTCAGTGTGCATGGTAGCTTATTTTGCAACTACATCAGATTTAACCAGCAGAAAGGAGTATGATACACTCTTAAAGCGCTTTTTGTCACTGACTTCACAAAACTTTGATAATTTAATTTAGGTTGGCGTCTGACAGTTTGTATTTTTGGATTCCTTCACAGAAGCACAACAATTCCACACATCATGAAAAATAGCATACAAAAACATCATTCTCAAATGGTCTCACTTTGAATTAGTGGAAAATGACCGCAAACTAAGTAAAAGAACGGCACACATTCTTTATTTGAAAATCAAACTTTCGCATGTTGTTGAATTGAGCTGTAAAGCTGAACTAATTAGAAGTGAGGACAGTGGGAAGCAGATCGCTACAGGATGAGGTCATGCAAGCAGACACTTGTCAGAGACATTACAAGTGTCAACCAAAGACAGTAGGAACATGACACTTCATAAAGTCATGTGGAGCTGTTATAATAGTACACACATTTACTTGATTTGCTAAATTTATGCAGCATCAGTTGAATGAATCTCTAGGGCAGAGTTACATGTTGCATAATGTCTGTCTGAGTGCTTTAATGTGTGTGGGGCTCTGAATTGTCTGCATCCCACAGTCTGGATATGGTCACACTATATGATGCTAATAAAATTTATGAGCCTCTGTAATGTGACTGCCTGACCATTCACAGGCCTCACTGTGACCATCTCCCTCCCAATCCACACACATAATTGACTGTCAGAACTGAACTTTGCAACAAGCGCCAAGTTAATTTTTGACAGACCTTTTATTTATTTAAAAACTATCTAACAAAACATTTTATAACAGCTACCACGTGCGAAATCTGTTTGATTTTCCTCAATAATATCATTATTGTTTTGGGTTTGAGTTAGGAGAAATGTATTGATGTCAGTACAGACATTTAGATTTTATTTACTGGAATGACTAATTTAAATCACTGTTCGGTCACTAACCATTACAATCTAAACCTTTATAACAAATTTAACAACACTAAAAATGATCATATCAATAAATGAAATGTTTCGAATCAGCTATTTGTGTGAATTTTCTCACTTTGAAACTATTTTCACTCCGGCTTCCTCCCACCTTGGAAACCTTGTAGCATAGGTGAATTGATCAATCAATCAATACATTGTCTGTAGGTGTGATTGGGTGCGTGAGTGATTATTTGCCTTTCATGCGATGCACTGGTTATGCGTCCAGAGTGTCACCTGTCTTTCGCCTGAAGTCAGCTGGGACAGGATTCAGCAACCCTTGTGACCACAAAGCAGATAATGGTTGTCTCCTCTACAGAAAAATTGATGGATCGATATTAATAATAATTGTTAGAAATAGGGAAAAGCTGTACCTACACCTCTCATTCCACATTAGTGGATACTACTACAACCCACTTAGGTAATAATCTAATAATCAGGGTAATCCTTCACGCAATACAACTTTAATGAGACATTTTGATTAGATCGCCCATTTTCTTGAAGTAAAATCCGATCATGACTCACAAAGAATTGATGTTTTCTTCAATATTTATTTCTGGTACTTTGACTATTTGCTTCTGCTGTAGCCACCACGTCCTTAGATTTCTATCCAAGTCTTTCTCTGGTCTTAATGAAATAGAAATTGGCCTAACATAAAATAGCTTGTCTATCCACATGAAACTAAAGGAAATGCCTCACCAGATTGAGCTGTCTCATTATCATTCCTCAAATGCAGACAGTTTTTATGGCCAACTGAAACAATTGAACCACATGACGTCAGCTGTGGCTGGCTCAAGAACTTCACTCTTCAAGTTGGTTGGCGGGAGTCAACAGGTACAAGTGAAACCAGAAGTGAATGAAGCCACAGACCTCACAAGAGAAAAAAAGGATTGTAAAACAATATAATTCATGTCTATAACAGTTCCAATGACCAGCATGGATGGATGGATGGATGGATGGATGGATGGATGGAAATTTGAAATTTCATCACTGTGATCAGTTTTCACTGAAAAAAAAAGTATTCATAATAGAAGACAAAGTAGTCCCTGTTTAGTTACTATATAATTATTTAGCATAAATCATCTATATATAAATAATTGGTTATTTTGGGTACTTTCCCTGTCTGAGCTCCAGACTAGTGTGTGCAAACATTTACTTGCCTTTGTTTTAGATACATCTTGGATCTTTTTAATTAGTGTGTGGGTGCAGTGTGAGCTTGTGGGTCATGTTAACTAAGTGTTTCCTGTCTCACTGCTTTTGCTCATGCAGTATATAAGATCAACAGACTGGCTGATTGAACGCTAGTAGGAACAGGTGACATTGACGAAGCAACACAGAGGATTCTCCCTTTGAATTAAATTTTAATTTAAATCTCTTTTGCTCCCTTCATTTACATTATAAACCTCAAATTGCTTTTGGATGAAGATGATGAAGAAAATCTCACTGTGGCTTCTTTTACTCAGTCTTGCTTCATTCTACATGGTTGATGCGGGACCAGGTACTGTATACACACACACACACACACACACACACACACACACACACACACACACACACACACACACATGCAAATTTATGCTCTTTCTATGGTGCTCTGTGAAAACAAATTTTTGAACATGTGAAAGTTAAATGAATCCTTTCATACCTTTTTAGTGAACATCAGCATACAAACAAATGTTGTTTTCAAAAATGGAGCTACTTGCCTTGTCAAGCCCAAAGATTTTATTCATGTATGCTGCCTTGTGGTGAAACACTGATTATAATTTAAAATATCTGCCAAAACAACTTTGATGTCTGTTATTTTAACCTTGATACTCTTCCAGTCAAATGTGATTGATCCTCATGAAGATATAATGCCTGATATTATCCAAAGTATTGCTTTTAATATACTTAATATTCCTATCCCTCTATATAAATGAACTGATTGGATTGGATGAGAGAATCCACCTCATAAACATCTAAGATAAATTATACAGATACTTTTCTCTTTTTACCCATAAGCATGTAGTCTGTATATGCGTATAATCTCCTCCTCCTCAGGAAACCGTGAGCAAAACAGGAAAGGATTCATTGGGTACAGGTCCAACAGTGAGAGTGAAGAATGGTACACAGGTAGAGGTTTTCTTATTTCTAGTCTAAATCTTTCACTGTACTAACAGTTGGAGATGTTCTAGCGTGGGAGATAAACCATTCGGGTCTGAGTGAATGTATCCTTCATATTACATGTCAGTCTCATCTCTTACTCACAGTAACACTTATCTTATTTTAATCAATATGATCTATTTAGGGAGGAGACCCTGCTCGCAGTACCCTGGGGGTCGCTGTCCTGATGTGTTTAACCTCTTCAATTCACTGCCTGTCAGCTCTTCTGGCCCCGCCCCTCTGTATGTACCAGCCAATCCAGTCATACACGGTTTGGAATGTTCTTTATTCTTCATTTTATATTTATACATTATATTTATATTTGATCAATGGACAAATTTGTTTTTCTAATTACAAATTAATTTAAAAACATACTTGTCCCTCACTTTGTTTCCTCTAGGGTTAAGTGGCCTGCCTGGTAGTGTAGTGTCCAGCACTTTCTTTCATGGAGGAGTCCCACACTCACCAGCATACAGCGTTCCCTCTCTGGGCAGCAGTGCTTTTGTCAGACCCGCCAGCTTTGGAGATACGGGGGGAAAAGTTGATGTCCTGGGTCTGTTTCCTGGGGGAGCAGCTTGGCCTGGGCTAAGTCAAGGTTGATTAAATAAAGATCAGTGTAATTTCTAATTTAAAAAAACCATTTCATTGGATGAATTTTGAATATTTTTTCTTGTATTTAATAGCAATGCTTAGCTGGACTGTATTAAACTAAAAATAATTTCACTCTAAATGGGACCACACACAATTGTTCTCAGGTTTCATCGGTCCAGCAGGCTCCAGGCCCAGCATCCTGCAGGACATAGCACAGGGCCTGGGTTTCTCTGTGGTGGGTGCTGGTTTTGAGAGACCGGGTACAGGTATGACAAGTGATCCTATGAATTGATGGGTTGTTTCCAGTAATTGCGTCTAAAAAATATTCTGAACAGCTGCTCTGTAATACGGTGGAAATGTTAAATTTAACACACAGAATCTGTTCTAAGAGATTTTCAGTATGTGTTCACATTTTCAGGACTCTTAGCTGATGTCGACCTCTGCAGTGATTCTCCTATCAATGGGATGACAGCTCTTATCAATGGGACCATAGTGATATTTAAAGGTAAGTGTCAGTGCATGTTACTATTGCAGAAATATTTAGTGTAAATGAAGAGCGTCAGCCGACACTCCACCAGTGGATAATGACTGGTTTCTCTGGTGTGTGGGCGGGTTCGTGTTTCAGGTGAGCTGTTCTGGTTGGTGGATCCTGTTAGTCACACAGTTAGTCGTCCGCAAAGCATCTTAACCACCCTGGGGGTCCCCTCTCCTATCGATACTGTCTTCACACGATGCAACTGTCATGGAAACATCTACATCATCAAGGTACGTTTACAATTACAGCCCGTTATTAGTGCTGCTCTCTCTCCTGATACTGTTTACGTTGTTATAGCAACACTCTGGAATGTCTACAGTTCTTCACTAATACTGACGACAGCTACACCAGTATTACTATAGAGGGGTTAAATTACAGTACAGTTTTAAGAAATACCTCTAACCTTGCTTTATTTAGTTTGATAAGTTGTGGATTAGGGCATTAATGATGATCAAACTTTTTTTTTTTGTAATACAGTATGTACTTTCATGCTGCAAAAATGTTCTTTATTATATCCTTTGTAAATCCATTTTCAGTCAAACAGTTTATGGAGAGGAAAAAATCTTAAATACTATGTTCTTGAAAATAGAGCACTTAAAAATGATTGTGAGGAATCTCAGTTAACGTGTTAGGAATCCCAATTTCTGAATTATCCCGTAACCTCTGCTTCAGAATATATGGAAATGCCAAGAATTGCATTGGCTGTTATTTTTAAATTGAAGATTTTAATTTTCAGACAAGACTAGCTTTAATGGAAATGCAGCAGGGTGGAAAAATTCAACAAATAATTAAATGTTCTTGGAAAAGCTAACGCCAGTGGCAACACTGCTTTGCGACACCCAATATGGATAGAGTAAATCCTTTTCAGTTATTGCATTTTTTTACAAAGAATATATCTAATATATGAGGGCAGCTGAATTTTATGCCCTGATGTTTGAGGACAAGAAGAAACCCCTTTGTTTTCTCTACACTGATTGCGATGCTTCTGCTCTAAGCCGTTAGACTGTTTGTCACCGCTGCAGGGAGACAGTTGTTGGCGCCTGGATGGGAACATGGTGATGGAGCCGGGCTATCCCAGACCTTTGGCCTCTGAGTTCTCAGGTCTGACAGGGAGCATCAGCGCTGCTCTGGCGACACCAGCCACCAGGAGCAGACCAGAGACGGTGTACTTCTTTAAGAAAGGTGAGGAATTCAGGCAGAGAGACACCATCAAGGGTGGGGAGAGGCTACGGCTACTGTCTTTAAGACCTCCTTATCCCTGTCCAGTGAGTGAAACCTTTGAAGGACCGCTTGACTTTGGGGGAGACACAGTATGCATGATCTTTGAGTGGAGATTGTTGTGTCACACAGACTGTCCTTATTTGGCTGTTTATAGTGACAGATATGGTCATTCTTGTCCCTGTTGATCTTCTAGGGGACATCTTGCAGAGGTTCGTCTTCCCATCAGGCAGCAGTCAATCCTGCAGACTAACAGGAAGCTCCTTTCAGAAGCGCGTTGCTCGGCAGGCTGGTTAGTAGTCTAAGACAGAACATTTCCTCCTATGTTGTTCTATGAAGGAAATCTGTTGTAGAAGTAATAACCACCATTATATTGTTTTCATTTCAATTAAATTTTTCCTAATTCTATAAAATTTGTAAAACATTTTAAAATCACAGAATCAGTCAATTCCAAAGTTAAATGTTTTTTAAATGCTGATTTTATTTCACACCTTTAGATGCTCTTTTGAGCCCAGAGATCAACCTGACAGAGTCTCTGAAGGGCTTCCCCACCCCGGTCACCTCTGCTCTGTCCATTCCCAGGCGTCTGAGGGGTTACGGATACGAGCATTATGTCTTCTCTGGACGTAAGAAACACCACATTATTTCTTTGGTTAGAAAGCAAGAGCATTGGAGGCTTGCAGCCCGAAGGTTGAATACTGTTTATAGTAAGCTGGTGAATAGATTCACACATCAGCACCTTAGAGCAATACAAAAGTTCCTTCAGTAATGTCTGAAAGAATTAAGGATGTATGTGGCATTAGTCTTTGCTGAAGAAGTATGATTCAAGATTTTATGTTGAATATTTCTGGATTCTAAAGAATTAATATTTTTCTGACATGTTTGGATGTAAAACTTGAAAACAAGAAAGTTAGTCTTTCCTAGAAATTACGCTTGTAATTCCTTACCCTACAATACTATCCTACCCAAAGCAAAATTAGGCAGTGCTGATCAAATAAGAATAAAGATTTTACTACAAAACTTAAATGGGTTCAGAAAGTTTAATGGTAGAAACCAACATGGGTTGGGACTCATCTTCTTCTTCTTCCCTGCAGATCTCTACTTCAATGTCCAGATTTTAGGAAACCTACCAGTGCTGGCTAAACCCGACCCATTTGCAGTGTTTTCACCCTTCTCCTTCCTCAGTCCTGCTGTCTTGACAGCCAGTTCCACCCTGAATGCTAACCTGATCCACCCCATCAACTCAATTAGAGTCTGGCTGGGCTGTCGATAAATCAACCCGAGACGGAGGCTGGTATCTTTTGATATTGTTAGCATTTCTGGTGGGCAAAGAGGAGAGAGGCACTATTTCTTCTAATGTGTTGAAATAATAATTTTCTTAAAATAGCATTATAAACTTGCTATAAAAGTCCTGGGAAGGTGCATTTATTCTTGACTTAAATAATTCATTTTTTATCAAAATAAGTTATTTTAACAATCAAAACACCTATTAACTGAAATTGCTTCAGAACTACAGTGGTGCATTCTACTCCTTCACGATTTGAAGTTACTATAGAAAGGACAATTTGAAGTGCTAGCCATCTAAAGCGTGATGAGGTCACTCTTGATGACATTATGGGACTACATTATGACACATAAAAGCTGCTTTCATTGCTGCTATCATTATTTGACTTTATTATTAAAACAAGTGTAATAACAGAGGACAATGATGATGACAAAACCAAGTACTTCCGTCATGAATACTTGACAAACAAAATTACAAATAAGAACTCACAATGTGGACAATATCACATCTGAACCTCTCATCTCACTCCAGTAATAGAATCATTTGGAAATATTCCAGAAACCATGTCTTGTTGCTTTTATCTTTATTTCCTGGTTGGGTTGATTGATCAGCTGCTGAAGGTGACATCATAATTAGGACATCCCTCCTCTGCTCATGGCTCCTCCCCGTCCCCCTCGAGAGAAAGCTCCTGAAAATAAACCAGCAGTTTACCATGAATCCATCACATTATCTTTATGTATATGCTGCCCTCTACTTACTCCGCTCTAATAAACAGCTTCATCATTAACCCGTGAGCGACTGAATCCTTTCTTTTGTAAGTGTGTATTTGTGATCGAGTGACTAGTATTCTACCTCTGCGGCTGATTAGCGTCCTGCCCTCAACCCTTCCTCCTCTGGATCCTCTGCCTGATAGGCTGCTGACAAGAACCTGACCACTCGCTGTGCGCCGCTGAGGAACGCCGCTGGTGTCTGCGAAGGAAGCCACAGATGAGCAGAGAGGCTTTGAGAACACAATTGGAGGGAAAAAAATACACTAAAAAAATCACTAATAAAAAAATGAAAAAAATAAACCAGGTCAAAGTGATACAGACAATACAAATATGACAGAGCAGAAGTCCAGTTAAATAACTCAACTTAAACTCAACCTAAGGACATACCGGTAATAAATACTTGACATACAATTTCATGGACAATTTCATTGACAATATTAAATCTTAACATTGTCAAAGTAATGACTAAATTAGGATGTTTAAATGAAGTATTTGGTAGCTTGATCAATTAATGCACTGAATTTTAGAGTGAGAAGCCTTGAAATTAACAAGCAGAGAAGTTCTCAAGCTGTATTTCCAGCAAAATGTTTTCGATATAGTAACCTTGGAAACCTTACGTAACCCAAAAGAAATGCACATAAAGCCAGATGTGTTTCCTCTGAAGGGAGAACTGTGATTGCAGGCGGGTTTGTTACTGAAGCTTTGTGGATGAGTGCTTCAAAGCTTCTGCATATTGGAAACAGAGCAGATGTTTCTTGGTGTTTAGAAGAAACAACATATATAAAAGAAGTAAAAGCCTAAATTTTTACAATGTTGACAACCACACCAGCTTGTGACTGTTTACATTCAAGAAAAGAAGTTTACAATGAAAACCAAGCTATAAAGGTTTCAACTGTGATCAGCTGACAGAATTACCCGGGTCTTGGCTGGTCGACGGCAGTGACGCGTCATTCTGTCGTCCTGATGACTCGACATCTGCTTGGCTCTCCAGAGAGGATTCAATACTGGGACTGAAAAACACAAAAAAGACTGGATGATATTTCATTAACAAACTACTTTCAGGTTGGAAGCCTGATTTCAAACCTTGGTCAACATTTTTTTACCCTCATTTTCACTTCTATAAAACTACATGCACAGACTTTCGGTTTTTGCAGCTTGAAATGAATACAGTACATTCTGAACTGACAGTTTTTCATTTTGTTGTATGTTGCTCACCCTTCTCCTTCCTGTTCCATGAAGACCTCATCTCCATCATCTGCAGCAGAGGATATCCCAGTGGAGGCAGTTACCATGGGAACCGACTGAGATGCCATGTCGCTGCTGTCTGAGGGCATAGACTCTGTGAAGACGGTCACTGGCAGAGGGTCGGATGGGAGGATGTTAATTCACAGTTAAAACCTATGACTGTGTGTGTGTGTGTGTGTGTGTGTCTCCAACCTGGTGCAGCCACTTGTAAAGGTGTGGTGGGGACACTTCTCCCTCCTCCATCTTCATCATGAGCAGCCAGGAACAGAGGAGATTCATACATCCCCAGACCTATACACAAAACAGTATTAACTTAACAGCTGTTTGAGGTGTGTGTGTGTGTGTGTGTGTGTGTTACCTCCTTGAGAGGCCAGCTGTCCCAGATCTGAGTGAGAGGCGGATGTCTGAGGCAGCAGGTCCTCTGGAGGTCCAAACCTGAACCTGGTGGACAGACCTGCGACCTGAGGAGAGCTGAAGAGATGAGACACACATGAAGATACCGTGAGGTTCAAGGTTACAGTTTAGACCCTGAAAAACATAGGCTAACAAACATCAGGAGTCAATCAGTAATCAATGATCTAGAGGCTTTGATTTAGTACAGCTTTTTCTGTCATTAACAAATATCCATTGAACGGCCTTTGCCGAGGAACAACCGCTCCTTTTTGTGGAAGCTTGACAAGCTTTGAGCAAGATTTGACCAAAAATTCAAATATTGTCAAAATCTAATTTATTTTAGATCTGAAATGGGAGCGTGGATCTTAATCCACAAAATACAGAGAATGAGCGTTCACACTACTAAAAACCTCTTCGGTGTGTCACATCTTTCAAGAAGCAATTATAAAATAGAAACAGACATTTAAAAGTAACTGAGGTCAGGGCTCCTGGTGATGACTCCAGTGGCACATCCTAATCTGAGTTTATGCATCTTCCAACAATGAGGTGTGAATTCAGCATCGAAGCACATGACATTCCAGGTAAATCTTGGATTTTGTAGCCTTCTTGATATTTATTTAATTGTACCAGCTGTATGGAGTCACAAAGGTTACAGAAACATACAAAGTAGACGAAAATATGTGACACTGACAGACAGCTTCAGTTTAATTCATCTGAAAAAATTTAGATCAGGAGATACAAGCAGTAAACTTTGTATTGAGGCGATAAAGGAAAACATGCAGCTCAAAAACTGAACAAAATTTTTTTTGCCACAATTTACTTTCTTTGACATTGTTGAGCAGAATCCAGTCATATTCAACGAAATTCAATACTATCATCACAACCAGGTGTTTATTTGACACTAAAGCCTTAATGAGTTTGTGTATTATCTTACTGAATAGCCTCTGCAAAGCCATCAGTGCGATGTGGGACCACTAGAGTGGGAGTACTAGGAACCATTCTGTCGTCATCATCAAAAAAATGTTGCTGCAACACAAAAACATAGCATCACAATAGAAGCAGATGTTATTTGCAAATTCATAAAGAATGCAGAGCACCATCTATTCCATAAGTCCTATATGAACACACATAAAGCTAATGAAATCACACTTTCTTACCATGCTGCCTATTCCAGGGGTTAGCTGAGGTCCCCGTCCTACTGATGGTCTCCGAAGTTGAGAGGGCTGTCTCTGATTAACAAACACAAGTCATCACTGGAACAGGACTCAGAAATTTAGACGAGAAAATGTTTTCCAGAACACATTAAGCACGGTGATCTAAAGGCCCCGTCCTTCAAACACCTTGGCTACCGCTCCTCATGACTGGAAACATGCTGTAATTTTTAGATGTCTGGACAGAATCCTGGTTACTGGGCTTAAACAAGGAAAATGAGTCGCATAGAAAAATTACGAGAACATTGAACACATTTCCTTTCAAGCCTGTGGCGCAGAAATAAAAACTGGGTTACTCTATTGCCTGTTGATTTTTAACAAATGTCAAAGTTGTACAATTACAAAGCAGTTCTCCTTGGATTTTTCTACACGTCACTCACCGGCCACTTTATTAGTCACACCTGTCCAACTGCTTGTTAACGCAAATTTCAAATCAGCCAATCACATGGCAGCAACTCAATGCATTCAGGAAGATGTGCTGCAGTTCAAACCCAGCATCAGACTGGGGAAGAAAGGTGATTTAAGTGACTTTGTACGTGGTGTGGTTGTTGGTGTCAGACGGGCTGGTCTGAGGATTTTAGAAACTGCTGATCTATTGGAGTTTCACACACAAACATCTCTAGACTTTAAGGAGAATAGTTCAAAAAAGAGAAAATATTCTTTGAGCGGTGGTTCTGTGGGCAAAAATGTTGATGACAGAGGTCTGAGGAGAATGGCCACACTGGTTCGAGCTGTTAGAAAGGCCACAGTGACTCAAATAACCAGTCATTACAACCGAGGTATGTAGAACAGCATTTCTGAACACACAACCCCTTGAAGAAGATGGGCTAATTTCTTCAGTTTGACATCTGGACACATGTCTTCTACTTACAGTCCATTCTTAGTTAATTCAATTTTTTAAAAAGTTTTCCTCTATCGAATTTAAGCATCATGTTTCCACATAACATTAGTGCATGCTAAATATTGGAACTGGTTTCCAAACCGTTTATGACTTCATGAATCAATGCCATAAATTTGACTGCTTAAAGTAATCAGATTTAGCTGAGCACAGAGAGAACTGGTACTTTCGTCAATAAGAATAAATCAGCCTCATCGTTTCAGACGTTGCACAAATATAATTTGATTTAAAAGTTAACTCGAGGAACAAAGAGAAACCCTTTTTGTTGTGTAAACTTGTCCGTAAAGCACAAGTCAGATTTCAACCAAGTAGCGTCTGTACCTGGGTGGGTGGGGGTCCAAGCTCTGGAGCTGGGGGTTGGATGTAGAGCCGTGGTGGGAGGGGGTGTGGGGGCCTGCGTGGGTGTGGAAGACGAGGCGTGAGGGAGGGAAGGGAGGAAAGGGAGGATCCAGAGGAGGAAGGGGTTGGGACGATGTGCACAGGGTCTCTGGGGGGTTCTCCCTCTGATGTGTTGCTGCTGCTCCCTTCACCTAGAAGACACTCAGGAGTCATGTGACCATCACAGACCAATCAAATCAGTCGGTGTCTACAGCAGAAGCTTACCGCTGTGTGTTGCCTCCAAGGGACACTGGGAGTCCAATGAAGCTCCACACACACTGTCTTTGGTATTGGCAGCCTCCTCCTCCTCTGGCTCCTCCTCCTCTGCTTCTCTACCCTCATCATTATTCTCTTCTTCTTCCCCCATCCTAGCATCAGCTGCATCCTCCTCATCTTCATCATCATCTTCTTCCTCCTTATACTAGTGCAGAAACAGGAAGGTCAGGTATTTACTCAGGATGGCACATCAAAACTAAAAACATTCCTAGCAACAGAACAGCACCTCATCTCCTTCCTCCTCCTCCTCTTCTTCTTCTTCTTCTTCTTCCTCTTCCTCCTCCTCCTCCTCTTCTTCTTCACCATCATGCTCCTGCTTCTCCTCGCCCACTTTGCTCTCACAGGTGTCACTGTCTGTCAGGATCACAATAACATCCCGAACAACTGCAGAGTCCTGAGAGGACATCTGATCGGAGAGGATGGACTGGGAGACGCTTTCTTCCACGATGCATTCTTCTTCAGCCAAGACGGGAAAACCTTCATCTGGGAGCTCCTACAAACAAAACACCCCCCCCGTTGTTAAATACTATAGACCAGTGGTTCCCCACCTTTTCTGCGCTACGGACCGGTTTAAGGTCAAACAGATATGGAGGAGAGAATCCCATAATTTTCCAAAACAAAATATTGTTCAGAAGAAATAATAAACCAAAATAATTTAAGTTCTGTATTCTTTCTGTGCGGCCCAGTGCCAATTGACCCACGGACTGATACCGGTCCGTGGCCCAGGGGGCCACTGCAGGTGCAGCGAAGAACCACGATCACTTTCAAAGAAACATGTTTCCCTGGTAATAAAGGACAAAACTATTACACACAAAGTCTGTTGACTAAAACATGTCTCTGTTTCACATGAATCAATCATTTTTATTATAGAATGAAATGTAATCATCTTTATTTTTTATATTTCAGGTGTTTTAAGGGTCAATGTGTGTCTGTAATAAAACTTCAGAGAATCAGATGACTGCTGGTTTGAAGTCTGGCACCAAGATAGAAAAACTACTCGAGGATCCCATCGGTCTAACGCCTTTGCTGGATGACAATGAGCAGGTCAGGACCTCAACCTCATGTTCCAAAAACTGAGCGAGATGTGGCCGGTAGACAATGTCTGAATCCAGGAATTCCTGGTTAAACAATTAAAAACTAACAACATTTATTAACTAACCTGACTGTCATCTGATGACTCTTGTTGTCCTTCATCCCTCAGTGCTCCTTCAATCCCTTCCTCACTTTCTGTCTGAAACGCAAGAAGATACACTGTTGTAATTTATAGTTGAGAATTTAGTGAATGACTTGAGCTGTTGAGATATGGATGAATAAAATAAGATTGAATGAAAAAATGAGTACCACCCACTGTACAGAACATTGACGGAACAAAGGCGTAGCAGGATGATCCTTCCTAAACTACTGAACACAATAGGAAATTTTTCCTGCTTTTGGCCATCAAACTGTGCAGCACCTCACACTGTCATGTAGGCGCAGTCAGTGAATCTGTATAACTGAATATATGTTAATATATTCTTTTACTTATTTTATCCATAATTTTCTTTGCTCTTTTTTCTTAATTCTAAATTCTCTATTCTTTTTCTGACTTGTCCTTCCGTTCTTAAAGTGAGCTGCTGTAACAAAAAGCAATTTCCCCTTGTGAATCAATAAAGGATTTTGAATCTAAAAATTTAAGTATTTAACAGGCTGGGTTAGCTTCTTGCATGCTTTTGAATATTGATTTTTGTATTCAGGAAACATATGCCTCTATTGATCTATTTACTATCAATCTACTGACCTTCTGATCGCCCTAAAAAACAAAAACACTTCTGGTAAATATGAATCATTCACACATGAAAATAGGTTGACGTAGAGCCCAGGTTGGAAAATACTATAAGTCCACTTGAAAAAAAGTTAATGTCTCACATCTGCTGGGAGTTTTGGATAATTATTAGGCTCAAAATTGACTATTTAATGACAATGAAGCCTGATCACAGTGATGCAATAAAGAGGATGAATTCAGAAGACAAAGTTTTGGGCATCTGTGTGCTTACCTGCATTGTCAGTGTTGGTTTCAGTCTTAGTTTTTTTGTGGATTGAGTCATGTAGGAACTCTCTGGTCTGTTCTCATCTTCTTCCGTCTCCTCCTCCTCCTCCTCTCGATCTCTCTTTGTTGCCGCTACAGTCAAACCAAGCACAGACACACACCGGATATCATTTAACATAATATAATCATTGAGTTCTTTGTGTGACAGACTTTTTTGTATATGTGTTTTATTGGTATAAAAGTTGCTGGCTCTGTTCACCTGATCCAATCAGAGAGGAGGACGTTGACGGCCTCTCGGCTTCCATGCTGGTGCCTGCATCTTGATTGGTCACCTGTTGCTGGGTGGGCTGTACAAAAGCAGTGGCCTGGTTGCTGGTTGGTTGAGTTATTGATGAAGGTGTGTTGACTAGGCTGGAACTAGTAGAATGTACAGAAGCTCCAGCACTGATCAGCACTGCAGAGAGAAATTCAGCTACATTCAGACACATCACAGACACATTTAAATTTCAGATAAAGACAGCAAGAATACAAAGCTGTCTTTTGATAAATAACGTATTTTCATCTCTTGTTCTTACTCTCTTGACTCTCAGTCTGTGTGGTTGGCATGACAGTGGCAGTGGGGGTCGGGATGGACACCGTTGTGAGGGGAACCATAGGCCGAATGCTAGCACGGGGCGTAGCCTTGCTACCAGGGGAGGGACTGGGTTTGTTGCTTGGAGATGGAGTGCTTGGGGTGGGGCGAATGTTTGCAGTGGGTGGATCAGACATGCTGGAGCTGATAGAGAAACCATAAAAAGTTACTTTCATTTATTTGAAATTACCCCTTGCAATCACTATTTGTAACTTAGTGCAGTGAACGACAGCACTGATACCTTTGTTACGATACTAGAT
Organism: Antennarius striatus; assembly: GCF_040054535.1. Taxonomy (NCBI): domain Eukaryota; kingdom Metazoa; phylum Chordata; class Actinopteri; order Lophiiformes; family Antennariidae; genus Antennarius; species Antennarius striatus. The sequence goes on from NC_090793.1 coordinate 15,988,828, forward strand.
TAATTCTAATCTCATTATGAAAACTTAAAATTGTCAAAGTATCTACTCAGAGTGACTACTGGTGTGTGTGTGTGTATTTTCATTACTTACCTCCCCCTTTCTTGGGTAGGACTCTTCAAAGATATCTGTCTCTGGTCTGCCGTTCTGGCCTGATCACCAACCTGAGTACAGATATAGGATTTATATATAGAAGTGAGATGGCAATTTATTTGATTTTGACAATAAAGAATTGGGGGAGGATTTAACTGTGAAAATTTTGTGCTCCAACCCCTGCTTCTAAACACAAATGGTTTTCAACTAGAGCATTACATAACCAGTTTAATTTTCACTAAAATTAGAATCTACATAATAAATACCTTAGCGCCACCTTGGTCCTGTGTTTCCTCTCTGGAGTCAGACTGTGATTGTGTCTCTCTCACTTCTCTGAGTTCCCTGTCCATTCGAAGTAGTCGTCCTTCATACTGAGTCTTGAGGGCATTCATTCTCACCTCAATTTCCTCCTTACTCTGCTTCAGTTCTTCTACTTCCTTAGTGAGCTTTTCCTTGGCACCTACAGATTAAGATGCAACAGCAAATATCAATTATGCTCCAGTCAACAGAATATGTCCTTTGCTTACTTTGCAATTGTCGCCATGCCTTCAAGGGAATTTCTGTGATTGTGAAACTTGCCATTTAATTGGTTGATTTTCGTTTTAGCCCCCATGAAGATCTTCTTAGTCTTCTCTTCTTTTTCAAGCATCTGCTGCCTGAGCTGCTCCTCTCGGTTACTGCCCTCAGACAGCTATGGAAAGACAACACGGAACTATCAATTCTGCTCTCACTTTGTGAAGTGAAATTCAAATATTAAACACTGACTTGCAAACAATACGGTTATCAACAAATACAAATTATATTAATATCACTAAATGACAGAATTAGTTGCATTTGGATAAATGGACTTACAAAAATACCACAATCTAAATTTTAGTTTTACACAAAACCCCAACTTCATTTTAGGTTTCACTTGAAACCCACTTGATTTTAATTAAAACACTTTACCTCCTTAAATATAGGGAAAAAAATTAAATGACTTGCAATCATGTAAAACTGGGTGTGCATAAACATCCAAAAGCACAGAAAAAGCTTCCTTCCAGTTTAGAATTTCATCCATGTCAGTTGGTTAAAAAAAACAAACAAACCCCAAAATAAGTAAAATAAATGTAATCACCTCTCTTTTGAGTTTTGTTATTTCCTCTTGTAACGCCTGGTAATTCTCACTAGCAGCATTACCATCATTGGCCTGGATGGACTGAGAACTTTGATTTTGGATGGCCTGCATGGCTTGGTTGGCTTCATTAGCTTGATTAGCTTCAGTTAGCTGATCCCGCAGTAGCTTGATTTCTGCTTCTCGCTCATTCACAATCTGAGGATCAAACAGATCAGAAATACATGTTGTGTAAGCAGAAATATATAAAGGGAGAAAGAATATCAGAAGTGAAATGAATGCTTAATGAACATGGGTGTCAAGATATTTTCCAACCTTCTGCAGACTGTCAAGATTGCCCTGCAGCTCAGTCACCTGTTAGGAGGTAAATGCAGTTAAACAATGTGTATTTTAGATATTTTCTACAATTATAAATACACTCTGTTTTAACTCTGCTTTTTACCAAATGCTTTTACATATTCCAGATGCATGACTTATCATGACTTATGATGTATTGAGACACTTTTTAACTGATGCTAGCAGAAATGATAACTTCATCCAAGACAATGAGAAAAGCAAACTCAAACCAAAATCACATCATCCTATAATCTATTTAATTGAATAATAGTGGTAATGAAATTGTCAATGCCCCACTTTGAGCAAAAAATGAGGCATTGTCAAAAATAAATGAATAAAAATAAAAGACAGTGATGAAGAATGCTCTAACCTTGCTCTCTGCATTACTCAGAGCAGTCTTGAGGTTGCCAACTTCCTGGTCGAAGCTCTGCTGTTGCTCTTTCTGGCTAGCAAGGTTCTGATGAAGGGCTTCTTTAAGTTCCTGGACCTCCTTCTGGCTCTGCTGGATCATGTTCTGCCTGGACTGAGCCTGAGATTTTAACTGGTTCTGTGCCTTAATAGTAGAAAAAAAAAAATTAGAGGAGATGGCAGACTCAGTTAGGCGCTGGGTAATTTTCTGACTCTGATTTTACCTGGTGGGCTTGGGTCTTTGCTTGCTGAAGTTCTTTCTGACTTTGGGTCAGCTGGTTCTGATTCTGCTGCATTTGAGTCTGGGTCTGGGACAACTGGGATTGGACCTTTAAAAGCAAACATAATCCGACAAGTGATTTTTGCCTTACCAAAGTTTTTACCTCAAAAAAATCTCAACCTACGAACACAACTGGTTGTCTATTGGTTGATCTTTGTTTTGTTTTTTAGAGTGGTTTAGGGATTGAAATTTTATATCAAAGGTGGAAAATTCATTTGACATACGAGTTGATTTACTTACAAGCTCAGTCACAGAATGAATTAAACTCGTATCTCAAGGTACTACCACTGTAATTAAACAGCAATTAACAAAAAGATGGGATTGTATTTGTTGTATTCTAATTTTAGATAAATTTGGATGTGCTGTGGTACCTGTGACAGCTGGTTCTGAGTCTGTGTCAGCTGGTTTTGGACCTCTTGGAACTTGTCCTTGGTCTGCTGGTTTTCCTTCTGTGCCTGCTCTTGCTCCTGCTGACACTTCTGGGCCTGTTTTAAGAAAAAAAAATATCCTTACATATCCAAAAGTCGGATTTAAATACCAAGAGATTAAAATAATGTTCGACAGTTGTTCCAGAATACAGACAGAATACACAAACCTGAATGCGCCCCTCCGCCACCCGCCCAGAGCTATCAACTACATTTGTAAATCAATGCAACACACCCGTTGGCACGTTTGTCTAGCAGTGACTCTGCTCTTGAAATTTCAGAAAAGGCTGGAAGTTCAGCTTTGAGGGTCTTTCATTCACCTTTATGCCAGTTTCTCCGTGTGTTTCCACAGACTAATAGAATGGACCCTCACTAGATTCCAGATGACAGCACAATGGCATTTTTTAGACCAATTAAGTTTAAAGTGGGTTATTTCCGACACCAAATAGTTAGGAAATACTGAGATCAGTCAGTCAGTCAAACTTTATTAATAGAATTGTTGAAAGTTCCTTATGTTTTGCTACGTAATCACCGGTGCTCCTACAGTCTGCTCTACCGTCTGAGAGCAGCTCAGTCAGAACCGGGACTTCGGTGACGTCCCATGACTACCGATGTTAGGGGGCGTGGGCCCGAGTGCCTTGTGAGGGGGCGCCCCTGGTGGCGGAGTGCGGCATGACTGGTGGCCAGACTGCCGGCTTTTTTTCAGCGATCATGTTTTTAACCAATATTAATATAAATCCTTATATAAAACGCACCGGATTATAAGGCGCACTACGGGTTTATAAGAGAATTTTAGGCTTTTAGGTGCGCCTTATAGTGTGGAAAATACGGTAGATCTTAAAAGATGTGTCTGCAATCTACACATAGTCAAAAGTATTTTGATAAACAGACTTTCAGTTTTCAGCATTGCTAACACTGAAGATTGAAAACAAAACACACACAACTTTGTTTATAATGTTGATCATTTTTTGAAAGATCTCTGTTAAACTGGGACAAAATATTTTTGCCACATACTAAATATTGAAATGCAGCAGTCAGAATGAAACATGTGGAAGGCCTAAAATGATTTCCTGCTCACCTCCTCTTGTTTTTTCTGGACCTCCTCTTTCAAGGCGCTCAGCTCCTCTCTGGACCTCTTGAGCTCCTCCTGGGTTTTGCTCAGCTCCTGCTGCACCTCCGGACTTGGTCCTGCTTTAGCAGTTGTTTCTGCAACCATCTGGAACGCACACAGGACAACAGCAAAATAGGTTTTCAGCTGAACTATTAATGTTGAACAAATGATGGGGGTTCAGGAGGATGTAGCTCAGAGGTTTTCACCACTACTGACAATTAGAGTGAAAATATTTATAAGGAAAATTAAATAAATTGACTTAAAAGAGGCAACATATGTAATGAATATGAAAATATGAACTTAAAAAAAAAGAATTCAGTCAATTTTGATACAGTGCTTTACTTGTTCTCATCAGAAGTCTTCTGAGAAGACAACGTCTCCCTTCAGTTAAAGAATAGTTTTCTAGCTATAGGTTTAATTTATATTTACACTATTTACAGATTTTGTTAAGTGAAATGCTATGAATCGGTCAAAATCCTTTCATATTCATTCAATCATCCCGTTAGAAAATCTTATTCAATTTTCCTGTTGTTCGTGGAAAATACGTTGCAAAATTGAGTTGACTAGACCACCCCCTCTCAGAATTTTCTAAACAGATTTAGAAAATTTACAGAACTGATCAGTTTGAATTAAAATCAATGTAAATCCAATGATCAGCAAAAAATTGCCATCTGTGCACACAAACATACACGCAGTGGACCAGTTCCCAGTCTTTGTCCAAACTAAAATAAGCATCTGCTGCAGCATTTGACCTGACCTGATCATAGAACCGAAGTCCCACCTTTTCATGCTGAGCTTTCAGCTCCTCATACTGGGTCTTGTAGCGTCGTCCAATCTTCTTGACCTGGGTGATGGTCTTGTTCTTCTCCAGAATGCTGTTGTTTTTGGTTTCCAGACCACTTTTCAGATTGTCCCTCTCTGCCATCATTTGGGCCACAGAGTCTCTGAGAGACTGCAGCTGAGACTGAGCGGAGTTACTGCTGGCACTGGATCTGTTGAAAAACAATCATCTCCGGTAGGTTAGTTTAAAAAATTAATCCATCAACCCATCACGGAAAAAACCTTCTGATCAGCAGGTCTGCCTTAAGCTACACTGAATTAATGTTAAAATTTTTTCAATGTCTTATAAATTCTGGTTTTTGCCATTTTCAGTGTATATTTACACACTGATACATTCAGCTAAACAGTGTGTGCATGTATTGCCACAGTGGGTGTTGTACCTTGCCAGTTCTGTCTTAAGCTTAGCCGTCTCTTCAATTAACTGAGCGATGCGTTTCTGCTGAGCTTCCCTCTCAGACATGATTTTCTGTTTCTCCTCAACGTCGCTGTCTTTCTGTTGGCTCATCAGTTGCTGTGGAAGTCAATTTTGAGTAAAACAAATATGGTACTCTCATCAGAGAAATAAGTCCCGGCACAAAAAGAGAATTACGGTACAGGTACAAAAAAAACAAACAACAACTAAAACCTGCAGGATATCCTGTAAAAGGAGCAAAATATAGAAATGCAGACCAAGTGCAGCACAATGAGGGGGGTCAGTACCTGTTTCTCAAGGCACCAAAACTTTCACATTTAAGTATTTTAAAAACTGAGACTGTTTGCAATGAAGGCTGAGATAAACATTATCTGAAACTGTAGAAGACTGGTGACAACATGTTCACCTGTTTAATCTACACTATGTGCTTCTACCCAATCTAAATAGCAGGGTATTAAAAATTATTCTTGGGCTCCTTCTTGTACATATTCCTAAATACACACAGACACAGACAAAAACACACACACACGCAACTATTACCTGTGTTTTAGTCTTTAATCGTTTGAGTTCCTCTTCCAGCAACTTTTTATCAGCCTGCATTGAAACATTTTTTTCTGACAGTAAAGACATGGAGTGATGCAGAGGGCTAATGTCTGACTGGAGCTTCACCACCTGACAAAGAAAAGAGAGGCGGTGTAGATAACACAGGAAATAATAGGTTCAAACAAAAAAAAATATAGCTCAAGCCATGGCATCCAATACTTGAATCTTACCTTAGCCTCAGTTTGGTGTAGTTCTTGTTCAAGTTTATCCCGGTCAATTTTCAGCACCCTGTTGGCTTCTTGGAGAGCACCAATGGTCTCCATCTTCTTCAGCTTCTCCTCCTGGAGGGCCAAAGTCCTGGATGTAGCCTGACCCAGGAAAGAGAGCAAAAACACAGACTTGATATAATAAGAGTTTTTGCTTGTGTCAAAATGTTCCATGCACCTATCTGAGAAAGGCGATAGCACACCTGCCAATTTTTTATAGGAAAGATCAAAAACTAGCCTTCTCCAGTTCCCCATCACTTCATTACGTACCTGCATTTTCACTCTCTCAGTGTTCAGAGCTTCCTGCAGCTCCTTCAACTGTCTGTCTTGATGTTCAACTCGTTGTTTGTGGCGAAGGGCCTCTTCCTCAGATGCGTTGCATCGAGCCAAAGCAATATCTTTTTCACGTCGCACAAACCTAAAATAAACACAAATTTGTGTGTGAACTCAACCTGGTGAGTCCACACAGAAATTGTTCTGCTTCAGGTTGTTGCAGTATTACCTGAGTATTTCCAGTATCTGTTCAGTGGTCTTCCCTTCTTCACTGAAGGATAAGTCCAGCTGTGGCTGCTGCTGCTGACGGCTCCTGGAGGCCATGTCATCCATCTGTTGGTGAAGGAGTGCATTCTGCTTCTCCAGGTCTGCACAGTGACGGGTTTTACTGGACAGATCCTCCTGCAGAAAGGTCCAATTATCAGACACATTTTAGAAAAAAAAAATACTGCACAAGGTGTAAGCTCTTCATCCTCATTGGTTAGGTGCCCTACCTTCAGCTGTCTCTCTCTTGCATTCCATGCTGCTGTTTTCTCCTGCAGGAGGGAGGTGTTCTTGCCAAGTCGCTCCTCTAAATCTCTCTTTTGTGTTGCTTCTTGCTGGGATTTCTTCTTCAGCTCCTGCAGAGCCTCCACGTCAGCAGCATGAAGCATTAACTCTCGCTCATACTTGGCTTGCGCCTCTGCTGCTAGTTTTGTCTGAGGAGTACAAAAGGGAAATGTTCACGGGTAAACTGAGCTTCGTTCACACGTTGGGTGTGATATTCTCAGAGTGTGTGAATGAACCTGCAGCAGGCTGTCCTGTACGGCCTTCTGCTCCAGTGTCACAGCGGCAGCAGATCTCTCATGAGCCTCCTGCTGCTCTACCTGACTGGCCTTCAGAGAGCGCTGCAGCTCGTTCACCTGGACAAAACACCAGAGTGGGTAGTATACATATATATGTTATTATAGGAAACTGAAGGTCTAAATTGCACATGCTGAAAGAATGCAAATGCACTGAAACCGTTGGTCAGAAAAAAACACTAACAAATTTTGTAAGTCTTACCTCATAGATGGCTAAATTCAGGTAATCCAATTAATTTTTTCTCTGTATATGATTTTCTTGCTTCATAATAGACTTAAACTATAACTTGATGTTTTCTGTTGATTATATTTCAATTGATGCGACAAAGATGGACTAGTGAAGGGTCTCGAAAAACAAAGTTCACCATCATGAACAAAACTGGTAAAGATAAATTATCCCCAAACATAATTACACTTCATGTTGTCCAAAATTGCTGATTTACTGTTGACCATTTCATTTGTCTGCTAGGTGCTCATATTATTCATACAAGTTTATACAGCTTGAAGTTAGAAATTATGGATAAAATGATGATCTTTTCAAAATGATCACTTGCCTAAAAATTAAAGAATAAGTTAATCTGGTTGACTGGGTTTACCTCAGTTATGTTAACAATGAGGCAAGAATGTAGTTAAAACGACTCACCACGAGGTTTTATTACAAACAAACAAAAATAATGACTCGATGCTTCCAAAAGTTCACTTGCATAATGTTGTGCTACAGGCTTACTTGTTTTTCCACTGCATCCAAAGCCTTTCTCCTCTCATCTTGTTCTTGCTCTTTCATTTTCTCCACCTCTAATATCCTCTTCTCCAACTGCTTCTGCACCTCTTCTGATTCCTTCAGCCTGACTTCCAAAGGAGTACGAGACTATAGAATAAAGGATGGTCATTTCACTTGAGAAGACAGGTGTGCAAGTATGACTTCAAGGTAAAAACAAACTAATACCTCCTTCTCTTTCTTCAGGCTCTCTTCCAGAGTCAGAACCACAGCCCTGTACTGTTCTACTTTAACATTAGCATTCTTAAGTTGCTCTGTTAGTTCAGCATTTTGTTCTTCAGCAGTACGAAGCTGGTCTTTGACCTCTGTGAGCTCCTGCTCTGACTGGCTGAGCTGCTGGGAGGCTGCAGGCACCGGAGAGCGCACTGAAGGACAAAGGAATCAGTTTTACAGCACTGACTGACTCACTGTATAGGCATCAAAGAGAAAATATCATCATATAGTGATGAAACATATCTCCGACATGGTCTCCACTTCTAGCAACTGCTGCTTACCTCTCAGCGGAGCCCTGAGGCCTGCAGCTCTGGTAGCTGGGGTGGTCGTGACAACCTCAGAGGACGAAGCAGAGGCCAGCTGAGCTTTAAGTGTTGCCACCTGCTGTTCAGAGGAATGTAGCAAATCCCTGGTCTTCTGCTGCAATGTGTTCTGGGTCTCCAGCTGTTTCTTAGCTTCTAATAACTGAGCCTGGAGAGGGGAGAAAGAGAAGTTTCCTGAATCTATCAACAGCTCTTAGGAGCATATACAGCATCAACCCATATGCATTATTTGAATACAATCCACACACATCCATGGAGCGGCCGAGGTTATGTCTTCGTGCTACTTCCTCATCCAGTCTGGTTTTCATGGAAGCCAGGTCCATCTCCAGTTGTTCGATCTTCTTGTTCAGTCTTTGACGAGTGTCTGCCTCTGTACGCTCCATTGTCAACTACATGAAAACAAGAGATGGAAGATAAATAACAATATTTATAGTGTATAGTCCATCTGAAATTTAAATGATCTGCATCAGTTCAATTATGAGTGATGTGGTACCTGTATAGTCTTGAGGTTGGTGAGCAGTAGGTTCTGGTTACGCTGCTCAGCCAGCATGGCTTCCTTCTCTTGACTGAGCCGACTCTCAGCTTGTCTTAACATATCTCTCTCTTTCATTAAATTCTCTACACGTACCTTTAGATGTGAGGACATTGCACATAAAAATGAGGTTATCATTTCATAAAAAAATAAAACAAAGACCAAAATAAAAAATATATTTTTGATGGGAAAGAGGAACTATGTATGATTTACTCAACATTTAAGCACTCAACCATATAAAGCCCATTTAATACATCAGGGCCACTCAAGATAAAACCGACACCAATCGATCAGAATTCACAACTTTCAGTTCCAAATGCTCACAGAAGCCACAGAGATAAGTTTGTGCACCTGTGGATGCACAAACTTGATGGAAAATATGCTGCAATCCTGTTATCTGTGAAGCTTCACACAAATAGACTCCACCTGACTTTCCATTGTCACAGGCTGAATATATAATGACAACACATGTATTTTGGGGTGAACTGTTCCCTTTAAATTTAACTTTTTCACCTCTTCAAGAGCCAGTTTCTCATTGGCCTGCCGCAGGTCCTGACTCATCGTATGGATGATGTGCTCATGGTTTTGTGCCATTGCAGTCATTTTTTGGGTCTTGTCTTGCAGGGCAGAGATCTCCCTGCGATACGCTGATGTAGTCTCCTGGAGCATCTCGAACCTGATATGCACAAAAGCACGTTTCATGAAAATTATTTCCAAAAATTTAAGTAGAAGAAATGTGTAGACATATCACTGGACCCGACAAAACCTCTTGCTGCTGAAATCTAGCTGAGAGGTGAGCTTGGTGTGGCTGGAGCGGAGCTCTGTCAGCTGCTTCTGTAGCTTGTCGTTCGTTTCATTCAACATCCTGTCGTTTTCAGCTTTCTCTTTCTTGTACAGCATGAAGGCATCATTGAGCTGAAAAAAACACACACATAGCCACTCAGCAGCAGAGCTTGCGAATGTGTTTATTTCCCCTCTATTTATACTGTCTGTGTGGAGATGTTTGCATGTACCTGCTTCAAAGCCGCTTTAGCCTGAGCTGTCTGAGCCGTCTCAGCAGCGGCAGCTCTCTGAGGAGTAGAGCGAGTAGCTGGGACTGAAGGTTTGAAAGGAACAGTTTGTGATGAAGAATCTGGACCTGCAGAGAAAAAGACAAACTTCACCTCAGTCACTACTCAGTCAAATCGAATTCACCATAAATCCCATAGACGCTGTGATTTGGGTGTGACCTTGAGGAGGCAGGCTGAAGCCAGTGCTTTGAGCGAGCAGAGCCTTGTACATGTCTCTCTGTCTGCTGCTGGAATCGGCCAGCTGCTGCTGCTGCTTCCTCTGCTCTCGCAGCTGCTCCAGCTCTTTCTGCAGCTTCTTCACAACAGCCTCCAACTCTGACACACTAAAGTTAACCAGACAGAACTACAGATTATAACACATATTAAACAGCTTCACTGGCCACTAATCCTCTGAGCATTGAGGATAAACAAATTTGCATGAAATAGATGGAAATGTTTGCGTAACAGGGGTGGAGAGATCTTCAAATCAAATGATTATATAACAATATGTGAAATAGTTATCATTTGAACATTAGTACACTGATCTTGTAAAAATTCTAAATCTCAATTTTGTTTGCCAAAACAATAAGGTATTTGCAGATAAAGGTTTTAAACATTTTTAATTTACGCTTTTTGCTGGAATAGTATTCTGCGGCTAATAGACAGGTGTGATTTTTTTTAATTTTAAAATTTAGTTGGTGCACTTTATATTCAATATTTTGGAAATTATGGTAAATTACAAAAAATGTATGCTAAATAAAACAAAAACGACAAGAGACTAATTGCCCTTCTAACCGGGTTGATGTGACTTGTCTCTGCTCTCTGTCCTTCTCCTCCTTTAGCTCCCTCAGTTTTCCCAGCAGGCTTTGATTCTGCCTCTGCAGCTCCTCCACGCTACGGAAGGTCACCTGGTGACCGATGACCTCAGAGGTGCTGGAGATGTTGCTGTTGTCCTTGGTTACCTCGTTACTCTCCGTTACCTTGTTACCCCTGGTTTGTTCCAGTTCCACCAGTAGAGAACATAGCTGGACAAGACACAAACATGTGGATGGCACTGAAGACTATGGGTTAAATTAATGACTTTTTTTTTTCTATGTGTGTTATACAATTGCTCCATCAATTCCCTACCTTGATATTTGTTACATAACTAAATGAGAAAAAGTGAACAACTGCACAAATACTTGTTAAAGTGATTCATTTCATTGCATCACCTGAAAGCATGTTTCATGTGTGTACCTGTTCAGATGAATCCTTTAGCTGTCTCTCCAATGTCAGTTTGTCTCTCTCCAGGCTTTCACAGCACTGCTTGGCCTCTTCTTTCTCTTTCTGCAAATTATAGATCTCCTAATAACGAAAACAAAACAGTGTATGTATTAGAATCAACAGGATGTTATGTGATATGACAAGGAGAATAATGAAACTCAATGATATGCTAGAGAACCATGAAGTTATCCTTCACCGTTCGAGCTTGCTCCAGCTTGTTGCACAGGGAGGCCATGGACGACTGCATGTTCTCATACTCCTCTCTCTGACGCCTGAGGACGGGAGCCTTGGATTCAACCTCCTGCACAACCTCATCCAGCACTCTCCTCACTCTCCCAGTCTCCTGCTTCTCGAGCTGAAGCAGCGTCTGACACTCGGCGTACGCGTTATACAACTGAACATAGGAACAGAGAAGAAAAATGTATTCTTGTTACAACTAATACTTTTGTGTCAGATGCCCAAGATATAGCTTTATAACATGTAGCTTTATAACAAAGAGATTTACAGCTAGAGAGACTAATTCTACAGTTGCTAAAAAAAACTGTGGCCTTCTGTACTAAGTGTCAAGTCTTGGCATGATCATTTCAGAATTTAAAAATATAGCACAGGATACAAAGGACTCCAATAAATATACCTAGAGACTTAGGATAGATTATAATCATATTATTATTGTTACTATAATTAAGTCGTCTTACAAGGAGATGACATTTTTTGTCTTATTTTTCTGCTCGTCAGCAAGATTATTGAAAAACCACTGTTTGTCATTTACTAGGTTGATCATTTTACTAGGTTTAACATTTTCCAAAATGACCTCATCACTCCTGATGAAGAGTGAGGAGTGAAGAATGGGAACGGTCATAGAAATTAGAAATCAATAAATTCAAATTGAAAGTTAACAGGTTCTCCCAGTGGCTATGTTCTGAAGCACACATAACATGTAATCACACCTTCACAAAAACCTGAAGGGAGGCTGATTTCTGTGTGAACTCTGACATCAGATCTGGCCACCAAATTTCCGGTTGACCTCGCATCTGCCCACCTTATTGGCTGGATGTTCCAAATCGGCTACTTCAGCCCGAGGAGAAACATTACGATCACGTCAAAGGTAATAATAAATGGACAGCCTATTGACCCACTGAACTTACATCAAAGAACTTCATGCCAGGCTTGACAATAGCAGCAATGGCAGCTGCCGACGGACACATGGAGTCCAACTGAGCCTCAGAGAGAGAGGGCACACCTGAAACAGAACACAAACACAAGAATGACCATGGCTTAATCCTCAACATGCATATCCAGGTACAAAGAAATATAATGTGTCTGTCCATTCTTACAGCAGTGTTTGCCAGCAGCCTTCATTGTGGCATTTTCCAACTCTTTCTCCATTTTCTTGATCTTCTCTCGAAGTTCTGCCTCAAGCTGAGCCTTCAGTTCTTCTGCTTGTGATACTTTCTTCTCCAGAGCTTTGTTGGCTGCAAACCACAGTGACATCATTCACAAAGATCACCATTTATACTTATGAGATGGAAAGCAACATGTTAGACATCAAAGTTATTGAACAAGGGCTTTTTAAAAAATTATTGTCATATATATTGATATAATAATACCAACATAGAAATGACAAGCAGAAATCACATCCTGTTACTTGACATGCATTTACATTTTTCTGCAATGTTTTAAATTTTAGTAAAGAAAAAAAAAAAGAAGTGTCACCTTCCCCACTTTCCTTCACCAGTTTGCTTAACTCTTCTACTGCTCTGGTCAATTCTTGGTTCTTTGACTCAGTGTCTGCCGCTGCCCCCTACAGGCAAACAAAGACACAGTACTCTGACTAATATGTACTGTAACATTACATTCAAACAACGAGAAGACATTCTACGTTTATCTCGGATGATTCGCGGTGATTCTCACTTTGTACAGTGAAGACAGCTTGATATGAGCATTGAGCTCATTGCGGTATTTCTCCTCCATGGTGCTCAGCTCATCTTTAGCCTGGAGAGATACAAAAAGTCACCAGCACAATTAAAAAGAAAAAAAAAAAGACAACGAAAATATCCCAGAATTTCAGCAACTGTTGCCCCACATTAATTTCATATTTTATCAGAATATGATCATACATGTCCCACAAATGCACTTAACTTGAGTCTCCTATCCAGCTTTATTCACCAAACATAAAAACATAAAGTTTTTATATGAGCTCTTTTAAACTGGTTTGATATCAGCCTCTATACATTGATTTGTGGGTAATCTTCACTCCTCATTTTGATCTACAGAAAATTACATGTGTTCTGCAGTTAAAGAAAGAGGCAGCCCCACAGCCTCCACAGAATTATTCTGTGTGACCCAGATCAGTTTTGTTGCTAGTTGATAATGGTATCAGAAACAGGCTTGTATGAAACTATAATACTCTGTTGTTGTCAAGGGACATCTGGACAAACCAGGAATCTATTCCAATTTCAAGCAGAAGAGAAATGTGCTGTTTAATTTCCTAGACCAGTGTTTCCCAACCGCTGTGCCACGGCACAATAGTGTGCCATGAGAGAATGTCAGGTATACCGCAGGAAATAATCCAATTTCACTCAAATGGTCTAAAAAAACAGTCATTGTCAAGTGTTTGTCCTGTAATCTACAATCTAGACACGCAATAATGTTGTGTTTTTTGACTGATTAGTGAGCATTGCTGTAGACAACACTTTCAAACACTATTCCACAGGGGCGAGTGTAATAGTGAGGGAGCCTCCAAAACAAAAAGTAGGGTCAAAAAGAGGACCCGCAACAGTAGATGAAAGCGGCTAGATGATGGATGGATGGATGAATCAATGAATGAATGAATGAATGAATGAATGGATGGATGGATGGATGAATGAATGAATGAAAAGCACTCACTGACACTGATGTGTTCATTCTACCTGTTTGAGTTTTTTGTTGAGATCTTCAGCTCTTTTATTCTGGCTCTCACTGGTTCCCTTCAGAGATGTCAACTGACTCTGCAGGCTGCTCACCTGTTGAAAACATATTATTATCATTAGATCTGCTGCTGTTTGCCAAATCTTTTGGTCCCAAAGAACAGCTCCAATAATGACACAACAGGCATCTAAGTGTGTTTAGGGTGTTACCTGTTCTTTGCTGTTATTCAGACTGCTCTGTAGATCAAGAATCTCTTTGCCTTTCTCTCTGTTGGTGTTCAACAGTTCTTCTGTTTTCTTTGTCAGTTCTGCAGTTAACCACTCAATTTTCTTCTCTAGTAAGTTTTTCTCCTGCTCCATACGCTTCTCCCGGTGCTACGACATAGAAAGGCAGGACAGAGAACACATTAAAAATATGATAAAACAACATTCAGTATGTTTTGAGGATGTGTGGCCACTCAAACTGAATTTAGGTTCAAAGATCCTGACAATGTGTTGAAGAAAAAAAAAGTCAAATATATAACATTGCAGGTGTAGTAGATGTCACCAGATGTATACCTGCACAGAAGCTTCAGATGATTGTATATCATCCAGTTTTAACTGCAGCTCCATCTTGACTTTACTGGTCTCTGTCAGCTTCTCATTCAGATGTTTCACATCCTCTGAAAACACACATAAACAGTCAAAAATAAATGTATTCCCTATCATGGCTGAGGGTAAGGGTAACTAAGTTTATATGGTCAAATTTTACACACGTATGTGTATTTGTGTGTGTGTATGTGTGCATCTTCTATTACCAGATAGGTTTTCCACCTCCTGTGTTCTCTTCTCCAGCAGCCTCGCAAGCTCTCTCTTCTCAGCTTCAATCTCATACTTAGATTTGGTTTGCTGCAGCAACACATATAATTCAGATGGTGCTTAAACTGCAGTTTAATACTTAAATACTTAAACATAATTACTCTCAAAACTTTATGGAAACAGTAATCAGAGAATCTGCTCCATACAAAGCTCAACCACTTGTTATGGGTAAGAAAATTACACATATTTTTTCACTTCTTCACTTCAGAGGGAAAAAGGAAAGGAAAGTGATCAATGAAGTACTGTTGACAGAAGTCCAACACATGACAAACTGATATACAGTAATCCGATTTTTAAAACAAAACAATCGGGTTAAATATTAACTACACATCAGCAACAAAACATCCTCATGACAGGCATGACTGTGTTTACCTGTTGTGGTGCTTTATCCTCAGAGGTCTCTCCCTCTATTCCCTTCAGAGTGCTCAGATCATCATCTGCACAGACATTGTTCACACAAATGTTACCACAATACAAGTACTCATACTCAGATACAATGGTAATAACAAAATTGATATAACATAAACTGGATTATATTATCTACGCTCTGTGGTAATCAAGAAAGCCTGATGATACCTGCAACTGCCTGGTATTTCACTTAAAACAGTTTAAAGCTTTAATGGTCTACAATAAAATTAACAACACTTTTACACTGTCAGTATGTTTACCCATAAAAGCCTTGCGGTCATTTCAAGAAAAGAATAAAATGTTTAGAATGGAGAGTGGTTGTAAGGGCAGGGTTCAGGGACGATGAACGGACCCTTAAGGGGGATTCCAAAGTAGTTTATCACTTAAATGCTTTCTGTAAACAAGAGAATTGTAGACTGTATGACTAATTTTGTTGTGGGTTTCACATTTTTCATTAAAGAAACCGCTGAAAACAAGACATTGTTATTATTTTTAGAAAACTGGAGTCTGAGTTAGTTTAGTAAATGAGGAGCGACGCTTTGAGTAAGTCAAGAGGTTGGTTCTAGTTGCACCTGTTTACTTAATGCACCAAATAAACAACTACTGATGGTAAGACTGTGTGTGCACAGTGAAAACTCACTGAGGGTCTTATTCTGCTCCCGTAGGGTTTGTAGGTCTTTGGTGGCAGCCAAGACCTGCTCCTGACTCTCTCCCAGTCTCTTGTCAATGTCAAAATACTGCTGTTCTGTAAGGGCAAGGAACACAAAACAAAAACATTAGTCCATTAACATCACACAGACAAATACAACAGTAAGAAAGTACAACATCCAATAGAGGCAGTACCAGGATAACATTGGGTAAAGATCATCAATTGCAATACAGGCATGACAAAATTTAGCGTAATGTGTGAGTTCAAAGTAAAAAGCAAAGGCTTGAATGTTTTTATGTCAAATTGTGAATTCATCAGACCTGATCATGAAGTATCCCGTAAAATAACGATATGCCAGGCTTCATTTCACCGAATGACGCAAAACCCCCCACAATATATTACAATTATGGGCAAAATATACCATTTATTAACAGTTTAACTATGTAAATAAAACGTATACATTGATTTCGCACACAAGGATTATCAAAGGTGATACAATTCTTATTCACCAAAGTTAGCATTACCTCTACACTGTTGCTAATATTCGCGGCTAGTTGAGACAATCATGTAACACACACAATACTGTATTATGGCTGTATTTACAAAGAAGTTTTTTTAGCATTTTATAATTTGACATCGGATTTCTATCACATCGTACACTCTAATTTCCACTTGTTTGGAGCTACCTACCACTGTCTGCCTTCAACCGCTCATGCTGGGTCTGGAGAGCCTCGTTAGCATTCTGGAGCTCCGTCACAAACTTCTCGAGCTTGTTCTGGATGCCTTTCGGGAGTTTGTTCAACTCCGTCCGCTCCAGGGCCTGCAACAGCACGGCCGCCATCCCCACCTAATCCCCGAAAAATAGTAATAAATAGATCCCAAACTCTGTAAGGATAAATTTATGGTATCCTCTGTCTGCAAACTCGTTGGTACCTCAGAAGCGCAGAGTCAAGTCTCTCACTCTCACAAAGGCAGCATGTCCAGTCGGAACTTTCAAAATAAAGCGATCATGGAGTGCCCATAAAAACATTCCTTACTCTACAAGACAGAGTGGAAAGACTACTGAATACTGTTTTTGTCACATATTATTTAGTGGAATAAATGCATTAAAAGCCTTGAGTCAATGTAGTTACAACACATATAACATTTTTAAATTTAGCAAAATTTTAAAGATACTTTTACTTGTTTGACTGTCCTAATCTTGATGGCTTTATAGCTAAAACGCAAACCATATAACGCTTATCGTGCATGAAATTGCTAATTTACCGCGGTTATTTGACGTTTTATTTTGCAGAGAAGCTGAGTATTTTCCGGTGGTCGTTGTTTGTTGTCCGACTTTACAACGACCTGCGCGCAGATCTATTGCGTCAGAGATAAGCGCCGGATATACGTCACTAAATCGGAAGGAAACGAGCTTCTCGCTCTGCTGGCGAACCGCTGCCAGCTGTCAAACTGTCTGGTATACGTATATGCTTATCCCATTTTTAAAGTTTTTCTGTCAGGTATCCTCTTTAATGATTTATGGAAATATTGTTGGAGATTAAACTGTTATGCTATCTAGTATTTAACCACCAGTGTTAGCGAAATACTGTATAGTAAATTATCAGGTAGTTAAAGTTAAGAAGACTGTTATTACTTATTTAATCAAACTTAGAGCTCAACCTAAGTTTTACCAATTGTTACCTTTCATTTATTCTGCAACTGTATTTTGTGTACAACGCTAAGTGTGAAGCAAGTAATTAGTTGTCAAGTACTCTCTTCTACCTATCTCTTTTTGAATGCTTTGTTATTGCATTTTTTATTATACATTACAAAAGTAAATCAGTCACTGTATGGAGTGTGCATTATGCATCACCTCTCCATCTGTTTCTGCACCTGCATTAGGGAACATGGGCCGTGGTTACATAGTAGAAGATGCTGTGGAGGGATATTTGTCCAAACTATGTGAGCAACATGAGGGTCCTATCACAGGCCTGCTTATTGGACAGGTAAGGTTGGCATTACATGTATGCATTTTAACGCCTGCTCAATGACCCTGTCATTGCCAAAGCTAGGGTTTTATATTCAAAACTAAATGTGTTTTTCTTTAAAAGAGAAAAATAAACCAAAAAAATGGCTTGCTGCTGCAGTTTAATTAATATTAGATTGTGGTGATGTTTTATATACACAGTAATTGCCTGTTTATATACAGAATACAGCATTGTTTGGCATCTTGTTTGTTTACATATTTACATTAATTGAAAAGAGAATGATTTATGTGACTAAATATTTCAGAGCTCTTCCCAAAGGGATTATGTCATCATGGCAAGTCGGACACCCCTGAGGGAGGAGTCCCCTTTAACAGCCAGAAACTCTCTGGACAAGGAGTGGGTGACTGAGCATGCTCGACAGGTAGTGCAAAATAATGTGGTTTTTAGTATTAAAGGGTTTGCGGAACTGTATTCTTTTATGAGTCAGAGAGTGGAGCCTTAGTATAAGACAGTGGCACATGCTGGGTTGATACAGAAAGCTCATGTATATAAACATGGAATTATTTAATTATAGCTGAGCTATAAATGTTGTTTTTACAGTATATTGGATATATCCATTGGTGTTGCATAGCACAACTAAAGCAGGATTATCAGGAAAGATGCTTTCTTCCAAGTTCGTTTAAACAAATATGTTTGTTAGAAAAATGTGTTTGTCAAAGTTTCAGTTATCTATTAGTTTCTTTTTTCAGGTGTCTAGGATGCTGCCTGGGGGCCTCTCTGTCCTGGGAATCTTCATTATCACTGATACAGATGCTAAGGACACAGTAACCACACTCTGCCAGGTGAGATAACATGAATTGAAATAATGATTATTTTTCTAATTGTCTCTACTGCAAAATATAATGTTCAGCTCTCGTCAGCAGGAATGACTGATGAATAAACAGAGTCAGAGTCTATACTGACCAGTGGCCAGGCTGGTTAATTAATGACTGAAATGTATATAAATGAGCATACAGACTCTACTATACCTCAAGCGTATTGCTAGCTGACATTGTGTGTCCTGTCTTTCAAGTTGGTTTTTGCGATGGAGAACCTGATATCTTCAGAATACCTGTGGAGCGCTGCAGATGATGACATCACAGACTGCGTCACACTGCATGTCAACCCCAAGACCAGAAAGTATCTTTTTGCATCGACTTCTCTTTGCATAATGAAAAAAGTCTGTGTGGCTACTCTTTAACCCCACATATCAGAACGATCTGCCGAACCTTTGACACCAAAAATCCAAAGGTCAGTTTAAATTGTTTTGCTTTCATTTGCAGCTATTAAACGTAAATCATTACCTCAAAAAAACTCAAGGGCCTTAAGGTTTTTGTAGTATTATAGGTTTCCATTTAATTGTACTGTACAAACATCCCAAAGGACTAGATCAACTCTTTAGAATAATTAGAGGGTCAGTCACTTGACAGGATGTGATTTAGGTTCCAGGCTTGCAACTGTATTTATCTTTCAGATAATTTAAAAAAAAAAAAGGAAATAACTGGCAGGTAGCATATAGTCTACATTGCCTGCTCTAGCTTTCATAGTGATGCAAAATGTCGGCAGTTGCGATCTTTGCCAATGTCCCCATGCACATAAATACATTGTGCATTAGCTTCCTGCTCAGAAGTTTGCAGAAATGTGGATAAAAGAAGAATGAAACGCTGCAGATGACGCGTCGACAGGAGAGCTGAAATTGCCACACAAAGTCCAACATCAGAGCAAACTGTTCACTCAGTCTTATATTTACTGAGTTATGACATGTGAAATTTTAATTGTGGGGTGTTAATATTACGCTGCTCGGTATAGGTTGCAACAGCAAGGGGAACTGCAGTAGTTGGACATGGCGAGATGCAGTTTTTTTTTATCTGAGAATGTTCGTAAGTCAGATGTTCGCATTTTGAAGACTTCATGCATATAAAAATGAAGCACTGAGTTGTTGTCAATCATATCAGTCAATCAGTGGCTTTGGTTGTTTCAGAGCATGGCCAAGCCTGCCGATTGGAAGTACCAGTCAGGTGTGTGTTCCTCCTGGAGCATGGTGTCATGTTGCTTAAATGTTGATCTGTTGGTACCACTACCCGACAACAGAACTTCTACAGAAAGTATGGATAAATGTCTAAAGGTTGGTTTAAATACTGCAAAATAATATATGTATACCTATTATTACATATTCAATGAAGTCAGTAGAGGAATACTTCCCAGGTCATGTTTTGTTTCAGGATGGACTGAAAGAGTGGGCAAACCAGATTCAGAATGGAATTTGTCTGATTGAAGGAAAACAGCTTCCAGAGGATGCCGAGCTGATGACTGGACAGGTTGTACAAGTCAAATTACACAGAGAAACCGTAAATCCAGTTCAGTTGTTGCCAATTTCGAAGTGAAAGGCATTTCTTTTAAAAAGCATCAATCTTTTCTCAGCTGTGTGAGTGTTGGTATTGACCAAACAATCATCTATTGATTTTATAATTCTAAAAAAAATCATTATTGTCTCAGCACTTTGATATCCAATGTTAGTCTACCTATACACCTTGTTTTCCTAAAGTTTGCTGATTCTGCACAGGCGATGAGAAGAGAGCTTCATATCAAAGGAAAGATGATAATGGAGCCCTCAATTCCATTCAGTTTTTCTGAGTCTTTTTCGATAAAAACTATGACCTTTGTCCCTGTAGAAGCTGATATATTCATGATTTTGCACTGTCTTTTAATGGAAAAAAATTTAGCCGCAAAATCTTTTTGTTCTGTCAGAGTTAAAACTTTGTCACTGACTGAATTGAACCCATTTATCTTGTGGTTACGGGATGTTTAACAAACACGGGCTCCTGCCTTCTCTTTGTCTAACAGACTATTGCCAATTAACAATACCAGTTAATCTAATGTATTAAAGCCTGGTAAAAATATAGGTGTGTAATTACTGTATTACATTAAGCTAATTGTCTAGATTACATTTATAACCTATATTTATGTGTTTGACTTTTCACTGTAGAAGAGGAACACAAGACAGACATGTACAGTTCAGCTGCTCATTACACCGGTAAGACTGACTGTAAGGTAAATACTCTCACACACACAGACACACATACAACAGTTTTGAAAATGTAAACATGTAATAAATAATTGTGGTAGCTAACACGATAGTAATTTGCTGGTCACTGCTGGTGCTATAAGTAAAATAAGTGATGATCATTGGACGGAAACTATTGAAACAAGAAGACCATTCATAACCTAAGAACATTATTTCTGTGTGTTAGGATGATCATCGTTTATCAGCTGCTGCGCAACCGTGTGGAGGCAGTGTATCCGTCAGAGGTGCGATCCACAGCAGAGCGTACCTACATAGCAACAAACCAAAAGCCAGACTGGCTGAAAAGGTAATGACTGAAATCATTAACCTGTCATGAGAAGCTGAATGAATGGTCAATCATTTAGTAATGGCTTTGTCTGAAGGTACTGAAGAGGGATGTGCTATCTACGGTGGCTACAAGGGTCCAAATGCTGGTGGAAGAGCTGCTGATATCAGAGGAGAGCAAGGGCGGCTTTAAAGACAAACATCCAATGGGTACATGCAAACACACACAAACACAAACACAAGATAGCCAGAAACTGCTCCACCAATCAAAGGATTGTAAAGGTTAAAGTCAGGGTGGTGGGAGGGTTTGGGGTTGACCAATCCAAGCACAGGATTTGAGTAGGATTAATAATCTGATAGATGTTCAAATGCAGGCAAAGGGTTAATGTTTGTTTCCTATAACTAAAAATTTAAGTTTACTGGTGCTGGGTGAACAATACACAAAGACAAACATCTTTCCCCCAAATCGTGTTACCATGAATGTTCTCTACACCCATTTATTTATTTATTTATTTATTCAGTTTATTTTCTTCTTTCCAGACATGTTATTACAACAGATTTTACTATCATCAGTGTTGAAACATCAGCAACATCATCCGAAAAGAAAAAAAACGGTTGACGGGTAGAAGCCATTGGCTTGTAAGGTTCTCGCCCCCTAGATCAACAACATCGCTCTCATTGCAGCACATTGTCAACCAATACATACTTTGCATGTCACAAATCAATTTCAATTATTTTATTCTGGTACATTGTTGTTTTGATCCGTCCATTTAGTCCAATAGGCATGCGTCTTTGCACACCTCTTTATCAGTCCTTGAGAAGACTCCCAATTTTGTTAATGTTCATTTGGTTATTCCTTTCAAGGGTTGTTTCTGGTCAAATTTATTATTTAATCGCCGTTGGAATGACTTGCTTTGTGTGGCTGAGTTGATGTTGCTTTCTGTGCCTTCCACATTCCTAATCACTGGAGTCAGCATCACGGTCTCTGGCCTTCACATCCAAACGTTTTCCACATTTCTCCAGCTTTTGGGTGATATCCTCCTTGAGCCGAGCATTGGACTCCTCATGCCGGTCACTCATCCTGGCTATGGCTTCATTCAGCATGATAGCCATAGCCTCCTTATACACCCTGGCCGTTGCCTCTGCTGCTCGGTCGGTATCCTCTTGTGCTTTGGTCTGTTGTAATCCCATTTTTCTCAGCTTGCGGTGCAGCATGAAAACACCAAACCTTAGTGCTGTTATCCCGATTGTCATGGAGGTGAGGATGTACACATCCTCGACGTCCTCCACATCCAGTGGGGCCAGACACATAATTTTGAATGTATCCCAGCTGTCCAGCATGTAGCCAGCCAAAAAAAGTCCCATCTGGACAATGGCGCTCACCAGTATCCGATATTCATTTAAATGTACTTTTGAAACTAAAATTTACACATTTATGAAATATAACTAAAATTTTTGTAACAAAGCTATGCAGAAGCCATTAATGTCTCCCTGAAACAATTATCTTCTCATTGGTGGCAGTTGTAGGCTTCTCCCCTTACATGTTACCAGTGAGTGGATGAAAGACAGATCTGCAGCCATTTAATCAGTTTTATTTTTTTAATCATAAGACAAATACTGATCAGAATATTTTAATCAAACTACATGATTGTTTTGACTTACAACGAGCAGTAGTTATAAACTTAATGCTCCCGTATTTAATGCTCCAGGTGGATATTCACTTGATTTACTTTGTGGAACCTTGTCTTTATTAATAACCACAGAAACATTCAGAGAGAAATAGTTCAAGTGTCCTTCTCATTTTTCTTCAATGAAATTTTCTGCTCCTCATCTCAGAACATCTTTGTCTCTTTACTTCTCTTTCAGAAAAATTCTGTCTCCCTCGTCGCATCTTCTGTCCAGTAAAATTATGTGGGCCAGTGTGTGTGTGTGACTACCAGTTCAGTGATGAAGGCCAGTCAGAGGCAATTGAAAGATTGAAGGAGATGCTGGACATTGATATAGCTGAGGAAGACTTGGATACCACACAGGAAACACCTGCTGAAATCCAGGAGAGAGGTGTTGCATCAGGTAGTGGAGATGTGTGTGTCTGCACAGAATAGACCATGTTGTTCATGATTTCATTTCACAGCGTAGACTTTTCACGTAGAAACACCAGCTGATGGTTCTCTGTTGAACGGTTTCGACCCATCAATGAGCATCTGTGGTTCTCGTGCATTCGACAGTATTAATTTTTTGTTATTCCCCAGTAAGCAGGTTTCACTTACTAACCATTATGGGTTATAAAATTGTGTTGTGTGGTTGCAGAGCTCACGGTGGAAACTGCTGAAGCACTGGAGACCAAAAGGAGCAACTATGTTGGTAAAAGACCTTCCATTCTAACAATTAACATATGAGTGAGAAAGACACTCCTGATGGTCTGTTGTATAGATTACATACGTTTGTATTAAAACCACTTTCCATTAAATCTCTGGAGCTGTGATGGGTGCACCTGTTGTTTCATCCACCTTGTCTTTTTCAGGTGTTGTCATGGCCACTGCTGTTGCCCTTCTCGCCACCGCTGCCTCAATGCTCTATCTAAATGACATTTAATAAATAAATAACCACAAATCAAAAGAAGAGTTTGCTTGTCACATTCTGTATGACGTGTTTGTTTTTTTTTAAAAACCCAATGATGCCACTGATTCCCTCTTTCATTTTTCCCGCAGGTTTCATGACTTACCTTGCCCTCAAATAAAATAAAAAAAACCAAACAAACACAGAAGGCAGTGTATGTACTGAAAACTAATTCTTTAACATTAAAATCCCATTTAGACTCTGGACAGAAATATTTTATAAACTACTGTGTGCCATCAGCATCACACAAAAACTGCAGGAGAAAAACTAAATTACTGACTCAAATTCCAATAATATTTGTAATTGCCTGGGGGAAAGATCAGGCATATTAATTGTTATTTCATCAGATGTGCAATTCAGGTTTTGTGTGGAGAAGTTGAAACTAGGAACAATTCAACTCATTTCTCAGTGGATTTCATGGGAGAAAAATGGCACATAGTATGTACATGGTGATTAGTAATTAGATATTAAATTACAGAAATGAAAAATGACAGGATATAAAACTTCAAGTCCAAATGACACAATTACCTATACAGTATTTCAAGCATGAAAAGCCAATAAGTGAATCCTGAAAGGTCTTTGTTAATCTGTAGAAATCATACAAAACACAAGGTATAAATAGTCTATGGATAGGTTCAAGATGTGTAAACTGATCCAAGTCAAACACAGTCGCTACAGACAGACACCCAATCAGACAGACAGCCAATCAAACTTAATGGTGTTTGCAGAGGATGTTTCTATACACCAATAAGAAAGAAATGTGTGTATGTCTTAAGGGTAAATAATTACACAATACATTGAAGGCGTGATCATTCGAAGGAAGGAGTGTCTGAAGGGTGAAATGCAGGTAGCAGGTCACAAGAAGTTAGCCAGCTTTACTATTTTGCAATCGCTTTAAAAACAGGAACGAACTTTGACCCTCGGGGAGCACCATCGGCTCTGTCAGGACAGTATCTTCTTGATAGCTGGAGAGCGGGCTCAGGTAATCCACCTGCGTTAAACAGACGTCCCGTGCAGTGTTTCGGACCTCTGATCAACGCCATCATGCTGAGTAAAGATCCTCCAGATATTGAGGTGAGTTTTTTGTTTTTGCTCACAAACCAGGTTGAAGGGGTTTTTTTTCTTTGCAGGAAGGTACACCCTCTCGCTCCGTCACCTCACAGCAGCCTTTCTGCTTGGAATTACCATATAGTAAAAAAAACAACAAATGGAGGTGTAAGGAAACACTTTAAATAAAACGAGATTTGTATGAAACGACATGCTATTTAATGTAATGTGTCAAATCCTAAAGTTGCTTATAAAGTTGTTTGTTTAACTTTGGCATAATTAGTCCAGTAATTCAGGATGGACTGCATTCCCATAATCAGTCAAGTGCGAAATTTCTGTTGTTTTTGATCAGGGTATCAGTTTCTAACAGCGTGCAGATAAAAGAATTCCAATACTTCACGACAATAATAATACAGTTATTATTTATTACCCTGTATTAGGTTTTAAAAAATAAACAAAAAACGTTTTTGTTATTCTTAATTTATAAGTGATAGAATATTTTGTCATATCAATGTGTTTATTTTACCTCACAGAGCATCCTGGCTCTGAATCCCAAGGTGAAGACTCATGCTCAGATCATCTCCACTGCAAGCAAGAAGACAGAAAAGAAACACTGGAAGAGAAACCCTGAGAGAAACTGCAATGTCAGAATCATATACCACACACACACACACACACACACACACACACACACACACACACACACACACACACACACACACACACACACACACACACACACACACACACACACACACACACACACACACACATAGAACGCACACAAAATTTTCTTCTCTCTTTTCAAAACTTTTTAAATTCCCTCCAATCCATCTTTATTCCAGTCTTGTGTGGAATTAGAGAACAATTTCGATGACATCAAACACACAACCCTGAGTGAGCGAGGAGCTCTTCGAGAAGCAATAAGGTGAGAATGAAAGTCTATGAAAGACTAGAAATCTCTAATAGAACCAAAGCAAAGTCCAAAATGTATGCTACCTTTGACCTTGTTTGTGCGGAACCAACATTTCTAGTGTACTTTATATCAGGAAATCAGCACGCCACAACAAGAAGAGACACGTGTGGGTACCAGCAGCATTCACAACATACTGTTGTGCAGTTTTACATACGTCAAGCATATTAGCTAGTTACTTATAATAAATAGGATATCATCAAAACACTGCATGCTAATTGTTGATGTCCACAAAGAGAGAGAAAAAAGAGTCTTTAGGAAATGAAAGAGAGCAGCATCGAGGCCAACAACGCAGACAGACAGCAGGAATTTGTAAAGGGATTTGTAAAGGAAATTGTAAATGCTTTCAAAAATCCGATAAAAGGCACTCAGTATGTTTCATCAAGATAGAAGCTCTTTCAAACTGCCTGCAACATGGAGTGGAACTGATTTGTTCAGAGAAGAGTTTGAAAAACGAATATTTAGTTTTATTTTATTTATTATTTTTTACATATTGAGCTTGATTTATTGATCTGGTATTGCTAGCAGTAATACCAGTGTAATTGTGTAAGTATAACGCTAATGGTTTATTACAGTAGTATCCTTGTTGGCCACTTGGGTCCTTCAGAATAAAAATACTCATATCTTTGACTGCTGTTACCTTTGCTGGCTGTTCAGAGGTTGACCACAACAACAACAACCCTCTTAATGACTGCCTTGTAATGATGTAGTGCAATAAAAGTTGCAACAGCTCAGGCTTCAACGACAAAGTCTTAAATGAATCCCCGTCTAGTTGTATTTGTCTGCTTCTTTAAGATTGCCCCCTGTAGGCTTTGAAACCAATAGATAACACTTTCAGCACAACAGCAGGCAATGAATGTGACCGCAGATTTTACCCATGCAGAACGGTGAAAGAGAGATTCATCAAACCAAACAAGATCAGCGCCGTACACAAATATCAAATGTCCATGTCTCAAAAATATAACATACAGGTACATGACACCAAAGTTCTTGTATTATGAATGAAATCTTATCTCATTCTATTGACTGGTTAAATCCAAATAAGAAATACACACTTAATTTTCTTGTGATGTATTTTACTGTAGGACCTGTAGAATCTACAGCAGAGGAGACTATTTTAAAGTTCTTCTCCACTTTTGTTTTTCTTTGTTTTTCTTTTTTTTTTTAGCTCATCTCCACTTCAATCATGAATTTTAAGAATAAGCATTCAGTATACCCAATATACTCATTAAATTTTCTCGTCACATTCCTGGGTTTATTTATGTATTATTCCTGTGTAACAGAGTAATAACTAGTGTGCTTATGGGCTTTGTGCATTAGACTCACAGAATGAAGCTGGCAAAGGGCAGAATGAACTATAAATGACCCTTGATTATGTAAAGTCAGTCCAGTCTGACTGGTGTGAGGGAAATTGTTCCTGGTTGCTAATTCTCTTTGAGAGTGTGACAGATTGTAAAATTATTTGTACTCTTTCAAGCCCATCCCAACAACAGATCTTACAACACTCAGATATTACACCACCTGGCCTTCTGGGGGGGGGGGGGGGGGCTTATCAGTCTTAACCATCTCCTGAAAATGACCCTTTTAGGGTCAGTGACCTGCTCCTTACTGTATGAATAACCCTCCAGCTCAGGTTGTCATAATACTTTTGTCATTTCCAACGGACATGCAGTCGGCCAAAATGTTAATGAAAAACATTACTCTCACACTGGCCACTCAAAGCAAACCAACATATATCATCTGGAATTGCACGCATCCATGCAGTGATGGCAAAAGCAGCAATCTTTCACACAATCAATGGGAGAAAGTTTATGCGTACATGGAGATTTCAGGCATAATCCTCCCTTCTCTTTTTTTGCTTTTTTCCCCCACATTTGCTGTTGATCTGTTCTGATGTTTGATGTTTTTTAATGTAATATTTGCGGAATTTGATTTACAATATAAACTTAAAATATGTTATTATAGGTGTCTAAAATGCGCAGACGCTCCGTGTCAAAAGAGCTGCCCAACCAACCTGGACATAAAGTCCTTCATTACAAGCATCTCTAATAAGGTAATGTAGTATTCACTCACAAGCAGAGTCACTTAACAAAGTCACTTTAATTTCAAGTTCTATTGTGTAACTGATGGTTGAGAACCAACAATGGATGACCAATAGTACAATATGCAGTGGAATACAAGAACCAGTACCAATGTTTATGATCAATTTGCTAATTTCTGTGTGTGTACCAGAACTACTATGGGGCAGCTCGGGCCATCCTCTCTGACAACCCCCTGGGTCTGACCTGTGGAATGGTTTGTCCAACATCAGAACTGTGTGTGGGGGGCTGCAACCTATATGCTTCTGAGGAGGGACCCATTAATATTGGAGGGTTACAGCAGTTTGCTACAGAGGTAAAATGCTGAAAACACACAACCACAAATACAAACTACAAAACTGAATTTGCTGTCGTAGGGTTACCATCAAAAATGTATATGCTGATGTGTTAATAGTTGTATCTAAATATTTCAAATGCTTCACATACAGACACACAGCTATCATATCTGTATGCATAACTTGGATATGTAGGATAATCTGGAAAGACTCACTTAAAAGCAAGGATGGAATGAGATTCACATTTGATCAGAAGAAGGATTTCTCTACAAAGGCTGAGGAACACCTCATAAAAATGACGTCACACGACAATGTCTGTTGAAACTGTATGAATTCTGGGTTTTTCGTGTTTCGTGCAGAATCATATTTTTTTCATATTATAGATTATTGTTGATTGTAATCACAGTGACCACAGAGAGGGGCATTTAGTCATACCAGTGTTATACCAATGAATGCAGTCCATTAGAAAGTTAATAATGCTCATTATCCATTATTAGTCCTTTTTTTTGTGTGTGTGTGTGTGTGTGTGTGTGTGTGCACACGTGCATGGGTGCGTGTGTGTGTGTGTGTGTGTGTGTGTATGTTTGTGGGTGTGCTTCTTCCCAGGTGTTTAGCAAGATGGGAATTCCTCAGATCAGGAATCCTGAACTCCCACCTGCCAATGAGATGCCACAGTCATATCACACTCCTATAGCTCTGATTGGCTGTGGCCCAGCGTCAGTCAGCTGTGCTTCCTTCCTGGGTCGTCTTGGATATGATAATATTACCATATTTGAGAAGCAGAAGTACATTGGAGGATTGAGGTAACTCACAAATTGCATCATATGACAGTATAATATGTTAATTATATATGTATGTTATTGTTCATGTTAATAACTGTCTTCAAAAGAAAATTTGCTCGTAATTACATTCCGCTTCAAAGCGGTGATGTATTGTAATTGTCAGTGTTTGTGTGTTTGTCCGTTTGTTCAAGATGGAAAGTAGAGACATACATGTAAGAGGAAAACTGAAACACAAGGGCACCATGAATCACCCACCACCTATAACTGGTTATTTTTTAACGCTGAATTTCTGACCATGAGAATGAAGAGAGGGTAACTACACAGTAAATCAGTGAACACATGAAGTACCTTGGAACCAAGTGGCAGTCAGTCAATCTGCTGCAGCTTTTCTACCCATGGGTCAAGTGAAGTTGAACTTTAGCTCATTCTGGAAGTGTGTTATGTTTTCATAGCAGATCTCAAATATACTATGTATCTTTGCACATCCCTTTCTACACAGGGCAACCAAAAACCAAACTGGCTTTTGGTTACCTTTACCTTTCCTAGCTTTTGTAATTTTTATTCTTTAGTTTCCTCGCTTACAAGTTTGCTTCATTCAGGATTCCAGGACTTACGTAACTCAAAACCATTAAATATTTTTCCATGAAACTATTACGCACACGTCTACTGGAGAGGTATATTTTAATATCTGTGAATTTTTTAACATACCATTTTTTTATCAAATCAAAAACAATCGTAAGCTTAAATGACTTCTTTCTCTCTCTTTCATTCTTTTTGTCAGTGACATAGTTGGGGACCTCAAGTATTTCTCGATTGTTATTTTGTGGCTCTCACCTGATTGGCTGGTTTCCCTGATGCCCATCTGTTACAGAAATTTATCAGATAAAATTCACAATTTATTGTGTTTTTCCTTGTTTCCCTGCAGCACATCAGAAATCCCTCAGTTCCGACTTCCCTATAGTGTTGTCCAGTTTGAAATAGATCTGATGAAGGACTTAGGAGTCAAGGTGTGTTTTATCTTCTTTTGAGTTATTTAATATTTTAACATAATTCAAATATACAGTAATTCAAAAGCAGTCTGTTCACTTTTGATAAGAGACCTTTCCTTACACGAGTTTTTAAGATTGTGTGTGTGTGGGCGTATGTGTGTGGGCGTTTGTGTATAGGTGGTGTGTGAGAAAGGTCTGGGTGTTGATGGGATGACTCTGATGTCCATTAAAGAGAAAGGATTCAAAGCTGTCTTCATTGGGATCGGTGAGAGCCATCAGATCACATTTACCCATTACAATCTTACGTTTTTATGGAGCTAAATGTGTTTTTGCATGTATGTTTTTTGCATGTGTGTATGTGTGTGTCTCCAGGTCTTCCTCAGGCCAACAGAGCTAAAATGTTCGAAGGTTTGAATATGGATCAAGGCTTCTTCACTTCAAAGGATTTTCTGCCCATGGTGGCTTCAGCCAGCAAGCCAGGTGCTGCTGTAACTATTAATACACAAAACACACACAAAGCTTGCTCAAACATCCATTCTGAGAAAATGCGCAATTTAGCCAGTGACGTCTCTTCAGATACCAAATGTTTGCAAGCCTCGATGAGAAGATCTGGGAGGAAGCCAGTTGGGATATAAAAGGCGGTCATTACCACTGTCATGACCTGGATCTATAGCCATGATAGAATAGTAAAGAACTTAACAAAATATGTTTATAGTGGAATATTAAACTAAGGCAGCTCACACTCATTTAAGAGAGACATGCATGACTCAAGGGACCATCTCATATCTTTCTCTGTCTGTCTTGTTCTCTGTCTCTGTCTGTCTGTCTGTCTGTCTGTCTGTCTGTCTGTCTGTCTCTCTCTCTCTCTCTCTCTCTGTATCTATCTATCTATCTATCTATCTATCTATCTATCTATCTATCTATCTATCTATCTATCTATCTATCTATCTATCTATCTATCTATCTATCTATCTATCTATCTATCTATCTATCTATCTATCTATCTATCTATCTATCTATCTATCTATCTATCTATCTATCTCTAGGGATGTGTCAGTGTCGCTCTACTTTGCCAGCATTAAGAGGGTCAGTGATTGTGTTGGGGGCCGGTGACACAGCGTTCGACTGTGCCACCTCAGCCCTTCGCTGCGGAGCCAGGAGAGTGTACGTATGCTTCAGGAGGGGTTTCACCAACATCAGGGCTGTTCCTGAGGAGGTATGAATGAGTGCCAGATGAATGGACGGACATTAAATCAAAGAGATGCAGAGAGAATACAGCGAACATGTGTTTCCTGACAGATGGAGTTAGCAAAGGAGGAGCAGTGCGAGTTCCTGCCCTTCCTATCTCCTCGTGAGGTCATCATAAAGAATGGTCGGGTCGCTGGATTACAGTTCTGTCGAACTGAGCAGACCGCGGATGGTGACTGGCTGGAAGATGAGGAACAAGTTGTCAGGCTGAAGGCCGATTACATTATTAGTGCCTTTGGTTCCATGCTCAGCGACCCCCAAGGTAATTAGAAAATAAATCCAAACAGGTTAGGAGAACAATCACAGATCAGCAATTCGTCTTGTTGCTTATCTTGTAAAAATGACAGTTGAAAAGGAAGAATCTGTTCAAAACCTATTTCTTTTTTTTTTTGGTTGTTAAATGCTAGCTGTTTTGTCTTTTGTTTGTTTTTGTTTTTTTGTGTTTTCATGTGTGTATATGTCTATTTTGTTATATTTATATTTTGAACAGTTGATATTTTGTTCTTTCCTTTGCTTCAAACTTGAATCAAGCTTTAAAATCAGGAAATATGGATTAAATCTCAATCAAAACTTTAGTCTACACACCCTATCTCTTGCATGTAATGTTCCAGATCTATACTTAGGTATATTGTTTAGATTTTATGGTGAGTGTGGTTCTATTTTGTGTTCTCTTTTGAATCCTATAGGGTTTTCTTGTTTGTTTTTAAACATTGTAGTCAAAAGATTTCCTTTTTTCAATTTGAAATGTTAGATATCCATTGTTGGATCTTCTGTGGAACATTGACTTTAAAATGAGTGTTTAGGACAAAGCTTCCAACATTTCATGTTTTGCTTCAACATGGAGCTCAGATCAAAGTGTAGGACTAGGCAGGCCTGACCACACATGTCTACTATAACATGCCTAGTTCTCTTTCAAAATACATTTCAGTACATTCTTCAGCTTCAAGTCCTTTTTCACACATGTCCTAATGCATTCTGTGTTTGTAGTGACTGCAGCCATGTCTCCTGTGAAACTGACCCGCTGGGGTACTCCAGAGGTGAACACGGACACCATGCAGACCAGTGAACCCTGGGTGTTTGCAGGAGGAGATGTCGCTGGTTTAGCAAACACCACAGTGGAGTCAGTCAACGATGGAAAACAGGCCTCGTGGCATATTCACAGATATATTCAGGTAAAATGTACAGCTTTAAAAAGACAGATCAGTGATGAAGGCACCAAAACAGACATGTGGTGTAACATCTCAGGTGAATCTTGTTGTTAGGTTTTTAAGAAATCAACACATTTAGCACATTCAGCACCCTACGTACATCGTCAAATCCTTCATGTCATTTCATTGTCATGCTGTGGTGTGATCAAATGCAGTATAACTTTCAACATCTGATATGATAGAGGCCTTCTTTATGTTATGAGCTTCACCAAATTATAGTATGTTATATTTGCTTCATATCATAAGTAGGACTTTCCTGTTTTAAAACCTTCGTCCAGCTAAGATGAGTGATGTAAATGTTCCTTATGCATTCCTCTTGCAGTCCCTGCACGGACAAACAGTGGACACATCTCCCAAGCTGCCGTTGTTCTACAGTGCAATAGATCAAGTGGATATCAGCATTGATCTTTGTGGGATTAAGTTTCCCAACCCATTTGGCCTGGCGTCTGCTCCCCCAACCACCAGTACAGCTATGATTAGAAGAGCTTTTGAACAAGGATGGGGCTTTGCACTGACCAAGACATTTGCACTTGATAAGGTACAGCAAACTCACACATAAGAATTTTACAATCATGACTAACAAAATCAATAAATATTTATATCTAAGAGACTGGAACTAGTATAAGGTTCAAAATGAACTTAACAATAGAAATGATCGCCGAGTTCTTTTGATCTGCTGACTGAGCGACTACATTTGAATG
This sequence comes from Antennarius striatus, assembly GCF_040054535.1. NCBI lineage: Eukaryota > Metazoa > Chordata > Actinopteri > Lophiiformes > Antennariidae > Antennarius > Antennarius striatus. The sequence goes on from NC_090793.1 coordinate 16,022,043, forward strand.
TGAGTACAGAAAATGATTTACAGTGTGAAGACAGGTCATGTGGTCATCGGCGTTCCTGTCTTTTTATCTAATTATCTTCTATAAATCTGCCTGTGCAGGACCTTGTGACCAACGTGTCTCCTCGTATAGTGCGTGGCACAACCGCCGGTAATCTGTTTGGACCGGGTCAAGGCTCGTTCCTCAACATTGAGCTTATCAGTGAGAAAACGGCAGCTTACTGGTGTCAGTCAGTCACTGAGCTAAAGAAGGACTTCCCCAATAATGTAAGTGTCAAATACATTTGTTCAGGTTCAAAGTTCTTCCATGACCTTACAGAAAGTCACAGGTAGTGCTGTCGCCTAACAGCAAGAAGATTTCATGTTTGAGTCCTCTCTGTGTAGAGTTTGTATGTTCTCCCAGCTTCCTCCCACCTTCACAAACATACAACCTACTGTATGTGGAGTGATCAATTCAAATTGCCTGTAGGTGTGAGTGTGTTTGTGAGTGGTTGTTTGACTTTTTTGCCCCCCAATGGGCTGGTGTCTCATTCGGGGTGTATCCCACCTCTCACCTAGCCCTAGCCAGCTGATAGACGCCAGCAGACCTGTGATAAGCAACACAACATAGACTGTAGATGAGACAACAACGTTTTGTTTACAAGATGATGACAGGAAAAAACAAGTTGACCACACATGATAACATAAAGCCTAACTCCAACCCTTAGCCAAAAATTATTGCATTATTGGTTTAAGACTTTTATTACGTTTCATTATCCTATTAAGTTTCAAAAAGGGCAAATTTATTTCATTATCTGCTGTTATTAATTAATTGGCTTCAACAAGGCGGGGTAATACCCTGGGCAAATTGGCAGTTTATCACAGAGCCACATTAAAGACAAACAACCAGTCACCCTCACGCTCCTGCCTATTGGCAATTTGGAACCACCCATTCACCTGTATTACATGTTTTCGAGGGGAAAGAAATCCGGAGAACCTGGAGAGAACCCATGCAGACATGGCGAGAACCTACAAACTACACACAGAAGAGTCCCAGTCTTGCTGTGAGGCAACAGCACTACCCACTGTGCCTCCTTGCTGTCCTATTCATCGGATTTGTGAAAATATTTGCATTAGCTGATCAAACACCACAGCCAAATTTAAACCCAACTCTGGTTCTGTTTATGTTTCTCTCCCAGGTGATCATCTCTAGTATCATGTGTAGTTACAGCAAGGAGGACTGGACGGTACTTGCGAAGATGGCAGAGGCAAGAAAAACACATACAGTACCAGAAACAAAATTTTCACCATTCACGAAATGTTCACAGTATTATGGTTATGTAACCATTTTATACAAATTCACAAGTTGTAAGTGTGTACTAAGAGACAGTGATTTATACATTAAAAAAATTGTTTAGAAATCAGGAGCTGATGCACTGGAGCTGAACCTGTCTTGTCCTCATGGGATGGGAGAGAGAGGCATGGGACTGGCGTGTGGACAGGTACACTTATAAACACACTGCGTAGAGTAGAGTAAACGCTTGCGTGTGCTTGTTCAGTAATTAACAGTTTGAGATCCTAGATGGTGTGTGTACTGACATGTTGGTGTGTATGTGTGTTTTATGTGTCTTTTTTGCTAGGACCCAGAGATGGTGCGTAACATTTGTCGCTGGGTGCGTGCAGCCATTTCCATTCCCTTCTTTGCCAAACTGACGCCAAATGTTACCGACATTGTTGTCATTGCCAGGGCTGCTTATGAAGGTAACTTACCTCACCGCAGCAAATTCATTTCTTTTTTTGGCACCACAACATGTTACTGCACAGATAGTGTTCATCTTATGAATATTCGACTTACGAACATTTGGAGATAGAATAGAATCAAGCGCCACCATATCCGACTATTGTCCTGACGTTCCCCTTTCTTGAAGTTTTTTCTACTTCTTCTACTCAGGGATTAAATTATAATGAGCAAAGGTTTATCAGAAATTAATCTGTGAATCATGTGAATCAAGAATGACGCATAACAATAGATATTGGAACTATACGTATGTACTTTAATATCTCACGTTTTTTTAATTATTTATTGTACAGTAACATGATATTATATGCTTTTAATGGGTTTCTAGTGATTTTAAGAGTTCAATATTTGTGGCAGACAAATGTTAAGTTGAGTAAAATGATGTAAACTTGATTATTATTTTTTTTGTGTCAATTTTTTGAAAACCAACGTACTGTATAGAAGGAAGAAGACGAGAATCAACCTTATTTATTTTTCCACTTCAGTTAGTGGACTGAGCTATTGCCACCCCCTGAGAATGATTGAAATCAAAACAATCTGTACCTGTATTTTACAGTATGTTAATATGTGTTGTTTTTATGTCCTGTTATTGTTTCTGGTCAGTCTTAGGGAATAGCATTTTTGTATTCAGAGTAGTGATGGAATTCAACTGACCTCAAACGGCGATTATAGATTGAAATTCAATAAATAACGACTAGTGAACAATTCAACCTATGAACAACCTCTCAGAATCAATTGTGTTCATATGCTGAGGACTATCTGTATTTATTTAATAAAAAAAATTTTCAGTCCACAATAATCAACAGTATTTAATGAATGCTGATGATTAATAGGTGGAGCAAACGGAGTAACGGCCACCAACACAGTGTCAGGCCTCATGGGGTTGAAGTCTGATGGTCAGCCCTGGCCAGGTGTTGGAAAAGGCAAACGCACCACATATGGAGGAGTGTCTGGTAAAAAGACTATTAACAACCTTCATGTAAAAAAAAAAAAAATCTCGTATCATGCTAATAATATTCACATGGCTTTAAAAAAATATTGTGTGAATAATCCTTTGCATATCTTTGGCCTTGTGGATCTTTTTATAGAAGAGGAGTTGATATGCACCATTGAGTGAGGGATTTTGCTGTACCATACAATATTAACCTTATTTTGACAAAAGGATCTCAAACATATATTAATGTACATCATGAGTCAGCTGTCATTGTGGTTCATCTACAATACAATGTGTGCAGGTAATGCCATCAGACCCATTGCTCTCAGAGCAGTGTCAGCAATCGCCAAAGAAATTCCTGGTTTCCCAATTCTGGCCACTGGAGGTATTGACTCAGCAGAGACTGGTCTACAGTTCCTTAACGCTGGCGCCACAGTCTTACAGGTGATGATGTAATTGTGAAATTAAGTTATATTTCACTCAGTCTGCTACTGACTGTTGATGATGCAATAACATGTTATGAGACTGAAGATACATTTATAAATCAAGACTTTAATTACTGAAAAAAGGACAGTTAGAAAAAAAATGTATAATTTAGGAAAGGTAGATAGATTTTGCTTATTGAAGGTCAAACTGGGTTATATAAGCCCTATGATTGGAGATCGGCAGTCCGATTCCCGCTCCTGCCAAGCCATCTTCGGAGTGTGAGCTGACAGTGGGAGGTGTCAGCTCACCTTCCAGCCACTGCCAAGGTGCACTTGAGCATGGCGCCGTCCCCCTTACAAGCTGCTCATTTGGGGTGCACTCCGAAGTCGCGACCCGTCACTCTGCCTCCCCCTATACTGATAAGATAATTTCCCCACTGTGAATAAATAAAGTAGATTTAATCTTAATCTTTTGGAATTATACTCCATCCAATCGTGGTATTTAGGAGGATGTTAAAGTTTGGGAACCACAACTCTGCAGCACTGTTAAAGGAAAAGTTGACCTGGAAATGACAGCAATTGCATGTCAAAATTGTGCATTGTTTGGTATTGATTATTTTTGTTGATGTCTGTCCGTGCCTGATAACCACAGATATGTAGTGCAGTGCAGAACCAGGACTTCACAGTGATTGAGGACTACTGTGTGGGTATGTATGAGTTTCTGTATTGTCTATTCTAGATTTTCTCAATTCTCCCAATTTTCTGTGCTTATTATTACATCCAGGTCTGAAGAGCAGTGCACATACTTTTACATACTGACACTGCATTACCATGCCATAATGGTAAATGTATGTTTAGGTTTGAAGGCCTTGTTGTACCTGATGAGTCTGGACCTGAAGGGCTGGGATGGTCAATCTCCTCCAACAGAGAGACATCAGAAAGGCAAACCAGTTCCAAAACTGGAAGACTTGGTTGGAAAGGTAATATGATCAGTACTGTTGTTGTGAACTCAACTGATAACAAGGCAGTCAGAGACTGCAACATAGCGTGGCACCTACACATTTTTGTGCCTCTGGCTTCCTGAAAATGTTGCTTTTTGTTTTGTGATCATATCTCATCAGGTTTCAGAGATGTGTGCCTAAAAAAGTATACAGTACGCCGTCGTTCCGCACGATTAATGAGTTCCAAGAACCACAACCGATTAACGAATTGCGTGATAGAGCGACGAACTATTTATTGTATTATTTAGGGTAATTTAAACATTTATGAACCCTCCCCATACTGATGTTAAACCACCTTCTATCTGTATTACCTTTTCCCACACTGATAGACTGTTTAAAGCACTTTTGTGTCTCACGTAAATCCAAGACTCATGGAACATAGCGTACTTCCGGATGTAGAATGTGTGTACAGTATCACGTGACTGCCTTCCAAAAATCCGCGATGAGGTGAAGTTCCGAGCATTGATATGCTAATGTGCGAGGGTGCACTGTAAAAGTGAAAATTTGACCTTGACCTAGTTTTTCAAGGTCTAATTAGAATATAACTCCTTTTGTTTAATCTTTCTAGCCGGTTCCTGAGATATGTGCAGAATTTGTACAAAAGTTGAAATATGACCTTGACCTAGTTTTCTCAAGCTCAAGGACATCATCTCATTTTCATCCCCTTTTGCTGACATGCATGTATGTATAATATATGACATATTGTTTGTTTATTATGTTTTGAATGAATGTATTTGTCTCTAGAACCTCCCCAGCTTTGGCCCTTATCTGCAGCAGAAGACAGAAGCTATTGCAACATACAAGAAACATCTCAGAGAATCTGGTAAAACTGATGTGATGGAAGACATCACCCGGGTCAGCAAGCCCAAAAAGACGGTTCCTGCTGTCAAGGTACGCATGCACGCGCGTGCTCACACACACACACACACACACACACACACACACACACACACACACACACACACACACAATAATCCTTTTATTGTATTATTTGTATATATTTTGTTCTGTGAAATAAATGTTGTTTCTTTATTTTTTGTTTATAGGATGTGATTGCGAGAGCACTGCGCTACATTGGATCATACCAGGAGTTAAACAACATGGAGCAGGTACTCATTCCTTTTCACAGATTAAGGTCTTTCAATACAGAGTCAATTATAAGCCAGACTCTTGCCTCTAAAATAAATAAATAACCAACATGATGATAATTTTGACACCTGGTTTAACTCAAACTGTCTTCGTGATTCTTTGATCATCTCTTGCTCACTTCAGAGTGGTCACAGTAATATTTGTAATCATAGCTATTTAATTCTCATTATCATAAGCATGACAATCACTTACATCATTTCATGGTAACCGACCTAACTATAACACCTGCATGACAAACACATCAATGACAGGAGAACAGTTTACAAAAAGATCTAAATTCTAATTATTCAGTTGGTTTAGATACAACACATGAAAACATTATTTTTACAAGCTAATGTTTTGTAAAACTAATACGTCTCTCATTGAATCAATTTATTTAGATGATGACCTACTCCTGAGAGACGTCGCCACACGCTGCTTACTTTCCAAATGCTATCAGTGCAATTGTGGCAAAAATATCATAGAATAAGCTACATCCCTTTTTTAGTGTTGCTTTTGTTTTAATATGATAATTCTTGACTCAGGACAGTGAGGCTAAATGACCCCTACACTTGTTTTCAGGTCCAGGCTCTGATAGATGAAGAAATGTGCATTAACTGTGGTAAATGTTACATGACCTGCAATGACTCTGGCTACCAGGTACGTCTGTCTATCCTTCAGATGACTGGGATTGACTCTTTCCTTAGACTTAAATCTCTCCCTCTGCTGGAGAGACTCATCAGCCTTAGTTCTGACATGTGTCATCTTCTCTGACTTTGCAGGCCATAGAGTTCAACCCAGAGACTCACCTTCCCTTTGTGAATGATAGCTGTACTGGCTGCACTTTGTGCCTCAGCGTCTGTCCAATCATAGACTGCATCAAGATGGTTACCAGGACATCGCCTTACGAACCCAAAAGGGGAGTGCCCATTAGCCCTGTCTGCTAAAAAAAATGACAAATCAAATATTTTCACCCCGCGATGCACTGGCGTCGTGCCCGGAGTGTCCCCCGCCTCACGCCATATGCCAGCTGGGATAGGCTCCAGCTCCCCGTGACCCGCTACAGCGGTTACAGCGGTGGTACATGAAAACAAGTGGATGAATATTTTCACCCATTTAATAATAGAGATCAGATACTATGTTATTATTATTAGATATAAATTAATGATTTGGTGCAAGAGGTTTGTGACATTTATCATGCTGATCTAAACATTATGTCTCAAGTCATGTGGACGATGGGAAGAGTTTAAAAAAGGTTTGTTTCCTTATGGGAAGTGTAGACGTGATTTTAATAAATGCTACCACCAATTACAGTACTGGAGAAAGACCACCCATATATGGTCAAGAATCACAATAGTAGATACATTTGTCAACAACTTAACTGAATTCAGGCCACATTTTGTGAGCAACTGCAGAATAAGTTTGATTATTAAGTACTTAGTATTTAATGCAATGACACATCTCAAATAAACTGTGTATTTTAATTTTATTGTGACAACAAGGGATTCTTCATGTTAAAACTCTCCAAACACTAATCATTAACGTATTTCTAACCAACATGGAAGCTTTGAAATTATTTAATCCCAGCTAACAGTAAGATCTGAAAGAAGCAGTTTACAAGATGGAGAAGCACAATTATCACAATTGTGCCAGTTCACAATTGGAGGTAGATGTGAGAAGATAAGCCATAGTGATCTTCTTTTCCTTTCGGCTTGTCCCGTTAAGGATCGCCACAGGGTGTCATCCTGACACCAGTTTACACATTTCCATCTCTATCCTTAATCATCCTAACCTGCTGCACATCCTTCCCATCTTGATCCCTCTGTCTGACCAACCTATAGAGATTTCTGTCCTTCTGAAGTGTCCAACCTGGCATATATGTCATCATAAGCCTCTTGTTTGGACTTTTCCACCTCCACTTTGACTCTACGTTTCATTTTATTGTATTCTGTCTCACCTCTTAACTAAAAGTCACACAACACTCTTCTTTCTCAACTTCCACCACATGGTCCTCTGCTCTGCATTTGTCCTTCTTATCTTCTTCCCCAGCACTAGTTTCATCTTATACACCACCATCCTACACTGTCTAGCTACACCCTCTTCTACCACTACCTCACAGTCAGTGACCTCCTAATAATAACCATGAGCCATAGTGATCTACAAGTCTGAAATCATATTTTTGAATATTATTTTTTTTAAATTAATTTTTGTGATGTGTCATTTAATGGACACTTGAAATGTAATTGAAAACACTGTAGACACAGGCAGGTGCTGAGATTCAGTTAACAGCGTTTGTTTTCTTGGACTGACCTCTTCACTACTTTGCTTCATTACTTTAAGGCTATAGAGACTAATTATATTTTGAATATCAAATTTCCTTGCTCAGCCTACTGGTTAAATGTAATCTACTGTATGTGTGTATTCTATGATTTTCCGTATATCAACATGTTCTAAAATAATAAACATTTAACACATCACAGTTCCTTCTTGAAACTTCATATTCCTTGATTATAGCAGCACTGTGTTCAGGTCATAAATAAGAGTATGTGTGTGTCAGTGTGTGAAGTGGCTCTGTGGGATGGGTTGAATGATGAATTGAAACAAAGAAAGCAATTAAATGTAAAAAAAATAGATACAAAAACATTTTTGGTGGGATAATGGTTTAATTTTGATATAAATTTACGTGGCAAACATTAAACACTTATTTGTAAATAAAATTGTGAATAGCGGCAACTGTAGACAAGGTGATGGTGATCGTTTTATCTTCAAGAAATTGGATAGATGGGTGGGTGGATGGATAGGTTGATGTATCATCAGCCGCACAGTGTGTGTCCGCAGATCCTCTCCTAAACAAAGGGTGGCGCTAATGAGCCCTGTGTTACTAATATTTGCCATGATCCATGAAAACCCTGGAAGAAGAAGAACGACCATTTTGCTCTTTCAAGTCATCGAATGCACTGAAATATCAAGAGACAAGAGGAGGACAAAGAGTTGCAATGGACGGGTAAATTGTTGATGTTACAGCTACCTCTTCTGGGAGCATCTTCCACCGCTGGGCTTGTGACATTGACATAATGAACCGTTCCTTGTTTTAAATTTTAGAAATGCTAACGGTTAGCTTTACTCTGTCGATACTGTAAACCGATGTTGCGAATAACATCAGGTTAGCTATAAACTTCCCAGTCTCCAAATCGACAATTTAATATTTTACTGGTTGTAGGGAAATAAATTTATGCTACAGCGCGATTTGTGACTGTATATTAAGTGCCAACTAGGTTATCTATCTTCTGCAGTGTCATTATTGGTAAACTATTGGCAGTAGGTAAGATGACTGTTAATGTAAGCACAGTGCGCAATCATGTAGCTGTCTACCTGTATGAGCGGAATGTGTACTTAGATTAGCTACTGTCAGATTGAGTAGCGTTAACCCTCGGGTTTGTTCACGGACCAGCCAGGTTAAAGCCGTTATGATGGGCGCACCTGTCGGACTATAAGGCTCTTTTGTCTACTGTATGCTGCCCGCGACCTCTACCGGCCTCAGCGCCTCAACAACCTTTAGCTAGCTTAGCTTCTGTTGACGAGAACACGAACGAATAATTACAGGTTATTCAAACTGGAACATTTGTGAAGTCGCAGCGTAGAGTAATATATTTATTTGGCTTTTTAAAATGTAAAAGTAATTTTATGAAGTTTCTGAGTTGGTTTAATTAATCACTGGGGTTGTGGTGACGTGTTTTAAGACATAAATGCTATTTGAAGGAAGGTTAACATTTACTCCAAGATTTTTCATAAAATTGTCAGACAAAAGTTGCACAATTGAAGTAATATACCACAACATTTTCATCCAGGTTAAACTCTCAAAGCACTAGTCGGTCATCCTTTTTTAATTGACTAATTGTGTTTCTTTCTGAATATGAAATAACATAATTTCCTCTTGTTTTTTATTTTTATTTTTATTGTCATCTACCTGCATTGTCTCCCTTGGCAGTGATGTTGCAGTTGGTGTGAAGGCAAGCAGTTTCACCTAAACACATTTGCACTTTGGTGATTGAATAGAAAATAAGTTAAATGTAAAGTTATCAACGATTTTTTTAAATTTTATACTCTATTGATAATGATTTTGTATGCAGTAAAAGTACTGTAGTTGAATTATTTTAATGCCCAATGGCCATTTAGTCACTCTGTTCATTACGGCAGACAGAGATTATACAGTGTTCTGTTTGACATATGTTTGGTAGCATTACTTCACTCTGTTACCAATTGTAAATATTTGAAAAAAAAAATTCTAAGTTGGTATGAAATAATGGTATACTTTCTTTGTTGTTTGTTATTGTTTTCCAGAGAGGCTCTGATGAGCTCAACATGTACGGTAGCAGCCCCAACTCTATGACGGGTAAGTTCGATCTCCATCAGGATCGGATGATCATTTAGAGTGGACTTATGGTACCAGTGCATGTGGTGGTCAGGAATTGGAAGCCTGATCAAATGTCTTTCTTGGAGTCAAAAAAAACAAAACAAGTTACATTCACAAAACCCCAGACATTTCTAGCAAAATCAAACCCAAACAATGTGTTCACACACCATATAAAAATACATTCACCATGGAGCATTCATTGGACACTCTGCCCTGCCCAGTCACATCTTCAGAAATATGTGTTCAATTTTGAATTGTTTTGTAAGCTGTGTTGTAATTGTGTTCATATTTTTCAGCCATTCTTTACAGTTTTGCAACACAGTGTGAAATATGTTTAGTGACTGAGAATGTATGTAAGGTTTCACCAAAAAATAGTTTTGGAAATTGTGTCGTACCTCAACGTTGTTTAAGGTTTGAGCAACAAATTTTTAATGAAAAAATGAATTAAGCTGTTGAGAATTTGGTTTGGAGAATGAGGTTTAGTGTTAGCAACTGAGGAAAACCATCAATAATTCAACAGGTAATATGAAAGGTAATATGAATTTATTATCGGATTCAATGATTTGTCTCTGTCTCAGCTGAAATATCAAAAATATTGTTTGTGCATCTTGATCAAATGAAAGGTTTGACATCATATGTAATTCACATTGTACTTTTCAGCTCTTATAGCACAGTCAAGTTGCGGTGTTATTCATTCATTGTTATTATTTGTGTGTGTCTACAGCGAATGGCAGTGACAGTAAGAAACAACGTCTTGATGAATCCCCTCCCTCCAGAGTTCTCCACATCAGGAAACTTCCCAATGAAGTGTCAGAGACGGAAGTTATTGCCTTGGGGCTGCCCTTTGGAAAGGTCACCAATATACTGATGCTGAAGGGCAAGAATCAGGTACAGTGTATGCTTCAACAAACAGGAACAGTCATGTAATCAAATTTATGTTTGACAAAATAATAATCACATTATCTAAACTTGAAATGGACACTGACTAATTCTGAGGCAGTTATTCATCATTTTCCTGAAGTTTAATGAAACTGCATGATTCCAGGCTTTCCTGGAGTTGGGAACAGAAGAAGCAGCCATTACTATGGTGAACTACTATACAGCTGTCACACCACAGGTCTGAAGTAGATCTGCGTCCCTTCATGTTAAATTATTTCCCTTCTTGCTGTAAGACTGCAAAGTGAATTCTGCATTGTGTGGGTCTTATTCTGTCTAGGTCAGAAACACTCCAGTGTTCATCCAGTACTCCAATCACAAGGAACTAAAAACAGACTCGGCACTGAACCAGGTACATGCGGCCATATATCTGTAGATCATATCTCCTTTTCTCATTTTTAAATTGTGCTGATCAGTGATTCTTGTCCTCCCCTTGATCACTCACCCTGAGTTTACAGTGGATGAGTTAAGGAAGGACAGTGAGCACGATTCCTTGAAATAGTATCCTGTCTCCTCGAGAGCCATTGTAGGAATTAGGAGGAATGAAGAAATAACAAACTGAGAAATAAGAGAAGAGCTAACAGGGTTAAACTGATGTCTATGACTTTATTCCTTGCTGTCTTGCTGCCATGTACAGTTGTATTTTCTCTTTACCCAGAGGGCCCAGGCAGTGCTGCAGGCTGTGACAGCGGTTCAGGATGGAAGCTCTCCATCCTCTGACCCTGGCGTTCTGGACCTAGCTCCGCCCCCCAGTCCTGTCCTGAGAATTATCATTGACAACATGTTTTATCCTGTGACGCTGGATGTTCTACAACAGGTATGACCGAGATATAGTTTCCAGTCACACAAACCCACAGTCACGTTTAAGTTTGTGACATTCAAACTTTGCAAAAGGACTTTCTTAACCCGGTATTGGTTAAACTTCAATTGTGATATCAGTTGTGTGTCTTACACTTATTTAAACTTTGGTCGTTTATTGTGTTATTTTTTGATGAACACAGATCTTCAGCAAGTTTGGAACTGTGATGAAGATTATAACCTTCACCAAGAATAACCAGTTTCAGGCTCTCCTGCAGTTCAGCGAGCCTGTCAATGCACAGCAAGCCAAACTGGTAGGTTCACACAACGGTAATTGTTTGACCAGAAATATGTAGGAAGTTGTTGCAGTAGGTTGACGGGATGTTTCCATGTGATATTCACAACTTTGTTTAGTCTTTAATATTGTGTCTCAGTGGCTCGGTCTAATGGATAACCTATTCATCTATTCTTTCCTCACAAATAAAAGTTGAAATAATTAATTTGGCACCACTCAAAATACTGATTTAATAGGAAAACAGCTTGCTGACAATCAGATTCAAAGAAACTTATTTTTTTAACACTATGAATTAACCCAGATCTTTTAATTGTGACTGTTAGTTCCCCACAGTCATTTTAGACAGTTTTAGTCTCACTATTATAATTTTAATATCACTGTTAACTTTCAAAAAAGGTGTTGTTCGGGGTGCACAGCATAAAACAAATAGGATGTGAAACCATGTCAAAATACAATGTTTTTATTTCATCTCCTCTTTTCATTGTCTCCTTGATTAACTTTTTCGACTCCAGTCTTTGGATGGACAGAACATCTATAACTCATGCTGCACTCTGCGGATAGACTTCAGTAAACTGGTCAACCTCAACGTCAAATACAACAACGATAAGAGTCGAGATTACACCCGACCAGACCTTCCTACTGGAGACGGAGAGTCAACCAACAAGGATCATTCTTTACTGGGTAAAAACATTTTTTATCTTCATCCATAAACACTCCTTCATGTCTCCTTCAGACGTTCATAATATTTTACCTTCTTTATTCCCTAAATTTAAAAGTTCCTTCTGGTTTATTCTTCTGACAGCGTTCACAGTTCAAATCCTAGCCATAGTGGTAGAGGGGGAAGTGAGCATTCTTATGGAGAACAGAGAGGGAATTGAATGCCCTGAAAGAAAAGAAATATGAGGCCATCAGTCATTCTGATGAATGGGGCTCAGTGGGCAGAAATCTCTTATAACAGATGTGAAACATGGTGGGGTGCTCTTTACAGATATTTTATCACACCTTTTGTGTTGATAAAAAGCTTTTAACAGTTCAAGAATATAATATATCCAGCAGTGGAAAGCCGCCGCTCTGCCTCACCATTAACTCAACCTCAACTGAAACCATTGTGTCATCTGTCCAAATATATTGACTTGAGTTTCCTTCACTTTCTAGCACCTATTTAATTAGGCTCACATAAATATTTATAATATTTAACTTTGTTAACTTAGTGAAAGCTTTTGTGTTATAAATCCAGTTGTTGTTTTGTAGGTACCCCGTCTGGAGCTCTAGCATCCTATTCCAGTGGAGGCGGATACTCATCTTCCCTGTCCCTCTCACAGAGTGGAGGTATCTGTCCTTCTTTTTATACTTCATTAAGTAACTCAATTCTTTTTTTCCCCCCGTTGTTGTGTCTCTGATGTTTTCGGTCCTTTTGGCTAATCAGACACCTGACTATGATCCTGTAAAATCTCTGCTGCTGTGCCAGAGTTCCTGGAAGGGGAGATGATGTTTTGAAGGCAAATTGTGTTGATACCAAATATTGATCTGAGTTTTTTTTTATCTCTGTTCGACTACTTTGCAGTGTGTAAATCATTAAAAAAAATTGATAGTTTTGAAAGCATCATCTATTGAATTTTTACAAACCTGTCTAAAACTTTTGTAAGCACTGGATAACATTGATTTTCTTATGTTGCCTCTCTAAGTTCTATTTTTAATGTAATGCTTGTACTTTTTTCTATTGTAAAGCATGTGTTTTTGACCCGTTGGTTGTCTTGTGCTCTCCTAACAGGGGCCATCAGTCCACTGAGTGCTGCGGCAGCGGCAGCAGCTGCTGCTGGGCGTGTTGCTCTGTCTGGGTCTGGAGTGTCAGGAGTCCTGTTAGCTTCCAACCTGAATGAAGAGGTACACTAACCAGAAGCATAACTGTGAATCACTGGTTGAAATCAGTGATTTTTTTTTGTTTATAGTCCTATTAAGTCGTGTGTGTGTGTGTGTGTGTGTGTGTGTGTGTGTGTGTGTGTGTGTGTGTGTGTGTGTGTGTGTGTGTGTGTGTGCGTGTGCGTGTGAGAGAGGGAGATTGTATGAGTGCCTAGCCCACATTACTATAAGGTATCTTCCACCAAAATATAGATACAAATTGTGTAATATAGCTTGTTCTGTTTCAGTTATTACCTACTGCCTACATTTTTATTATACTGCAGAAAATCCACATAAGACTGCACGTCATTTCTCACTCACGTGTACAAACATCCTATCAGAATTATGAGCTCGCTGGAGGTGGACTTATCAGTGTAGAAAAAATATTGGATATTTACTCAATACCCCTTGTTTTTTATTTTTCTTGTTTTTCTATTTATCATGGACTGTCACAGGTCCAAAACTGAATGTCTTGAATGAAAAAAAGAAATTTTATAACAGTAAAATGAAATATACGAATTAAAATGGTACCTCTACTTACGAAATTAATTGGTTCTGGAAGAAATTATGTAAGTAGAAAATTACGTAAGTAGAGATGCGTTTTCCATGCAAATGCCCTAATCTGTTCCAAGCCCACAAAAAAAAAATATTCAAGTATCAGCTGATACTGTATTTTTACATTACGTGAGTCGAAATTTCTTTAGTGGTAGTAGTGGTAATATTTTCCTGCTGAGAAATTTTGTAAGTAGAAAATTTCGTAAGTAGAGGTATCACTGTATAGGAAACCATGTGGATTACTCTAAACTTTACACTGACCTCTTTAATCTTACATTTTTGTTTCATCTGTCACATTTCAGTGTATTTTCTAAATGAAGGTGCGCCTCTCTATGACTTCTAACTCTGTACCTTCAGTCTGTTGTCAGTGCGTTTGTGCTCCATGTATTGTTCTACCTGTCAGGGTTCTGTTATTCCATAGTGGAGTGGTGATTTTCTCACGTGGGCCGCCTTGTGGCAAACAGTTGGTACGACAGCTGTATCCTGCTGTGTTGGAGCAGCACACTATTCTTTCTCTTGACCAATCAGCTGGAGAGCAGCATCTCCTGTACCTACCTTCTGTGAGAATGATTAATCTAGTGGTGAGGCTGAGTGTGGCTGTGTGGTGGTGAGGTTGTTCTTATTCATGATTTATTCAAGCGTCGTCCAAAATGTTCATTCCTTATTTTAGCATCCATCCTAGCGATCTGATCACATGTTGGACAGCTGTAAGTACAGTCTGACTGCAGGCATAATATCTTTATGAAGCATTTATGATCTGACGTCCTCCACAACACAGGAAGTAGGTACATGGATTACATGCTCCATTCCATTTGATTAACTTTGGCTGTCTGACCCACCGAGGTAAGCAGCAGATGTTTGTGAGCGAAAAGTCTGCACAAGCCAATTTCATGATCGATCTAGTCACCGCAGTATCCCAGATATACGTGCACATTTGCTCATTTGTAAGAGTTTTTGGATTAGGAGCAACTAAATAAACTCGGATAATTAATTTTTGCAAATTCTAAATAGTTTCTGCCTTTCTCCTGGTTCAAATTTTATATTTGTCAACATGAAACTGATGACAGACGAGTTCAGATCGAGATAGCTTTGTCCTTTAGTCTTCTGTTATCGTCATTTACATTCAATGTGGTGGACAATCTGTTTCATGCTACTACCTCCATACATTTTCATGGATTTCCTACCTTACTCTGTCATTTACTTATTGTTTGATATTTAAGTCGTTTCTCCATTTCTAAAATGTTTTTTTTTGTACCTCCTTCTCATCACATCCTGTGTGTGTGTGAGAAAAGAGCAGGGATGAAGGTGTGTTTGTGTGTTTCGGATCAATCCAGACGTCATTCAGACTCCGCTGATGTTCCGCTGATGCTCTGTTTACTGACCTCTGCTTTGGTTTTTGTCCTCTCCTCCTTTCTCCCTCCCCCTGCCTCCCCTCTTCCCTCCTCTGCTCCTCTCTTCACACATTAATTGTCTCTTCATTTGGTCATATATCCCTTAATGTTGTACACTTTTCTTAAAACCCTCCCCGCTCTCACGTATATTTATGCCAAATTTCTTTCACCTCCTTTCCACTCTTCTCTCAATCCGGTTTGACCCGACTTTGGGTTTTGCTGTTTTGTCCCACACCCTCTTCTTGCCCTCCATCGTTTCTCAATCCTGCATCATCACGGAAACCACCACCTACCCCTTCGTCCAACGCTGGACGGTCTGATCTCTACCTTCGTCTCTCCTCTTCCTCCTCCTCTGCTCCTCTTCTTCCTGTCCTCTGCTCTGCGGTTTCTCTCTCTAAAGATGGTCACGCCTCAAAGTCTCTTTACCCTCTTCGGTATGTTCAACCTCTTCTATTCTATCTGTATATCTCTCTCTGTGAATCTAATGTTGTTCCACTTTCTCCGACGATGTTGAGGATACACTGTTCTTCACATCCTTCTGTATTTCTAAGCTTCCCTCTATCATATTGTACAAAGTTAAAATCTTCTGTCTCTACATTGAGAGAAAAATGAGTCTTGAGATGTCCACTTTGTCAGCTTATTACCAAACTGATGAGAACAAAGACACCAGAATGATTCATGTGTTCTCCTTGAAGACGGACTATTCTGCTTTTTGATCCAGTCTGTAATCTGAAATATCTGCTGCTACAGTTTTATCTGCTGATTGGATTATGTATAAAGCTCGTATTATGTATGTGGCTAAAAGGTGTTTATGTCCAATATCAATGCACCTGTCTTATTGAATAACGTAGATTTCCTCTGCGTAAATGATCAGGCATTCATATTAACTTTTAAATAGGGTTTTCTGGGTCTAGATTTTGGCTGACATCTAATGGTAATGTATCCTCTGGGGGAAATGATAGATGTTTGTGTTTAGAAGGTGGAGATCTGGATAATGTGCTCTTCCCTGCACCAGCCAGTGCAGCTTGACATGCAAAAATAGAGTTGGAGTTGAGACACGACATTAATGACTCTGGGCTGAAAGTCATAATCATTAAGCAGACAGGGTTGGCTTAAATATGACATTATGCAGTCTACAAACCAACTCCTAGTTATAGAAGCATCTCTGTTTAATGACAGATTTGAGTAATGAATGATCCCACCATCTATTTTCTACCTTTTTGTCTGTTGGTGCTGATGGTAAATGAAGTCAGCTTAAAGAAACGGCTTCTTCCGTGTGTGGGATGTTGAACGAGAAAGCTGAGCTCTTCTGCCTGCAGAGAACTCCAATAGATCTGCGCTAGCTGGATGTCGGCTGCTTATCAAAATAAAACAAATTGGGACACCTGATTGAAACATCCACAGGAAAACACGTCCACGGAGGATAGCTGGTGAGGGGTAACCACTTTGTGAAACACAGGATCAGATCATGAGGATATTAATTCATCCATGTGATCAGAAGACAAACACATGTCAGCGTAACTCCATGTCACTGGAAACGACAAATTGAGAGATCCCAGGCTGTTGAGCATAAAAGACTTATCAAGAAGCAGAAATGGGATTTTTTATTAACAGCAATGTGTTTGCAGTGTTTCCATGACTACTTAGAGATGAAGACTAAATACCTAGGCTTAAAAAGCCTGTACATCCTTAGAGCCAGCTGGATCACTGTTTCCGTCCAATGACAGCGCCAGGGTTGGAAGAGCTCTGGAAGCTTGGAACTCACACAGGAATCCAGTTCACATTATTTACTATCGACACTCAATGGACATCTTTATCAGCTCAAAGAAATTTCCCCTAAAATTGAGCTGGGACGTGTGATTTTACTGATTTTAAGGAAATCATTTTCGCTGATCGACCTCCTGTTTTAGTTTAAAGTATACTTAAAGCCACAGTCGTAAAAATCAGGATCCGGCATTTGTTGGCTGGAGAGAATGGGCGTTTTCTCCATGACTGGTATAATACATTTTTTTCTGTCTAAGCTAAGGCTGACGAAAATCTTTTCAACCGTCTGTCACTGAACTCCTGTTTTTTGTATTAACCAAAAGCTGTTTCCAAAAAAAAATCTTATATTTCTTATATTTCCTGCAATAAAATTTCAAATTAGATCCTTAAAGCCTTCAAGTTATGAGACGCTTGAATTATCTGCAGTGTTCATGTTCTCACCACGTTATTGGTCAGCTGATCATGTCAGACCAGTACACTCAACAAGACTCAAGCTAGCATAGCAGAGCTGTATCTCTTCCTCTCTTTTTGCTTTTTCCTCTAGATTTTGTATGAATCAGGTAAAGTCGTAGTTCAGTTTTTAAGAAGGGTCGCGTCAGACTGTCAACCAGACCAATGAAACGGACGTTTGTGTCATTTTGACCTCTTTTTAGATCTCCATCCGCTGTTTACCGTACATTGACTGGTGAAGGGTAAATCAGTCTGCAGTTCTTTAAAAATGTCTTTTGTTCCAACCCGCCATTTACTGGTTTTATATTTTTAACTTCCCAATTTAAAGCTGGACGCTTGAGTCGTACCGTCTGAGGTCATAAACCGTTTCAGTGGTAAAGCTGAGGTGTTTCTTTGCTCACTGGTTGACAGTCTTTACATGATGGTTTTGATTTCATTTCTAGTGGAAGTCAAATGGTAAGAGTCCATCTTTTCTTTTCATTTGTCTTTCTAGCACTAACTTTATTCCTTCCATCCTTCACACCTTTCCTTCTTATATCTACGTCAACTCCATCTCTCCTGCTCTGTCTGTTCTGTCCTCATCTTTTACTCCACCCTTCTTCTTTCTTGCTCTCTCTACCTCCTCTCTGTTGCTCTCGCTCTTGTCCTCTCTCTCTCTCTCTCTCCCTCCCCTACGTTCAGGAGTCTACGGTGATGTCCAGAGGGTGAAAATACTCTACAACAAAAAGGACAGCGCTCTGATTCAGTTGTCTGATGGTAACCAGGCTCAGCTGGGTAAGTTTTCATTGCATCTCTAGATGATTTTGTTTATTTGCATGTCACCTAGGTATTATTTAAAAATACATTTGACACCTAGTGAGATGCAATCTAGTTCATGAAAGTCAAGAAATGACTTAAGCTGAGGGCATTTGGAAAATTCTCCCAGTGGAGAATAAAGGAATATAGTCTGGACAACTGAACAGTAGAATGAGGTTAAAGTGTTGGTTTATTTGTTAAAAGCTGATGCAACATTAGCTCATGGTTTCAGGCTTTCACACGACTCACTGCTTCTGTTTTCCTTCGTGTAGCTATGAGCCACCTCAATGGTCAGAAGGTGTTTGGCAAAGTGATGAGAGTGACGTTGTCTAAACATCAAACCGTGGCTCTACCGAGAGAAGGGCTGGACGACCAGCTACTAACTAAAGGTAAGAGTCACATTTTGGAAGGAAGCTTGTGTAATATAAAGTGCTGTTATCCTTTAGTGTGAATAAAGGGAGGAGAAGGACGTGGGTTTTGTTCATCTGGTATGTTTTTTTCCTGACCATATGACAAAAACCTGTCATTTACTGCATTTTTCACACACTGCATTTTTTTTGTTTCTCAGAATAAGAGTTTCTGAGACATTACAAAACTTGTTGTGTACAAGAGAGGTGCCGACTGGTGTTAGAGTAATTTCAAACAATTAATGTCATTATTGAATAAATGTGGCATTAGTTAATTTTAAACACTTAAAATTACCAATTGCTTTCTGGGGAATCTGTTTGAAAGCACATGAATGATGTCTAGAGACGTCAATTACGTTTTTCAACAAGGAGGACTTGGGGCCAGTCTGGAGTAGCTTCTCAGACAAAAACAGTAGAAGAATTTTCACCTGAGGTTGTTGTTGTTGTCTGTTTGTTCATATTGTTTATTGGACAGATTTTTCTGGCTCGCCTCTTCATCGCTTTAAGAAACCAGGATCCAAAAACTTCCAGAACATCTTTCCTCCCTCTGCAACCCTTCACCTCTCCAACATCCGGTAGGATAACCATGACACCAATTAATCAAGTTCCATTCATGTTGTTGTTGTGTTGGACTTGCTTTACTTTGCCTAAAGATGGTAATAGCATGACTCCATGTCCAGGGATGGAGTAGGAGAGGATGATCTACGACTTCTGTTTTCTAACAGTGGAGGAACTGTCAAGGCCTTCAAGTTCTTCCAGTAAGAAGCTCTTCTACAAGCATCTCAGAAAACATTTCTAATTCTTCCATCTGTCATCTGGCTGGGATTGCTCTGTATTTTCTAAATGAGATACTTGTCTTGTCATGTTTTGGAGTTAGACAGAAAAGAATAATAAATACGAATTTGCTTTATGAATTATTTTTCTATAATCACATGTCTGCTCCTTCCTCGTCAGGGACCGTAAGATGTCTTTGATCCAGATGTCGTCGGTAGAGGAAGCAATCCAGGCACTGATGGATCTTCACAACTATGACATGGGAGGGAATCACCATCTCAAAGTTTCCTTCTCTAAGTCCACAATCTAAAACCTGGCTCCTAAACCTCAAAATCTATCAGCAATGAGAAAGTCACCACCATTGGTCTTCTTTCCAACATCTTCAGCTCTGCTCTTAAACTTCAATTGTACATTTTATCACCGCAATGTTCATCAAACATTGAAATTTGAAGTAGAACATGTAAACTACTTTTCAGTTAAAGTAATAACACCGCCCAATTACACAGAATCAGTTTTTCACTTCTACCTTGTGGACAAATTTCCAGATCAGACAGTGTGGCCCAACTTGTCATTTATCTTTGGTAAATCAGTGACATCACTGTTGGACGTGGCCACAGGTGCAACACCTCCAACCACAGTCAACAGTGATGCGGAGACAACGAACACCCGCTTCCCTCCCTGATACTGTTTATAAAGCAGTTTTGGTTTTCCATGTAATCTCATTTTATCCAATCAAATAGTTGTTTATCACTGAAGTGTCATTGATGCTCTTTTCTCATTTCTAATCTAAATATGGTCATTTTTACATTTCTGGCAACAGGTTTTCCTTCATAGGTGTTTTAACATCTCCCTAACCTAACACTGGCTCAGTCTATGGCCTTTTGCCTGCCGATCTGAGATGTTCACTGGTCCAGTCTTTAAACATGATTTATCGAGGCCACCTCAAAAATATTTACGTGCTTGATTGAGAAACTGAATTTTACTTCTATTTGTTAGATGTACCAACGTTTATTTCAATTACAATTTTCTACTCAAAACTCATTTTAGCTTTCTGTTTGTGTTTAACCGTAAGCAATTGTCAAAGGGAGTTGTTGAACGTCTGCTCCCCAACATGAGCTGATATGTTCTCTCGGACATGAGTGGTCAGTAATGTCGTGTGTTTTGAGACATTTTCTGATCTCGTGCTGCGCTGGAATTTCTTAAACTCCTCTAGTCTGAGCCCGACTTAAGCCAGTTTTTTGTTTTAACAGGTGTGCTGCATGACAGAATCAATCTGAAATATGTTTCCTGTATTAATTCCAAGGATGTAGATGAAACTGCTGGTTTTTGAAGTGTGGTGCAGATTCTAAATTTCAGGATTCAGCTTTTTCCAATTTTCATAAGAGCTGAAGGTTGGAGCTGATCAATCACGTAGAAGCCCTTTATGCATGATTTGTTTAAGGAGTGTATAAAAATATTGTGGGAAATCTTAATATTTATCTGACGCCACCGTTTTTGTTATTTCCTTTAAAAAAATTTGCTTGGACTGTATTGACATGAACACGTTGATGACTATGATGTATTGTTAAAGACCCAAAGGTGCAGTTTCCTGTTCCGACGTTCCTCGTTCCTTTTCTAAATCCCCGCCATCAGCTGCAGACCGTGATCATGTCTGCGTTTTTAGATGGGATTCAACCTGGAATTCTGTTCTGATTTTTAGGAGAGCTGTTTGGGACCAGGTTGTGTTTAGTCTGTGATCTGATTGGAAATGTCTTTGATAATAAGTAATCTGTCTGTGAGCAGGTAATGGTAATGTTTGTTGAATCTGAGTGTTTTGTTAATTATTTTTAAATATGAATGAGTGAACCTGGTCTTCCCAGTTGTGTTGGTGTAAACAGGCTCACTGTTTCAGCTGGGACTCAAATGTTTCTCTCATCTCTGGTTGTAATGAAGACAACAGTTTTCCTTCAGGAGATTGTTTTAAATTTTCTACATGAGTTGATTTTCTTTTGTAGTACAATTTCAAATTAGCCCAAATTAAATGTGTCTTTTCTACCAACAATTAGTTAAATTTGTGTGTTTGTTCAGACCCACACTCATCTGTATCTTACCTGTTAATAAACACCTGTCACTGTTCAGTTCTGTCTTACTGCTCTCACTTTTTTCTCTCCACTTCTCTCTCTTTTACTGCTTCTGTCTATTTCTATGGATATTTTACTTCGACCTCCGAGGCACCTCCGGGACCAAATTCGCTGATTTTCAATTTTTGATTTTAAATATTTCGGTCTGTTTAAAGACCAGTTATGTGAAAATTGGCCGGGATTGGTTTTTTGATGACCAGAGATTAGATAAATCCCCTCAGCCTGGTTTGTGGAAAAATAGTAAATATAGTGACAGAATTACTGTGATCTCACCTGTCACTGTGGTTTGATTATGTCATCTGTTATACAGCAAATACTGTAGTTCTTGATGTTTTGTTTTAATTACTGAAAATGATTAAAACTAAATTATATAAATACATGAACTGAATTGGAAATGAATATCCAATATTTTGGTTTTTGCTTCGTGGTTATTTTTGTTGTTGTTGCGGTCATGTGTTTCCTTCAACCTACCATGCTGGCTATTACTACTACCATTACTAGTATTAGTATTACTACTACTATTACTATTGGCCTCCTCACCAAACTGGTGAACCATATTAAAGGATATTACGGTTCTTTCCCATGAACAGACCTCCACCTCTCACCAGCTGGTAGTTTTAATCAGGAAATCTTTTTCTCAGTTGACATCCCAGATGCCTTGAATACATTTTTTACACACTGAATTCTGTATAATTTTCTCCATCACATCCATTAAGCAGAGATTTGAAGTGCTGCTTTATTCCAGAGAAGAAACTGAAGATGAAACAAGCTCTAAGTGAAATCTTTGCTCTCATCCTCCTGCTCGCCTTTGAGTTCTTCAAATAATAATGAAGGTCCTGTTATGGCCTGACATGTCTTTAAAAGGGAAAGACAGCATTAGTGAAAGAAGACAAAAGAAAATAAATATAGACTAATGGACTCATTCTGGTTGATTACCAGCCTCTGGTTTAATCAGGCATGACCTGAACTGGAGCTGCTGTGGCCTCAGCAGCTGCCCAGACTGGTTTCTAGTTCCTGGAGAATGAAGTCAGTGGTTTCCAGGACTAACAAGCACATTCAATGACCCTTCACAAATGAGACTAATGAGAGAACCTGTGGTGAAACAGATTCTAGAGGCATGGAGGCAAAATTTTATTCTGGGTGAACAAGAATGCTGCCACAACCTGTTTGTATCTGTGTTTTAGCTGCTGTGACATATGTCTGTAAAGGTCTGGTGAGGTTTTACACGGAATTGGAAGCATTTAATCATTTGAATTACACATGAGATTATAAATGTTGAATTAAGGACTATTTTTGATGTGGCATCCAATCTGAGTTTAGCTGAGGTGGATCAGCTGCATGCGGGAACAGATCGAAAGAACAGACAGGCCATTTTCTTTTCACATGCTAACATATAAAAAGGGTTTAATTATTTTTTTTTTTAAATATCAAGAAATTTCTGAGCATCGGAGAAGCACTGAGACATTTTTGTTTATTGGTTTGTCTGACAGCAGGATAACACAAAAACTACGTGGAATTTAAATAACCTGCTGGAAGTGTTGGGTACATGTCAAGGAGGAGAGCATTCCATTTGAGAGTGGGTCTGGATACAAGAGCAAATTCAACAACTGTTTGGATTTGGATTTAATCTAATTAAAGGGATGGTGAAGGTAGTCACTCTATTATATTTATGTCAAACTCAAGGCCCGTGGGCCAAGACCGGCCTGCAATGTACTGCATTGGTCCAAATATAAGACGGTGTTTTTTTGCATTGAAATAAGAGAGAAAAAGTGGGGGTCGTCTTACATTCGGGGTCTAGACATTATACCCATTCACAACGCTAGATGGCGCCAGATATCTTTAAAGCGAATGCTGAACTTCCCAGGCCAAAGCGAACCCCTGTTAAGAAGAAGAAAAATAAAAATAGCGGTAAGAAAGAAAATAGAAGAAAATAAGAGAAGAGATAACAGAAAATGGAGAAACGTAGCGACAATCTGGAGAAAAGTAGGTCTAAAATCGGCCAGGTTAACCGAGCAGCTGAGGAATATATTGTTATAATCATTTGTTTCAGATGTACTGATGATGACTATGTAATTTCCCTGTGGGGATGAATGAAGTATCCTTCTTCTTCTACTGTAATTATTTTCTGTATAAAAAATGTCCTCAGTTCCAGATTCAAGTTTCTCAATTAGACCAGTGGCAAAATGAGCTTTAATGCATCTCTAATTTTTTGCTCCTTTTTTTTCTTGCGGCTACACACTTTATTTTCTTTGAATTATTTCTGTGCCTGTTGTTGGCCTGTGGGGAAAAAATTTCATCAGAAATTATAAAAAGACACAACCCACCCGGATTACACTCTTTTGATATTCCTAAGAAGCGAACACACCTGATTTTTATAAAATGTATTTAATTAGTAATTCTGTGATAATATTTGCAGGCTTTGCTAATGTAGCCGGTCTGGATTAACTGTGGAAAACAGCCGCTCACACGGAGTGCGCTTCCTTATAAAAGAGTTTGGTGCGTCAGCGTCACTTCCAAACGCTTCCTGTTTAGGTCACGTGACATTCTTAAAGGGATACGCTCATGAGCTATTTCACAGCGGTTCCCTAACTTTTCAGTCCGCGCACCCACTTCTACCTCCCGACTTAGCTGACGTGCCCCCAATAAACCAAAACATGAAAAAAAAAAAAAAAAGAAATAAAAAAAGAAAAGGCGTAGTCTTTATAGCCATATAGGTATCAAGTTTAATAATATAGGCTCCTGTTAACACAGAATAGATTGTGCAATAATGGGCCTAATGATCTCTCACTTTAGAAACGGTGGGGAGAATAATAGTAACAATATAAAAATGACAATAATAATATTTTGTCGCCGAGCGAGCCGACTACAGATGAGTGATGAACAGCAGTTAATACTATGCAGGGCTCGAAATTAACTTTTTTTCTTGGTAGCACTGGTGCTCTCAAATGTAGAAGTTAGTAGCACCAGCGAAGACTTCCGTCCATCCTCTCTTCCTCCTCTCTCCCTCCCCCAGGAGAGCAGCCGCAGCTGCGCTCTCATTGTTTCCTGGCAGGACCGCAGGAGCGTGGTCTCACAAGAAAAGGCGCACCAGATTTTTTTCTCTAGTCGCACCGGTGCTCCCAAATATATTTAATAGTCGCACTGATAAAAATTTGGGCGCATATGCGACCAAAATAGGCGCAATTTCGAGCCCTGCTATGTAACAAATAGGCCTATTTAACCCTGTTATGCATTTCAGCATATTATTGTTGTTGCTATCACAACAAGCTAGCACGTAGCTAGGAGAAAGCCAAGTGCATTTTGGGTATTTTTTTTTTTAATTTAAAATGTTCCCAAAACGTTTTTTAATTGAAAATTACAAATGATTTACGTGAATGAATTTAAATATTTAAACTTTTTAATCCTCCATTAAAAAGTATTTAAATTATTTATTTAATTATTTATGTATTTCAAGGTGCTCAGCTGCCATTACACCCCCTAGCGGCAGCTCGCGGACCACAGGGGGTGCGCGCACCACACTTCGGGAATCCCTGGGCTGTGAGATCCGCCGCACTCGTCGACGCATCTGCGTTGCCGGACACATCAGTAATCCACTCTATTAACTAATTAAGTAAAATTACGGAAAAATACCATCTAACGTCAAGAGTAAAGCGGTTTACTTTGAAATGAAAAGAATAAGTCAAACGGAAGCAGAAAAAACATAAATATTACAAAGGCAAACACTCAATTGTTTAAGCAGTAATTAAAGTAATTAAAAAATATTATGCCATTACTTTTTTAATAAGATCCACATTACAAATGAGAGACATAAGCTCCAAAAAATGTGAAATATTTTGAAATTAGTGTCAAACTACTTGTTCGATGCAAACTTACGGCTGTTTTTTCTATTCATTTGATTTTTAAAAAAATCACAACATGAGAGCTGCTTAACAGAACGATGGTTCTTTAATTAGTTGTCATGATTTTGTCTGAAATCCATCAGGAACACAGTTACACTTGTGAGTCTCAATACATTTAGTTGAGTGTTGGCGGGACATGCTGTTCCTCTGTTATCCGCCAGAGGTCAGCATCTGCCGGCTTCGACTACAGACTACGTTCTGAGAGGAACCAAACATTTATTTATCTAAGACTCAACCACACAAATAACGATCAAATTACTGAAAGCGACAAGATATCTGTGAGATAAAGTCATGTGTTTTGTGTGTTTTTGCGTTATCAGTCTGGGGGATCTCCCAGAATGCTTCATATCCAAGCTCATAGTGGACACACACACATACACACGCACACGCACACACACACGCACACATTCGCACTCACACGCACATGATGAGAGCAGAGTAAAGGTGGATAGAGTTACTCTGTATCCAGGATGAGATCATCAGACAGCTGTTGTCTCCTACAGATGGTGGATGGAGCTTCGACCCAGGTGCTGTTCTGATCGACTCCACAGCAGATACACGATGGACGACTCTGACATCCACATTGGAAGTTTTAAACTTTTTAATTCTCTTCTTTTTTACAATGCTTGAGAGACAGGTTTAATCCCCCTGGCACTAACCCTAAACCTGAGCCTGTCAGACTGGCTGCTGTGTCAGGGCCACCGGACTGTGGTTCCTTCCTGTGGTGATGAGTTCAGGTATCATTGCAGTCCAGCATCGTGGTCATAAGCTCTTGATAGCTGGTCCCTGTAGTGTCAGGCTCTGAGGTTTGGATGCCTAGAAACCCACCTTTAGTACTAATGGTTCCCCTGGTGTTCACAGAGAACAGACCAGTACTCCTGGGAGTCAATCTGTGGTTAGTCTGTGAGATCAGGGCATCCCACTGAAAGACGACATTGGTGAGATCTCACTCTCTCATGCCACCTCGTTCACTGGCTCTACCAGTAGACATTAGCCTGCCAGACAGAAACAACCTCATATTGTTTCTATGAATGGTTACAACGATGTTTGAACCAAAAATGTATGAAATTGTTGAAGAAAGCGCTGAATTCTTCCTAAACTCTCATTATGTCAGAAACACACAATACATTCTCTCATTAGCCGAGGAGGAAGTGAGGTTGAATGAACGCCATTATGTTGCGCGTGTGTGTGTGTGTGTGTGTGTGTGTGTGTGTGTGTGTGTGTGTTTACAGGCAGGAAATGAGACTCGCATTTGTACTTTTTTATTTTTTATTTTGTAGATCTCAGCTGCTTGCAGATTGTAGAGTGTTGTCAGAGATGCAGATGGTGGAGGAGTTGAACAATTTCAGTTTTCTTCATGTCATTCTTTATATCTGAACACCAGCATGTTCTCTAGTTTTTGGGTGTAATGGAGCTATCCACTGGGATTCAACCGAGCATCATAGACACTGATGTCACTGCTAACTAATAGAGCGCCGTGTGTGTGTGTGCGCGCGCGCGTGTGTGTGTGTGTGTGTGAGCATGCGCGCATGTGTATGTGCTGCTCCTCCTGTTCCTTTTTTCACCCAGCTGACTAATGACCTATACCCCCCCCACACCCACCCATTCTCCCCTCCCCCTCAGGACAACACAAGGAAAATGGAGGGATGGAGGAGAGAAACAGATCGACCACAGATCTGTGGATCATCTGCATCACTGAACACACACACACATACACATACACACATACACACACGCACGCACGCACTCATACACACACACACACACACACACACATGAGGTCATCAAAGAGACCATACTTCCTATTGGTCAGCTGGGAGGTCAGAGAATATAATGACAAATAGAACAATGAAAAAAAACAAAGATTTCTTTCTTTCTTTCTTTCTTTACGGTGCTGGGTACAATAAATCGAATCAAAGAAAGTGGCAGCTTTTAAATTTTATCTCTGGAGAGGCAAAACTCGCAATTTATGTGACCAGGAAGAGGAGAATTGAAAACAATACTGTTCAAGAAGCAGCTACTGTTTCTTGCTGTAACATCAGATGTCGCTTAAAACTAGAATTTGGTTTCTATAAAATGAGAAAAGACCTGAATAAATTTAGGAACATCTGGCGTCACAAAAATGTCCTATGCACTTTAGTTGATGATCAACTCACTTTTGCAAACTTCCTGATATAATGCACTAATTTTTAAATTGTATTTCCTTTCATTTATTGGTTTTTAGTGTTTTTGAAGAAAAATTGTAAAATGTTCTGAATGTGATTGAAGTTTTTTTTGCACAAAATCTTCTTCTTCTTCTGAAGCACTTTAGTGCTTTCATCTAATGTAAAATTGTAAAATGTTTGAATGTGATTTTTTTATTTGCAAAAATTAAAAAAAGTCTTTTTCTTTCTTTTTATCTTGTTTTTTTAATGAAGGAAATATTCTTAGGATGATGATGATGCAATCATCCTTTTTATCCTTTCTTAGCGGTTCTGAAAAATCGGCTGAAAACAAGAAAATTATGGCTTGACTATTTTTTAAGAAAATGCATTATTGACTTATACAGCAATGATCTGAGACACCTGGATTACCCTAAACCTCCACCTGGTTCTACAAAGCCATTGTTTTACTTGTAGAAGAGTTCCACTGAGGAGCCCCCCTCGATGGTAAGGACAAATCTACAAACCGCCATCCACCTCCTGTCTACTTTATGTATGGTAATTTAGTTAATAATGAAACAAAAGGAGAAAAAAAAGAGTTGAAGTTATATTTAATGATTAATGTTTTATGATCTCTATTATTGATTATGTGATTCAAAGGCAGATGATGGAGTCGTGTTTAAAGAACATCAGAAAGATTAGCTACATGTTCAGCTGTCCATCACTCTGTCCGCCGATCTGTCTGTCTGGCTACTCATCACTCTGTCACCCCTCACCCAATCAATAGCTGATGTCAGAATGAAGTAAGTGATGACTTCACAGCCATTAAGCCACATGATAGGCTGATGCAGAGCCTTCAGCAGCTGCTGCTGGAAATGAATGGACCCCAGACACCCTGGGTCATATTTCACTGCGCTCTCTCTCTGTCTCTCTGTCTCTCTCTCTCCCTCTCTCTCTCTCTCTCTCTCTCACACACACACACACACACACACACACACACACACACACACACACACACACACACACACACACACACACACACACACACACACACACACACACACACACACACACACACACACACACGCACATCTCATATCTCCTGCCATAGAAATGGATTTTTCTCTGCAGACCTCACTGATTCATATCGCTATTGATTTAGATGTGGAGATGAACTTAATGGGAAGCAATGAAAACGGTCTTAGACATAAATGAGAGGTTAATAAAATTAATTTGTTTGAGATACACTCATTGAAACAGTTCCACACACTGAGTATCTGACATATTCATCTGTTAGAGACGGCAGCTTCAGTCTGAAACGAATAATAAGATAATGTTGCCATCATGAAACACAGATGAGGATTGTCAAAACAAAAGTGACTGTTTCCAGTAAAACACTCAGCTGTTTCCACTGCTGACTGGTTTTGCTGCTAATGTTGCCGGTCTGGTACTGATTGGACTCAGGACAGAATCCGCTGCTTGAAGCACAAAATTGAATAAAATAACACATCCATCCCCTCCAATTCAGCAACATCACAACTACGTCATTATAACTCAAACATAACTAACATTTTACTAATTTTATAAAAATAAGACGACTTTTTTGTTTTGAATTTAAAAAATTACAACTCTTAGCTATAGCGCCACGTTATAATATTTTACATTAATACATTTAGAGTAAATATAAAAGAAAAACAAGGTTTATTTTTTCATTAATGGGAATGGGCCACACTCGAGGACATAAACAAATCCTTCATAAAAAAAAAGAAGATGTTTGATTATTTTCAAGTGTGGTTGGTTAAGTTTCATCTTTTTATAATTTGACAGTTTAATATATTTCAGGATCGTTTTGTTTTCCGTAACGAGTTGTTGATGCTGAAGCTTTTTCCAGAGAAAATTTGAGGAAAAAGAAAGAGAGATTTGTTTTTGTTTTTCCTTGCTTGCAGTTGGGTACTTTGAGCTTAAATGAGTGGCCATTATCTCTGCATGTGTGTGTGTTTGTGTGTGTTGCTCATTCTCTCAGTGTCCTGCTTCTATCATTTGTCTCCACTGGAAACAGAGACCTCGGTGCGAACACGAGGCCATCAGGGCCACTCTGCCTCCCTACCTCTCACCTCCTGTTCCCTCAAACTCTTCCTTCTCCTCTCCTCTTCTACTCTTCCTCCTCCAGATCTCCTTCCATCCTCTCTCCTTGCTTTCCATCATACTCTCTGGTACTCTCTGGGGGCCATCAATCATGGGCGCCATGACAGCAGCCGGGCTGTAGGTGGTCAAGCCGACGGCAGATGGCTCTTTATCGCTGGAGTCCTGGCCTCTCCATGACAACCACAGAGAGCAGGAAGTGACACGTCTAGTTGAGAGGAGAGAGATTCTTCTAGGCAGGAGGCGAATAGGTTTACAACAGACTAACAGATGAAAGGGGTGTCAGTGTATGGAGCAGATCTTACGTGACTTTATTCTGATTTATGCTCATTTTAGTGCAGTTTAATTCATTTAAATTGTTCCTCATGTTTTCTTTTTCTCTAATGACTCTGCATTCAGATCTTCTACAGCATGGATGTGTTCTGGTTACACATCTATAGTATTTTCTTTTTTTTGTGTCTCTTCAGTCGATCAGCCAACAAGAGAAATCTGTCAGTAATGAAGGACCAAAAGAGTTGAGAAGTCAAAAAAACAGTTCAACAAAGAATAATAAACTTAAGCAAATAATCACAATGAGTACATTAGCTTTGAAAAATCACACTGCCGTTCCAACTAATGACCTTCCAATAAGTTAATAAGAATCTTACCAATTTAGATACTGCGCACAGCGACATAAAAAAAGATACAGGTTTAGCAAATATTGGACCCCTGGGGTACCCCATAATTTTGTAAAGGGTAAGGAGAAACATGATTATTGACACAGCGTCTCTATGAGGATCTATTGATGATCAAAAACTGCACTCGGGTCACACAAAACAAGGATTCGTTCACCACTGACGGCATTTCTTCAAAGGTCATTTTGAACTCTGATTAGCATAATCCCACTATTGACGTTCTCTAAACCTCAACCTGGAGATGCTCATAGTTCATCATACTGAGTCATACTTCTCAAGGGAATTAACAACAAACAGTCAATCTGCCGGATTAAGGTGGGAAGTTTTAAAATAATCTGTGATTAAATATTTTTGGTAGCAGCAAAGACCTATTTATTATCCATAACGTCACTAGGAAGCATCACATCCACAGATCTCATGTTTTAGGTGATAAGAGACTGGTGATAAGATAAGACTGTTAGAGCAGGGGGCATTGAGTACAAAAATCAATCTCTGATTATACTTCACATTCTGGACTAAATGACTTTCCTCTGTTAGTATAAGATTTAGAAGACAGTCCAAATTAAGATTAAAATAGGAAGATACTTTTCAAACATGGACTTTTTTTCTGATTTTAAATATACACTTTACTGATCCCCTAATGGGGAAATTCCATGCTGTTGTCCACGCTGGTCTAGAACCAACCACCCTCCAGTTGCCACGTCAAGTCCCTGCTGGCAGAACTGCTGCCGCCCCATAAAAATCCTGATTTCTGGTCATCCTCCACTTCTGTGTAAAAGACATTATTTTTAACCTAATAATCTAATCACTGCTTCTCCACTGCTAGAACATGTCGTCTTTGAAGAAAGGTCTGTCAGCTGAAGCAACAGTAAAAAGGCTCGAAGGAAGAAAGAATGCGTTTGGTCTCAGGATCAAATCAACAGGAAGTCTAGTCGTCGTCACTCCTCTCTATCATCTGCATGAGTTGCTTTCCACTGGAGGGAGGAGGAACCTGTTGTTTCACAACCACCTTGGACCTGGAGCCCTCTCACCATGAACCCACCGGATCTGGCCCCCATGACCTTCTTCTCTCTCTGGATGCGTGACATCTGATCTACTGCTGTAAAAATATAAAATAAATAAAAGACACTTCAACTTCTGGCATCTTGTTTGATTCTTTTGAGTGAGAAAGTGTCCCACTCTTCCTCAGAACCACAAAGAAAACCTTAAATAACAAAGGACCCTCTAGGAATGAAAGCGGTTTGCGTCTCTTATTGAGATATGATAACAGGAAGTGAAAACAAAGGTGAACGTCAAAGAAATTCAGCAGAACTGATGAGAAGGTCACGTTTACTATGAGAAAAATCAGGACATGTGTTTGGGTTTTTTTATAAATCACCTCAACAACTGAAAACCTGCTCTAAAATATTAAAACTTGAAAATAATTTCCATGATTTTAATCCACTGAATAGCTATTTAAATATTTGATATATGTTGTATAAAAAAAAACAAACCATAATTTAAAAAAAAATAGTAGGGGGTAAATAGAGTTTTGGATGTGTCAAAGGTCAGCAACAAATTTGTGGCCAGCAATATCTCATTTACTTCCATTAAAATCACACTTTCTATCTGTGTGCCATTACAGAATAAAATAATATACTCTGTAATGTTACAATGTGTGTGTGTGTGTGTGTGTGTGTGTGTGTGTGTGTGTGTGTGTGTGTGTGTGTGTGTGTGTGTGTGTGTGTGTGTGTGTGTGTTATAGGGCGGCTGGTGGATTTCACGTCCCACTTCCTCCAGCAAGACGATTAGGCCAGACGTCTGTCACACATACACAGACACAGACACACACACAGACACACACACACACACACACACACACACACACACACACACACACACACACACACACACACACACACACACACTCACACACACACACACACACACACACTCCACCTCTCTCTACTGTCTGCTAGACTAAACACACCCTCGCTCACACACTCTTTATGTATCACTATTCACGTGAGGGTCCTCTACTGATTTTGGTGATGCCAGTTGCTTCTTTCCACTTGCTCCAGACGTGTGAATAGACCTTTTTATACCATTAACACTGGGACATATGGCGACTGGAAATGAGCTGTGGTGTAGGTCCGCCGCTCATGAGCTCGTGTTGACAAATACAGAAAAAGTACACACTGTTTTTATCAGACCTACAATGAGCGCAAACGTCTCATTCAGATTATTTTTGCGCCACAGGATGACTGAGGAGATGTCCCACTACTAGGTCTCCATCTTCATTCAGAGGGCAGAGTGCTCACGAGCTTTGAAGGGCATTTGTTCGCAGCAAACAAATGTCTTTGACATCAAATCTTTCAGCAGACACACAGAAGGTCTGAAATTGGCTCCAGCAGCTGCTGTTCCCTAATAACAGCCAGCATCTGCTAAACACCACACTTCCACTTCACATGATTACTGCTTTCATAAAGCAGAATGAGATGCGCCCTTTATAACCGACCCAGAGGAAGTCGGGTGATGGAGCACGAAGACCAACAAAAGACCATCTAGTCTGGTTTGTGGTGGACGATCACCTGAAGGACAGGCCTTCAGAGCAAAGACACAGGTTTGGTTTTTCATGTGACAATGATGGATTTAATTTTTTTAGGCTTAGTTCATTAGTAATTTATGATTTTATTTGAATTCAAGTCTTTCATTTTACTTGTCCTTTGTTGGGGTTAAGGGACTAAAATTATTGGTAAGGTTTCGGAGAACATCATGTTTGCCTTCAAGTAGACCCTTAAATACAAGAACTAACGTCTCTCACATGTCTACAATGAATGAATGAATGAATGAGGGCCCAGAACAAAACTGATGAAGCATTTTTATACATGTTTAGACTAAACATCCCCCCTCTCTCTCACATAAACACACACACACACACACACTGGTATGGCTGTCAGTTTGTGTTTTGTCAGAAGCTCCGGTGGGAGACA
Organism: Antennarius striatus; assembly: GCF_040054535.1. Taxonomy (NCBI): domain Eukaryota; kingdom Metazoa; phylum Chordata; class Actinopteri; order Lophiiformes; family Antennariidae; genus Antennarius; species Antennarius striatus. Next base: position 16,055,730 of record NC_090793.1, read on the forward strand.
GAGTATTTCTGTCAGCTGGTTTGAGTGGTGCACCACCCACACACACACACACACACACACACACACACACACACACACACACACACACACACACACACACACCAAATGACAAGCATTCTAGCTATTTCCTGTTTTCTTATTTCAGAGCTGTTTGACCTGAGACGTTTCCTCTTTAATCGTGATGCAAACAGTTTCATGTCCATCAACCAAACACTGAAGTTTGCCCTCTGTCCTCCCCTTCAAACCAATATAACCCCATAATACGTGATGTCAAACATCTCTCCTCACACCTGACGTACTCTTCCTAAAAAAAAAAAAAAAAATATATATATAGCTGCTTCCTGTTATATATTTTGGTTTGATTGCTCTTCTTTGACCTGATTCTGTTTGTGTCCACAAAAGCTGGAATCACAGAAAACAGATAATCCAGCAACCGTATTTTAAACATAAAATGTTAAAGACGATTTGGAGATTTGGTGGGGAGATGGCTTGTTCTCCTTACTTGTTCCTCCCAACTCAATATATATTATACAACTTAAGTGATTTGGATATTCTAAATCACATGTATCAAACTCAAGGCCCGCGGACCAAATGTGGCCCGCTACATCACTGTATGTGGCCCACAAGAGCATGAAAGTGTGATGTTTAAAGATAAATAGGTCAAAAGTGTGCTTTAACTAAAACCTAAATTTGAACTATTTTGGACAAAGCATTTGTTTCATCTTCAAGATGATTGAAAGGATTTAGGAATTTCAAGGCACCAAGCTGAACTCTGGGTCAGCATAATGTTCGCTCTATTATGTAGTTGTAGAAATAAAACCCAGCAAAATAACCGCCATTATTACACACAATGAAAATAATTGAGCTGAAAAACTGCTGTCATCAAAGAAACCAGGAGCTCCCCTCCAGAGCAAAGGTAGTTGTGTTATTGAGCTGAATGAGACTTGGAGCAGTCCTGGTGAAAATATCCCCACAGGAGTTCAGACAACCAACGCTTAAAAACATTAATGAAAGGAGCTTCAAAAACTTGAGTAAATTCTGGATTTGTGATTCATAAATTGGTGCACTTTTTTAAAGGGTTTATGCATTTAAAAACTCCCAGCTCACAAAGAGATTGCATGAAGTCCCTGAATATACCATTGATCTCGTCTAAGAGAATGTCGAACAAATGACTTTGGTGGGTTTTGAATCACTAGTAGCTCTGGGGTAACATAGCTTTCATGCACAAGATCTCCATTACTCCGTGAAACACACACCATCTCAGACGAACAGTTAAACTTACAGGTTAACTAAAGTTCTGAGTAAAAATTCTGCATCTGTAGACGTCAGGCAGCAAATATGTCAGCCTGGTTTTTGTTTGAGCTGCTTCCAAAAAAAAAGAGTTGGAGTGTAATCCCCTCCAGGAAAACCAATGTTTGCCATCGAACGAGAGGTAAATAATGAAATACAAGCTGAGGTTTGGTCTCCTAGGCGAATATCATGGTTCACTTTTATTAAAAGCATCATAGCTACAATTCATCATACATGATGTCTCCAAAAAACAAAAACAAAACAACAAACACCAAAAAAAGGAAAAAAAAAACATTTACATGGTATGTCTGTAAACTTCAAGGCTAGATAAGAATTTTGAGGTAATGCTCTTCAGCTTGCTGGCTAAAAGTAACAAAAGTCCATTTTTCTCAAGAAAAGTAGCTAAGTAATAAAGGTACCTGATTATTTTAACTCTTTAACACCAGTGCATTAACAGGAACAGAGTGAGACAATTGATTGCAGTACTTATTTGCCATCATTTACAGTTTTTAGTTTTGTTTTTCTATTCATACGACACTTGTGGTTATTCATATAGTGTGTGTGTGTGTGTTTGTGTGTGTGTTTGTGTGTCGGGAGAGTAATGTTGGAACATTCAAAAGCTGCCTTGGTTATTGCTCTCTCAGCATTAGAAAAGAAAGAGGGTCTTTGACGGGGAGGATGTCGTCCGGGGAGCCAAAAACTTTTTCTCTCCCCCTCCATCGTCCTCTCTCCATATCCGCTGGGCTGGCTGTGATATTTAATGGAATTAAGACCTGGCCACAGTATGTATTTGAATCTACTTTCAAATATTTGAACCACTGGCAGTGCTTGATTTTTCTCGGACATTTAAACTGGTATCAGAAACTGGAATCAAGCACCACTAGTATCTAAAACTCAAGCAAGCAGAGCTGGAACTTGTGTATCACCAACTCTGTTGAAATGTTGTCTCAGTCCTGTTTAGGCCAGGCCTGGTGTCAGTGTGTGTGACTAGAGGAACAGTCTTTAAAGAGAAGGTCACTAGGAAGCAGCGCTTGGTCTGAAACTACTCAAATATGAAGGAAGAAAAACAATAAAATTATAATAAAAAAAAAAGAAAGAAAAGTTTTTAATATGGTTGCAACTGGGAATATTAACCATCTCATGTGCCCCATTTAAAGAATAAACCTGAAACAATACATCCCTGTGTGGACCACCGTTCTAAACCCCTTCACAGAAACCTTCAGACGAGGAGGGCCGGGTTTTTTTTTTTGGCGGCGGGGAGAGGACCAATCAGAAACATCCTGACTGGTGGTGGACCCAGCCCACCCCACTGCTCCCCGAGCCAAAAAAACCAAAACAAAAACAAAAACAAAACAACGGCTATCCTCGGAAGAGATGGGATTCAGATGTGGCAACGGAAAAAGATTCAAGACTGGTTTTCAGACAGTGTGTGACTGGGGTTAACAGTATCGGTTCAGTGTGCACACACACATACACTCAAAGAGTTAAAACACCTGCAGGGACGAGTCCTCTCGGAAACAGTCACATTATGGAGGCTTCGGGGGCTAGTGTGTGTGTGTGTGTGTGTGTGTGTAGTGGTGGACTTGTGAATGTGTGAGTGTACAGTTCATGATCAAGTATATGTTGGGATGCGTGTGTGTATTGTGATAGTCAGTGTGAGGACTGAGGTTTAGGCCAGTCTTGGTATCGTGTTCCTCCTACCTGGTTCTGATATGTGAGAACTTTTTAAAAAAAAAATCTGCCCTGAAACAGAACAGCTCAATCAACTCCATTACCCACAATTCATTTGTGCAGCAGCTTATCAGATAACACAACCAGGATCAACTGCGACGCCTCGATTAGAGAACTGATGTTAGGAGAAGAAGAAGAGGCGCCGCCGGTGGGTGTCTCCTCTCTTGAGATGCTGCCAATAACAACAACCAAACAATCCACATGTAGGAAGCAAAAACAAAAGGATCTGAGAGCTGAAAGCAGCAATAATAATAATAATATTAATAATAATAATAATAGTACTATTGGAACCTTGTGAAGTCCTATTTGAGGGATGGTGAAAACGAAAAGCGTGGGTATACCGTTGGCAGTATACGCAGGCCAACCGGAGAGAAAGGAAAGTCTTGCAGAGGATTTTCCCTGACTACACTATCAATCAGAGAGATATAACTTAACACACACACACACACACCTCATCCTCTCTGACGCATAGTAAATACACCTGGTCAACAAAAAAAAGAAAAGAAAAAAGAAAAACAAAGAAAAATCAAGATGGAAAAAAAGAAAAGAAAAAGAAAAACCACAGGGTCTGTAATTGTTTGGATATTTCGTGATGGAGGTGTGTAAACGTGGTGAGGTGGGAGGAGAGGAAATGTCCAAGGCCAGTAAGTTTTGTGTTTTCAGTTCAGTCACTAATGTCCTTCTGTGGAGACGCCGCCGCCTCCTTCTCCTCCTCCACCATCCCTCCATCTTCCGCGGTGGAATCCCCCTCCCTCGTCTGCTCCTCCGCTCCCCCGTCCTTTTCTTCGGCCAAGTCGCTCTCTCCTCCTTCCTCCTCCGCCTCCTCCTCCTCCTCCTCGTCCCCCGCGGTCGTTTTAAGGCTCTCCTTCTCCTCGTCCCTCAGGGGGTTGTTGGCGTTCACGATGTTGCCTCCCAGCGCTCCGGCCATGGCGCTCTGCAGCTCGGCCAGGGTGGAGGCGGCGGGGAAGCCCGGGAGGCTGATCCCCCCCAGGCCCGGAGGTAGGAACAAGGAGGAGTAGAGGAGGCCGGGGGTCATGGTGGAGAGGAGGAAGGGGTTGAACGCCAGCGTGTTGGCGGACATGCCGGCGGCCGCCAGGAGAGCCGCTGCGTCGCCGTTGAGAGAAACCTCAGCCGACGAATCGGCGGCCGGCGCCTGAGCGGCCGCTGTGACGTCGTTGCCCGCCTTCTCCGTCTTCCCCGCCCCTCCCTCGCCCTCTTTCTCAAGCTTCTCCGTCTTCTTTGACTTCTTCAGTCCGCCCTCATTCCCCTCGGTAACCTCCTCCTCCTCTTCCTCCTCCTCTCCCACCTCCTCCAAGTCGCCGTCTTCTTTCTCCTCCCCCTCTCTCTTCCTCTTCGCCCCCTCGTCTCTCTCCCCCTCCGTCGTTCCGTTGGTGTTCCCCGATGCGGAGGAGGCGACGGCGGTGTTGGACGCAGCAGCGGCGGCTGCTGCTGCGGCGGCCGTCGCCAGGTTACCGCCGAACAGCCCGCCCAGGCTGAACATGTTGGGGAGGGTGGCGGCCATGTTGGGCAGGCCTCCCATGCCGGGCAGCATCAGGGGCAGCATGGAGGCGGCGGCGGCGCTGGCGGCGGCGTGCTTCGGGTCGTTGGGTGTGGGGAAGGGCATCAGACTAGCAGCCAGCTGGAGGGGGTGGATGGATGAGAGGTCCATCCCTCCAAACAGGCTGTTCAGCAGCAGAGGGTTGATGCTTCCTGCAGACGCGGATCAGAAGAAACGATCTCAGCACAAACACACAAACCGCGTTCGGATCCCCCATCTCGACTACGATTGGTCAACGCACCTGCCGACGAAGCTACGGAGGCCAGCGACGCCTGGGCGGCCTGAGCCGCCGCCGCCGCCTGGGCAGCGGCCGCCGCTTTAGCGATCTCTGATTTGGGTCGTCGCCCCCGCCGACGGACGCCCTCCTCCCTCACCACGGGACCGGTCAGGAGGCGGTCGAACATGGCTTCTGGGAGGAATCCCTGAGCGCAGGGAGAGGGAAAAAAAGACGAGTTAGAAGAAAACTCAAAGGCTGCGATCTAAAAAGATATTTTAATTCTCAGTCGACGAGTGTTCAGATGCGTTTGATAAATGCTGACCCATTACTTCAAAGTACAACCCTTCATTTTTTGGGTCTCGGTTACTTACCGACTGTTTCACGATGTCTGTCCAGTCGGGGGCAACAGAAAACTCTGGATTCTCCAGTAACCATCTGGGGAGCTCTTTCATTGGTGGAGCCATGGCTCCGCCCATCTGAAAAAAGATAAATCATGAATTATCTATTACAAAATGTATTTATGTGCAAATTTCAAAGACAACCTTCCAGCTACCGACGTCAGCTCACCTTGCGTCCGTTGCGTCTGTTGACCACGGGCACCCTCTCCTCCCCGGTCAGAGTGTTGATGTCGATCTTGTTGGGATTTCGACAGCGATGGCGCTTCTGCTTGGGCTTGGAAAACTGAGACAGCAGCAGCTCCTCACTCTTCTGTAGAAGACAGAAAAACAAAAGCATAAATGACTTCTGGCTAGACGAGATATCAGCAACAAAAATCCCCCCAGAAGTGGAGGGAGGACGACGTACTGGTGTGAACCCAGACATGTCCATGGTGTACGTCGGGTGCTGCCTCAGCCACTCTCCCAGCTCTTTGTTGGAAACTGTTGCTTCCTCCTCCTCCATGCTGCCCGACGCCAGAGTTCTGGTACTCTGTTCAGGGACAGAGAGGGATCTGTGGGCATGGACACCAGCTCGAACCCCCTCCACACTCGAAGCCTTTGTCTCCTCTGTGTCATCCTGAACAACGGAGAGAGAACAAATTTAACGTAGATACTCGTGTTGGAACACATTTTCAGTGTTAGTGACCACGTCACTGCCCATTAACACAACCCCAACGTGGACTCCGTACCCCCCCTGCTCTCTTGTTGGACATGAACAGCAGCTCCAGGCCTTCCACATTTTTCCTTCGGCCCCGCCTCCTTCTCATGATTGGCAGGTCGGACTCCAGCAAACCATTGGCTCGGTGTCCAGAGGGTGGAGCTTGTTGGAGCAGCTCCATCTGGGCTTTGAGGGAGGGACTTGACACCAGGGAACTGGGGAAGCCGGCCAATGAGGGAGAGGCCTTGTGATGATGATGCATACCCTGAACCACAAAAGAGACCCCTTTTAGTTACTGACTGTTTTGGCAGCATGGTTATGAATGAGAACCAACCAGTTGACCGAGCGCTAATGTGAGCACCTTGGTGAGGTCTATCGCCTGGCTCTGGGTCTCCATCGCAGCGTGGCTCTCCCTCAGCTGCGCCACCATCTCCATCAGGTTACGCCGCTTGGCCGCCCTCTCCGCCTCGATCTCGATCTTCCTCCTCCTCCTCCTCCTCTGTCGAGGCACCGTCAGACTCAGAGCGTCGTCCTGGAACATGGAAACATCGTCAGTCACACCCGTCTGCTAACAACGGCGTCTGAGACGCTTGTCACATTATTGTCACAAGAGACAATTAGTAAAGATGACATCCTCTGTTTACAAAAAGCAGAATGCTAACAGGTTACTCCTTTTGAGAGGTGTAACAGCGGAGTACAATATTTTCTGCACTATAAGGCGCACCTTTAATGAATGGTCTATTTTATAATTTATTTCATATGTAAGTCGAACCGTAGGTTTATGAGAAATTATAGGCTTTTAGGTGCGTCTTATAGTAAGGAAAATACTCTCCTTATAACGCATCACATCTCAAATGTAAGTTTCGGATAAAAAAAAAAAATCATTAATTTTCATATTAAAATGATCTTAAGTTAACAGTTAAGCGTGTGTGTGTGTGTGTGTGTGTGTGTGTGTGTGTGTGTGCGCGCGGCACTCACATGAACCTGCGGGGATAAAGTTTTATCTTCGCTCCCGCTGTAAGGTGTGTGGATGCCAGCCATCGCCAGCTCGGCCAGACTCCGTCTTTGCAGCGGGCTTTCGGTCGTCGTGGATACGGCCGTTGTGGTTGCCATGGAGCCATGCCCGGGCAACAGGTTGCCAGGGAAGTCAAAGATATGGCGCCTGTTGACGGGCCACTTGCCCTTTAGGACGGCCTCACAGATGTTATCCATTCTGTTAATCATCACTCGATCCTGGGGGGGGGGGGTGAAAAGATTACAGATGACACCGATATTGAAAGGGCTGATGAATGGATGCTTATTACCCAGCATTCATTAGCGTCCGGGTTAACGCTATCTTTTACCTTCGGCCAAAACGAGAAGCTGTACGTGCGCTCCTGTAACGCCTGCAGCGCAGACGTCTCCTGCAGATCGTCGGGGCAGAACCCGTCTCTGGTTTCATTTTGGGCCGATGTGCTCACAGACGCGATGCTCTCCTCGTCAAAGTTCTTCTGCTCCGATGCGGCGCTCGCTGTTAAAGACAGGAGAAGTCATGTGATCGCTGTTATTTTAATTATCAAGGGATCCAAAGTCAATTTATTCTCTTGACCCCCGGAACTCATTAAATCTCTGCCACCATGAGGAGGAAAAACAGAAATAAATCTGATCGAGCGATGATGACAGAACAAAAAGCAGTTAAGCAGTAAAACATTTATGTCGTGTAGAACTTAACAGCGTTTATGACTTCATGTAGTCATGTGACCCACTGATACCAACTGATGCCAGAGGTATAAACACATCCCTCACCTTCAGCTTGAGAGGATTTCTCGGATTTGTCGTCTTCATCCATTCTCTCTTCATCTTCCTCCTCAGGGCTTTTCTCTGTGTCAGCTGACTTGGGAGATTTGGGAGAATCTGGGTTGTCCCTCTCCTCTTCGTCATCCTCCATCATGGTCTTTTGGTCTGGTTGTGCTTTAGGTGAGGGGTCAGGGCATTCTGGGAGCTCAGAGGTCACTTCCTTCTGCTCCACAGAGTCCCCAGGAATCAAATTCTTATCCTCTATTAAGTCTTTGTCATCGGCCAACTTGGGGGTCTTCTCTCCCTCTCCACTGAGCTCCCCTTTCTGCTCTTCTTGCTCCTCTGTTTCTACTTTGGGCTGGGCCTCCTCTTCTTTCTTCACCTCATTCAGTGAAACTGCTGTTTCATCCTTGCCCTCCATGGCATCCGCGTCCATTTTCTTCTGTTCGTCGACAGTTTCGATCTTAATAAATGGAATGTCATTGACATTTTCTTCCGTTTCCATTTTCACATCCATTTCTGATGTCCATCCCTCAATCTTCACCTTCTCTTCTTCCTCGCTCTCTTTCGCCGCAACGGTAAGCTTGGCGGCAGCAGCTGCGCTCGCCAGCTCTGCAGGCGTGAGAAGCGGGGCGCCGATTCCTTCCGCTACTCCCATACCAACTTTGGGGATCTCACTTTGGGCTCCCAGATATGTCCCAGCCCCTCGCTGGCTGGTTAAGCGTTGGTGGGATTCCAGAAAGGCCAGGCTGGGGTCGTTTAAGATGTGATAATCTGTTCTGCTTACTCCATGCTTAGACGCCCCCAGGAGAAGGTCCCGGTCGTGGCGGCCGCATTCCCACCACTCTGGGAGGTCCGGTGAGGGCTGGCAGAGCTTGAGGCGCTCAGAGAGCAGCGGATGAGGAAGGACCTGTTCTCGGATTCGACGCAGCAGCTCGATGCGATACAACGTGCGAGAGGCGCGCTCCTCTGTGATGGGGTCGATGATCAAAGTCGGGTCTGAAAGTTCTAAAGTGATCGAAGACAGAGGCAGAAAATTGATAAAAGTTCACACTCGATCATTTCTCTCCAGGTATTGAACCAAAAAGGGCGGGTTTCCCACTTACCAGTTTCAGTCTTGACTTGCATCCTGCAGACCCGTTTACACATGGCGATGAACGAGTAGTAATACTTCTCCAAGCTCTCGTCTGTTTTCTTATCCAGTCGAGCGAAGGCCCTGAACTGCATCCAATCGAACTTCTGACGCTGGGTGTCGAAGACGACCCCAAAGGTGGACACGACGCGGTAGAAATCAGCCTCCTCACGACGAGTCCACCTGGCAGACAAAACAACAGCAGTTAAGGTAACGAAACTCTGGAGAACGTGAAGGCCACTATACGGGGTGGAATATATTATATCCACCGACAAACACTGAATAAACGCTGTATTTGACATCGTTATTGAATGCAACTCTACCTTTGTCTCCTCTCCTTGTAGTACATGGCTCCATCAGCCATCAGCGTGTTGGTGGTCATCACCGACGACGCCTCCGGCACAAACTGTCCACCTTTGCCGAAATAAGCACTTCCTTTGGCCAAATACGGACTTCCCTCCGCCATGTACACCGCCGCTCCATCTTGAATGTACGTCGCCCCTCCTCCTGTATCTGTAACCATAGCGACGGAAGGAAGGAACTCCCGGCGCCTCCGCCTGCGACCGTCGGGCCGGCTGAGGGCCTCCTGTCGGAGCTGCTCCCTTCGGTTGGAGCGCTGGTAGGCGGTGATGAGACGGCGCAGGCGGGCGGTCAGCGCCGAGGCGGCGGGCCAGTACAGTCGCTCGCTGGAAGATCCTCCCATCGCAAGAGCACTTTGACCGTTTTCTCCTGATTTAGCTACAGAAAAAGGACATGGAATGAGGACGTCTCAACTTCATTAACAGTTTATTTCCCTTTAGAGAATACAGTATTTTCCGCACTTTAAAGCGCACCTAAAAGCCTTTTTTATTTTCTCAAAAACCAACAGTGCGCCTTATAATCCAGTGCGCCTTATATATGAAAGTTTTGGAATATGTCATTCATTGGAGGTGCGCCTTATAGTGTAGAAAATACTGCAAGTGATTCTGCTTTCAGTAAACTTTTCTTCCTCTTTTCTGTCAATTCAAAGTCGTTTACCCTCAGTTTCACCTTCCATTGCATCATCTTTGTCATCCAGTGGAGAGTTGGTGAAATCGTCCAAGTCATCCTTAAAGGGCATTCGCATTGGCTTGTACTCCGGGTCCTCATCCTCGCTGCATGGGTTGGACGGACAGGAGAAAAATATAAGAATTTTTTATTCATTGAAAAACAAACAGAAACCTCACAGGATTTGTTCTTTTATGCTGTTTTAGGATGACACTATTTTATCTGGCCATTTAACGGATTTTAGTACATAAAATGACAAGGGAGGGGACCGGGAAAAAAGAGAAAAACAATGTTTTTTTTGTGGTCCTTCCTTCTTACCCCTCGACACCATCTGCCATCATGTCGGAGCCCCTCTGTTCGGCAGCGATTGCCTTGGCATCCGGCATGCCCACCCTCTCCAAGAAACACAGGGCCGGGTCAGCTCTCATCGAGTTGTACTTCTCGTAACCTGGGGGGGTGAGGGGGGTGGGGGTGGGGCAACATACAAAAACGTAGAATCATTGAATGTGTTGTGGCTGGAGGGGAAGAAGGGCGGGGGGGGGGATCAATGGACCTGTGGAGAGTTCATGATAACGGGGAAAGTCCATGAAGGAAGAGTGGAGAGGAAGTTGTGTTTTGGGGGCTGAATTATAGACAGACACGATGCACCACAGTCCAACACACACACACACACACACACACACACACACACACACACACACACACACACACACACACACACACACACACACACACACACACACACACACACTGTCCAATATTAAATGAAGGGGTAGACAAAAACAGCAGCAGAAGGGCAGACCCCAGGAGCCAGCTGCTGACAAGACAGACAGCTAGTTCGTGTGTGTGTGTGTGTGTGTGTGTGCTTATCCAAGAGAGCCTGCAGGTGCTCATTTGTGTGAGAGGGAGGGGGGGTGAGAGAGAGAGAGAGAGAGAGAGAGAGAGAGAGAGAGAGAGAGAGAGAGAGAGAGAGAGAGAGAGGCGTGTGTGTCTTGGCGTCTGAAAGTGAGCTAGTGGATGTGAGGAGCTGTGTGTGTGTGTGTGTGTGTGTGTGTGTGTGTGTGTGTGTGTGTGTGTGTGTGTGTGTGTTTGTCCGTTAGGAGCATTCAGGCAGAACAGATTAGAGTGTGCAGATCCTACTGAGACACGTCAGGAAGGCGAGAGGAGAGAGGGAGGAAAAATGCGGGGATCGGGAGCGGGCAGAGGAGCGGGTGGGATGAGAGGGAGAGGGGAGAGAAACGGTACGGACAGGAAGGAGCCGGGGAGAGACGGGAGAAGGATGGGAGACAGAAACGTCTTCTTTGACCTTTCATTCATCCGTCCTCTCTCGCCATCACATTTCAATTAGGAAAGACACAATGTGTTACTCCACCCACCCAACCACACACACACACACACACACACACACACACACACACCACAGATGAACGTTCATCATCAGGGCCTTTATAGGCCATCACTTCTCCATGTGTGTATGATGTATTTTTTTGTGTTTGTGTGTGTGTGTGTCCACCCCCCCCCCCCACCTCCCCAAGAGCCTCCCACGTGAATGAGGATTATGATTAACTATGGGAGAGCCCTTTTGTATTCCTCTGTGTGCATGTGTGTGCCCTAATTAAATCATAGAGGGGGGCAATAATGGAGAAATTACGACAATTATTCCAAATTAATATGAATGAGGGTCTCCATCCATTGCACTCACACACACATCACACACACACACACACACATGACATGTATGGGCCCATGGCTGGGACCCACATTCATTTGGCCAGTTTAACGTTCCAAGCAAACAAGTTAAACTCTTAAAGAGTGTAAGGATGCCCCTTTTCTGTAACTCTGACTTCAGCTTTGTTTACAACATTAATACCTGCAACACATTGCAATGTGGACACACACACACAAACACACACACCCCACCTCCCCACCCAGTGTTGAAACCAGCCATCAATCACACTCCTGATAGCACACTGAGCCTGCCAGCTGCGTACCGCCATCGCCATAGCAACACCAATCAACCAGTGGCAGCAGAAGTGGGTGGGATGTGTTTGTGCAGCCTCACCCAGTTTGAACATGATGTGTGTGTGCGTGCGTGCATGTGCGTGACTGTTTGTGTGATGCTCATTGAGCTGGAAGCCAATGAAGTGTGTCCGGGAGTGTGTTTGAAGGTGTTGACATGTTATATCTGTGATGCTCATTTCTATTCACTGTGTTTTGGCTGCCGTGTTGGTAGATGTGGATCTGTTTGTTGGGAGTTGTTTGTGTGTGTCTGTGCGTGTGTGTGTGTGAGCATGCCGCTGTGTTTCCTACCGTGCTTGAAGACGCCGATGAGCAGAGCTTTGTCAGCCTCCCGGTCCCACCAGTCCGCTGGGACGTCGGCGTGGAACGGCTGGGGGATCCAGATATCCAGCTCGCTGTGCAGAGATGAACATATCAAGTCACTGATAATCAGACTAAGCTGTGTGTGTTTAATGTGCTTCAGTCAGGCAGCAGACTTGAATTTCAATTCAAAAACGGGGGGAAAAAACAAAAAGGACATCAGATGATGAATCGTTTGTGTTGTAAAAGCCATCAGCTGGCACCTAGACAAAGTTTTTTTTTTATTTGAACAGTAATAAGTTAAATAAATCTAAATATTTCCTCTTCACTTTGTGGCCCAGAAGTAAATCATAGAAGATACTGGTGGGAAGAGAAAAAAAAAGACCGATGGTTGAAACAGGAAGTGCAGCTTCCGAGCATTTGTTTTGCTGTCATGGAAACATTGATCTCTTAGCCATCAAGGCTCAACACGAGTCAGTCAACGCCAGGATGAACAAGTCCTGACTTTTTAAAACGCAATAAGCCCTTTTAAGAGGTGCTACATCAGCACCGCATTTCATATGAAGAGTCTCTGAGGAGTTGGGCCACCTACACATTGGATGATGTCATCAGGAAGGGAAGTCACGCTTTTACAGAGACTCAAAAAAATAGGCAACTGCACATGGATTCCAGTTGGTGCACATCTTTTCCACTATTTTATCAACGCCACTCGGGGAACCGATAATTAAGGTTACTGTAGTTTGTAAACACATGCTAGAGCACTTCATCTTTTCAGGACCTTCTTTGAGATTTATCAGCAGATGGTTAAATGACCCGTTTCTGGTTTTACTTGGACCGTCATCACAGCCAAGCTTAATGACTGCCCACGTCTGATGGAACTACGTTCTGCATAACCTAGTTAAATCACCCAAAAACCAGTTGATTCTTTTAGACTTTGCAAATGTTTCTTGATTATTACACGGAAGCAGCTAGCGACACCGTCATGTCTCGCTTTTTTTTTTATTTTACCTGTGCCAAAGATATTATATCTTGAGACCAGTTTAATAGTGGGTTTACAAAATGGCAACATTTTTCATAGGACTGAAAATACACAACTTACAGGTTTGCTGACCTTTTTTAACAACAGTCCAACCCAAACTACTTGTCAAAAACTAAGCTGCTCTTCAATAAAAAAAAACCCTGAGAAAACATGTGCTGAAAGTTTTTGCAGGATAGATTTTATGTGAGGTTTAAAAAAAAACAAAAAAACAACATTATGGAAAGAAGGATGAAAATGGTGTTTCCAGATAGTTATGGAGAGAAAGGGTACAATGGAAACAGAAAGACAGAGGGTGACAGGAGGAGAGAAGAAACCAGGGAAACAGTCCCTTATCTCAGCAAACAGCAGCATGCAGGCCTTGGCAACCAACACACACACACACACACGTGCACGCCAAGACTGGCATGCTAAATCCCCCTGGCATATGTTGGCACGATGGCGCCCCGTATGCTCACGTCTGGCATGCGCACACACACACACACGCACGCACGTATGTACACACACACACATACGGGTCTGTCACAGTAGCCACTGACAGTGGGAGGGAGGGAAAAGGGAAGGGGAGGGAGAGATCAACATGAAGTGCACATGCTCCACATTATAAATGCATTCACATCTGGGTGAAAGGATGATGAGAGGGGGGATGGGGCGTGATGAGAGACTGAAGGGCTCTGGAGAAGAAGTGCGAGGGAGAGATGGACAGATGGCAAGAATGTGTGACGGGAAAAAGGAGGAAGAAGTGACGGAGTCGTTGGAAAGAGAAAAGCAGCGGAGGTTTGCAGTGAGGTTAACCTTCACAACGACCTGCAGAGTGGTCAGAAGGAAAAGAGGAAGTGACCTGTCAAATGCATAAAAACAAACCAACACTAAACTAGGTCAAAATTGCAATGAAGAGCTAATTTTCCCCTGATAAAAGATCTGTGTTGTATCTGTCAGGAGAAGATTTTTGCCAAAGAGGTCACGGGAACGGACGGAAATACACCCAAGCAATAATTCATCACATTCATATCTAAATATACAGCTTTCTACTCACTTTCATCAAGGGAAACATTACAGCTGCATGCTAACACAGGTTATTCCCTCTCATGAAAATATTTTACAGTACAACACAGTCTGTAGTGTTTGGAGTTAAATCAGAACGGAAAGAGAAGTCAACACTTTTTTTTTTTTAAATCAGAAATTAGTAATGATGAGTAAAGCCAGAAAGGAACTATGCAGAAGTGTAAGGCTGCTCGTCTTCTGTTTGAATCGGTCCTCTATATGGAAGGAACATGTGGTTTTAAGATGCTCTTAACCTTCTTACAGCCAGTGTTAATATTCAGGTCCACCTGCTCAACTGACTGCACAGGGAAACAATAACAAAACAATGGATTCACACACGAACGCACGCGCGCACACACACACACACGTGTGTGTGAAACGCCGTCTGATTCCATTTGGTTCACCGCGGTTCCAACTGCATTCTTTGGCGACTACCTGCCAAAGGTTAAGCAACAGATGGTTGTGATGACCTCATAAGAGTCGTCGCCATGAGGAGACTTCAGCTGCTGAGTGTGACTGTCTTCTATTTGCGACATCCTAAAGTTATGGTATGTTAAGTTACTTGGATGAACAGGAGGCTATCTGTCCCACTTCAGTGGTTTCGTCCTTTCCTTCTTTCGAGATTAATACCCCCCCCCCCCGTGTGCCACAAATTGAGTATATTGCCCCCTTGAGTAGGAAACGACAAGTTTAAATGTGCAGATAGTAGCCCTGTGGCGTCTGGCTTTCAAATGATTACGATCAGGCATTTATGTGCAATTTTTAGGTCTGTGTGAGCCCTGTTCACACCCATCATACAACACACCTGCAACAAAGAACGACTTAATGCTGCACAAGACGGCTGTGATAATGGAATTAAAATGGCAACATCAACTCTTCACCATCCCTGTCACTCATATCCCTGTTAATCTGTTCAGAGGGTAAGAAGCTACTGAACAAAACGTTCCAATTTGCAAACAGTTCCGTTTTTTTCTTCTTCTTTGTTCCCCTTTTTTACTCTTTAATTAAAACCCCATGAGTTAAACGTCACACACTTAAGAGGGTCAGATTTTTTAATCATATCTGTTTCTTTGCTGCTACTACTACTGCTGCAAGCTTCAAAACACCACAACGATTCCTGATTGCCCTGTAAACATTGATAGAGTGATTTTCTGTTATGTGGGGATAAATGGAGAAGATTGCATTTTTTCAGTGTGTAGCAACAACTCGGAGTGGTTGCAGACAGGTTTCTCCATAAGTTCACAGAACAACCTTCTTTAAAGAGATCTGGCGCAGAACAGGAAATCTTTGTTGCCACATCAATAATCTCCTTCACATTACTGTAATCATTTTTAGTGCACAACACTTGTTGATAGATTGTGCAGTGGTAATTCAGGATGTCTGGGAAAGCATCATCCTGCCCATGCTTGACAATAAATCCATGTAAGCGGCTAACCAGTGTGGGTGCTCAATTCGTGGTGATGGGACACCAGTTTGCACACTGGGAGCTGGATTTTCACGGTTTTTGAATGACAGAAATACATCCTCTCCTCACGTCCGTTCTTTCATGAACAGTATTGTTAATAGTGCCTCCTTTGCAATGACATCAGTAACCGCTATATGAATAAAAATGCAGATCTGGGCTCACGTTTCAACTCACTTTTCAGCAGGAAGTTGGTGTTGTAGCTTTTATGGACACTCCGAGGCAAAAGCACTTCAAAAATGTTAGTGAGATAAAAAAGTTCTCCCATACTGGATGAAAGTGTTAAGTTTTCTTACTCAGTCCAGCATCCCTACTCATTTTTATTCTTTTTCTTAAGAAAACAAACAACTGCTCACATGCTGCATGTGAAGAATTATATTTAATCAAGGTGTGACTTTGTGTTCTTGGACTTGTCTGCTTGTGATTGCATTACCTACGTCACATATTAACAGTTGGAAGACGCACAAAGCGTTGACTAACCTGGAGTCGGCTCCTTCCAGAATGCGCTCTGCCTGGTCCCCGATGACTTCCTGTCGCAGATAGTAGAGCATCCTCACCCTGAGCAACACCCTGCCAAACACAATGATGTTCGTGAGACTGACTTTTACTTGGCTGGAGTTCAGGTATAAATAGTTAACACGTCTGCCATCATCAATTACTTTTGTTAACTGGATTAAATCCTTTACTTTAACCCCTTTCTTTGCATGGACTCAGATGTAAAGAGGGTCAGGGGTCATTTATCAAGAAGTTTCATTTAATCATTGTCTCTACATTATCTCTTCTCGGTATACTAAACGGATGGCATTTTTATATTACTTCTCTGGTAAACCTATTGAATATAAATTCATATGAGGAACATTTACACTAAACACACACAGTGCCTCTGCTAAACCAAGAGACTCGTTTGGCCCAGACAGGCCTCGGCACTCATCTTCTACTCAGTTTTATGGATGTTATCACGTGTTATCACCATATAATCGGTTGCTATCCACTCCATTAGTGACTCACATGATTGAGAACATGCAAGGTGCAAGTGTTTGTTGGAACTGAAACATCGCCGTACTGATAAAAATAATAAAAATTGTAAACATATGCGGCAGCATTGGTATAATTCCCTCATAACAATGTAAATACATATTTAGCCAAGTTTGCTGGTCTTGTTTTTGATTCGCCGGTCTAGAATTTAACAGATGGAAAATGTTCCAAAGGTTTCTTGTTAAAACTAATTCATTACAGCATTTCAGTTATCTCTACTGCCGCTATTGAATAAATTCTCATCTGTTGTCGATACAAATTGCAGATGTTCCCAGTTAGTATTATTCATCCGTCTCTCTCAGCGAGACGCATCGCTTCAATCATAACTCAAGAACGGGAGTCAGATTTGATCTTTTGACATTGGAAACGCTGTTATCAGAGAGATCTGCTTCTCTGTAAACATTTGTCACCAGATTTGTCACCAGGATTTAATGCCAATAACAGCATTTGGAGCAGGAGAGGGAGGTGATGAGTGGGAGGAGCGGAGAAGTAAAGAATAGAAAAGACAGAGCGAGCTGGAAGGGAGGAAACACAAAGTTTGAAGAAGCACAAGGAGAGGGAGGGGGATATAAAGACAGTCATTTGCAACTCATTCTGCAGTGTGTGTGTGTGTGTGTGTGTTTTGCGCATCAATGGCATCACGAGTTGCAGTGTGTGTGTTTGTTGGCAGGATGTGTGTGCTCATCCATCAATGTGCCAGGCCTGATTAGCCACACAACGCTGTGCTCCAGCCTAGCAGATGGCACCACATAATCACCCCCAAGTGTGTGTGTGTGTGCGTCTTTCAGCCACTTCCAACAGGTCTGCCTGCCGAGCACCTGGCCTGGCACGCAGCCCGACACACACACACACACACACACACACACACACAAACAAACTTCGATGTCAACAAGAAAAATCTTGGACTGGAAATCTTGAGGGCAAGGAGGCATATCTCCCTCACAACAGGAGAGAGCTGACCGCGTGTGTGTCTGTGTGTGTGTATGCGCATACGATTGTAAAGCCAGACATTTGTATTTATGTGTTGCTTTTAAAGCCACATTATCTTGTTATCCATGAACACTTCCATGCTATGAAGTATTCCATTAAACTATGACTTCTGGAAAATCCAATCCGTGATGTTTCACAGGAGTGTGCGGGAGAATGAGAAAGCCCTACTTGTTACAGTGGTGCTTCAGGTGTCTCTTGTAACTATCCTCTTGGAGTAAGTGGTCGGGGTTGCAGCTGGCCAGCCAATCAGCTCGTGGGGTCTGTGGAGGCGGAGCAGGAGTCTTCCCCTTCTTGCCCTTTCTGCCCCGTGGGACTGGGGTGGAGAGACCTGGACAGAGGAGACAGGGGTAGAAGGTGTGATGGTGATGATCAGGGGTCCATAAACAACAAGCTGTAAACCCCAAGAAACATCTCACATCATTTTGTCATCTTTTAGTGTCACAGTCAAACCTGTAGGAGGGTCAGGGGCCATCGACAAGGATTAAGATCTGACCCCAGTATTCATTTCCCTCTACCCTTAGAAAGTTTAAAAAAATCATAGTCTTGTATTGAATGTTTTATGGTCTGTGTAATTATTTTATTATTGCATTTCATTTACATAGTGGAGGGAAAAAAAAGTCAGCACAATGCTTTCTCCATGTAGGATTTCACAGATATGCTTTCAAAAAACAAACCGAAAAACAAACAGTCATGGCCAATTTATGCTCCAGATTAAAGATGGATAGTGATAGAGCCTTCTTTATGTACTCTGTCTTCATTTTGTATGTATTTGGACAAAGAAAAAAAAAAGTAACAAAAGGGGAAAAAACTCAGCCCGTAAGTCTCCAGCCTCAGACACATTACCCTCCACTTTGGACACTGTAGTGTCTGCTTTTCGCTGAGTTTTCTAAATCTCCAGCTGGTGAGTCACAGACCTAGCATGTTGTTAAAACGTCATGCACTCACTTTACATGGTAAAAATGACCCGTCCTGCAACTCAATCATGTAACCTGGACTTCGAATATAATCTAAAATTGTTGATTTTATTTTAAAGCTTTTGAAACAAGCACATGCAGTGTTTCTCTGGTGTCACCAGGTGTGTGTGTGTTACCAGAGTGATTGGTCAGCGTCTTGGTGGTCCCGTCTTCGCTTGGGGTAATCAGATCCCAGATGAAGCTCTTGATGTTCTCGTCGCCGCGGTAATGCAGCAGGCAGTAAGCCAAGAGCGCTCGGCAGATTGTTTCCACATCGGCCTCCTTCAGGGGGCGCTTGAAGCGACCATGAGCCAAGATGTCACTCCACCTACCCCATCTAGAAGAGAAGGAGATCACACTGTCAAACAAAAAGTACTGCATTTGCATGAGTGCATGAAGTTGTTACCCCAGAAAAACTGAAAAATTTAGAAAAAAGCTTGATCTGGAACTTCAACGGAAATATGGCATGTTTTGAAAGTGGCCAATTTAGCCCTACTCAAAGAGAACACTCAAAGCGCTATGTTACGATATTTACCTAACAAAACAATTTCAAATTAAAGAAAAGACTAACATATGTAGCATACTGAACAAATACTGAAAGTATTTGGGGTTCATTTCTTACTTCCTGCTAATGCCCAATTTCAGATTATGAATTCTGTCTGGTAAAGGGTTTTAAAAATTTATTTACCATTTACACAAATTATTTGTAAATAAAATGACCTAATCTCAAGCTCAACCTGGTGCCTGATGATTTTGAACATACTCGGGCTTTAGATTTGAACATTTTACCAGCCTGTCGACCTAACCCTTACTGTCACACACACTAGTGCCACCTGGGTATCCCTCCCTGCTTTTCATGGCTTGCAGCACTCTGAGGGAGTGACGACCACTAAGCCATGTCAGCCATTCTTACTCTCAATGATTTCAGACGTGGCTGATGAGGGGCGAGAAAGAGATGGATGATGGGAAAAGACAACACAGTACTGAGTGGAGGGGACAGATCCAGTCAGACAGTGTGTTTTTGTGTCCTATAGCCTCGGGCCATGAGACTAGACTGTAACAACAACAATGGCGACATCTCACTAGTGCCACTGTTCGGTCTTAAACACGCACACACAGTCACACACAGTCAGCCGTGAGAATGGACGGGCTCACCAGATAATCACTATCTGTGGTAAGCGTGCCAATTTGGAGGATGCTCCAAAAAAGCCGTCATTGTACACCAGAGTTACAAAGTTCTGTTTGCCTCGAAAATAAATTCAAGAATTCATCTTTAAGCATTTCATGCAAAGCAATCTTGTGTGTTGTTACGTCAGAGGTTGGAAGGAAAATCATTTTCAATAGTGGATTAGTGAGTTAGAACCTTTTGCATAACTTCTGTACATTTAAAAGGATTTCAGATGCTTTTGGAAACACGTTGATCAGTTATGTTCCTCGTGCATACAGATGGAAATGGGGTCATTTTGAAGCTAAAAGAGAAATGAGGCATAATATTAATCAATATTTTCACTAGAGTGGTGCAATTTTTCATGCTTTTTTCCCATTTTTTAAAAAACATTGCATTATATTCTGCATCCGGTAGCATATTGTGTTCTAAAAAGTGTGAAAATGTTAGTCTGTCTGTCTTAACAAAGTGTATTGTGTATGGAGTGATTTTCCAGCCTTAAAATATCTATGATAATTTGTGAAAAATAAAGCTACTTCATGAAACATTTTAGAACATAACTTCTGTGATGAACAAGGGACCACGGTAGTCCATCCAGTGGTAAATTATGAATATTTTGACCATTGTTTTGCTACGTTCTCTGGTAAAACATCTACACATAAAACATATTTAAGATCTTACTCAGAATCCTGTGAAATGCAGATCTTGTCAAAAGTAAAATTGAGTAAAACAATAGTCAGACTAAATTAGGTAACATTGTCATTTTTGGTTTTTGAACACATGCGAGGACCAACCCGTAGACCAGCAGGTTCTTCTCCACCCTGAAGCACTCAGATCTGGGGTATCCCTGAGCTCTGTCTTGGGGTCGCCGTGGTTTGGACAAGGGCTTGCTCGGCTCATCGTCGTCGCTCTCCAGCTCAGAGAATTCCAGCATCTCATCCTCTTTGACGCTGCTAAAGTGTCGCGTCTGCTTCCTCACCCTCGGTGTGTCGATCACCAGAGTGTTCTAGAGACAAGATTCAAGGGACACGTTAGAGGATGTGGCTTTATGATCGTCTTCCCTGGTGGTTTGTTTATCACAAAAAAAATTTTTTTTCAAAGAAATCCTCTGATAACAACGTGCAAAGCATGTTTTACTGTTGAACTCGTCTATTTACGTACTGCTTGTACATTCATATTTCTTTCAGTGTGAAAACTATGTGCATGTTCTGAACGATACCTGATTTATTGGATATTTGGCCCCATGTTTTATTTCTGATGCTGAGAAAATTGGTGCCCACCTCAAACATTAACTGGCATTAATTATGTTGTCTAATGAATTACATTTTTTGTTCAATTAATTTGATTTTCGTCATCACCCCCCCTCCCCCCTGCAATCCTATTAATATGTGCGAGCAGGGCAGTAGTTAGTGCCATAATTATCACAGAGCACTGCAGTCATTTCCATTTACACATCACACAATAAGAAATCCCAGGGGAGCGGCCCATATTCACACTCACAGAGCCGGATTAAGTGTTCCAGTGGAGGGTTCTTTACAATTGAGGCAGTGATGTAGTGGAGAGATGAAGAAACCAGGGGAGATACACAAATGGAAAAAAGACTAGTATGAAATCAAGAATATAAAGATGTCTGTTAGGTTTCTGCGTGTGTGTGCGTGTGTGTGTGTGAGACAGTACTAGCCTAAGTGATATGTATGTACCCTCCAGGCATCTGCGCTCTGTTAAGTGGAGCTAAGCAGCTTACTCTCTCTCGCTCACACACACACACACACACACACACACACACACACACACACACACACACACACACACGGAAACATGGGTAATTAAGGAAGAGAGGAGATTCCCAACTGTCAATATTAATCTCTCTGTTTCCCTCCTGATCTTTCCGTCTCTCTTTCTCTCAGTCTGTCTCGTTTTCATCCCCTCGCTTGTGGTGACAGCGGTGACTAATTACCAGTGATAGTCACCTTTCCACATGAAGACCCCACCAATTGTGTGACTGTGTGCAGGTACATAAAGATCCATCACTTTGACCATATCTTGGGGTTTTTTTTTGTCATCTTTGAGTGGGTTTTATATTGTTGGTACTTTTGTGTCGGTCAAACATGTCGAAACATAACATGTGTCTCCAGAGGTCAAAGTTGCTCAATGTTTGACTGAAATAATATATAGGACATACATTTTGGAAATATGTACACACAGAAACTTTGTGGGATTGGAGATAAACCTACAGATTGGCACCTTAAGGTCTCATCATTTAGGTCATTTTTGTTATTTACGTTACCTGTCAAGCGATTTATATTGCTGTTGATCAGTGTATGCTCATTTGCATGTGTGTGTGTATCGTACCCGTCCATTGATGGCATCCATGTCCAGTTCTGCCTTCTTAGCCCATTTCTGCCAGAAGTCTGGATCCTCCAAAGAAATATCTGTTCGGTTACCGGTTGCAACAAAACTGGCCTGTGGACAGGAAACAGTGTGTTCACGATCGATGACTTTGACTTGATCCATACTTTTTATACGTTGGTGGGCAGATATCAGCCGAGAAATGATTAAAATGGTACCTTAGCAAAGGTAGAGCCCTTGCCCTCAGACTCTATGGTGATCGTGTGGGTTCGTCTCTGCAGGATCTGGTCAATGTCTTCCTCGCAGAACTTTGAGCCTTCATCTTCTTCGTCCATTAGAGCTCCGTATGCTCCTTTCCTTAGCAGGTCTTCGATCTCTTTTTTGGACAACTGCTGGACCTGGTTAAAAGAAAAATATTGCATAGAAAATATTTAGCGTTCTCAGTGAGTTCAAGAATACATGGTGAAAACATTCTAGCTCAACAAAAAGAGGGGTCTGAAGAACTAGCCGTCTAACTCATGGTACAATAAGCCAAAAGAAGATGGGAGTCTCACCCCACTGTTGGCATTCTCTCGCCCACTCATACTCTGGAGGACTGCCTTGTCGAGTCCCAGCTTCAAACTGGCCTTATCAAACATTTCTCGCTCGTAGCTGTTCCTGGTTATCAGACGGTAGATCTTCACCGCCTTGGACTGGCCGATACGATGACATCTAGCCTGGGCCTGGAGGAGAAAGCACACAGTTAAGCATTGTTCCACAGATAATCTCCATTTACTGGTCTGGTCTGTATAAAGTTTCTTTCTTTCTTCCTCTTTCCTGTTCGGTGTAAAGATGCGCGCTTATAGCAAGATTTTCTTGACAATTCTCAGTACAGGCATCAATAGTTTCATACTGTGGCCAAAATGCCTCACAGCAGCATCGCCAGCGACTTTGTGGTGTGGGTTGTACCTGCAGGTCATTCTGAGGGTTCCAGTCAGAGTCAAAGATGATGCAGGTATCCGCTGCAGTCAAGTTAATGCCGAGTCCTCCGGCTCTCGTGCACAGCAGGAAGACGAAGCGGTCCGAGTCGGGTCTGGAGAACCTGTCAATGGCTGCCTGTCGCAGGTTTCCACGAACTCTGCCGTCAATACGTTCATAAGGATATCTGGACAGAGAATAAGTGGAAATTGAGATATGACCCTACATGGTTCCAAACTTTCATTTCCATCACAGCAATAACTCAAGATTATGAACCCTTAGGTTTCAAATCACTGAATCATATCATTGTTAAAGATATCTTCTGCTGCCAAGAACATTTATTTAAATGGAGATTGGTACAAATATTCATTTTGAGATGAATTAAGTTTGATCCCATCTCTTTAAGCTGAAGTCAAGTGAAGTATTCTCATCCATTCAGGAAATGTTTTCTGTCTTCTCACCGTTTTTGGATGAGGTAGTCCTCAAGGATGTCCAGACAGCGAACCATCTGACTAAACACCAGGACTCGGTGCCCACCGGCCTTCAGTTTGGGCAGCAGCTTGTCGATGAGCACCAGCTTTCCGGCGGCCTGGATCATAGCTTGAAGCG
Organism: Antennarius striatus; assembly: GCF_040054535.1. Classification (NCBI taxonomy): domain Eukaryota; kingdom Metazoa; phylum Chordata; class Actinopteri; order Lophiiformes; family Antennariidae; genus Antennarius; species Antennarius striatus. The sequence continues at coordinate 16,079,474 of NC_090793.1, forward strand.
CCATGTCTGGTACGTCTGTCCCGTGTGAGTCCCTAAACTCCTCTGCAATCTTCTCTTCTGCTCCTGGATGGGGGAAATAAGTCGACGTTAATTTGGAGACAACGTTATTTTCTCGACATTTGAGGTTTTTTAGTACAATCTTAACACTTTGTTTCGACATGTTTGTATACCGTTAATGAGGTAGGGGTGGTTGCAGCATTTCCTCAGCTCCATCATGGTGTTGAGGAGGTTGGGCACACTGGATCCTCCGCCACCTCCTCCTGCACCCCCTTTTGACAAGAAGGAAAAGTTCTTCTCCAGGATGGCCCGATAGTATTTCTTCTGGATGTTTGTCAGCTCGACCTGAGAAGCAGAACACTCCGGCGAATTAAACTTTAACTCCTAGAAACTTTTTCAACACCTTAACAGATCCTGATTCAGTTTTATTTACAACTGATATCTGAAAGATGAGAAGTTCAGCCTCAGTTCTACCTCAATGATGGTCTCTTCCTTGGGAGCGAGGTTCTTCTCCACATCCTCCTTTAATCTTCTTAACATCATGGGCTTCAGGATCCCCTGCAGTTTCTGAACCTGAACAACACACAGTAACAATATTAAAACCTTAGGTGGGAACTGCAGAAGCCACTTCTCATTATCAGAGATTGACTGTTCGTTCACCTGTTCTTCAGTCTTAAGGTCTCCAAATTCAGTCATGAATGTCTGTTCAGAGGGGAATCGTTCGGGTTCCAGGAAGTTGAGTAAACTGAAGAGCTCCTCCACCGTGTTCTGAAGCGGAGTTCCTGTCAACAGAACTTTGTGCTCCTGCAGGAAGAGGGGGAGACAGGAAAGGAATGTTTACAGTTCTTAAAATGGAACACAGGCTCTCATTAGGACTTACACCATTAAAGAGATTGCGAGGGGCAAGCCTTTCCCAAACTTCCTCTTTCCTCTTGTTGTCAGTGCTTACCATGTCCATCATTTTAAGTCCTTCCAGAAGTTTGCAGTTTCGGTTTTTGAGGCGGTGGGCCTCATCTATCACCACGCAGCGCCATGGCACGCTACGAAGCTCCGGACAGTCCGTCAGGATCATCTCAAAGGTTGTTATCACCGCATGGAACCGATAAACTCCCTTTATTACCTTACCCTGGCGGAACATTGACGAAAAAAAGAGTAGAATACAGCTTGGTCAGGCCTTACTCTGATGAGAGGAAAATAGCTTTAAGGCCAAAAGTAAAAGAAATAAAACAGCAAACATCAACACTTCATCGTAAGTGTGTAAGTAGACACTCTGAAATTGAGACTTAAGTGGACTTTTTGGTCCATTATTTACAGTGATGATAGGTTGACTCCAGTAACTTTGCCCATTTTTTTTATCCAACGCAAAAGCATAACAAATACCATAATCTGCAGGCGATCCAAATGTGAAATTGTATGCAGAGTTCACTTAACCTCAAGAAAGTAGTGCATCCCTGGGATGCGCTTCAAGAAAAAAAATTGTGCATCCCAACATGACGTTTATGCATCCCAAAATTACATAATATACGGTAGATGTATACGCAAGGATAGAGTTTTTCAAATAGTACAATATAAAAACTAAAACTTAATTTTAATGATTTTAGTTAGATTTTAGATTTAAATAAGACAGAATCATGGAGGTGAGTCTCGTGACGAGAAACTGTGCGAAATCAAAACATAATGACAATTTCCGGGTTCAAAATTTAAGTGGAGAAATGGTAAAATTGTGAATATTTTTGTTGAGTGCATTTAAAGCTTACGTCCCAGTGGCGCACGTTGTCTAATGATCATGTAGCATGACGTCAATCTCTATTTCACTGAGATCTCAAAGGGAACATAATACACCAAAAATAATAATAAACACGAAAAGAGCTGATGGGGCAATGCATTGTTTCCTCTGCCATGAAAATCTTAACATCCTGCAGTACCTTTTCACAAATGAATTGAAATTCTTGCGGAGTCAGCATATTTTACGGTAATGTGATAGCCGTGAAATCTTTCCCTGTGTGTGGAATAAATAAGGAATAAATCTGCCCATTTTTTAAACGCAATATGCCAATATTGTAATAACTGAACCGATAACGTAAAAGCTTTTGGCTAATGCAATAATTAGGGGTTGGGAACAAATTATTTCATTATAGTTTCAGGAATTTGATTAAATTATTAGCCTCTTACATTTCAAAAACGAGCAAATTTATTACATTATCAGCTGTCATTACATTATCGGTTTTAACATACCTTCTCCAACAAACAGCCTTTCAACACAAATGAGACCCAAACAGCACGAAAAATTGTTTTGTGATCTGCATTGCGAGTCAAGGTGCAAACAACTTGGACACACGCCGACATTTAATAAGCCTCAGTCACTGCTCTGCCCTCTCCCTTTTACCTGTTGATCTCTGTAGTACATCTCATACGCCTGGATGGTCTTGCGACTGGCCTGGCTGCCGTGGTAGACCACCGCGTTGAGCTCTGTCCAGGTCCTGAACTCCCTCTCCCAGTTGGGGATGGTGGAGAGCGGGGCGATGACCAGGAATGGCCCCTCAATGCCCTTCATGTAAATCTCATAGAGGAATGTAATGGATTGGATGGTCTTTCCCAGACCCATCTCATCAGCCAAGATACAGTTACGTCTGTAGAGTACAGATGATGTGGAGAGAGTAGATAAGTGGCTGTGAACAGATGGACTCACATTTTTAGTTTTATTTCAATATCACTAAACTGCGACTCAACCAGACACCCACATGCTGGGTATCCAAAACTGCTCCCTACTGGGGCCATGATGCAAAATTCCAAAACTCTGACATACTTTATACCTTTCTGATTTATTAATGTAGCTTTTCCAAACGTCTGTTTTCCATTCTACTGATCTGATGTGGAAAAAACATGTGACACATTTTGGAAAATATTGTGACCTGCCACGTACAAAAACCTGATGAGACTCTGCATATTTTTTTATCATTCACACACCAGTAACATTTTTAGATGACAAAAACACTCAGACTTGAATTTAACTACAATCTCCTACTTGAATTACTGAATGAAGGCAAAATCTAAGTTTCCAGCAGGGACGTTTTAGTGGGTAAAAATAAACTTACATTTTAGAGAGCCACTGAATGTTCACTTAAAGCCATTAAAAAAGGTGTTATTCGATGTACGGGCTAGAAGTTAAAGGCGACTTACGAGTTGTACCAGTTGAAGGTTAGCCAGTTGAGGCCTTCCAGCTGGTATTCCCTGAGTGCGTTGCTGTTCCTGTAATCCCTGGAACCCTCAAGTTTCATCCATTCAGCTGCAGGCGGTCGATCCTGGACGCACAAAATATTATCGGTTAATAAAACAAACTGGGGTGTAAAAAAAAAGAAATCAGTAGTGTTAGGATGTGGATTTTTAATACAGTTCAGACAGGCTTATTGAGGTTAAAAGCCACATCCATAGGAAAAAAATCTTACTTTGGTTTATTTTAAGGAAGTTTCTTTCATTAAACTGTTAACAAGTCGAAACAAAGTCTCTGGTTTTCATCCTCTGTAGAAGATGAATGTCTGCCACAAATGGATCAGTAGTTAGCAGGGGGGGGGGGGTCTATAAATATATAAACTGAAAAATCTAAGTATTGCCTGTGTGTGATTTTTAATATGTTCCTGAAGGAGAAACAGCAGGCAGTAGTTAAATAGACACAGGGAAAGAAAGGAGTGATGGATGGAAAGACCACAGCCAGTCAGCTGCTTCTGTTCAGCATTAAACACACTGTTAGTGGTTTGGCCAGGCCACAAGAGCAGGGTGTGTATGTGTGCGCGCGCGTGTGTGTGTGTGTGTGTGTGTGTGTGTGTGTGTGTGTGTGTGTGTGTGTGTAATACCACAAGAACGTGGCCCTGTGGAGAGCAGTTAAAGGAGCTGTAAATCTGAAGGAGGAAGGAGCAGGCGGCAGGCCAACACACACAAACACACGCCTACTTGGAAGGAGGTTAGGAGACAGAAACCAACGAGAACTCATGGATGCAGAAACTTGCCACTCTCTTGGTGTTGGGTGTGCGTGCTGCGATTTGTTCATATTCCTCTATCTTGGACTGGTCGATGTCAGCCTTCAGCTCCCAGGTGGAGTCTTCGTAAGGCAGACTGCACCACTTCACCAAATATAAAGTCACCGTCTGCACACAGATACAGGAGAGGAGGTTTGGTGAGTGAGTGCGGACAGCGGGAGGCTCAGACCCTATGAACGATGACAGGAAGAGATCAAAGCACCTCTCCGTTCTCATCTGTGCTCTCTGAAACATCTAGGACGCGGTCCACCTCCACGTAGTCAGGGTTAAAAGGCTCATCATCCATCTGCAGAGAAAACGAGCGGAGTTCTACTGTTAGAAGCCGGGAGATGGTTTTATGATAGGTTGAATTCATTTGTGTATCATGAGGAGGACAGATGATTATAGCCTGTGACAAAAGAAATAGGTGTCATGAGCATTTGCTTTGAATTTGGATTTTAATGTGTCTGCTTCTTTTCCCCATTTACAGGTTGAAGCTGTTAAATCATGAAAGTATTCTTGCAAAAAAAAAAAAAAGTTTCCCAATCACCTTCAGTGGGATATTTAAGACCTCAACATATATTTATAGATGTCTGTCTTTGCACTGCTCATTCTGTTTGACTGTTGTGTTAAAATACCAGCTGAAGTGTTAAATGTAGTGCAGAGTCAGGCTTACCTCAGTTATGAAGCTATTGAGCTGCTGCTTGGCCTTAAACCTCTTGATTTTCTGATGAATTCTCTTGTCCTTCTCCAACTCCTCCAGCTCTGCCCAGCGACAGTGGAGGTATGAACTGAAAAAGAAGTAAAAGGGACTGTAAGTGAACTGTATCAACCAGACTAAAGAAAGTAGAAGAACCAAAACACATGTTACTTACAAGCCCTTGAACTTGACGTAGAACTCCACCACCTCTACATCTTCTCCCGAGTCCAGCTGAGAGAGAAAAAAGTTAAAAATCACAACCAATAGAGCAACAGCGTGAGCAAAGCGCAGATTTGCCTCGTCATGCTTATTCAACATACTGTAGGGGCACAGGAAGTACGTGTATACCGGCGTCACAGACGTGTCAGTGAACACAGGATGTCCACATTCTCATCAGACAAAGCATGAACCCCCTTACACAAACTGCTGCCCCTTCATTCAGCCTTGGGCTACCTATACATTATTATTAGATTCAAGTCTTTCAGGTTCTTTCTGGTCCGTGTTTAACCAATTCCAAATATGAATGAGGCTGAAGAGAAGAATTTAGCATTTTTAATGCAAAAGATAAATTTTTTTTCAAAAGCATTAAATCTTTCAATGTGTGTGAATGAAAAGTACACACACCGTTGCTCTTTAAACTACAGCCATTTGTGTTCATTCACCGTTGTGCTGTAACACACAAAACACCCTCTGCAATCCTACTACTGTAATGCCATGAATCATCAATCTCTCACACACACACACACACACACACACACACACACACACACACACACACACACACACACACACACACACACACACACACACACCTGCCTGAGGAAACGCTAGCTTGGCATCTGGCGAAGCTAGCGTTGTGGTTTTGGCTATGTGCCAGCCCCGGGGTCAACTCTGAATGGAGCTGTGATTGTGTGTGTGTGTGCGCGTGTGTGTGTGTGTGTGTGGACGGAGGGTAACCCCTTGGCAGCTGGCTAGCCAAGAAAAGTTGGCTGGTGACTACTTTTTGTGCGTGTCGGCTAAGAGATGAGCTTTCTTTAGACGAGCTGCCTAAAATAAAAATTGTTTAACACACGCACACTTAATCAGAGGCACACACACCCTAATGCAGTCTGAACACACACATATACTCAAACACAACAACATGTCTCCGCTTACCAAGTGAATACACACCATCTAAGTTCTCTGTCTGCCTGTGTGTGCGCGTCTATCATCAACCAGCTTTGGAGCGGCTAATGAAGTGACGACTACCACGACTTGGGACGCCCCCGTGCGCGTGTGTGTTAGTGTGTGTGTTAGCGTCTGTATTGGTGTGTCTCACCTGCTTCTTGCTGGTGCGCATGCCCATAATCTTCTCCACAACGGGCCCCTCGGCCTCAGCCACATCCTGAAAACACACAACAAAAACGTTTTGGCGTTTCAATCAGTCTGATAGCACTATAAACAGAAAATCTGACATGAATTATTTCTATGTTCGGGTAACAAGGCACAAAATGTGCTTCGTATTCTGTATTACCCAACTCCACCGTGTCTCAAGCTGTTTACCATCACTCCAGCCGCACACTTATTAAAGTTAAGCCCGCGGCAGGAATCCAGGCTGTACCTGCTGCTGTGACGACGGGGACTTAGGAGCCGCCGAGTCGTCGCCGCTGCTGTCGTCCTCAGAGATCCTGAACTCCAGATCTTCCGTGTACCTCTTCCTCTTGACCTGACGGCTGGAACGACGTTTCTGTCGGGCAGAGGAAAAGTTCACGTTCTTTTGAGGACTTGCTACTGCATCTCTGCCACTTCATTCATTGCAACATAAAACAGAGAATATAAATTTGAGCCCAATGAAGTAGAAGTGGCAGTATAGCTCCTCCAGTGAAAAAACCAACATGAATAAACTGTCGCCTCTCTTGGCAGAATTAAAAGTAGCTATTTAAAGAAATTCATATTTATTCCATATCGACCCTGAGGAAAGAAACTTCAAACTTTCTGAACACACGATGCTGTCAAATGATGTGGAAAAGCTCTGCTAACGTAGACCAACATGATCAGACTGGGGAGGACATGTTATTCAAAATGTGCTTTAACAAAACACTTTAGGCAGTTAATGTTGTGTTTACACAACATTATGTGAACACTGGATCTGCTCACACAAAATAGATGTGTGACAATGGATGGACTGCTTGTTCCTTCAAAAAAACTCCGTACAAAAACATCACAAATCTAAATTTTCAGGCAGACATTTCTCGCTAAATTGTTCTCTTCTGAGAACTACAGGGATGGTTTAAGCTGCGCATGGAAAATATTAGGTAGAAGCTGATAAGTTGTTCACAATGGATTCACTGAACCTGTCTGTGGGACCTGTCGGTTTGGTCCGGTCACACGGGCTGGTTTACAACACAAACACACCCTCATGCACGCCAGTGACAACAAGAGTGATTTGCAAAAGCTTTATTTGTCTTTTGAATCTTAAAAAATTCATTATGACTTTTAATACTCGGTGGAGCTTTTTCGTCAGCCGGAAAGCCGAAACGAGCTTCCTTGTGAGCAACTCATACGTACCTGGACGCCATCATCATCCTCCTCTTCGGGTGCCGAGGGAGGAGGAGACTTCACTTCTACCTCGTCGCTAACCGATGACTCTCTCTTCCTCTTGGAATCTTTCTTAGCAGCGCTGGCCCCACCCTCAGACTCAACTTTTTTACTGCTGTGGGAAGAAAGAAAAAACTTGATCTTCACCAAAAACAACATTCCTCAAAGACCATCTCTTTTACAGTTCAAATACTGTAAGGTGTGTGTGTGTGTGTGTGTGTGTGTGTGTGTGTGTGTGTGTGTGTGTGTGTGTGTGTGTGTGTGTGTGTGTGTGTGTGTGTGTGTGAGAGAGAGAGAGAACAAGCGTGTATGCGCCTGTCCCAGAGCGGGAGCCATGTTTGATTTATCCATTTAGAAATCATTAGTGTGCCTCAGGCTCTGGCACACAGGGGGTTAATATGATGAAAGTCTGTGAGAGGGAGGGAATGAGATGGAGAGATTGGGCACCAGAGAGGAGAGACAGAGAAGGAATGAGTGAGGAGACAGGCAGACAGACAGAGGGACAGAAAGAGGCCCCAGTGAGGGAGGGGCGGGGGGGTGGGGTGAGAGGCCTCCAGGCTTCCTCTAATCTCTGGCATGGAAAGAAAAGGAGCGAGCTTTGTGAGCGCGGAGCGCACACACCAGAGGAAGGCGAGAGGACACTCGGCTCCCCTCGTCCCTCAGTCTCCCTCGCCGTTACTTCACCGTCATGAGTAATGAAAAAGAATATAGCAGCTTTCACAACTGACGTTCAAAAACCAACAGTCTTTATATTCAATGGGCTTTCTTATTGCAGAATTTTCCACACTATAAGGCGCACCTAAAAGCACTTAATTTTCTCGAAAAACCAACAGTCCGCCTTATAATCCAGTGTGCCTTATATATGAAAACAGTTTGAAATAGGCCATTCATTGAAGGTGCACCTTACATCCAAAGCCTAGCCTAGAATCTGCTGCTTAAATCTGAATCTGTTCAAATCCAAAAAATAAAAAAAAATTATTTGGATTTACGAGCAGCAAGACCAGCAGAAAGTAAGAAATGTTGATCCGCTATGGAGCCCACTGTGAACACCCACCCAGCCATTTCAGTTTCATGTTATAGTTCATGGCTTTCAACTCAAGTACAGATCACCACAATTGTGAAGTTGATCAATGTGCATTTAATCTCGACTCAGAGACTGTCAATAATGTATTGGTGATATTTGAGAGCTAAATGCTTTCAATACAGTCTGTATTAGACTGAATCGCAAGTTGTTTTCCAATCACATGCAGCCTGTCTCCACTGCACAGCTAACACTTAGCTTAGTATGTTTCTACTATGTTCTCCCCACTGTCTTTGCCTCCTATAAGGGAGATCATGAGCTTCATTTGTTCCAATTATGGGACCTCATATTGCAGTTGCTGCTCCACTTGCATGTAATCCATTAATTCAGGCCATGAATGTTGCTGAACGTCGTGCATCTTTTGCATACAGAACACGTTATCTGAATAAACAAGACTGGTTCGATGAAGGGTCATTGTGGTGCTTTTGTAAAATTTCTCTTTAAAACTGTCAGAAGAATCTCGCAACTACATGTAGAGACAGAATCTTTTCACACACAACCCTACCACTTAATAACAATTTATACCAGACTACAGTTCCAGAATGATGGAAGAGGACAAATCGACAGTGGCGGATTGGTTGAGTTTGCAAAAAAAAAAAGTTCCAAATTTCTCTGTAGTTTTCCAATAACACGTTTAAAACAATCAAAATTTCATTGCAGAAATATCAAAACTGAGAAAAACAACTCAAACTGGACTTTCAATGCAAGTCTATAGATACTAATATTGATGTTTTGTTATGCGTTTAGATAGTATTTTCACTGCTGGGCCCCAAAAACTCTCCTAGTTTGTAAAAATCTAACTGACTCCCAGGTTTAGACATTTTTGGATGAAGTACTGATCCTGTTTAGTTTGAAGTTTTGTTGTTCAACATTTCTTTTTTCTTTTTTTTTACAAGACTATACAGACCAGTGACAAGAACTTGAATTCAGCTAATAGCAAACTGCATCTACTAAATTGTATAGATTGTACGAGTGTGTTTGTAGTCTGTTGTTGCGTGCATTGCCCGTTTCGCCATGTTGCCCTCTGCAGCACTTTGTCCGGATCTCTCTCTCTCTCTCCCCTCCTCTGTGCTGATGTCACTCGCCCTCTCTCCTGCTCAGTGCCTCTCTCCCTCCTTCCCTTCTGCTTGCTCCCTCTCTCTACATCTCTCTCACCCCCTCTCTGTCCCTGGGGCCCTTCTCCTTTCATCCTCACGCCAAGAGCAATCACCATCTCCGTGGTAACGGCTGGTCATGTGACCTGCACCTGTTCCTCTGGCTGGTCGCCACACGCTGGAGCCATCTGGTCACACACACAAAACACACACACATACACACTTGGCTGCCTTTTCCCCTCCTTTCTTCCTAGTTTCTTCATGGTCTCAAATCTCTCAGTCCCTTTATATCACATCCCAACTCTTCCTGCTCGGTCCATCGCTCCTCTCGAGTCCTCATCCTTCACAGTTTCCACTCCACAACTTCACATTCCACCATTTCCTGTTAGATTGTATTTTTCTTAGATCGCACATCATTCACTTGTGTGAATTAAGCTTACCATCTCATGTTATATAAAAAACTTCATTATAAAACCTACCCTTATGTTCATTTAGACAAGAACAGTACAAACAATTTGTCAAAAAATGTACGTGCGAGGTCCTGAGGGTAGTAATCTGGATTTTCCATTCTAGCAATAAAAATGGGGTTGGTCTTAAAAGATGCACCTACAGAGAAACATTCCAGGAATCTGCAGCTTCATTCTAAGAGCACCACACCTACTCACATCAACAGCACAGACTGTCTTAGCTGGGCTTGTTTTAAGAATTCCACATGAATGATGTTGTCGCTCTTTATCAACTGGATATGAAAATAAGTAACTGCATGCAAACTTATGAATACGTTCCACAGTTTCTGTATAAGAGCTGCACAACTCAAGTGTCTACAGGTGACACATTAAATAACAGATCTCCTTGCCCCCCTTTGTTTTTTACCATCTTCTGTGTTTATTACATCTACTTTCAGCTTTCTGTATAAAATTAATTCCAAACATGTTTCATTGATTCGAGAGGCAAGTAAGATAAATTACCATGGTTTGTCGCTGTCCAGTGCAGCATGCTGTACGACGTAAATTCATTGACTGGCGTTTACCAAAGTAATGAAGACAAGGCTGGAAATAAACAAGGATCAACTGAAGAATAAGGGGATATTCACAAAATGAAAAAAAATAAAAAAACAAAAACGACTGAAGTTGAGAAGACCAATCAGTGAAACATAAGATGCCTCAATATATAACAGGTCACTTCCAGTTTACCATATAAGCCCCTCCCTCCTAAATGTCTCTCATTTTGCTGGATATTCATGAGCTAGCATTCTCACATTCTGTCCAGCTGTGGATGTGTCTGTGTGTGTGTGTGTGTGTGTGCGCGCGCCCGCGAAGGGAGCAGAGATGCTTCTTTCAGACTGGACGAGAAAGGATAAAAGACAGGAAGTTGAACCGCAGAGTAAAATGTAGGGAGGAAAGGCAGAAGAACTGGAGAGGAAGGGGAAGGGTGGGATCTAAGGGACACCTGCTGACGTGATGAGTCATACCACCACCCCCCACCGCACACCCTTGCCCCATGGCAACGAAATACGACACCAGCAGCCAAGAGGCTACACACACACAAATACACACACACACGCACATCTTGTGTGTGTTCAAAAAAAAAGTATGTGTTTGCACACACATCTGCAAACAAAGCAAAGTACCTGCATGCATGTCTGACTTCTTTGTGTGTACTGCAAACAAATCACCCCGACACACATGCACAGAGAGAGGCAAGGGTGTGGCAGCTGAGAGCAGGGTTATTTATAGTTGTACTTCCTCAGAGGTAGACGGAGCGAGGGAGTGTGAGTGAGGGAGTGAAGGAAACAAAGGACAGAGGGAGAAATCAAGGTCAAAGGAGAGGAGGGAGCTGACTGGACAGGAAAACCATCCGATTCGCTCACGCCGTGTCCCGAGCAGGATACTTCCGTTTGCATATTCACGTGTACCGTACTGCATGCGCCTATACCTGACTGTGTGTTGGCTCAAATGCTTTACTGTTGAGGAATGATTATCATCAATCTCGCTTTACTTTATCACTTCTTCATTTGACAAAAAGTTAATAATTCAATGCTGTTAATATTTCACTTGACTGGTGCTTTGTTATAGTTTTTACATTGTTGTTGTTCCCAGCCGTAACCATCACTTCCTCTTCCTCTTCACCAGATTGATAAATCTCTTAAGCCTCTTCCCTTCCTGCTGCTCTGACAAGAGGACAGTCGTCGTGTCTGTTGGCCCGTGTGCATATAAAAGTACCAGATCTAGGACGCCGCGTCTTTAACACAAACACAATAATATCCCACAGACTTACAGAAGAACTAACTGTGGTTAATATATTCCATTTTGTTAACTTTCACAACTCTGTTTCGATGGTTCTCGACCGGTCTGGCTTCAGGACTCACCATAACCCCTTAAGCCGTGACCAAAAGCAAAGACAAATTTTAACTTTTCAAATTGTTGTAACACTTCAGTAACTGTACTTAAAGTTTTATTTCAGTCATTTCAGTCATGGTAATACAAATTAAATTGAAGAAAAAGTGCCAATATGATAAACATTTATAGAATTCAGTTTCTTCAGTTTTTAATCCACAAAGAATTTTTTTTTTTTAAAAGTGCAATTCACAAAGATTCAAATATATAAAATTAATATATTAATTGGTAAATAACGAAAAACATGTGCTTTGGAGAAAATTATGCAGCACACACTTCAACCATACAGACATCATAGACCTGGGGACGTTTCTTCGTTCTCACAAGAGTCTCTAATTCTTGAGTTCCCTGTCGACAAAGCAGCTCTGAGGTCGTGATCAATGTCCAGTCTTATTATACTTATGTTTCTGCGTGCTCGAATCGCTTCTTCTATGGTGAGTGTCCATTTGCATTAAGGGGCAATATCGCCCCCTATTGTTTAGGAGTATGAATACACGCCACTCCGTTGCCTAAAAAAAAACTTATTTCAAGATAAAAGCACAGTTTTTAAAAAAAAGTGTTTTTAACATTTTTAATGCCCCTGTGTCCTACTGAAAACAGTTGTGTGACGTACTTTTTAGTTGCGACCCACTTGTTGAGAATCACTGCTGTAAAAACCCCTTAGAACCAGTCAAAACTAACAATTTATCAGCTTAAGTCACAACTTAGTTCAGGCGTATGATGTTGGAATATGTGAAAGTTTCTTGCGATAGCAGAAATCATGTGATGGAACATGTGAAAGTCAGCGGCCCTTAAACAGGATTATTTCTGCACCAGGGACAGGTTTTATTAAGTTCATTTTAAAGCTTTTAAAATCTGATCTACCTTCATGGCGGATTATGATTTTATACAATAATACAATGACATGAGTCATAAGAGATGAATCATGACTTCAACATAATGAATGTCATGACAAACAACCTTTTAAATATTTGAAACTTGTAACAATGAGACGATAAGGAAGAAGAGAGGAGAAAAGAGTCGTTTTGATTGAAGAAGAGGATGGAAGGGGTGGAGAGGAAGAGATGAAAGCAGGCACTCTAGTTCAGCAGGAAGAGGTTGGATTGGAGGGAGGGGAAAGAAAAAGAAAGAATGAAAGAGGAGATAGCAGGATGATTGCAGTGGTCCACCATTTTAGAGTAGCAGTGAATGGCCGGCGGCCATTATTATGCTAAATTAACCTGGGAGCTGCAGGCCGCCACTCAAGATGGAGGAAAGCCTGACAACAGATAAGAGCTAGTTTACCAACACACACACACACACACAAGCAAGCGACTGAGAATGGACTTCCCCACCCCCGCATTTCCTCTGTCCTCACACACACACACACACAGTTGTGCCTGTTGAGTGGTCAGCAGCATGGCCTTCATTATCATTACACGCCATTTTCTGCCACAAAGATTACTAATGACCCCTCCCCCAACCCACACAGACACACGCATTGAGTGCCTGCCCCCTCCCTCCCTCACGCTCATTCCACACACACCCCTCATTTCAAATGGCTGATGCATGCATGCATGCATGCATACACACACCACACACACACCTCCCCCCTCGCTGACCCCTGCCTGCTGCTTTGGCCCGCCCTCTTCCTTGGGATAAAAGGAGCAGAGAGGGGGGGGAGAAAGAGAGAGAGAGAGAGAGAGAGAGAGAGAGAGAGGAGGGCTGTCCTGACACATTCCATAGTCTGATCGAATTTCCACCATCACAATGAAACCAAGCTCTCAAAACAAATGCTCAACAAGCCTCTGCCCACTTGTTCTTCCTGACCCCTCTGCAAGCCTCACCGGGAGGGACTGTACATCACAAGTTAAAGAAGTTGTGTGTCTGTTTGTGTCGGGGGGGTGATAATGTCAGATAACTGTGTCCTCTACCCTCCCAAAGAAAGTTGAAGTTCAAAGTATCATACTCTAGTCTGGTCACCTGGAACACAAACAACAATGGAGAGCCCTACATCTGCAACATCCGAGAACAAGTTCCATGAAAACACTAAATCTGCAACAAATGGATCCTGTTCAGCTGTTAAAAAAAGTTACTGTCAGGAGGACAGTACCTCTTTGTACCACCTGCTGTAAAAATTGAAATGCCATAATGATGGAGTCACTGATAGAGGAGTCACAGATAGGAGTCCTGAAATGAGGCATTGGCTGAAAAAGTCTATTAAACCACAAGACTGGCGCTTAAAGAAACACGTTCCACCAAGAAAACTTTACAAAGCATGTGGATTAGGATTTATAGAAGAAACAACCTGCCAATGTTCCACTGTACCCTATGATCAGGTACAAACACACACACACACACACACACACACACAGAAATAGACTCCAGCACACAGTGATTGGCGTTACATTTTTTAATGCTAATTTTCTTGTTATTTTATGTCAATCTTTAGTGTTAATTGTTGCACCTAGAAGTTTACGCTTCTAAAGATCTTAACTTGGTGACACAAATGGTGCAGTTCCTACCTGGTTTTCTTGGGGGTCTTGGTCTTCGGTGTTGAGTTCTTGGTTTTCTTCTCCTTAGGCTCTTTGGGGGTCTTAGGTGTTTTAGGCGTCTTCGGGGTCTTGGGCTCTTTGGGCTCCTTGCTCTGCGCCTTTTCCTTTGGTTTCTTCTTTCGCTTCTTCTTCTCTTCAGCTGGTGGCGAACTTCCCTCTGCAATTCCTGTACCAGTAACTTTTTCACCTGCATCACTTCCTGTTCCAGGAAATTCCAACTTGACTTCCTCTCCTCCTGCCATCTTTGCTCCATTGTCTTCCTCTATATCCACTGTTTTTGCTTTCTTCTTCCTCTTCTTTTTTGGCTTTGTCTCCTGGTTGCTGGGCTGCTCTGCACTGAAAGGCTGGCTGGAGGCACCGGTGACTGCTGGCCTGTCAGGAACTGTCGCTGAGGCATCACCTGACGAGTCACTGGGGGAATGCTGGGAGATGGAAAGATTTTTTTCAGTATTTTTTTTCACAACTCATTTAAAACAAACACACACACACACACACATACACACACACACACACACACACACACACACACACACACACACACACACACACACACACACAAATAAAGCCGGAAAGATAACCTATAATAATGACTTAATAATGATGAAGATTTTTCAACAGTAACATTTGAAATCAATCGACTACATTTAAAATCCCGATCGTCATTGTTGTATCTTTTAGAGAATTAAATAAAATCACTCTTTTCTGGGATACTGCCACTAGACTCAACACCATCCCAGATTATCATTGTTTAAATATAAAAAAAAACTTACATCTGTCTATGCAAGTTCCATTATGAGTCTAAAACCCAAAGATGCCAATCTTTCATTCAACAGATTTGGGCATATAGTCATGAGTTGTTGGGTTTTTTTTTAAGTTGTTCTTTGTCACACCCAGATTAACGTATTTCTACAGTGTTTTCTCATGCAGGTTGCACAGACACAACGGTGGCCACTGAAGAATATTTGATAACTATCTGTAGTTTAGCTCAGCCGATGACATCAAGGACAACTTCCAGCAGATTTGCACAAAGAGATGAAGACGACATGTCTCTGGCATCACTTCCCTCCTGTTAAGACCCCTAAATTGTGGTGAAAGCTCTCCTGTTTAAATGCACGACTACTTATGCTGATATTTTAAGCTTGCTGGTGCACCTGCACCTCCTCCCTCACCTTCCCTTCTCTACTCCTCGACTCCCTGTTGCTGCAGTTTCCTCCACCCTCATACCTCCTCCTCTAGCAGGCTAACCTGCGTAAACAAACCCGCTGACACGGAATTTTTTTTCCTCCTACTTTGCACCCCTGCAGACTTAATCTCCTCTCCTTCCTCCTTCTCCCTTCACCACCTCCTCATTGCTCCCAAGTAAGCTTTCTGTGACAGGCAACTGGTTACCAGCTGTTGGGAGCCTCTCCAGCTGCCTCTCCTCCCTCTCCTTCTCCTTCCTTCCCTCCCTCATTCTCTCTCTCCAGCTGCTCAGGGTCCCAGTAGCAGATGGGAAATCAGGCATCATGACACGAATAAATTATCTCCATACTTCAAAAAGGCACAGCGAGGGAGTAAGTGTGTGTGTGTGTGTGTGTGTGTGTGTGTGTGTGTGTGTGTGTGTGTGTGTGTGTGTGTGTCATACCAAAGCAAGAGTGCGCTTGTGTGGATGCGTGATGCACTTTTGCACATGTGGTGTACCCGAGTGTGTCGACAAGGTGTGTGCGTGTGTGTGTGAACGTCAGCAAGTTTATTGTAAAATGCCATGGCAGCAGCTCCCCCTCTGTGCGTGCATGTAGGCAGGCACACACACACACACACACACACACACACACACACACACACACACACGCAATTAGCATTGCTTGGTTGTGTTCAGGTGGAGGAGGAAAGAGTTGGGGTGCCATCGCTGAAAAGTCTACTTACATCAGGTGAATACTAATGCACGAACACCACAATTTCACAACAAAGTAATGCAAGGTCACACATCACACAAACACCTGCTGACACACACGTAAACTGAGCCATTTAGACGCAAATGCGGGATGGGGGGGGGGTTGGGGGAGAGACAGGAGACTGCTCAGGGAGCGAGGGAGAGAGAGAGAGAGACGGACGGAGAGTGATGAGGGGAGATAGCAAGGATGTGGTGCCAAGAGATAAATCTGTCCTCCTGCCAACCTTCCCATATAATCAATCACACAAATGACAATGGAGACACACATGCACAGTGTACACACACAAACAATCACACACACAGGGTCCTGTGTCAGGTTTGGTGTTCCGCTTGGAGAGCCTAGCTTACTTGCACAGGAAGTGTTATAGTATTTTCCGCACTATAAGGCGCACCTAAAAGCCTTTAATTTTCTCAATTTCTTACAATCTAATGTGCCTTACATATGAACATTTTTTTAAAATAGAACATTCATTGAAGACGAGTTCTCAGATGCGTTTTAATAATCCAGTGTGGTTTATAATTCAGTGCGCCTCATAATCCAACCTGCTTTATGTATGAATAGTTTTTTTTAATAGGCCATTCATTGGCCTATTAAAATCCTTATAATCCAGTGCGCCTTATAGTGCGAAAAATAATGTAAATTGTTTAATCTTCATTCTCCATCGTGGTTGGGGAACACAAACACGGTCTAATGACGCGTCGTCACAATCCAGCTGACGTCAGGTTGTAACGCAATCACAGACACCTAATATAATGAAAAGATGCGTAATGAACTCGCTACCAACAGACTTGCGTGGATAATACGACAGAACTGGGGAGGGGGGGGGGGTGAACGAGGTTGAGTTTCATCCCTCCGAGAATGGATGGAGAGAAAAGTGTTGAGGAGGACAGAGAAGGGGGGGGGGAAGCTGGAAGAAGGACAGCTGGAAGAAGAGCGAGATGAAAAAACACTTAGAGGACTCCCCAAGGATGGAGTGAAAGGAAATCTTGTGCTCATTCTCCAGCCTCTCCCCTTACTGTCCCGTCCATCCGTCGACTCACCCCACCCTCCACGCTCCTCCATGTAAAAACTGACAGCTCATAACCACCTCCATCCACTCGGCGTGGTCGCTCACGTTATTGACAGAAAGCCTGTCCAAAACAGAAATAGCTAAGCATTTGCTTTGACACTTCCTGGTGTGTATGGTCACCCCCTGAAAACAGATTGCCTCTGGGTATCGCTGTCTTCACAGACCACCTGCTACCTGTTTAATATTTTGTCATTTTCTTGATAAATAAAAGCCGGAATAGCGGGTGACTGAGCTCAATTCTGTAAATGAAACCAGGATCGCGGTCTTTGAAATCAAAATATGATGACAGATGTTGCATTAGCTGGTCATCAATAAAAACGCTGATACATTCATCTATGCTGATCCAATAACCCAGATATTTCCTTGCAGTTTCATTACCTTCTAAATGTTCCGAGACATTTTTTAAGGTTACTTTAGTACAGCATCACAGAAAAAGGAGTTACAACCCTGATGGGAGCCCTGCTGTAATCCATTCACATTTTTAACTTAAACGTCAAACAAGAGTTTTCATGGTATTTGGCTGTTTTTTTTTATTTACAATTTCACTACTTTCTCTCCTCTCCTCTGCAAATACGAGATGGATGATGAGGATATGATGTCATTCGATTAGATAACCTGTTACGTTATTGTAAGTGCAATGGTTTTTTACATCTGAAAGCTCAGATATCTTAAGAGATCAGTTGCTATGATTGAAAATCAAAGAGTAATTCCGGGTAAAGCAGGAAACGCATTCTGTCTGATAAGATGCTTCGCCTGCAGCTGTATGTCACGGCTCTACAAAAGGTGAGCTGAAATAAAAATCGCTCAACCGGCATAACCGACATTAATCAGACAACAGAGAACCAGCTTGGCAAGGTGACCACGATGGCGCTGGTGTTATCTATCCTCAAAGGACCATCAAGGATGCCATTTTGTTGAGCATGGATACAACCACAATGTGATTTCACATCATTTGACATGCTCGTCTCCATTTTCCACTGGACAGTAGCTCAAGAGACTAAACCTGAGCCAGCAAATATGCAAAACGTGTTGCGCCGGGATTATGAGTGTTAAGCAGCTTCAGTTGGAAAGAAGCTCTTATTTACAAACCAACACGATTTTGGGATGAAACGAAAGAAGAAACCTGATGTTTTATTAGCTACCTGAAAACCCATCCCAACGCCGAGAAGCTAATGAGCATTAGCATTTCTTCAAAGCGGCAGAGCCAGTTAGCTGGGGTCTAATAACCTGCTGATAACGTGCATGAATGGGGGAGGGGTGACTCAGGCATGTTATATGTCAACTAGAGTGCTGTAAGTAGCACACACACAGTGTGTTTGCGTGTGTGTGTGTGTGTGTGTGTGTGTGTGTGTGTGTGTGTGAGATGTAGAATAAAGGTCAGCACATAGCACTCTGCCAGAGCTGTGACCTTGAGCTGCTGACAGAGGCACGTGTGTGTGTGCGTTTGTGTGCGCGTGTAATAACCATGCTTAGGTAACAGATGGAGCTTAGAGTACCAGACATACAGTCATCATGACTGACTGACCACCTTGGTATGTCTGTGTGTGTATGTGTCTTTCTAATAGTGCATCATAAGGCACAGGGACAACTATTTGTGTGCTTCCACACACACACACACACACACACACACACACACACACACACACACCCCAACCAGTCTGAGAAGTCCTTTAGCTACAGTAGGCTATCCTATTTCCCCAGGCACATTTGCAATTCCACTTTCGACCGCATTATACCAAGCCACACCATTGTTTGTTGTTGTGTGTGTGTGTGTGTGTGTGTGTGTGTGTGTGTGTGTGTGTGTGTGTGTGTGTGTGTGTGTGTGTGTGTGTGTGTGTGATATAGGGGTCACTGGGCCTGCAGCTACAGTCAGGATGGTGCGTGCGAGTCGCCCAGGCGAAGAGCGGGTCTCGCCAGTCAACCTGGCATCTAGGTCAGAAGAGCTGGATGTATTAAGTGTGACGGCTGAAATGCCAACCTCAAAACGCTGCAACACAGTCTTGGAGGTGGGGTTGGGTGTGTGGTAGGGGGAGGAGGAGGGGAGAATATAGTGAAAATGGATGGAAGAGAACCAGATGTGTGTGTATGTATGTGTGTTTGAGAGGGACGATAATGCTATCGTCTGTGAATGGAAAGGGGGCTCTGAGCAACAAAATAAGCTAATGGAATCTAAGGGCACATGATGTAGGCGACAGTAAACACACACATGGAGGTGCCCCCCCCCCACAAAGATCCTGTGCCCTCAAGAGTGTTACTTGTTTACCCACTTCTTTGTCTTCTCTCTTAATCACCCTGAAAATTCTTTCCTCCTCACCATCTCCCTCTTCTCCAAATCAACCACATTAACTTAGACATGACATTGAAATGGATAAGACAGACAGAAAGAGAGAGAGAGACAGAAAGAGAGAGACAGGAAGCGAGAGCGGAAAGAGAGGAGACGGGGAGGAGGGAGAGACAGGAAGGGAGGTTTCCTCTACTGAGAAGGGGGGAGTTGTGGGAGCAAGGGGAGATTATTCTTGTGGCGCCTGTGTGTTTGTGTGCATTTCTAGGCATCTATGTGTATTGCGCATATGTCTCAGGATATGCAGCTCACAGCAAACAAACAGCTGCAACCACCCCACCAACACCACCATCAACCCCACCCCAATACAACCACACACACACACACACACACACACACACAAGACAGAAGAAACAAAAAGCAACAAACACACACGCACACACAGGATGCCAATGAACCTGGGCCTAATGCAATGCTGAGTTCTCAAATGTTCACACATTTGTACACACACACACTTCCTCCTTACACTCCAAACACACGCTTTCCTCCACCTACGTGAAAAAAAACATTCACATAAAAAAAAAAAAAGCACCCACATATGAAAAGAATTTCATCGTCTTAATCTGTTGCACGCACGCGCACGCACACACACAGTGTGTTTGACATGGACTCACCTGTATGTGAGGCACTTTCTGAGGAGTGAGAGGGGGTGAGGACAGTCGGTAAGAGGCGGGAGGCGGAGGTGCCCATGGGTGTGAGGGCTGGCTGGGGGGAGGGGGCGTGCTCTGTAACTGTTGGGGGTGGGGGGACAAGTGTGTGTGCTGTGTCTGAGCATTCTGGGCGGGCGGCGCTAAGCCCTGGTTTGGGGCCGGAACTCCATGCTGGCTGACGAGTGAGCCCTGGAAACCCATGGAGGCGGGCTGCAGCGGCTGCCCGCTGCGAGGGGCTTGCTGCTGGCCTGGGAGAAGTCGCTGGTCCCCTCCTTGGCTGAGCGACGCATCATGAGGTCCTGGAAGTAGAGACAAGCGGATGAACACAGCATCTAGACTCCCTGTTCATTGGGCTTTGCTACATAAAAAAAAGGTCTGAACACAGATTAGCAGGGAGGTGTTTCTTTTTGCCTTTCAGTTGCACCAGAGGCGGACACAAAGCTGAATCAACATCTGTGGAAGAAGGGTAGGACAGCAGGAAGGATCACATACTGTTAACTGTTCTGCTGCACACACACACACACACACACACACACACACACTGAGGTGTAGTAATGCTGTTGTTTGGTTTAGTTTAAAAAGATGGTGCGATGGGTTGTCGTAGTTTTGTGGATCTATGTGCAAGAACAGGTGATTGGCTGCATGAACAACGAGAACTGAAGAAGGATAAGATGAGAGGCGAAACGTCTTCAAGAAACTTTCTCAAAGTCCAGTGGATTGATTTAAAAAGCTTTGGATGAAGCTATGAAAGTTTACCCTGCTGTCCAATATTAAAATGAGTCCCCCAGTTACCATCAAACAGGTAAAGGATTCCCTCACACAACATATACAGAGTAAATAACCTCTGGCCCGAGGTGAGGCAAAATCTCCTGAAACTATCAAGCTGTTCTTTCTCTTCCTTCTGAATTTTGAGACACTACAAGCAACTAAAATGTTTTCTTCAAATGTTAATACATGTGATCCGTGTTCTTGTGTCCATTGAAATGAAACTGCAGCAGAAAGACATGTGGGAATGAAACAAGATTGAATGAGACTATCACAAGAGCAAAACAAAAAAAGCTTGGTATTCTGGGCCTACCTTGCTGCTGTTGGAGCTGCGGCCGGTTTGGACCCAACTGCTGGCCACGCTGTGGCCCTATGCCAGGATACATCTGTCCTGCATTGAGAGGCATGCTGTGGGGCTGCTGGTGCTGGGGGTGTTGGGCAGATAAAGGGGCTTGGGGAGTTCTCTGCGGATGACCGATAGCACTGGGTGGCGACTGCAAAGCTGTGTATCCCGTCACCTCCTGCGTTCCGGCTAGTCCTGCGCTAGGGGGTCTGCCCTGCTGGGGAGGAGGCGTCGGGGTTCCCAAGCCCCGCATGGGGGACATAGACGTGGGGGAGGAGTAGGATCCCTGAGATGGGGGGGCGAGGTGGGACTGGGGCTGGTTTTGGGGCTGGGTCAGATTCTGGGGGTGGTTTAGGGTGTGCATAGACTGACCCTGCTGTCCTGCCTGCTGCGGCATCGAGGCAGAGTGGGTCTGATGTGACTGGGGTGGGTGCGGTGGTCCGCCGGGGTATCGCTGGCCCTGCTGCCCAGCTGCTGGGCCCGATCCTTGATTAAACCTCTGGCCAAGCTGCCCTGGTCCCATGGCCTGGCTGGCGTTTGTATTGATGTTTGCGTTAGCACCTTGGGCCATCCCGGGTCCCATGGCTCCGTATTGGGCCTGATAGCCAGAGTACTGGGAACCACCAAAACCCCCCATACCTTGTTGGTGCTGGTGGGGGTGTGGTGGCTGTCGGGAAGGGGAGTGTGGATATCTGGGTGTGTGGCCCATGTTGGGATAACCCTGGGGCTGTGGCTGGGGTTGAGGGTGTCTCATCTGTCCCCCCCCAATTCCAACATGTCCCAGGTAGTGAGATGGGTCCTGAGCGGAAGTGTGTGCCATGCTCTGTGGAGGATAGTGTTGGTTCATGCGAGCTGCATTGGGTGTAGGCGGGCCTTGAATCCCACCGTAGTTGCCTTGAGACATCTGGTAGCCTCCCATTTGGGTGGGGCCGCCCCCTGGTTGTGCCGGCGGCTGCGGATAGGCTGCTCTATTCTGCTGCTGGGTCCAGACTCCACCCCCTCCTCCTCCCGCGTCGCCCGGGTAGCCGTGGTGGGGATTGCTGGAGTTAGCTGGGTTGTTGTGGTAGTGTGACGCCATGCCGTTCATGGTAGAATTCACATTAGGCGGGCCCTGGTTGGGACCGTTCTGGGCCATCATTCGCCCTCCAGGGCCACCAGGTTGTTCGTATCCTGTGTACGGGCCGTGGTCATACATCTGCCCCAACTTAGGCTGCCCTGTTCCAGGTCCATGGACCATCCCTTGGTGGTAACCCCGGTTCCCCTGGTGCTCATGGTTCAGAGAGGGATTAGTCTGCTGGGCTAGAGGGTTGGACTGGGTAGCGGCCGGCTGCTGGGGGAAGCAGTCTCCTAAACCATCTAATCCATCTGAAAATAGCCCTGCATCATCCCCAAATAAACTCATCATCCCTGGGTCCGCCATGGCCGGGTGTGGGGCCCACGGACGGAGGGGACTGGCTGGAGGGTAATGTTGTGCAGTGAGGAGCTAATCAGCTAGCTGCTGTTTTAAAGTTTACTACTCCATGTTCCTCATTAAGGTTCCTGGAGAGACAGAGAAGGTATCAAGATCAGAACCAGGAAGAGCATAAAGACAAATATTGAAATTCATGTTAAGACAATAAATGCAACATCAGGAGGCTACTGTGTGGTTCAGAAGAGTTGTTCAACTAACATCAAGTTTCGGCAGTTGTTGAAATCAGCTTACTCGTAGACACAATGCCTACAACTGATCCACAGAAACGGGAACCTTTTACAGTTAACCCCTGGAACTTAATCTTTATATCACATTCAGACAGAACTAAAACAACAAGCTTTTTAAATGCCGTTAAATTTATTAGCACTTCCCTGATGTAAAGTTTCGGTATTACTTCTGTGGCGTTGATCTGGAACAGATACAGTGCTGATTACAGCCCTGGCAATCATGTGTGCAGGGATCAGTTCCAAAATGTTGCCATTTGAAGGAGAATGGACTTCAGCATCTTTTCATCATCAACTACACAGCTTTAGCTCAATACTTATAACCAGCATGGCTAGTGGAATATTACCACCTCATATTGTGCAAGTAATATCATACCAAAGACCACAGTTTTGCCAATAGCTACTTACTAGTTATCTGCTAGTCGAAGTGCAATGTTTTATTGAGATGAGGAGCCAGTTAATAGAAAAAGTCTCCCAAAACAAGATTTGTTAGGCAAATTGCACTTGTTACAAACAAAAGAATCATTTCTTCTCAAGCCTCATTGGGTATTCTCACTTCATTAATACTTACTCATTTTTAAGCCACCTTATTACATGGTGAGTAGAGGGTGGAGCAAGTTAAGTTGCATGTTTGGTGAGTTTATCAGTTGTAACCATCTCAAAAAAAAAAAATCATGCTCCCATTGAAAAAAAGCCCTTCACATTCACACCCTGAAACATGCACACTTCACATTAGCTATGCCCCCCCCCCACCTCCATTTTACTACCAAACAAAAGGACTGCTTTCTTTTCCAACACACTCACAGTCATTGTGTGTGTGTGTGTGTGTGTGTGTGTGTGTGTGTGTGTGTGTGTGTGTGTGTGTGTGTGTGTGTGTGTGTGTGTGTGTGTGTGTGTGTGTGTGTAATGGAACAAAAGGAGCCAGCAGATGCAACTCTGTTTGAACAGAAACAGCTGCCATCCAGCCAACAGGCCAGAGAGCACACCAGTCGTTCATTAGGCTAGCTAACCAGTCAGCAAGCCATCGAGCCAGCAAAGTAAGCCCCTTTCATACAGGCAGTCCATTCCTGAAATGTTCAGGAACGACTCAAAAATCCATTATGGCCGCCCTGTTTCTGAAAACAGTAGCGTTGTAGCCAAGTAAAAAAATACCTGCACATATCTGATGAAATGTTCTCTGTTGAGGCAAGAAAACGATCACACCAATCCCCTGGTGACACATGATTATTTTTAGTATGATTCACTCAAATACGTTCATAGAACACTGGTGTCAAACAGAAACAGCCACTCATCACATCCCTGATAATAATTAACATTCCTCCAAAGGTATATTTGGCCTCGTTCATCAGTATCATCATTAACTTGAAATAATGGTGGTTGTGTCAACGTCCCATCACCATCTTGCCTTTACTCCAGCACGGCAATTATATGTGGATTTAATCACTTATTCTAAGACAATGCACCTCAAATTTTGAACTTCTATCAAACATAATTACAAAGACATTTATACACATAACATTTTTAGAACTATACAAGTTTTATAGTCAAATTTAGGCTGTCATATCTAAAATTCATCATTTGTTGAAAGTCTGTAGTGTTGGGAATCTTTTTGTCATAGATCAATATCACATCAAACCTCATTACAGCTGAAGGTCTCATTAATAATCCTGTTTGAGGTTTTTCAATGCAAAATTCCAAAAAGTTCTTGACAAGGACTGGAATGTTCAATTTGAGTTGGTGAGGAAAGATCCCATGGAAAAACCAGAGAAGTTGCTGGACCAATAATTAATGAAATAAATTTACTAGAGCTGCAATTCACAGGGTTCATGCTTGGAGTGCCCCCCTGTAAGCCCGCTGTTGGGTTGCAGGATAGGCTCCTGCAACTCATGTGACCAGCAAAAGCGGAAGAAGCCGATAAGAGGATGAATGAATTTACTAGAGGTGCCTTAAACACTATCCTAGTAATTTTATTGCAGAGCCCATCATGTACTAGGAACACCTGCTTATTTCTACGTATGGAAAAGTCTGCACAATTAGCATTTTAAGTAATATATTGTTGTAATTTAGGCACTGGCTGAAATGAGAAAATTCCACTGATCGATCACAATTAATTGTTTTAAGAACAATCTAAACACACACATATCCACAGTTGAAAAGAGTAGGGTGTGTGTGTACTGTTCAACAAGGAGTATGTGGTTAACAAAGAATGCAATTGGAGTCATTCAGTAGTAGGCCACTATTAGCATGACACACAACTACAGTAAACCAATGTTCTTTCAGGCCTTCGGGTGTTCTGCTTGGAAACCTCAACAAAGCCTGAAGACAGGATCCTCTCTTGTTGTGTAAATAGTAGTGAACAAGGCCTTCCTCCGTGTTCCTTTGTACCATAAACAAGCTGCTTACACAAAGACGAAAAACAGGTGATCAACTCTTTTCTATGTTACAATCTGCACAGAATCATCCAAGTCGAGAGCCTCAAAAGACGCGCATGGCGTATTCATTCTATTTCTGCAGAGATTCTATGGAAGCATACAGGGTGCCATAAACTCTGAGCTAAGTGCTGACAGAGCATAGCAGTGGAATAAACCTTTATGGGCACCAGTAGATTAACTGGAGCACCACACTCGCATGAAATAGCACAGAATAAAAAAGAATTTGCGGAATCGCCATTGTGGTTCTATACAGAGAATATGAAAACACAGAGAGTTCACATCATTAGAAATGATTAGAAATTTTGTGTGATTGACCGATAAGAGGCTATCCACCTAGAGAATTACTCACTACTTCATCCACAAATGCATACCCTGATTAACACAGCACACTTCCAAAATGTCTAGAAAAGATCCTGCTGAGAGGCTTTGATGGTAGAGCGGGTTGTCCAGTCTCAAGGTTGGCATTTCAATCCCACTCAAGTTATTCTCCATAGTGCGTTTGGGCAAGACCCATCATCCACTTTACAACCAGCGTCTCTCACTGTTGTATGAATGTGAATGAATGAAAGAGGCTGGTTGGCATAAATTACCAACCAGGTTTCAGTCAGTCTGCCCTAGGGCAGCTGTGATTACAGGTATAGTTTACCTCCACTGGTGCGACTGTGGAGTGAATGAATAATAGTTTCAGTGCAAAGCCCTTTTCGGGATTAGGAAAGTGTTAAATAAATCCAATCATTTCATTATTATAATTTCACTTGATCACAGCCAACAGGCTTCTGAAAATTTCTAAAAGCCAGCATCATGTTGGTATAAAAAGCACAAAACAACTCGATGGTTACAGCTGAGAATCAGTTGCTATTATTAAGTTATTCACTGACTTTAAAAATAATGTACATTTACTGGTCTTTGGAAGAGAATGTGAAACATCAATGATATTATTAATGAGTCACATCAATGAGTCAAGAAGAAAAATTTTAACAACAGTAATTTGCATCATGATCTTTTTGCTCTGATCACTGGAGGACAAAAATTAATTTTGGAATAAAAAAAATACACAAACACACACACACACTTTAATGTTTTCCTTTGTGAGCAAGCATGTTTGGCAAGTGAGGGTAACTGAGTAATTTCACATCCTCTGTAGCAAGCTTTGAACAAACGCAACTGATTTCCCGTCAGCTTCGTCACACGCTCAGCATAATGTGATATTAAAACGTTCAAGCTGTAATATAAGCACAGCTGTGTGAGCCTCCTCTCTCTCCCCCCAGCATTCATCATCATCTCTTCATGAGAGAAATATCCCGAGGTCCAACAGTCTGCTTTCCTCCACGTTGTATTCTTGAACTTCCTGAAGCGACTTCATCCAAGACCTCGACCCACCCACACCCACATGAACATGTGCACCGTTTGGCACCAAGGCTCACTTGTCACTGCGGAAGGAATTAGGTGAACGGTCAGTGTGCTGCTTTAGATGCTAAATCTCATCAAGAGATGAGGCACTTAGCCCCCAACCCATAAGTCCCCTCCCCCCCGCCATAAAGGGCATGCGTTGAATCCAGAGGAGGTAAAACCACGTCACTGGTGAAACCCTCCCTGTGTGTAAGTGTGCTGTGTGCACACACATTCACCTGCAGGTAATCAGGACCAATGATGGAAGACGGAATAGCAAATATTTTCTGGCTTGGTTGGAAAAAAAGCATCAGAAGGTTGTGGGTCTGCATTTGATTACTCGATAACACTGGATGGATGTTATCACTCAGATTTCGGGGGTAGCCAGAGAAAAAAAAAACACTTATCAATCAGCTCCTGTATGAAAAACCTAAATATCATCGCTGTTTAGCATCCACTCAACTACAATGAAGAGAATCTGGAGTGCTCAAAAGGTAACTAGAAGTCACACCTGTCTGCTTCCCGTTCGAGATGGAAATATTGTTGATCTCAGTGTTGTCACTGATGTGTTTGCAGACAGCTTCAGTGAGGTGGCTCAGACCATTTGGCCAACAATGAGAGCAGCGTTACCGTCATGTGGTTGGTTTGCTCAAGTAAACAATGATACACACCGTAGAAGAGGTGGTAGCCGATTCTTTAACTGAGTGGCAGTAAGTTGATCTGAAACTTCTTCTAATTGCAAAAGAAATGTTCTGGGTTAAATTTTTGTAATGTGTGTTTTCATGGTCGGTTGGTGTAGCCCTATCACAGATATATGATTGTCTCTTTCTCTAAACAAGGTCTGGCAGAAAGGGGATAAAATGAATCATCAATCTGAGCCCCTCCATTATATAATTAGTCCTTCATTAGTACAATTTCTCTCATATTTCTTATCTTGGTGCCAATTTTATTTTTAACTAAATGTTTTAGCTTACTGCATTGATACTAAACATTGTTGCCTGTTTATATGAATTCCTTAAGTACAACCAAATTTGATTATACTTCTCAATTAAGATAAGAATTGCCCTGAAGTCACCATCAGTGACAATGAAATGCAGAAAATTGTCACGCTTAAGAAGTTGAAAGCAGCACTCAACTAATCACTAATTGGAACAACTCCTTCAAAACACGACCATATTACCAGTGTTGATTTACTAAAATGATTAACTTTCTAGATGATTAGCCTATGTAGACTGAGAATATTCATTTAGTAGATCTATCCAAATACGTAATGATGGTGCCTGTGTCAGCTGGTAAACTACAGGATCACAGAGCTGAGTTTGCATGGCGGTTCCACAAAGAGCAATTTGAAAAACACAGCAAACTCCAGTCAACCCACCAGAGTATATCAGTTACTCTTAAGAGTCTGTTCACATTATTTTTCTACACTGCCTCCAGCGTGTCTCAACAGCAGAGAAGAAGCCACAGCATGTGCTAATGCTAAGTATGACAAGATTACTTGCAAAATGACTTGCAATCCATCCAATGGCAATTTAGAAACACAAACAACTCTTTTCTAAACCTCTCCAGTACATGGAAAGAGTGCACATAAGGATCAGTGAAGAACCCCTTTTTCAGTACAGTATTTTCCTCACTATATGGCGCACCTAAAAGCCTTTAATTTTCTCACAGTGCACCTTATATTGGCCATTCTACCGAATTCGTGCGAAGTTCAGAGTTGGAGACACATTTTTAAAAGTTGCTTCTTTCCAAAAACCACACAAATTTCATATATCAATGCCTTGCCTGTTCTTTAAATGTTTTCCCGCACCTGAAATATGTCACTACCGTAACACAGCAACACGCAGCAATAAAAACTATGATATTTGTTAAAATTATGTGTCCAGACACCCTCCAAAGAATATTTTTAGAAATTTATTATCAAGGGCTTTACAATTACATCACTTGAAATAAATTTTTAAACAATTTTTAGCATAACGCAAACATACTAACAAGTAAATGACTAGGAACAGATATTTGAACAGTTGTACACATAACAAAACACAGTATTTTTACGGGACGAACCAAACCATTTTTATTCCCCCGCACACACACCCCACTTCATTTGTGTCAAGGGTTAAAGTCAAACCACTGGGTCTGCACTTCAGAAGGAGAGTCAATCAGCACAAAAATTGGCACACTTTGGTTGCACTTTATGTCAGTTAATGGATTTGATTCCAGTGTCTAGTGTGCGCAAAGTATTCTACGAGAACATTATTGCATCCACATTTTTATCATAGGGATAAACAAATTGCAGAATCCATGCTGGTGGATATGGTGAGACAACAAAACCACGATGCCTCACACCCCAAGCCTGAAATGTCACGCAAGGTTGAGGGACAGGTTGTTAAACAAGGAGGTGTTGCTTAGAACCATCAGATCATTATATAAAACACATGATGAATTATTGCTTGAAAAAGAATCAATGTACAAAATCAGATGGAGTTGTTCACTTTTATACAGCAAAACCCTATGTACATCAAGATCATGCAACAGCGACCCAAACAAACAGCATTCCTTACAATTCAGTGTTCATCTACACTAAACAAAACAAGGGCGGAACATCAGCTCTCAAGTGTGTGTTTTAAGAAACACCAAGCTGCTGTATTGCAAAGGAGGTGTGCCCCAAAATAGCGATGTTCGTAGATAGTGAGATGTCTTACATATGAATCAATCAACTTTTTGTGGGTCTCCTCTTTATATGCAAATTATATGCTCCCAGGATTGAACAAATCTGTATCAATGTAACTGAAGGTAGTTGGTGTGAGAGAAGAGGATATACAGTAGAAGACTGGTTAAATGGAGGCAACTGATTCGCTGGGGCAACCCCTGAAGGGAAAAGCTGAAAAGAGAAGAGGATCAATGTAACCACTTAATCACGTGAGTTACATAAAACTATCCACCCAATAATGTTCTCTGAGATGTAAATAGACAATAAAAACTGCTAAACTGGTTTACCGCTTACTAAAGATGTGTGCGGGACTCAAAACACAGTAAGTATGGGAAACTCAAGACATAATTTCTAGAATCTTGATTCACCTGGACGTCTTGATGTTGTCCCACAGCAAATGTTAGCATCTATTCTAACTTTTCCCCTCTCTTCCTCATTGTCATCAACTCAATGCAGATGTCTGAAAAACTGGAGTTTGTGCTTTGACATCACCTTAATACATTTGGCTGGACAGCTATGGTTGCTAGGAAACATACCCTTGTTATATTTGCAAGTGATCTGACTCAAATCAGGCCCCATGAGGTTATAGAACAGTGAAGTCAGACTTGCTGTTAATTTCATACATGAGTCCAACAGAGCCACACGTAGCTAAAAAAAATCAAAACCAGAGGTCAGGGGGCTGCTGGGTCTGCAATACACTGATGGGAAACCCAAGGAACCATATATGTGCAGGAATCTACACTGATGGAGCAGTGCTGTCAAACCGCAATTAGAGGCTATCTGTTGAGCAGAGTTGAAACCACAAAATATCTCTGCCAAGTTAGAGCAACTGAATGGCCTCTCAAGCTGCCAGCAATACTGTTCCGTCTTTCACCGCAGTGCATTAAAGCTGGTCCTTGAATTAACTTTAATGAAAACGCTGCCCATCCAAACGGCCATGGGCTGAAACTTAACTGGGAGTGTATTACACATAGCTACTGTGGAGGGTGCACTTTGTAATGAATATTATCTACCAGTATTAAACTATTTATTAGTTATTGAACAATGTACATTGATATGCCAAAATGTGATGATGAATTCTGCTTGCAGTCCAAATAATCCTCCTGTCTGATGATGTAACAGACAGGTTTGTCCAGTCAAAGGCGTTTCGGTCACTAGTTGTCATCTGGTCTAAATCGAGATGCACCACAACAGACTGAGAGTGGAGAGAACCAGATTCCTCCGTTACAGTGTTTCCCTCTTCAAAAATGTTTGGAAACTGACGAGATTTTACCAATTTTTATATGTCACAGTGTACTTGACATACGGCTAGAACTGTGTGTTTGCGCAGTGTTAGTCGGGTGAAGCAGGGAAGGGAGATGAGCCAGCAGCAGCTCAATGCAGTCATGTCTGTGCTGTTCAAAGTTTGGCAGCTAAACTGTCTGTAGCCTCCAGGCTTTATTACAGGAAATCTCTGCCATGTCAACAACACCTTTTTTTTCCACAGTGACACAGACAGGCAGGGACACACACACACACACACACACACATACACACACACACACACACACAGCCAAAGAAACATGTTACACCAAAAGCTTCGGCACAACCCAACTAGGCACCATAAGAAGTGAGTGATCTCCCTCTTCCTCTCGAGAACAAGTGTGCACCCACCCACACATTACCATGAGGATCTAAGGCGCTATAATTTATACCTTTGTTCCCAAATGGAGGACAGTGTGCAGGAGCTGGCTAGCTGTGTGTGTAATTACGCTCAAGTGAGGGGATGCAGGGCTGTGTGTTTGGGGCTGGGATTTGAGGCCCGGAAGGAAGGAAGGAGGAGAGGGGTGGGGGGTCCAAGAAAGGGAGAGAAGAAAGAGAAGCAGTGAAGCTAGAGAAAATCTGGTTATTTTACGCACGGCTGCTTCATTAATGGACAGTGTGTGTGTGTGTGTGTGTGTGTGTGTGTGTGTGTGTGTGTGTGTGTGTGTGTGTGTGTGTGTGTGTGTGTGTGTGTGTGTGCTCGCGCTTCTGGGAGGGGTGGGCCAGCAGGAAAGGGCTGTGTTTATCCAATCTGTTCCCTGCCTTTACCATGTGGTAGGAAAAACCACTGGCCGGCTCCCAGTCAGATCCCAGAGGACACAGAGGCCAGCCGAGAGACAGGCACCGGAGAGAAAGAAGTAGGCCACAGAAGGCGGCCAAGCAATCTGCAAGTGTGTGTGTGTGAGTGCACGTGCCCACTGAGCCAAAAGAACCTGTTCTAGGGTCTATGAAACCAACTGTTTAGTCTTTGAGAATGATTCACATCTGTGGTAAAAGCTGAAGGATGCCGGTGTGTTGGTGAAGATGACACAGGGTTAAGTAGACGTAGGCAAGGCAGTACAACACTGACACACAGTATTTAAGGCACTGTTACCTTTTACAGCCTTACAAATTTCAAAATCAAGGTAAAAAGAACTTCAACACCAGCTTATGTTTTGCCACCAGCGTGGAAACCTAGTTTGTAATGTTTGATGCTAGTTGTCAGAGACCTGAAGCTGCTTGTTTCGAGCCAAGATAATGTTCAAAAGAAGTTTCAATGAATTCCTGGCCATGTTTTCTTCTTGCTACAGCTATGAAAGCTACTTAGATGAGGATGTAAAGGTGTGATGTGGAGGAGAGTAGCTCTCAGGAGACATGCAAAGGTGATGGGCTCAAACAGTAATAACACCATTATGGATTGCCATTTAATGGCGTATAAGAATACCTTCTTCCCTAGCGATAGCTTCCTTCACTACTGCACTCACCTACTAAATCAGTGGATGGTTAAGGAACAGGAAGGCATCTACAATCAACCAACAGGAATCACGAGGACCATGTTAATTCACATTCCGTATGAGGTCAGATCTTTACAAAGAGAGACATCGGAGGCATAAACAACTGGAATCATAGAAGCTGTAATGTCAGATATCCAATTGCTATTTTTTCTGTCCAACTTTCACAAACAGTTCAAAATTAGTCAACTATAACAGAGGAATGAGCCTCAAATGCCACAGTGAGACCACTGACACCAACATGTCATTGTCAATATGGATGTTTTTGACAATTTCATAGATGAAATGATTGTGATTTATACAAATGTGCCACAACAGATCACACAGGAGGGGAAGAGCATCTGGGTTTTAAGATAAGAATCTCAGAGCCATGGAATATTCTGATTTTTTGGTGTCCTGCATCTGAATCTCTCTCACCTTCAGGTGTTGTTAAGCTTCAACACTCAAAGAGCCATTTGGACCCGATTTCCACAGAAAAGAAAACACTGGGAGCCACAAATACTTTTTGTGTTTATGAAATCAATGAAGTGCTTGTGCACTGACCTGAATTTTTTTTAAAAATTAACTGGAAAAGAAAAAGAGCACCATTTCACTGAACAATGAAAAATAAATATTTGAAAAATATCTGCATATTTATTTTACTCGGTTACTGGAACGTCTGCTTTTACTGGCTTTTGGCGAGTGTGACAAGTATTTTGAGCGACGAAAATAGTAAAAATATTCACATAAAATTCAAAGTTTCAAGATAACAAAAATCTTACAATTTACAACCACCATACATAACACAAATAGAATACACCTCAGTTGGATATTATATTTTATTTTCCCAAGCTAAACAGAGCTGCAGCCTAAGGATGAAAGAGCCTTATACGACTCCAGCGCAGCGGGTCGCCAACTCCTGCACTAGGGGTTAGCAAGAAAAAACTATGTAAATTCACCGGTTGTCTAATCTGTCTATATGTGAAAATATAAACATTCCATGCATCCTCCTTAGGATGAAAACCAGTACAGGTTACACTCTCAAGTAAAGCTTACATCACACATTGAATCGTGGTCACGTCTCTCCAGGGACTGCATGAAATCCAAGAGAAACCTCAGAGTTGTGCATCCTTCGGCTCAAACAGAGGACAACTAAGCACATCTCTTTGCTGCACTTTTTTGTGTCAATTTCCAGTGTTGGAGTTTTCTACTGAAATTCAGTATGGACGGTGTGAAGGGATAGGAAAATCAGAATTTTACTCTATCTGGCTGACTATTACAAGCGAGGGGGAAATCGTAGCTCATGATGCAAATGAGGTATCAATCTGACACACTACCTTTAGTGTCCTTTGGAAAACCCCTGCAGCTCCATTCAAGCTGGTAGAGGGGTAGACGCTTTGAAAATTACAAGATTTGTTGCAGGAGTTTGAACTGTTGAGGTTTCTGTCGTACCCATTACATAATAAACTACTGGGGGGGGGGGGCATTGTTTGACTCTTCTAGATTATCTTAAAATACACAAAAATATCAAAGAGGTGGTACTCGTGCAGAAACAAGGTGTCACAAACAAGCCCAGAGCAGCCAAACCCCACACCCGTCTAATCAATCCTTGCTATTGACACGGACCTTTTGACCAATGGGACAGGCAGGACTGGACCGTGTCCCCAGAGATTGGCTTGTTTCCTTCCCTGCCCCGCCTGCCAGACTGCTAACAACCAATTAACTTCCAGCGTCCTTCCTATAAAGCTGAGGGGTAACGTCTCCCCTGGGACGTGTGCACACACCCCTTTCAACAGAGTCAACGTGCTGAATGGGATCAAATGGGCTTCCATTGGGGGGGGTTGAGAGCCAGATCAAGCTTTTTATACTTTGAATAAAAAATTAACTCCTACTTTTGAGTTACCTCAGGTGCTATGAATTAATATGAATTTTAATTATACACCATGTATGCAACTCATTTATCACAGGTATAACAAAAGTGTGTTTACTGCTAAATTTCCATACACATTCTCTTCCATATTCATTGCAAGTTTCACCGCATCCATCTCTATCCGTCTTTCTGGGTGTCAATTCCATGACCGGCAGCAGTTAACCTTTCATCGGCTGCGTGAATCACTCTGTAGGAGAAATGAGTGTAGAGAAATAAGGAGAGGTCTGAGCATGCGTGAATCTCTATCACTGCCTTCATATCAGAGCACTCAAAGAAACTGATGAGATTCTCATGGTGGCACTCTTCAGCATTTGGTATTTAATGGCTGATGACACAAAACTCCCACATATTTCCAGTGGAGTGTCCTGCGTTTTTTTCTTTGCTCATTTGTGTCCTTACAGCAGTGACGCTTGATGGCGGATGAGAGCTGAGGGATGAAGAGGAAAAACAGGATACGCCACACGTTGAAAACTGCGAGGAGGTCAAGGATAGATTAAAAGGCTTGAACACATATAGGTCAGAGATGTGCTTGACAGGGCGTCTCCTCTATTACACACAGAAAATGCATGCAGCCCACACACAAACACTTGAGAGCTGTATTAACGCCAGCCTCTAGCAGCATTTGGTCCAGAAGGCCCTCGCCACAGGAGGAGAATGGGGGGTGGGGGAGGTGAGTGCAGAGTAGGAGGAGGGGGGAGAGAGATTGGTGAGGTTTGGGTGGGTGGGGGTGCAGTGATGACACTTAGTTTTGAATGTCACCACGGTGCTAAAGACCCCCACTAACCTTTTGGCTGGAAATGAGAGGACTGGGAGGGAGGGAAGGCGTGGGGGGAGGCAGGAGAGAAAAAGACAAGCAAGATGGGAAGATGAAAAGAGTAAAAAAAAAAAAAAGGTTTGGAGGTGAGAATGGAGCACTGGATGTTAAGATGAAAGGGATGGAGATGTGCGGCAGCGGTACGTCTCATCTCTGCAAACAGAGCTTCCATCCATGCATCATGATGACATGAGACAAAATGGCCTCCCTAACAAACAGCAGCACTCCAGCTCAGGTACTCGACGCCAGGCGTGACGACAGCGGCGCTGCAGCATCAGGTGCTCGACGCATGTTTAACAGGGGGGGGACAAGTCGGTTCAATACTCATCTTTAAACCGGATCGCCCTTCACCTCCCAAATATACAAATGTGGTGACGTCAAGGGAGCGTGGGATGACTACCGGTACCTTCTGACCAGAAGAAAAATGACTTTTCAGCTGAAAACTCATAAACTGCTAATTACAACGGCTATTATTGATTAATCTTTTTCTCGTATATCCTGTCACTACAGCTTAAGTCTGATCGCCGATCGAGTTTAATAAAAATAAACTTTCTGAAAAGTGATGTCACATTTATACGTGGACTCTCCTCTAAAAGCTTCATTAATGGCCGGTTGGATGGATTTACCTCCAGCCTATACTGCCTCAGTGAATAGTCTGGGATGGAGGATGTGTGTTTTTTTGGACCGGCGGTATAAATGGGTTTGACTGCTAGCCATTTTCTGAAAAAATCTGACAAATAGCAGTCTTCCGAGTTAATGGACTCTTCTTTATTTGGCTTAAATCCAAAATGTACTCACAGCAGCGCTGTGGCTTTGCCAACAAATGATGCCGAATGTTGGTGTCAATAGATGCTCTCGGAAAAGTTATCTACCCTGAGAGAAGAGCAGCTGAAGTTAAGAGCCAATTTCAGTGTCCACACAGAAACATCATAAAAAGAATATCAGTAAAACACCAGAAAACAGAAATTGTACTCACGTGTGTGTGTGTGTACAGATATGCTTGATGTATACACATATACACATTCATATATATTTATGTGTATCGCCGATTTTTGGTAGGCAGTCAAATGATACCTTACACGCATTCTATTGGCTGACAGCATCCAGAATTGCGCTCCGTTCCACGAGTCTCTGACTTACGTGAGACACAAAAAGTGCTTTAAACAGTCGATCGAATGTGGGAAAAGGTAATACAGATAGAAGGTGGTTTAATATCAGTATGGGGAGGGTTCATAAATATTTAAATTACCGTTAATAATAAGATAAATAGTTGGTCTCTCTGTATATTACAAATACATGTGAATATTTACACATATGTGTATATATATGTGTGTGGATCTCTCTCTCACACTCACACATCAATACTAGATTCCAGGAATTAGGTTGAATGATTGCAGTTAACTCAAATAATCAGCATCAAGAGCCTGATTATGTTATAATTGTGACAGACGTAGTGTTTCAGATAAGACAAATCCCACAATGGTTTAAAATTGTGAATTGAACAGTTTGCCAACAGCTATTTTCGCACAAATGCATGTGTCTGACTGACAACTGGGGTATCACAGACCCTAACCTGGACAATTGTTGTTCACTGGAAAATAAAGTTTCACAAACTTGCAATCGGCATCCACAGGTATAAAAAGAAAAAAATGTGCATGGAAGGTCAGACTGTCACTCAGTGCTCATGTGGATGAACATTCCCTTTCACTAGTTAATTTGATCAAATTCACATGAAAAATTGAAGTTCTAATGTGGTTTAAACTTTAAAAATAAGCAAAATAAAGAAACCAAATTGAGTGTGTCCAACTTTCTAACTCCAAACTACATTACGAAGAAATCTATGATGGGGGGATTGAAAAAAACTGTCCTTATCATTGGCCTACAGCTTTTCTTCATCTTAACTAATGTCAGTCATTTTAATTCATCTTTAAGATAAAAACTCATAGAAGAGCAGCAGACCTGCCCTGCTATAAAATTAGTGAGCAAGCAGAAGTTGAGGGTAGATTTACCAATACAAAAAATTACAGATTACCTGGGATAAAGCTACTTTCAGATGTTAAATGGCATGGGATGGCAAAGTTAATACTGGACTTGGTGTACAACATTAGTGTACAACATCAATGGTGTTGTCAGTTACAAGTGCTCTGCACACCACTAGGGGCATTACTAACTCTCTCACTCACACACACTCACACACACACACACACACACACACACACACACACA
Source organism: Antennarius striatus (assembly GCF_040054535.1). Lineage (NCBI taxonomy): Eukaryota > Metazoa > Chordata > Actinopteri > Lophiiformes > Antennariidae > Antennarius > Antennarius striatus. Next base: position 16,116,935 of record NC_090793.1, read on the forward strand.
CACACACACACACACACACACACACACACACACACACCTGTTTAGCCTGGTGACTCTCATCTTGCCCCTTATTCTGCACAGCCTATCCTGAACACCTTTAAAAACATTATTTTATTATATGTCACCAAGAAAACAACACTGTTATCTTATTAAATATATCGATATAAACACATTTTAGAAAGCTTAACAACTCAGTTGCTTAGTTGAACATTCAGATAAGATAATAGGGTTAGGGTGGAAAATGAGCATCACTGAATGACCAAACTGTACCAAATTGAATTGCATTCTGTGAAATCTCAATTAACTGGCAAATATCAGTGTTGTCTTTCACTGACTAAGAATTATTTTCCTGCATGTAGCGGATCCACACATTACAGCAGTGTCAGGAATTTCCCTGTTTGTATATGAGGAATTCCATGGAAAAAATGGCAACAATGAATGCAAAGGATGAGAAAACAAGATATACAAGGCAACACGTTCTAGCGAGACACTTTCAAATTTAAGAAGAAACAGTTGGTCATAATTTGCTTTAGAGTAAAAAAGGAAAAGCTCCTCTGAGAAGTGAGGCAACACAGTATCCTCTGCACTATAAAGTGCACTGGATTATAAGGCGCACCTTCAAAGAATGGCCTATTCTAAAAAAAATTTCATACATTAGGCGCACTTGATTAGAAAGCGCACTGGATTATAAAATGAATCTGAGAACTCATCTGTAATGAATGGTCTATTTTAAAACTTTTTTCATATGTAAGGCACATTGGATTATAAGAGATTGGGAAAATTAAAGACTTTTAGGTGCACCTTATAGTGCGGAAAATACTTTATTTTCTTCTATGCTTTTGTAAATGTCGAAATTACTTTGCACGAGTTACATTCACTGTTTAACCGGCAAGATCTACTAACATAAGACATGTGTCTCAAAAGTAACACACAAATTTCTGGGGGAAAAAAAAAAGCTATTAAGTTGGCATTAAAAAAAACAGGATCCCTTCCAAAAGAAATTACAAAAACCACTAATCTTACAAAAGATGATCCCATTTAGAAACATGAATATGAAATACATGCGTTATTCAAAAGACCAGATTTGTCACAACACAGAGGGGTTAACCCAGATCAATGGCCTCTACAAAATGCGGAGCAGTCTCACCTAACCACAAGTCAGAGGGACAAACTACAGAGAACAAGTAGTGCCGAACATCTGTTGTGTCCTGTGTATATGCGTGTGGTCGGGGCCTCTTATCTCTCCCTCTGTGGCCCGCTAAACATGACTAGCTGCCATCTTGGCTCACAAACACAAGGTGGTGGGGGTAGCAGCTCCTGGCTCCATGGAGGAAAAGTAGCGAACCAGCAATGAAAACTAATATCAGACTGAATGAAACCTCCACGCCAGAATGAATGGTAACGTGGTTGTGTTTCAAGAATACAACTAGTAGTTGTTGTTTTGGGGGGGGGGGGTGTTTTTTTTTTTTTTACAGAAAGACAGCGCAAATAAAGTTGCGTGGAGTGACCATTATGCAAGTTGATCGATTACTGAACACATAATGGAGAAAGCGAGCTGGAGTAGAAATATCACACACGGTGATTACAGACTGTAAATATCATATAACAGGTGTCCCTATAGGACACATCGTTCACACTCGAGATAAATACACGGACATCGGCAGGTGTTTTCCACTGCGTTTTCTCAGGTCCACGCCGCGTAACAAGTGTAGCTATAGTGCTTGCCAAACTTCGGTGTCAGGATACAACGATACACACAATTTCATTAGGAAACCCGAAAACGCGAAGCGTAGCTCTTGAATCTCGTTAGAAAGTGGAGCAAAAGATGAGTAAAGTTGATTTTATTGCCCGAGGGGCACGGAGCACCAAGTGGTCTTCGTCCTTACACAATGGGCTGAAGGGGGATGAAAGCTGGCTAGCAGGCTAGCTGAACTTCTGTGTCCTAGCACTGGGCTAACCTCCAGCGGCTAGCACGGCTAATTAGCCTATCAGCGATATTTCGCACGTCGTTACGGACCGGGGAACGACTCGCTTATCTCGGTTTTTACTTAAGAAAAAACAGTTTATTTGCCACACTCAACCTTAAAATACATACTACAGTGTTTGTCTTACTTTTTTCAATCGGTTATGGCTATGTAGACTGGTAAGAACACCGTAAAAAACACGGTTGTATGGAATGACCGCCTGGCCTCACCGCTCCCCCTCCTCTCCTCCTCCACTGCTGTCCCTTCCGTCCATAAAACTAGCGACTACTACGTATACTTCGCACTATCCCCTTCAATTAAAACAGCGAAACAAATAATTGTAAGTGGTATTTACACTTTTGAGGAGAAACGTTTTTATTTCAAGCCAGGTGCTGTGTTTTTTTTGCGATATTTGCCAATTATTCTCCGCTGGGAATCTCCCTCAGAGCTCCGCTCATTCAGTCGGCCACTGACTCACCTCTATGCTCGAGCCACCTCGTGTCTCCTAGAAGCTTCAACACAATTAGCTAACTGGGCTAACGCGCACACTTAAAAACTGAATTTGGACAATAGTTCATAATAACAAATTCAACAAGTTGTCAGTGAAACGGATCCTGAAACTGATGGATTATTGGCGATGTACTGCACATTTTCTTTCCACTTTTCAAGTAACTAATGGGACGGTTGTGCGTGCGTGTGTGACCGATGCAGCGGGTGGCAAAGCTAAACTTGCTATTGTTAGCATCTCGGCATGGCAGCCAACGTTAAATGAACCTTCAATGACTTTCTGATGAAATGAGAGAATAAACAAGATAGCAAAGCGGTAGTCTCGAGTTTAAGCTTTCCAGCGAGTTATCCGTGAAAAACATGCCCATCGGGCTGAAACCCAAACTCGCACGCCGGATTAAAGAGTCCGATTGCTTTGGAAAAGTACAGAAAACTTACTATTAAGAATGTAAATTGAACTACTTTAATTACGAATTAGTAATTACAACAAAATTATCACACCAGACCTGAATTCTGCTACAGAAAATCTAACACACTCACTCAAAAGGGACATTTGTTAGCTTACCCAATGAGCTCGGTCACTTCGGGCGTTTTATCAAATCAACTCCTCGTTAGTATCTCCGCTTGGCTGGGGAAAAAAAAAACCCCCACCGTGGTCCTTTTTCGTTTGAAATATAAATAAACACAGAAAAAAAAGTTCAAGTTTGTTTCTCATGAAATAATTCTCCGGCGTGTTTCGCATCCGCGACCTCGCCGACTGGTGTGCGTTGCTCTTCTCTCCTTTGTGTTAATTTCACTCAAATCGAGTTTAATCCGATCGATCCCTCGGCTGGTCGCGCTCCCGAGTCCTCCCCTCCAGACACTCGCTCACCTACCTCGGCCAGGGGGGGCGCGCTCCCGAGGACCTCTTATACTGATAAACAGGCGGCGTGCGCGGTCACTGACCTCGCCGTGCCCGCGTGACGCCGCGAGTTATCCTATGGGTACGGTAAAGATATACAGTACACTGAAATCAACTGGAGAACCATTTACGCCAAAAAGAAAAAAAAGATCTGAGTACAAATTTTAGTTGATTTATCATTAATTTCTTGAAAGATATAGCAACCAGAAACCTGTTTGTTTGGAAACCTGATATATGCCAGTATCGTTCGTTTTTGGCGACATGTGACTTAATATATAACAATGAACGACTCTTTAAAATCACTGCAATTGTTCATTAGGCATTGAAGTAAGTATATACGTATTAAATAAAAATATTTGATATGAGTTTGTGTCTTATCTTGATACTCAGGTAAGATCAGTTGTTTAGGTGTCTAATTATGCTGAGGGCAGTGTGCACTCCTGTGAATGTATGTTTTGCGAAAGTCAAAATTCGGCAAAACGTGTTTTACATGTCCCTCCCTATTATACATTCATATAATAGTTTCTATATTATGCATTTGTATAATGGTGAAATACAGTAGTTATCCATTGTTAAAGAGTTTGTTATAAGTTTTTGTTGTGAACACAGTAGGACACAAGTTAATGATTAAAAACTTTAAGGGTATAGTATGAAGGATTTATAAGTTACCGTTTTTAAACATACTGTATATTCCAAACAGCAGAAAGTGAAAAAATTGGTTGGTTTTTGGGTGAAAATACCAGTACAACGGTCTTACTCCAGAATGTTTGACACTCAGAAACATCAAGAATACAGGAAAAACAGTCTTCAGGACACACACTCCTCCACAAAGTTATACTGTGGAGGATTCAGTCATTTTTTAAAAATATATTTCAAGATTTGTGAAAATCCACTGATGAAATTTTGCATATTCCTACTAAAACCAACTTTTCAGGGAATCAAGAGAAAACTGGAAGTTGCAAAAAAAGAAGCAAACAGACACCTGCCGCCTAAACAAAGGAGTACTGTAGGTACAAACTTGCATGTATGACAGTTCAGTTGTAGAGCATCCTAGCCAATGATATCCAGCTGTCATATAGCTAGACGGGGCCCCACTTAGGTGAGTTTTGGGTATTGATGGTGCAGAGCAAAGTTCCTCCAAGGGAGGTTGAAGTGAGTTTGCAGTTGTCATCGTAAAATGTTTCAATATGAGTGTCTACTTAAAGTCCACTTCCCAATTTTTGTTTCTATGTGGGGCCACCAAGCATTTGATTTGCTTTTCCTGAAGGTGTGGCCCAGTTATCAGATGCAGCGTCATGCTTTTATTGGGTCCTGAGTGATGATTAAAAGGAACTGATTGAAACTAATTATAATTTTTAGGAAAATTTATTAGATTGTTCCTTTTAATTCCCAGACACTCCCACCAAACACTCTTTGTTGTGCTGTGCACACAGAAGCCACCATTATGACAAATATGTGTACTGTAGTGTTGAACACATTGGGTTAAGACTCCTTTGTCCTTACAACAGAATATCAGGAACACATTCAAATCTCTAACCCATCTCCTGTATGTAGAATGTACAAAGAAATTAAAGCTGATGTTTGCTCCCACACATGGATAGGGAGAATTTACAGAACTTATGCCAACAAAAGCTGCTGTGAGCGTTATGACCTTGCATTAATGATAGATCAGGTTCATATATTTTGTATAATTGTCACATTTACGTGTCACCTTCAAGAGCAACTACATCAGTTCTTTACATAATAGCTTTCTGGTATATTTAGGTCTGTTTGTTAACTATTTGCATAGAAAATAGTTGTATAAATACTCTTGGGGCTCCAGCAAACACTGCACATTATTATGTTTTTTTTTTCCTGATTGGACTGACCTAAATTGATGAAATGATGAGCATAAGAGACAATAAATTGGAGGTAGGCATAAAACATTTTAATTTATTAATGTTCACGTAAAGGAGAATGGTTAGATGACACAAATGTTGGAGATACAGTAAAGTACAGTTACGATATCATGAACGGTGACATGGCAGTGGAGCAGTGTCTGTGGATGAGGAGATATCAAAACCTAATGGTGTAAAATGCAGTATCATTCAGTTGTGTCAATGTCAGAAATTTATGGCGCTTATTTTTTTCTGACTTTGCGTTTGTCGCTCATGAAATTAAGTTATAATCAATAAAAGTTGAATTGCTTTTCTTTTCCAACAAAAAAAAAACTCCCAGTGGTGCATGAGTGTCTTCCATAACTATTTGGTGACATTGGAGGGAAATACAGTATAATTCTGTTCATCCCTTCACACTTCATAGGTTTATTGGAGAAATGACTTGGAACAATGAAGTTGTTCTTCTAGCTTGCCCTAGAGCGGCACTTAATGTTTTGTGGGTTTTACCTTAATTTATGTCCAATATGTGTTGAAAACTAATAATTTGATAGAAACAAGACTCCTATGCTGGATCTCTGAGCTTTTTATGCTCAATATTAATACTTATCATTTACTATAAAGGTGGGACATTTAATATTTAGGGATTCAGTTTTTTTAAACCTAAAGTTCCAATTCTAGACACTGCAAGTTACATAAAATTCAGTACCATCTGCTTGTGGCAAGCAGATCCATTATTAATAGTATTATTTACATGTAGGAAGTTTTTCTGCCATGCCAGGTTAACATGTCTGCTGTGAAAGACATGTGACCCAGAAAAGTAAAACTACAAGTTGCATCATGACATATAAGGAGAAAATACAAAATATTTTTTCTTAAAGATCTGGTCGAACCCTTTCCATGGAAAGGTAACATTCATTTAAGATGACAGAACTGGACTAACAGTTGGAAAGTTATTCAGTCACCTTTGAACACCAAATGTATTACTTCTACGTACCATTTATGTATTAATGTGACACATACCTTCATTACATATGTATCTGACATATTTGTGTTTCAATTTGCTGTGATATGATGCAGTACTGTAAGCAGAAGGACAGTTCCACAGGTCAGAGTTCTTTGTGTTTACACTGGCAATATGAGCTCACTTCCACCTGTATTGATGTTGTTACAATGAAGTGGAAGTTTCAGAAGCCTGGAGATTGATAATAACTGCTTTAAACACAACAAAAAATTACCATGGCCGCAAATCTTTGGAAGTAAATTAAAGTTTTGGAGAATCAATGAATAGTGGCAAAAGAAATTGCAATCTCTGCTCCATGGCTGATGAGTCATACTGGATGAACAGTCCAGATTCTAGATGAATCACTACTTCTACAGATGAGAGGAAAAAGTGGTACTTTTGATTTCCTTTTAACTTTTCATTTACAGAAATCAACTGGTGGGAAATTTAATTCATGCTTGCTGTGAATGAAACACAGTCGCCGGTGTTTTTGTTAAACATTCATTTGAGCGATATCTGATTTATAATCGTGTGCTTTTGTAACCGTTATGACTTTAGGGATTGAATATGAGACGTCAGTTGTCATTGTTACATTCAATGTTGAGTGTAGAAAATTGAACTTACATCTGTTGTGTTGAGCCATTTAAAATTTTCCTGCGGGATTTAGGTATTTCAGACGATAGTGTATTTGATTGATAGACCTGATCTATGGGGGTTGAATTCTTTTGCCTCCATTTGTGTGGTGAAGGCAGCAAACATGCCCTGCAAAATATATTAGCATGTATGTCAGAGAACCAGTGCATCAGCACAGCCTCAGAGCTGTATACTTGGCTGGAGATTCCCAGAATGAATGGAGTTTTCCTATTTTTGCATTCTTATTATGTCATCACTGATCTCTTCAAGAATTGATAATATATTCACTGATCGTTAATAAAGCCAACCATTTTTTGAAAATTATCAATCCTTTAGAGAACCGAATTAGAATGCAGCTCCAAATTAGGTAACAGGTCACGCCTGTGTGTAACATGCTTATAATAGCATGTATACATGTACATTGACGTATGACTTTCATGTAGGGCATTGTTTTAAATCTCATGCACACACACGGAACTGGTAAAAGCTACCCTGCCTATACACATGTGCTCAAAAGGGTTTCATTCATTAAGCAAGCTCTGTCTCACTGACCTTCATTGGGGAATACTATCTCCATGTCTGCTGAAGGTCAAACGGGACAGATCTAGTCCTTCATGCTCATACTAATGTATAATTCAGATAGAGTAAAAGATCATTTGAACCCATTCTGATGCAGTTAGCATTTGGATTACACAAAATAAAACAAGACAGTGAATACAACTGTAGGTTTTCTTTTCAAACACTGTATTTTTCCATCTCCACATAACCATCAAAATGACATGTTTAGAGTTTAGAATGTTTTATTATAGTTTATCGTGATAGCATTTTCATTTTTTCTTTTTTTAGAAGTTTTATTTATATAGAACAAACAGCAAATGACATTAAGGGGGGAGGAGGGGAGGCAAGAAAAGCGAGAGAGGAGAGCCACATAGATAAGATAGATAGATACGTCAGGTTTGGCTTGATCCTCCCCCTCTCTGGGTCCACACACATACACGCGCGCACACACACACACACACACACACACGCACAAATATACAGACATACAAATGTTTCTTTTACAAAGAAAGATCGTCAAAATAAGATTAATAACTGCCTGAATATATCTAGGAATAAAAAAAAAGCAAAATAAAAGATCACACTGCAGGGGGAAACAGACTCACTCACACCGCTGTGAAAGAAAAAAAAACCTCCCTACAGTTTTACAATTAGCCTGGAGAGAAAATAGCTAAGTTTAACATGTATGCATCATCTATGTATACATGCATATATTATATGCAGGCTGGGTGCATGTGCACACAGAGGGAAAGGGAAGAAAAATAATTTTAGCATGGGTTTGGATTAATTCTAAACACCCCATTTCATACACAAAATTCAAACGAGCCCCGTTTCTAAATGCACACCTATGCATGTGTAACGCATCATCAACTAGCTTCTTAGTGGTAAAATCCAATCTCCAATCTGGAGATAAAAGGTCAGTTTTATTTTAGCAGCTGTCCAAATGTCTCAGGGGTGGAGTTAAGGCAGACAGCTGATTTCAGGACAGATTACAGGGCCTTGGTAGAGCCTATTCCTTTTTTTTTTTGGGACAAAACGTTGGTAAACACAATGATTTGGCATTAAAATTAGGTGCAAACCTAATATCACCACACAGTCAGAGAGAAAGAGGAGCAGATGAGAAAGTTGAATGAACAACAAGTGAAGGAGTAAAATATGATCATAAAAATTAAATGGTATTCATTACATTGGGGATCTCAAAGCATAAAAAACAAAAAACAACTTGCAGCAGTCAACGATCAAGCTCTAAACAGCACACATTCGCCGGCTTATTTGTGGTGGAAATCCCAGCTTGTTTAAAATAGGAGAGGGTCTGACATTTTCAGTTGGAGTCTGCACTCCACCAGAGACTTTCAATGCCTCTACATGGCCTTGTTAACAGCCTGTTATCATTCATACTTGTCATTTAAAAGAAAGGGCACCACCGACTAATGTAACCGGGGGGGGGGGAGTCAGTGCCTTTGGGTTTAAATGAGAATTGTTAAAAATGCTAAAAGGCTGCAAATGGCCTCTTTTCCAGCCCCTGGTGAAGAAATAACTAGACCACAACACCATGCCAGTCAAAAAAGAAAAAGCTACAGATATCTAAAAAGCCATATATACACAGAAATGTGTCTGATAAATATAGTTAACAAAAAAAAAAAGTCATCAATTCCAATCTATATTCCTCTTTTAACTTCATATTGACCAGTGCTCTCAACATCACTTAATGTTTCTTTAATGTCCCTGCTTTTCTTTTCGGCTGTTCCAGAAAGGATCCATTTTCACACTCAACAGTTTGGTATTTTATTCTCTCCCCAGACAATTAAAAACACTTAAGTCACAACCAGTTTGTAGTGTTCATTAAATACAAATCATCTGCAAGTCAACAGAGAGGACACAGAGAAAAAAACAGCATGATGAACAACAGGGACAGGCAGAAACAAAATTACAATTTGCACTTTGATTTTAGAAAATGAAAAAAAAACCAAAACAGATGAAGCTGAATGCCTCAAACACAACATGACGCACTGGAATACCTATATCACCCGTATACACACAGGGCCAGCACGAAATCCCACTCTACATGTAGAAACATGCCCTCCCACCAACACGCTGGATCATTTTCTTTAAGAACATGTACAGATGTGTGTATAGAGATAACACAGAACACGCTTTATTCCATACCGTCAGTTCTAATAGAGAGCATAATCTCTGCCCAAAGTCCTGCTTCTGCCCAGACAAAGTCAACTCACTGTTACCAAAGAAAGTTTTTCAGTGATTAAGAGTAATACTGAAAGAGCTAAACAATACGCTGATGAATTAAGAAACTGATTTCAATAACTGGAAGAGAATTCTTCAAATTCTATCATGACTGTCCTTTTTAACAACAAAAAAAGTGCTGAGAAACTGCTAAGTTTTAGAAATTAAAAGACAAATCAACGAGTGAAGCTGACTCTGTCTCCACAGGACTGCAGGAGGTTAGGCTGAATTATGAGGACAAAGCCTCTCAACTCTGGGTATGGCCAAAAAAGAAAAAGAAAAGGAAACAAGGAAAAAACATACCGGACAAAAAAAGACAATGAGGGAATAATGGATGGAGAAATAATGGTGCAGAAAGAGAGAGGTTAACAAACTGTTAGTGAGCCAGGACAGTTTTGTAGAAATGTAAAGGAGGGCTGGAGAGGGTGAGGAGGGTTTGGAGGAGGAGGGTTGGGGTTGGATGAGAAGGTGGTGTGTCTTGGAGCTTCAGCAGCAGCCTCCTCCAGCGTGTTGGCCTCCCTGACTACCAGACAGCGTGGAGTTGGTGGTAGGATGCTGGGGTCCGATCTTAATACCATTAGCCTGTACAGTGTGGGCGGGGGGGACACACAAAATCAGGTAAATTAGTTCAAGTCGAAAAGAGCACAGAAATCCAGTTTATTTGCCGTTTATTCATACCTGTTTACGACTATTGTTTGTTAAGTGCATTTTCCACAATCAACAATCACTTCTAAAAACACTTTTTTTTTTTTGAGATTTTTAGTTAGTTGTTATTCTGTGTCAAAAATTTATTAAAATTGAGAATGTTTCAAAAACAAGAACTGAATATATATGAGTAGGGCAGTAGTAGAGAAAAACCTTAGAGATAACCTTACTTCCTGTTACTAAATACACTACTAGGTTCACTTTCAGCAAAGAATTCTGCTTATATATGAGACCTTATTTAAGATGAGCACAAATGCCGTGATTAAAAGATGCTGTTTGCTTACAACTCATTTGTAAACAGTGTATAAAACACATACTGAAACATTAAAAATTGTTTTCTGCAAGAATGAGACAGGCGATGAGAAGATTAGACGTATCAGAAATAGAACGAGGTGAGAAAGGGATGAGAATATGATGGGCAAAGAGGCCTTTAGTCCTCGCCGTCGTTGGCGTGGATGCATTAAAAACACCAAAAATGAGCGTGTCATTGCTTTAATGGTGAGATTAATGCTGCACAGCACCTGTAGAGGCTCCTATTAGATCACATCATACAGCAAGCAACAGGTGTTGCTGTGCTGCACAAAGGCAAAGGAAATACCGACCGCACTGGAGGACACCAGGAGAAAAAAGGAGCAGCACATATAAAAGAAGCAGTGAGCAGGTAGGAGGTAGAGAGACGCCATCCTTTCATCCCTCTCTCTCTATTTCATCTCTCCGGGTCGGTAGCACTCTGTCTCGCTCTTTCCTTCTGTACATATTTATTCCTCTCCCTCTCGATCTAACTCCCCCTCCTACACTCAGTAGCAGTGGTGCCTCTGGGAAACACTGTACGCCTTTAAATCACATTTATTGAGCTAAGGCCATGTGTGAGCCTTTTCTCATAGTGGCTGCCAACATTTCTAGTGGGGCTTCCCTCTCTCTCTCTCTCTCTCTCTCTTTCGCTCTCTCTCAGCCAGTCAGCTGATGTGGTTTGGCTGGCCAGTCAGACTGCTTTCACTCCATCTTACTAATAACAAAAACACTTAGGGGCTGGCCAGCTCCAGAACTGTCTGACTAACGTTTGCGCATGCTGTCTGTCTGGGCCAGCCAAGGTCTAAAGGACCAGTTACACTCCAACTCAGACAGAAAACACACACAAATCTGTTTATATACAACAATGGCTGCCAGAATTCACAAATGTGTTAACTTGTTTACTGACAGTCATTCATGTATACAGGCCCAGGGTCTGGTGTGCATGAAAAGAGTGGAAATAACTCAACTTTTTGGATACACACAAAAAAACAAAACGAAAATCCCTGACAAAGAACAACAACTTTTAATCAATGATGTATTACATTTATTTACTAGGTCAACTATATAAATGACGTAAGTTAATAGATACACTCTTTATTTTCATGTATAGATGACAATGATTGAGCCTTATTTTTTGAGCCCTGACCAATCAGAGATTTGTATATACATTCAGAAAAACACTTGGCTATGATCTACAGTTTGATGATTTAGATGTAATTTTTGAGCTGCACTTCATTGACAATAAATAAAATGGCACAAACAATTACTTATCATCACTTTGGCAGGGCAGCTGATGGCTTGCTAGCATTTGCTAAGTAATAGTTGAATCACCACCCACTGGTTCTGTCCTCTCCCCCCTACTTCTCCCACTCAGATGTCAGTTTGGCTCCAGTATTACGTATGCTGCTGGCCCAGAGGTGACACAACCACCTCCCTTCATACCTTTCATCCCTAAAGGTGAGGCACAACAAATAAATAATAAATGAAGCCCTATCTTCAACAGGCTGTGTTAAAGGGTTTGCAGGGACTGGTTTTAATTCCCAATGACAATGGCAAAGCAGGATTCGAACAAAGAGCAGATTGAGGATTTTATGGATCACAAAGTGCATGGATTGATTTCCAGACAGGTGTTTATATCCCCTGCATTGCCTAGTAACGTAGTGCTCTGTGTGTGTGTGTGTGTGTGTGTGTAATTGTAGGCTTTCTTGCAACTCAGTGGCAGTTATTTAATTTCCGTGTATTGCCTGGTGGACCTGCCTCGGTGTCTGTGGTATTAACGTTTAACTTCTTCATGGTCAGTTTACTCGTGTCCGTTTTGCTTCACCTTGGGTGACCGCAGTTAGGTTTTAAGTTATAAAGGTTTATTTTCATCTTGATGGCACGATGACGTTTCATTAGATTTGCTGGACTGACATGAAATCAAATGCTGACTTTATTCATCTAAATCCAACATTTACTAAAAGCACATTTTTACTGACCTACTTTCTCCTTTTAGTATAGTTTCATCCTCTTCCTGAGCCAAACTTCCCTAAAGCGCCACCGCCTTTACTTCAGTAATAACAATATTTTACTCCTCTACATGAAAATGCTAATGCACATGCCGTTTTAACACATGAAATTACTTTTTAGGACGCAATTTTTATTCAAAAGAAGGAGGACTAATACATGCTGACAAGTGCAAACTTGCTGACAGGCTTGGGGTTTTGACTTCCCTGCATAACTGTTCCACTGAGAAGAAACCATCTGGTTGACTGGATTGCAAACTTAAAGACTGGATGGATAGACGGCTTACAGACTGGCTGCCTGAGTGTTTGTTTTCTTGTTGAATGACTGAGACCTTGTGGGATGTGAGGAATTTATTAGCTGGCAAGATGCCGAAAGTGAGCGAGACAGAGTGAGAGAGCGCTGAGGAGTGAATGGAGAACGAGTGGAAAACAGAGCAGAGAGGAGGGGAGAACACTGAGTGTGTTGCTTGGCTTGAGTCAATGGAAGCAGAGAAGAGCCCCCCCTTATTCTCAAGGAGACACGGAGCAGGGTAAACCACACACAGTGCTGGAAAACCACAGGAGAAAGAGGAGAAGAAGCTAGGATGAGGAGTAAGAGGATGGAACAGTCTAGAATAGAACTGTTTGCAAAGGAAGGAAAAAGAGAGGAAACAGTGTGTCTCACCTCATTGTTGATATCAAACACTCCCTCCTGGATCTTCTCATAGATCTCCTTGGCTGTGTTGATGAAAGCCTAGATAGAGACAGGAAGTGACAGAGATAGGGAGAGAGAAGAGGAGATTCGATTCATACTTGTGTGTTGACTCCTGTAAAAGAGACTCAGCTCTTATGGAAGGTGTTTCTACAAGAAAAGCACACATAATTAGGAATGCAAACAGCTTCAGTGTAAGCTGAATATGCTGAAAGAACTCCTTACATCTACTAATATGCTTTTTGCGTGCCAAGGAACTATTTGTTAAGACTAATTTAAAAGCAAAAAATTGAAAATGATCATGTAAAATCTTAAAACTAGTTGGAAAAGATAATTTACCACACTAGCCAGTTGTTCTTAGTATTAATACTGTGGTTGAAATCAGGGAAACAATGATTTTTGTCTCACATATTTATTATAAAATGGATGTTTTCCCCAGAAAAAAGATTTTCTACTGAATGAAATGGAATCAAACAAAATTTAGTGAATGTACCATTCATATGTTGCTTCACTGTACAGACTCACTGTGTACGAAGCATGGCTTCACTGGGTATTTAATTTGACATGCTGACGGGATCTGCTGTGATCAGTTTTACATTAACAAATTATATAAAGACGCATTTAATACTCAGGATCTCTATTATGGGAACATGGAAGTCCATGTAAGATGTGAAACTTAAGTTGTATAAAACAAATATATACAGGCTCTGAGTTATGATCAACTCCTTTCACAGAATGAGTCTAGAAGGTACTTGTAAGCATTAAAAGATAAAAAGAATAAAAATTATAGATCCAAAATTACAAGAGGCACCTATTCATTACTAGATGAGACAATATTTTGGGATCTAGCTTTAATATCTCCACTAAGTCCAATTTTCAACTCTTGTAAGGAAATTCATCATCGTTAGTGGGTATATGATTATTATCTAAAAGCAAAATTGTTTGTAGCGTAAAAATCAAAGGTGGTTGTAGCTGCAGAGATCATGTCTGTATTTTGTTGTAATCATGATTTTGCTGTGTTTGGATATTTCCTAGAGACAGGTCTGGATAAGTGACTTGTAGCCCCCAGCCACTAACCATATGCAGGGCGGGAGACATTTTTCGCGTCTTCTGTTGAGTATTGGCTACAATAGTGTGAACAGAAAATCCACATACGTGAGGATCACCCCTGTTATAACACAGGAATCAAGCTCAATGAGCAACTAGCCTCTGCTATCGCTGGAACCTCCTGGGACAGTGTTTGTATCTCAAGGGTTTGGACTGGAGAACAGCAGGAATAAACTAGGAACTCAGATCGCAAACACTTCACTCTATGAAAGAACACTGAACACCAACTGTTCCTTCAACTGAGTCGATGAAAGAGCTGAAAATATGTCCTGAACGTCTATGTGACACATCTGAAATAGACTGAGGAGCCCAAGGGTGCTCTCTCTTCTGCACTCCTGTCCTCTTTCCTTCCATCAACACATCACTGCATTCCTTGATCCCATAAACTGCTCTACACTCCTATTTACATTTATCAAAAATACACTTAATACAGTAGGATTAAAAATAAATAAATAAAAGAAACAAGTGGAGACTGATGAAAAGAGGGATGCAAGGAAATAAAAGGATGGTGAGATCCGATGATGCTGACAAGAATCTCTTTCCTTCTCCGAGGACCATCCTATCAACCTGGTGTCCACCCACAGACCCTGACGACAAACCGAGCTCAGTGATTGGCTGTTGGATGTCGCTGAGGGGAGGCTGGGTGGAGGTTATGAATATGTATGAACTATAACTGGTTGATATACTGCTGGAGAGAGAAAGAGATGATGGGGAGGAGGGGGTGGAGAAGAAGGTGAGGAAGGAATGGAGGGAGGAGGGGAGGAAGATGTGAATGGAGGAGTGCAGGAAGAAGTAGGGGAGGGCACGTTGCAGGAGGGGAGGAAGAAATGGGAAGTGGGAAGGGGGATGGGAGGGAGCTAAAAAGCAAATGATGGACGTCAAGGGATGAGGAAGGATGAAGCGAGGAGAGATGAAGGGAAGAGAGGAGAGGAGCGGTATCAGGAGGATTCAGAGGGCACTAATGAGACAAATTAATCATACCACACACACACACACACACACACACACACACACACACACACACACACACACACACACACCTCCCCCTTCATCTTAACCCCATAGAGAGCTCAACTCGACAGTGGTGTGGGTGTGTGTGTGTTTGCATGATATAGGCCAGGCGAGAGGGGGAAGGAAAAAAAATCTATGTAAACAAACACACACGCACCCTCTCGCACGCTCACTCTCTCTCACTCACTCACTCACACACATACACACACACACACACACACACACACACACACACACACACGCACACACACACACTGCTGTGCCCCTGGTTGGCATGCTGTGCAGTGTAGGATGGGATTATTTATATGATTGGATAAGTGAGAAAGGGGTCCCCGAGGACAGGTCCATGCAATCATTAGACTCGACAACATCGGGGGTGTGTCACGGCGAGGGGCGGAGCATTGAGCTGAATATGCTAACGGTGCATCCTGATGCTAACGTGAAGCAGGCTCCAGCATGCTGATCTATGATACGACACCTAAATGAGTAATAACTGAGATATTTTGACTACAGATTCTGGCTCAGAAGAATGATCCATCACACCTTCATCACATTTATGCAGAGGAGTGAAGTGCAAAAGCGCAATGTCCCAACTTACACACAGGATATAAAAGGCAATGCAACTTATTTGTGCTAATTAGGAAAGTATGGATGTATGCACCACCAAATATGACTACATTTCTGGGAATGTGGGCTGAGAGTAACCTGGGCAGTTTAAATTTAAAAAATGTTTTAACTTTTATTTATTTACTGTTTTGTGCAGATACCATTTGGGGCTTAATGGTATCTGGTTCTGAGGCTAACATGCTGATGTTGTGTTTTTTAAATTTTATACCCATGGTGTCAGAAGTAGAATCACAGTAGGATTCATCCTCTCAGGATCGTCTGTACAACTTCTTCATTTGAGATTCATTGATAGCATAGTTAAAAAATGAATAAGTACACAATGGGTGTAATATTTATTTAGCGGAATTAAAGACTTGGCAGAGAGTGCTTGGGGCATTTATAGAAGTTTTAGAAAATAATGTGAGAACATTTACAGACAATATGACTAAATGGTTGCATGCATAATTGCATTAATTAAATTAGATTTATAACTTTTGAGGTGAATCATCAGAAATGTCCAGAGGGGTTTTTTTTTTGCTTCAGGAGGTGGAACACGTTATGCGGTGAAAATAACAATTAGATTAAATCTAATTCATAAAACGCAGCTGATATTTGGCAGTATATCAGCCTAACTAGAACATTAAAGCTCACTAAAGGCTAGGTGGCAGTGAACACATCCTGCTAGCACTGCATTCCAAACACATAAAAGACTCATTACAGCTAAATCTATTATGTGGTAGCACTGATGGCTGTGAAATACAAAATAATGTGTGTGAAATTGTCATTCTGTGTGGCTCGTCTCACAAGATTTATATTCAATGAAAAAACTGCTAGCATTACTGTTTATCGAAGTAACAACATTGATTTCAAACAGGTGGAGTTTAAAGCATTTTGGAAGTAAGAAGAAACATGACTGACTGTTCAGTGGAAATGTTGTGGTACTATGTTAATTTTAAACAACTTCTTTTCAAATACAGCCTGAACAGAGGTTAAAATGAACCTGTACACTGGTATGGACGGCTGCGTTTGAGTATGATTACCTCTTCTACATTGGAAGCGGTCTTGGCTGAGGTCTCCATGAATATGAGGCCATGTTCTCTGGCAAATGCTTCACCTTCCTCTTTCTTCACCTCTCTCCTTGACTCCAGGTCACTAAACACACACACACACACACACACACACACACACACACACACACACACACACATACATACATACAAAAAAAAAAACAAAGACGATGATGTAAAAAAAACACAAGATGCTTTCAGTCAAGAAAAACCGGTTGGCTTAAAACTTAATCTTTAACAATGGGTCTGGACCTGTTTTTACAATGAAATGAAACGTATTTCAAGACGACTTCATGTGTATCAACGTTTTACTGGCAGGAATTGTTGCTGTTTTTCTTACTTTAATACTGAATGAAATATCAACGCTGTCAATAACCAGCTGAGGCTGGTAACTGTCTTAGTTAAACATGAAAAGAGTCTGTGTTCACCAGTATAATTCGTTATTAGATGCCTGCCGTTCTATTGATCTTGCAGCAGTCTTTTGACATAATTTTACACAATGCGATATTATGAAACTAAAACAGAATACGCCTCAGCTATTGTGAATAATAAAGACAGGGTTGTTGCAGAAGTTCCTCTTCTATCTGTCTAAATAACACATTAAGTTTAAATTACTGTGAAATAGTTTGACTTATTAAATCTACTGCTGCGTGACACGAGGGCATGACTATAACAAACAGTGTATGAACTTGCTTGGTAGAATTTTAGACAACTATTACACCACTGATGGCCGCTGTGTGTTGCTGACGGCCCTATCTTATGGGGGAGAGAACAAAAGGGATGTTACCTCTTGTTTCCAATAAGCATGATGACCATATTGGAGTTGGAATGTTGGCGGGCGTCCTCTAACCAAGTCGTCAAATGGTTGAAGGTGTCCCTTCTGTTAAAGGGACAAAGTCACACTGATAAAACAAGTATAAAGCATCCATTAATTCTAATGTTGAAGAGCACTTATGTCAGGCATATTTAATAGGTTCATTTCTCCTCAATGTCTTCCGAATGGCAGGGGCTGCAACTTTTTTCATAAAGTAAAATAAGTTAAAAAATTGGAGGGTTTATTTTATTTTTTCCTCAAGCGAATATAAAATGCAAAAACAACCATTTGTACGACACGTTGAGTCAATAAAAAGTTACAAAAAAAAAAAGTTACAAACATTACTTATTATCTATATAAATATGTATATTTATTTTTCCCCCAGTCTAGGCGAGGATCCAAACAGTGATTCACTAGTGAAAGGACTGATAAAAAAAACCCAACACATGGTGATTAGAATAACACTTTGAAGCAGAGTGGCTGACAGCTACTGATAACATGAACATACACCACAGTTATTACAACGTCACTACAGATCAGGAAAGTTACAGAAACAATCATTAAATTCTAGATAGCTGACTGAATTTACAGATTTAATTACAGCAAAAAGACTTTGGCGCCTTCCCCTAGGAAACACAACTATCTGCACAAAATCTAAAAGCAATTCTCCTCAAAGGTCAGGGGGGTCATGTAAATCTTTAATACCCATCCTCGAGGGATGATGACGATCTGTAAATCAAACTGACTGGGAGTCATCAATACATTTTGCTTTGAGTGTTGCACTGATTGGACGGAGACGGACCAGCTGCTATTGGCATCCATATTTACACTTTCATGCGTGCTGCTTGGATCTCATGACTGTCAAATCTCAGAGCTAATAGTAAATGAATCCAAGACATATTTCATTATGATATTCCCCCTTTAAAATGTAATCAGCATGATTGTCCATTAGGGTATGTATAGTTAATTTTATTATTTCAGCATAATATCAACCATTTAGAGAATGACGCAAACAGTGAAGAAAACTTTTTGAAATACAGTATTTTTAGTAGTCATGTGATACAGTACGCGCATGCTATTGGTTGACAGCATCCGGAAGTGCGGAATGCAGGACACTTCTGTGTCTTAAAGAAACACTTAAAAAAAACTTTAAACAATCTATTAGTGTGTGGAAAAAGGTCAGATGTTTTTTTAACTGCAGTATGGGGAAGGTTCTTAAAAGTTCATATTAGCATAAAAAATAAAATAAAGTTTGTCGCCACATCGCAAAACTTCATTTTTTGCAGGTGGTCCTGGAGCGCATTAACCTCAAGTAACGAGGGATTACTGTATAAGCTTTGAATCCAACTAGATACAAAAGGCATAGCTAGCATATTAAATATAAATCCTTAACAGCTGAAACATTAAAATCTTATTGATTAAGTTATTGATGTTTGGCCTTGGAAATACACCAAGAAAAAACATCAATAACTAGCATCCAACTACGAATCGAGTGTGGAAGCAGTTCTGTCACATATGTGTTGAGTCTGTCTCATTGGGTGTTACCTTGTGATGTCATAGACAAGCAGTGCTCCTGCTGCTCCTCTGTAGTAAGACCTGGTGATGGACCGGAAGGACTCCTGACCAGCCTACACATATACACATTTGTAAATAGAAAAGTGAATGATTAAAAAACAGCTGCAGATTCATTAGTTCCTGTGTTGTGGCACTCCTCTTTCAGTTTTTATTCTGATTTTCCATCAATTACTTAGTATAAGCCACTACTTTTTCCACATGTGTGGAATGCTGGAGCCTAAACAACAATGTGGCAAATCTGACCGATTTCTTTCCAGCTTAAAGGCCTCCAGGGGGCGCTTTTCTTTAGCAGGAAGTGCAAGAGTGAGACCGGTGGACGAGATAATGCTGCGAGGAAGACGCTACTGTAGTTTGATTGTGTGAACAGACATTTTGCATATCATGCACACCCCTTATGCAAGTTAACGTTAACTAATCTGGCTGTCGAAGTAGAAAACATAAAAGCTTGGTGTCTATGAGCTGGTGGCGAGATGGAAGTGCTTTTTTACTTCAGTGTTACAGACACTGTTCAGAAGAAATGTTAGAAATCTTTCTGTGTACCAGCTTTCTGTGCAAATATCTCAACACATTGACACTTGCATCTTACAAACAGGTACGATTTATATTCGGGTGCGCTCAGTCGTCCAGAATTTACGATAGTCCTATAGATACATGCTGTCCTAGTCCCGATTCTCTTGCAGATTCTAGCTCCTGGTTTTCAGCTACTTTGGAGACAAGAGAGCTGAACTCCCTCTCTTTCTCCATCTGTCACAATCTTTCTCTACATTTTTAGGACAAACTTCCAAGTTTCTCTGTTAATGAACAGCACAGAAACATGCTCCCCATCTGTATGCACGTATATGATATATCCTATCACTCATCTTTTCAATCTCCCCCACAATGAATCCCTGGACCTCCTCTATTTCTATTACCCCTTTCACCATCTAACACAGTTACCCCGCTCGCCCTGCTATGTCTATTCATCCTCTGTCTCCATCCTATGTACAGTAACAATGTTGTCTGTGTTTTGTTCTGGCTGGACCAGAAAACAAAATGGCACTCTATCCTCACAGCTGCAGTCCCACTCTGCTCTGACCTCATCTGAATAACCAGATAGTCAGAAACACAGTCTGTGAGTCATCCAACCAGTCAGAGGACAAGGCAACCAGTTTGTCACCCAGAACCCATTTGGTTGCTCAATGAAGCAGTCGGTCAGAGAGTCAGAGAACAGGTCAGTCACCAAGAAAGCCAACCAGTTAGCCGGTTGGCTAGCAAGCCACTCAAACGGTTAAGGCTAATCAGACAAACAGCTTCTTAGATGGCCCCTACACCAGCCAGCCAGGGAGCAGTCAACCAGTCAGTAATGCTATTAGCGAATAAATGATAAATAAGGGTCAAACAGAGGTAGCACCGCGTCTGTCTACCATCTGGCCCACATGCTTGTGTGCAGAAACACAGATACATGTACACACATACTCATTGGGCCTGTGCGGCCAAGGCGGGATTCCAACTGGTTCCCCGTGCCGTTTGGTGATCGTTTTAAACTATGCAAGTCCAGGAAGTATCAGTGAACCTCACTGGTTTGGGTTTTGACCCCGATAAATGTAACTGTTATCACAGATAAAACCTGCAGTAGTCAAGAGTTTCGAGAAAAACGACAGACGTCACTGTTCAGGGCCTCCTTCCTCTCACTGAGCTCATGTGACGCTCAGAGCAGCGTTTTACCACAGTACGCTAGCACCACATGCTGGTTAACTGTTTAAACTGCATGGTAGTTGACTTGGGTCTGTCTCAAAGCAAAGGTTATCAAAGTTAACGTGGGGTCCTCTCTACACTTGTCCACCACTCTCTGGTGTTTAATGTTGAAGCTGGTTTAAGACAGACTCAACAGAAATGAAGAATATTAATCCAGGCTGAACATTAATACACACTCCTGGGGAAAAATAACAAACATTCACACTTTGAAATTGTAAATCATAGCCAGATAGTTAATAGAGCTTCAAAATACAAAAAGGAACGGGAGCAAGAGACAAAAAAAACCAAAGTGGGCAATTTATTGAAAATCAACATTTAAACTCAAACAGGTGGTTCATCAGTTGATCAAAAGTTTAAAACCATTGCCTTAAAACGCTAAAATCAGCCAAAATCTGTCTTTTCTATCAAACATTCACACTGTTATGACACCCAGATGACATCTGTTCTTTAAACTTGACGATGATCTGGGGTGCTGTTTGCTTCAACAGAAAAATAGAGTTTCAGTTTGTACAGGGGCATCAAAACACGGCTAGCAATGTGGAGATATTGCCGCAGGCATCCCTCTTGACTCAGGGTCGCCTGTGTTGTGATGACTGGGTCTGTCAATTGGACCATTACACAATATCCGCCTGACCTTCTCCTAGGAGAATAATGTAGCTCTTTTGGACCCCCATGTATGTTTCCCTGATCTAAATCCCATTGAGAGCCTTTGTGGGTGAATGGCAAGGGATCTTTACAAAAATGGACATCAGTTCCAGACCGTGGATTCTCTTCGTGAAGTCATCTTCAGCACGTGGTGCAATGTTCCCACCAGCCACCTGGAAACCCTCTCATCAACCACGCCCAAACAAAGTTTAACTACCATACGGCATCTCATTACTGAGTCCTTTTTGACATTTAGTTCTGTTTTGTTTTTCTCATAAATGTTTTTTCAGCTGATGAACAGCCTGTTTAAGTTTAAAAGCAGTTTTCAATAAAATACCTTATGCCTTTTGCTTAAGTGTCTTATTTTTTGCATTTCAAAGCTCTGCTCACAACCTGGTTATGCTCTACCAGTATTCTGTATACCACATAAATGGGTATATATGAGACTACAAAATATACTGTACTGATATTTAAGATCACTCAGATATATCAGAATGTACACTGATTTATTACTTTCAAGTTCCGATATATTGATTTCATTTCAGGCAAAATCACCAATCGTGGTGAGCATTTAGAGGATTTATTTTCTGAAAGTGTTTCTTTTGTTGACAATAACAACAATACTATACATTACCGTATCCCAGATCTGCAGTTTTATCTGTTTTCCATCTATAGTGATCATCCTCGCTCCAAACTCCACACCTACGTACAAAAACACACACATATATAAGAATATGAACTGGTTAATGTGTGGTTCTGACTCAATCAAATTTTGTTAACTTTTTAGTGATCCTCATGCTCATTTATCTCAGGTCTTCGTTTTTATTAAATAATATATTTTTAGGATTATAAATTACGACCGGAGCCAGGGGGATCACAAATAATTATTCACTGTTGATCAGCAGGTTTGGTGTACCTGATAATTTTCTAAGTATGTTTATACTGTAGTTTAATCAGCAATTAAACATTAGTCATACAGGTGAGTTAGCTAGAAAAAGAGGAAGATAACCAGAAAGAAACACTGGTATAATGTAGGAGTTAACATAAGCAGGAAAGACGTGTGTAAATAGTTAATAACATATTGGAATGTTCTATACATTTCTACATAGAATATATTTCTAGTCATGGTGGTGCTCTACTGATGACAGGCACTCTTACCGATAGTAAGGTCGTGAACTGGCTGAAACCTCTTGTCTGTGAACTGTAATAATAGACATGACTTCCCCACACCTGAAAGTAAAAAAACACACACAAGACACAAACACACAAGCATAGAGACAGATTTAAGATGGTTGAGAGAACAGTGACTTTAGATTCACACATTCTTACAAAAAGTAAATCCTGATTATTTCCCAATGGTGCCAAACACTGAGAAGGACATGCCACAAATAATAAGTTATAAAATCTTTTTTTCTCAACATGAACACCCACACAGGCGTTCTGCTCCTTGTAAGGGGAGGACAGGAAGAGTCCTTTTAAATACTCAGCAGGAAGTTGAGGAACAACAACGAATGTCTTATACTGGAGTCATCACTCAGCTTAAACAACCTCAGCATGGAACTTACCAAGTTTACCCGAGCAAACTGTTAGTGACCTAACTGACCAGCTGGCTTCTCACACACACTCACACACACACACACTCACACACATACGCGCGCACACACACACACACACACAGTTCAATTATTAAATCGGATGTTGTTTATAATGAACAAAATTGTTCAGAAAGAAACTGGAAAGATTGTTATCTATTAAATGTTATCTATTGCCAAACTGACTAAATGGGAAAACAGAAAATAATTTAGAGGCCTAGTAGGTGGATAATAATAAAAAGAGGATTGTTGATGCTGCTTGTCTAACATTTAAATTGTTACTTGATTAGGTCAACCTGGACACTGAAATCTTAATGCAAGCGTATTTCTGGCACATAGTATCAGAATAACCTTGTCAATGAACAAGATATAGGGTGCTCCAGAAAAAAAAATACAGTCCAGTTTATATTTGAGGAAAGAACTACAGTACAGTATTTGTATTGATTCAAAGATCATCTTAACACTGTTCTGACTCAAATTTAAATGTAAAGCTTTAAGAGCAGCCAAGAGGAATTGATGAAATTTTTTTTACTTGATCTTTAGTTTATATGCTTGGTTTATGCTAGGAGAAGACTCAGAGCTATGAAGTTCGCTTTGTGCATATGGGGGAGAGAAAAATCCTCGTTGGTGTGATTGCTGCTTATGAGTTGGCCAGATACTCAAGGAGGTGATGGAGAGTAGACCTCATCTTTAACGGTTGCTAAGGGTTACCACTGCCATGTAGTCAAAGCGAAGGTCAGGAAAAATATTAGGATGTTGGTAAGAAAAAGATGGACCAGATGGAGGGCAGCTATACGACAGTTAGCAAAGTTTGTAGTAACATGACTCTGTTATTTAGTTCCAGCATCTGAATGCCGGAAACACGCATCACCAAGATGCAGGTGATATACACACACTCGCCTGGTCATATGAGCTTAAGTACAAGGACATAAATAGTAACAATGACATGTTAACATATTGATAATCAGTTCAATCAAAAAACCAAATCAATATTTCACTGGTTTGATGTGTTGACCTGCTCAGAATGGCCGCAAGCAGCAGTTAAACCAACCCTCAGCCGTTTGTACTTTAAAACCACACCGAGGGATCTGGCTTGACACAGGAACTGTCCTCCTATAGAAAGTATTTCTGAGGTGCCCTTCTCGCATTCTGATAATGAATCGACCTCATGATCGCCATCTCTCTGTCCAGCATTTGCAAACTGGAAAGAAGCAGTTATTGACCTTCAGATTTCAAAAATGCACTATGGGTATTTAACATCTGAATAAATGTTTGTGGTTGTGTGACAGAACATTTTAACAACAAATTAGGTAGGTAACCCACAACTGGAACATTCAAAAACACAGATAAGTAGCAGTTAGCAGCTAACTTAAAGAAGTAGTAACAGGATGAGCTCATGTCGTTGACTTGTTTTCTTTCATTCCAAGCATTTGTTTGAAACATATTTTTAAAAAATACACTTCATGTTGGTGCTCCTCTGTTACATGTCATGTCTCCTTTTCTTGAGCAACACTGGCATGCTATCTAAAATTTCTAATTTTAATCAATAATAATTTCTAATAATTTCTACTCCAGCATTTTTGACTTAGAAGTTATTTTTACTGGTTTGTATAAAATTGTAGCAACAAGGACAAAGTAAGTCTCGGTCTAATGTCATAACCAACACAGTTAACTGTTTAAAAACTGCTCAATGAAACGCTCAGTTTAAGTTTAAGGATGTACAGTTTTACATGTTTCTTAAACTTGCCAGGCAAATGACTTACCCCTTCACAAAGTGTCATGGGAATTCTTCAGTGTGTTTTTCAAATAGTTATGGAAAAATTCAGGAAAGGTTTGTCATCTTCCGACGCAAGCTAACCAACCAACAAATAATTAAACTAGGGTGAAACCTGGTAGAAGAAATTGATCCGCTACCTAACAAAATCATACCAATTGCTTCTTTGGGCATATGTTGTTTTTAATAAACAGTAAAACAAATAATATCTCCAAGTTTAATTCATTTATAAAGTTAGATGTCACTGACGTCATATTATAATGAAGTCAACATTATAGCTTTTTGCCCTGTAAAGGTGACAAGTTGACCAGCTCAACTGTTGATTTTATTGTTGCCAGAAATCACATGATCTAACATCAGCAAATATCTTCCAACAAAACTGTCTGTTGTATTGTGGACCTGTGGTATTAGATAATATCATTTCCACAGCTGCAGCCTTGCATTATGGGGTACATATCAAAATATACAAACTACACTCTCTGTACTGTGTGTGTGTGTTTTGATATTTACTCTTCAGTTATTTCTCAGTGTTATTATTCAGTTATTATTCTAAAACTGATCCCATATGTAGAGTTGAACACAGAATTCCAAATATGCAATAAGCACTATTTTTAAAGAGATTTGAAATTATACCTGCATTAGTCTTCCTTTCATTACAGGCCATTTTAACCTGTGATGTCGCAGGTAAATATGTTGTCAGTTGCATTCCAAGCATGAGAAAAATGAGGACGAGTAGGAGCAGTGCTGTTGCTTGTGAAATGTTAACAGTACAAAACAGAAAAGTATCAAGGCTGTGTGGTTCATCAAACTTCATTTTCAATGTCATTTTGATTCTGACAATAAACACACAAGGAAAAAAACAATAAAAAATGAATTGTGCCTGATGCTCTTGTATTGTCTTGTGTTACAAATCCAGCTTCCTTTCAAGCTGTGCACTGGATTTTGACGCCAGATATTGAAACAGTTAAAAAGACTTACGTCTTATGTCTTTATTTTTTCCAAATAATAACATAATAAAAACACATGATGTGTTTAATAAGTACCGTATTTATTATTAGTGTCATGAAAAGGAAATGTATTATTTTTTAAAATTGGCTGTTACTTGAAGTTCAAGGAAATCCAAGAATTTAAAAAGTTCAATAGATGAGAATTTGTAAAGTTACATAATTGTAATCTAAAGATTGACGCTGAATCCATGAAATATACAAATAAAGATATTCTTTTCCAGTGACTCTGAAATTGAGACAATATTTTTCCTCGAATACATTACCAAAACATGTCTACGTGCCTGACAACAATGAAAATGCAAAACATTCATGTGTTCTCATCTTGCTTTACTGAGGATCCCCCCAAAACTTGAGAAAAAACACAAAAATTGTCATTTGCTTCAGGTATGTGAGCTGCACTTGCATCACAGTGTGTTGACGATTTGCATGTAATCAAGCCAGGACCTTGTCAGCAGGTTTCTTCACCACTTGCGCTCATCAAGGCAACACATCATGAAGGAAAGCATGAGCCTATTTCACAATAACAGTGTAGTACTTACAGCTGAGTAATAATCCATATTAAACCAGTATCTCCCTGTTTTTTTTAAATTCCATTATAACTTTTACTTAATTTGGACTCTTTTTCCTAACAATATACCACATTAATGCGTGAAAATATGGTATTTTCCAATGTTTAGGTGCTGCTTTACTGACTTAAAACAACACTTTTGCACCCTAGTCTTTGAGTCCTTCATTGAATAATCTTACCACAACACTTTCTCTACCTCTTTACTGTCCATCTCGCTGTACCTCACAAACTAATACTACATCGTTACATCCAAGAGTCCCGCAAATGCACCTGCTGCCATACTGCAAGCTAAATGAGTAGGCCCCTCATCAAGAAGGTCTGCTAACAGCAAACAGATGACAACACAAAATACTACCCCACACGTTCGCATTACTATGTGCTATACCAAACGCAAAACTACCATCTTGTAATGACATGTATACCAGGAATGCCGAAGAGTATATTTTGTGAGACATATTATTATATATTACAGCAAAAATAAAGAAATGCTCTACGCCATTTCACTGAATATTTGCGGCTAAAGCTTGACGTTTTGGCCTTCAGCGAGAAGCTAAGCTAATGCAAACGGTGAGTTGCCGATATCATTCCAACAAAAAAATAAATAAAACGCATGTACATCTGTTTAGTGTAACGATGTAATTATCTGAATATAATAAACGGTTTGCTTACGCGGCAGGACAGTTGTTCTTACGAAAATGCGCTAATGCTATCTTGAAGTTAGCGGGGCTAGCAGGCTGTGGCTAACACCCCCACCCTCGACGCAACCGGACAAAAGGCCCAAATCCATCTACCGGTGTTAACACCTGCTCCGCTAAACAGGTACACAAGAACACTGTGTTGGGTGCATCTGAACAAATTTATTGGGCTGTCAGTGTGTTTTATTGTTACCATATATGTTAACAGTGGAGAATCAGAGCCGTCTTCCCACCCCTCAGATCTTAGCTTTTACCACGTCATTGGACTATCCAACACTGCGGAAATACAGGGCTGTCGAACCGCTGAGAGCTAGCTAACTGCTAACAGGCGTTTGAGCAGGCAACGGCTTCACCTTACCCGTATCTCCGATGATGATGTATTTGAAGAGGTACGCATACGCCATGGCCCCGAATTTGTGCAATAACCTGTTTCAACCGTTAGACCTGTGTTAAGTCAACCGCGAACCGTGTGACGAAGGTGGTCTGGAGACTGCTAGCCTGTTTTTCTCTGACTGTCTTGAGGAAGGAACAATAAACAGTCAACGCCACAGCTCTACGTCAGACGGTCCGCCCTCGCCACGCTACAGTATGACATATTCAGGGTCTCCTCGGAATCCTTAGAATTAAAGGAAATAAAAATGTAAATATTTATAAATATATATATTATATATATATATATATAAATTATATATATAAAATTATATATATATAATTTTATAAAATATATAAAATTATATATATATAATTTTATTTGTATTTTTTTTAGTGTTTCATATTTTTTTGTACAGATTAGGATGGATACTTTCCAACTGGAAGTCTCTTACACTCATGAAATACTCTAATGACAGAGACATCCCTCACAGATAAGACTTTCTGTAGCTTTGCAGCAAGGATCGGTGCTCTTTTCCATCCGCAGCAAAGGAGTAAAGAATCAACTCTTTTCTCTTTTCTTTTTTTGGCCATTTTTGGAGACAGTGTTCGTTGATCAGTTCACCACAGTTGACTGACTACAGTATAGTACCCCCATAAGGACGCTAATGAATAAATGCGAGGACAAACGCTCACGTGCACCCGATTGACGCAATAACACGATGACTGTGCATTGTGGGATTTGTAGTCTATTAGCGTCGCGTGCAATGTTCCAGCGGGCCAGCTCTAATAACGATTAGATATTATAATGCAGCCCACAGATAATTACATCCTTGAGCATTGAATTTGGCATATGTGCTTTAACAGCAGAAACACGGAAAGTGTGTTTACTCAATTCAAATTTGAAGACTGAGGTGTTTTGGATGGAGTGGCGGGTCTTGTGCATTGATAATTAATATTTGATTTGGTTTAACAGGACTCAATATGGCAGACACACCCAACTGAAACACATTAAAGCCCTGAAGGCCATAAGAAGCTCCAGAAGGGGCTAACCACACCAGGGTGTACAACATCACATACATGGAACCTCCATTAAACCACAGGAGGTCCCCAAGAGAACCCGATTCACTAAATCACCAGAATGATGGCAACATAAAAAAAAAGAAAAGAATTACATCAGTAAAATAATAGGTGTAATAATGAATCAACCTAACCTGTAAAATGGCTGTGCCTCTAAGACAAGACATTGGCCTTCATACTTTGTTCCAACTCCTCCTCATAAAAGGGCCTGTCCATAAAAACTTTTTTTTTAAATTCATGATGGCTTTTTTTCAGTATTGTAGTTCTAATGCACACACTCTTTCCCACCAAATAATGTAAGTTATGGAATTATATAATCATGATGGTCCAGCAACACAGACATTCATTCAGTCTGTTGCTTTTCAAGTGATCTGCTGATGTAACATTTAATTAACATTTTAATCAACTACTAAGTAAAACCTGAATAACACAACAACAATAGCTTCAAATATTCTGAGCTTTGGATTTTGAGAACACATCACAGACATTTCTACCTTTTATTATGTTTTTTTTTTTTTTTTTGGACAACAGAGAAATACATTCTAAACTAACGTTCACTCCAGCATTTTTGACTTACAAATTATTTAGTTTAACTGGTTTGTATGAAATGTGCTTTAAACTCTAGCAACAAGTACAAAGTAAGTCTCTGTCTAATCTTACAACCAACACAGTTAACTCTTTTTAAAAACTGTGCTCAATGAAGCGTTAAGTAAAGTGCACACGTCTATTAAGGATAAACAGTTCTACATGTTTGCTAAATTTGCCAGGCAAATGACTTACCCCTTCATAAAATGTCATGGGAATGGTTTAGTGTTTTTTTTAAATAGTAATGAAAAATTTAGAAAAAGTATCATATCTAGTACAGAGAGGAGCATAAGGACAATCTGCTGCCTTTTTCAGGTGGGAGCAACGCATTCTGATCTCGGCTCAATGCATCTTATTCATATACACATATACACAAACTGGTCTCAGGTGTCTCACTGCATGCACCTGTTGGCTATATAGTTTTAATATTTCCTGAACAGAATTTGAAAGCTTTTGTAAATATGTGAATTTGACTAAATGAATAAAGAACATTATGTTATACTGTGTGTGTACATATATATATATATATATATATATATATATATATATATATATATATATATATATATATATATATATATATAGATATAGATATATATATAATGTTTCACTACAAACAATGTGTTTGATGGTGTAATTTATTCTATGTTGATTTACTCTAATGATTGTAATGGATTAGTTCACTGGTCTTTTTCACAACCCTTCTCATAATGCTTGAGCATAGTGTAAACAAATTAAACACTTCAAATTTCAAATGTGTGTACTTAGTAATCAAGTAGCTCAGTATATCACTTCCAGACACTGAATGAAACCAGATTAACAGCATTAGTAACTGAATCTACAGCAATCTACCTGAAGTTTGTTCTGCAGCAATAAATAACTCTTTCTGATTCTGCTTGGGGGACGGTAACCATCAAACATCTGATCTCTCCACACACATCCATCTATAGCCTCCTGTAGGCAGGGTTTACGCTGGAGACTTCATTAACGGGAGAAGACAACGTTGGACTGGCTACTTTCCCCATACAGACTAATGAGGTATGTAAATGCTAACAGAGAAAACACAAGCTGATTACTGCATAAACAGATGAAACTGCTTGTTTGTCCAGCCATCAAGCTAAAAATATGTCACAAAAGTCTATTACAAACTGATCCTAGACATACTAGACAAACTAAACTACAGAAAAAAGAAGCAAGTAAAAACCACCAGAAAATCTTCCTTTTAGTTTTCCGTGTCCATCCCACCATGGTGACTATTGTTGTCTGGTTTGTGCTGATGATGAGAATGATGACTATGATGATGATGATGAGGATTATGATGCTTATGATGATGAGGATGATGATTGCTATGGTGATGAGTTGTTCCAGCAGATGTATCTCCTTCATCTGCTTTCTGAATTTCCAGCTGAGTGGTGGGTACCGCCGTCATGTCACTGACGGTACTCTTTGCTGTTTCATTTTTGATGGTGCTGTTTGTTGTGGTCGCTAGGTAATTTAATCCTTGTAGCCACTAGAGGGCAGTAGGACAAAAAACAGCATCAACACAAATTACTTATGACATTACAGTATTTACACCAGCAGTGCACATTATATATACCAGTAGAATTTATTTTAGTCTTTTTTATTTTAGCTCTGTTCTGAAACCTTGAGAGCTCTGGCCCTCGTAGGACCACAAGGTAGTCACTAACCTTGTTTGTGAGTTTCTTTATACAATAATCCATAGGATATATGGATCTGATTAAAGAAAACTTAGTTTATTTGAAGTTTCATTGAAGGAAACTTAATTATTGGAGTTGCCTTGGTCAAGGTGTGTGCTCTGCTGTGTGTCATTTTATGTTGGAAATAGATGCCCAATGCTGAAGGAAACAAGGTAGATGATGACTGAATTTGTCAGCTGAATAATCAAAAAAAATGAGCTAAAGTAGATAAAAGATTCTGACGCTTTGATGGAGTGGAGAACTGTGGGTTAATTTGTTTTCACTATGAGAGACCACTATTTATATGTGTGTGTGTTTTGTGATAACTCACAGTGCAGTTGCAGATGTTTTTATAATATGTAGCTCTGATTGCTGCCTCTATGTATGGATAATGTAGGAAACTGTAAGGAAGCACTATATGGAAGGTGAGCAGTCCACACCTAGAAAACAAAGGAGAAAAATGCTTGGGTATTATTGCTTCTTTTCATAGTTTAAAAGGGACAATACTTGATGATCTACAATAATCTTGTAAATCTTAGTGTTGTCTTTCATTTTCATTAAGATGCCAATATCAACTGGGTTTTTGACACTCAAAGACGAATCTAGATTTAAGTGCACATTTAGATAAGGTGTCTTGCCTGTCATAGATCAGAAAGTCATCTTTGTCACCATCCAGAGCCTCCCATACATCATCCTGTAAGGGTGACTGCTGGTATACAGGGACACCAGGAGGTGCTCTTCTCTTCAACTCCCAGTACATGGCTCTGGACTGGGGCTCCTGCTCATTTACTATCATAAAGGACACTTCTGTCAGGTTGCTGCGGTTCAGCTTTACACGCAGGTTTCCAATGCTGCAGGACAGACAGAGAGGGATGAGGATGGGAATAATCCCATAAAAGTGTAAAAGGGGTCTGTCTTACTGTAGGCAACATTATATTGCATTCAATGTGCCAGCATATAACTTAATGTTAAAAATGACCGTTGATCATAAAACTTTTCAGATAAAATTACAAAACACTAACTCAATGGTTATAATCTAGCAATCAAGGTAAGTGTCACAAACCTGATAACATGTTAACTCCGGGCACATATATGCATGCGCGCGCGCGAACACACACACACACACACACACACACACACACACACACACACACACACACACACACACACACACACACACACAACTATAATGTTGTGTTAGATCTGCATTCTTACTTGGATGCCTGAGTGAGGCAGAATTGTCAGCTGGCCTTCAGTAGAGCCACTACCACCACTTTTCCCAGCAGCTCTTGCATGGGTGTATGTCCCTTAATGGCCCAGTAGGGGGCAGGTTTGCAGATTCTGGAGGCATCATTGTCCCCCTCCACTATCAGGCTGACACGTGAGGCCCACAGCAGACCCAGCAGAGCGCTGGACAGCCACAGCAAGGATAGGGAGTGCATCACTCCTCACACTCAAATCCAATCCACCAGAAGCCTTGAGATTGTAGAGATACATTATTATTTAGACCCTTGTTTCAGATAAGATCTTTACCGCAACCTCTGAGTTTAAAAAAGTGTTCATAACATAAAATACAACCCATTTTCAGTTTAGACAATAAAAATAGGACTTCAAGTTGAAAATGTCAGGAATGTTTATTCAAATCAATTTGAGGCCTCAGGGGTACTGGAGACTTTCATTGTTCTGTTTTTGCTGTATGGAGTAACTTCCTTCTGGAGTTGTTTTTAACAATTGGAAAACAAGTCTTCAGATTCTTGAGTTGTTCAGGACAATGTTGCAGCAACATCTTAATTTGAAGCTCCAGAAATTCTCTAAGATTTTCAAGAAACTTTCTCCAACTTTCCATTGCCGTTGGTGTGATAAGACAGAAAACTTTGGTCAAAGCCGCCATCATGACAACATGAATACAGAGTCTAGGCCACAGTGTCCCCATTGCAAGAACTAGAACGAATGTAGTTTCAGTAATTTGGCCTACTGCCGTTTCCCTGAACCGAATGGCCAGTCAGTCTTATCCCCTAATAATGAGCAGAATAAGACCTCATTGTGTCTCTCATCTCATGTGGTGATCTGTAAACAGAGTTTATTATGGGATAGACTGGGCCAGCAAACAGAAGAATGCCGGGACAAATGGAAAGAAAGCCCGGTAGGCAGAAAACAAAGAGAGGCTTGCATGGAGATATGATATGCTGTAATAATAGTTAAATATAACTGTTTTGCAGTCAGTACAAAATATCTTTTTTGTAAAACACAATTATTTGACAAATGTCAATGTGTGGAAAACAGCAGAAAGGCTACAGTGTGAAGGAGTTGCGTGAATGTTTGTCATAAATCATGATCCCTTTCTGAATCCAGATTACAACAAGGACCTACAGATCATAAAAAATACCTTATAATGATTTAATATTAGTCATATATTTCATATTATGATTATAGGTTTAGACATTTCAATTATTATTCAATTTTATCATTTTGAAGAAATGGAACTTTACTTTCCAAAGATAATAGAGTAAAACCAAACTTGAAGACAAAAAGAAAGCCATACCTCCGTCCTGTGTCTGTCCCGTCATCCACATGAGCACACATTCAACCTCCAGGGGTTTTAAATCATGGGGGCTTCAGTCAGTACACACAGAGAGAGAGAGAGAGAGAGAGAGAGAGAGAGAGAGAGAGAGAGAGAGAGAGAGAGGGAGAGAGGGAGAGACTGTAAACTGCATGCACTTGTGTAGTGTGTCATCTCAAAGCACAGTACATAGTAAAGTGCAAAGTTTGAATAGCTCTTTTTTCTCACATTTCTCTATTTTCTTTTCCTTTTATAATGGAAAGACCATAGATTATGCTGCATCCATCATTGAATTCAATGACATGCTTAAACTTCTCAGGAACCATTTGACCTTCTTTTTAAATATCCTCAATATTTATTTATGAAAAACCTGGAAGATGAACTAAACTGATCTGGATCCAAAATTTCTGACTAAATTCTTAATACCTAAACTAATTAGCAAATGTTAGCATGACAACACAGACACATTTATTTTTATTATTGTCTCTTAGTTTTTGGATTGTATTGATTTTAGCCTCTAGTAGCTTTACACGTTGGCCACCGCTGCATGTTCTGCAGTCTGAGATGTGTTGGTCCATGTCTATGGATGAATTTGACTTTTCAAAAGCAGAAACCTGAATTTATCTATAGATATAAATAAAAAAATGTGAAATTGAACCTTAACTACGGTATTAAACATTTGGTGCACAACAGCATGTTAACAAACTGGCATTAGCATTGACCTCAAGACCCCACCACCCCCATCAGACTCCCTTTATCAACAAAAACAGTAGTAAGCCTGCAATCTATTGATTTCCTGACCCTGTAATATTTACTCCATGTGCAAGTCAGGGGTCTGACTGTGTAGAGGTGAATGTCATCGTACAACAAACAAAAACATGGCTGCACTTTCACAATCAATGAAACTGTGCTTTATACAGTAACAGTTGGTGTTGTGTTCTTCAAGCTAAATTAAATTGATCAGGTATTTCATCACCAACCTCTGTGCAATGTTTGTCAATCGTATTGATCTTTTTATGTACATCTTGTCCCACAGAAGGCAGAACGAGTATCTAATCTTTGATGAGAGGGATTTGTTCAAAGTCCCCTGCGGGCAGGACAGAAGCTGTACACGTCGATGACTGGTCAGTGCTACT
This sequence comes from Antennarius striatus, assembly GCF_040054535.1. Lineage (NCBI taxonomy): Eukaryota > Metazoa > Chordata > Actinopteri > Lophiiformes > Antennariidae > Antennarius > Antennarius striatus. The sequence goes on from NC_090793.1 coordinate 16,151,931, forward strand.
ATTTATTCAGGACAGTCAGATTAGAACTGGCTGAAAGTGATTGTCTTCAACTTTCTATATAACCATGTCTTATACCAATGTGAGGAGATCTGCACAAGAACATCACTCACATTTGCGCCAAAGCTACTGTTCAACCAGAGAGATTATCATTGGCAAGACAGTCCATCATGACCTCCACTAAAAACAACACATGGCTGTCAGTGATCAGGCGACAGTAGAATGCATTATATACCAAGAGGCTACCGTTTCTTTTGATAAATGCAATCCATACTGTAATCCAATCCATTCCCTTTTTTGTTGTTTTCAATTTTTTAAAATGTCCTTTTTTTATCAGAGCGTGCAGCAAACCAATTTTCGAATGATTCATATTTCACAAAAGCAAAAATAAACAAACTACGTTGTATGATTACAATTATATTTTGTTTACTTTGTTATTTTCCTATTACTGGTAATTGTTTTTGAATGTGAATTTCACATGTGATTATTATGTTATTTGTTTTTTGTGAATGAATGTGTTTTAAAAATGAATGAGGAAATTGAGGAATGTCTACCATGTGGTAGACATTGTCTACGACAGGAATATATTGCGTTTATTCAGACAAGGACAGGAAAGAACTTCATGAAATATTAATTATAATATTAAGATTTGTAAGTCTCACGTCTGGAAAAGCTTTGAATCAGTTGTTTATGAACAGAGCCTTTTAACTCTTCCCCCTAAAGCCCTCTCTGCACATTAGTTACTATTACTAACCCTAACCCTAAACGACACGAAGTTCTTTAGGTGTGCTCATTGGCAACTTTAGATTTTGTATGACAAGATTTTGGAATATGGCAAAAAAGCAAACGTTTCAGTTTTAAAAATGTAGTAAAAAATATGTTGGATGAATGAAAATAGGAATATTAATTGACTCCAAGTTGTTTGACAGTAACTGAATGATGTATGATGATGAGGGTAAAATCTCAGAGTACATTTAATGTGCATATTCAGTCATTTTTATTTATGTGCCACTGCTTCACACACTCACACACACACACACACTAAGATTTTCTGTTAATTTCAACAAAAAATAAAGCTTGCATAACATTCGGGAAACTGTATACAATTGACACATTTACACAGCCGCTGTGGTCGTTACGGTATAAGAATACGCAGGATTCTCACATTATCATGATTCATGAATATCACCATAATTTATAGTGCACTGTCACTTGAACAAATCGTCTCGGAACACAAGCAGCAAATTCAACAGGCTTTGTGCAAATGACTTCTACACATTCTTTGCAAACCAACACGTTCAATGCTAGTCTGCTTTTTCAGACTGTATCCTGCATCTCAACATGTGGCAGCTTATCATTCTCATAACAGTAAAAACCTTATGCATAAGCCTAGAGTGATTGTCATGTCTTTGTGACTGGCAATTCAAACACGTCACCTCAGCATGAATTTATAATGTTGCTTCAGCCTTTCGTGAATGAGAGAAGTGCATATCCGCCCGCGGTTACATAAGCTCACATCTGCAGGCATTAAATGCAGCAGAATCTGCACAATCTTTTCGCCATAATCAGGACAAAACACCCATCAGCTCTTCTTCATCATTGTCCCCAACGCCTTCTGTGGGAGTGTCACAGGGCGCCATGAGCCCCAATCCCAGCTCCGCCAGCATCTCACAGCTCATATCAGTTGTCACCATGATCTTAGTCTCCAAGCGGTTACACAGAGTCCGGTAGGACGGCAGAGGGTACCCCAGCTCTCTCAAGAACTCATAGCCTTTTGTGCCAACAGCAGAGCGGATCTTCTGTGCCTTCAAGATGGTCTCTGGAGACCAGACGGCACGGCGGGAGCGTTTGGTGAGGGACAGGGCCCGAATCTGGTCCTCGTACAGAAAGTTCTGGAGACCTTTCTCGATCCTGTCGAGCCGATACAGACGCTTCTTCATCTCCTCGGCCTGACGGAGAAGAAGACAGTTTGTACGATTATTCAGTGAACAGTCATTTTTTGTGAGTACTGAAATGACAGCTGCTCGCATTGAAATCAATTCAGCCAGTGGGATATTACTTTATGAAAGCAATAGTCAAATACCTAGGAGATGTAAGATTACATGAAGTTAAAACAGTACATTTAGCATAAATAAGGCTGCAATTAGGTCAAAGTTTCTTGTTCCCACCTCCTTCTGTAGTCTTGCTGTGTGCTGCATCTCCTCCTCCAGCTGTTTCTTGAGGAGTTGACAATGAGAGCAGGGCTGATGGTCTTCATCAGTCCTATCAGTATCCTCTCCCAAACCAGTTAACGGGTTGCGCCTGGCATAGCCGTGGTCCCCAAAATTCAATTCCTTCTCCACTGCAAATGTTAAACATCATTTTTTCAAGAATTCACCCATGGTTCAGAAAAACACTGCATCATGTTCCTGGCTCACTGAGCCACAGGTACAGTCTTAGAGATACAGTAATGGCTTTCAGCAGTATCCACAATAAAATCATTCATAGTTTTGATCATTAAGAACTCTAATAATAAGATTAGTGTATTATCTGCATGACACACAGTATTTAGATGGCTATGTAGCATTCTAATGATAATTTAAAATTCAAATGTATTGAATAAATGAAATTCTGAAGTTTTTCTGAATGAGTCAGAGTCTATATGTCCTTGTAACGGCACAAAAAAAACCCCCATCAATCTTACATAAATTTTCCTAGTCAGGTCTGGAGTCTGTCCCAGCCTTTACTGGGGCCTAAAATGCAGCAAATGTTCAAGGAGCAATATCTGTTGTTTTGTTTCTTGTTGGAATATTTTACTAAGATAAATACTAATTTCCGTTGTTCCACCTTAATAGACGAAGCTGCAAAATAATGAGTTGAAAGTGGTTGAAATTTTCCACTGCCCTGCAAAGCTTGCCTTTGACCTTATCGTGTCACTTGAAATTTAGACAAATGATGAATCTGCAAATGTTGTGCTGAAATTATCAAACATAATCCAAATGTTGATACTAAGTGAGCACCATATGCTTATTGATGACATTCAAAGATTGACCTGTAACAACCTATTCACAGTCTTGTAGACTGGAAAAGGCCCATTTAGGTAACAGATACAGAACAATAAGCACCCCATCTGCACGTCAGCTCCTGTAATTGACATACACGTAGAAACATCTGCAATTTGCAGGTACCTGGTTCAGGTTTCATGGGCAGCAGGATGTATGGAGCCGTGACTGCAGGATAAGGTGGGTCTCCGATACTGAACAGCGTAGGGATGGCATTGGGCTTCAGCTTTTTCCCCCCAGCTGAAGACCTTGCTATCTCCTCAAACTGACTTTGCTCAAAATGATCCTGAGGGAAACAAGATAAAAACAGACACATGGTCGATGATGATGTCACATCCAAACCCAACACACCAGAACACGCACACAGGAAAAGCCTTGTTTACATTTGGACTTTGTTACATTATTTATGTCATGTGCATTACATGTACTTTACATATTAATATTAATATTTTTAACACGCATTTCATTCAGAGAAATGAAATGAAAAGGCAATATCACTCTTTATAATGACCCGTACCTGTTTAAATGAATTAAAGAAAAAGTAATAAACTAAATAAAGATAAAATCTCAACTGAAAATTATTTTAATAGCAAAACTATATACAATAATAATAATAATAATAATAATAATAATAATAATTATAATAATAATAACTTGGGACTGCTTTAGATTAGTCATCTTTGTACAAGTGTCTTTATAAAATGAAGTTGGAGCTCAGACACCACATGCCGGGGACTGCTTACTTGACACAGTCTGGAGTGAGGAGTTGGCTCGAAGTCTCTTCGAGAGTTCATTACCCATTTCTTCTTTCGGACAGGGTCTTTGGGGAACCTGAACAGCTGTTTACCGGTGTTAGTTGAGTTGGAGCAGTTAGGGGCGGAGCAGCCACCCATCTCAGCGATTTCAACGAAAGGCAAAGCTAATTTAACGTTAGTGAACGTCAAGATAGCTATACCATGAAGCTCAGCTGAGGGTTTTTATCATTATTTACTGAAGCGGTGTAACAAAAAAAAAAGGAAAATTAGCATTAAATGTTGACTCGTGGAAACCAAAATGATACTCTACAGACTTAAAATACTTAAAAAATATTTTAAATAGAATTAAAAAATATAAGAGATAAAATGTTTCTCCACTTTCTTTGAGCCAAAATGGCGCACGACGTGTCGATATTTGGACTTCGTGACGTATTTCATAAACGTGTCTGTGTAAACGCCTGCTTACAAATGTCGAATTTAGCTATTAGACGGCGAGTAATATCAAATTATAAAGGAATAACAGGTCCATATTCGTTAATTGTGGGAAATTTTTAAGCATTTAAGCACAAATATTTTATTTGTGATCAGGCAATCATTAAACAACCAATCAGTATTTTGTTGAAGGACCCGTAAAGCACATTGACATGTTTGCGGGGACCTCGCTGCGAGCTGAGGACTTAAAAAAAAAAGTAAATGTTAATATAGTCACTGAATGTAAGGCAGCGGTATATGTGAGCATTAAGCAGAGACTCAACATGGATCAATAACAGTAAATGTTCATTACGGAAGCTAATGTTCTCGTTAACGATCTGGAAAGATTTCAGGCGCCAATAAGCAGTTTGTCTCGTAGATACGTAAATAGAGAAAAACATGGCAACTTCTCTGGTGGTTCCTGTTATTGATGTCCAAAATGATAATTTCAAAGACCTTTGGGCTGCTATGGTACTTGCTATTAAGTCGTCTTCATTCGTTGCACTGGACACGGTAAGTACAGGTGTGTTTATATGTGTGCGTACTTTTCATCTTGTTCTCATTATGTGCGTGCTATAATCCTTCCTCCATACACTGATCTGTTTGCTTTTAGGCTTTATAACAGACAAAGCGCTACCTTTCGAACGTCTGCATTACCTCTAATCCAAGCCCCTTTTCATAACCTCTCATCAGCAGTTATTCTGTCTCGATTTTACCAATTTAAAAAACAAACAAACTACCAACCCATCCTCCTGTTGTTACAGGAGCTGAGTGGTCTTGGGAACAGGAAAAAGCTGCTGGCAGAGTGAGTACAACTGTCTTCTTACTTTTAGAGTCAGTGTCATGCCATCTGTACTTATGTATGGTTGCACATGCTGTTGTGTTTCAGATCCATAGAGGACAGATATAAAGCTATATGCAGTGCAGCTCGGTCTCGCTCCATTCTCTCACTGGGAATTGCATGTTACAAGAAACTGGACCACAAGGTACAATAAGTCTACTCAGGTTACATAAAACATGTGGATGCTTATTGTGAGATGCTTAATGTGTGCAGTATTTTCCACACTAGAAGGCACACTGAATTATAAGGCGCACCTGCGATGAATGGCCTATTAACAAAATAATTTCATACATAAAGCGCACTGGATTAAGGAGCACACTGGATTATAAAGCGCACTGAATTTTAAAACGCATCAGAGAACTCATCTTCTACGAATGGTCTATTTTCAAACGTTTTCATATATAAGGCACACTGGATTGTAAGGCGCACCGTTGACTTTTGAGAAAATTAAAGGCTTTCATGTGTGCCTTATAGTGTGGAAAATACTTGCATTGCGAGCATTGACATACACTAGTAAAGTTGTGTCTATCTGACAGTTTATATTGTTGGTATCCTCATTTTTTTTAAAGTCCATCTCCCCTTCCCCAGACGGCAGACACATACATGGTCCAGGTGTACAACCTCACCCTGCTGTGCTCAGAAGAGTACATCATAGAGCCTCAATCAGTCCAGTTCCTGGTGCAGCATGGATTTGATTTTAACAAGCAGTATGCTCAAGGGATCCCGTACTGCAAGGGCAATAGTAAGGTGATGACGCAGTGTGTTGTGATGTACTGTACGTTCTAGATCCATTGTTTCAGCTTCTGTACCAATTTTTTCCAACTTCTCCCTCGACATGACTTGTTTCATCTTGGATTCCCTTATTTCTTTAATGAATGAATGAGTGAATATTTCTTTAATGTGTACTGAATGACTTGTGTTCATGAGTGACTTCTTTTAAGCCACTGTGGATGAAGGGCTTTCAATGTGGACTTGAATAATTACTGGAACCTTTAAAATGTTTGAGCTTATTGTGACTCAGCCTGCTGTATTATAATTCATACATTTGTAGTGCTACATTAAGTTACTCTCTATTCTGATTAATATTGACTAAACACTTTAGTGTTGTGTTAAAAGATTATTCTAGGAAATGGATTATTTCTCTTTGGTTTTATCATTTCATTTCTAGTCTTGTCTCTCTCCCTGCTTTATTAGGTCGGATCAGATGACCGAGGAGTCCACATTCGGGTTTTATTCACAGAACTGCTGCGAGCTAAGAAACCCCTGGTGCTCCACAATGGCCTCATTGACATAGTCTTCCTCTACCAGGTATAACTGAGTTATTAGGTCTTAATGTTCAGTTTCATTTTCTGTCTGTTTTTGATGTCAGTCATGCCTCAGTAATTTCACATATTGAGTCATAAATGCTGAATGAAGAGTAAAAGTCAAGACACTTATCAACTTATGTAGTCATTGCATGTTTGAAGCTGCTGCAGTTAGATTGAACTATTTTGATGTAAATATTTTTTAAAAATCACCAAAAGTATTGGAGGAAATGTAATATATATTTTAAATTAATTATTAACATTTACATGATTAAACACAAATTGAAGATTAATTATTTCTGCCAACACATTTTGAAGAGTTTATGTGATCACCTATGATTGTCTGTTTGTTGACTTGTAGTTTACCTCGAAAAGTTATCAACATATTTTGACGAGATTCTCTGTGGTTGTTGAAGTGAAGGAAAAGTTTTACAAAATTTTGGGGTGATTGTGCTTTTGATAGAGTTTTTATGCACATCTACCTGAACGCTTGGCCACCTTCACGGCAGACCTGTCTGAGATGTTTCCTGCAGGTATCTACGACACCAAATATATAACTGAGTTTGAGCTTCGTCTCACCGCGTCCTATCTGGAGTATGCCTACAAGAAATGGTGAGTTGTGATTTATAAAATAGACCGTAGAAATTAGTGGTGGACACATGACACACTCTATCAACTATGACATCAGAGGGATTGTTCAGGAGCTAGATCAATCTTGTGATGATTAACTGTCTGACAATTACTTCTGTTCTGGTCTAAACAAACCCTTCATTGTGGTTCAAATGTGAAATTATTACAGTTATAGATGCTATTTTGACCCTCTGCTAACTGCTAATAATTAAAACTGGGGTGCAGATGGGGGAGTGTAACAGCATATAGAAAACCACAAAAAAAGGCATTAAGTTCATAAAAACGATGCTGAAAAGAATTATTCTGTGAGTGGGACATGTTACATAAGAGTTTCTATCCACATGGAAACGTTTCCCATTTACTAGACTGTTACCTTACATTTTGGGAATTATAAACATCTTATTTATTCAGTTTTTAAAAACATTCAGATTTCCAGTTCATAACAAATGCACTTAATATGAACAACTTAAAAAGCATCTTTCTAAACATCGTTCAATAAGGAGATGCATCAGCAGCAGGGGGTCTGGAGTATTTCATGCTTGTTATAGATGCCTTTGTAAAAAGTAGAAAGTGCATACAGTACATTATGTGGGGTTATTGTTTTTTCTTTTTTTGCTTTATGTATTATTTTCAATAACAGGCCATTGTGGACTACTGTTTTGCATCATTGTCATTTTGATGTCATAATTAGTCCTGTTGTCCATCTCCCCTCCAGTAAGCTGGATTGCAGCCGCCGTGTGACTTCTGGAGGGACCGGGCCTCAGCTCCATGTAGAATTCTTCCAATATAGTGGTCACATGTCCAGCTATGTGGACTACAGATTGTGTCCTGCTGTGGCTTTTCTGGGGGGGCAGGCTGACATCTGCCAGCGCTTCTCTGTGAGTCTCAAAACATAATGGTGATTTGCGGGTTTGAAATTTAAGTGGAGAAATGGAGAAATTGTGAATATTTTTGTTGAATGGAAGTACATTTAAAGCTTGCGTCCCAGAGGCGCACGCTGTGTGACGCAAAGGATGCAAACAAGAACACTGGTGGATTCAGTTTTACTTAAAACTGAAGGAAAGGTAGATTATGATGATCTATTAGAACAGCTGATCCAATTGGTGTCTTTCTGCTTGTGCATGTTTGTCTGACAGGCTTTTGGATGGTGTCCTAATGGCGCCCAGTGTCCGCTGTCCCATGACACCGACCTGATTGTGCTCCAGGATGAAAAACGCACAGGTAAAAAAAGGAAAAAGAGAGCTAGGGACAAGGCAACAAAGGGCACATCCACTTCTGAAGACCCCCCCAAAAACAAATTGCCTCATATGGATTTGGATCCTGAAGGTGTTCCAGATATCCAGGAAATGGCTGAGTCATGTCTACAACGTCAGCTTCCAATGGACACTGATGGAATTGCCCAACAAAATCAAGGGGAGGACACAAAGGCGGACAGCGAGGGGATGGGAGTGTGTGAAGATGACACAGAATTAGACAAATCTACATCATCCACCAAAACTGATGTTACCAACACAAAAACCAACTGCATAGAAAACAGAGCAGAAGACAGAGGGCTAGGAGACAATCCTGTTCATCCATTAAAGGCTGATTATCAGAAGACAAAAGCAGACTCAGGGACACACCGTGCCGGGTTTGACGCCTTCATGACGGGATACATCTTTGCTTACGCTTGCACACTTGAGATGGAGGAAGTGAACAGTAAAGAGAGAGAGCAACCGTCACTGCTTCCTTCATCTCTCAATAAGGTGTACCTCAGTGGGAAGGCAGCTCCTCTCAACGTGGTCAAAAGCACCTTCTCCAAATCATCCAAGGCCCACATGCAAAAGATGGAGATGGTGTGGGGGGAGAGAGTGTAGCGTGGGGACTATTATTATGTTCACTCATTTATGTTGTTGCTTTGCAAGCAGTGTGGTAACCACCACCGGTCTGGTCTAGACTGAAACATTGCAGCAACTGAATAAACTTCTGTTTAATTTTGTGTGAATATTCCAGAGGATGAATTTATTAGTTTTATTGACACCCCACACCATCATTGTCAGTATGGAAGAAATCTGTTGTCTTTCAAAGAATAGGGGGGGGGGGGGGGGGGTTTGGTTAATGTTTTTTACATTCATGATCATAGGGAAATGAAACGTCAGATTTCATTGTAATGTTTTGATTTGTTTCTCCTGCTCCCATGTATCGAGTTACTCCACAGTCTACCGTGGGTTTCTTATTTACGCATCCTTCACTCACAGCGAAGGATGGCAGTAATGAACTGCAGTCCAGAGGCAGCTCTTTCATCGGCTGTGACTGTGACCTTCTGAGGTTTCTCATGAAGCTTACTTTAATTTGCATTTATCCACCAGTTTTGATTTTGCAATGTGAGCAGGTTCTGAAGGGACTAATAAACTGATGCGCGTCAAGAATCATTTTGTCTTTTTCCAGACATTACGGTACTTAAAAGAATGAAATTGAACTGGTAACCCATACTTTGTTTGTATGGCTGTTAAGAAAAAGCCTTTTAGTTTTAAAGGCTGTGATTTCCTTAGAATAAGTTGCTGCTAAACTTTAATGCATCTGTCAAGCAGACGATCGGTAATTGGGCCTTGGGAAAGTCTGCCAACATTCTTGCAGCACCTAACTGCACTGATCATTTTAAGTTTATTATTTTATATCATACAGTTTGTGATTTTCAACACCAGCAGTCATGTTGTTACTGAAGATCACTTTAATCAAATTGAAATGAACAGCATAATTTGAATTTGAATAGCATACTTTCCTATTTTGTTTCATTTTCACACACAAAAAAAGTGTGCTGTCACATTCTCCCTTTATTGCACCAGAGCCATGTTGGCTTGAGTCACAAACACTGAAATAATACATTTTTTCCAGATTACTTAGAAAATAGCCAAAGAATATCTATAAAAATGGCATCCATAAAACCCACAGCTTGAAATCCAACAAATTAAAATTTACAGATTTTTTTAAATGCATGTTTGTGAAAATAAAACCAATTTGACATTTACAAAAAAGCTAAGAATTTAAAATGGTTATATAACCTTCCCAAAATTAATTTTGTGGGCACATCGTGTAAATATGTATTTTAAATATAATACTTCATGCAATGGAGTTATGTGGTTAGGATGCAGTTACACAACATATTAACACATTTTCCCCCCACCCGGTCATTTCCATACATCAATCCTGTTTTTTTTTTTCTTTTTTAGAAAATAATTATATTGTACAAGGGAGATGAACAGTTGTCAAAATCTACACCACACACATTTCTAGATTACAACACAAATGATGTTTTAAAAAAGTTAGAATAGAAGGTCAATTGTCTGTGTCATCAGAGGCATTTCCAGAGGGAATCCTAATTGCTGGTTTGTGTGCCCAATTTAAGTTGTCATAATGATGCTGTATTATAAAAAGTGTGAGGCCACATATTCAACAAATAAACAAATTCCTAACCTTACCAGATTAAAGGTGGAAGAAGGAAAATCGGAAGCAAATAGTTTTTTCGGCGTGTTAAATCAGTCATAAGATGGTGTTATTCACAGGCCCAACAAAACAAACTTGATCCATCAGTTAATAGACTGGAATCTATTTTGGGGTTATGTGCTGGTGTTTATAGGTCTGCACTGGTAAATATGTTTAGAGTGGTATATACAGTATTTCTCTTAATTACAACAAAGCAGTGAGGCAACAAAGGTCTGTCAGGCTGTCAGAGCTGATGGGAATGATGATCCCAAACATAAAGGGAAGCAATAAAAACATAATCAATGCTGGCCTGATCACCACTGATCCAAACCTGTCAACGCCGCAGGATGTCATATCACACCTCTAAAAGATAAAATGAGTCAAATACAAAAATCTTAAGATGCACAGACAGGAGATGCAGAGTTAAGATAACACTGCAGTGCAAATCTGAGGACACGTGTTCCTGAGAACCAACATCCAAGTTAAGATGGGGATCTTCTGCAAGGACTGACCCGGGAAATCACAAACCTCACACAGGCTTGGAGATTGTTAAGTCAACTTACACTGTTTCTGCACCTCCAGTAATGTCCAAAGTAAAGGACAGTGAAATATGGATTGTGCTACAACTGACATATCTATGGCTACAGCGACCACTAATTCTATGGGCGAAATACACAAGCATTGGAACCGGAACTTTCTTTTTACTGAAATGTTGAATGAAATTAAAATTCACATTGGTGAGGTTTTAATCAGAGGTGCTGAGTCAGGTTTAAAAAAAAACATCTTAAACGCAACTCAGACACACACCACTTCATCACTCGGACACTTTAGCTGTCTCAAAGTTGACGGCTAACTTCCTGTGTTTCTTCTTGGAGGCGGAGCCTGGTGTGTGTGCTGTTGAAGGTGTGTTTTGTCGAGGGTGTGGGATTGGGGCTGCCTTCACAGTGGAAGCTGTTGCTGGAGTGGGACTGGATGAGGACGGCTTGCTGTCTGAAGCGTGTTGGTGTGGGTGGTCAACCTCATCGCTTTGAGTCTGTGATTGGCCAGGGGGCTGGTTCTGGGCTCGCTGTGATTGGCGTCTGGCTGCAGTTTGGCTGGCGCTGTAAAATTGTCGTGTTTCCTGGTTCTTCTTGTTGGCCGATGCTCTCTTCTTCGTCACCTGTTTGTGGTCACACACACACACACACACACACACACACACACACACACACACACACACACACACACACATACACACACCTGGGTGAATGTCGGCTTGTGTTTTCAAGGACTTTGAATCATTTGACATGGTCTAATAAGGAGGGGTCAGATACAGTCTGTCAGAAGGAAGTCTGTCAACTGCAGCGTGCTGCTGCCTTTTATCTTGTATCATCTGTATACTCTACCTGCAATGGAATAAACTGGTTGTGTGAGCCTATGGGTAGCGATGATGCCGGCTGGTGATGGGCAGCGCCAGGAAATGTTCCAGATGATCCGTAGAAGGGTTGGTTCTGGAGGTGGTGAGGAAGACATGTCATTCCCCACAGAGAGGCAGGCGCGTAGCCCTGAGGTGGCAACAGGAGACCACCTAGACGAGGAAAATGATGAGACATCAGCACATGAGAGGTTGCAACTCATTTAGCCTTATGGCTTTAATTTAAGTCTGTCTGTTGTGACAGGTGAAACATTTGAGAACAGACAAATGCAAGGTTTTATGTTTTAACATCTGTAGTTCAACAAATGTCAAGAGGGTAAACTCAGAGGAAAGCAGAGCTGCAGCCTCTGCCCCAACGTCAGTAACGAATGCTCAATAGTCAGGATGACCAACCTTGCTGGTTGAAGACAGGGGCCATGGCTCCAATGGGTGCAGTTGGTATCTGACCCATTCCTGGGTACAGAGAAGGGGGGAGGGGGAAGCCTGATCCCACTGAGCTCTTCAGAAAAGAAGGAGGACACAGACAGGCAGATGAGCATCAGTTATACAATTGAACAAGAAAATCGATGGCACTTTGTCATCCATTACAGCATCGTCTGGAATCCATGTTCTCTGGAACATTTACGGTGGTATTCAGACATTCAGGTTCTTAAACAAAAATTTTTAATGTAAAGATATTTTGAGTGGAACCGGGATAGATTTTATCCAGATTTGGAAACCATGTGTCTATTAGCAAGTGTTGCTAATATTTTGATCCACTATTAAAATGCACAGATCTGTTGTAATTAGACTTTTTGATTGATTTCTGATCAATTTATATACAAGCCAGTAGGTAACAGTTATTTATGAGCCAGGCAAAAAAAGGGCACCATCTCCTATAATTAAAATGAATCTTCTTTGTCCTCTTTTGGACAGAAGTCACTATAGTCTATAAAGCATTGACAGCCTGTATCAGACAATCTGCTCTTGATTATGACACAAATTATTCTAATAAACATTTTCTCACGGGTCTGATGAACAATGATTAGTGATCTAATATGTACCAGTCTCTGGAGAGCAAAGAAGGCAGCTTTCTCCTTGGCATCATTTTCTGATTGGCACTGTGGACCGTGAACCATCAGCCCATTGGACAGCCGCACCTGACACACCACGAGACCCTGTGGACATAGGACAATCTTAGCGCATGTGTGTTCACACCCATAACTGATAATTCATACTTATAGTGACCCCAGATGACAAAATAATTTCAAAGTAAGTTTTACATGTGTTGCTTCGTTAAGCATGCATTACCTGTCTGTTGCTTATGTAGGTGTACTCGGGTGCTGCCATTCCTAACCCAATGCACACCCGCCCGAGATCTGACACCTTACTGGGCAACACAGTACTGGAGGGGTTAGATGATGAGGTCGATGGGGGGAAAGCTAATGAAGCTCCATCACTGTGAGGGGGGGCGTTCATATTTGCAGCTGGAGAAAGACAAAACGGAGAGAAAGCTAAAAAAAAAAAAAGCTTGCTTCTGTATTTCGCCTCAGTCTGTGACTCTACCTACATTTAATTTGCCTCTGTGTGTGTGTGTGTGTGTGTGTGTGTGTGTGTGTGTGTAGTAACCAGTTGTGTACCTAGTTTCTTGGATGATCTTCTCCTACTCTGTTGCTGGCCACCAGTGGCGGCGCTGGTACCCGCCTCTTGTAAAGAGGGACTTCCTGTTCCAGCGCCATCAATCTTAAGCATCTCCTTCAGTACCATTGTCCCCTTCTGCAACAACAAACAAAAAGTAAAAGTCAAAAAACAACAACATAGGTAAAAAAAACAAACCCTATTGTTACATGACAGCTGACTGCATGTCAATACTTTTTTCTTAGTAGACCCAGCTTATATAGCTATATGAGAAAACTGTTGTCATTTAAAAATAGTGGCACTCACCATGGCAAAGGACTGTGGAGACAACGGGCCGTCTGATTGGCTGGTGGGTGCTGGAGGAGGAGCAGGAGGGGTTGAGGTCTGATTGCTACCCTGGGAGATCTTGAGACTGGCCATTAAGTCCTCATAGTCAGTCGAAGCCTGAGTGTGTAGAAAGGCACCAGAAGTGAAGACACAAGTTAACCCCCCCCCCCCCCAAAGAAGATTAGAAACAAAAGACTTGTTGCAAACGTTTGAACTTCAGAGTCTTATGGACAGAAATAACAAAGTTTCGAGATTAAACATGTGTTTGTGAATGTGTGTTCACCTTATCGGTGGCGCTCCGTGACAGCAGAATGGAGTTGATGTCCTCGTTTTTCTTCAACAGTCTGATGCTACCAGCAGGGGCCTATGTGTATAATGAACACAAACCAACAAACACTCTTAGACAACTCACAGCATACACACTTTCATAAATACATACAGTATTTGCAGTATAGAGTGTGATTTCCTGGTCTTTCAGTTATAATACATATATCTGCTGAACCCTGTGTGTAGTGTGTACTTTAAGTCTTTTCAAAATCTCCAAAGACTGGAAATTGTGTTGTGTGTGTCCAGCTGAAGCAGTCTGGGTGCTGAAAGAACATCGGGTCTTGATCACAGCAGTCAAGTACAAGTACTCACGGATTTGCTGGAGAACTGGGTCCCCATCTGTTGGGATGATTTCTCCTTGAGTTGAAAAACAGACAAGGTTTGAGTTAACAGAAAGCAGCATCTTTGCAATTTAATGATTTTGAGTTGATCTGAGTAAAACATGCAATTAAGTGTATTCTCTTATAAATTTGATGTAAATACTAGATGGCTTTAAACAGACAATACATTCACAGAACATCTGTTGATTACGTCAGATCCCAGAGATGTACATGAACACTACGGTTAACAAAATGGACATCAGACAGGGTGTCATCTGTCACACCTTGATGAGGAGGACAGACCATACCCTTAAAAAATCTGTCACACCAGATGGATTGATAAAGAAGGTCATATTTGACCGCCTTTTGATGGAGTAATCAAAATGTTCTCCAGTAGAATATACCAGCTTGCATTGACTTATGTGACCAATCTATTCTTTAGCCATGAAGAGAAGTTTTCTTTCTCACACACACATCATTATGCCAGTGAGCAGGAGGCTGGTGTGGAGGGCCAGAGTTCTGTAGAGACTGCCAGAGGTCCCCATGCTCCTCTTTACTCTGGATGATGAGAAGAGTAGAAAAAACCCCCAAATCATAACTAAATGGTTACTTGGTTGTAAAGGCCAATCGAATTAAGAGGCGTCTACATACAAACGGTTCTAAACTTACCTTGGCCTGTTTCTGAATGAGAGTTTTATTGGGGGAGTTCCTGTTGCCTTGGGAGGCTGCCTTCCCTACACCTTTGTTGTTATGCTACAGAAAAGGAGTGGAGGGTGGATTGGATTAATAAGGGTTTTTAGGGGAAAGAGATTTTGTATTTCTGACAAGCGTATGTGGCTCCCTTCTTACCTGCGTGGGTATGAAGGGTGAACGTGGAGAGTGATTCAAGCCCCCGATCTGGCGCTGTGAGTTCAAGTTTGCGGCTGCAGCGGGCTGAGGTTTGACGATAGCTGTGAGTTTGTGGGATGTGTGATCCACTCTTGCACCATGGGAAATGTTGACTAGAGCACAAGGGGGGAGGCGGTACCCACGAGGTGATGTACACCTGAAAACAAGAGCCAGTTCTACAGTCAGAATACAGGAGATACATTCGGAGATACAAACAAATACACGCCGCCATATCTGACTGTTGTCCTGCAGTTCCCCTTTCTGCCACAACCCCCATCGAGCAGCAGAGCTGCGCTCATGCATCTCCGACACGTAACCCCCCCTCTTTTTCTTATGTGTTGTTTTCTCTGTGGGCATATCAGCACATCAGGCTTTACACGCCTTCTTCCTCTACTCCAAAGGTAAGCTACATGCTAGAGTACCATACAGTGAACAGTCAACATCAACAGCGGACTCTCGCTATTGTTGGATGTTCCTAAAAAACCGGTATGTATTTGGCTGTATTTTATTTCATTATTTGTTGTTTTAATTTCTTGTTATTGTTTCTAGTCAATGTCAGGGGATAGTACTTTGGTTTTTAGAGCAGTAATGACATTTAAATGACCTCAGATAATGATTATAATTTGAAATGTAATAAATAACAACTTATGATCAATTGAGCTTACGAACAACATCTCTAACCCAATTGTGGTCCTATGTTAAGGACTATCTGTAATTTTGTTTGGGGTGAAATATGTGTATTTTCTGTACAGTATCAGTGGAATCACCTGATGTTGAGACCTCCAGCAAATTCCTCATCAAACAGAACTTCGTAGAGAATCTCAGCCTCACGGTCCGCTGAAGGAACAAAGACAGACAAAAGAGAATTTGCTATTTTCGGTATGTATTTCCTTTATTAGATCATCATCCCGAATGGAAAAGTTCACACAAAACTGAAAATTCAGCATTTAGGTAATGACCTCCATTGAAAGGTCAAAGGACATTTCTTAGTGCAGAAAAGCATGCTTTTTTTGTTGTTTGCTTTTTATGTTTTAAAACACCTGTTTTCTTTAACCATTTTAGAGATACAATTTAATTTCAGCCCCAGCAATGTTATGTGAAATAATTTAACGACGATGGTTGAATAGACGTGGATGACTAGATAACAAGTTCATTTATTTAAGACTGAACTGTCCCTTAAAAAATACTGAGGCTGAAAGAAAGAATACTCACCTCCTTTAATGCCAATGATTGTTCCTCTGAGTCCCAGGGGGACGGTGTAGCTCTCCCTGATGTTGACAACTCTATCAAACAGGCGATACTCTGCATCCGGATCTGGAACCACACCCTGCTGCTGCTCCAGGGGCTACAGGCAAACAAACATTCATACATAGTTGTTATAAATGTGTGCTTTCGGCTATATTTTGCCTGATACCTTTTTGATTAATTGACTGTATGAGGTCTGGCTTAACAGATGTTAGAGCAATTTGAGAAAAAAATTAATTTAGTCAAAATTAAGTGTGCAAGAAGAAATTAAAAACCCACACATATGCTTTTCCCCTCAGTAATGAGATGCACATGCGAAATGTACTTACCCTAAAGAGAAGATGAGGCTTGACTGTCACTCGGACTTTCTTCGTGCCTTTCCTCACCTAAAAGAAGAGAGTGACACAGATATAGAGGTTAAACCGAGAGCAGCATGAAGTGATGGGTTGTAGTCTGAAGCTGTGTGTCAAAGTCACCTTGGTTTTCTCCACTGCCTCCTCAATTTTCTCCACAATTGCCGTATCCAACACCTGCAGTTCACATGATGCCCTGCTGGCAGAGCTCACTGGGTGACTCTTCAGCCAAGCTGTGATCTCAGCAACCTTCTCCGCCCTGTCAGTCAATATCAAGGATCATCAAGAACTACACCATCAAGTAATCGCACTGCAATAAACATTATAAAGCTGTTTGTTTTACCCATTCTGGTCCAAGCCAGGCCAGATGTCATCCTCATAGAATACATCGTCATGACTGTTCCTGGCCACTGCGGTGAAAACCTCAGAAAATCTAGGAAGGCATAAAAAAGATGATGTAATAAAAAGCTTGATGAAAGAGGTTCACAGTTTATTTATATGTTCTAACCTTTCAAGGTATTCAGCAAGCAATTCCTCCACAACGACAGAGTAGAGCCACTCTTTTTCAGTTCTCTTGGTATATCCAGGAACCTCCTCGTTCTTTTTGTTGAACTTCAGATTCAGACCAATGTTGACCCTCTGCTCCCCACATGGACTGCAAACAACAAAGACGACAACACAGATGCAAAATGTAGGAGACCATACACTACCTAACAATGAAGTCTTAGCTTTTTCTTTTATTTGTCTTACAAGGTAGAGAAAGAAAAGAAGGGCTCGGTCGGACTTTATCCACAACAGACTTGAAAAAGTCTTTGGAACAGAAGTCACAGTAAATTTGACAAGAGCGACATGCAAATAAATAGTGTATCTTGGCTTTAACCAAGTTCTGAAACATAAAAAACACTTACTTCTTCTTAGAGCCTCTTCCAATGAAAATGCTTCCGGTGAAGCGGGACACCAGGTAGCTACTGATGCCAAGACGAGATGCCAGAAAATATCCAGGACTGTATTTCACACAATATTTCTACAAAACACAAATACATCACAGGCAGTCAGGAAACACGTGAGGCACTAGTGGTGACCCCCCTATGCCCATGTCTTACATGCTGATTCTGGATTAAGGTCTCCAGCTGTGGTTCTTGCAGCATGTTGAAGATCACTCGTACTCGGCCGTCTTTGATGACATCACTAGAATCTTGCACCTGTTAAGTAAATGATAAAAGAGGTGGTGGAGATATTTCAATCAGCCAAATGTGACACTAATGAAACAAAACTTGTGAAAATCAGTCTGGCGGAGCTTGTCAGTGAAAATCAGGCTTCTAATCATGGAATTTAGCATGATGACGACTGATCCAGGAACAGAACAGAGGACGGTGAATCAGAGGAAAACTGAAAAGTTGCGGCAGCTTATGATGCAACAAAATTTACCTATGTCAGAGCCCACCCTCGTGCGAACACAGTGTTGCTCTGAGTGAAGCATCTTGCAATTGATCGAGAAAGTCCATCGAAGGAGATTAATTTCCAATAATTTCCTTTTCGGAAAGGGTAATAGATTTTTTCCCAACTTCAGGAGGATTTTTAAAAAAATATAGCACTGTGTCAATTACTGAATACTATTTATTTAGATTAATTGCACCTCTTTGGGTGATTTTTATGCGATCTGACCAGAACTCTTGTTTTCTGATGCCCAATTAGGACTGTAAGAATAAAAAAATCAGTAAATGTCAAAATAAAATGACTAAGAATCAAGAGGACAAACCCAACTAACACGTCTGATTTTCATTAAAAAAAAATTAGACATGTCAGTCCTGGAATCAACTCTAAACAACTATAACATGTGGCAATTTCATATTTAAATCTAGCTTAATTTAGTTGTCATTCAAGCAGCTGTTTACGCTCTTCATAGTTAAGCAGAAATCTGAGCACATACCTCGCCCATGGCACCATAGCAGGGATTCCCCACCATGAAGACAGTTGTTTTTGGTGGAAAAAGCTCGTCTAAGCTCTTGAAACAAGTCAGAGATGAATAAAGGGCTTTGATGTCCTGAAAGGACAGATAAATCAGAGACAGACAATTAGTGAAAGGTTCATTATATAAAATCTATACAAATGCATATCTATCAATCCAGTCACATTTTTAACTATTGTTTACTTTCAAATAAAACATTTTATCCTGCTATGTGTCTCCAATCGACATGTATCACATAATTAAGTCTAGTTTCTGTGACAAATATCTCCAGTCTAGTAATAGAAAGATGCTTTCTGTTGGACACTGTTGGTCTAATTTCCAAAACACAAATATATAGTTTTCCCTAACATGAAGATCACTTATCCATCTCGAATGTTTTGGTGACTGGTTGGGTTGTTTGAGTGTTAGTTGTTCTCTTGAATAAAAAGGAGCTTCTGCTCAAAAAAATAAAACTTAACAGCAATGTCTCTGTAGAGAAATCTTGATATGAGTACTAAAAAATAAATCACATTCCTGCTCAAAACATCTAACAGATGAGAGGCATTAATGTTTATATCGCATGACCATGAACAACTATCTAATCATGGACCAGAGTCATGCTAAAAATACAACTTATCAATCTACGCAGTGATGAGGTATCACTTAACGTCATGGAATCAGAGGAATTTGATTTGCTCCCCAAGTGTGTTAAATCTTGTGGTTCTTACATTTTATAGACCTTAATTAACCGCTTATCTGCAAAGTTGTGTTTCATTTCTGCATGTACCTTAACAACGGTCTGGTAGGCAAAAGGGAGGACCTGCTTGGCCCACTGTTTCTGGAGTTCCACCTCCCCATTGGCTTTAGGAACATACTTCCATCCAGTTTTCAACTGGCCATAAAGAAGCACCGCTGTCTCCTTCACAACGATGCCTTTCCTCTTTAAGAAACTAGAGAAATCACAATGAAAGGAAGCAAAAACAAGCATCAGGCAGATGAGGTCAATTTGGGATTCTAGGTAATGACAGGTCACATGATTTGGTAAGAGGGTTCTTAACCAATAAGACATGCTGATGTTCTGAAGCTGCTTTTGATTTGAAAAACTTGTTTTGTTGTTGCCCTACTGTTCAGTGATTCCCTGGACGTCTTTCTCCCATTCCTTCTGCTCTTTGTCAGACAGACAGGTGACTTTGGAGGGCGGAGGAGTGGATGGTCTGTTGTACACTTGTTGGACACCAGGTGGTTCCGTGACACAAAACCTGTGAATCAAGTTCAAGGGGAAACGTTAAATTCTAAGCATGCAAAGCATTCAAATTTCACACAAAAAATTTATGCGAAACTGCGAGGCTGTGAAAGAGGAACCACATTACAGAGAGGGAGCACTGCATCTTCTTGTTATTTATTTATTTATTAGATTTTTTTTTTTTGTTTTCTATAAAACTACGGTGATCCTAATATAGATACACTTCAGCTTCTCTTGTTTCACATACTGTATTACATAAATGATATAATTCAAGCAATGCATGAAAAAACCTGCACGGCTACTGATTAAGTAGAAGTAACATAATATTTGGTTTAAAAACCAAAAACACACTCCTAAATGTTCCATCAATACATTATCAGTTCAGAAGGTGAGAAACAATTCTTACTTAACATCTCCATCCGAAACTGCAACGATACGAGCTTCCTCTAGATGTGGCCAGTTCACAAATGCTGTCTTGCCCAGTAATTGTACCGCAACATCATCGCACACCTAAAGACAACGAAAACAGACTCCACCTTTAAATTGAACGACGCGTCTCAGTTTCTGAAACCTTGCCAGACGTTTAGAATACCAGCGTGTGATGGTTGAACTTGCCCTGACGGATTACAGTCAACATTTCAACACGTGTCTCCAATGTATTGTGTTTTATTAATTGTTAGTCCTACATCAAAATATTTCACATTGTGCAGCAATTGAAAATACCAACAATAAGCTTTAAAGAGCAACACTGTTCCTCTTAAGAAGAGTTACAGAACTTATAAATCAAACACATGCTGTATAAACATTCAGTAGACCTTTAGTAGCTGGAGCAGCTTTGACATGTTATCAATTTATTTGCCTGTAATTAAAAAAATTAAACGAATATAGGATATTTCCATAACAGATGGAAATTTTCACATGCTGATCCAAGCTTGCACAGCAAAGGCTTCGCACAACTGTGTAATATTATTACACAGTTGAAAAAGTTTGAAATCAACAAAACCAGATAATCAAGAAAATCAAGAGCCTGAAATCTGAAACTATGGCAAAAAAAATTATGGAAGACAAGTTTCTTTGTCAGGCAATAATCAGAGACATCAGATGACATCTCTAATGATGTCTCTAATGATAGGATCGACAAGTCTGTGTATGATGAGCTTATCTTAGCAAAGGCTAAATTCTATCTATAATGAATCTGAGCAGTACTGTCAGTAAAGGAGACCAGCATTTACAAACTAACTCACCGGCTCTTCTTTGCTGGGAAGGATTTCCAGTATGGTGTTCTCCCCTCTGCTGCTCTGCTGGAACACGACCACCCCGCTCTTCTTCTTATAAAACTACAAGTGAGTCCATGGACAAGAGAGAGAGGGAAAATAGAGATGCGGCTTTCATTGAAGTCTCTCTAGCATAGTCATTTTCTACTTCCAATGCAAATAAATGTAATAAATAACTGCAAGTCATAAGTGGGGATACAAAGGGTAAACAAAGAAGAGGAAATTGTCATTTTTGCATGCCATTATATGCAGTAAATGTGAAAATTGTTCACTGTAGTTGATAAAGCACTTATGGTAACCAGGAAGCAATTTGGGGTTCCTCGGCCTTTTTAATCAAAACCACCATCCATCCGAAAACATCACATATACCTTGTGTTTTATGTGTTGCAGTGTAGGGAAGCCACAGAAGTACAGTTCTGATCGATCAATAGGTTTGCTGATGTGCTCCAGTGAAACATGCCAGGCATCTACAGGGATGTTTGCTTTCCTGTAACAGACAGACAAAATAATCTCCGTTCAGACAGAGCATCAGGCTGCGTGTGTGGGAACTCAGTGGACGACGGTAGACTTTGCTTTTCTGTGTTGGATTCATGCCTAAAAAATAAGTATTTCCTAACCAAAGTCACCATCAATTCACAACAGAATACATTTGGCAGGAAAAAATAAAATCTTTATGTTGTTCTGAATGAAAAGATTTCTACAAATGCATTTCAATCACTGCTTAGTATATCCTCAAGGCAATGGTTTTTAATGGCAAATGAGTACTATATGAGATAAGATATCAACATTTTTGATAACATTTTCAAAGTTTTTGAGAGTCTAAATCTAAACATCTTTTGTTTAGAAGCAAAGCAAGTGCTTCTACACAAAAGATGGAATTTTGGCTCGTTGTTGTAAATACACAAAGTTACCCCCTCCCAGCAGTTTACACTTTCAAGAAAATGATAATTAGAACAGGACTGTTAGCAAGTAACAGCGTGTATTGTTTGTAACATAATGATATGAATTTAATGTTGTGAAATGTTCATTGGTCGCAATTCTAAACTCATTTTATTTAAATCCTGCCTAACATCGTCAAAAAAAAAGGTCAGCTTCATATTTGATGTTTGTCAAACCTGCTGTATGTTAAACATGTATAAGGAAAGCCATCACAAAGCGTGCCCTGGAGGCAGTGTTAGAACGTTGGCAAAACAAACATCAAAGCTATGAATAAAGTAACAAAGCAAGCTAAGAAGGGACTGATGACTGATCCCAAAATGAAAGTTCTTTAGTAGACAAAAGTACCACTCTTGTGCTCACATGACTCAATAAAGATTTTTAGGTGAAATATTCCTTTACAGTATATTCACATTTCTTTAGTGAGTGGATCTACCTGACATGGCAGTGAATGATGTCAGGGAACAGCTGAGGCAGGCTGGAGGAGTAGGTGAAGTCTGTTTCAGGGTCGTATGAGTAAACTGCACACTCTGTGTGACAATTCCTGGCCTTCTCTTCTTTTGTCAGCTTGTTATTACAGGGTTCCATGGCAGCTAGTAAGCATCTCTGTTCCATAAATACAGCGCATCTACAGTTAGACCATTAATGATCATCCCATGTTGAGATTTTCTTGTCTCTTACCTCATCTATGAAGGGAATGAGAACCACTGCCTCCCATTCCTGTTGTTTGCCATTGAGGTCGGTCTTAAAGTCTAGAGGGTAATATTCAATAATGGGCGAGTTTTCATGTGTCATCAGGTGCTGAAACACGAAAAACAAGGTATTATCATCTTTATCGTTTCAGCTGTGGTTCTCATATAATTGATATGTTGCTAATTTTCTTTCTTTCTCAAACGCTAATCAGAAACTAGCATCCAGAGATTAATTTTATGCATTTGCTGTACACATTATATATGTGTGTGTGTGTGAGTCTGCATGCGTAGTTAAGAGTGTTACCCTATAAGCCTCAGGAAGCAGCTCCATGCTGGCAGCAGGCAGGACGGCCAAAAGCTGCTGGAAGGGCATGAAGGGTTTCTCAAGGTCAAAGGTCAACTTTAATCCTGATATATTCCGAATGTCAGACAAGAAGGGAGCGTAGTGGTAGGGGTAGTACCTAGACAAAACAATTTTTATTGTTAAAAGGCTGATTTGAAAGCAGAAAGATGGAAGGAAAACATAAATTCAAAATTACTTTCCATGAAAAAAAAAAATATTTTTTTTTAAACAAAAGTGATTTTTCTTTAAGGAAAACATTTCAACACTGTAAATGTTGTGAAGAGGTGTCCATTGGAAAGCAAATTAAAAAAAGAGTAGTGAGACAGTGACATCCAAGATAAAGTCTCACCAGCTCCAGGACTGAACTCCATGGTAATAGTAGTGGAGAATCCACTGAATACCTTCCACATAGCACTTTGCCTGCTTGGCCAGAAAGTCACTGTCAATGAAAAAAAAACAAAAAGTAATGGTTATTTGTCCCTTACTGATGATTTTAATTTATGTATTTTTGTGTGTGTAACAAGTTCACTGCACAGAGTGGTGAAGACAGTTTGACCACAAGTGGTCACTTTCAATCAAACCCTCATGTGCATAGAGTGACATTAGTTCCTTTGATCACGAGAACGTGTTCTGAAAGTGCCAACAGCACTGGTCTGACCTTAGCAACACTCCTTTGTATTGTACTGATGGTACAAGTGTAAGATTTTTCATGAAGGTAAACTCAACTAGCGTGTATAATGATGAGACTTATTACTTATTTTGGTCCCTCACAAACTAGAGATACACTTATAACCATCTTTTTGTTAGGCAGCCTGCTATTGGAAGACTTTTTTCTCAATGCATTTCTGAGTGTATGTGATTAAACTCACTCGGACACCACATCCACACCCATCTTGGTCATATAGTAGGTGCGCTTATACTGCCTGAATTCGGTTTCAAACATGTCATCTTCGTCTTCCTCGTCATCAGCTAGGGCTCCTTTTCCTTCTTTAGTACCCTTTTCTGATGAGGCCAGATCGATCAGAGAGACGGCAGAGTCCTACACATAGACGCAATGAAAATAATAACTGACATGACACAGACAGAAGCTGTACAAACAATTCTACATTATATTTTGCTGTTTAAATACAACTGTAAATAATAAAAGAAATAAGAGAGGACCTCTGCTGTATTGGTGTGTTTGCTGACTGCTTCTTTTTCTGCTGCCAGTCCTGCTGCCTCATTCAGATACTTGTTACCAACTTTACTCTCAAACCACTTCAAGTCCACAAACACCTCACTGAAATGTTCTCGATCAAACTGGAGGCAAGGCGATAGAAGAGAAACACAACAATGTCAGATTTCTGATGATTTCTCAAATACAGGAGTAATGAATCCAATTGCATTATTTTGCTTTTATTTCATAACTGCAAACTTATTAGTGTAGTATTATACATGCACTAATACATAAGGTTTTTATAAAACAAAGCAAATGCTATACAGCTAGTGAGACTTTACAGTAAAATAATGGTGACACAACTCATTCATTCATCTTCTGGAAGATGAGATTGTATTCAACTGTATTGTAGGCTCCAGAAACTCCGGTGACCCGCAAAGAGCGAAAGAAGCAAAGGAAAATGAACGAATGAAATAATAATAATAAATAATAATCAAGTATTTAAACAAAGCTTTGCAGTGTTGTCTCACCTCAGCAAGCTTCTCAAGGTATTTTTCAAAGTTTGGGAGATTTAGATGTCCATTCTCATTCAGATAACCTAAGCAAAAAAGGATTTTTTTTATTTTTGCAAACATGAAATATGCAGGTAATATTTCTATATTTGAATACTAACACAAGTCTAGAAACTCCTGCACTATAAAACTATGTTAATGGACTAGTGAGGTGTGCTGGTGCACAGCCAGAGTTACATTAGCAGGGTAACTGAAGCTCACACTGGCGACTGTCTCACCTCCCACGCTGGGAAGAACACTGATGTAAGTCTTATACAGCAACGGTAGAGCATCATGATTAATGTGAAGATGAGGAAGGTGAGGGATGAAATCATTTCCAACCAGGAAGCCCATTAGAATCCAATCATCTATTATTCGCTCCAAATCGTAGTCAGAACCAATGTGTTCCTGGGAAAAATCCACAAGTAATCACAATACAGAAGACATTTAAAGACATGAAGAACATGAAAACATGAACATGAAGACAAAACCCTTCCAACAGGCCTTTCCAAGAGCAGAATATTGTTTGTTTTTACACTTGAGGATTTGCAAGTATTTTTTTTTTTTGTCCTCTCCATATAGCGTTTATGTGTCTTACTTTGAGCTCAGAGAACTCATAGTCAATGTATTCCCTCATCAGAGACAAATGGAGCAAATGAAAGGTTGTTTCCTCTGGGGCAGTTATCCTAAAAGACAAAACATGAAAAGGCAATGTTTAAAAGAAAACTTTTACATAACAGAAAACTATTAAAAAAATTTGTGGGAACAGAACCTTTTCTGGGATTTCTTTCCTCCAAAGCGGACCTCCTCTCTGAGCAAGGAGAAGTTCGGCTCATGGCTAGTTAAACCCAACATTATCTATGATTACAAATAATGAGACAGTATGAGCGAACAACGTACGTTGGAGTAAATATGTTTATTCTCATACAAGCCAAAGTGATACAACTCCTACCAGATCAGCATCCAGGCCGTACAAGCAGTGTCGCGTGTTTGGGTTGTGACCTGGCCTCCTATTCTCAGAGCGAATAAATTCCATGATCTTATGTTCTCCTTCCCCTGGAGTCTGGCGAAAGAGAGACTCAGATCTTATATAAGCACTGCTGATATTGGTTGTACCAGATATCAAATTTAATCTTCTTTAACACAACTGATCACCCACCTCGTGACCGGACAGGTACACTTTGACATTCTGCCACAGTTTGTCAGTGGAGAGCTTGTTATGGACAAAATATTTCAGTTGCTCCTGGAGTCTTGACATGAAGTCAGTACCTGGAAAAGAGATGTTTGTTTAAAAAAGCAGCTAACAACCCTCTTTGGTTTTCAGTTGAGAGGTCTATCTTCAGTGATTTATCTTGTCAGTGATATGGGACTGCTCTCATTTTGAACCCAACTGTAAATAAAAAAATAGACTCCTGCTGTATTTGCTTTGCTTTTAAACCATAAATGATGTTAGTTCTGCATGGAAC
This sequence comes from Antennarius striatus, assembly GCF_040054535.1. Classification (NCBI taxonomy): domain Eukaryota; kingdom Metazoa; phylum Chordata; class Actinopteri; order Lophiiformes; family Antennariidae; genus Antennarius; species Antennarius striatus. The sequence goes on from NC_090793.1 coordinate 16,178,532, forward strand.
TTGACAAAAACAGGCTGAGAGGATTTTCCATATTGTTGAGGTGACAAGCTATGAAGAAGACCCTCATTGATTTCTACCTTCAAGATTTGTAATTCCAAATTTATTGAGAAATTCAGCATGAGTACTGTTCAAGATTTTGTATTCCTTTACAAAGGATTAAAAAAAAAATGGAACGAATATCTTTATTTTTTGCTGCAGCTCCATTCATCACCCACTGTAACATGTGGTATAAGGTTGGGAGCATTCTTACCGGGAGTGATGCAATTGGAGTCAAAGCGAGCCTCTGTGGGAAGTACCTCTCCTTTATCCAGAGCTTTTTTTATCTTTTCCTCTGCTTCTTTGGCAGACCTGCACACAGAGACACACGGAAACATACCATTATAAACAGAGAACACTTAGTCTGTGGCTCTTATTACCCATCATCTGGTTTCTCCATTGTAAACTTTCAAGTTATGTGATATTTATTTCAGTTTAATAGCTTTTGATTAACTTAGGGGAGAAAACACTTATTAATGAGAGGGCTCGAGGTTTTCTAAAATGTCTGCAATAGAGTAAAATCCTTCCATAAAAAGTCCACAATACATATTTAGAACTTTGTAGCTCTTTTTCATGTTTTGCTGCTATTTCTGTTTTTGTATTGTTGTTTTTTAAACTCATGTGTGTGTAAGAGTAGCAGACGTATGTCTGGTTTTGTGTGTGTGTGTGCATATCTGGCTATCTATGATAATATCAATCATTGTCCTTCCAACAAAGCAAGACAGAAACAATAACAATACATTGAGACCAATGATGACCTGAATTGTCTGTTTTTCTGGGTGTCACTTTTCACTCAAATATAGGAAAAGAACGTCTCCATGTTTCCTGTAATCCTATATCCATCTCTACCTGAACCTCCGTCCTCTCTGCTGGTTCATCTTTGCCCTTGGTGCCACACCGTCCACAGCCATGAAGAAGACCTTGCGAGGCTTGATAATTCTGAAGAGCACCTCCAGGTAATGGAAGATATCTGCAAAGATCTTTTCCTCAGATATACGAAAATGAACATCCTCATCATTAGGGTGGGAACATTGATGAATGATTCCATTCATGTCCAGATACAGGTTGTCAAATTCAGGAATCTATGGATTTAAAAAACAAAGTTACATCATGTAAAAAATTGCAAATACTTTTGTTTAGTGGCGAGTGTGTAAAATGTAATGATGCTACATTAACTGTATGAAGGATAAATACAGTTCATTATTTGATTTATTTGACATACTGTACAATTATTGTCATTTGACAATTTGTGGGAGCTACAGTATATCTGAACAAACTATACATCCAGATCCAAAAGCAGGACTCAAGAAATCTAAAAACTCACTCTAATAACTTTCACATCTCATCTGAGGTTCAGTAATAAGGGGGTACTGTGGACTGGTCAAACAGAGCTGGACATAAACCATATCAATTAAATGTAATAAATGTATCTATGATGAATATACAGTATAGAACGTCCTTCTTATTGTCTAACACTAACGGAAACATATCAGATCTGTCTTACACAACGAACGACAGAGACAAACCTCCAGCTGATGTAAGAACATGCAATGAAACAGTATCTGACCTATGAGGAACTCGGTAACTTGAGCCAATTCCATTAAAATGAATGCAGGTCTGCGATCAACTACAACTATTCTCCTTAATATTAATCAGAGACTGACGACAACATCGTTGCATTTTAAACAACTTCACAGAAAAATCAAATCTCTGTGATTGTAAAGTAACTGGTAACAATAACCAGATGCCGTCCCTATACATCTTTTGTCAAAGGTAGTTAACCAGCTGATGTAAACGATTTATTGTTGTTCAGAATGTTCTTCACCAACAAAAGACCTAAAATATTTGAAGGTGATACATATACAAAGTTATATTCATTTTACCCCATTTCGTGTTCACAGTTTTACAGCTAGAAGAGCACTTTAGTAAGCTGCTAGTTTTTATATATAGAAAATAAAATGTGTATTATGTCCTAAATATAATACATTGAGTAATGAAGACGCCGTCTTCCGATGTCCTAAAAACACTGATATGCTACGTGGAATACAATTCCACGGCCCGCCTGCTAGCTAGGTGATAGCCGGCGGCTGGCTAGCAAAGCTATGGCTATCAACAACACGAAATGCTATGGCTATTTATGCCTGGTTCCATACCTGATGTTCCTTGACAACTTCACTGAGACACGGATAACGCTCCGATATCCATCGGTAAAATTTCGGAACTCCCATTTTCACACGAAAGTCTCAACGTTTGAATCAGATTAGACCAGAGTCAAAAGTTAAAAAAACAAAAAGGAGGCGTTTAGCTATGTTACCAGATCAATACACACAAGACTGAATTGGCTAACATGGAAACTTGTGTCCGGTTTTGTTTTCAACATCCGATAACAAGTTGTCCGTTGTCCGTCTATTAAAACACACCGCCACTCCTGCGAAAATCGATAGTTCCGGTTTTTTGAGTCCCATTTGTCGTTGCGCTTTAAAGTCCCCCACTCTAACTGTACGGACTGCAGAAAAAAAATAATAAAGGACGAAACCGAAATAAAAATTGAAATAAAGATAATAAAATGAAGATACAAGTATAACATTTTAAGGTTAATCTCCACCGAGGCTAATTTGTTAATGTCATGCGATCTCACTGCTTCAACAGTTAAACAATTAAAAATAGTGAAAATTATAACTTTATGTCGTTATTATCTTAAATTTAAGAGAGTACATGTAATTTTACTCTAAATCAAAGTTCTTAAATGATAAATTAACTAATTATTCCACCATGCAGTCATCTTTTGAAAATTCTTGAACTTTTTCTTTAAAAAACTTCCTTTATGGATTATGGATTACTAACCATTCACACCTTTACCAAACGAAAGTAAAACCATCCATGCAGAGGTTTCTCTTCCTTAAGGGCTTTGTCTGATGAGCCAGGAAGTAAGTCTGAGACCAAAGTAACAAATAATAGTGTTTTTACATTAATAACCTTATTATATTAACTCATGGCACTCAGGATTAATTAGCATACAACAATGTCAATATCAGCATGCACCCGGTGTGATGGGAGTGAAGATTCACCAACAACTTAACTAACAACTTAGTGAAGTCGGCGGTGGCTCAGTGGTAGAGGCGGGTCGTGCAATGTTGTAAGATCGGCGGTTCGATTCCCACTCCTGCCCAGCCACCTGGGAGTGTGAGCTGACAGTGTGAGGTGTCAGCTCACCTATTGAGCACTGCCGAGGCACCCTTGTTTAAGGCGCCGTCCCCTGTACACATTGGGGCGCACAACGCAGGAGCTGCGCCCACAGTATGTGTTACGGGCCTGTATTTACCATATATATGCATGACTAATAACTTAGCGTGAAAAGAGTGTGCAACTAACTAATTTCCCTTCGGGGATTAATATAGTATATATATAAAAACAACTTTAGACTCAGTCATCTAGGATTGTCTAGTTTTTCTCTGCAAGCTCAAATTAATATTGTCTGTGAGAGCAATGTTACTTTCACAAACTTCACAGAAGCATTCCTTAGTGTATCAATGGAGGGATTACACTAAACACATCTCACAGCAAGAGTTCATGTACTGTATTCAAAAGATGGCTTTGACTGGTTTACTTGATGTTTCAGTTGATGTGGATCTGTTTTGGGGTTTGTTTGTTTTTTATTGTTTCATCCTAAACTGAAACATGACAACTTACTGGCAGAGGGTTGCCAGTTCACGTCCCGACCCAGAAAAATATTGGAGTGTACTGGTAGGACTGAGGCCAGTCTAACTGGTTGTCCTTAGGCAAGGCATTGACCCCTCTCCCACAACTACTCCGGGATTCCATGTGTTGTTTAGAGGGAGTGGGCCTTGTATTAGGGTACAATTTTTCTGTGTATGTAGTCTGTGATATGACAAATTACAAATAAAACTTTTACTTGACCATTATTTCAAGAATGTAATGCCAAAGAGTATGAAAAAAAACCCCCCATGACAATAGTTTGGAAATAATTTATTCAGTTGTACAAATACAAAACACCTCTCACTCAGTTTATCGTAAAATATGAAGGTTGCTTACCATATCCCCTCCATGTCACTGCTGTCCACATTTATCACCTCAAGAAACTGATAATGACGCTCTATTCAGATGTTTAAACCAAGTATGAGGAGTCATTCCATTGCTACTTTCTGAGGTTTTCATTTTCCACAATCAGCTCACATATATAGAAATCTAGCTTGATGTAAAATTACAGATCAATGCCTTAAATTAAATGGGTTTACTGTGATTACAAACATACTTTGTTCAGATAGTAAGAGAAAAGAGATTCTCAACACCTGCTGAGATTTCCATACATCACCTCACATTTAAAAAAAGCTGACACTTAAGAAAATGAAATTCAAGTCATTTATTAAAACTGGTTTCCCTCAACTTGGAAAAACAATACAGAAAAACTATGCAGAAAAACAACAGGGGAACAATAGCGACAAGCAATGAGGGGAATTAAAAGCTTCTTGTAACGACGTCCTTTTTGCATGTCATTTTTGTCTTGTGCTTTGGCCTTCAAAAGGTTAAATGCATCACACATTTGGCTGGATGTACTCTAGAGCTTTATTTAAAAAAGGTATATTTAGATTTGACCTAAAATCACAAAGTGTTCTATTGTAGTAGAATAATAGAACATTAAGGAAAAGAAACAACAATGTTTTCTGAAGTCTCTAGTTCCACATTTGCCCAAGCTAGGCCATTGGTTTTTTGCTGATAGCATGGCTTCTCCTACTGAACTGATGCCATCTGAAATTTATAGCTTAATTAAAATAAAATGGCTTCAGTTTATTTTTGCAGGCAGCCTGGAACCTACTGGCATTAGACCGATCCTCAAACAAAGGAGTCTGATGGAGGTTCGTCAGAAACTGAAGATGTGAATGCCCTTCAGACGAGCTCAAGTACCTGTGCAGTGAGAAAACAAACAAGATGTCACCAACAGTTAAGGCTAAAAAAAACATAAAAACTTAATGCATTTTGCTGATAGTTTATTTCTTATTATTGCTTATTCCATAAGCACTGCTCTGAAGAAGTTAATATTATAACTTTTAAGCAGTAGGCTATCTGAAACAAAAAATCTTAGCAATTGGGAAGTGATTTCAAGGCTGGTGTGGATGAAGGTGAGGACCTGAAGCATTATTTTAAATTTAACATTGTGAGAGCAATAATAATTCAAATTGTTTGACATTAAATTTCTGCATTCAGTATGAAATACTAATATACAGCATTTATATCATTCATTGCTATAAAAGTCTCTGCAAATGCCATAAATTGCCTCCATCACACCTCACGTCTTATGTTGGCAACACACTTGATGATTTTAGTATTAATTTGTAAATGTATAAATTGTTCAAGTAATATAGTGTCACGATATTAGTTAATCCTGTGTGTTAATATATGTTCACTTCAGATATTATCTTATAGACAAGTTATAAATTAGTATATAGAATATATTTAGATAGTGGTTAACAGTTTAGAAACTATTGTGTTTGCAGGGAGAATCGCAGCCTTGGTGAAGCAATGTGCTGGATGAGTGTCCGTCTTGATGCTAAATGTTTAATCTCATACTTTCAAAAACGTTTCAAATCACAAACCTTGATTGTTCCTTGACTGTTTGCTGCAATCAGCACATTGGACTCCTGTAAAACAAAGCATAAATAAATAGTAAGTGCACATTACTCAAGGATGTTCATTCACCTGCAGGACAATATAAACATTTGCATCACACCAATATTTAACAAAATGTGAAGTGAAATAGCTTTAAATTCCTTTGGTTGTACAGTATACCGTGAAATGTGAGGATTTTCTTATTTATAGCAGTTACGCAATTTCCTCCGGGATTAATAAATGAAAACTGATAAAGTAGGCAAATAAGTAAGGAAGTACATATGTTTGTATCTATCACAAATACGTCTCCATCTTGATCACATTGAAATATGTTTGAATGGTCCTTCTTTTTGCATAACTTGTAGAATAAACACTAACAATGAAGTCACTTACGCCATCAGGCAGGGCTCTCCAGCAGACAGCGCTGACAAACTCATTGGTGTCATCCTCCTTCTTGTCCTTGTCCAAAACACTCTTCACCGTGTCAAACTTGAATGTTAACAGTGTTTTAGAGAGTCCTTTGTAGTACAGGTACAGGGAGTTGTTTTCACTGCCTACACAAACAGTAATATTTTATTACATTTTAATACAGTTTGGATTCCTCTTTGTATGGTTACAAGATGAGTGTTGTCATTAATTGCTTTAATGGGTGAATAATCCAACAGCATCCATATGGCAAAGCAAATATTGAGGTCATGCAAGTTATGGTGGGTAATAGATCCACACTGAATCCTTACCACAGGCAACATAGTCTCCATTGGAGGCCAGGCCAACAAAGTTCTTCTCATTGATGTGACCCTTGAAGGAGCGCAGACAATGAGGTTTGTTGACGTTCCACAGCTTCAGCTGACTGTCTGTTGAGCTGCCAATTATAGGTATGAATACATAATTAGTCAATAACTGTAGAGATAAAGTTGCTATTCATGTATCTGTGGTGCTATTTTAACAGTTGCCAACCTGAAAATCATGAGTATTTTAGCAAAAAATAAATAAAAAATTAACCACACTTCAACATAGGGAAGCTGTGAAGGACAATAAGGTAAACTGACGTACGCAGAAACAATTTCCTCTCCGTTGACAAACTTTGCGTATGACACTGCCTTCCTATGACCTTTGAATACCATGATGGGTTGCTTAGTGTTGCGTAGATCATAGTAATGGACACAGTGGTCTGCACACAAAAAGAGAAGATGCATTCAGATGAGACACTTGAAAGAACACCAAAGCTAGGAGACCTTTCTCTGGACACTGACTCAAATTTAAGTTTGCAAAAGGGAGCCTTTGAAAAGTCAAGCTATGAGAATTGTGGTACCATATTTTGACATGAAATCATTTTCTTCAGACAAAATCATCCTACTCTCCTGTGAATCTGAAAAGCATTCATATTAAGGAGTTTGTCCTTTAACATTGCTGCCTTTACAAAAGCAAAAAAGAGACACGTGACACTAAAAACCAGTCCTGATCTTACCAGCACAGCCAAAGGCCAGATGATACCTGGACGATGGACTGAATTTAACACAGCAGACATTGGCCTTGGCTTCAATGCTGGCCACTGAGTTGTCAAGATTGGTTGACCATAATTTCACTGAAACACAAAACCGTTTTACTGTAAGTAAACACAGGGAGTAGCAAAAGCTGGAAAACTGGAAGGTGTTTTATTTTTAAAGACTAACTCTAGAAGCCATTTGATACCTTTAGCATCATCAGAACCAGAGGCCAGCAGCTTGGGGTCCATCAGATTGAAGTCTACACTCCAACACCTTTTTTCATGCTCCTGAAATTACAACACATTTTACTGACAAAATGGATAGCCCAAACCAACCAATTCATGAAATCAAATGTACCAGTACTTTGCTATAAATGATGTAATTGTATCCCTGACCAATAAAACATTAGACTGGTAGACTATGTACCTGGTAGACTTTGGACCGCTGGCCAGTGAATCCATCCCATAGGATGACTGTACCCTCATAATCACTGCTGGCCAGAAGGTTCTTGTGATAACTGCTCCAGCTGATACAGCTGTAACAAGAAGGGACGTAATCAGTTCCATTTCAGAAGTCAAGCAACTGGTTTTCTTAACATATGTTAATAAACAGTATCAATTATAGTGACCTTCTACACACTAGAGCTCACGTCTCAGAGGCAAATTATGTCACAGGAGATACTATATGATCGTACTGTCATAGTCTTAGTCTGCACACACCAATGCTTCTGCCACCCACCTGATTTTAGAATTGCAGGTCATTTCATTAACCGGGTAGTGGATGTCCACTGCATCTTGGATCACAGTGCCATACTCAAAGACTTTGATCTTCTTGGTCACCCCAGCAATGGCAAAGTAGTCACAGTCACGGTCAAACTCAATACTGAAAGGTAGTTGAAAACAATAAGAATGAAAAACGCTTCTATATGTTTGCTCTCTGCTGACACATATACTTCTACATGAATTCTGCACCTGGAAACAATACTGGAGCCATTATAGAGGTCGCTGGCGTACGAGAGGGTGGCGAGAGGCCGCACAGAATTGTAACGAGTGAACTTAGACAGGCACTCCATAAAATCATCCAGCTGATTCAGGTTCCTGCCTTCCTCTGAAAAAAACCCCACACACATGTTCACAAAGAGAAACTGGGACATGAAATACATAGAGTATGTTCAAATTTGTAGGAGCTTCACATTGCAACCAGAAGGAACCCACAATTCTGTCAGACTATTGAAGTTTCTGGATATATTCATGAAGGACTATCAACAATAGTGACAGACAGCTCCCATAAATTTTTGTTGCAGAATTATTACCCGTGATGCGTGACATTTTGTTGGAGAAGTAGCACTGCTCCAGATCCTCAAAATGAGCAGTCAGCCTCTTCCTCCTCGATGCCAGGGTGCTGTTATACCAGGTCTGTCTTTTCCCCTGTCAAAGCAATTTTAGGAGTTTAAGAATAAGCAGGTGCTACAATCAATCTGACATGAATTCTATCACAACTTAGTCAATATGCACAGCTTGCAGAAGTTTTTTGGGTTTTTTTGCCTTGGAAAAATACATGCTTAAAATTTTCCTTTAATGATTTTGCTGATAGCTATGGCATTTGTCAAAAAGTATTTTGAACAGCTCAAAAAGACCATCACACAAACAACATATGTGCGTCTTTGACTTACCTGGCCTGTTCCACCAAATCCTGGGGGCTGGCTGTAGTCTGGTGTGTCAATAATACTACTGCAACTACTCAACAAACAATGACAAAGTCACTCTTTAAAGCCTCATAAAAGTCATAACATCTCAAGCGGTGTTTGTGTTTTGCTGTTAGTATTAGCATAATATGGAAGATAGGAAAGGGAGGAAAATGACAAAAACCCATCCGTGCTGGCGATGTGTTTCTACTTTGGTAATCTAAGAAGCAGAGAGTGGCTGGCCGTCTTGGGTGTGTAATAGTCAGCCACAGCTAACATGCTATATATAACATGTTTTTACATCATACGTGCATCTGTATACACTCAGTTGACGTGATCTTACCTGGCTGCTGGTGAGGGAGCCTCGACATTCGGCACAGTACACTCTGCCTCCATCAACGGTGAGTACAGCCCACTCATTTCCTGGAAAAACACATTAACAACATGTGTGTCTACCTTAAGCTGTGAGAATGACCCTAATTCACAATGTAATAGGAATTCATAATGCTGCTCCTCTGCCTTTCTATTTCAGCAAACAGTCTGAAGGAGTTCTTTAATATTTACCTCAACGCGCTTAATGTCCTCTTCAAGGAAGTTTAGTTCTTTCTGCAGTTGTTCCAATTGCTGTTGGCAGAATCAGAAACACAGGTGAATATACCTGCAAGCGGACATTAATTATTATCATTTAATAATACAGCTTTCCTTTTCCACACTTGAACAAATCTTCTTCTCCTTTATGTCTAAATGTGCTTCATTTGTAGAAAAGTTTCTCAGAGACAGGTAAGATTGTTTAATATTTACTATTATTTAAAATGGCACTGTGCTCTTCACAGATTACCGTTGTACAACAGAATAATGAATTAACCTCTCTCTTGTTTCTTCTGGCTTCTTTAAGGAACTCCATGAGGATTTGTCTCTGAGCTGCTTGAGATTCCTAATGGAAAGACAGACATCATATATATTAACTCAACCATGTGTGAGGAGGCAGAACGACTTTGCCTTTTTATAAAATGTAATAAACTACAGTTTTGTGTTGATATCCAGAGGCATACACATTTTCACAGCATGAACTGATGAATGGAAAGGAATAGTCGGGTTACACAAGAGGTTTTGTTAGCATAGCGGCTCACTCATTAACTGAGACATGTAAAGCTAAATTGCAGTATTTAAAAATATATACATATTTAAGTTTGTCTTACATATTCTCCGATTAATTAATGGCTCTTAAAGAAATGCAGTCGATAACACCTGGTCTACAGACTAATATGTAGTTTCAAGACACTATGAAAACTTTCTTGTGTGTGTCTCTTTATGAGGCAGCAGAGTGAAAAATTAGCGCCCTCTGAAGGCATACATGGCATGAGTATGCACTGATCTGCTGCAACTCCAATGTGGTGAGATTTATTTGCTCATTTGAGGCAACTCAGAATGGTAAATCTCACCACCTTCCATAGTGATGTGACACGACAGACAAATGCCTACTGTTTTTCTCTCCTGACTGCTTTGTCATCGTATGAAAACAAATGACAAAAAATGACAAAAAACAAAAACAAAAAAAGAATGTTCTATACATGAAACAGGTTTAACTGAATTTGCCCAAGTTCCTGTATAACACGGGAAATATTAATACCATCTGCTTAAGAGTCATGACTCAACAACTCTTAAATCTTTTAAACTTAATCATAAAAAAATAAGAAATAAACAGGCCCAACTCCTTTTGAGGTTAATAGTAGGCATTACGAGCCTAAATTCCAAACAGTTTAACATTTAACACATGAAACATTTGATTTTCTGTGCCTGCCACGATGTGGAAGATGTCCTAATGATATTTCAGGAATATCTCAGTGGCTTAAAGCTTTGCTTAGCCTGTACACCCTGAGGATGAAATTTAATCAGCAGAGGTAGAGATGTAAAAACCACAGGGGGTACGATCGCCCCTCCCCCCAACAAATCAGATCCTTGATATAGGGACAGCAGACAAACGTCCACGATATGCTCATCCGTAAGTTAAAATAAACAAGCTCCACTGTTTTTCTTTCCAGTGATTTTGAGAATTTTGAAGTTTTACTGGTAGCACACAAACAAAATTCAAAGCACTGTGATACAGCAACTTGCAATATCAGCTATCAGTAGCAACAGTTAAAATAATTGAAATGAAAAAAAAACCCCTGAAGATCAGATTTTCAAGCCTTCTCGATACATTCTGTAAATTGTGAATTTCAGTCTAACTTACTGCCTCAAGCTGCTTCTTCTTCTGGACCAATAACTCCAGCATCAGATTGACATTTGCAAGGTCCAAGTTCTCCTGGTCAGGATTCAGTATGCCTTGCAACACCTGCCACCTAGATCCATTCTGTGGGTCACACACACACACAGATTAGTACAAGTGTGGTAGCTACCTCTTTGTGGTGTTGAGTGACATTGCACAACTGTTACAATATTTACACAAAAAGAGGAAGAAAAAGGCAACATCTTTGTGTTGCACTTACAGGATGATCTAATTTTAGTCTCTTCTCCTCTGACATTTGTTTCTGTTTAAGGATCAGCTCATTCACTGGTACACAGGGGAAGAATGGGAAAATAAGTAAAATAAGATTACACAAGACTTCAACAATAAAACAACAATGTTTTGTTTATTCGAAGTAAAGAAAATATAAAAATGTGACAGATAAACACAGACATAACTGGAAGACTCTTCAGTATTACGGTTAGGTTATGTACATTACAGAGCACTTCTCTAACTCGGCATTCGTTGGTTTTCTTTGTAATTCACAAAACACCCATTGACTGCCAGATATCCTTCCCACCAAAAGATAGAATAACATACAGAAATGTCTGATTTTAATATTAAAAATTAAAAATCCTTACCAAGAAAATTTGGGTAAAGCTGATCCACATTATCAATAATATAGTTACACTTGGGACATCGGTTGCTATCCTCCAGACTCTGGCGGATACACTTGAAACTGTAGGTTTGACAAACAGAATATTATGGAAATAATTAAAATACTACAAAAACTCAAGGATGACAAAAGACTTTCTGTTTTATGAATAGGCAAAAAAAAGTCAATTTCTGAATGATGCTTTTGAACATATTGTAAATGAATGCTCCATCTGTTTCTGTTCAAGCACATTATATATTGTAATTGTCAGTGTTGGTGTGTTTGTCCGTCCGTCCACCAAATATCTTCACAACCGTTGCAGATAGAACAATAAAAGAAAAAGCACATTACTCGGGCGGCAAAGGGGATGGAAATTAGATTACAACCTTGACCTTGAAAAACTAGGTCAAGGTCAAATTTTCACTTTTATACCTTTCTAATGCTCAGAACAATATTGTAGGTTGTGCTGAGTCTGTCTGTTACAGTATACCTCTAGTAGTGGTCAACTTACAAATATGAAATGAAAAGCCAAATACTTGATAGTAAAATATAGAATTCATTGCTGTGATTATTGTGAAAGTAGGCCAGGGTCAAATTTTGAATTCAGAGGTGTCACGGGATGTTGCAAACTGCCTTGTTCAAAAATGTAGTTATTCTACAAGATTGTACAGTCTCTTACTCAAAATCTAGCAGAAATTATTTAACAAGCATGAAATACTTGGGATTCTCTAGCATAGGTACCTTTCATTGAATTGGTAGAATACCTTAATTAAGCTGTCCATGGTAATGTCAATACTTTGGATAAAAAAAGTTCCATCTGTTATGGATTTTATTCCAATCTCCTCATGTTGGGGTATAAAACTACACAGTGATGTTTTATCAACAAGGCAATTACTGTTTTTATTTTGTTAAATGGGAAAGTTTCTAACAGTAAAAGTTTTTGTAGAAGTTTTATTGTATCTAAAGTAATGACTAATCTCTAGTAGTTTGACCTGGATATTTTACATTTATTTCTTACTCTGTGCCACTGATAAGTTGCGACACTTACCAAAAACTGTGCCCGCACTTTGTCATGTGAGCCTCTTCTATCATTTCGAAGCAGATGGGACTGTGAAGTAGACGGAAAGTCGTTTCAAGAGGATGCCTTCAAATCACAACTTAACGAACACCTACATCCATTTTTCATCACAAGATCGCTTTTCAAAAAGCTGACACTGCAAACAAATCTCACCAGACAAAATCATTGCTCTTATCTTCGTATGAATTCAAGAGACCGTTGTAAAGGGGGGTTTGGTGAACGGATTTCTTTCTGCTGCCCGGTGATACGGAGGGTCTGCTGAGGGAAGCAAAACCGCCCCGAGACGACGGTACGGCGGCCAGAGTTGGCACCGACACGACGCCCTCGCTGGATGGTGCCAGGGTCCGGGAGGGCACAACATTTCCAGAACTGTTACCATTACTTGTCACGGGGTTGGCTCCACTGCCGCCGTTCGTGTTCCCACTGCCTCCGGTGCTGGTGTTGCTGCTGGTGCTCGGCACTGAACTCGCACCACCAGCGTTTTGCTGCGGCCGGTTGCTTGACATATCAAAGGCCAACAAGAAACTCCCCAAAACCCACTGTGTTGCCTTTCAAAGCATCCGGAAAGTGCTGCTACTTTAGCAGGATAGCAAACTAGCTAGCTGGCAAGCTTGTGTGCTAGCATCCTGGTAAAAAGCAACTGTTGGCCAACCATCCGGGTTATTTAAACTTATTCCTTGGTGTCTTTTTCACTTCTTCCACTGATGACGTGTTTAAAAAATCGCGATAATACAATGACAACAAGATATGAACAATGAGACGTTTGATAAAAGAAACACTACTACGTTGTCCAGGAGATTAGCCGACTAGTTGGTGTTAGCTATGGAAGAAGGATATCTTTAGTTTCTGGGATCACCCAAGTATCAAATTAGCGCCCAGCTGACAACACTGCCCCCTAGCGAGAAGGAGTGTAACTTCTGGTGGAAATAATTATTACAATACTGTACCGTACTGTACATAGAAATTCAAGTCTTACTAGAATTTTACTTGCGAGAACAAGTTCTTTATTTAATTCAAATTAAGAACGTTTCATCTCTACACCCAGTTACAAGAAAACATTTAAGCACCTGTAGTATATTTGTGAAACAGAAAGTCTGAAGTTTTTCTTCCAAATCGATGGTCATTTTTAGAGTTTGTTGTGATTTTGTTCTGTATTATTTATAATATACGTAATGTTTTAAAGTATTTTCATTTTACTCCATTTATGAGACTTACCTGTATGATGAAGGTGAGAATGAAACTTAAGCTGGAAACATTACATGTATCAGATTTATTTCAACTCAAAGTAACCTTTAGCTTATTTTTCATCTGATGTCATTAAAAGGTCAGTAAAGCAAAAATACATGAGCCTTCGTGATGAGTCAGTTTGTCACACATTTTGATGAATTAAATACACCAAGCTAGAAGCAAACAAATTTAAAAGCAAACAATTTAAATAGTCGCATTTTTATTCTTTTTCAGGTCCCTATCTGTGAGTAATGTTTTAGTGCTGGACTCAAATCTCTTAATAAGTTTCACAAAATGTTCAGGCAAAAATAATTTTCTGATTGTACTTCAATAGGCTCCGGAAAAACTTGAGACCTGCAAGGTGGAAAAGCGGTTTAGTTATTTCGTGTTGGTATACAGTAGTTGTTTCGTCTACAAGAAACTAAATGGATGACCAAAAAAAGGGATCCTCCGCTCAGTCACGTACAACATTTTCCCATGTTTTTATTTGCAGAACAATTTTATATGCATCATTACAGGGCTTGGATAAAATGTGCAAAAAAGCAAGAGGAAATTTACTGTATGCATTAGAGGGTAAATTAACTACCCTTAAGAGCACCACCAAGTGCAGTAAAATGTCTGAAGTGCCATGCTGAGTTTGGTTTAATGTGTGGCTCTAAAGTTGATGTGGAAAGTCATAAAACTATGTCACAATATGAATCGTATAAATACTTCTCAAAGCTACAAATTAGGAAATATGTAGGATTTTATCACATTTTGCCCCTGCTTTACTGGATACCACACAGTGTAAATGTATAGGAGAGACTAGAAGGTAAAAAAGATATATTAGAAAATTAAATAATGTGCAGCTTGCATAAAATATAACATACCCAAATATCAGTTTTAGCTTCTAATTCAAACACCTTTACAGACTCCCTACATTCAATGACTGACACTGAATAAGATCTTTAGAGCCAAAGACCTGCAAGACTTTATACAGACTATGTAGCATTTGTCTCCTTTAATCCCACTGCCTCCGTCTGCTCTATTTTATACCAGTGATGGTGAAAAGGTTGCCTTCTTTCTTTCTCCTTATTCTTTTCTTCCCTCCTCATTTGTCCTGCACATCAGCCTGAATTTTCTCCTGTTGGGTCTCCGTCTTTTTTCATGAGTAACCAGGTTGTTTTGTGTGTATGCGTGCGTGTGTGTGTGTGTGTGTGCTCGCACGCAAATGTGTTTATATTTCAGTATAATATATGATAGCGATGGCAAGAAGGAGTTGGAGCGTCACCAGTACTGGACCATTTGGAGGTTAGTGAGAGGTAAAGAGGTACAAAAGAAAAAATGAGTGAGTGATTGAGAAAATAACGAGAATGGGTGGACAAACTATCCCCCTGTGTGTGTTTGTGTGTGTGTGTGTGTGTGTGTGTGTGTGTGTGTGTGTGCTGTGTGTGAGTATAAGACAGAGAGTGGGCCTCAGGGTCAGTGGGGTCAAGACCGACAAGCCCAGATGAAGGATAATCTGTGGAGGTCCCTTACAGCAGGGGGGGAGGCCCTAGTGGAGTATGTCCATTCAGACTTTCATACAAGCACACACACACACACACACACACACACACACACACACACACACACACACACACACACACACACACACACACACACACACACACACACACACACACACATTTTCTCTGTCTCTCTTCTCCTTCATCCTCCCGTTCCCTCCTTTTCTTGTTACCCTCTTTTAAACCCACCCCTTCTATTTCTTTTTTTTTTTCTTCAACATAGTTGCAGCTGGATTTCAAAGGGCACTTTACCCGCAAAAAAAGCTTTATGTTTAGCCGTCAGATACCTTGGTCAGGCAGGCTGGGATTGTGGAATTCCTGCCTCCCACTCTTCAGGAACCATTTCTGCCCCTTCATGGGCCCCTGCCGTAACTGCCAGTGGCCTCCTCTTCCATCTCCATCTCCAGAGTTGAGCAAGGGCCCTGTTTGCAAATTGAGTCTGACAAAAAATAGAGGGGTCTAGGAGAGAATAAAGGAGCAATGTAGCAGAAAGACGTTTCTGGTAACCACTTGTTTCAAATGATCACTTAATGAGTTAATGATGAGTGTATCGTGAGGATATTTGTGTTGAAGTTATAAGCAAAAATACAACTGTACAAAGCAATACTGTAGAAGGACAACCATTTTAAATACACAAGTAGTAAAACCAAGGTGGATAAATAGCCAACAGTAAAGATCAACATGTTGCAGATTTAGCATTTAATGTCTGGAAACAATATGCACACCTGCCTTCGCAGTTAAAAGTTTCCAAAGCTTCTTCCAAAAGGTAGATGGTAAATGTTTTGGATGTGACACATGATAAATATAGAGTTAGGCTTGAAAAACAAAAGATCAGAACATCTGAGAGTTATGAAACATTAGAAATGTGCAGGTACCATAGTGTATTTGAAGGATAAAGAAGCTTGCAAAATCCCTTGTCATGTGTGAGACAGATGTGCCTGTCCATGCTGTACCACTGAAGAGAGCCAGAGCATGAGTGAGATAGATAGCTGATGAGAAGGGGGAGGGAGCACTTTTTGCCTGGGATTCAAAAAGTACTCATAACTCAAACCAATAAAAACTATGACAATAAATAAAAGATTGTACGGTTGTCACTAATGCAGTCCTGTGTAAAGCACATTTTGCAGTTTTAGATGGTCAAGCTGGAGCTAATCTATGCTCTAATGAATGGGCGGTTCAACCTATAACATTTCATTAAAAAATACGGCTAATAAAATTTACAAAAAAAATTACAAAAGAACAATAAATATGTAAATAATGGTTTACATGCACGTACCCGGCGCCCCTGTGCGTCGGAGTGATGCGCAGCACAGGACTGAGCAGGGAGCCGAGGAGAGACGAGGATTTCCCTTGTAAAACCCGTGTGAAGTCAGGGAAGGACGCCTCTCTCAGAACCAGCACCTCCACCACGCTCCCCCTACCGGTGATGTCAGGGCGGGCAGAGATTCCCCTGATAAAAAAAAAAGAAAGGAAAAAAAAACACAACAAAAACAGCATTGGATTCGAGAGAATGAGAGAGAGAGACAGAAAAGGGGAGAGAGAGAGAGAGAGAGAGAGAGGAGTGAATGAAGGAGGATATTACTACTATATGGCAAAGACCGGTGCAAAGGAGCAGCAAGTCATTCTCTGAAGCGCAAAGGCTCACAATTTAACCAAGAGGAGCTGACCCCGCGTCTGCAGCGTCTGCACGTCGGGCAGACGCTGAACCTAGGTTTACCGGACTAATATTTTTGTCATCTTTCACAACTTAAAGGATTAGCTATTTTATAACCGGCAGTTTGCACTTTACCTCACTCTGGAGTGACTTTTTTTTGTTATTTGTCTGTTTTACTTTGCAGTCCTACTTTGGAGCAAGACGCACTAAATGATGCCGCAATAGTCAGGTAAAAAGGAAATGTTAGGCTTTGTGCAGTCGGTCGGTAGTGAAAACACGTGATTTCATTTGATTTATTCACGCAACATCGTGTGTCAGTGAAACTTGACTTTTTGAGAAAACAAAGGAAAGCGCATTCATCTTCTTCTAGAAAGAAAATTATATTTCTGACCATTTGGAATCATCCCGCAGACGTTTGTTTGAGGTAACTCGACGAGGACAAAAATAGGTGAACTTTAGGTGAACACAAACCAGTTGGAAGGTACACATCTTTTGTATAGTATTGATTATTGAATGGAAAGGACGCAGCGCGCAAAGTGCAGGGGTGCTGAGAGCAGCCGCGCCAGCAAAGTCTTCATATAAATGAAGATCTTACTGTTTTCTGTGTTTCTTCACTTATTTCAAAATTAGCACCTACATTTTATTCTCAATATACAAAAGGGCTACGTGAGAATCATCGAATGAGACATCCAATATCAGTTAAAAAACTTTGGAGTGTATCGAGTATTTGTATTGTTCTTCTAGGTTTTTTTTTTACACCAAAAAAACACCAAAACAAAACCCCAAAACAAACAAATAAAACAAAAACATAATTCTAATTAATCACACACTCACTATACCTAATTGCTGGTTAAATGTGCTTAAAACAAATCACAATCTGTTGTTGTTGCTGATCTGAAAACCAGACTTTTGATTGTTTTCCCCTATGTTTTATGCATATTTTTTCGTTTTGCAAATGTTTTAGAACTTTTTTGATGAGAGAAAATGTTGATCAGTCAACTAGCTATCACCATTTTCTTCATCGCTAACACGTGGCTGCTTAAGCGCGTTTACTGCGACGCACTCGGTCGGTACAAACGCGCCATGACCCGGCGGGCGGACAGTGAGCTCTCCTCTGGAGCAGGTGAACCCTGCTCCGTCTCCGGCGTCTGGAGATCCCGCCGGCAGCCCCGTCACATCTCCCCGTCCCAACATCGCCCTCCAGTGGCGTCTCTTAGAGCGCACAAGGTTCGGAGCGCTTCAGCGGTCTGTTCTGAAGGAGCAGGGTGTTGGTTTGATCCCGGGTTGGACCGGGTCGCCTCGGCGTGGCGCGACAAGAGGAACCAGGGCGACACGAACGATGACGCGCTGGGAGCTGGTAATGGATACGCTGAGTCTCCCAGTCGATCCACAAATATCAGAAGAGACCCAAATTATGATCGCACGAACGCATCGTGGCTTGATGACACGGGACGAGAAGAATCTACCGTGGGTTACGCACAGCCCCCGCCGGTCTCTCGCTCCAGATTTCCACGCAGTTTCGGTGGAACGATTCCTCCTGAGGAAGAAAGCAACTCCACTTGGGAGAAAGTTTTCCCTGACATCACCACAGACCCCACAGGACTCCAGGTCCTCCTCAGTGCGCAACAGGCTGATGGAGACCAAAACTCCTCTCGTGGGATCCTCGAGGATATCGATGAGGACTACTCAGGGGAGGTGGAGGAGACGGATTCTTTGGCGAGCCTGACCGTCGGCAGCTCCTCTTCTTGGGGTAACCTCATCCCGAGGGTCCCCCCCTCTTGGATGACTACCCTATACTTCAGAGGGCGTCGGGAGCATCTGAGGGTGAACCCGGCTGTGGGACTGGAGCTACCGCGGGCCAGATTCAGCTTGGAGCTGTGGGTGAAGCCTGAAGGAGGACAGAGCAACCCCGCAGTGATAGCAGGTGGGTGAGACGTGACCTCCCCTCTCCTGATTATAATGAAATGCAGTAATTCATATTTTTGCTCCGATCGGTTAATGTGTGTCCCTATTCAACACAAGCCATTCTATCTCAGTGCTTTATGAGAATTTCTCTTTTCTTTTTCTTTCTTTTAATTCTCCACATCTGTTTAACTAGCCTGGATTTCATTGCCATAGTGTTCATTGTACTGTAAGTCAGTGTATGTTGTTTATTGCGTGCAATCAGTTTATTATATCTTGAAATATCCCAAATTGTTTTCATAGAAACTCCTGTGTTTTGTGAAATATTCACTGTTGCTAAGGAAAAATTTTCAGGAGTCTGCTTTTCACCAGGAAGATCAGACAGATTTAATCCAGCGATTAACCTGTTTGGTTTCCATTGGAGACGAGATGACAGACATCACAGTGAATACAGGAGGACTTCAGTACTGAAATATTTTTTAAATTAATTCCTTAGTTGAATGACATGAAATTATTCACTAATTTGGTTGTCATTATCAAAGAAGTTATAAAATTATGAAACATTTTATTTTTTACTTTTTACTCAAGTTTGCAAGACTGATTTACAAAACGCTGAATTCGATGTGTTTGGTCTTTGGAGTATTGGGTGAGCAATGTCAGAATCTTGAAGAGGTCCCCATGGGCTTAGGGAGATTTTGGTGATCATTTTTAGGAAAATTGTGATGAAAAATTCAAAATGTAATAATAATAATTATTGCCTACCACTTTCGGTAAACAACTCCATAATGCATCCATCCATCTCTCTTCAACTACTTATCTGGGGCCGGGTCGTGGGTGCAATAGTCTCAGGAGGGATGCCCATACTTCCCTCTCCCCAGACACCTCCTCCAGCTCTTCCGGGGGGATCCCAAGGCGTTCCCAGGCCAGCCGAGAGACATAGTCCCTCCAGCGTGTCCTAGGTCTTCCCCGATGTCTCCTCCCAGTAGGACATGCCCAGAACACCTCCCCAGGGAGGCGTCCAGGAGGCATCTGGAACAGATGCCAGAGCTGCTTCAGCTGGCTCCGCTCAAGGTGGAGGAGCAGCGGCTCTACTCCAAGCTCCTCCCTGGTGACTGAAGTCTTCACCTTATCTCTAAGGGTGCGCCCCGCCACTCTACGGCGGAAACTCATTTCAGTCGCTTTTATCTGGGATCTTGTCCTTTCGGTCAAGACCCAAAGCTCATGACCATAGGTGAGAGCATAATGCAATTACTTGCTAATCAGCAACATGAACATGGAGAATATGCAGGTAAACAAAACAGTCTGGTGAGTTCAGGACATTATATAACTTTAATATAGTAGCTTTTAAAAACAGGGAAAGACCACTTGTGAAGTAAAGCCTGCTTGGATAGTAGCATGCTTGTGTATGTAGCAGCATACATGTAGATATGAGGCTGCCATGACATATTTTCAAAGAATCAAATTGCATAGGCTAAAATTTAAAAAAAAGTATAATATTTATAGATTTGAATTCTGCTAAAGAGGTTAAACTTACAGGTTTGTTTGTTGTTTGCTACCAGGATTGTGCAAAAACTACTAGATGGAAATTAATGAAACATGTTTTTGTAGAGAGCCAGGAAAGAACTCATCAAATTTTGGAGCACATTCAGGATTTTTTTCCATAACTTAATTTCATATTGCAAAAAATATTATACCCAACATTTTCCCTAGTTATGCAAAGCTATTGAGCCAATCATCACAAATCTTTGAGAAATGGCAGAAGTCAGACAGAATTACCATGAATATTGAACCTGGTCTCTACTATGACTGTTTTTTTTGACAGCCATTAACATAATGTTACAAGAAGTATTTCTAACATATTTTGAGTCCAACATTGGTTTTAAAATATATTTTTTACGATAGTTTAATATTTATTGATTATTCTCAAAGAACATGCTATCACCAGTCCAATGGTTAGTGTAAACAGTCAAGACAAAAGCAATGTATATGTAAAACACGCTAGAGTAAATCTATCCATCTATCCATGCATCTAGACATGAGGGAATTGAAATGCACGTCCATACAGCACAGCCTCGATTTGCCCTGAAGAAAGTAGCTCATAGTTGTTCACACTCACATAAAACACATCCAGCACCTGCCTCTCTGTCTGTTACAGTGATCTTTTTCCTCAATTTTAAGACTATCCAAACATTATTATTTTCAACCAAAGATACACGTTCAATTTAAATGATCAATCTAGGTATACCTAAGGTGCAATTTGTTGGAGGGGATAGGGGGGATCATCCACACTCTGGTTTTTACATCTTTACCTCTGCTGAATGAATTTTATCCTCAGGGGGTGTTAGAGGCGTCTAACAAATTAACCAAATAATATGGTTGAAAATATAACTCAGATGTAACAAAAAGACTGTGCATTTTTCTGTCTCAAGTCCTTAATCCGTTTAATCTCTTTACCTTGCCATTTTCAAGGTTGTAATTACACTCCTGTTGAAAGTGCTGATAATTATAATGACTGTAATTGGACGAAGGTAATGATGCAGTTATATTGGTCATGATGGGATAACGTTACTGAAAAAGATAATGTTACAGTGAAGTTGTAGGATGATCATATGGCAGTGAATATGAATAGGATTACTGTAATGATAGGTCTGCATGGTTAATCATACTGGTAAATCATAATTTCCACAGTAATAATTCCAAAATTATTGTGTTGAAAGCTGTTATTATTATGTTACATTCTAAAAAGACCGCACTTTCATGCTGTATTTTCGTATTTATTTATTTATTTAGACATGCTCTGAGGTATTAACTTTCCATTGGATAAAGAGGTGGCCTGTACTATGGGTGGTTGTACGTCATGATCATGTTTTAGTCAATTGATAAGGTCAAACTATTTTTGGACCCAGACGCAGAGAAAATTTGCAAAATAAAAGTGGATTTATTTATCTTAAAGGGGTACAAAATCTTGCTCTAAGCTAATACATTGCCACAAAAGGGGCTGCATGAACTGGAGAGCTGGAGTACTAATGCTGCAGAGCTGACTGATATTTGGAGTTAAATGCTCAGTCAAGTCTGGAACTAGGTGTGTGGAGCTAAAAAAATGAAAAGCTTAAATTTTTATAATATATATGTTTTTTTTAGTTCAGTTAATTTTTTTCAGACATGTTAATACAACAGACTTCACACCTTCATCACATTTACAACATCAACAACAATATCCGGAAAAAAAGGGGTTAGCGGGTAGAAGCCAATAGGCTTGTGAAAATCCCGTCCCCCACAATCAACAAACATCTCTCTCTTACTACAATATGTATTCACCAAACTAGACATTAAATGTTTTCAACCAGTTCATACATTGAATTTTGACAGACGTTCATACTCTTATCCATTTTCAGATTTAGCCTTTTACCCTAGAGCATAA
Source organism: Antennarius striatus (assembly GCF_040054535.1). NCBI lineage: Eukaryota > Metazoa > Chordata > Actinopteri > Lophiiformes > Antennariidae > Antennarius > Antennarius striatus. The sequence goes on from NC_090793.1 coordinate 16,201,075, forward strand.
CCATGTTTACATTCCTCCTAGGAAACACATTTGTTAACATCATAAATAGTCAAAACAAGATATTCTCCACAAGAATATAATGATCGTATTAACCTCTTTCAGCAGACAGTGTTTATACAAGAATTAACCAGTTTGTTGTAGACACTGTAACAGTTTTTCATGGTATTATATTGTCAAAGATATCAACATGCTCTTTAAAGTCTCAAATTTAATGGTATCCCATTAGAAATCCTTTGGGGTTTTTTTTGTTCATTAATCCATGTTTCTGACATTGATGATGTTATTTTTTCAACTATTCCATATAATACTTGACGTGTCCAAAATTGTTGTAAAACTCCCACTATTGAAATTATTCTGTTATACAGATCTTTGGTGTAGTAACAATTCTTGTCCGTCTTTATTGCTCGTATTTCACCAACTCCTCTGCACTCCTGATCACCATTGTTTTCATCTGGTCCGGAGAAAGCCCCTTTGTTTTGATGAAGATCCTGCAGTTGTTCGTCCAGGTGTTGTCGATCAGTCCATTCTTCTTTAGTTGTCAAGCTTTTTTAGCGATATCATCATTCTTTTTAGTGAGATTCTCATTATGTAGACATTTTTTCCTTTCAGTGTGAAGCCTTTTTTCAAAAGAGTAATCATGTGTCTCAATCTGGTCTGGATCTATAGATATCTCCAGATCCCTCAGTTGAGAACTCACTTGTTGCTCCAGAGATTCGATGTCAGCGCTGTGCTGAGTCTTATCTCCACTGGCTACAAGATTTGTGTAATTCCCTAGCTTGATTTTGATGCCAGTGATGATCACATAATTTATACGAATGCTTTGTTCCAAATCATCCATTCTTTGTTGTCCCTGTTCTAAGACAACAATTCTTCGGTCTTTTTCATCCATGTCTTTCTGCATTTTCTTCATTTTGTTCTCCATTTCTTCCATGGCGTCTAGCACCGGTTTAAGCTTTTCTTCCAACTTTTTATCAAAGTCAATCAATCAACTTTTATTTATAGCGCTTAATCACATCTGAAGACATTTCAAAGCGCTTTACAGATAGAAAGTCAGTCCTTAACTTATCAAAGTCACTACTTAACTTATCAAAGTTGCTCTTTAACTCTTTCATAGAAGAGACCATCTGGTCTTGAGTATCCTCTGATTTTCCTCTTCCTTTCGTCATTTTGCAAAGAATCAGTGAGAGTCAGTCTGGGTATGAGTTAGACAGATAGCGACAACAGGAGACAGAGGAAAGACGTCTGCTCCTGTTGAGAGCCAGAAGTTATATAGTTATTAGTTATATATATATATGTTATAGTTATATATTATAATGTTTAGGGACAAATGTTTAGGGACAAACACATATTGGTGTTTGAATCACTATATAAAAAGTAATAAGGGCTGTAGATGAACAGGAAAGGTAGGCATTGACAAAAGGAACTCATTAGCATTTACTGGTGTAGCCAAGGAAACAGGTTGTTGTCAGGGGAGCTCATTTGAGTGACTTTTACAGAAATTTAGGGCAATGGATCACTTTTTTGTAATGAATATAACCACAGTTATCATAACTAGATTAGTGCTTCTGTAAGCACATAGTTGATCCAAAGCCGAACAATTATAAACCTCTGCTTACTGTAGATTAGTGGTGGGCAAACGATTTTGACTGGTGGGCTACACAGAATGGTAAAATTTGACAATCACAGAAACAGTCCATTCTCATTGAGATTATTTGAACGACTTTTAGACAGAAGAAATTTAGGACAATGACAAATCGCAGCCTGGATATAACCAGGATCAGTTTGGGGCAGTACATTTTGAACATAGTGTAGTTGGATGTCTGATATCTGTGAGACATTGATTAAAAAAAAAAGGGACCTTTAATGGTGAGCCATGTTTAATTAATCTTCATATGCATAAAACATATCATTAATATTATACATATTATATAAATTTGTTTGAACACTCCCACTCACTCAAGTCACCAAAGCTTGCCAAAATACATTCTTTCATTTACATAGACTGAATATTTTGTATAGGTTTTATAACTCCCAATTTCTCAATTTCATTTCCAACCTGAAAAATGTTACTTATGTTTCACAAGTTACGTGATGACAATAAAATTGTTTTTGTAGCCTTTTTTTTAAATAAATGAAAAAATACTTTTGTTCTCCAGATTGGCTCCAAAAAAAAGAATATAGTTATGTAAGCATGGAAATTCCAAAGTTGTCTTTCTCCTCATGCTTAGCTTTGTTTCCCTTGACCCTGTGCAGCTCTTGTGAAATTTTTATTTAACCAGGCTGCTCACATGGAGATGAACATCACGGCTCTTCCAGCAATTTTGTATCAAGAATGTTACATTTGAAAAGTTGCACATTTGAGTAGCAACATGTACATCAAAATAAAACGAAAATTGGTGCAGCACCACAGCTGTCCAGATAGTGAGGGAGACCACAAACTGTTACGTCCACTCACATTTACTATGATCAAAGATCCGACTCCATTTCTTAACTTTTTCCCCTCATTACTTCCTTATGTGAAAGCAGTATTCAGCGGCATGTGCCTTTCTCTTTGTAGTGTCCTGAAAGAATCTGGCGATAGCGTGAAAAACAAGCCCCTATTGTTTCTGCTAGACATGAACCTGACATTGGTTTGACTTGTTAATATTATAAATAATCCAATTTAAAACTCGTTTGTACATTTCAACTCATTTATGGCAAAGCATGAATATGTTATTGTAGTAATTCTAAATTTCTTTAGATGTTGCATTTATTGCATGTCAAATGTCTCAAGTCACAAGCATTGTTTTTGTGTGGTTCCTATAAATATAACAAATGCAAGATTGTATATCAAAATGAGTTGATGGAAACAAGTCAAAAAAAGACACACACACGCACGCACGCACGCGCACACACACACACACACACACACACACACACACACATACAGGGCTTATGAAATATTGGAGAGATGGAGTGGTTGAGTGATAAGCAGCTACATTGCAGGTGTCCTAGCAGGAGTTTGCTGCCTTGGTCAAGGGTACTTCTCCAACTGAAAAAGAGACAAATACGGTTCGTCTTGTGTACAAAAAAATGGATGGATAGATAGATGGATGGATGACTCAAACGAAATTGACCTGAAAGAATAGACCGACCGACTCAACCAAGATGTTGCTCTTGCACATATTGCAAAATTACCTCAGATATGCGACTTACTCAAAAAAAATTTATCAAACAAAAACAATAGAGACTTGGGATTGTACAAAATAGTTTTATAATGAATTGATTTATAATATTCAGACATTGTAATACACATTTGGAATGACATTATATTACTTACATTAGATTTATGTAGATATGATACTCATGTATCTTAGGCAATTACATTTGATTTTAAAGTCAGTAACAAGCAATACAGTATAATCAGTTAATTTAGCAAAGTTATAGCATCCTAACTACAGCTTACTATGAATGCACTAAAGGCTGAAGTCTGAAACTCATCTCCTTGGGAATACTGTATACGTACATATGCATGGAATCATACACCCACACACATCCACACAGCGTTGTCAAGGGTGAAGGGGTTCCCTGACCTTTTGCTGTCCCTGTTTTAAACATCTGGGTTGCAAATGTGGATCTGTGTGAATCTGTTGCAACAGCGGATGGAAACATTAGGACCTCGCCTTGGCTGAGTGAAATACCTCCGCCCTCCTCCCTCCCTCTGTTCTGTCTTCTCTGGATCTGTTTATTTTCTCCTTCTTTATGTCTTGACACCAATTTATGCTCCCAATACGCATGTACACTGTAAGTACATTCATCAAGCTGTGTTTTCATCACTGTCGGCATACCTCATATGTCCTTTAGGTTCTCATGAATATATCCACAAGATGGCATTGAGGAGTCAAAAAATTGATAATGTGAAAAATGGAATTGGTGGAGGAAGTTGTGACAATACCTACTAAATAAACGAGAAAATGCAGAGTGACAATGTATTTGGCAGGGGTGTGTAAGGCCATTAAATATGTTGAAAACATGTTGATGGAGTTTCTTTTAACTGTTTTGCTTCACTTTTCTCCTCTTCGTTGTGGATTTATGTATTTGATATGCTTTGCTTGAATTACAGCTACCAAGAATTACTTGTGGTTCTGAACTTCCTTTGGCTTGTCTTGTTAGGGATCGCCACAACCTGTCCTTTAGATGAATGCAATTTTTTTTTTTGGCTAGTGGCTTGTGCCCTTGTAGGGCTGCAGATGTCAGGGACTGAACCCTCATACATACGAAGCACCTTTATGCTTAGTGTCAAAGACATACACAGAAAAATAACACCTTATCTTCACTTTAACGTTACTCTGTTCTTTGGCTTTCTTTTTAAAATGATCCATGTTCAGACATTCAATCATTTTTTTCCCCAATTTTTTTCATCATAGGTGTATTTGATAACTGCTCTCATTCACTAAGTGAGAAAGGCTGGTCAGTGGGCATCAAAACAGTGGAGCCAGCAGGTATCAAAGACGCACGATTCTACTTCACGCTTCGAACAGACCGAGCTGCCAAATCCACCACCGTCTACAGCCATCAGCGGTACCGAGCCAACGCCTGGACTCACCTGATGGCCACTTATGACGGCCGTCACATGAGTCTGTATGTCGATGGAGCTAAGGTGTGTGGTTTTAGTGCATGGTTGAACATTATTGCCCAGTTTAGCTGATGTTGTTCATTTATGTCTTCACCTTCTCTTTGTCGATTAAATACAGTGTCAGTTACTTGAAAAAGCAATCTTAACTAAAAAAAGCTTAAAAGTAATTGGTGCTGGTCAATGTGACACTGAAGATGTCAATGCCCTAGGCAAATCCTGAAGAAACTGATCAAATACCATTTATATTCAAAATTCATTTAAGATCACATGGCATCAGAGGTTTAATAATTTTATTATCAGATGTCACGTGATCTTTCATGTTGTGGTCATTTACTATGAAACGTTGGAATGCCGTGCTGAAAATTAGCGATAAGTTTGTGAACAATGGCAGTTATTAAGTGTGTGTCTGGGTTTGTGTTCAGTTTAGTCTCTCATTGTATAAAATCATTGTCCTTCTTTTGTCCGTATGTTCAGGAAGCTCAACAAGCCCCCTCATTTTTGGAAAGAAAAAATTAAGAAACTAATTATTTTGGTCTAATCTTACAGCATTGATTGCTGTTTTTTACAGAGTGAGAAAAGATAAATATGCTTTTTCCTCTCAAAAGTGAAAAAAGCAACTTAACTATCTCTCAACACTCTCTCTTCCAGAAAAGCTCAAAAGAACAAACCAGAAAAATTATTGATCACAATAGTGTGTGAAGTTCTAAATTTAGTTAGAAGTCATCTGTCCTCTGTCATCTCAGTAAAGTCTTGTTGACCTGTTGTTGTGAAAAACAGCTGTGTAGACAATAAATCTTCTTCTTCTTTTCCTTTCGGCTTTTTCCCTTCAGGGGTCGCCACAGCGAATCAGTTGCCTCCATCTAACCCTGTCTTCTGCATCCTCTTCTCTCACACCAACTACCTTCATGTCCTCTTTCACTACATCCATAAACCTCCTCTTTGGTCTTCCTCTACGCCTCCTGCCTGGCAGTTCAAAACTCAGCATCCTTCTACCAATATATTCACTATCTCTCCTCTGAACATGTCCAAACCATCTCAGTCTGGCCTCTCTGACTTTATCTCTGTGTAGACAATAAATAAAATGTGTTAATCTTTATTTTGAGCAAAAAACAATTTTATTTTAATGCCTCAAACATCTTCTGCACATGTGTGTGGGTGCTTATAGAAAAATTTATGTAACAAACAATAGAACTTTCTGTGCGTATATTTCAAAAAGCACTCCTTGGGGAAAACATTTGAATCAACCGTGTGTGAAGGTTCCAGATTCTCAACAGCTGAACACCAGCTGTTCTCTGATAACTTATTTGTACAAATTTTGTGTTTTCCGCGTTGTATGAATAGAAATCGTCTTGTACAAAATTGGGAATAAAAAAAAAAAAGGTATGTTGAAAAAAATGGTCAGGTTAACGTCTTCATTTAAAAAAACAAACAAACCTTTAATGCCATAATTATACTGCTTGTTTTTTTTATCATTCAGAATTTTGGGTGGGTGGGTGAATGGCGTTGTTGATCAAACTGTGCTTGGTTCTACAAGGCCCATCTTCAGTATATTACAGACTATGTTTGTGCAACTGGTCTGTTGTACATCAATACATATTAATTTTGATATGCAAGCAGATACATTTGTTTATCCCGAGACAAATCCAGCTAAAATGGTTAATGTGCATTGGTTCATTTATTTCTTATTCAACAGGACAGATTCTCAGTTGCTACTGCCTTAACATTAGCAGCTGTAAAATCTGACGTCTTGACTGCTAATTACTCTTTTGTATATTTTAATGAAATTTGGAAAATAGAACAAACAATTAATCATTTATGTCCATAAGATGAATATGGAGGGATTTTTGTCATTTTTCTTTATTCTCAGGTGGGAGAGAGCAGTCTCCAGTCTGGAAATCTCTACAGTCCCTTCATGAAGATGTGCAGAACCCTTTTCCTTGGAAGTAACCAATCAGATCATGGTCATAGCTTCAGGGGTCATATTGGTGGTCTGGTGTTGTGGGACTATGCCCGTCCTCATGATGACCTACTGAGGTGGCCGGTTCAAAGAGACAAAAACAAGCCACTATTGTCGATGTGGGCAGACTTCACCAATGTAACTGATTTAATCTTTGCACTTTCAGTGTTACACTCTAATGAAATTGCTATGTGAAATTGGATATATGATGAAATATTATTGAAGTTTTTTCAAATATTGTTTGATATTTTTCTTGGAGGTGGAGCAGGTATGGACTCCAAACAAAGCTTGGCTCCATCCACACATCATCGCCTCCCCTCATCCTGAACAAGAAATTGTCTCCGCCTTCCTTCCATCACCCTGTGGACTGACATCCTGTGATAACACTGATATAATCTTTGGCTACAACAACAACTGGCAGCTTCGTGGACACAAGCGAGTTCGGTACCGAATTGTCAACCTTTCCAATGATGATGGTGGAAACCCCACTGTGACTGAAGCCCAGATCCAGCTCCAACATCAGGCTCTCACTGAGGCTTTTCGCCCTTACAATATCACATTGGAACTGATATTGCATACTGTGAAAAACTCCAGTCTTCGAGAACAGTTTATCCTTAGCAATTGTCGAATTGGGAAGATTGGGAACCGACAATGTGACCCTGAATGTGACCACCCAAGGACAGGCCATGATGGAGGGGACTGCCTCAGGCTGGGGCACTGCTACAACTGGAAGAGACAAGATGGAGTTTGTAACATGGAGTGCAACAGTATACACTATGATTATGATGATGGAGATTGCTGTGACACCGAAGTCACAGATGTACAGAGGACCTGCTTTGATCCCGAGTCCCCCGACAGGTAAGGCAGACCACAGTGATGCGATGCTCACTACAGTCAAACTTGATTCACCAACATCTTCTATCAGATGACATGTGCAAAGCAACACCAGAGTTCTGTATTATTTCCCACGGACACAGACATTCATTTATCCCATATAAAATGACAACCAATGCCAATCCTTGACCAAACCCCACGCATCTAGAATGCTTCCAATCAGTGGTGATAATGACTCCTTGTTGGTCCCTGTTAAACAGTAAATACCATACAGCTGAAGACAGAAAAGTAGTAAGACTTTCACAGGCCAAATTAAGTTATTTTCTATTCTATAGAGACACGATGGTTACCAAAGCAAAGCAGGCGAAAGTGGAAGAGAAAACGTTAATGTAATGAGATAATCTGATCATATAAACAAGAAACATACTGTTTTTCAGATTACATACACAGAGAGGCATTTTAAAGGATGACACATGGCATGCCTCCTGTATGTGACAAATAACTAAACTTAAACAGGCTAAAATAAATAGCTAAAAACATACATATGCAGCCCATAAGGGTTGCTCAAATAACTTGTACAAAGTTATTTGAAAACGCCGGGTTTCAAATAACCCGGCGCAGCAGATCACTGCTGCTGCACAAATACATCAGAAGTCATGTACAATGTATTTGTGCATCAGCGGTGATCTGCAGATATGAATGAACCGCATGTGTACCCCAGTAGTCATGTAGTCACTAAAAATACCACTAGGCAGTGGGACAGTGCAGTGGACATGGTAGCCGCTGTCCTGAATTAAGTACATAACATTTTATTAAGCACAAATTCCAGGTTCTTTGCCCTCAAGATAAATGATGCTGCATGCACAAGTTGTTACTCTCACTTTCACCAGTGGTTTTTTGAGAGAGCTCTTTAGTGGAGATGGCAGGTTAAGGGGCCAAAGTACACACTTATTTTTACTAAACAACTCAAGGGGCAGCCTGCTGCCTTCCATTCTGTTTGATGGATAGCTTCATGCAGAGTTCCAAATAACTTGCACGATGTCTCACCATGAAGTCGCTGGCCCAAGGTTTTCAATGCCCAATGCTTTGTCCAAATTGTAACCACACGATCTACTGGAAAACAGAACATGGTAATTTAAGCTTTTTAAAATGATAGATTTTGAACTTGATGTCTTCAGTCAACAGAATACCAAAGAAAGTTAAGTTTCTGAATACACAAAATTTTAAATTTTTCCATTTCTAACAGGCTTCAATCATCAATAAAAGTTTAAGTGGTTGATAAAATAGACAATAACATCAAAACATAGAAAATCATAATGGAAATTAAAAAATTGGAAAAGTTGGTATAGTACTCATTTTCATCATTTTAATTGCACCAAATTTCATAATCTCTCTCCAGGCCACTTCGTATAGTTGTTTCAGGGAAGAGAAGCTTTTGCGTAATTCTGCAAAACATCTATCAGAGCCATCACCTGACCCAGCAAACACCTAACCAAACAAAACAACCAACTGCTTCATTTTTTTTGGTTAGATTACTTTTAACTAAAATCAGTTACTGACTAAAAATTGCATGTTAATTTTTGTATTAGTAACAAAATAGGATTACAAAAAGTATTTGATTTCTACAGAATTAAAAATTGAAAATATCGTATTTTTAGACTCAGCCTTAAACCCAGAAGCTACGTTCAGTAATCTCCTTAAAAATGTATGAAAGACAACATCACATACTTGCATTAAACCATGACTAATGTACTGAACCATTACAATTGCACATGTTGCAGAGGAATGCTGTAGCAATGCTCTAAATTCATATGATCTATAGAAACACATTTGTGTTTCTTATTGTGAGAGTAATCGAGGCCCCTGCTACAAGAATATGAACATCTTTTCCACTCCTATTTAAAAAAAAATTGCATCAACATTAGCATTTGCATGAAAACTATCACCATCTACACTGTGGATGAAACTGTGAAGAGCTTACCACACCACCAGATGGCGTTATAATTTGAACCCATACAGTCATATGGGACCCAACCAGAAGTCTGGGTAGGACATTAAAACCTGTTTGTTCTTTTTTTGGGAAACCTTGGTGACACTCTGGGACCACAACGACTCCCTGAGGACAGATGAAGTATAGTTGCTGCTCAGTGTCATAATTTAACTCAAAGTAAAGCTCACAAAAATGTGTACTGGAAGCCGTTGCAGTCAAAAGGCATGGACATAACTGCTGTTTTCTTGGAGCAGTACTCCTCTGAACTCAACAAAGAGTCATCACCGCTGTTAGGGTTTTGCTCTGAACAAAACCCTCTGCGTTTCTTTTGCTCGGTTGAGAGGTGTATCTGCAATGATGAGACAAATTGTATTCCAAAAAAGGTTTAAACTCAACAGTTTACAAGTTGGTGAGGAGCGTTGGTACAGCGCTGGGCTCTTCAGCAGATGCAGCAAAGAACCTCTGGAGAAGAGCCCCGAACGTTTGTTGAACATGATCTTTATAGTGTTTGGGTTAGACTCTCCTTGAAGGATGAGCTCATCATGAGAATATTCATTGACCATGATTTTTATGGTGTCTGGGTCGATTCTCCTTGAGGGATGAGACTCACCATCAGAATGTTCATTGACCATGATATTGATGGTGTCTGCCATAGGTCCTCCTTGAGGGACGAGCTCCTCAGCAGCCTGACTCAGCCTCTCGTGTATCAGTTATCTATGTGTTGTGCGTGCTCTGTACTTCTATGTTTAAAAAATTATGTGGTTGACAAGGACTAAGTGTTGTGGTATCTATGTCTATGTAAGAAGATGCATTTTGTGGTTACTGTGTTTCCATAATTAAATAGAAATTCCCAACACCACTATCATATCGCAAATTCCATGCAGTCAACAAAAGTAAAGTCACATCTAAGATCAAAGTGGTGCTTTGCTTATAGGTTTGCTATTTTTGGTGTGTGACAGATGTTTCCAGTTAAAGCTGCTTACAGAACAGCCAAAAACTGTGTTTATTCTGTCGACACGCATATGCACAAAATGTGTTTTTAAAAGTCCTTACTAAGGAATTTGTTTTTAAAAATATCAATTTTCAAGCACCGAGATCACAGATAATGTGTGGGCGATAGGCCACACATTGAAAAATCTCCATTTTTAAAGGTATCAGTGTTTGTGTGGCAGGGGCCCGAGATTCTGTTGGACACTCACCTTACCTTTGGTTTACATTTAGGTGTGGTGGTCGATGCTTGTTCATGGCATTAGGAGCAGTTGATGGGGTTGAAGGAGTCGGCTTTTTTCCACAGATGATCTGTGGAAAAAAACAGATTGCTTTTACTGAATTAAGGAACTGTTAAATAAAGTGAAAGAAAATCTTGAATCCTGCCTTTGTCTGGATCGGCACTAAAATCTGATCTTTTCACCAAGTTTTGGAATAATTAATGTTGTATTTTCTGTGTCATCTTGCAATCATAAAAGCAACCCCAAACCCCAAAACAGACAGGTGACAATAACGGATGATGAAACCTCTGTTGCACAAGTTAAAACAGTCATGTATTTATACATGGTGATGTAAGTCCTAGAGTGAATGTTGCCACAGTATAAGTTTCTGACCCTCAGCTAAGGACACATGAACGTCTTAAAACCAGTTCCAATGGCGTACCAGTTATGGAGGTCTCCTGGAAAGGTCGTAACCCCAGCTTGTTGAAAATGCTGATGTGCGTGAGTGCTTCAACATGCCTAGATCCCGACATTCTCAGGCAGAGAGAGGATTAATGTGAAGATGACATTTTGCTGGCGCCTTTAGAGCCCTGCACCATTTTTATGCTTAGGATCTGGGTTTCTGATATTTGTCGTCCCTTTCTGTCTGAGGTCTTGGCCTGACATGCAGACTGCGGGACTCTATGTGTGCAGCTGCTGCTGCCGTACAGAGCCAAAGTTTTCAGAAGCCAGAAGTTGTCACAACACAAATTTGTTGTCAAGAACCCATTCTAGTGCGATGACCAGATATGCTGCACATTCTGGTATTACAATAAAGAATACAGAACGGGATGGGAAAACATGGATAGAGTGGTAATAGTGGAAAGGGAGCAATGGAATGATTATGTAGAGACACATTATCATTTTTTCAAAAATTATGGATTGGTTAATCCTGGACAGTTCAGTTGGGTGAAATGTGCTCTAGGCAACTACCCGAAGGAATAAACCCAGTTTTTTAAAATGGTTTTTTCCTTAACATGTTCATGATTCTCACATTTCTTCTCCAGATAAATTCTACTTGAAATGATATGGAATTATAATATAAAGATTATTATAAAAATAGCTCTACATCAACCACCAAGTATCTTTTTTCTTATATGGAACATGAAAGTGTTGGGGATGTAGAAAAGTATAGCCTAACAAAATTGGAGAGGCTGTAGTTAAACAGGCAGTCAGGAATGTTTTCCCAGTTTTTTTGCATGAAAAGGCTTTTTGGTCTGTTTTGTAAACTACAGATGAACTTCTTAATGGATTAATAAGAAACTCTAGATGAAAGGTGCATGTGTCATGGAATTCTTTTTTTTTTCAGAACTTCCTTTTACTTAACATTTTTTTTATTGTATTCATATCTTTCATATAATGCCAGTCCAACTATCATGGTTAGTTTTTAGTCATGGTAGTGTCAGCAAACACCATGTTTGAAAAAGAAAAAAAAGAAAAAAAAACCTTTGTCTTTTTGGTGGCAATACTTTTATATGTTGATTTCCTGCAGTTAATGTTCAGTTCACATTTGGTCAGGAAATGGCGTCGGCACTGACCACATTGATGCATACCTCCCCAAATTAGAAATGTTATATCCAAAGGTGACTGCTATTGTGTTCTGGAATTGGATGTGCTTTGTATGTAAATTTATTTCAACATGATAAAAAAAGGTAAATGAATTCCCCATGGACATAAATTTCAAATATTGTTGGAAAGTTTTCTGAATTTTACATCTTGTGATGTTTGTAGGCTCAAAGTAACTGGCCTGTCAACAATAATATTCAAAGTAAGCTTATATGTAGAGTTAAACATGGAGACAGTGGTTACGCTGAATTTGTTGCTGAATCATTCAGTGTTCGAATTCTCCATAAATGGTAATTTTGTTCATCCACAACCTAGGCTTTCACTTCAAACATTCAGAGTCATTTATCTTTTGCCATATTGGCCATAGAACTCCATTGTGGTTGAAAATTCAGTTCTTGAGTGGTCAACTTTCTGCCACTTGTAATTGCGCAGTGAAGGGATGGATTTTGCCTGCAGCCTCATTTGAACCCTGGTAATAGAGCAAGAGGAGGGTTTCCCTGAAGCATCTTAGACCTCATTTAGTCAGGCAACGTGCCCGAGGAAACATTTTCCTATTTACAGTACAAAACATGCACTGAGAGGGATTTCATTAAAGCGGGATTACACACCTGCATGGCTCTTGGCTGTTGAGCAATACCTTTAGACCAAATAAGATGTGAAGTGCCTCGCATTATACTACATTAATGGGCGAGTATGTCAGATGATTACTACTTTCATATTTCATTCAGATATTTTCTGAGAGGCACTATTCCATCAGGTTGTTTGAATATTTTGAGCTGTATTGTTTTTATTGAGCGATAATATAGATTGTATTTATGATGAAAGCACTGTCAAACCTTTCACGATTAGAGCATGCTTAAGTAATATTGACTAAAATTAACAAGTTACACCCTAATCATTAATAATTTTTTACTATTTCTTTATTAATTTTTCCAAAATGAAACAAAAAATAATTGCAATACAATTTAAGTGATTGTTTAGTAGTGGAAATAAACATATATCCACATTTGAAATTAATTTTTATCACAAACAACTTGAAAAACCCCCTGAAACAATGATCCATGATGTTATAACTAATGAAAAATACAAAGAGTGTGTGAGGTACAACCAACATTATGACTGAAAGAATTAAATATATGTAACGATCACAGTGACATGAATTTAACGAGTTATACTAATGCATTTAGGAAGATTCTGACAGTGTGGAGTACTTATTTCTGTGACATTACACAGATGAGTTGAAAACACACGGACATATAACATTTTTCCATCAAACTTCAGACAGACCTAGGAGGCTAAGCTAAAAGCCTGGCATGTGAATGTTGGCCAGTCACTGAGACCCCACTCCAGGACTCTCACAGTTAGGAAGGTAGATATGAGGCCAAAGCCTCCCAGCTAAGAAAGCATAGAAGAAAAATTACATGTGACATCACTGCAAGCAAAGAAAACAAAGTCAGCACCTTAAATCAAAGTGCCTTCTGGGCAATTAATCACACACACACACACACACACACACACACACACACACACACACACACACACACACACACACACACACACACACACACACACACACACACACACACACAGACAGGATGTTGGACTGGTAGTGGCGGGGAAAATGTTGGGGGGGGGGTGGTTTGACGTATACTGTCAAATTCAAACAAATATGATTTGGAAGACACTTCACACAGACAGCGCTATATGTTGATAGATGAAACACACTATCATCTCCCAATAAGATGGTCCAAATAACCACCTGTGCTTAGAAGAATAGTTTGTAAAGTATGCTTTGAAAATGTGAGATTTATTCTAGCTCCAACACAATTTAGCATTGTTGCAAATATCACTGCTTGTTTTCTGTCTGCAGGAAGTACCAACTTTATTTTACTTTAGAGTTTACCAATGGTTTGAATATATAAACACCTACTATAAACCATTCAAAATATTACAGGTGCAATAAAAATAGATGCCCACAATCTCGATAACTTCACATAATTCACATAATTGGCAATACCAGTGCAGATGGACTATGACTGTGTCGGTCATGTAACAATTTCTGTCAGAATAAACTGTGGTTTGATGGTGAAGTAATTTGAACTCTATGAATACTGGTAGCTACCAACAGAAGCATGCAGAACCTCAGGTGTCTTGCCTTGTTTGTGAATTTTCCGGCTGACTTAGGAAGAATTTGTAAATTGTGGATGAAGGATATTTTTGTTTTTTATTCCCTTAGTTTTCTTAATTTAAACAACGGTAAAATATGAAAAGACATGCAAGACGTCACAAGCATTCATGATCTGTTTCTAATTCACAGACAACAGGAAAAGAATGATACGCAGTCTTAGCTGATCTATATCCATCGTTCATCTAGCGGTGGTGTCCCAGAGCACAGCTCGTAACTCAGATTTCAGCTTGTATTGCAAACAAAAATATGGACTGAGCAACGGCTTGTATCTCAAAAAACGTGTATGTCGAGTAGCTCTTATGCCAAGGTACTACTGTACATAGTCACTGCATGTAGCTCATTTTATTTTGAAAAGCAAGAGATTGACAAAACAAATCAAATATGTAATTCCTGTCGAGGTCTGCAAAACCTGTTTAAACTTTATTAGACTGGTATGTTCAAGCCCTGTTAAGGTCCAAAGGGTCTTCTAATGTTTCTCTGGATTCTCTTTTTCCAATCCTGCAGGGCCTATATGAGTGTGAAAGAACTAAAGGAGAAGCTGCATCTGAGTGGCAGTGACACACTTAATGTTTTCTTTGCCAGCAACTCTGTGCATGAAGAACTGGCGGGAGCCGCAACCTGGCCTTGGGCGAAGGAGGCTCTTACTTATCAAGGTGAGAGAATTAAATGAAACTGTGGGCATTGTATTTAAATATCATCTTTCCATGCCTCGTGCTTCTGTCTGTATTCATTTATGTATTGTGTTGTCAATGGTCTTTAAAAATATACCCAGTTTTTCATCTGATTTGTTTCTGTTTTTTTTACCTTCTTCTACTTTTATTATGCCTCTTTCTTGTGTTGTTATTTTACCCTTCCGTTCATTTCTTCTGTTGTCTTCTTTGCCCATAATCTAATGAGCTGGTAGAGATTTTCCCGGCACGTTGCCTACTTCCTCTTCCAGCCATTAGACCATTTTCCACTGGAAAAGACTAATCAACCTAACAAAAACCAAACAAACAAATGGCAGGGTGGGCTCGATTCTGTTGTTACCACCAATGCCCAGTTGCCAACTGTTCTTTATTTGTGCATTTGTTTTTTTTGTGTTTTTTTTTATTTCTTCTTTGGCTGGTCCAAACTACTGAGTGGATTCAAAAGTCACATGGACTGCATCTGGCATTTATCTTTTAATGAAAATATATCAGTGGAATACTTCACACATAGTAGGCATGTCCCTATAATGAATATAGAACCACTTCATAGACATATCCCAGCACTCGTGTCTAAAAAGATGGTGACATTTTAAAGTCAATATCCCTCTGACATCATAGTACAAAATATTCACATATTTTCATCACTATAATTTGACAGACGTGGAGATTGTGACTAAATTTCACAATTTTAATCTTCCTGGACATGTTAAAACCCAAACTGAGAAGAAGAAACCTGCTGAAATGGTCTCAAGATTCTTTCACATTTTGATAATGGAAACAGACTAACATCAATCCACAGATATTTATATTCAAAATCTGTTTTATACATGCAACTGTCAGAAAGAAAAATATGACTGTAGTGAGTCAGCATATATGAAAGAAGGTCAAAAGAACGTCTCACTGTACGTTGAAATGCCCACACTGGCTAAATCAAAAGGGAAAACAAGGACTATCTAGTCTCACTAAGACAATCTGAACAGAAAACAGCACCCATGCAATACATTGGCGGCATGGTGGCGCAGAGGGTTCCGCTCTCACCTCACAGGTAGAAGGCTTGAAGTTTGAGTCCTTTCTCTGCAGAGTTTGTGTGTTCTCCCTGTGTCTGTGTGGGTTCTCTCGGGGTTCTTTGGCTTCCTCCCACCTCCAAAAACACGCACTTCAGTTGTATTGATCGTTTCAAATTGCCAGTAGGTGTGAGTGTATGCCTGAGTGGTTGTTTGCCAATCGTGTAGCTCTGCAGTGTACCGGCATCACCCTTGGAGTGTCCCCCGTCTCTTGTCTGTAAATTAACAGGAATAGGCTCCAGCAAACCCTGTGACTCGCAAAAGTGGATGAAGCGGATAAGAAGATGAATGAATGAATGAATATCCATAAATTAAGATTAATTACATGATCAAAGCAGAAAGAAGAATTCATCAGATGAAAGCAAATAAACACTATTGGTTTTAAGGAATAAACCCCAGCAGTCCTTGTTATCTTTTACATTCCTTTCCCTGGTCTTTGTCAAGTAAATGAATTTCCTATGGAGATTTCTAAGTTTTAAAAATATTTTTGTTGTATTACTTTTATTTCCCCCTGACAATCCACATTAAAGTTGAACATACAGACGTTATTGTGGGAAAAACAGTGCACACATTGGAAAAAGATGTCAAATATCAAAACTAGACTTCCCAGCTTTTCAGTGTGTTGATGGTGTGCAGACGGGTAATGAACTCCAGCTTATGCCGTTATAGCTTTGGTTCTAATAAACTGTGAGGCAAACTGTTCTGTATTCAAGGAAGCTATTAGTTGAATTTAGTAGAGAGCTTCAAATAAAGCAAATTAATTTTGTTGTCTACTGAATGTCTCCTTCATGACATCCGTTTCAGCTGCTCAGCATCTGCTTCTGGTTAAAAACAAGTCATCTGGATGTCGTTTAGTGTTTTATAGCTAATTTCTAATCAGAAAATCTTTAACTGCCAGGTCTGTTCTTGTCTCTGTGAAATGAAATTCAAACTCTTGAAAAAATGATCAGAGAACTTCAGATGATTACAAATACAATACTTATAAATGAACAGGTAAAATATAATAATACATACCAAGCATAAACTCCGACTAAAAATCCAATCAAAAATAATTTAAATTTGGAGAAAAGAATAGTAAGTTCTTAGCAAGGCAGCTGAAAACGTGAAAGTAAAAGAGCCATCAGTCAGCTCAGACGCCCTTCTGAGGTAACAGAGAAGTCCTTCACTATTTGCACTATATAGTCACTGAGACTGTCTGAAGGCATCAGAATTAATATTATTATATGTGATATTAAAATTGAAATAGTTGTAATATTACATATACTCTTCCCATTTTATATTTATTTACTAATGTGTTTATTGACAAATTAAGATGATGTTAATTTAATGTATGTACTTTTTTACATAAGAATACAATTCAAATTCAAAATTTTCTCTTCTTTATTTCCTCTTAAAAGGTACTCTAACCCCAGCTGGTTAGAGTACCTTTCATTTGTCTGTGATTTCTTTTGTGTTGCAAAATCATGTGAAAAAAAACACATTCTCTGTACACCTGAACAAGGTTAGAAGAAGAAGCTGAATCTGCTCTTATTTGTTGTCTAATCGAAGGAAAGTTTTCCTAACAATATCATGCCATGAAAATATGATGATGTCAAAATGAACAATAACTTGTGTTTTCAGGGGGAATGGTTCTGAACCCATCGTACTTTGGTATCCCTGGCCATCTGAACACCATGATCCATGAGATGGGCCACATTTTTGGACTGTACCATGTTTTCAAGGGGGTGAGCGAGCGGGAATCCTGTGATGACCCATGTCAGGCAAGACAATTTTCTATTTTTGACTTGTTTAATTTAAAAAAAAAAAATTACACACAGATAGTCCTCATTCAACGAACGAAATTGGTTCTAAGAGGTTGTTTGTAAGTTGAATTGTTTACAATTCTAAAATTGAATCTATAATTGCCATTTGAAATCATTTAAATACCGTTAGTACTCTAAATACAAAAGTACTGTTCCCTCAGCATGTAACGATATTGTTGCTTGCAAATATTCACTTCTGTCCTGAGTCTAGCCTCTACCACAGCTTCAATTTGTGACTCATCAACTTTATATGTCTATATTTCCCCACAACTGTGCACATCACTCTTGATCTTAAAAATGGGTACAATCACAGACTTCCTGCATTCCTCGGGCGTCTTCTCAGCTGCTAGAATTCTGTTGAACAATCTGGTTAAAAACTCCACAGCCTCCTCTCCTAGATGCTTCTGTACCTTCACAGGAGGTATTTATGTGATTGTTTTAAATTCAGTTTAATTTACGCAGGGTAAGATTTTGCCCCTTATAATTTAATCCTTGAGGAGAAAAAGAAGAAAAGTTCAATGAACTTTCAACAAGTTCAATGAACTTTCAAAAAGCTTTTTAAGCACATCCAACAACAGCCAGAGCCAGCTGTTGATGTTGATGATCCACTGTACTGTAGCATGTAGCATGTAATGTAATGTAAATTTAGTGTGAAGGAAGAGGAGGAGGAGGACTTCAAATGAAACTTCAAATGAATCAATTTCATTTTAAAAAAAAATTATGCAGGGCAGATATGCATGATGGAATAGGGTTTTTCACCATTACAATATAATTTGCTAGACTTCCCATCTTGTGTACATACAGGAGACGACCCCATCCATGGAGACAGGAGATCTGTGTGTGGACACTGCACCAACACCCAAATCCAAAGCCTGCCATGATCCTGGATCTGTTAATGATTCCTGTGGAGTTACCACTTACCAGGATACACCTTACAGCAACTACATGAGTTATACAGGTGCAGTAAATGCGCCATAAAATATACCCATTGATAATCAATCAAATCAGTAATCAATGTGGCAGTAGCTAGTTGTTGCATTGAAATCACCTGGATTTCAATATTCCACATGGTATTGTATCTTTACTACAGTTTAACGATAGTTTCACATATTTAAAATAACTATTAGACCTGGTTGTTGTCCTGCAATTGACTTTTTTCTCTCCATGCATTCTCAAAGTCTTATTAATGGCATTGCTATTGGATGCACGTGTTTTAACAAATTCAACCATGCTGGTAGCATTGAAGTTAGAAAGGCAGTGTTTGAGCCTGATCTGTGATGAATTCCTGGCCTTTTTCTCTTTCATTTCACCACATCAGATGACAATTGCACCAACCATTTCACACCCAACCAAGTAGCCAGGATGCACTGTTATCTTGACATGGTCTACCAGAAGTGGCTGATGGAGCAACAACCTGCCCCCATCCCACTTGCACCTATTGTCACAGACCAGACTCCAGATTCTGTCTCCATTTACTGGCTGCCACCCATGAGTGGACCACTTTATCAGAGGTACTACTGAATAGATTCATAATCTTAATAATACGTACAGTATATCTCTATTAATGAGAGTCTTACCATATTCTTGATTCTACCAATGGAGTGTTATATTGAAACACATATTAAATTTTAAATGTCTCATTGCCAAAAAAGAGCAACTTTCAGACCATGCAATGGATAAAAAAATGACTGTACCTTCAATGAGTGGCAACAGTGTATTGCAGATGCATACGAAGGAATGTTTAAGTGTATGCTCGTCATTTATTCTTTTGAGATTAAGGGATTTTGGATTATGTACACCTGTTTTTTTCTCAAACTTTATCCGAAAGAAGGTTGTTGTTCTTAGTCTAATAGAATTCTTTTAAAATTACATAAATCTTTGCAAGGTAAGCATGTACCGCTGTGAAATGTTTGTTTTTTTAAATTGCTGCCTACCCTGATGTTGAGCTATCAAAGCTTTTTTGCTTTGTTCTGTTAGAGGAAAAACAGCAAGATAGTTTATCACTGTTGTAGATACTAAGAGTTCGGTGTATAATCTATTGGTACAAAAATAATGTAATATTTGTTATTGTCTATAATCAAGTAGTCTGCCATGTTGGAAAATCACCTTTCTACAGTGGCCTAAAACCAACAAACCACATTCTAGAAAATACTTTGTAAGGAGAATGATGTAGTAGGGGGACATCTGCAACCATATCACTCGGTTTAGAAGAAGAAAAACAGCAGCTTTATTATTGTCATCATGCTATGAACTGTTCGATGAAGTAATGTGGTTGAGTGCATCACCACAATGGGACAAATTATTTTATTGTTATTAATATGTTCTTGATGTTGGGAAAAGAAAGACCAGATGGGAATCATCCCGTCACCCCCTTGCTCTGATACGACAGTGTTAACCAGTATGCCACCATGCCAAAGATAAAATAAAGACATAATTTGAGTTGTTGTGACGGATGGAAGCATGATATTTTCAAATCATCCACTGTCTTTTCCTTTTCTTCCAGCTCTTCCTTGCATATGTCTGCTGTAAACTGTGGAGACTGTGAAAAAGATGGCATTTTCCATCAATATGCACATGAGGCTACGTCACCACGAATCTGTGACACGTCAGGCTACTGGACTCCTGAGGAGGCCGTCGGTCAGTCAGATATCACTCTGTATGTTTGTGCATCCAAAATACGGAAGAATATTTGTCTTTTTAATCAAGAAAAGTTTAATTAAATCACAGCTTATTAATTTGTATTCATTATACTAATGAATCCCTTGTGAATGAGTATTTGAAAATGTATATAAAGCTACAAAATATGTCAAAACTTTGAGATTTTCATGGAATCATGGTGGTTTTTTTCAGAAATTAAATTTTCCAAATTAATTTTTATTTACTCTTGAATTAGTCATGAGTAATGTAGAGTGAATAATGAAAATTATTGACGTGAGACAAGTCCGACGACAGAGTGAACAAGAATGTGGTTGGTGTTGCAGTCGGCGCTGCTTCTTGTGTTGTGCACGTGATTCAGGTTTCTTTTCCTGGTCTAGCTGGTGAAATGGATTGGATCGTAAACTTTATGACTCTCCTTGTTCTTGAAGAAGGTGTTGGTCACCACGAGGTTGTGGAAAGAGCAGAGCTCTACAAGCCAATGGCTTTCGTGTTTATCTTGCCAATGCTGTGATGGCCAATGACAGATGGCCTAGCCATAAAGTCAGCCCCAACCTTAGATTTAAAGTTCCCCATGATAAAGAGTTCTTTCTTGGTTGTCCATATGGTCAGACATCTCTCTGAGATTTGTGATAGCAGCTTAATGGTGGATTTACAAGAAGTTTTTAAGTGCAAGCCTATGCCATGTAGTTTAGGCTCATCAAACTTTTTCCCCTCTAAGAAAAATGTGTTATTATGTTCACGTAACAATCCCACTTTAGGCAGTCTAGTCTCAATGCCAATGTTGACAACAGTCTTGCAAAGGTTGTCCATGGACAGAGGGTCTCGATTGAAACCAGAACACATTGCTCTAACATTCCAGCTGGATTTCAGAAGAGCTGGCATGTTCAAAGTGTGATAACCAAATTTGCCAGGTGCTGGGATTTAAAACCTGCTTGATTTTGACCTAACTTCAAGCACTCAGTGGCACAAGCAGGTTGTGGCAGGGTAGTACCTTATTGTCCAAGGGCTGTCTGGATTTAAGGCGGGTGGTGGCTACAATACTAGGATTAGAAAATTCTTCCCATTATTGAGAGCAACCCCTAGTGCCAGTGCTATGCCAATTGCTGCTTCCTTATGCTGAAAGACAGCTAATTGGAAGCCTGGGCATATTAATATGGAGGATTAACTTTTGCCCATGCAGTAAGTCTCCCCTCGCCTCTCGACGGATGGGGTCCAGGGGAAAAGGAAAGCAGGTACACTTGGTATCGGCATGACGAAGGAGTTGCTGGGACAATGTTGGAATAACGATGGCCTGCCTGACAGACTGCACCTCCGGATCTATTCTCAAAGACAGCAACCGTTGATTTTGGAGTTTTTTCTCCGAGATGAGTTGAACAAACAAGACTATGGAGCCTCATCAGCCCAGAGGTTCTTACCTGTAATCTGGCAAGGGAGGCTAAGAGGTTACTATGGCTTGCCCAAGGCTTTACCTCAGGACTCTGGAGGGAAGAGGCATCTTGTTGTCTCTATTTACAGGCTGCTGGCCTAAACAGGTCTTGTGCCCACTCCTCTCAAAAATTGTTGATGTGGAGGAATGTGGTGGTTTCAGGTTAGAGTTTGTGTCCTTAAGTTCTCCCTCTAACCCGTGTTTCCACACAGGCGCGCACACCTACAGTATATGCACACACACACACACACACACACACACACACACACACACACACACACACACACACACACACACACACACACACACACACACACACACACACACACACACACACACACACACACACACACACACACACACACACACACACAAACACATTCCGTGTAAATTTCAAGTGCATGCAAAGCTAATGGCTCCTGGAAGAGGAAAAAGCAGAAAATCATTAAATGATAATTGCCCTCAGCAACAGACCTCTTTCTGTCTTTGTCTCACTTACGCCAAAAGAGAACAAGGATTATTGGGAAAAACATCCACTCAGGGTAGTATTTGGGTGCTGTTCAAACCTGAACCTCTGCCGTAAACAAGAGCAGCAAAAAAGATCTTGCAGCACTGTTCTTTTAAACATGACACTTTTTATGGAAACACATGGTCTTTATTATTCCTGAAATTTTAACTAATACAATTTCTTTAGTCCACTTTTCTCTTACATGACATGAAGGTTGAAGGGGAACAATGAAGAGAAAGCAAACAAGCAAACAAAGCAAAATAAAGAATGAAGAACAGAAAGAAAAATATCAGAGCAAAATATGCACAAACACGGTAACAGTTCCATGTAGTGTAAACTCTACCCACATTTATGGAAATCCTCTGCTGGAATGTATTCTGTTTTCAAACAAGTGGCAAAGAGGAACAGGGGGATTATGGCCATCTCTTTCACTGTGGGATCATAATGATGATGAAGAGTCTATTCTGGTCTTACTCTAAACATTGCTTTGCACACTAAAGAGACAGCCAGTCTGCTGGTGACCCTGGCTTCCTTTTCACTGTTATCCATTTCTGAAGACTACGCTGCACAGGGTCACTTTGTCAGCCAACAGAGATGGGCAGCATTGGTCTCAGGAGGGAATGGGAGAGGGGACATTGCACTAAAGCAGCATGGATATCATGGCTCACAGCACAAGCTTATTAATGTTGAAAGAATTGTTCTTTTACATATCTTTAAATGCCCCCAGTGCCAAAGTTGACTGGATTGAGGCTTGAGGTTGATGACTTCATAAGACATTACACAACTTTGAGTAGTACAAGTGATGGATGCATTTTGCATTCTTGATCCATGATAGCATGTGTACACATGATAAGAATCTGACTTGGTATGTTTGTGCTTACCTTAATGTTGACAGTGTAAACAAATGTATGAGATAGAGATAAAACGTATAAATAAAGACAGGATGGATGGATGGAGAAGCAAGATAAGGAACACAGGCCTATCATCAATATACTGTATTACTGACAGTATTAAATGTGTGTGGGCAATTAGTATTGTTCACACACGGCCATGTTGAACTCCAAGCTCCTTGTTTTCACATAGAGATCAAGTATCAATACGAGTGCCGAGCAAACACTGAAACACGCTGTTGTGTCTGCAAACAAATAAACTTGTGGCCAGTGGAAAACAGAGGTACTTAAGTCTTGTAGTGCGAACTCAACATGAAGTAACATAACAATTACTTCTGGGGCCTATGTTCTCACTTGGCTTACATTTATATGAAATCTCAGTCATTGAAGTGGTTTGTAATTCAAAGTGAGGACATTTTAATTAGACAGATCATGCTGTTCATTGTACCATAGAGTTTGTTTAAGAAGATAAATTGAAGAGTAAGAAAACACAAGAACTGAACAATAACAACTACAGGGAGGCATACAAGAAGCACCGCTTGATAGTATGTGAACAACTTACTGTTGGTAAAAAAACTCATTTGTTCTCCACGTGAAAGTTGTTTTCACAGTAAATGAATAAAGCAGAACTAGTTTCAAATGAAAAATCTATTTTTTCATTTGAAAAAAAAAAGAATTTACTGTATAAACTGTATATCGACTCTCATGTCATGTTCAATGCTTTGTAAATTTTTTGAATAATAGTTACAAGTTATTATCCAAGTTATTATTATTATGCTGCAAAGCATTTTTGACCGCATCCATACATCCATTTTCTTGAAGATGAGATGATCATAATCGATCATGTGATTAATGATTTTTCTCAATCTCTATTCCTCTTGATCTTTATTTTCTTACCTGATATGTAACACCTCTTACATCTTTATTTAAATGTCTCTTGTTAATGAAGGCTTCTGCTGGCTTTGTACCTCTTTCGTGTGCTGCAGTTTCACTGTGAACATTTTAGTCACTAATGCATTTTTGAATCTTATGCCATGTGTCATTGCTTGTAACAGTATCATCTTGAAAATAGCACCTTCCCAATGAGTTTATGTCTCTATGGCATTTCAAAATTGCGATAAAAAAAATTTAAAAATGGAAGTGGAGAAGACATTTGGTGGAAGAAAAAGTCAGAAACGAACCCTTATCCAAAGTCAATCTCATACTTATGTAATCATAGCTTACAGGATGGAGTAAAAACATACTTACATCTGGTGAATTTGTTGTTCATAAGTATGTCTGTATTTTTGCTTTAAAAAGAAGTCTACGTTGTTCCTGAGCAATTAGAAAATGTTGAAAAATGCCAGTTTCTTTTGATTTTCATATAAATGAAAATATCCACTTGCTTGTCCAGGTCTGGACTAAAATGCAACATGGATTATTCTGGCCCTACACCCATCCTCACACTAAGTTTCATAGAAATCCATTCAGCAGTTCTTGTTTAATTCATTCGTCAAACCTAACAACCAGCCTATAAACACACATGGGTGAAAACATATCCTCCCTGCTAGAGGTAAGAAAACATTTCGACCGTACATATAATTTATACCAAAGTTGAAATAATCTATTTCATCTGGACTTTGTGTGTCTTGCCACTTCAAACCAATGAGATTAACACCAACAAAAATAAAACACACATTTCTACATGTCATACCTTTGGCTAAGGATCGTGTGTCCGTATAAGATCAAAATATTTTTACTACAGATCCTGACACACGAGACAGACCACTGGCTGACACACAATGTTGGGCTGTCGCTGTGCGTCTGTGGTTGTAGTTTTTGTGTATTCCACACCACTGGCATGAGTTGGTTCTTGCCTGCAGCTTTTCAGCTGTTTGAGTCTGTTAGTGTGAGAAATGCCTCTGTTCACTGTTCAGCTAAAAGTGAGTTGGTGAACATTTCATGACGCACATAACAGGGTCTTATCCTTTTTAATCAGTCATTTCATACAAATATTTAAACTATCTGAAATTTCCTGTCACATTTCCTTGGCTATTTCATTTATATGTGTCCTTTCTGTCAGTAATATGACTCCGTCTTTAAAGTCCGAGTAGTCTTCTTCTACTTCTTCTCCGTTCGGCTTTTCCCTTCAGGGGTCGCCACAGTGAATCAGTTGCCTCCATCTAACCCTGTCTTCTGCATCCTCTTCTCTCACACCAACTACTTTCATGTCCTCTTTCTCTACATCCATAAACCTCCTCTTTGGTCTTCCTCTAGGCCTCCTGCCTGGCAGTTCAAAACTCAGCATCCTTCCACCAATATATTCACTATCTCTCCTCTGGACATGTACAAACCATCTCAGTCTGGCGTCTCTGACTTTATCTCCAGAACCTCTAACATGTGCTGTCCCTCTAATGTACTCATTCCTGATCCTATCCTTCATGGTCACTCCCAGAGAGAACCTCAGCATCTTCATCTCTGCTACCTCCAGCTCTGTCTCCTGTCTTTTCCTCAGTGACACCGTCTCTAGACCAAACAACATTGCTGGTCTCACCACAGTTTTGTACACCTTTCTTTTCATTTTAGCTGAAACTCTTCTATCACACCTCGACCGATCCGGTATGGAAGTCATTGGTTTGATTCGCACGTTTGATTTGGCAAAAGTTTTACGCCGGATGCCCTTCCTGACACAACCCTTTGTATTTATGCGGGCTTGGGACAGGGACAATAAGACACTGGCTTGTGTCCTCTTGCGGCTTTACAGTCCAAGTAGTATTTACCTTTATTTACCTGCTGGGTAAAGAGCATCACTGCTAGGGCCCCAACAGAACAGCAAGTTTAAAAACAAGTAGTAGTAGTAGTTGGATGTGAAAAGGGTTCATCTACCTAAACAAATAAGATACACTTTCTAGTTTAATATCTGATCAATTCACTATAAACTGATCTAGAATTGTGATTCATTTGGTTTTTCCAGCTTTATGATGAACTGGAGAAAGTAACTGATAACTCTCACAATACATGTACATAAATGTTAAATGTCTCTCTCTGTGGTGTTATTGACTTCCAGGCGCTCCTGATGTAGAGCAGCCCTGCGAGCCCAGTCTTCAAGCTTGGAGTCCTGAGCTCAGCCTTTATGACACTAATGTGACCTCGCCGTGTCCTGACACAGAGGGCTGCACTCTCACATTACGGTTCCTCAACCCGGTCGTTCCACATACCCTTACCCTCTGGGTTACTTACATCTCTTCAGGTAAGTATAGCTCTATGTCAAATACCACCAGTATGGTATGTCTGAATGTCTTTATCTGAGGGCTGAAGTCATATATTAGTCACAGGGTTTCAAAAAAAACGTGGAACTGGTGAAATGCTGGGAAACTGGATGTGTGTGGTGAGGCTTATTAAATATAATGATTCAAATTCTTGGCAATCAAAGCCCCATTTTCAAAATAGTTGCAAGAATTTGAACCAGTGCCCCAAAGTACTGAAATATGAAGGCATTAAGTCATAAAAGAGGGGGGGCTCTTTCCAGACACAACAATACTGTGAAAAACTGATCCCCTGTAGGCGGCAGCGGTGCTGTTTTTGTATGGATTCTACAAGGCTAGAGATTGAAGCCCCTGTGAGCGAAAGTTCCACTTGCTACAATCCTATCAGCCCAGGTTTGAAAAATCAATCAAGAATCATGTACAATTGATTTGTTTAGGGACATTTTGCACTTCTTATTTCTGGCAGTACGGGGACCTGTGCTCTGATAACAGCTGACAGCCAATGAATTAAATGCATTTGGTGCTGGAAGGCATTCAGACCTTCTTACCTCATGTCAATAGATGGGAGAAAAAAAAAAAAGTAAAAATATAGTTTTTATTCTGTGTATTTTTCCAGCCACATTTGTCACTAAAGGATGCACCAAAGGATGAGTTGAATAACTCATCCTTTGGTGCTTCATTAGAGAAAATAGTTCAGTTATTAAAGATGTACCTTTTCAGACTTTTTTCTTTGTTTTTATTTGAAAAAAAAACATATATATTTTACAACTTGTATTAAAATACATGGTGCTTATTAATTTTATACCAGGAATAAATTATATTAAAAAGGGATGACTTAATCCTCATTTAGTTTTAATTAATTGATAATTAAAAACACATTATCTACAAACGTGTTCAAGATTTTTTTATTTTATTTGAATCTTTAAGGTATCAGAATTTCAAACCAGTTAATCCATTGTGCTGATACGATAACGGGAGGAACATATGTAAATGAACTGTGACATCCTATTAACTGTAAATTAATACTGCAATAATTTTTGTATCAAAAAATCTGGTATTTCCCTTGCAGTTGTGTTAAAAGAAAAAAGATCCACATTGGATTAGATGACAAACTTTGGCGTCTCTTTGTATTTTTTTGTCCCAGACAACCCTGCCATAGCCAACATAGAGTTGATAACGGACACAGGGAAAAGCATTAACCTTGGACCCCAGCACGTCTTCTGCGACATGCCCCTCACCTTGCGCCTGGACACCCACGATGCAGTCATCACTGCCCTAAAAATCTGCACTTTTGATGAAAAGCTGGAGATCGATGCTGCTATGTTGTCGTCAGGGCCCAATAGCCCCCTATGCTCCGGCTGCCATCCTCTCCTGTACACCGTTCATCGACAACCTCCTTTCCCCAGAAGACCCCTCTCACCTCAGGTGCCGCAGACATTCACCGACAGGTAACATCGTTAATTTTTCTGCTTTTGTTTCAGTTGTGTTGTAGGTGAGACTGCATTTTGAATTCATTGTTATTTTGTGAAAAATTGAATTTAGTCTGATGTTGCCTGAGATGACCAAGGTCAGTCCATACAGTCCAATATTGATCCATATTTAAATACTGTAAATTTGTCAACAAGCAATTTTTTTAATGTTACTGAAAACCGGGAATGCTTGTTCATAGTGTCATTCTCTATTGATAAATTGGTAATAACTTTTTTTTCAAGGCATTTGTATTGCTTTTCTCTTCAAATTGCTATAAATTACTCATTCTCAAATCTCAAAATGAAATCTAAAAATCCTTTTCCCCCAGATAAATATTAACATTTATAATAAAGACATTGTTTACTTCTCCTCTATTCAGCTTTTCCCTTCAGGGGTTGCCACAGCGTATCAGTTGCCTCCATCTAACCCTGTCTTCTGCATCTTCTTCTCTCACACCTCAACTAACTTCATGTCCTCTTTCTACACTTTCTTTTTTGGGGAAGGTGTCTCCTATGTAATGCAAGCTGTGTCTAAGTGCAAAAAGATGTAAGAACCAGTGAGGATTGACTTATATGGGGCTGAGGAGGGTACACAGAAGTTGATATGAAGAGAAGAGAGTGTTTGAGAGCATTGAGTTTGGAAAATAGTAGAGAAGTGATGAGCGGAATAATGTGGAGATGAGAAGATGACAACAGCAGGGAGAAAGGGAATGTGAAATACACAGAGATAACTATACAGAATATACTGTGACTGAGGGAATAGTAAAGAAAGATGAGAAAGAACAGGAGGAGATCTGAATTAGAAGCAGGTGTGTCTCCTTTTTCGCTTTCTTTACTTTTATTCCTTTCAAATATAAACCAAATATGAGCAGCAGAGGCTGTGAACACCTGTGACAGCTTGGAACTGATGCTGGATTGTTATGTTCTGCTAAACCTGCATTTCATTTATCACAGGCTGACTCAGAAGAACAATTAGATATGTGAAAAGTCTCAATGTGGATGCTTCATAAATCAAAACACTTCATGTCAAAATGCTGCTAACCAATGTGATTCTTAAGATTACACATTGTAAGTGTTTCAGACATCTTGTTAATCAGATTTTATTTGGGAAAATAAGGATCAGTCATTATTAGGCAAACATTCTCTTACAGATCTGATGCTATGGGATATAAATGTTTATAAATGATGTTAATATATGCCAGTAGCTCATGCAAAAACAAAAAAAACAACTTGCCTGATTTTTACGAAGAAGCCCTGAAACAGAAGCCTGTACAGTACTGCAAAATAGGGAGGCGGGGGGGGGGGGGGTTCAAATTATTCACTTTTAATAAATAAAATTTGTTGCACTTGTAGAGACTTCAGTTAGTCTTGGTTACAGAAGCTGTACCCCTTTGCAGGAATGAGGCACTTTTTATAGACACAGCCCACGAAAACAGATCAATAGTCCAGACACTGGAGCCACTGTATTGCTGCACACTCTTCCTGTTGTGGGGCATTAAGGTCATTGGATACTGTAAGGTTACAGATTGAAGCCACAGTGAGTTGGCCATCTGGCTGACAAGAAAGAACCAGTCTCAGAGTGCTGGATGTGTGGATCTGCTGCTGTTTTTAAAGGGTTTGCTGAAGGCCTGACTGAGGGCGGAACATGCATACTTCCGATTGATGGACACTGTGCAGGCTTTTATTTAGATGTGGTGTTTTATGCTCCATGGGGGAAGATGGAGAGCTGATTGTTGATTTTTTTTAGAGATGTGTCTATGTTTGGTTAGCTAGGTTGTTTGTTTTTAGAAAGAAATAAAGGGGTTTTTGAAACTTCTGCTCTCCTCTCCTTCACAGCTCTGTCAAGCATGGAGTTAAGTACCAATACAGGATTCAGGTGGAGGCAGATGGACTCCTCAGCAATCTCTCCCCACCTCTGCTGTACATCCATGGGCAGCCTTTCTGTGGAGATGGCCTGATACAGGGGTCTGTGTCTTTCAGTGGCCTTATTAACATAACAGAGGATGGGGACTAATTTGTATGAAATATACATGGCATCGGAAATGAAGGGTTGTGGTTCTCTGTCTGTAGTTCAGAAGAGTGTGACGACAGTAACCTTTTAGATGGTGACGGCTGCTCTAAGAAATGCCTCAAGGAGATTGGCTTCAACTGTAATGGTGAGTTAGTCCCGTTCACTTCAGGATTAAAACATGAGTCTGGTATATGCTAATATTACAAACACACACACACACACACACACACACACACACACACACACACACACACACACACACACACACACACACACACACACACACACACACACACACACACACACACACACACACACACACACACACACACACACACACACACACACACACACACTCCTGGCTTGAACTGCTCCCACAAGCCAATAATGTAGCATCACCACAGCATAACAGAAAACACATGAGCTTTTCTGTTGAAATGGATGTCTCAAGCATTGTAACGTTAGGTTGGAAGAGAAGCATCAGAACACTTTGAAACAGTAAAATACACCATTCAGTGTCAAAAGATATGTCAGCCAGGATTTTTTTTTTTATTAAATAAGATTTGTTCTTCAAAAATATTTCAAGCAATTTGTATTTGTACCAGGATATATTGATAAATCAAGTTTATTGATCAAAAATCATGCTGTGGCTTTGGATTAGACAGTTACAGATAGTTACGCAAGCAGTTATGCTTCCAACATTATTGCCATTTTTCATTTTGTATTTGATGTGCTTTATCTAAAAGTAAAAGATTTGCCAGTCGCATCTACAACAGGCCAACTCTCCCCAGTTAGAGACAATTCATACATACAGCTTCTTGAGGACGAAACTAATGTAATCATTTCATCTTCAGCCGCTTATTCAAAGTACGGTTGCTGGAGCCTATCCCAGCTGGGTACAGGTGAGAGGTGGGGCGCGTTCTGGATGAGACGACGCCAGCTGGCCATATGGAAGACAGACAGCCATGCACTCTCATAACTAAGTTGTATATTTTAGGTGGTGGGAGGAAGCCGGAGAACTCATAGAGAACCCACGAAGACATGGGTAGAATATACTATCCCATGTCCATACTGCACTTTATTTTAGAAAACCAATCCAGTTTCTTTGGAATGCTGCAAAAAGTCTTGGAATGATAATAAAACCTCTTGCTTCTTAAGTCTTGAAACTCAAATGCGTGTTTTAATAATGTCACCTACCTAGTCTCACCTGTAACTAGCTTCTTCATCCAAATGCGCACTGAATAAATTGCAGGCTCTCCACATTTAACACTTCCATGTGTCTCAGAGAGTTTGTGGTTTTCAATAAAAGACTTGATTGTAAACTGCTGGATGATGAAGAAGAAGAAGTACACTTTAATTATCCCCGTAGGGAAATTATTATGTTTTCACTCATGGTTAGTCTGTTAGTAATCATGCATATATATGTTTTTATACAGGCCCCTGAAATTACCAAGCACACACAAGGGGCCTGTAGGCATGCAGTAAATACAGGGAAGCCGAGTGAATGATCACTTGTGGAGGGGGTGGTGCCTTGCTCAAGGGCACCCCGGCAGTGCTCAGGAGGTGAGCTGGCACCTCCCACTGCCAGCTCAGACTCCAAGAGTGAATGGTCAGGAGCGGGAATCGAACCACTGACATTGGATCGCTGGACGACCCGCTCTACCGAATGAGCTACTGCCACCCCATGAAAGCAGGTTACAATCAACAATGGCATGACAAGTCAGTCCTACTGCAGTGCAGTGGCGTTTGGAGCATCCATGATTGTGCTGGCATCAAAATTATTACCTAATATTGCTTAGAAGATGTGTGTGGTTAGATGTGTAGCACTACAATCTTTAGTGTCCAGTTTGGATTTTTTGGTATTTCATATTCTATAAATTCAATATAAAATATGAGCCCGTAATTGACCTGAAAAAAGTCCCGCCATTCCACAATTCAACAGCAGTTGATAGGAAGGATATGGACATAGAGAGACACATTTTAAGCAAGATGTTGTGGGAGCAGTGGTTTCTGCTTCTGTATGGAGTTGTGTATGAATGTAGTGCTGGAACTGGGAGTGGTGGAATTGTGAGATCAGTGTGATTGTGTCTTATTTAAGAACACAATGTCCATGTATATAAAGTGGCTCAGCTCAGAATGAAGACAATTTTGCATGATTTTTGCAGTTCACATTGATATTAATGAAAAAACCCCCCACATTGGAGTCACGTATATGAAAAAACATGTAGGTGCCTTTGTCCTGTATTTTAAGTTATTGTTTCTTCCCTTTTATGCCATGTATTATTTCCTCTAGTAGCTGGTGCTGTACTTTCATGTGTGCTGTCACATTTTATCCTTGTTTTACAAGGATAGAATTCACATCATCCAGTTGAACAGTGATTGGGTTATTTTTAAAGTCTCATAGCAGAAATATTTAAACATATTAACTGTAACACACAAATAAGCACATTTGATTAAAAAACCTATTTCGTTATCTACACCTTTTTTATATGTTATGTTTACTTATAAATGAAGTCCATGCGCAGCTCCTTCTGAACAAAAGCATCAAAACATTTTGAGTTGAGATGTGTAATCCTCTATTTTTAAAGTAAGGCAAGGTGAGCGGAAAACAAATGAATGGCTTCATTTGACTCGCTGACTATAGATTGTAGTTTGCTGTCACTTCTTCGGCCGAGGAAGATGATTCCTCGGCCGAATCCCTGTGATCACCAGCGCCCCCTACCATGAGGTACGAGCACTGCGTGTCTCACTTCGTGCCTTTTCCCAGCGGATTCACGACCGCTCAACTCAAGAAAGATGTTAGACACTTGCAGTTGTTAACAAAAAAAAACACTGTACATTATATACATTACCTAAATTATGGAAATGTAGTTCATAGAGCAAATGTGTTTTAACATTTTAATAGCGACATATAGAGAGACAGCATTACTTTCTCACTGTGTAGCATATAGGTCTATGCTGTCATGCTATACTGCTGAAATACTGAGAAGAGACCTTCTTAGTATTTCAGCAGTAAATGTGAAAATTCAGTGATTTTGAGTAAAAATAAGGTAAAATTGGTTACGTAGCTATATAATACACATCACTGAATAAATATAACCATTTAATTTATTTTTCCCGTTTTCCATTTTTTTCTTTTATGAAAATAAATCAACCGCACGTCACTGCAGTGGAATCATTTGCCAGGGGAAACATGTTGAGACTAGTCCCTCCTCCACCACCAAGAAAACCGTGGCGTGACTAAAGTTACTACATCTCTTGTTTTACAATAAAAAACATTGTGACTAGGAAGGAAAACATTTTGGCAAAAACAGGTTTGTACAAATTGAAATGCTTCAAACCAATTATCCAGTTGTAAGCCTTTGTCTTAGACATACTGTTTTGAGTTTTCTTCCTACATTATCTTGATCCAGTTAAGTTCTACTATGCCAAATTGTCTTGCTGTTAATATGTTAATACAATTTACCATAGTTCTGTTGTTTCCATACCAACCACTTTTCTAATCGTCTCATCAGGAACAAGCCACATTCGCTGTCTTTGTCCAAGAAATATTACTTCAGAGTTGTCTTTTATAGATAAGTTGGCATACTCTGATTACAGGATACAAGCTTTAAATATAAGACAGATGGTCTTATACGCTAAATCAAAATTGTCAAGTAGTCGTCTTAAGGGAGGCCTGAAAAATACACAGACTCTGATTTTAAAAGTCTTAATCATTTTCACAGGTGCTGTCAAAGCGGGGGTGGACTGGTTGGTGAGTTCATATAGTGTTGCATTGCCAAATGAGTTCAGGATGACAAAATCCCATTGAATTACCGCCTAATTTAAAAAAAAAAAAAAGCAAAACACGTTTCCATTGAATGCTTGAAGCCCTTAGTACAGCTGTCCAGATGTTAATGAGTCCAAACATCTGAAATGTCTGATGTTTTCCATCTCTTTTTCATGACTAGCTGCTGCATTACAAGCTGTTGTTTTGCCTTCTTTCGCCAGTTTCTTGTAGCATGTTATTTGACTACTTTTACTCTACCTAGGAAATTATATTTGGTTCGTGCTTGTTTTTTTCCAGTAGCAGTTTTGCTAACTACTTGCTGGATTTTAATTATAGTAAGTTAGATACTTAAATTTGCTAATTAAATTTGAAGGTAAATCGGAATTAAAGGGGAAAGTCAGGATTTGAGTTCTACTTTTATAAAATATTGTAAGATAGGGGACCATTTTTTTGAAAACCAAGTTGGTATTAGTCTACACAGGGAGGTCGTAAATGTTAGGGATTATGGCGTTAAGTCAATTCATGAGTTGCCGGTGATCTGGGATTTCCTTCTGTATATTCTGTGTACTGCAAAAACATTGAAAACTATACGAAGACAGCTGACTATACGGTCCTGTTCTGCAAGACTTGCACATTCCCCAATGTAAAGACTTTTATTTACAGAAATAGAGTCCAAGAAGACCAAAAGTGGCTACAGGTGACATTGAATTTTGTTTGATTCATGCAGTGTAAAAGGTGAAGACCAACAGGTCTCAAAACACGTTTTGACAACCAGACCAATATTATTCTTGTCCCTGGATTTGGGCTATGCAAATTTTTATTATTTTTTTTATTTTTTTTTAATATTGTCAGACTAGTATTGGTCAGGTTATGGAGGATCATTCAGTTGCAGTTGAAGTATGTTTTAGGGTTAAGATTAGAGTTAGGTTCAGTTACCTAACTTTCAAGTAACCATAAATAATGTCTATGGGGTCATTCTCTGCACAGTATATAGCTCTTTGAGCAAAGATTTGAGTAGGGCCCCCTGACAAATTCTAGCTGTCCATGTAGACCTGTTTGAATATTTCCACTTATCAAACTACAGATTTTTCTCACCACTGTCACCAGGTGGTAATTCATATGGCAATGTTAGGTCACAGCATTAGTGAATCAAGCTACACTTAGTAGGCACGTAGCATTTTATCTATAAAGCAGTTGATCTGAATACCAAATTTCCTAAATCTTTGTCTATATATGTGGCAGAATATACAAGAGAAACAGGAGAGTGCTGGAGAACACCAATAATTTTGTGAGTTCTGATGATACGACAACAAAGTTGATCATCAATTTTTGTCCTAGGGTGTACTTATGGATATCCCTGGGCTTGAACAACATGTTCATTATGGACAAACTGTGACTAGCACAGAAGTCAAATAACATAACACCTCTTGTGTTCACCTCTTGCTCACAATTCTGTGATATATCTTAGTGTCATAAGCAAAGAAATAAATCTCCAAATACATTTCAGTCCACTCATCCAAGACCTTGATCAGTTGTAGAGATGTTGACTGGACACTGATAAAGCCATAATGTTTCCCACTCAACAAATTATTCAGTTTTAGATAGTCCACACACTAATCTTGGATTAGAGATCTGTAGAAGCCTCTTGGATGAGAGGCAAAATGTCCTCAAGAAACATTCTTAAAGTCCAGTGGATTGATTTAAAAAGCTTTGGATAACCATGACATGGATAACTGAGAATCTCTATCGGCTTCAGCTGATCCACAAAACAGACAGCTGTCCGGTTTGTTTGTCAATAACAGCAGTCATCTAGTATAAAAAGTTGGTATTGGAGCTTTAAAGAGAATAAATGAATTTGGTGGCAAGTTTCTTATATATTTAATTTATGAATTGAAAAGTCTTTTAGATAGGATATGTATCCATCAAGACTGTGTGAACACAGATGTGCCAGTTTCCTTTCACTTACTGCAGCAAACAGCCCAATGAAACTAAAATGTTATTTTACAAAAGCACATAACATTGCAGTAACTTTGTTTTGCTTGGCTATGGCTTAATGTTGCAATATTGAGAACTGAGTTAACTGAGTATGCTCAAAAGTTTATAAAAAAACCCAAATATAAAATTATTTGCTGACAGAATGATGGGTTTTTGTTTGTATGTTTTGCAAAAGACTTGGAACAACTTTGGACAGTTTCTTAAACATAATGGTACTGTTATTCCGTGAGAATATCTTTCCATGCATGGTCTTTTGAGACACATTTGGGGGTCTAAACTAACTGATTGAAGCATATACTGGCTTCCCTTAGTGTTTATTAACAATGTAAAATTAATGTGATTTTCAAAACTAAATTGTAGTCAAAGTTAATTTCTTAGCATAATTTACAACCTTTTGACATCAGAGAGTCAAATATGGTCAAGTTGACATGGCCAACATTAAAAGTGGCCAACAAAAATAAGAAATAGATTTGCTCAGATGTGCTTAAGTGATTAATAGATATAGATGGGAGTCTAATTCTGGGAGTTGAGTGTATATCTACCAAATTAAGAAACCATACTTTATATTATTTCATAAATCCTTGTCTTCTATTCATCTCTTTATCCCCAAAGGTGAACCTAGTCAATGTTATGTTTTTGATGGTGACCATGTGTGTGAGGAGTTTGAACGGGGTTCCAGTGTTCAGGACTGTGTTACTTTTACACCTTTGGGCTACACAGACCAGTGGGCATCAACTGCGACTGCTTCTCACCAAGACCCCAACCACTGTTCTGCCCATGCTGCCACTGGGAAACCCTCATTTGGGAAGGTATGAAATATTAACTATAGGAATATTAAATACTTCCAGATGATAATCAATGCAATGTTAACAGCTATCTACATATCTGCACAACTTGATTGTCTGGTTGAAAAATGTCTTATTTTTTCGGCCTGCAATTTTGGCCACAGTCTATCACGATTTGTTTGGGCTTCTGCCAGCACCAGACAGCAAGAACTGACTAACTACCAACTTATATCAATAACCATTATATCTGCACTTTTTGACTGACATGAGTTTTGCTAAGCAGTATCATTGTTAATACTGCCTCTGGTCATTTGAAGCAATATTACAATGTGTTCCTTACACCTTGCAGTTATAGAATACATATCAACAAATCCTGACCTCAGCAGTTCTCTTTGAATTATAGATTGATAACTCCTAAAAAATAAACATAGCAATATTCCTTAGCAGACTGTTGTATGGTTTTCCCTCCACTGTTTGCTCTCTTTTGCCAACTCAGACCCATTCTCAGTCTCCTTTTACATTGCTTATAGTGTTTCCCTTAGGTTTACAGCTTGAAGTCCCACATTATTCTTAACAATTTATCAAAATTTTGTCCTATTAGTGAATATTCTCGTTTTCAAAAGCCTTCATATCACAGTGAGCCGGGACCGTACAAACAGACAAGGAGAGAACTTTCAACATATCATAGCTTCTTGCCTTCCTCTCAAATATAATAACACAGTATATCATTTCACGTAAGGTACCTTCAGGTTCATCGTTGTGCCTGAAATGTGTCACAATTTTAGACATGGGTTCACAAAAATTTTGAATTATTCAATAAGAGAAGATAATTGATGTCAGAGGCAGCATCGGAACTAGAAAGCCTCCTGGGGAGCTTTACACTGAAGTGTGTGTATGAGGCAAGATGCAAAAAACAAAATAAATGAAAATTCCATGAATAAAGTCAGCATGGTCGTTTTCATCCTTTATTTGCAGAATTTGGGCTGTTCTCACAAAATAGTCAAATAAAATTTATGGATTAGAAAAAAATCTATGACCCAAAGTCATTAGGACGCTTCTGGTTTTCCACCATAAAGTAAGAATGTGGAAATACCACAACTTTGAACATGTACCACTATAAATAATGGGATAGGCAGCATGCACATGAAGTATCCATCACATTAAAAGGTCTTATAAGGTATGCTTTTAAAAAGTAAAAACAGAAGTAATGTTACTATTTATTATTTAACATTGTACATTTCTCTTGTTTTGTGTGAAGCTCTGTAGGCACCAATACCTGAACTTTGGTGACTCTTGGTCCACTGATGCCTGGTTCCCTTGCACAACTCAGCTAGACACAAATGACCTAGAACATTCATTCTGGCTGAAGGTATGAGTGTACTGTATGTGGGCAAATTATGGTTTCCTCTGTGCTGAATACTTTTTAAAATGAGGCTGGAGGGCTTCCCACACAGACTGCTTGCTCAATCCGCCACCCACCCACACATTCCTAACTTTCTAACAATTGCATGAGTCATGCAGTCCGTTGATTACTATAATTACCATTTTTCCAGGTCAACTGTAAATAATGAGAATTATCTGTATATGATTGCTAAATTATGACTAACGCAGTACTTATTCTTTATTGGCATTTTGTCAAAAAATTTTTTTTGCCAGTGAATCAGATGATTCAACCGTGATCATTATTAGTTGACTCAAAAACGAGTTTCATGTGATGAACTCATCCATTAGAACTGAAAGCTTATACACTTTTACATTAATACATATACAGGACGTAACTGGGGTAATAGAGTGTAGGGTAACTGTTGACTTTATGGGAAGCATTACAACTATGTCCATCTTACTCTAAATTGTAGGGTGCTTTCTAGACGACAGTGTCTCTTTCGTCCATCTTTGCTGCTCTATCCTCATTTCCACTTTGTTGAGTGATTTATCTTTACATTCCCTGCTTCATTTATGGATGCCCTATTCATCAGGGACATCCCTGCAAGCTTTCTGGAGGGCCACCAAGTCCCTGAAACCTGTCTAACTGCCTAAAAACCTTCATGGTAACACCCGTGTCTGTCTGCTCTCCCTGAAACAGCTCTCTCTCACTTTAAGTCTCTCTCTCTCTCTCTCTCTAAAAATCCCATCCCATTCTGTTTGAAAAGTGTTCCTCAGCCATCCTATCATAAATATCACTGCCAGCTCCCTAAAAGGTGGCCATCTCGTTTAACATTCCGCGTTTGGAGGCCCTGATGCATTACCTGATAGGCCTTTAAAATGTCTTTTAAGGTGAACAATCAGAATAATTATGGACGCTCTTGATCTGTAGTGGACACACAGGTGACCATTAGAAGTCCTGTCACACAGAACCGAGGCCAGGATTAACATGGAAGTAAAACATTATAGCTCAGTCAGCACACATGAAAGATGATACAGCGATTAGTCTGGCTCCTTCCCCCAATATTCTGGCCAGTCTATGCTTGGGGAAAATACTTAACCCTAACTTGCTCCCCAGGCATCGTAAGGACTGTCCACTGCTTCTGAAGGATGCGTCACATGCAGTGAGTGAGACCTAATGAGAACGGGTTTCCCTCTTGTTATCAATTATAAAAAAAAAAAAAATACTATGAAGACATCAAGACATCATTTATTTCCACCATACCAGTGTTACAGTAATAACTTCTCTTGCTTATACAAGTTAAATGACTTTCCAAGTGAATTGATATATGTGTGTTCCTTTCTGTCCTTGACATGATTTTCTCTCTTACTGTTGGTCCAGCTGGGATTTGCCCATCCTGGAGTAGCAGCGTCTGTGAGGGTGTACCTGGCCTCAGATGGGTTGTGGTCTGGTGAGCAGTATAGGAAAACAGTCACAATCTTCCTCTCTGATACTACTGGCAAAAACCACTCATTAGGTACCTTTTGCTCATATTGACTTGCATGTATCCTAATGAAATATGATTACTCTATTATTGCTTCTAAGGTAAAATTTGAAAACACCTTAATAAAAACACAAGGTCAGAAAAAAACTTTCAATTTTATCTACTTAGGTACACATGACCTCTCATGCCATCGGAACCCGTTGGTGGTAAATGTGACCCATGAC
Source organism: Antennarius striatus (assembly GCF_040054535.1). Taxonomy (NCBI): domain Eukaryota; kingdom Metazoa; phylum Chordata; class Actinopteri; order Lophiiformes; family Antennariidae; genus Antennarius; species Antennarius striatus. The sequence continues at coordinate 16,240,874 of NC_090793.1, forward strand.
CTCTCTCAACCCTTTTTCATCACGGACTCTGTCATCCTCCTCTTCTCTTCCCCCTTGGTGGGAGTAGGAGGTGTGGCTCTCAGGACCTCCTGCCACTTCAGCACCTTCGCCCTGACGGGGTGTGCAGAGACTACGTCCTTAACACGCACACACACTAAAAGGGACCATATGAATACATCTGATAAAACAGAATATAAATTTTGAATGTTATCATTTATGTAAAGTAACATCTAAATTATATTTAAAGGTCCAATTGGTCAGTTTTTCCAGAATCATGACTGTAAATTCAACTCCCTTCTACTTCAACCCCATTGAGGATATTTTCTCAGACAGATGCAAAAGCAAGAAATATGTGGCAAAGAAGTAAAGAGTTATGCAAAATACACCTCCTTTTGCTGATTTATATATTGTGAATTTTTTTAATCGTCAAACCTTCACAAACAGATGTTGACTCATATGATGTCACTTCAGGCCACTAGAGGCTTTACACAGCATTTTTTCACCTATACAGTAGTATTTTATATGACGCTCCTGAAAGGATGTGGGCAAAAAGAATCAGTTTCTGTTGTGCATTGGATGCATTGTCTCGGGCACCAAAATTTTCCTGTGACCATGAGAAACTTTCTTGTTCCTGTGGGACAGTTTCTGATGTGCATTAAGTAGTTTGCCAAGTGTATAACAAACTTCTAGATTGTTATTGTCTGTATTCCTTTCAGTCCTTCATAATGCTACGGTCTAAAACTGTAAATTTATCTTAATATGTAGAATCTGAGGAGTTTAGAGCTTATAGTGCACAATTCCATGCTATTTGTTCCCGAAGCAGGTATTCTTTTATCTGATGGACTTTCTTATCCAGAAACAATGATCACTTTTGACTGCTTGCCTCTTCTCCCTTCTTCCCTCTCTTCATCCCTGCAATAGCTGTTTGCGGCAACCCTGTCAGATGGACAGCTGTAGTCCTCCCCAGTTAGAGCATGCGTCCGTCAGGTAGGTCTTTCTAGAATAAAACATTAACCACTGTGACAGCAGAAAAAACAATCATCTATATATCAATGTTTTTTTCTGTAGGTGTACAGGAGGAGGGGAGGCCTCTCACTGCTCTGTGCAGTGTCACCGTGGCTTTAGTATCACTGTCCTTAATGGTAGGGAGACCTCAAACCACCAGGTACACTGAATACCGCATCGTATGTTGCATCAGAGATGCAAAGGCATCTCTAATTCTTTTAGACCTTTCCACCTCATGCAGTAAAAAGACCCCTCCCGTCTCTATCTCCCCTCACTGGTCTTTCATCTTCTTCAGATAGAAATCGATCTGGAGTGTTTCCATGGTTCATGGGATCGTGTTGTCAACTGCCGGCCTGTAGACTGTGGCCTGCCAGATCAGTCTCATGTCTACCATGCAATCTTCAGTTGCCCTGAGGGAACCACCTTTGACAAACAATGCTCCTTCACTTGTGGGTCACCAGCTATATTACAGGGTTAGTTATGTGTCGCTTATGTGTTCTCTTCTTGTCTGTTAATTCTAGTCTTCTCTCAATTTGTCTTTCTATATACTGTTGTTTTACCTAGTAAAAAGTTCTAATTTATAATCTTGACCAAAAGGCCCCTGTAAGACAATGTACAAATGCACATGAGCACATGTTAAAATATGAAAGTACAAACAAATAAATGAAGACAAAATTAAATACACATAACATGAAGAACATAAATTTACAAGATTTCAATAAAAGACGGTGGATATGCTGTGCTAGTGTTTCATGAAGGAGAAATGCCCTGGGATATTTGTTTCTCTTGTTTGTGTTTTGTTTAAATGTTCAAAGACTGAGGGATTTATCAAGGATAATCATTACCATATGTAGCCTCCGATATACAAGGAAGGCGCCATCCTTCATATGCATCCATTTTCAAAGCAGAGCATACATGGGCCTTGAGAAAGGCTTGAAAATATTGAGGCACACCAATGCTTGGTGAAGTCCAGTTTGATCACAGGGAATACATTATTTAGTTAGTTTTTATTTTGTCACTCAACCAGCAAATAGGATCAGCAAAGGTAAAAGCCCATCCACTCATTAAAAAACAAAATTACAACTCCCTCCCAGCTTTAGAAGAAAGTCATGACTATGTGAATCATCTTTTGCTGTTTCTACATTCTATTTTAAACTGACACAAAAAAATATTTCTGTGCTCACAGTGGCCAGAAGACGAATTACACAATTTGCAGTTTCATTCAGGCATTGGCAAATTGTTAAAGAGAGGAGGTCGACTGTCACAATGAAATAGAATTATTTCTGAGCACTGAATTACTGACTAATACTGTATGGCTTCTGGTTTTATGATCCGTTCCAGGGTGAAATATATTCATTCTTTATTTCCCCTTATCTGATTGAATGAATCAGATAAATGAATCATTGTGGCCCAACCACAATGAATTTAGTGTTAAGTGTTTTTGAAGATTATTCTACAAAGAAAACAGCTGTGACTGTGGTCACTCTACATACCGTATTATACACACTAAATCAGTTGATCAAATCAAGTCCTTTCAAAGTTGATAATACTTTACAACAAATATATTCAAATATGTTTTTTTTTTACACTGCATAGTCGAGTTTGGGAAACATACCTTCCTCTGTCTATCTACACCTAAACATCTTATCAATTACAAATTGTCCCCTCCCACCCTTTTCGTCAGGTGACAGTGACAGGTTGGTGTGTTTGGAGGATGGCCTGTGGTCTTTTCCAGAGGCCTACTGCAAAATTGAGTGTCCAGATGTTCCTCACATACCTGATGCTCAGCTGCTAACAGAGGAGTGCCTGACCTCCGGACACGATGTTGGTTCTGTCTGCCATTACAAATGTAACCCCGGCTTCTATGTAGTGGGAAGTATCAAGAAAAAGACACCAAGGTAAGATCTTACTGAATAAGGGGGACAGCTAATGGACTTTATTGGAATTTAAAATTACACGGTCTCATATAAGTAGTCAATGATATGGAAAATATTGTGTAATCTTCTCTCTACCTTTGAATGACTTTTCTGACATCTAATATTATCTAATGTTATATTATATTAGACTAGCAATTTCATTCAAATTATTTCCATTTACGACTATGATATAAATACTGCAACAACAATGACATAATATATTAGAAAATTAGAAGACGCACTGAAACAAAGTATATTTAATCATGCATGGTTTAACTATGCATGATTAAGAGGAACTATGCATGGAAGAGGAAATTTATTTTCCAAGATTCCCCTTTGATTTTGAAATTTTATGCAACAGTATAACATTGCATAACATGGATGCCCAAACCCCAAGAACAATATATCACTGCATACAGTTTTAAAAAGCAATTTGTGGTTCGTCACTGTAAAAGGGTATTATGTTCGGAACAAGCTCACATTAAAGTCCAATAAAAAGTGTACTACACACAGGGCCTCGTCTTTACCATGCCAATTGTATTCATTGTGTAGCTGCTCATTAGATGAGGACTGATGAGACACAGCCTCTGGGGTGAGTTTACAACCTGCTGCATATGTAAACAGTAACATATTTACACTTTTCACTACTTTAGGAAAACATGATGTTGAGTTCATGCTCTATATAATGTTTTTTTTCTTGCAATATAATGAATTCTGATTAAATTTGAGTTTATCATAAACTGAATTTGACCATTTTATTAAAGCAGTAAAAAATATTATTCTGCATGACAGACAAATTCCAATATGTTGGAAAATGTCTTATTTGAAAGATCTATTTACAGTTGGATTTCCTTTAGAGTCTTTCCTTCTCAAATACATATATAAAACATTTTAACAAACCCTGATGCTTTATTAGTCAAACATGTGATGGTGAACAGCAGCAGCTATTAAAGAGATTTAAACAGGATTTTTATTTGTACCTTTGACATGTGTATCCACATAAATGTGCATAATGTACAACACACTGTTTCATTTACATATGACGTAACGTGAACATCTTTTACTGTAGAATGGACAATATGGGTGTACTCTATTAATTCATCTTCAGCTGCTTATCTGAAACACGGGCCACGGGTATGCTGGAGCATCTCCCAGCTGACTATGGGCGAGAGGCTGGGTACGAGAAGTCAGCTCAACATCGGGCCCAACAAAAAATCAATCATGCTCACACACGCAATTTAATTTCTGACAAACTTCATACTGGCCACAAATGGATTTGTGTATGTCGTGTTGTGTCTAGGAAGTACTTTGGGTTGGAGTGCCAGGAGGGAGGCCAGTGGGAGGAGACTTACTGTGAGCCAATGAAATGCCCAGACCTACCTGATGTGTTCCAGGGAATGTATACTTGTACCAATGGCCTGTACTATGATAGCCTGTGCACCTTGCATTGCCCAGATCCGACAGAAAATGTAAGATATCAATAGCTGTCTAAATAAAAATGAATTAAATGAAGTATATCTATTCATCACATCGCTATCATCAGTACAATCAAGCAATCAACCCGAGTTTTTATCTAGTGTTTGATGCTAAAAACACTAGAGCACACTCTTTGTAATTTGCAAAGTGCAAATTAGTCTGTACCTGTGCTTTTAGCTGCAATCATACATTCCCCTAACTTTGTCATTAACACGTTGCTTTAGTGCTTTTGTATGTTTCTCCTAAATGAAGCATGTGACTGCTGTGTGAAATTTACAAAAATGTACATTTTCACTCTCGCAATATATGTATATTTTTAAAAAGTCACAATTCTTCCAATTTCTAGATGCCATTACACAATTGAAGTCATATTAAGTATGAACTGTAATGAGACAGGACATGCTTTTTTTATGGAGGGTGTGAAAATTCATGATTGGTTCTATGCATGCCTGTACCTGTACGTAGATTTAATTATTTGTCCATATACCTACTCAACATTCATTCATTTTCCGAGCAGCTTTTTCTGTCTTCACAGGTCACGGGGGGTTGCTGGAGACAGTATTGTTAAGTGTAAACCACACACTGATGATGACCATACTGAATTTTATTATGGGTTCGCATCCAGAGGGAAATTCGCTGCACAAAGGATGGCAGATGGACAGCAGACTTCAAAATGTGTTCCAAAATTCAAGGATCATGTTCTCCTCCTCTTCATCTCAACTCTGTAGAGTACAGCTGTGAGCAGGGGAGGGATGTTGGTGAGTGTGAAGAAACAAGGTGTGACATTACTCTGAACAGGCACAGTAGTCATGAAAGTATAGCATATCATTGTCAATAGTTTTTCTTCCCTTTTGAGATCCCTAGATGTAAGGTCGAGTCGTTGACCAGTTCATTGCTTCCGAGTCGTGCCCAGATTCACAGAAACTTTATTGGATGATATTACATGCATATCAATAATATCACTTCAATGTTGGGTCTGTAGCTGATAAAATACCCAAATTTCTGACAATGTAACATTGAGAAAAATTATTCTTAAATTGTTGTTTTGAAAAATGTTTTTGAAAATAGGACATTTAAGCTTGAATATATGTGACAGATACAATTGAGCATTGAAGAAGTCTTGTATGATTTTGCAGGATTTGTTTGCCACCCAACATGCCTTGTGGATCTGGACATGGATCTGCTTGACCCTGTTGTCCTGCCCAATGACACCACAACGGATTCTTTAAAGCACTGGATGCTACCCATTAAAGTACAGGTGAGACTTCCTGTTATGCAATAGTCTTTTATTTTGCAGTTTCAGACTTGAATAAGCAGAATCTAAGCTTATATAAACACCAACATTGTATTTAACTCCATAAATTTAAAAAAAAGAAAGAGGTATGGTAAGTATTGGTATGCATTCTGTATCCACTTCTTGACCTTAGAGAGTACCTTCTCTGAAAAGGTTCCTGAAAACTCACTTCTAAGAACTACAGTCCTATTTCTGGCTACAATAAAGAGTGGAGTTCCTAAAACTAGGCTCTTACGACTACAAAATGGATTCTTCTGTTCAAAATACCTGATGGCGTGATCATATTGGCACTGTCCCCAGAATTCTTGTCGACACACATGATTGTGTGACCTTACACTGATGAGCTTGCATGCAATCATGGATCAGAGTTATGAGAAAATCTTTGAATGCATTTATAAATATAGGCTACATCAAGTACTAGACAGTCTCTGATTACTTTAAATATCTACAGCTCAAATTTAAGTACTCTGCCTTTGAAGTGGGAGTCCAACATTAGAACTGAAATTCCACAAAAAAATTGATTGATTGACAGATGATTGCTGATGCGAGTCATTGCTTCCACATGGTCGGGCAACCGTTCATCTTTGGTAGCTGTTTTCTCTCAGGCATATATCATCAGCATGCGTCAGAAGATCAACCAGAAGACGTGATTCGAGATTTGTGTAAAGATGTTTCATATATTTGACTGAAAGCAAGATAGTATCCTTTCATTTATCAGTGATAACCTATATAAATTTCACCTGCACTAGCACTGAATGTCTTTCTATTTTGCCTGGTATAAGAAATCCAATATCATATTTATATAATAATCACGACCATTAAAGGAAATCTGAATCTGAAATCAAATTCTCATCACATCTCCTCTCATTTATCAGTGTTTTTGCGCAACTTGGAATAGAAACAATGGAAAAAATAAAATCTCTAACATAATAATTGTATACAGTACAGGTCACCATGAACAGAGCTGGAGTGTCGTTTTTTTCCTTTATAGTTTGGTTATGTTATCCAATACTGGATGCAAGCAATCCTTTGTGTTAACTATGAAACTGCTCCAGTTTCATCTTACGTTTGGGAGGTCAGCCAGTCAGCGAACAAATTAATCCATCCATGTCAGGTCAAATAGTTGGAAGTTTTGCCGATACTTTCTCCATACTTCCAACTCTTGTCTGTGATTACAAGGCATTGTGTGATCTCAACTCCTTCAGAAATGTCTCACAAGCTGGGTCAGACTGGATAACAAATCTGCTTTCTCTGTCCATATTTGTTGGTCAGCAATCTGCTCACCACCTCATGAATTGCGGGGGTAAAATAACCCACAGAGCACCACCCACACTAGATCAACCTGAGCTGAATGAAAGTTATTTCACAAAAAGTTTTTCAAGTTTAACAAGCACTGCAAAAAGGCAAATAAAACTTGAAACTGTCAAACTATGCTGTATGTCCAAGAAAATAATGGGCTATCTGTGATTCCTGTAATTGGATAAAATGTTGATTTTAAACAGTTCGTAAAAGTAGAAGGCTGTGTGTTGGTGAATCATTGGAAAGAGCGTGTCACTCGAGACTCTCAGAGGTGACTGTTTCATTCCTCTGCGCAGGAGCACTCTCAGTAAGTCAGCCTGGTCAGTGAGGAGCGCTGGTTGAACTCATTACCTGAGGAGGTTAAACCTCCTACAACATACAGTCTTCACTAAAAACTTGAAAATGTGGCTTATCGACACCTATAGCTGCCAACACTAAAGCCTGTTGTGATGTTTTGATGTCGTGATCAAATGTTATGTTGATATGTATGATGTCTTATTCTTGTTTAATTGTATAGCAAGTGTTTGAATATGTCTATTTTTACTATATTGTAGATATATTTTACTGCTTTTTATACATCATGGCCAGGGAACTACAGATGAAAACTAGCCTTCTGGCTAATTCTGGCTTTTTGTTACCATATATAATCATGTGTTTTATGAAATTGCATTTGGAGATACTTAGTCATTTTAAAGAAATTATATATATATATATATATATATATATATATAATTTATATATATATAAAACAATGTTTCTATTTTAACTGACAATACAGTCAGCTTGCAAATTTTTTGTGAGTGTAGTGCTGTTTTCCATGGCAACTTCTGTGGATATCCATTTCCTGTGAATGTGTTGCTCAACAATTGCCCCTTTGCTTAATTTCCAGAGAATTGTCTGCACAGGGATGATGAAATGGTATCCTGACCCTCAACACATTCATTGCATCCAATCATGTGAGGTAAGCCAAACCTGCATGGAATACATGAGTACATGCAGAGACTTTTCATCCAGACATCACTGGTGTCATTGATTTTAGGAAGAAAGTCTGTTTTTGTCGTGACCCACAATTTTTTCCTCCAATATGGGCGCTGAGAGTATCTACTTAAGGTGTAACAGATCTGGTTCATTTTTGTCCAGTGAAAAGGCAAAGAAAAGAAAAAAAGCCTCAAAAACATTTAGTTGGTAATGGCCTAATGTATCCTTTATTACATCTCAAAGCATTAGGTCGAAGCATTTTGGTATCACTTACTTACATTGAGTGAGCATTGATGTACTGACTGTGAATGAAGTGCTTTGTTGGTCCTGCTTAACCAAACCATAGTGTACCCATTTTTGCTAACATTAGGAGAAAGCGTTAATCTGTTCTTAGATAACGTATTCATGCATGTGATTAAGTTTTTAAGCCTTGAGGTCAGGAGGACCCGAGTATGGATTTCCTCCTGATATTAGGATGGAAATTAAAAGGAGATATTTTATGAATGTCAAGATATGGAATACCTAATTCCTAAAACACTTACACCCTTTCTGGGCATAACTGCATCAAATTTATTGCCTGGCCAACTATTCCAACAATATTAAACATAACGTAAAAAGTGTTCTATCCCTGTTGTCATCACTACAAGATACCAGAGCCAGTGTGCAATGTGCTTCACATTTTGTGATGACATATCTCAGGCAGAAATTTATATTCTCACATTTCGACCTTAAAAGAATTTTTTTTCAAATCTTTCCAAAGTACCTTCTTTTCAATTGTCTTGACATTGCCAAAAAATTGTTGCACCTGCCAAACCAAAGGGATTGTCCAATAAAGAAAGTAAATTAATCACTAGATTAGATTTAGATTATCTATGTTGGCAAAATACTTAAAAATTCTTTCCGCCTAGTTTAAAATCAATTCTGTGTGTGAACTGGAAATTGTTTTACAAAGGGTGATAAGATAAGTACTGGTTACTACTTAATGGCAAAAAAATTAAAATGTTATATGAAACATTAGCAGGATGCAAACTGTTCAATGAATGAGGTGAATGCATGATATATTTTTTGATCATGAACGATTTGGTAAAAAGTGGTAGCACAATCACAGCAAATTGAAATTTAAGAATTCTTTAAAGAGATTTTGATTAATGGCTGTATAAAGATACAGAGGATAATGGTTCCTCATGATGAAGTGAGGGTTACTCATGTCATGCTAACCCCTTATGAGAGCAAATCCAATCCATATGACACATAAAAATAGGACAATAAACATCATGGATCTCACCCAACCACCAAACAATCAATTTCATTGCACAATACTGTATGCACAGCTGACAGACAACTGAGTGTCAGGTTGCTCTCCAAGGTCCTGATCTTGGTGTTTCACTTTTTCTATTAACCAAAAGGGCAACATTACCATGACTGAAAGGTCAATTTAATAAGAGGGGAAGAGCTGCTGTGTAGATAATCCAGTCAGCAAGTTAACAATTTTTACCTTGATTTCAACCAAATAAATACCAAATATCTATCTATCTATGTAAGTTGTTTGCTGAACTGACTAACTTTGACGAAACACAGGACAGCAGCAGAATTTCTTTGGAAGCTAATGTAAAAGACTGCTGAAAGGCACATCAATATCAAGCCAGTATTTCATGTTTCTATTGGCCGAGAGTGGGTTAGTTAGTTCTGCCTGCTGGGGTGGCACTCCGTGTTTTAAGACAAGAAAAAACTTAATTTTGGCCTGTCGCATCAGGGGTGGCCACAGCATGCCATCCTTTTGTCCAGTTTTTAGACCAGGGGTGCTCACACTTTTTCAGCATGAGAGCTACTTTCAAAATGACCAAGTCAAAAAAAATCTAATGACTCGAAAAATGCAAAACATACATTTATATTGGGAATATACTGTACAGTATGTACAATGTACATTGATGCACCTTGCATAACAGCAGGAGCCCATACTGCACAACAACACAATTAGCTATGTACATTTTTTTTTCATGTTTACTCTGAAGATTTGCACTGAATGGAAAGAAAAAAACTAGAGTTAAAAATTGTAGGCAATTTGCTCGCTGACTTCTTTTTGTTATTGCTGGATGCGCATGTGACCTACTATCTTGTTTGTTCCATCCAACACCTCCATATATTGTAAAAAAATAAAGCCTCGTAGAGACCACTTGAGCATGAGTTTAGACATTTGGCCATTACATTTCACTATAGTCCTTGCTAGCTGTAAATTGCATTAAAAGTAGTTAATCTAGAATTTAATGTCAATTTCTCTGCCGTGATATTCTAGAAGTGAGAGTAAATCATCTAAAATCATAAACCCAGATTGTTTTTATTTGGCATTCGTTTGTTGGGTTCAGAGAGGCTGGAACGACTAATGGAACACATAAACTGCGGATATCTCATGGTATTAAAATATTCTCTCTACCTGCCAGCACAACTTTTTCCCCCTCCAACTTCCCGTGGATGTTGCTAGGCAAAACAGTTGTTTATAGCGTGCACCTCCACGACAACACTGTAAATTATACTAGACCACATGTGCTGCATGTACTTTATGCCAGATCTCATTCAAATGCCATTGCCTCGTTCTTTCACTTATGTTTTCTTTCTTTCTGTTGCTGCTTAAAACAATTTGATGATCAGAGTCAGTTCAGACACTTTCAGCACAGCAGCTCCTGCTCGACTGCCCGGATGATAATGGTTACTTGCCTTGTTTTCCTTGAAATGTCATTAAATAGTCTTAACTATTCAGTGTGATTAGAATTCCTGGTAAACCAGTAACTGAAAAGAAGTTTGCAACAGAAACAATATAATTCACCGACTTGTGTATCGCTTTAATTATATGGTGTTCATCCCTTTAAACTAATCTTGAATTGCTGTATAGTATCTTTGCAACAGACAACAATACTGCCAATTCCAGACTGTTAAACGCACCTGAATAAAAACAAGTCAATTGTTTTTGTCATAGATTCTTTAAGGAACTGGAAAGAGAACACTACATAATTGAGTCCATGTTTACATGATAGCATTGCACCATTGCTTTGGCAACTTCAAGCAACAAGCAATGGGAAAAAGGAGGCAAAGAGTGACATAAATAGCATTAAGCAATGTTCTGTTCTGTTTGCAAGAATCATCCTGTCACTGGTGGAAATAGTGAAGGATTGAACTAAATCTTTTTACAAATCAGTGGAAGAAGTTCTAGCAGTTTTGAAAAACAATTGCAATAAGTTTTAATTACTAATTTAATTGGGGGAATTGTAATTATAATAGGCTGCCAAATATTGTTTAAAATTATGGTAAATGATGATATTGAATAGGATTGTAAACCTTGTGCATGTACTAATATTTATACACACTTGTTTAGAGTAAAGCTGTAATTCCTGCACATGACGGCAGACTATGTTTTACTATTCACAGATTCGAACAACTACCTGCATCAACACAATCAAAACACAAGCCTCCTGTGAACTCAAACTTTCTTATTATCAAAAGGAAAAACACTGAGTCACAGGGAGGAGAGAAAATGTGAAACTCTTACTCCCTCAGCGGTTTTCTGGAAGCTTTGGACAAGAGGGGTGAGCAGAGTGAAGGCAGTTATAAAATATCTACTATTAAAAATACTTTTGGGAAGTAAAAAATATATTGCTGCTTAATAGAAGAATGCACCCTAGACTTTTTTGTATTTTTACTGTTCTGATGAAGAGCTTGGCTCAGACTGAGACGGCACACCGTCCACTAGAAATTCATTCATGTAGAAGATGAAATTTTAATCCAGACCACGGTTTATGTTACAGCCTATCTCAGATGAATACTGGTGAGAGGTGGAGTAGATTCTGGTCAAGTTGCCAGTTAATCCCAGGGTCACACAAAGAAAGACACACTTTCCGGCCAACACTCATACCTACAATTTATAGTAACGGTCTTTGGTGGTAGGTAGAAGCAGGAGAACTGGAGAAAACTTGAACAGACACAGGGGGGAAATGCAAACTGCACATAAAAGCCTGGGGTGGGATTGAACCCAGGACCTTCTTGCTATGAGGCAACAGCACTAGCCACTGTGCTGCACTCTCCCTAGTACTATAATTTATAGAAGGATGTGTATTTTCACTTTTACAATCAACATTTTTCCTCTTTGTTGTTTACATACACTTTGTCTTACCTTGCTTGAACTGTACTCTGCAGTGGTATTACTCCATTTCATCTGTCTCCTCCCCATTGTTCTGGCTGGCTCATAAGCCAACATGGTGTTAAGAGAGAATAGTAGTAACGCAGCAGCAACCACCTATACACCACCTGTACTGAAAATGCCACACCCTGGTGAATGGGCAGGTGGGGTTAAGTAGCCTGGGAACACTGACAAGGTGTTCCCAGTTACTTGATGACAACTCCAGCCAGCCGAGGCTCAAAGTGTGTCCAAATAGAAACAGAGTGGGTGCAGAAACCTTAATCTGTACCTGCTTGCACCTTTAAGGCAGAAGATATATAGGACTTTAAAGTTAACTTGCTTTATGTTAAAGATGCCTGCAGATATGAATGGAGCCCTTTCTCTTCTCTAGTACAGCACTTGAGGACACAAATAGAATAAAAAAACATGTATCATTGTAACATCAGTCCATGTATCAGTGGTGAAACTTAAGTTTTAAATGCAGCTAATATGCTTTAAACTGAATTGTATAACTTTACTAATAAAATGTCTTGATGTGGTGTTATTTGAGAATGTCATATTTGGACTCTAGAACACTGAGTAAACCACTTTAGCAAACTCATTGAACTCATTGTTATGCCAGGTCTTCAGGTTTTGTTTTTTTTTTAAATTAAATTGATCATAATACCATCTTTCACACATCCTCTTGACATTTTAGCAGAGTATATTTTGCTGCCTTCTTTATTTTTCCAGACTTTCACCACCACTCCTCGTCCGGTAACGGAAACTGACGTTACATTGCTGTGACATTTCTTGGGTGGATACTGATATTTATTAAATTATTAGTGTGTATTAGTCGATTCCAGCTTTTAATTATTCATTGAAGACTAAGGTAGACAGCCAGTGCAAATGGGTTTAATTTTCTACGTAGGTATGTGTTGACAGTGAGTTACAAGCTGTACTAGTGGGATGGAAATAATAATTAACTCAAAATAACCCCTGACCTTTAAGGTAGCCTCAAAGAGACTAAGTGTGAGGTCGACTACCACTGTATAACAAGGAAACAGACATCAAAAGCTATATTAAGTCTCAGCTTAGGAAAATCATTAAAACTCACTTCAGTATTTCAATAAGACAGTCGGCTCTGTTGGTCGTTATTAATTATGTCTGCCCCTTGACTATGGAGGCAATTCAAAGATTTACTTACTCGTAGTAATTTGGGTGAGTCATGTGCTGGGAAAGTATTTACTTAGAAACAGGATGATTAAATAGATTTATGTTTGCCAAAGCAGTTTAGTGAGGAAAGTCGAGGTGATTCATCAAGTAGGGAGCTCTTTGAAGTGAAGAGAAAACTGCAGAAATCTTCTGAGCAGCTGCTCTCTCCCCCTGCACAGGTTAGTGAAACGCCTTTGAAATAACTCCATCAGCTCATCAGAAAGAGCCAAATGTATCTTTGGCAGGTACCTTATTTTCATATTGTTGGCACCTCAGGGAAGCCCACAGGATTTAGCTGAAAACATTGAAAAGGCTTTTATCATGACGTGCTTGAAATTCAGTGTAACTTTAATTCCAGAATTTTATGTGCAACTCTTTAGTTCCTCCAGGAAGTCTCTCACACTCAACAGAGATTTGCAGATAATCATGAAAAGGATATCAGCTTCTTTTCATATGGTAATGGATATATTAACAGTGATCAATGTTAACAGTGTCTCAAATAGAAGATCAACCGGATTAGAGGAAGAATTGTGGCTTTGAAATTACTCAGTGGAAGTTAGTACTTTATAGAAATGTTCTTTGCATTTTCTGCCACCAACAGTGGTGATGTCATGCCATGTCCTGATGCTGATGCAAAGTGTAATTTTGGTTGACCGTTATTATTGTCTTTACCCATGCAAGTATTTTTGCAAAAAGATCAAGTGCATGGACGGCGTTTAATCACAGGTGGCATAAAACATGAGAGCTGTTTTATTTTTTGTTTGTTCTCTGAAATGAACATATATATGTATTAACAGACATCTTGGAACCCATAATATGGTGTGGAAGATATCAAGGTTTCAAGGTTTCAAAAAAAAAAAAAAAGTATGTCAATCTAGTCATTAAATTATTATATATTATAAAACAGTGGTAATACACATGCCTAACATATATCTTATAAACTTCTAACTTATAAACTTATAAATGTATAACAGTATATGTTATAAATTTGAATATGCATTTTGGGAAATCATCAACGCTGTTGTGTGTTACAGCCTTTTGGAGGGGATGGCTGGTGTGACACCATCAACAATCGTGCCTACTGCCAGTATGATGGAGGAGACTGCTGCCCGTCCACACTCTCCACCAGGAAGGTACACAAACGGATATGTTAATGGCTGCAGCTCTGCTCCGTGTCCTGTCTTTCATACTTCAGTGAGAACATGTATATTTCTTTTCTTTTCTACGTTGTTGTTTTTTTTAATCATATTTTTCATTTTATGCAAATTATATTTTCAAATTGGAGCCAAGTGGCAAAGTGCTGTTAGTTTGCGCTAGGTTCACATCATTGCAATTACGATGGAACCTGGAGGCAGAAACTGGATTCAAAGGCAGATTCTTCCTGTTGACATTAACAGAAATCTGTTGCTTTTGGCCTGAGCACTGCCTCGCTCTGCAGCAGACATCTACTAAACAAACAAACAGATTCTTGCTACTTTCCCCTCTCTCGTTTTGACTACTGTGCCTGTGTCTCCGTAATCTTTACTTCATACAACAGAGGACAATTATGCCTTCCTGCTTGTCTGATAAAATGACAAATAAGGTTTCCTCCAACCCATGCTGCAGTTCAATTTTTCACCTTCTAATACTGTGCAGTGCAGAAGTCAATGTCCTACACATCACTGACACAGTTTTACTCATTGTAATATAATATCCCTGATGAGATTTCCTTATGAAGTACCAACTTGATTTGACAAGAGAACTTTAAGATATAAATTTTAAGGTGGCCAACACGGTCAGAAAATCAATTGAAATCACCTGAGATGGATGTCCAAACACGATTTAAAATAAGGATAATAAGAAAATATACCTCATACCTACAGTATACATTCCACCGCATCGGTGGAAGAATATATGGCTTGTCTTTGTGATGATCCATCCAAACCCATTCTCCCTGGTGAGTGGTTATGCTTGCTTGGTCCAATATTCTAATACATAAAATTACACCATTTGCCTTTAATGAATGCTGTAGTGGGTGGTTGTGATGGTATGACTATAATAAATAATATCAAACAGCCAGCTGTAGAACGAAGACTTCTCACACCTTCAGCTGCATTTTTCCCCCCGTTTTCTGGGCTTTCATGAGATGTTTTCTTCGTTGTAAATGCTTAGGAAGTAGCTCAGACCCGTTCACCTCCCCTGACTGTACCCTATTTGGCTACTGTACAACCACACATTCATGACACTCATTCAGGGGGCCCTGAATATTAATTCCTACAGGCTACATTCGGCCAAGCCTCGGCTGTCTCTTTTATGTCCACAGCACGCCATGACTCACCGTCAGCTCTTTCCTAAATGGAGGAGTTCAGAAAGTCTTAAATTGCCATCATAATAAATGAGCTGCCAGAATGCCACTAACTGCTCTTTTACAGGGGAATGGGGGAGGCTGAAGGTATATGGCGTTTAGGTCGGCCACTGTAAAACAGCAGCTTGGCTAGTGGGGTCATTCTGAGGAAGTGAACTAATCTGCCATTACAGTCCGCTTCCTGACTCCCACCGCAGCTCCAGCACGTTGATAGACCAGAGGGAGGTGGTGGATGGTGGACTTATTACAGAAACATTTTTATGTGTTCTCCACTTGTTCAGAGGTAGGAAATTACAAGTTTTAACTAAGGTGAACGAAATTCAGTTACTCATTTACTATAATTTCATTACTCAGTCATAACCACATGGATGTGATGATGATGTGAGGTGGAGGCCACAGGTTTTTTTTAAAGTTTTTAGAAGAATAAAGGCGCTCGCTTTTGAATCACAGCCACTGTAAGAATCAACGTTTATGGCCATTTTTGCGTCGATCATCCTGATGACGTCAGCTGCCTCTTTTTTGAAGCTCACTCAGAATTTGTTTGATATATTGTGCAACTGCAGCGAAGAAGAGGGAAAAGTGATTCAGGTGGGTTTCAGGCAACATCCCTTGAAAAGATGATCTAATAATTCACTCTCACTATGAAAGGAAACAGTCCAGTTTTGATCTGCTAACTGTAGCGTGACAACTAGCAAACAGGAGGACTAAATTAGATCTAGACTATATTTGGTTTTGATTGAGGTTGAATTCACTGCTGTGAAATAATATCTTGTCACATGAATTCTGCTTATAAAGTTACTGCAGTCAGAAAGGCAAGTAACCCAAATAGCCAAAAGACTTTTTTTTTGTAAAGGAGGCAAAAAACAAATGCTTTGCTTTCCTTCCAAATGTTGATCAAATGTTGAACTCTGCTTGGATTGTTCGCTGCCTGCATCA
This sequence comes from Antennarius striatus, assembly GCF_040054535.1. Taxonomy (NCBI): domain Eukaryota; kingdom Metazoa; phylum Chordata; class Actinopteri; order Lophiiformes; family Antennariidae; genus Antennarius; species Antennarius striatus. The sequence goes on from NC_090793.1 coordinate 16,257,484, forward strand.
CTAAATCAAGATGAAGTTCTTAAGGAAACATTAAATGGCTGTGCCAATTTGTCTTAAATGGGGCTGCTGGCATTTGAAGTGACTCGGGTCCTTCTGCAGCTCAGTCAAACTATTGACATCAACTGACATCAACCCCATCTACCTCCAAAATGCAGAGCAATCAGCAGCGAAGGCCGACAAGCCACGACCTCCCCCTGCCCTTCTCTTCTTGCTTGCCGTCATTCTTATTTTCTTTCTTTGACTCCCTTTCTTTGCTTTCCTGTCTCATTTTTTTTCCCTCCCAATATTCCTCTCACTCCCTCTCTCCAGGAGTGAATGTTTACATTTCTTCCAGCAGACTGCTTCACGGGGCACCAGAGTTTATTTTGCAACCTGTGGTGATGGCTCGCTTCCGAGACGAGAACTGGCAACCTCTTGTTGTTGATTCTTAACATGTGTTCATCCGTTCACCTCCGCGGCAGTGCGTTCCTCTCTTCCTCCCCTGAAGACCCTCAAGGTTTCTCGTCGTTCATAGGCCAAGTTGGACCATTTGACATCACACACTTCATTGGCCTCCAGAGGTCCTTTTTGAAACTGTTAGGAAATACAAGTCTGCTAAGACCACACTGGGTTTGCTAAACACTAACTACCTTATTTCACAGACACTCTGCAGAAGTGAATACAAATGTGTTTACTAGCTGCAAGATCATGAAAAGCAAACATTTACTTTTTACTGTCTGTTTTTGTCATTTAAAATCATGCTTTTGCCGCACTTGAAATGTTCCAGTTGGGAAGGCTTTTCAACTAGTGCATTTTTCAGTGACTCTGCTTTTACTGAAAATCCTGATGTAATATTTCCTTTTGCTCTGCTGCGTTTTTAGGCGTCGTTCCACCTGCTGACACTGCGATAGTCCGTAGATCTGCATAGGATTCTATCACACAAACAATCTCAGAGTCTGAAACAGAGAAACCAATCAAATGGAAACTGTTTCTTGTTTGAGTCATCAATTAAATGTGACATGTGCACCAGATGGGCCCCAGTAGACGATTCTGGTGTTTTTTTGTTAGGATCCAGCCGCAGATGGAAAAATCTATAGCGGTTTTGAAAAGTGACTAATGTTGCTCTTGTTTACTGTCAGGTCATTCAGTTTGGGGCCGACTGCAACCAGGATGAGTGCACTTGCCGTGATCCCGAAGCTGAAGAGAACAAAAGCAAAGGCAATTGAGGAGAAGGAGTAGGTGGAGGAGGAATGCAGTGAAATATAGGGATGAAAGTTGCTGAACTTGGGTTTGACAGTCAAAACCAGACTATACTTTACAACAGACAAACAAATATAATATATACATTTGATTTTCTGGATTTGATTATTTTGTTGGTATAAGAAATTCATCAGTAACTACACCGACCATAGATCTGCTGGTTGTAACTGTCTTTCTCACATGTAGATAGATAGGTGCATAAAAGGATACATTATGTTCAAAGACTAACCTATATAGACATAACGTAATATATTTGAATCACCTAACAAAATACTAGATCAGATATTAACTACACTCAACTTATATCACAAATTCCATAATACACACATATGTGCATGGAACAGCACCTGTACACAACTTTCCTTCTGTGTCTTCAGTTATATTTAGACAAGAACACAGAACATGAAATATGTTTATTATGGTCATTTTTTATTGGAATTTGTTAGCACTGTTCAATGTTGTACAATGTTGAGACTACAATATTAGAATCTTCTTCAATGCTCTGGATCTCCAGTGAGGCATAGATGCACTTAAAACAATGGAGTCTGCAATGTAGTGGATGAATGAAAAAGATTATTTCTTGGGGGGGCTCGTGCTAAACGGTTCCTTAGTACAGATCTAAATCTACTCCTGCTTGGATGATTTATATCACAACTGCTCTGGAATCCACCAGCAAGTAATGTTGTATCTATATATGTGTATTCATGTTCCTGCAATGCTTTATACTCTGAAATAAATGCAAACATTATATAGACCCTTACACTGTCTTTCATTTTTTTTATTTAGAAGGTTCATGTTAAACGTTTTATCATCAATCTGCGTTAACAATAAATGGATAACAGCAAATACAAATGCACCTATATAAATATTTCATGCTTTGCTGAAGATCGATCAATCTATCTATCTATCTATCTATCTAAGTACAACATATTTCTTGTAGTGACCCTGTTGTTTTACCATTATGAATAAAAGTTCATGATCACAGATATTCACAATTTGGAAATAATTATGTTGGCGTTGTCTAGAATCCAGTTGTATCCATCAGTTAGTACTTTTAAACCACATACAAAATAAACCACAGCCATAACTCTTTGCAAACAGACTCATAATAAGAAATGAGTATGATCTTAATGAGAATCAGTAAAACTCGTAGTGTACTATATGTTGACACTGAACTATCAATATTATCCTATACCACAAGTGGACAAGCATCTTAGATTGTGAACTAGCATTAAAACCATAAAATTTGTTACTTGTAAGTACACAATAAGTACACAATAAAATTCGGATATTATTTCATGTGATAAAATAAACATTTAGATTTTATCTATCCACGTGCTTCAATTTTGTCTTGACGTTTCTCAGAATTTACAAGAATTCCTAGTGAGCTGAATAGCTCTGGCTCGAAAACATCTGTCAGATGTAATATTTTCCTGAGATGAGATACAACATTTGTTGTTGCCACATTAGTTCGACTCAACTTAAGTTAAAGGTCTTATCGGACAATAACAGTGCTGTCTCTTCAGACTTTGTATACACATAATTCCACACATTCCATACATGGAAATGGGGGTAGACTGGCCTATATCAAATTTATATTTTTTTTCCCAAGTCAAGGTGATTAAAAGTCCTGATTTGAACCTGTTCAGTTCAAACTCCTAAGTGCACCTTAAGAATATGTTTTTTACAAGCATCAAGTTAGAAATTTAAGAACAAAGGCGTCCACTGAAGAGTTAAGATATTTTTTTTTATTGTTTTTTGAAATACCAAAGATGAAAAAGTTTGATAACCTCACTAACAGAAAATCATGCAGATAGAACATGACTGATTATTCTCAAAGACCGAGAAGTCTCCATCTTGTGCATTATTTATTTCATGTTCAGTTCCATTTCCACAACAAAATTATATCATTGTCTTTTTGCTAATTAACATTTATAACAATGGTCCAGTTCATCTTATAATGGTGAACAACACAAAGTCAGAGATAACAAAAGATAAAGTTAAATCCTCTGTTCTTTATAGCTGAACTGCCTTAAGTGGAATAATCCAAACAACTGCTAGTCTAAGCCACAGAGACATCACAATACATTACTATATATGCTAAAGCACACATGAATCTTAGACATGTACGTATATACAAGACAAAAACACTGCTAGGATGTCATTCATTTATGAAATACTTTGCTGCTTATACAAAAAAATCTACAAGTGTTAAATTTAGTATTCACATATGACATTTGTTAAATGACAACCAACTGCATTTCATTGAGGTGAATCTCCAATATTTGAAATGTACATAATACATGATTATAAAAAAACAAGTAGAGGGTGAAGAAACGATCAAAAATACTCAACACAAGTACAATATTAATTGAAATGTTGAAACTATACACTGATGCATGACATTAAAAGATACAAAGCAGTTACAAATATTTTGATATAGTTACCACTTCAAAATAGATAGACAATTTAATACTGTCAAATGATTGATCATGTTTCACTGAGTGTGTACAGAAAATGAACCAACCTGTGCAATTATTTAGTAAGCAACTTCAGATATATATGCAAACTATCAACACTACATTCATTAGTTTATATCTCTAAAACGATAAGGCTTTGTACAGAGTTTATTATCAATGTCAATACTTCTAAAATAACTCATCTCTCTCTCCCTCTTTAGATTCCACTGACACATGCTACATCACATTTCTCAAACAAACGAAACTAACTTTTTGCAATATGAGATTAGTTTTGTGAGTGATGTTACACAACCTGTTGCACAACCTTGTTGAACAACAAAATAGAAATCCTGGTGTTTGATGAGTTAGATTCGTTCGTTCAAAATGTGCACAAAAGGAAGTCTCGAATGTTGTCAGTTGTTTTTAAGCAATACCACAGAATACAGCAGCCGATTTTAAATTGCATCGAAGGACATCCATGTTTAAGCCCATAGTGTGTTTATCTGGTGATTAGAAGATAACGACAACCAATGTTAATAGTAAAATTAATGTCAGAAACACAATCCTCTGGGTTTATTGGTGAGTTTAGGTTAAAAGTCAAAGAAGAAGCAAGCTGTTTCCAATATGCAGAAAGGATATGGGCTTCTTAAACACAACCATTATAGGGCTTTGGACTTATAATGGTTGTGACATCATGAGTTGTATTTTGTTATTTGTCACGGTATTTGAACAATATAACAAAATGTTGACTTAAACAGGCACAAAAAAATCTTTTCTTGAATTCTAATGTCTGCTTTGTCACTATAAGACTGAAGTTGAAGAAGGAAATTGTCAATTAAGATAGCAGATGAGAAGAGTGTAAAAAACTCTTCATAAAATGAAAATACTCTTTTGGTTGGTAGTTGTTTCCAAAAAACTGTTCACTTTAAATTATGTTTCAGTACAAAAATATTGAAATCTTTGTGTTTAGTTTTTCCTCCTATTATTTCACTGTAGGATGGATTCAGCAAAAACTGGAAAGATTTGTCTTCTGGGTCAGAGGCCTGCTGCAAAAGACACTGAAGAACACCAACCAGACAACAAATGACAATGCTGGGACAAAAAGTGACTGCAATTTACAATTGTCATCCATCCAGCCATCAGATGCCCATGTAACGGAAAATGTGAATCATTGAAATGTAACCATAAAGCTGCAAATCAGCAGGTCAATAAAGACCGATAACAGACATTAATGGACGTGCTTTTGTTGTGAGATTTGCAGAAACTGTCAATTTTCAGCACATTGAGAGGGAAGAATTAATAATTTAATCAAAGGAGAGTTGATTCAATTATAAGGATACATCATTTCATGCCTGTTGTTTAAAATAATGAACTCTTTCTAATGACACGACAATTTTTAAAATAAAAACAGTATTCTTTGTTTGTTGGTTTTATGAAATCACCCTCATGATGGTTGATGCTTCTAAGCCAACAGCTCTGAATAATATTACAGCTCCTTAGGTTCGCCATAGTCATTATACATGACAGTGAGCATCTGCTCTTCACAGGCCTTGTGTACATCCTGACCCATGCCAGACCAATTCAGATCAAAGGCTTTGGTGTCAGTGTAGCGACAGGACAGGAACTTGAGGGACATCCTGCGGAGGCCAATCTTTGGCTCCCGAAGAAGACCTTTACACCACAGGGACAGTTCATCTAGCTGGGAGAGGATAAGTCCGGCCTTTCTGTTGGAACAAAAGGAAAATATTGTTTCAAGACCGTCATGTTATCCATACACCTTTTATACATTGCAGAAAAAAAGCTAATTTAAGTTTTCGTTGCGGAAGTGGTAGACAAAACCAGCTTGTACAAGAGTCTCCTCCTATTATTTTTATTGCCAAACTCATACATTAATATCACTCACTGGACTACCATTGATACTCCAGCATTGTTTGGTACAGAAGAAGTTATCCAAGGCCTCTAAGAAGCAGCCAAGAATCATTACTTTCAATTCTAATTTTGCACATGCACTGCCATCCGTAACAATTTCCAATAAAAAAAAAAAGTTTTTTTTGGAAGTAGCAGGAAAAGAAGTAGCAGTGAAGTTATGTGATATTCAATAACAGCAGACTGGATTATCACCTACTGCCTTTATTATCCTAAGATTTAAAACACGTATGTTTCATGAATCATAGCACTTGACTGAAGAAGACCGTTCAGATTGACCACTGTACAAATCATAGCATCTGTGCTTGCATTCCATGGGTAACCTGCACATCTGGGAAGGCATTTGTGATGCTGAAAGTTACATACAGGAATATCCCAACTAATTTCAGCAGGACATTGCCAAGCCTCGTTGGCTGTTCTTTACAACTGAGCAACCTTGTAGAGTAAAATAGTTCAGATACTAGTTTAAACTGCCTACATTCCAAACCTGTCTCCAACTAACATTGCGTGTAAAAAGGCACCAGGTAAAACAATAGAGACCTTGGACAGCTGTATCATGCCAGAGGATCTCTGGCTTCCTCTCACCTCCAAAGACATGCAGTTTAGGTGAATTGGTCTATACCAAAATTGTCTGTGTGTCTTCCTACTTCTTCAATTGCAAGGATTTGAAAATAACTGCAAATAATTGCATTTTGTTTTCATTGATATTTTAAAGTTTCAATACTGTTTAGTAAGGTTGCAGTTTCTATTAAAAGAAAAAACAAACAAACTCACCCAACACGTTTCAGTCCCCTTCATCATGTATTTAGTGCATTTTAGAAAATACTGATTTGACAAGAGTGAAGTATAAAGTCTGCAAACATGTATCACAAAGTGTCAGAATCCCTACAGTATTGTCTTTTGAGAGGTGACATTTTGAGAGGTGACATGTAAGTGCTGACATGAGCCTTCAGATACATTGACTATACAGTCCATAAATCATATTGTGGCACTACCGGATGGGGTTGCTTTATGACGGAATATAAGCAACCCCTTGACTACCGCTTCCTGTCTAAAGGAGCTCAACGTAAGGTGCACTATTACGGACACATTCCTGCATTGGCCCAAAGTAAACAGTAGTTGCTGAAGGTCTGGGAAGGAATGATGAAAGCAAAACAGTGGAAACATTAGTGAATGAAGATATGAATGGCAAGTAGAGTTGGTCCTGTGGAGGAAATCAAGGTAATAGACGATGTAATATCAGGGATAGAGTATGAAATGCTTGACCTTGTCCTTTAGCCAAACCAGTCCAGTGAGAAATCATCTCCATTAGGAACGCAACTCACAGAGTTCACATAAATACCTCTCAGTGAGTGCAATAAATAACCATTAAGCCCAATAGAGCCTGTTTGGCCCTTGTAGTGAAACTCTGTCAAGTGTTTGTCTAAAGTGAAAAAAAGGGGCAGCAGGGGAAGATTTTATTCATTCCACAAACACTTTCCCCTCAATCTTCAGCCAAACCAGCACTTCTACTGCTCGGTGTCCCCATTCTGCCAAGCCACAAGTCTGCTGGATGCACCACAGTCACAGCACATTATACTGATGAACTGATGACACATTAGAGCACCCAGGCTACACATCCAATATGCTCCAGTGAAAAGAAATTATTGACCAAATGAACAAAGAGCATCTGTCCCTTAGTGTTTTTACCCATCCATGGCTCCAATGCTTTTCTTTTTCCTTTAAACATTCAGACCAGTTTCATCAGAATAATTACCACACTACCCAGCTACATGCAAACACACAGCCCAAATCTCGATGAGAGGATTCCTTCCCATTTCCTACAGTTTAATGTAATTTGAGGAAAAGATTCAGTATTTTTCTTTCTTTCAACAGCGTTTGAAGATCATGTTACCTTATTTATATTTATATCTTAAAAACTTTGGATCACAACGTTTTGTCTGCCCAATAGTGTTGACTTGCTCAAATTTGTTTAAATAGTCATTGTGTGACCTCCAATCCAACTCCTTTACTTCTGTATACATTGACATAGCTGTTTATTTTGGACAGAGCACAGGTGAGCACCCTGATGCTCTCTTCTGTTGCTCGTCAGCCGCTACCGTGTGCTTGGTTAGCCAGCAGTTAGCCAGCAGTCACTTGTTGGTCTGGAATTCCAAGTCCCACAGGATCTTGTTCTCAACCATTTCTGTTGATGTCAAAACTACTTGGGGACATCTAATTCACACTGTGCTGATTTTTCTGCTATTTTATCATGCCTCTCATTGCATGTTGTCCCAGTCTGCCTCTCCATTGTGCTGTAATGTCTCAAGGGCATGTTCATAGTAATGCCTGCCTCTGATGTGGTACCTGTTTAGCTGTCTATTCCCTGCCAGATTGCTGGTGACTTGTCCTAATTTTTAGCGTTCCCATTCTGTACGATTATTGTGTATTGATTCTGCCTGTTTGCCTGCACCCTGCTGGATTAGTTTGCCTGTTCTTATTACTTGGTTGTGGACTCTACATTGGAATTAAACTTTGGACATTGGGGTTCTCTCTGCCTGTCGTGTTACAATTCTTTACTATATTTATGCAAGCAGGACACTATTTTGTGATGACAGGATGACCAACATAAATGCCATGCTGCAGTGTCAGCAGCATTGTGACCCCTCTGGCCCTTTTTCAAATGAACATGTCAACCAGTTCATGACACAACTGACCCACTGTTGGAAATTATATAAAAAATATTACTGTATTGCAGGCTGGCTCTTTCAGTGCATTAACTTTGTTGTCTTGTTGTCAAGGAAGTAAAGTAAGACCTACCGTTCTTTACATTTGAAAAGAATTTATAGAGATATTTTTTTTGCATATATCCTTTAATGTCTATTATGTAGCACTATTCCAATTGGTTGTGTTAAAAAATACACATGCATTTTACCTTTAACAACTAAAAAGTAGCCTTCCAATTTTCATTGAGGTGCAATAAAAATTGGAATGAATTTAGGTTAGAAACTTTATTCTAGGTGACTATAAGTCATAAGACATAAGCTCTGTTCTGCAATCTAGCATGTGTTGGGAAGCTCATTCAAATGCTGAGTCACAATTGGTTTTTTAAATTTTGTCTTCAACTCTGTTTTTTTTTAACTTCAAGGCGGCACCGACCAACACACTACAATAATGCAGACATTGTGTGGCCTGTGGCTTCCATAGTATTTCATTTTGAAAAATATAGCAAATCACATCTCCTAGTATGTGTCAGAGCTATTTTTGGAATATTAATAAATTCTGACAGTCCACAGCGTAGTCCGACTGCTAAGACATGGCCAGTGAAACATATCTGTTATTTTTCCCTCAAATTTGCAAACCAATTTTTTAGAGACGCAAAAAAAGCAACATGCCAAACATCCAAAATGCCCTTGGTCAAAGTTGGAATAAGAGTGTAGCTGTTTAACCTTCGACATTAGGATTCAACATGAGGACGCTCAGCAGGACATTTCTATTGTTATTCTATTACAGAATCATAACAGCGGCGCAGTCTTCCCTGGAGAACGAAGGGAAAAATATAATAGTTTTAATGACATCAATCTGTTTGGTCAGCGTGTCTGCAGACACGAACATTTGTTTTGGTGATGGTGCCTCACTGTAAAAATGCCATTCATATCATTTTTGTGAAACCTCTTTATGGTTTCAATATTTTGGTACCCAATTCAGTAGTCTACCAACATTGTGATATATAACGTAAAGAAAAGTGTGGTTTGTTATGCTTTCATTTCTTCGGGAAGCAGAAGAACATTTCCAAGTTCAAGAGTTGTCACCATAAATGCCTGTGTGTGTAGAAAATTCAACTGTCGCCCCAAACTTCTGAGGTTTTTACACACATGCAATCTAGATGTGGTCATGGTGCACATTTGATTCACGTGTACATACATACATGCATGCAATGTGCACACACAGACACACAGACACAGATACAGAAACACACACATGTACACATACACGCATGCGCACACGCGCGCGCACACACACACACGCACACACAAAATGCAGAAAATTCAAAAAACAATTTTACTTGTTTAAAAACTTAATTCATTTCAATGAATGACTGAGTCTGTGTCTCATTTCTGTTGACACAAACATTGTTGGTTTTACAACAGCAAAAAGTAGGAACAATAGAACAAAAGCTGGAAGCGATTGTTTTGAAGAATGAACACTGGTTGTGCATCATAGAGTTTGACAAAATATTGGCAAACTGAACATCATTATGTCATGAGTCAAGTGAACAACACGGCAAACATGATAGTGGGTTTTGGCTGTGGAAAGAGGCAGAATACATATGTACGTTACATCATAACTGCGTGAAAAGACTTTCTCTCTAACTAGCTACACTTTCTTTACGTTTTTTAATTATTTTTTAAATTTTATATACTGATTTTAATCCCCGAAGGGTAATCAGTGTTTCACTCTAGTTAGTTGAATGAATTAAACAGTTACTTCTCTCTCTTCCTGAGAGAAATTCCAATTATACTAATACTAGTTCTTACTATCACAATTACACCTCTGATCAACAGGGATGCCAAGTAAAAACAACACAACAACAACAATAACAAAAAAGACATTGTAGACACAAAGTGCAAGCACACATTCAGGCCAAGACGGAGGGTTTTTTTACATCCCAGCCAAAATATCAAGCGTTTCTAAGTGGTCATGCCTTAAATGTTGGGTACTCTCCTTCCATCACCAAGATCTTGTAACTAGGAGAAGAAATGTCAAGCTTTAGAAAGAAACAAACCTTTCATGAGTTTATGGTTTGAGTTAAAATGTCATTCAGTAAGAAAAGCCAACAAAAATGTCCTGCGCAGCATGCCAACACATTTCCTCAGAGAGATACGATATGTTTCTAAAAACAGTAGATTTGAAGATCTGTTGCCACAGGAAAGATAAGAGCATATTTGCTCATTCGTTTAGTTCCCAATATTGCTTGACTCATATAAGTTTACACTGAGCCAGACACTGAGCAGAGTTTTCTCTGTAAAACTGGCTAATGAAAATATACTTCATTCAATATTTGTGACAACATAAAACTCAACATAAAACACAAAGCTGATTTAGGAACATGAAACCATGTGTGGATATGCTCGAGTCTGCCTGCTCTCCTCTTTAAGAAGGGAAGTTCTACAGAAACACACACACACACACACACACACACACACACACACACACACACACACACACACACACACACACACACACACCATTAACAGTACTCCTTTGGAAACTCCTTTTCCATCATTAATCGTGTCACCCTAGGTAAAGCCACAAGAAATAAGTTGTCCAATCATGATAGTCTTGTGGTTGCCAACAATATTGCTTTACTCATATGATGCAAATCTGCTGGTCAGCAGGTTTTTGGGAACTCTAAACTTTCAATGAATCTTGATCTGTACTGACAATAAGCAATAAGCAAGTGAAAGTGCTCCGAGTGAAAGTAGATTCTTTTCAATCTGTCTTAACAGATTTGGCTGTAAAATCTTTGGATAACAAGATTCAGACTGTGTACTATTAGGCATTAATAATCAACAAAACCAAGAGGAATATGTTCAGTTGAATGAAATTTATCAGAGTTGAACAGGGACAAAAGGTTTGATCCTGCAGGGATTGTCAGGCACACAGTAGTGAATGTACACAACTTTGAACCTTTCTGCCTGCCAGTGCCTTGAAAACAATAAGCAGCATAACACTATACGTAGACTTCTTTCCTCACACCAAACTCGCTACAAAGGAAAAGCTAATTCTCATTTAATTCCTTGGATAACAAGGCATCACATGAACATCACCAGGCCTCACCTGAAAAGCACTCTTTTTCGACATTTCCTTTCTCTGAGGAGCTTTTGACATTACTCACCCCTCCCTTTAACTAAATTGGGTGGTTGTTAATTTAAGTATATTTTAATGGAACACTTCAACTCCCTCAAGCACATGAACTCTTTCCAGCACAGTCCCTATTAAAAACAACATTTTGGGAGGGGAACCCACAGGCAGAGAGAACATTAAGAGAGCCTTGGCTAGTCAGTTCAACTTAGCAAAGTGGAACCATGTACCATACACTGACATTTATATGTATAGTTTATGTTGGACACATGACTACAAGAGATTAGGCTCAAATTTTATCTCAGTGATCCTTATACGTAACTTGGAGGGTGGAAGGGTATTTGGAGCAAAGGGTTGATACTACAGTATTGAGAATTAGCATGATTAGCCAGTGTTCTCACAGACAAATCATAAATTGCTTGGCTTACTGCTTCCCAAATTATCACAGTAAACTAAATATCAACTTCTGAATTGTGATACTTATCATATTGGCAGATATGTGGCAGGGAAGATTTCTGAAGCTCCGATTAACATTCATATGCACTTTTTTTGAGTTTGTGTGGAGGTCTGGATGGTAGATTTCTATATTGCAGGATCTTTCTGATAAATTGGTCATAGGCAAAGCTAAAATTGATGTTACACAACCGTTACAACTAAATACTAATACAACTAATACAACTAAATTTAAAATACAACTTAATTTAAAATGTTGGACCGGCTCAGTCCCATTTTCTCCATCGAATGCTATAAGCTGTCTCATTGGGGGACTCTGATTTGATCTTGAGCTGTCAAAATCCACTGTACCTGGGTCCTAGCTCGTCTTCACACCTCCAAGTAAATTCTCCAAAGCTCTCATAACGCTGGTTGTAGTGGTAGAGTACACGGTGGAGTGTGGGAGCACCCAGGTCCATCAGAGTGTTGTAGGCTGTCTGCTGTTCCTTCCCACTGGTGTAACCATTGAACAGATTATATATCTTATCAGCTATTTCTGAAAATAAAAGCATTATAAAAGACAATTGTCACATACAGGAGCATCACAGCAGCTAGAAATGTCAAAGTATGAGCAATGTCAGTTTTGTCAAATAAACAAACAGTTATCTTGACAAAAAAAAAAGAAGAACACAAACATCAAGGGAAGACAAAGGAAAATAGATCTAATCAGAATCAGGATACTTTATTGTTCACAGAAGGGGAAACAGCATAAATGTTGGTGAATCTAGAAAGAGCAGTGCCAGCTGCTGGACGGGTGTGACTCAGTGGTCGTCTGCTTATCAAATAGTTGGTGGTTCAAACCCCAGCCGAATGTAGCCTTGGGATACTGTACCCCAAATTGCTCCCAGTGGCTATTAAACTTGTGTGTCACTGGACATCGAAACAGTAACATGAATAAGGAGCTGCAAAGCTTTTATTTGTGTTCTAGCTTTAACTCTACAGAATTGTGTTTGATATAAAATGAAAGTGGAAATGAAATGAAAGTCATTGTCAGTGTTGTCAATGAAAGAACTCTCATTTGGTAGTATAGTTCGCTGTTACACCATTACTCTCTTTGTTCTCTTGTCATTTATGACATTTTTCGACATGCACCTTATCCTAAAAGAAAAAAAGTTTGGACAGCCCTGACAATTACTTTAATTGATAAATTACTGAATTAGGTGTTTCGTTATTTTGATTTATCAACACAATGATGGACAGAGTAATATTTCAGTAGTGAAACTAAATTTATTTGAACTAACAGAATATGTGCAATATGCATAAAAACAAAATTAGACAGTTCCAAAATTTGGGCACTTCAACAGAAAAAATAAAATTACATCAATCATAGTAGATCATCCCTTTGCAAAAATATCAGCCTGTAGATGCTTCCTCTAACATCCAATAAGTTTCTGAATTCTGGAATGAGGTATTTTGGACCATTCCTCCTTACAAAACATTTCAAATTCAGTTAGGTTTGATGGTTGCCGAGTACAGCCGAGCAGAGATCATCCCACAGATTTTCAATGATATTCAGGTCTTGGGACTGGGATGGCCATCCCAGAACATTGTACTTCTACTTTGCATGATTGCCCGAGTACATTTTGAGCAGGGTTTTGGGTCTTTGTCTTGTTGAAATGCCCAGCTGTGACGGACCTTCAACTTTGTGACTGATTGTTGAACATTTTCCTCAAGAATCTGCTGATATTGAGTTGAATCCATGAGACCCTCAAATTTGACAAGATTCTAAGTACCAGGACTGGCCACACAGCCCCACAACATGATGGATCCTCCACCAAATTTTACTGTGGGTAGCTAGTGTTTTTCTTGGAATTCTGTGTTTTTATGCCGCCATGCATATTGGCTTATGACCAAAAAACTTAATCTTTGATTCATCAGTCCACAGCACCTTATTTCAAAATGAAGCTGGCTTGTTGAATGATGCACAGTGACACCATCTGCAGCAACATGATGTTGGAGTTCTTTGGTGGTGGTCTGTGTGTTGTCTTTAACCATCCCTTGCATTTGCTTCTCTGATATTTCTCTTGGCCTGGTGCTTCTGGCCTTAACAGGACTTGTGTTTGTGGTCTTCCATTTCCTCACTATGTTCCTTACGGAGAATAATGACAGCTTAAATCTCTGCGATCGCCTTCACCCGAATCATGATGTTGAACAATCTTTTTCTTTTAGGTCATTTCATGGTTGTTTTGAGGCCTCCATGTTGCCACGATTCACAGCAGACTCACAGGAGAGAAACCAACCTGAAATCGGCCACTTTAAATACCCTTTTTTCATAACTGGATGCACCTGTCTATGAGGTTCAAGGCTTGATGAGCTCACCAAACCAAATTGTCTTCCAATTAACCAGATCTAATTCAAACGAACAAAATGATAAATACATACACACAAATTTAAGTAAATGGGAATATTGTGTGTGTGTGCATATAATATATCAATAGATAGATAGATAGATAGATAGATAGATAGATAGATAGATAGATAGATAGATAGATAGATAGATAGATAGATAGATAGATAGATAGATAGATAGATAGATAGATAAATAGATAGATATGTCATCTGCTGTTTTGCATTTTATTTCATTGTTGCTCATAAACTGTTCTGATTTGTCAAACCCTGTGCAGAAATCTTGCACAATGTAGATGTTCAACTTGATATGTATCAAAATCTGAACTGCATTTGAGCATCAAGTCTGTCTCTGTGAGCCACTTGTGTTGCACAAACAGGATTCAGATATCTGGCTGGATTCTGTGTCTCTCCTCACCTTGTGCTTTGACATCATCCACAGTCGGACATGGAGTTTTAATGGTGACCTCACTTGGGCTGGAACGGCGACCTGTGTTGTCTACTGCCCACAGCCGGAACCTACACACACACACGCACGCACGCACGCACGCACGCACACACACACACACACACACACTCAGTAGTGTATAATATGCTGGATTCTGTAGCATCAGCAGGAACATTTCTTGCAGCTGTTAATTCAATTATGCCTCCCCTTGGGGGAGATGAGGGATGCATTATCAATACAGGACCTCGCTAGAGCCACACTGATAACAATTGCATCAACAATAATTTAACTGAATGAACATCTCCACCTAGTGAGCAAAGCACAAACTGCATCCATTTGCAGCCTAAACAACTGCTCGCAGTAGCAGAAGGTGCAAAATTCTCTAATTCTATCACAAAAATATTGCCAGCCCTATATACACAGCATTCAACATACATTCATAGTTCATAATACATGTAGAGAAATAGACGTTGAATCCTGTCCATTGTCACCAAAGGCTGACTTGAAGCTGGAGGCTGTTTTCTGTGTCATGCTTTCATTACTGAATAAAAAGGCTCTGCCCACACAGTAGATTTGTGTGTAGAATGCAACAATCTTTATGGCAAAAGGAATATATGGAGTGCAGTTCCCTGGAGGCAGAGATGACACCTTGGCATGGTGAAAGGAATGAGCTGCCAGACAGGATAGACAGAGCAGAAGCACCGCTGATGCTGGGATTAAGAGGGCATGTGTAGCTGCTCATTCATCCGACATCAAAACTGTTTGAAGAGGCTCTTCTTGGGCCCCACCCCCCTTTTTATTCCCCTTTCCCATTGTTTTGATCATATTCTCTGTTCTGCCGTGCTGCCTTCTTTCATTCAGCATGTGTTTGAGAACATTTCTGCATCTGACATATGTAGCTCTCTCTCTGTGTTTCTCTCTGTTTCTCTCTCTTTCCTGGCGTGTGTTTGTGTGTGTGTGTACAGATATAGTCTCATGTCCAAGTATTTAATAGATTATACTAACTAAATTCATAATCCACAAATATTTTCATTCAGTCATCCTCCAACCACGTTCATGGTTTGGTAGTGGTGGTTACAGATACGTTTGGATGAATATTGTGTTCATAAACAACAAAGTTTATTTTTGTCCAATTGACCTTAGCGAAGGAAACGCAAAATTTTAAACAAAGAAAATATAAAATATATTGCCACCTTCTGGTTTGCCTGACAACTCCAAAAATTGCAATACAATAAAGGTCCCATATTATGCTTTTTTAAATTCATGTCATTCAGCTGCCAGATGTCCAACTACACTGTATTTGTATATCTTGCCCAAAAGTGATCCGTGGTCCCCAGTATCCTTGATTGAATGTGGTTAAAATCACTTCCGTTCTAAAACGCTCAGTGTTAATGGGCGTGCCTGAGAGCTCTCTATCTGTCCAGGCATGAATTAAAAAGATTCCAAATATCTATTGATGCAGGAAGCGTTTGTTTTCTAGATTCTAGGATTTGGTCAGGTTAGGGTGGACCACTATGTATATGTAGAGATCTGAAAAAATATGTTTTTCCAATCTCCATTTAGCCCATGTTAAGAAGTGTCATTTTATCCTCCGACAGGAAATTATGCAATTAATGTATTATAAATTTTTATATTAGCAAATGTTCTTCTGAAGATGAGTTTTTGTGTGTTTTTTCAGGAGTCTGTTTGGACCAATATCCCAAAGTCAAATAAAAATTATAAATATCACACAATTTATGTTCAGAGCTTTTTTACTTACTTACTTAATGTTGTCACCTTTTCATTTTTAACATAACACATGTTGAAAACCTACATGGTATTCGTATAGAAATAGAATTCATGTCCTGAATACACCAAGTGTCTGGCAGTAATTTGTTTTAACAAAGCAAGGCATAGATTTTCTTGACCTACAATGTTTACATGCCTGACTGAGCTGATAGTTTTATTATAATTAGTCTGACTACAATCAGGCAGTGAGGTCAGTTTAGTTTACAAGTTGATAATTTTACAAAAAGAAACTTACATGTATGTTGTATCGGGCTCCAGACAGCGGATGATCATGCTAATGGAGGAAGATAACAGGTTGGGGATGTCTCCTAACATCACACATGGAGACCTCGCCCCAGACAAGATGTCATCCACAAAGCTCAAAAGGGTTTCTGTGTCAAAATAGAAAGACATTCTATTGAGAGAGCACAATTCAATCAAACTGAACCACAGCCCAAAACGGTTCCATCACACAATAAGACATTGTAAGTGATTGTCCCTGAAATTACATTCTTGATTTCTTGTCTTCATTTTCTTTTATAATTTCCTTAATAAGAATTATTTTACATCCAAAAATCTCTATATCAAAATAAAGAATAGATATATGTATTTAATACATCTTTACTTTATTAAATCTGATATAAGTTACAGTAAATATCTCTGCTTAACCTCCCCCAGGGTGGAATAAGCCCACTGCAGTTTCAGATTTGAGACCAGATTAAAAGCACTCTATGAATTACCCCAAACACACAACTTAATAAAATGTAAAAACTGATGATACTCCCACAAGCGTCAACTGCAATATGATAATATAAATAAATCTGACAGTAACAGAATTTGCCTCACGGCATGTTTGTTATCATAATGATAAGCACTGAGTCCCATCAGTAAATTTAACAGATGCAGATGGATGTAGTGGAGCACTTGGACAGAGCTTCCCTGTTGTTTGGCAGAGAAAATCCAAACCCACGACCTGGACCCAAATAAGCGGAACAAAATGATTCTATTATTAATGAAACATCTATGTATGAATTGAATTCATTAGTAGGGTTGCAGGGAGCTGGAGTCTGTCCCACCTGACTCTGTTGTGAGGCAGGGCTCGCCTTGGACAGGTCACGAGGTTATCGAAGTGCTACACATAGCGAGAGACAAACAAACAACCACACTCATATTCATGCTTAGGATTCATTTATAATCTACAATTCACCTCTACTGCATATTATTAGTGGTGAGAGGAAGCCCGAGAACCAGTAGGGAAACCACACAGACATGGTGAGAACACGAAAAGTCAACATAGAAAAGTGTTTTTTTCTAAAAGAATTGTGTAACTGGAGATTAATACAATAATATATACAAATTTAAAATGCTTCATAAATTATTTCATATCACAATCAAAACTACATTAAAATAGACACAATGTAATTTCTAATTAAAATATTTGTGTTGGTTGTTAGTTATTATCGTGGATGTCCTGTCTTTTGCATGCTCTCCTATTAACCCACCGCTACAAACAAAAAAGAGCTGAGACTCTTAGAAAAACCTCTCACTTCAACATCCTGTTCCCCTTCCATCATCTCCACTTCTTCCCAGCCGTCCAGGACAGTGGTGACACATGCTGCTACATGTGTTTTCTCAGCTGGCCTCGTGTACGTCAAGAGGGCTTTCGGCCACCAAAGTGTGCCTCACTGCTAGGGGAAAATCCCTCTGCTTGGAAAACTCATGTTTCTCAGGTATGCAAAGTTACTCTGAGGTGGTCATTTTTGACCCTCCGCAACACAAGCACTGCCTGTCTGTGTATGTTTACAAAATATTAGTGTGTAAAGTGTTACTCATCACCTGTTCTTTTCCTCATAATACAAATGTGCACCTGACCCACCGGCATGCTTTCAGCCTACTTAGGTGCAAAATGGGCTCAATATAATCATTCAAAAATTATCTAATAGATTAAAATCTATATTCCAAGCTCAAAATGGGTCCAACTACTGCTGCAATAATAATAATAAATGATGATTTACTTTATGAAACCACCATCCCTTACTTTTTATTTTTCTTCTGCAGGGGTGAGCAAACTTTTTGACTGGTGTCACAGAATTTTAACTTTACATGTACAGTATATTGATAAAACACATATTGCACATTGCATGTGTTTGTCAGATCGCGTGTGTGGCCTTTTGGTTGTGTAAAGGGACAATTTTAATTAACATGAAATCACATTGGGGTGTCAGAAGTTGCAAATAATGATGATAAGCTGCTGTGGCTCTTGTGTAAATTTGTGCCAGGAAAAGGATTGATATTAATATTTGCCTCATTAATCAATCAGAAAACAGTTTCTGTGACTTGGGTCATCTGATCTGCAGATTGTGATCTGCAAATGTTTTGAACTATTCCGCACAGAGGAATATTCAGCAGCTCTCCTCACTATATCAGTGAACTGGATAAAATATAACCAAACGGACCTGTTGAGATGATGGATTGGAACACAGTGGAGACAGAGAGCCCATAAGCCAAGGACAACATACCAGTCCCTCTGCTAAGAAGTGCAGGCATGCCTAGCTTTTAAAGGGAAAGGAATAACATGTAGCACAGTGGGTAGTGCTGTTGCCTCACAGGAGAAAGGTTCCAGGTTTGATTCCTTTTTGTATGGAGTTTGTATGTTCTTTTGGTGTCTGCGTGTGTTCCCCCGTTTCCTCCCACCTTCAAAAATATGCAGTTTAGGTGAATTGATTACGCCAACATAACTAAGTGTGACTGTGTACATGAGTGTGGAGTGATTGTCCTTTGTGTGGCACTGCAATGAGCTGGCATCTCACCCCTGGTGCACCCCACCGCCTGCCCATAGAAAGCTGGGATAGGCTCCAGCAGACCTACAATCTGCAAGGTGGATGAGTGGTTGAAGACGAGATGTCTCTTCTACAGTACAAGAAGGTGTATAAATATTTAACTGAGAGCAGTACGGTGGAACAGTACTTAGCATCACAAGGCAAGAGAGTTCTTGGATTTGGATCCAAGCCACAGACTTTTATTGTGTTGTTTGCATGCTTTATCCATATCCGAAGTCAAAAACATGAACAGGAGAATTTCAATTGTTCAAAATTTGATATTGGAGGCATGCTCACTGTGCTTAATTTTACCTAAAGGTAAGGTGGTTAAGATATTCTGACATTCGTT
This sequence comes from Antennarius striatus, assembly GCF_040054535.1. Taxonomy (NCBI): domain Eukaryota; kingdom Metazoa; phylum Chordata; class Actinopteri; order Lophiiformes; family Antennariidae; genus Antennarius; species Antennarius striatus. The sequence continues at coordinate 16,277,173 of NC_090793.1, forward strand.
TTTTGTCTGACTGCTCATGTTTCCTGTGCTTTTGGACTCCACCATTTTGCTATTTGCTTCAGTTGGTGGAAAATTTGTCAAAAAAATCTCTTTAAATTTTACTTGAACCTAATGTCTGACAAGAGGCATGTCTGACCTCTTGTTCATCACTGATGCTGTTGTATTTTGTCTTTGGCAGTGTCAAACGGACTATGATTAGGCAACATTTGTCCAAGTATAACTACGATCCTTTCTCACATCTGTCTTCTCTCTTGTAAAGTGGTGCAGAACAGGAAGAGAATGGGTCAAAACTCATTACAAATAGGCATTTCCAGAAGCCCTTGTTCAAACAGAAGGTCAATGAAACAGAGCACTGGTGAAAATGTGGGTTTTTGAAAACAAAAAAATCTTGCATGAAGAGAGGAATAATTTGCGTGGGTGGCCTACGGGCCAGAAAAACACAGTGCACCTTATTTGACTAGAATAAATATCTTAGGTCATAGGAGATTTTGTACTGTGAACATGGTGTTCTGCCATAGCTTTTATGGACATGAGTCAGCACCAAAGGTATAAAAGAATACACAGAAATAAATTTTTTTGTTTGTTGTAGATTACAAAAAAACAGCTGATAAAATGAACTTATTCTGGATAGTGAACTAAAGTAATATTTCACCCTCGACAGCTGCCAATTTGGCTGCTTGTGAGTTTTATTCTAGACCTGGAAAATCCAAGAAAAATCTAAGAACATGCACACTAAGTGAAAAATTCTGACCATTTCTATTTCTAATTTTGTTATGACCTGATTATTTTATCGTCAAGGATGTCAGTCCATGTAAGACAATGGTTCACCACAGGTTATCATAATTTTACATCTGAAGAGCATAGGCATTACCAAGAATTGTCAAAGTTAGCAGAGTTATCTATGACTGACATAAAGAAAAACTGTTCATTTTGAGCATAACAGCCGATGTTACAAGTGAAGTGCCAGCAATTCTAGTTAGAAAAAGAATATCAGTACAAGTTATCTTTACAAGCACCTTACTGTAATGCACATTTTTGGCTTATTGTTCAACAGAGGGGTGGCACAGTGGTCCAGTGGGAAGCACTGTCTCACACAAGGAGGTTCCGTGTTCCATTCTTTGAAGAGATTTTAAAATTACCCACATTGTCTGCTCTACATTTGGAGAGTTAAAATGAGACATGAAAACAAATTGTGTCATTTTTGATGAGCAGATTACAGACTGTATTAAAACTGCAAATGAATGACACATTGAATCAAAAAACAGAGATGAAAGATGAGTTTTGCGCCATTTAGGAAGTCACAGCTGAAAGACTGGGAAGTGTCATGACTGCATTTTGAAAAGCATAGATTTTTCAAAACATTTCCTTCTTTGTTGTAATAATCTGTACTTCCTCAGTCCGATCCTGCCCTTAATTTTTACAGACATGGATTTTTAAAGTTTAAAATTATATGTGAAGTAAATTAGTATATTTCATCATATCAGTAAATCTTCTTGAGGCAATTGGGGATGTGATTGAAATTAAATGCTGCGTATGTAGAATTTACAACTATCGGCACAATTCAGTTTTTACACAGGTTATTAAACTCAACAACACATAAAAAATACAACTTATATTCCGAAAAACTGGAGTTCTGTGTAACACTAGAATTTAAGCAGAATGCAATCAATTGAAACCAGCTCATAATTTAATTTCTTCTCTATAGTGTTTCAGAAAGAAGTGAACTTTACAACATTCATGTTCGTAAACGTCCAAGTCTGCAGCCAGTATAGCCAGTATCTTTACCTGTGGTTCATTCCAATCATGTGATTTAGACCACTCTAAAACTGTTCTTTTTGCTACCCCATTCAAAACTTGCTGTTGTCAAATTAAAAGTAAGTATATACTCTGAGTATATACCATAACCCCCCCCAAAACAAAAGAAAAGTGGTTTCTGGTTTGGGTTGTTACTACAGAAATAGAAATGTATGTTGTCACAAACCAGTCTAAATGCAGTTTACATTTGTATCTACCCAGGAGATGAAGGAAATATATTTAATATACCCAAAGAAGTGTAGCTATTTGCAAAATGGAAACAATATGTATAGAATGCCTTCATAAAAAACATAAACAGATTAGTTGATGAATGCTCTTTATCAAAAGACAACGCAACAAAACACCCAATAGAACAGATTCTGATAGAATATACAGTATTTAAGATATCATGTCAGTATTGAGGATCTACACAATAAGCTTTAAAGTAGACTTAGAAGGATTGGTGTCCCCAAATAAGAGACCAAAGGTAAACTAAGGTAACTATCTCCTTTTCTGCTCCTGAATAATGGCCAGAAAAGTGTTTTGGCAGAATGATATGACTTCATAGGGATGTTCTTTCACCTTTTGGACAGAAAATATTATCACTTCATCATTTTCTCCTGTTACAACGTTGTGTGAAAATTTGTCAAAATGTGTGCTTGAGCTATGACCAAAATGTGTTTCTGATTTCAATGACAAAATTGATGACTTGAAGTCCAAGAAGATTTGTGTGCCAAATCTTTCAAGGTGTACCTTAGGTATCATGTTAACAAGAAGGAGACAGATGGACAGAAGACTCAAAAACATTTACGTGCTTAGCCAGAGCCGTTCCTTTTGGTTGTACAAAAAGAAGGGCAGATGGCATCTCTATTATCTGTTATTATTTTAGTTAATCATTTTGAGAACTACAGATGGTTATGTTAATTCACTGCTCTCAATGCTGGTGCAAAATTATGGTTATTGGAGAGTGGAAATCACTAAATCACCACTTATTCACAAGTGATCTATTAATTGTCCATAATATAGGGATTGAATAAAGGGATAAATAACTAATGATAATAATGCTGAGAAGACACGTCTTATTTTTTTCCTTTTTTTTCTTTACTTCTTTACTATTTTCATCAAATTTCATCACATTTTGCTAAATTTTCCATCTCATTTAATCACAAAACATTCTAGTTCTATCAATTTAACGATTTAAAATGTGAATAAAAGTAAGCAATTGGAAACAAAGACATAGACATGACCAAAAGACCAAAACCCCTCATCAGAATGAACAACCCCAGTCCCATCATTCATGGAAGGCCATAATCTATGCAGTGAGAAATGATAAACACACACACACACACACACACACACACACACACACACACACACACACACACACACACACACACACACACACACACACACACACACACACACACACACACACACACACACACACACACACACACACACACACACACACAGGGCACACAGTTTGCAGAGACCTAGAAGGGGAGAGCGACAACTCTGTCATTCAGCTGGAGTTGTTTACCCTCAACATTCTTAAAGTATGATTGGTTGGAAATTTAGGGATTGCCAGGAGAATGATATGAGTTATGGGATGTTTCGTCTTTGAAGTACTGCCTGCTGTCATCAGTTCAGCTGTACAGGCTCAGACCCTTGGTGTGTGTGGGCATGTGTGTGTGTGTGTGTGTGTGTGTGTGTGTGTGTGTGTGTGTGTGTGTGTGTGTAAGAGACTGTGTGTGTGTGTGTGTGTGTGTGTGTTTAGACCATTCCAGCTAACCCATTGCTGTTTTTCTCTGCCTCTTAATGGAAATGACAGGTGCGATGATTACGATGATACTATGGAATATGTCAATACGTGGAAAGTGTTTATGAATTCACTCTTCTACTGCGCTGTAAAGTTAGCATTAGTTTGTTAAAGTCTTTGTGAACAATGATGAAGCATCAAAAAGTGTTCTTTAAAATATCTTAACAGTTAAGATGTGAATTTCTTTTTGGTTAACATCATCTAAGTACTGGTGATTAACTGGAGTGACTTGAATCACAACACATTCAAAAGGCTCTGGTGTAACATACACACATTCAGTACATGTACACACATTTATGTGAGGCAAAGAGCTCACCTTAAGTATTCCCCTTTACAAAAGCTACAGGCTCCTCTTACGGCTGCCTGGCAATTTATCAATTTCTGTTAAAGCAGACAGCTTCCTCATTACTTAATAAATGTCAATCGCATGCACACAGTTGGCAGCAAAAGCCAAAAAAACAACATCTGGACTTAGTTGTCTACCTTTCCATTGAACAAAAAGCACAACAACACAACAAAAACAGCTCACCAACAAAACTAATAACTCTTTTTCCTGGCACTTCAATAATGTCACAACCACTACCAGACCATGCTGGCTGACCACAGAGAGGGCACTGCTTTTATTTACACAATACGACATCCCATGGGGTAGTTGTGCACTGCTTAAAAGTGGATAGTCATGGTAGTTAATTGAAAATTACATTTCTAAAGAGCAATAAATTGCTTTATAATTGAAAAGAAATTAATTTGACCGAATTGATAACAGTAGCACTAAGAGCGTTTAGTAAACCATCAGTACATTCAGCCAAATGTATCAGTAAAAAACATGTAACACCTTGTATAAGGGAACAGTCAACAACAATATAGCAGTAATTGTTGTACAGGCTTGAATCACTTTCAATCCAGCTAGTCAGCTGTGAAACACACAGATAATAACCTGCAGGTATCAGAGTCTCAAATAAGTATTGATACATGTGAAAGGCCAAGATTTTGGATTTTTCAGCTTTCTTTTAAGTCTCATACTCTCCCTTATTTTTCCTTCAAACTTGTCTTGTGTGAAATTTACACAACATTTTTAAATGCTTTTGGAATGTTCAGGCTGTCTTTCAGTTTGTCTCATGCAACCAGTATGCTTCTGTTTCTCACTTCACACCAACTTGATCTAAATTTTTTTTTTGTTCTTGTGTTCTTACTGAAACACAATTCCCGCTGCGACCCAAATCATATACATTTCCCACTTTTGATGAATTTGGACAAATCTACAAAGAGCCATCAAATCAGCAGCTTATATTTCTACTTTTGCATATAACTAAAACAATTTTCTCTCCTGTCCTTTAAACCTGTTAGCAATGGAATGATATTCTTTTGATTGCAGTTATTAATTACCTTCATATAACACAGAACAGACACACACCTAAATTTAAGTTCCCTGACATTGCTCATGTACAAGATTGCAAGGTAAAAGAGAAGTGGGGCGATATTAAATATTAAAGTCTTTCAAAAAATTTTTTTGTACAATTAAATACATGAAAAATTACTTTTGGAACTCAATACATAATAAACAAAAAATTGTGAAAGAACTCTAAAATTGTTTTATATCTTATATTTCTCAAAGTAGCCACCCTATGCCTTGATGACAGTTTTCAAACCCTCTCAGTGAGCTTCATGAGACAGTCACTTGAAATGGTTTTCACTTCACTGATGAGCCTCGTCAAGATTCACTCATTGATTTTCTTGCATCTGTTTGGAACCATCTGAGTTGTTGTGTAAAAGTCAGGTTGATTACATAGTTGTTAGCCCTATTTGACAACTGTTGTAATCCATATAATGGCACAAACCAATCAGTCAGTCTGAAAAATTGCAAAAACTTTGAATGTATCCCTAAGTGCAGTTGCAAAAAGCATTCAAGCCCTATGATGAAACTGGCTCACATGAGGACCGCCCCAGGAATGGAAGACCGTGGGTCTCCTCTGCTGCTGAGTTCACCCCTCCCTCTATAATGCCTTTCTTAACACTGAACAAAATAACAGTGGTGTTATGTCACTCCAGAGTCTTCCTAAAGTGCAAGACAGCATTCTGACGCCAAAGAGGAATGACTTGCAAAATTGAAGCATCAACACAAAGTCAATCAAGTAGCTTCTAGTTGTAGTATGTCTCAGAACAAATCATATGAATAAAACAGTCTTTACTTAATAGAATCTGCCACCACAGAACCCAGCTGCACCTTCAACTAATGCCATTAGATGCATTTTTTTTTTCATTTCTTGATTTCATTGTTGAAAACTACCATGGGTTACGTGAGCATCATTTAAAGTTCCTGGGGGTGCATGATGTGTCATTTTTTCCCCTGCAGTATGTGAGGGATGCTTGCTGCAGAGAGGAAATCTCTGACTCCCATATGGTCATTATTGAACAAGATTTCAGTGATGTCATGCCTCATGGAAATCCAGTGGAGTCCTGGAGATGACTAATGGTTGACAGTTGATGGGTTGATTTCAATTCCAGGAAAAGATGGAAAAATCTGGAGTGACAGGGACATTACAATCTAGTGGTGTGAAATATTAAATTACATTACTGAATACAACCATGATCATCCCAAAGGCACCCCAGATGGGTATGTGGCAGAGACCCAAAGGCTGATTAGCATTTGATATTAACCACAAATGATATTATGATCCTTGGATACTGGATTAAAGAGAAATTTGGAGCTTTCAACTGATGGTTACCTGTAGGAAATTGGATCAGTTGATTGGAGAAATTGCTTGACAAAATGAAACTCAATTTGTTATGATGCTGAACTGGGCTCTGCCCATTAGATACTTATGTTCTGCCTTTGTAGGTCAGGTTCAGGATATGCATTAACCGGTGTGTAAGATCGGAAACATAAATCTGGCTTCTTTCCCAGAGATACAATTTATGGACATATGTAAATGGTATCTCTGTATGTCTAGATAAGATGTTCTGGGCATTTATGCACCCGGAAAGTCTAAAATTGGATGGCGGTTCCTGTGGAAGGGCCTAACCAAATCACACTGAAAAAAACCCCAACAACAACAAAACACCAAGTAAGCTTTTATGAAATCCAAGTCATCGAGACGCTCAAGATATGCTGAAAACTGCACGAGTCTCAGTTGCTCTTATGCATTTCATCCAGCTGCACAAAGGCTTGAAAAAGTAGTGTGTAACAAACTAGGACTTCTTGGAAACAGTGGTCAACCCTGGTGTCTGTGTTTGTGTGATGTAGATAGGTGAGTAATGTGTTTACCTAATGAAATCTTTGCACCACTGACCCTTGCGCAAACCTTGCCCCTGCTGAATGATCAAAGCTGTTATGTCATCAGACTGTTCATATCTCAGGATATGTCTGTTTCCAGAACAAGACTGGGTGTCCTGACTTAAAGCAGACTTCCTATTCATGAAACTCGCTCACATCTGTTGGGGACCACGGATATGCGTGTAACTGGACTGTGTAACACTATGATCTCACCTTGTGTGCCTGAAGCTTGTTAAGAGAGTTTGCTACACAAACAAGCTGCTGTCAGCTCCAGATCTCACCAAGTCCTGGACAGTAAAATTACTATCCACAGAACACGTATGCATATTTATGAAATATTGCATAACCAGAATAAAGACAAATACACCGATGTAGCCGTCAACAAATATCTTTGTGGATGTTTTGTAGAAAACGTGGGGATATTCTGACATCTGTTTCTGATGATCCGTCAGTGAAAGCAGGAGGCAGATATTTGATCTTGGCTCTTTTGAATTTTTTTTGTCTCTTCCAAAGATGATCAGTTGTGTCTGTTCAGATCTTTTCCCATAAATGTATGGTTTGTTTTAATTTGTCTTCTGGAAATAATTATGCAAAATATTTGGGAATTAAATTCAGGGAAGTAGCAATATTTCAAATATATTAGGAGGAAACTATTTCAAATATAGGTTACTCTGCAAAAGCACACATGTAAGTCGTGCAGTATAAGTGCTCTGACTTCTGGATGTAATATGACCACTATCTCATTGATTTCCACAATACCATATTTGAACCAGATTCTGTAATGATGTGATGTAATGTTTTCCAATCTTTGTTTACAGAAGAAAGGCAGAACATAAAAATTTGAAATTTATTGATACAGTGAAGGAGGCTACTGTACAAACATGAATTGTGTGAAACTTTAGCAAGATGTCCGTGTAGGTTCTCAGTCATCCAGGTCATGGTTATCCAAAAGCTGTTGAGTCAATCCAATGGACGTTAAGAAAGTTCTTGAAGACATTTCGTTTCTCATCCAAGAGAGACTTCTTCAGTCTCCAAGAGACTTGGATGAGAGACCAAATATCTTCAAGAACTTTCTTAACATCCAGTGGATCGACTCAACAGCTTTTGGATAAAGTTTAGCAAGACACACTATTCTAAAAAGCTACCAATGCAAATATATTTGTTTTTGTGTATGTCTTTGCCTTTGTGTATGTGCACAATCACAGAAAAAAACATACAAATACATGATTAGTACACTGAATTTTATGTGATTTTCATTCCTTCATTATTAGTACCACAATCTATGCATCTTAAGTTCTGGTTTCTTATCCTGTCATTGGAATTCGGTTGAGGGATGTTGAGGAAAAGCCTTAAATCTATTCTTTTGAGCATGAATGTACAACTTTTTCTTTCAAAAGTTAAACCTCAAAAGTTCAACCTCCATACTTTTATGTCTTGACCTATCACATTCTTTTGTCACTCAAAAGTTTTCTTGTGCTAGGAGTGGAAGTTATCTCAGCGGAAAATGCTCCTTTGAACTGAGTTGTATGAACTACAATCACTCCTTTTTCTTGCACAGTGGATACAAAAAAAGGAAGTTTTTAGAGCTTTGAAAAGATTTCTCTGATCCCAAAATACTGATGAATGTCTAGAAATCATCTGCCTTAACCAAATACTGTTTGCCCCTTGTTTTAAACTGGTTTCATACTTTTTGGAATAAAAAGAAAATTGAAGAAAACATGCTCAGGTGAAAAAATGAGTGAAAAAGGAATAAGGAATTGGGTACAAGAAAAAGATCAAAGGACAATTGAGTATAAGAAGCAAGAACGAGAAAAGAGGAGGTGGTCAGAAAGACATTAAGAGGAGAATAAAGAATTTTTGGAGAATGATGATACTGAAGACGAAATTGTGAGGAAATGGTGAAGAAAAGGCAAAGAAATGGAGAGAGAAGTGCAGAAACATGACTGATTCTCCCAGCCAGGAGACTGACAGATGAAATCAAAACCACACTATACAATACCCTTTCCAGATTTCCATTTGTTTCCAGGCAAGGCAAGGCAAGGCAAGTTTATTTCTATAGCACAATTCATACACAGGCAATTCAAAGTGCTTTACAAAGGTAACAAAACACAAGAACACTTCAAAGATAAAAAGGGGATTAAAACAAGACAATAAAATATCAATAAACGAGCAATTAAAAGGAAACAGTCAATTAAACAGGAGAATAAAATATTTAAACTAAAACCACTGCTTTTTAAAAAAATGCAGATAATTAAAAAACAAATTCAGGAAAATGCTGCGGTGCAGTTTAGCTTGCTCTGGGTGCGATGGTTCACTGCACTTTAGGACAAAGCTGAGTGTAATGTTGAAGCTGAATGTGTGTTTCCCAGTGAAAAGGAAAAATATCTTTAAACGGACACATCATTATACCTTCATCCTCCATCTATACCAAGACTTTTTTACACAAAGAGCCATATTTGCATTCCAGCAAACTTTCACTTTCAACTTCAACTAACACAATCTTGCAATTCACACGACAAGCCCTTCACACTTCCCTGCTTACTGAACTTTTGCAGTGAATGTAATCAAGTGGAACAATATGTAAGAATTACAACCTTAAAGCTGCAATAAACAATATTTATATCTAAATATCAGCAAACAAGTCCTTGTGTGGTCTTTACAGCTTTCAAATACTAGGTTCACTGACTTCCCCAACCTGCTGTCAGGGTTCCAACCCGCCAGCAGCTCAAAAAAGGTTGTGATGAACCCACAGAACATCAAAAGCTTTGGAACATGAAAGTGGTAGAAAACTCTGCTTAGCTTGGATGGATGGTAGGTTTCTAAAACTCCTTTTTAATGTAAAAGTCTCTGAAAAATTTCACAGTAGTTTCACAGACAAGATAAAATATATTTTATTTTACTTCAGGGGCAGAATCCATCACTTTATGGGATGTTTGAAAAATAATATTATTTCTTGCATTGGATGCTGTATGTCCTGAGGGAAACCTGGATGGTGTCAGGCATCCCTACACAGCAACAAAAAGAAAAACACCAAATATCACGATAGAAAACCAAGTAACAATTCCTGGGCTGCTGTTTGAACAGACCTACACTGATGTACAGTTTATCACAGTAGAGCACTCTTCTACTTGATTCTTTTACAACAACTATGTTCAACACCGTAGAGATTATTTATTATTATTGAATAATTTGATTGGATTGGACTATTACTAATCTAATATTAATTTATCATACAGGTGCTAACATTTTTTGGTAGATTTTATTTTTGAAGAACAGCAGTAAAATATTCAGACAAATATTTTTCATTTTCATCATTTATAAATAACAGGCACTGCAATGCACCAGTGTTGTGCCTGGAGTGTAGCCCGCCTCTCGCCCGCAAGTCCTCTGGGACAGGCTCCAAAAAAACCAGCAGATTCGCAAAAGCAGAAACTATAGGTAAACTGAATGACTGAATGAATGAATTACATGCGACTCACATGGGTGCCTTATTTTAATTCAGTTTTGTTTCTTTGTTGTTATAAACACAAAATAAAGTGATCGGATAAGGAGCTAACTAGAACTTTAACCATCACTTTAACCATCAACATTTTGAATAAAAACGTGATATAGATATATAGCTTTTATATATATATATATATATATATATATAAAAGCAATTTGTCGTAAAATATCTCTGTATCAACCACTTACTGCTAACGGCATAGAAAACAGACATCAACAGGTTATTTTCATAGCAATGCACTTATGTGTGGTGCAAACTGCAGCAGTTCTCACTGAGCCGCAGAGAAATGTATCTTTCTTTAAGTCTGATCCTGATTAGCTGTCGCCAAAAGCTCTAGACTTTGATGTTGAATCAAAGTATGAATGCAATGCTTGAAAGATGGACTTTGTGGACAATTTCTTTGAGCTTGAAAATTAAAAAACATGATAACAAGTGTCAAAATATTCTCTTAACCACATCAATTTATGCTGGATTCTTGAGCATCCACTGTTTTTGTCTTCTTTTTGTTCTCAGAGCACAAATTATTGAATTTGACAAACATTTGTTTTTCAGTGGAACACAGTGTTAATGTAGGTCTGACACAGGAGATTTGTTCAAAGGGCATGGGAGGACAATACATTACAAAAATTAAAAACAAAACTGGATTGTCATGGCGGGATATTTAATTCTTGCTCGTCAAATGCTTCCTTGCATTTATGGCATGCAGCTGTCCTCCAGCAGTCACTATGCAATAGCAGAAACAAGATGCTTGAAGGTTTTATCCTCTTTAATACCTGTTCATGAGTCCTAATTAACGAGTTTTCATACTAATACTGTGATTCTACATGAATATGTGTTTTTAGTAACCACACAGGGCATAAATGCAATATTCAAAACATGAACAGTCAGAGGGAAGTAAATGGAACATGCAACCTGGATCAGAGAATGATTTTCTAATGTAGTCCAAATATGAAGAAATATTAGTGTTGGAAACATGCTACTGTGGACATTACTGGAAGTCACATTGCCTGCATTTAGATTGATCAGTGATGAAGTATGAATAAGGACCAGGTGAAAGGTTGAAAAACTAAACAAAATCCTATTTTACAACAGTCATAGTTACTTTTTTAACATTGATCCTATCACTGTAGGACTGGGATATTCGGACTTAGAATTTTATTCCATGACCATCCAGGCATCTCTAGAAGCTGTAATGAGAGAAGTAAAGCTATAAGTGGCACCATGTAGTGTGGTCTTAAACTGTGCGAGCACAAAGGCTTGAGGTCAGTTTATATATTTTTTGTCACCAATCTAGAAACAATATACCATAATACAGAAAGGGAAACTGAAGTCCCTGCCTTTCTGTTACTGCCTATAGTTTATACAGCACTTCTGGCATCCGCCCTTCCTTATAGAGATAAATGAGTACTGTTTCTTTTCTCAGATATAATGAACATTAGTCTTGAAACAGAGGCTCTTATTCAGTATAACAGCACTATTAAGAGGATGCTCACTTGCTTTCCTGTTCTTCCTGCATCAGCTGCAGTAATTAATGATCCTCAGTGTTGTGACTAACATGGCTTACACTTTCATTAAGCCTCAATATACTTTGGTACTTGAATGGAACTGCAACAGTCCTTATAATAGATTAGGTCATTATTCTTAAAATTAATTGCCCCTGTTGCCAGCTTCATAAATAGCTCCAAACAAATAAGCTGTGCCCTCTGTTAGGGATGAGAGAGCTACACACACTCCTGCTGTTCCAGTGGCTGATTACATGATTTCCTCCCTTCAGGGAAAACGTGAAGGATGATGATCATAACTAATGAGTAAATAACTGGTTACATCTGGATTAAGCTAATAAAACAAAACAAAAATAAAACTGTAAAAATACTTATTTGAAGAAATATGTGGAAAAAGACTGATTTAAACTCTTGTGAATAGACAATTTAACAGCGACAAATAACATTACTGTGAAAAACAAAAATCTAAATCAACATCGTACCAAATGATCAAAACAAACTAGTTTGTTGTTTGCAAGTGAAAACAATCAAGTGTGAATGCACATTTAAAAACAACAACAAAACAAAATGATTCATTCTGAAATCAGTCCAACCAATCTGCCAAATACTGTAGACAAACACTCTAGTACTTCATTGTTATAATTACTTTTATTATTACAGTATTACTGGTTTACACCATCTTGTGGAAGTTTTATAAAATTACAAGTGAACCACATTAAGACATCAATGCAGCTGAGCAAAATTATGTTGTTTAGATGCCACACAATATCTCTATAAAGAGATCATGTCATCTAAAGCTTTAAAAAAACATCTGTTCTAGATTGATGGATGCAATTGTTGATTTAATTTATTGGTTAATTTTGCATTTTTGCCTTATTTAAATATAATTTATTTGTCTTTTTCGAGAATAACCTGAAAACATTGTTGTACAGTTCCTCTCAACAACCAGAGTGTGATATTGTGAATACTGAGTGAATACCCAGTGGAGTAGGAGGGGTTGAACGGCATTGGTCAAGGGCACTTCAGTGGTGGTACTCAGTCCAGGGGGAAGAACTTCTTTTTTTGTTTGTTTTTTGCCCCCCACCCAAATTAATTCTGCTGTCCTGGGAACGGAATATAATGTAACACCCTATTGTCTAATGGAAACCTACAGTGTGATGAAATCTTTCACATTTGGACCAGGATTTCTTCCAGGTGGTACACTTGATAAAACTGATTAGGCTGATTTTAGCCAGATGGTGCTCACAAACTAGGGGTTTGTTTCTGAGCCAGCTGAAGTAATGAACACTGGCCAACAGCTGCCCATACAAACTACTGTAAGGCCAAATCATTTCTTATTCATAAACAACCCATCTATGTACACCATAACAGGATCAGACATTCTTGATCAGAAATTCTTGTAAATATAGGATATGAAGGGACTAGAATCAAAGAACATATTAAGAGAACTGTTTACACTTGATCACTGCCCGTGGATGGTCAACCCTTATTTCTATAATTGTAATTATAGAGACTAGCATATTGTGACATTTACCATTATATTTTCATTGACCAGGAATGGCATCACTGGTTGAAAACATTACCATTTGTTAACGAATATCCAACTGGCCAATATGCCAACTGCAGCTCCGGACTGACATACCTGTCTCAACTTTGGAGTGGTCAGTCCTTTCTGTCACCTTCTCCTGACTGATGAGGTAATCAACAATCCTCACCCCGATTGGTGGCTCTGTGTGGTTCCACTCCATGATGACCAATGAGCTGCTGGGTTCATAGGTGTAAGAAAGTTTCAGCCTGGCAACAGAGGCAGAGAGACGCAATATCAGGCCACAGTACATTGTTGATAAACTGGCCCTGTGACTGCAATTTAGAGACGATAGTTGTGTAAAATTGCTCACTAATGACAACATTTTGAACTGTTGCAAGTACTTCTGTCAACAGGAAATGTGGACATTTTTTGTCAAATGTCTGATTATTTTTAGCAGCTGTCTGCAGTATTGAGAGGCTTTTGTACAGAGGCCCATTTCACTGATCAGGATGCCAAACCTGTAAAGGAGTAAAAAAAAGAAGAAAAAGAAGAACAACAACAGAAAAACAATCAATGACTCTTGTAATCATGGACTAATTGCAGGACAACAAGATCTGACAAATTTTCTGACTCAGCCCTGCTTCAGTAGGTGGACATTTGAAATTGTTCTGTGTCTCTTTACCGTTGTTTTGTTACAGAAACGGTAAAATGATTGGCGGTGGTGGTGGTGGTGTGTGTATGTGTATGTGTATATGTGTGTGTGTGTGTGTGTGTGTGTGTGTGTGTGTGTGTGTGTGTGTGTGTGTGTGTGTGTGTGTGTCTGAAACATTTAGACAAACCTCTGGGGTCTGCGCTAAACCCCAGCAGCCAGATTTAGTACTTAGTTTGCAACAACTGTTGAAATGAAATCCATGCTTCTTAATGACATATTGACAGGAACACAGCAGGACATTGCGCTCTTCCAGCAAAATGATGGATCATATTTACCAAAATGAATCTAAGTTACTAACATAGGTTGGGGAAGTGGGGCACAGGTGGGCAGTCCGTCTGTGCCAAAAGCGCTGGAATCACACCGACACCAGTCATCAATAACATCACCTTTTCCGGAACACCAAAGCATACTCATCATTGCTTCCTGGAGAGCCTGGGGACAGACAGATGAGGAGTGAGTCAAAAATGCCAATTTGAATTTAATGCAGTGGTCAAACTGAATATTGCAAATATGATATATACTCTCCTTTGTTGGTCTCCATTCAACATGAAACAAGACATAAAGCACATACAAACAGTCTCAACATGCGTAAAACTGTATTTCATAGATAAGGTGGAGACAAACTGGAATATGAGGACACAGAAAATCAGACAGAGCCTCAAGACCTTGAATACACTGTTTATGTCTGACTTGGTATAAATCTAGTAACATTTTCATGTGAAAAGCTCTTCAAGCTTAAAATTGACAAGATGTGCTCCTTCAGAATATGATGAAAGCCATTCTTATATTCTCCCAATAAACTAGGGTCCAACTAATATCTTCGCAGCATTCTGATACAATCTTCTGACTTCCAACGAAGGCAGATGCATTCCTTCTTAATTTCAAGCTTTTTTGTTCTGTCTGCACTGTTTCTTCAAAGCCACCTGGATTATTCATGGATCTCATAAACTGGGCCCTCAATGCAATGGAAAAAATCTTTTTGTCACGGAGGAGGAGACAAGACCGGGACGGGTTCTTTCCCTTCCTTAGACACCTGTTGTCGACTCTTTGGCAGTGTCATCTAGGCTAAGGACATCCAACAGAACACACATACATAAACATTGCACTGAAGACATAACTTATGCACACATCTGCCCTCTGCTCTTCACCTGTCATGTGATTGGTGTTATGTATGGGCAAATTCTCCTTCTCCTAAGGGACTTCTTTTATGCGTGTCCTCATTATGCTTCCTGTAGGAAGTATGGTGGATTTTTTTTTCCTCACCCCTCCCCTATTGACTCGTCCTATCTATCCCCTCTCTCTTCTTCCCCTCACCCCCTTAAGTGGTGACGCATTAGTTGCAGCTGCTCGGCACTACTCACTAGTAAGCTGTGCTAATGTAATTTCGTTGTATGGTACTTGTACTGTGTAATCACAATAAATATACTTTGAAAAATATAAAATGATCACATAATTAAATATCTAATGAGTTCCTCTAAACCAACTGCTTTCATACAGGTTGGATGTTCTCCTTGTGTCCGTGTGGGTTCTCTAGCTCAATGTCATTTCCAAAAACATGCAGTTTAAATGAGCTGATCATTCCAAATTGTCTGTATGTGTGAGTGTGTGCATCACTGGTTGTTGCTCTACGTGTCGTCCTTGACATGCTGGCTACGGTCCGGGGTGGACCCCGCCTCTCGCCAGCCTACCAGTAAAGTGGATAAGTGGCTGAAGATGAGATGACTGTCTTATCTTCAAGAAAATAGATGGATGTTGCTTTCCCAGTCAGAATTCACGATATAAACACTTTCATTCTTTCATACAAAAAAACCCCCACACAAAATAATAATAACAACCTCAAGTCAGAGCTGAAGTAATATGTATTTACTGTTCATTCATGTTTGTGTAGTCATTATCAATCCATTATGTTAAAAAAAAAGTCTAGAAATATGTAATTATGGTGAAATTGTCATAGATGCACCTGTGTATGTATGAACAGGCACTCTTAAAACAGCCTTTATCAATAAGAATGGCTGTATCCATCTGCCTGACCTTTGGAATGAAAGTCTAACACCGCCACACCGTATCGACCATTTCCTTCCTGCTGGAGTAGTTAAGTGGAAGCACTATTGATGTACAATTTCAACAGAGTCAAACAAGTCAGAGAGAAGTCACTGCATGCTGCCAGCAGGGAAAAGCAAGACTCTGAAACGAAAAGACCCAGCTCGTGTAACCAGTTTTATAATGAGGCCACTGGGTTTTCAGCCCCAGTGCGTTCAGTCACAAACAAATGGTTAGTTTTACTGCCAGTCAATAGACTGGGGTTCAATGATCACACATCCATGCTAATTGCCTGTACTTTTTTTGGTATTAGCCACTGTTCTTTCATTTCAAAAAGAGTCATATAAACTAGAGGAAGTGTTTATGCTCTGCATATCAAAGTGACTTTGATTCAGGGATTTCAAGTCAAACAAATACCCTCTCTAATCATTCATGTGGCAGGGGGGATATCTAGATCAGGATAATGACAGAACATGCAGACTATAATTTTGATGGTGCTGCTAAAAGTGATAGGACGTGCACTATAGAAACTGTTTTAGATATCTGACACTCTACAAACCTGGTATGTCTCGTTGTTGGATACTAGTTCATAGATGGGTGCAGCCTTGGTGATTTGCAGCAGGACTGGCTCGGACTGTTGCCGCCCTTGTGCTGCCCTCGGGCTCATGTGGCAGAGGTGACAGGAGCGTGGGCACTGTCCTTGGCTGGTGCAGTCCATACGGACGCCGGCTGCCATGCGTTTTGCACCCGTATCTAGGAGACTGGCAATGTACGCAGGATAGGTCAGAGTCCTCTGCTCCTTGTCGCGCTCCTCTGACTCCTCTGATGGGGAGTTCCCTGATAGGACAAACAAAATTGCAAGATTTAGGCAAATAGTTGGTGAGGTCTCACAATCCAGGTTATCAGGTTAGAGAGGAAGGGGATAAAACTAAAACTTTGCAGTTACCTTTTTTCCTTGCAGCAACATGGCAAAACAATCAATGTGTTCACATTTTTTAGCTTTAGCTTCCCTGCATCAAAAGTAGAATGTATGTGTAGGAGTATAAATACGTGTGCCCCTGCTATGAATAGCAATTTAATCCAAAGCAAAGATGGTGGATGGGGACAGCTCTATTGAAAATTACATAATGTTTTTTTATAATGTATAATGTTTGTTTACATAAATGATTTTTTCCCCTTCCGAGGTTATGGTTTGTGAAAATCAATAACAATAAAGATTCAGTTTAAACCAACAGAATTAACCCAGTTTATGCTTTTAGTGATACACAACAAGTTACTGTTTAATAAATCCATGAGACACTGAAATTATCTGAAAGAAAATACTCCCAAGCTTGGCTGTGAAGAAACATAAGCATTTAAAAAGCTTAAGCACCAATTAGGGAATTAGTTTGTTGCATGAGCTGCAACTTATTAAATATAAGTCAGGTTAATTCACCATGGGATGGCTGGAAAGCAGCGTGCACATAAGTGCAGGGACAGAATGTGGAGAGAGCCATTTTTCTTAATGATAAATATGACTAATTCCTGTACATTAATGCTATTATTTCTTTCCAACTCTTTTCAATTTTTGTCTCCTTTTAATATCATTAGATATAACTATGTAGAAACTTTCTTGCAGCTACAAAAAAACACATCACTAGGTTAGAAAATAACAAGAAGGACACCACCAGTCAAACACAGAAAAAATGGAAATAAGTGGAAGGTAAATTATACCAAAAGATGACCACTACCCCATTCTAAAAATAAATACAGTATAATGCTGAAGATGCAGCCCAAAGTGCACTTGGGCCATTTAATGATACTCCAGTGTTCTCAATAACAGCCTCCCAAGTAAAACAGCAGCCCCAAGACTCAGTAATGGATTATAAACAAAATAATATCCGGATTTTGATACGAATGTGTCTAAGCCAGGAAAAAATATGTAGTGGGAATTCTTCCATATGTATGAATGCTGTTCATTTTCTTGACAATGTTAGCATGCCTCTCCAGGGCTTGATGATTGGGTCAGAGTGCAAGTCAACAGATAAGCCTGTACCAGTCAGAAGAATGTGTAAATGAGGTCTGATATTGGACTCGGGTCTTATCAGGAGAGAACTGTGAACATCTTGACCCCTCAGCATCATTTTGCTCACACACATTGTGTGCACACTTAAACTGCAGAGAAGCTCAGCAGGCCATGACTCTGCCTGACCAATAAAGAGCAATTAAGATGGGGATCATGCTTTTGTGGTGTGTAACAGGCTATGCAGAATTGATGAATGTGCAATAGAGTTTGAAAAGAACTATCAACAATATGTGTGGATTTTTTTGTGTTCACAGACTTCAGGATTCATCCATATGTTGCAAAGAAGGTTCATATGCTTCCACAACCAGCCAACCAAACTTTAATCCATCTTTGTTAAACTGGTTCAGCTCCCAATCAACTACTCCCATCATTCCATATTGTCTTTTCACCCCCTAACAGATGGAAATTACATGTGGCAGTTATATTAGTGAGGCTGAGTGCCTCTTGCCACAAAGAAGATTGGCAATCATTAGCTCACCTTTCTCATGGCTTATATTACTGGCAGCTGGGACCGTGAGCAGACCAGACCTCAGGATAATTTCAGGAAGTTTCCATGGTAAATATATTTTTGCAGTACACTGAGCAACATGCTATTTCATGTTGTTGCTCATACTTGCATATTTTAAATTATTTTCATGTGTATAGTGCTTGCTCCATGTCGTGCACCATCAGACTTAATCTGACGACAGCCAATCACCAGAGGGCAGAAACAATGCGCATGCAGAACATGAAATGACATTAAAGATTAATTTAGGGGCCTTCTGGGCCATGTATAAAATTATTAAAATAATTTTAGAACTTTTAGGCAGGCAAGATCCTTTTGGTAATCTATCTATCAAAACATCAATATGTTAATTACTCACTGGATTTAAATGTAATGATTTTTTAAAAATGAATGTAGAACATTGGCTAACTTTAAACCCCCCCCAAAACAAACAAAAAACAATAACAATTCATATCAACATACATGAAGCCAAGACTTCCTCAAATGGCTCACTGCTGTCAACAATCAAATAACGAGAAATAAAACTACAGTATAAAATTACAGTGGCTGCTACATGAATAAAGTCAATGCTCATGTTTAGGAGGTTTTTGTGCACGAATCCTGTTACAGTACACATGTATTGTATGGATGTCTCCTATATGCACTCCAAATATGAACTATTAATTTAGTGTAAAAGTACAATCTATTAAATATCCATAATTTAGCTTTCTGTTCAACAAGCAAAAACAAGCGAACCACTTAAAACTTTCATGATGTTTTTCTTCTTTCATTCTCAGCCTTCGCTTTACTGTTTTTACAGCTCATATCTTCTACTTTCGTTTCTCTTTTCCCAGCAAAAAAACCAAAAAACGAGCACAGCACAACTGCTGCTGCACAATGCAAATAAATGTGAGATACAGTAGATGTGAGGGAGGAAAATGTAATATAATCTGGGTCTCCTTCCCAAGACAAGAAAACCAATCTCAGCCCCCATTTTCAGCTGTTGCTTCCTTACTCTCTCTTCTGCTTACCCTCTCATCGTTGCCTTTTTTTCTTCTGTCAGTCCTTAGCTCTCTTGTAATACATATGTGGTGGATTCACAATTCTCGAAGCTTGTAAACTGCTGTCATATATAATGCACACAAAAGCCAAATATTTAGCAGTTTTCTAAGTTGAAGAGAAAAAAGATTTCATGGAAAACACAGAAACACACACACACACACACACACACACACACACACACACACACACACACACACACACACACACACACACGCACATGCACACATAAAGCACTGTCAGATATTCAAACACCTTGAACGAGAATGTTTGCTATAGTAAGTAAACTAAAATCTTTGTGACACTTATTGTGATGAATTTAAGGCAGTTCTTTCTTTCCTTCATTTGTAGGTTCTATGCAAGAATTCTGGAAATGGAGCTAGGCTGACATTTACATGGTCCACTCATTGTCTATATCAGTGTTTGCCAACCACTTTGAGAGAACCTCAGATGAGCCATGGGGAATAATCCATTTTCTCCTAAAGGGATCAGATTATGAAAATCACATTTTTTTTCAGGTCTCTACATAACAGACACTGATGAAGTGCTGACTAAGAACAGGTGGGAAACTCCCAGCATGAACATTTATTCATGTATGGGGTTTTCCATTGGTTTCCATTAATCCATGGGAAGCTGGGTATTTCGGACAGTTTTATCTGTGCCGTACCAACAGAAATGACCCACCAGTATTAGACGACACATGGAACTAAGAGCTCTTTACATACCTTTCCATTCAGCTTCTCCCACCTCACTCTTCAGAGACATATTTCTTCTGTATTCAGAACAAATCATGCCAGTTCTTGTTTTTACGAAAATAAACTGATGTCTATAAAGGTTTGTGTGCATATGAGATATAGTATATAACAGCATTTTTTTGAGGGAAAGCATTCTTTTCCTCAGATCTTCTCTATTTATAGTGCATGTCATCACATCCTTTTGTGAAGCAGACTCTTTAAATCATTATCTCAGTGATCAAAGCACTAAGCCTTTAGCCTTTGACACCATCAGATTCCTTTTTAAAACTTTTACACTAAATGTCTCTGAGCTTGTGCTTTTCACAGTTTGAACCCCTTTCTCTTCCATTCTGTGGAGAATAACACCATTTACTAATAATCAAGCCTTCTGTTGTTGCGAAGCTGCTTCCTTAAGCCACTAGATGATGCTAGTGTATCATTGGTTTGGTTTGAAAAAGGAGCCATCAGTGCACAGTATATGCTCCACTGTTCAACAAATAGAAGCACAGCAAACCATACTAAACCTTTTAAATGTGCTTGGCTGAAACGAACATTACATGGTTATGGAACGCTATGATGAGCTCTTGCTGATCTGAGAATGTTGGAAATCAGAGGAGGCTGTAGCTTAGTAAATGGGAGAGCAATGAAATGGAAAACTGTATTAAACAGGTTGGATTCTGAGGCATCGGGTCTATTGTGTGTAGAGGAGAAAAATGATAAACAGAATTAAAGGCAGTAGAGAGGAAACTGAAGAAGACACAGATAAACAATGTTCTGTGTATGCTGTGTGTCTGTTTGTATGATACCTTCTGAACTCCAAACCTATAAAATGGAATACATTAGAGTGCTTACAGTAATCTGTGTGACAGGCAAACCTTCTTAGATGTGTTTTTTCACTGCATTTGTGTGTGGGAGGCAACACCTTCCAAGGCAGCTTGGTACCTGATATTTCACAGCCGCGAGATGATGCGCCCACCTATATCCAGCTAAATCAAATTGTAAATAAGAAAATATGTATCTCTTCCTAGGTTGCAACAGCATGCTAAAATGGCTTCTGCATGGAGGATGTGATGTGATACGGGGGGGTGGGGGGTGAGATGTCTTTGTGTAGCTCTTCAAAAGAAATGCGCTGTGTGGCCTACATTTACACCCCAGTATGATCTCAGTATGACGTTGATGTGGTCATGATTGCCCAAGTGGAATTCAATGGGACACTTAAAACCTCTGCTAATTGGTGACCTACACCGCCATAGAAAACTAAACCACTAATTTACTGTTGCAACAGATCATTAACCAGTAGTTTATCACCAGTCTCACATTAAGGGATTAGTAATGGGGAAAGAAGAAAACTGAGGAAACAGACTTTGCTTCATACAATACTGATAATTATTTAATTTATCTGTTAAACTGGTGAAGAATGGGTGCTTCTTCTGATCACAGCTATGATACATTAACCTTCCACACATGTTATTCTGGAAAAAAACCAAACAAAACATACATTTTGTGGACTTGTTTAAGCTGAGCCTGCATATTCAGGTCTGTACATGGATGCATTATCAATTTTATTTCCTTTTCGATTGCGTGAAATATATGCAAATTGACAACTAAAGGAATGGTTCGACTATTAGTACAGAAAAAATACTGCTGTAAAATAGCCCTTGTTTAGCTGTTAAGTGTTTTCAATCGTAAAAGTCTGTGTTGCTCACACACAGGATGCAGTGAACCTGTAGAGGCTTTCTCTGTGAATGGTGCTGAATGAAGCGTCTGAAGTCCAGTACACACAAGACATGAGCCTGGGCTCAGTGCAGAGCTTCTTGAACTGGTGGTGCAATTTTCAAAGGGAGAAGCTATGCAATTGTCAGTGGGTCATGAAACCTTACTCAGATTTGAAAAGGCCCTTGAAAAAGTTTTCCAATGAAATACTTTGAATGAACAATTAGATCCTACAAGAGTCTAAATCAAAACTGTTTTTGTTATTTGTTGTCTGTTTGAAGCGGCGACTCGTCTGTTTCCACTATTTCTGGATCTCTACCAGATTCTTGAATCTTCTCTGTTTGGTAATCTGCTGAAGCCCACGGTTATCTGTTTTGCTGGTGCATCTTCTACTGCCACATTTCGCTCTTCCAATAGACTTTCCATTGATATGCTTGAACACAGGACTCAACCAGCCTCCCTAGCAATGAACTTTTGTGGCTTACCCATCCTATGGAGGGTGTCAATCATGGTCTTCTGGCCAGTTGTCAAGTCTGCAGTCTTCCCCATATTGAACCAACTGCGACAATTGAACCAAACTGAAACAATTCAATGACACCTGGGGAAACCTGTGCAAATGCTGAGTTTAGTAGATGATCAGTGTATGACACTGTTTTAAAACATTCATGCCCTGCCTAATTTGGGCTGATTTTTTCACAGCATTCTAATTTTTGGAATTCCTGTTTTCATGGGTTTTATGGGGTGGAAACCCAAATTATGTAAAAATAAACAAATAAATACTTGAAATTGTGGGTAAATCTATGATCTATGAAAGTTTAACATTTTGAATGGAGTTATGGAAATAAATAATTTTCCATTACATTCTAATTATTTTTTAGAAAGGGTCTGTAGAAGTGATAAGATGCATATACAATCAATTGATTTGCAAATACTTTTCTCAAGGAAATATTTTATCTTTAAAATTTCTAACGAGACATGTTTCATACAAGAAATGAAGCAAAAATGTTGACCGGTGGAATTTGTTTCCTAAACATTTAAATGTTGTGTTTTGGTAGAGAATTAAATCAGCCACAAGATTGCAAAAATTTTAAATAAAAAAAAAAGCCTTGACGAAGCGCTGGCATATTTTAAAATGAGGTGTTTTTAAGAGCAGATGAAAAGGATGTTTTAAATATGTACCCTTTACTCAGACATGGATCAGTGGTCATGAAGGAGAGTATTTGATCTCTTGTCATAGCCAGGAAAGTACAAAATCTCATTCTATTTAAGCTCAAAGTTGCTCAAATACAAAAACAGATCGGTATTGTTTGGTCTAGAGACAGTGTCACTGGGGGACAGACAGAAGACAGAGCTGGAGGTAGCAGAGATGAAGATGCTGAGGTTCTCTTTGGGAATAACCAGGATGGATAGGATCAGGAAAGGGTACATCAGAGGGACAGCACATGTTAGAGGTTTTGGAGATAAAGTCAAAGAGGCCAGACTGAGATAGTTTGGACATGTCCAGAGGAGAGATAGTGAATATGTTGGGGTAAGGATGTTGAGTTTTGAACTGCCAGGCAGGAGGCCTAGAGGAAGACCAAAGAGGAGGTTTATGGATGTAGTGAAAGAGGACATGAAGGTAGTTGGTGTGAGAGAAGAGGATGTAGAAGACAGGGTTAGATGGAGGCAACTGATTTGCTGCGGCGACCCCTGAAGTGAAAAGCCGAAAGGTGAAGAAGAAGAAGACACAAACAGATCGGTAATAATATCCTGCCCTCATACCCTTTATCTCTGCACCCTCACATTGAAGCCACTGAGGCCTTTAAACCTGCCTTTCTACTCTCACCCATGTTAGGAGAGATGGAACACACTCATATATCATCTGCAAAAGTAAAAGGGGCTCTTAAGCCTCGCTGAAGTCTTAATGCTTAAAGCAGTATATGGCTCAGGGCAGACAGACACTGTTTGTCTAAGTGCTGATTACGGCGGTTGACCACAGCCTGACAGGCCAATTAGTGGGATCTCTTTAATGGACGTTGAAGTGCTCAGTAATGCTGTCCATCTGTCTACATGTTCTCTGTATATGCTCATCAGCTTCAATTCCTTTCACAAACTCTGACACCATCCATTGTCACGTGTGATTCTCTCCACACATTGTCTCTGTGGTTGTTACTGTATATACAAGTCAAAGTTGTTAAATAATAATCTTATAGAACGGGATGTATTTTTGCATTGACAAACAAAGAATGGTTCACCCAATCTTGTTAATCTGCTGACCGCCATGCTATTAGAAATTCAGGTGGGGTATCCTATCCACGACAAATTTAAAGCAAATACTGCATCTGTAGTTCCCTTTTTTGGCATGAAACTACAGTATACTGCTGCTCACAAATGCTCGCTTCTGCTCTTAGTCTAGCTTCCACTACTCTTTCCCATAACTTAATGGTATGGTTCATCAGCTTTATTCCTCTGTAGTTGCCACAACTCTGCACATCTCCCCTGTTCTTAAATATGGGCACCAGCACACTTCTCCTCCATTCCTCATGCATCTCCTCCCTATCCAAGATCCTGTTGAACAACCCAGTCAGAAACTCTACTGCCACCTCTCCTAGACACTTCCATACCTCCACAGGTATATCATCCTCTTCAATGCCCTCCTCACTTCATCCTGATTAATCTTTGCTACCTCCTGGTCCACAACAGCCACCTCTTCTAGTCTTTGTTCTCTCTCATTTTCCACGTTCATCAACTCTTCAAAGTACTCTTTCCATCTTCCCATCACACTACTGGCACCTGTCAATAGACTTGTTCCTGCCTCTTCTGGAAGAAAGTATTCACTATAGCCGTTTCTATCCTTTTTGCAAAGTCAACTACCATCTGCCCCTCTGCATTCCTCTCCTGGATACCAAACCTGCCTATCACCTCTTCATCCCTTCTGTTTCCTGCACCAACATGTCCATTGAAGTCTGCACCAATGACAACTCTCTCACTTTTAGGTATGCTCTGCATCATTTCATCAAAGTCCATCTAGAATTTCTCCTTCTCCTCCAGCTCACATCCTACCTGTGGAGCATACCCACTAACAACGTTGAACATCACACCTTCAATATCTAGCTTGAGAATCATCAATCTATCTGACACTCCTTTTACCTCCAGGACATTCCTAACAAACACCTCCTTCTGGAAAACTCCTACTCCATTTCTCTTCCTATCTACACCACGATAGAACCACCTGAATCCTGCTCCTCAACTTCTAACCTTGCTACCTTTCCATCTGGTCTCCTGGACACACAGTATATCTACCTTTCTCCTCTGCATCTTGTTAACCAACTCTCTACCTTTGCCTATCATAGTTCCAACATTCAACGTCCCTACTCTCAGTCATATACTCTTGGCGTTCCTGTTCTCTCTCTTCCTATGAAAGTCATTCTTTTGATTTCCATGTTTGATTTGGCAAAAGTTTTACATTGGATGCCCTTTCACAACCCTCTGTATTCATCCGGGACTTGGGACCGGCACAATAAGACACTGACTTCTTTTGTCCCACAGATCTGTGAAATCCTAATGCTGGGTTATGTGAGCTCTCCCGTCACTGAAGAAATTAGTAATGCAGTGTAGCATATTTTTCTCAGCTGATGGTGGGCTTCAGTGTCTTTCTCATTAATAGGGGAGGAGTATTAGAAAGCTTTATTGAGCCAGGACAGATACCTGAACAATGTGTAATGACATTAGGTGCTGTATAATTGGTTAATGACATGAGGCATGACTGGAGGAAACTTCCTTTGCATTGGTAAAACAGCTGGTGGAGAGCTTACGAGCACGAATGTACGTCATGCACTTAAATTTTTATTTGTCTGTTGACCTTTTCTTTATGCTCACTTTAATTACATAGACCTGAAGGTCTGACTTCATGTCTGGTTTAACTAAAGAATCATTATTTCACCTTCGATTTAAATGTATTTGCATCAGTTGGACAGTTTATACAGCAAAGATACGACTGCATTATTATATGCTCATGTTTTCATTTTAAAATAGGTATTTCATTTAAAAATAGTGCTGAGGCTGGCCATTCAAATGTACACTTCATGAAAAAGGTAAAAATAAAATATTTATTCACAATGCTTACTAAGCATTGAGTTTTTACACCTTTCCAGCGGTTGTATGGTCTAGAGACTGTGTCACTGAGGAAAAGACAGGAGACAGAGCTGGAGGGAGCAGAGGGGTGTAGTGAAAGAGGACATGAAGGTAGTTGGTGTGAGAGAAGAGGATGCAGAAGACAGGGTTAGATGGAGGCAACTCATTCGCCGCGGTGACCCCTAAAGGGAAAAGCCGAAAGGAGAAGAAGAAGACTAAGCACTGGTTTTGCTATGCTGTGGTCAATAAATAAATGTGTCTATCTACCTGTAGGCTGAAAAGGCTAAAAAGTCATTGGAAAAAGACACTATACATTTTTTCCAATTAATTTTTATATCAAGGGAATAAAAATGGCACTATTCAGTTATTGGAAAAAAAGATAAAACTTTTCTTTATTTCAAAATTGACTTCACATCTAGAAAAGGTACATTTTGTGATCATTCTCAATACAAGGTTTGATCATGCATTACTGCCTGAAGTCAGTTTTCAGAAAACCAAAAGCACTTTTCTAGTGGTTTTGAAAAAATCTGCTGACACAATACCTTTCATTAAAAAGTTATCTGCTTCAATTGAGGGCCTGGGAAGTCTTCGGTCTACCTTCTCTTCACAAGTCCATTGAGCGCTGTACTATCAAGCAAATCCAAAATGTTGCGCTCTAATAAAATAAAAACATCACTCTAACAAGATAGTGGCTGTCACACTGTTTTGAGTTTTTTGAGGAATGCAGGAAGAAAACAGTCTAACAAGCAACACGTGTCAAATACACGGGTCTGACCACTGTCTTCTGAGGCTGATGCTGTGGTTACATTTTTGGTGTTATTTCTAAAACTCCTTTCAGATTTTTTTGATGGGTTTGGCTGGGTGTTGATTGATTGATTAATTGCTTGTTGGTTAATTGGGCAGCTGGATGGTTAGTTGGTTGTTTGTTTGCTTGATTTTCTTCTGCTGATGCAGATCATGAGAACACATTCCTCTACTTACACACGGAGATGTCTGGAGATGCCCAAATCCCCATGTCACTGTTGCTTACGCTTGCTCTGGGGTTCTGTTGGGTTTCCCTCTGTCTGGTTGGATGACTCATTGTCTTCTGGCTCAAATATTTTTTATGACAAGATCATAAAAATCTTTTTTTTAAAATGGACTTCATGTTGAATTCATTTAGTGTTGTGTTACTACTTCAACATCCCAACATACGACGCCAACATGTAAGAATTGTAGCAATTGCTCAACACTCCTGTGAATGGTGAAAGAATAGTATGCTGTGTACTACTCAGCTCAGTGACACTAAATCCATACAAGTAACAACTGACGCATGTTAGGACAGTTCTTGGAGGTGGATTAGTCTGAAGTTGCTCAGGAGAAGTTTGTGGTTCAAGTCTTAATTTAAAAAAAAAACCTCCATTCCCTTCCAACTTCAGGGTTATCACCTTGGACATGCTTGCTTCAGTGACTGTTACAGATATTAGTCTCCATCAGTTTTGTTAGTGGGTCACACAAACACACAGGCACACACTTATAAAAAAAAAAAAATCTCCAATGAAAGGTAAGGACCATAAAGGTCAAAAATGCCACGGGGGATTTATTTTTTCCACACTGATAAAAATCAATTTGAGCGTTTGAGGCTGTTGGTAATAAGATATAAGATGGTTGTAGGGGGAATTGTCTGCCAAAAATCTATAGCAGGGACCATCCATTTTACCCTGCCAACTGGGAGTTACAGCGAGGAGTCACCATCACAAGCTCACACACGCACACGCACGCACACGCACATGCATGCACGCACGCACACACACACACACACACACACACACACACACACACACACACACACACACACACACACACACACACACACACACACACACACACACACACACACACACACACACACGGCTTTAGTTTCCCTGTGATTTGGCTGTGTGTTGGGAGTTTTATTTTAACTTTCCCACCATATTCTTATTATCTACATTTATTGACTGTTATGCTCTGCAGGTTGCCTGCAGGTGCATTCGGGGTGAGGTCCTTATCTCTTCAAATGAGACTGGCAACTGGCATTTTCTTCACTCAAAGATTACGGAGAAAGTGAGGGAAGGAAAGTTTCCATTGCGCTTCTTTTATCGGACACGGTGCCGACCTTCACAGTTGGGTCTAACACTGTTCTAGCCACTAAACTCTTGACTCATGCAAACAAAGTCAGGGAGGGCAGAAGTTGCGTGAAAGGTGTCAGGTGGCAGTTTACTCAACAAACATAATCTGCATATAACCCTAGACAGACAGAGCCAGCTTAAATGTCAAACGCACATTGCGATAATGATATAATATATATACTGTATATATATGAATATATATATACACATCATATATATATATATATACACACACACACACACACACACACACACTGTAGATATGGCGTTTCGTGTAAAATTTGAATTAAGAAATCTTTATCAACAGAGCTTCATGTATTTTAATGTTGGATCATTTAACAAAAGTTTTGTCTTTAGCTCCAGCATGGTAATACTGGAAATGGAAAAAAATATTAGCCAGAATCACAAATGTGGTATTATTATTGTAATATTTTTATAAGTCAAAACATTCCTCCTCTACATTCATCAGAATTAATATAATCGATAAACCAGACTGCAGGAAGCTTTTTAAGACTGTACATACACATGGTGCTTTAAGCAAAATGTTAACATCATTATGCAAACATACAATTCAACCTGGTCTCAAATGTGTGGTTTCAGATAACTTTCACATCCTTTTTGCACATGCTTTAGAACCTGTATAGGACACACCACACTTTAAACCAGTTGTAAAGGAAGAAACATGCCCCACAGGGAATAAACAACAGGGCTGGAGGTTTGTGTCAGAAAATTTGAAATGACAACCAATGCTGAAAAGTAGATGTTTAATATTCAAATTTTACCTGATGATGTTCCTGGATGGAAAGCCAGGGAAATCCAAGGGACATTTGTCCTCTGGATGCTCAATACTGACCCGCTTTGTGGGTCACGGGTGTACTGGAACCTATCCCGGCTTGCTAAGGGCGAAATCCGGTGTACACCCCGGATGTATCGCCAGCACACCATGGGGCTACATGAACGACTAACAACCACTCACGGCACACACTCACACATACAGTCAATTTGGACTGATCCAGTCACCTAAGCTGCATATTTTTGGAGGTAGAAGGAAGCCAGAAAACCTGGAGAGAACCCACACAGTCACTGGGGGAAGAAACAAACTCCGCACATAAGAATGGAACCTAGAATTATTGTGGGGCATAATTTGTACAGGATAGGACGTATCCAATGTATTGAATCAAGCTTCACAGCGTCAGTCAGATTTTCTTTTTTTACATTAGTTTTCTCTGGAAAAGTCGATCAGACTCTCTGACCTGAGAACAGAAACTTGTTATGGAATATGATTACATTAAAATTATGCTTAAAATATAGCTTTTAAATTTGATTCACAGCAGATTATGACAAAACACAAAACATTAAAAAATATTTTAGAAGGTGTTATCAACACAGTTTCAAAGCTTGAAACATTGCTCTTTGTGTTCTGTCCTTCCCTTCATTTTCATCTATCACCTATTGGTACAAAATATTTACCAACGTACAAAGAAATCATGAAAGGAAAGGAGACTAAAGATGACCAAATTGAAGATTCTCAGTTATCAAGGCCATGGTAGATGATAGTACATCACAGAAAAACTCCTGTCCAATTACTAGAACTAAAATAGTGTAAATTCAACTAACATATTCTACTGTTCATATGTTAGAGACAAATGTGGCACTCGTTATTGAATCATTAAGGTGAATGTGCTTCCCCCTCTCAAAACTAAACTGGTCACATGCAGTTTTAAATAAATAATGTGCTCAAGTGTGATCATCCAGCTAAGAGGGAAGGATGAAGACAGGAAAAATGGATGAAAGAAAGAAGGAAGGAAGAAAAGATTGTACAGCACTGAGGTGTTGTTGAAAAATTGATTGGAAGTTGGCGGACTGAGGTTTCCAGATCTCATTTCCTCCCTCACACACAGATATACCTCCAGCACCACACACACACACACACACACACACACACACACACACACACACACACACACACACACACACACACACACACACACACACACACACACACACACACACACACACACACACACACACACACACACACACTGTGTGTGTGTCTGTGGCTCTGTTCACTCTCTCCTTCGGTTTCCGTGTCTCTTGTCTCGGTGTTCAACAGATTTTCTTTATCTCTGTCCCACCCTGTCTCAGCCTCTCCCTACCACTTCCTAGAAACTATAAATAAGCTATAGAAGACATTTCAGTGTGGAGTCTTGCCTTAGGAACTGTCCCAGCAAGTGGAATATAATAACCCCCCTTGCCACTTCCTCCCTGAGCATTGCAGGTCCAATCAGTGCAGCAGGAAATATCACTAATTAGACAGAAAGGAGAGACTCCCTGCAATTAGAATCTGATATCTTAGACATTCACAATGCTTGTTAGTGGGGACATGTCACTTCATTACGCCAGGACTGACTGTTAGCAATAATATAAGGTGGATTTATATCTGCAATGTATGTAACCTTCGACACACATCAGCCCAGTCTTCATATTCTCTTATTTTCACCTGCTGCCATTAAATAAAATTTTATATAGAAAGAACAATTGTTTGGTGGCAATTAGTAAATATCAACATTTTTTCACATGATGATGTATCTTTGTATGTCAATGACATTGTAAAAAATCCAGGAAAATATTTTTTAATGAAAGAAATAAATTCTAAGGATTTCATCCTTCAGTTGATCTAAATACTGACATCATATATCACCATATCTGGTGTGTCATTTGACAGCAGTGTGACAGAGAGCCCATCAAAATAAGTGTTACTTAATAAAGACATTTTAAGGAACCAAAACATCGTCATGGTTTCAGTTAAAACCACCAAAGCAGACAAATTAACTCAACACTTGATTGATATCAGAGCATTGCCAGATTAATCTAATGGAATATTGGACTAAAAAATATTACATAAGCATTCATTTATTTTCTTAATCCTGTGTTAAACATCCTAAAAGTCTTTATCATATTAAGGCAACATCATTAAAAAAAAAGAATGTGACTTGTATTTTGTCAGATTTTACTTTTAAAAGTCTGGGCATTTAACTTTTCTGATTAACTAGTTGATTAAAATCGTTTTTAGATCCCTTTGTTTTTTTTTTTTTAGATTTTAGTCCTATTTTAAAACAGAACTGAATCAAATTTAACAAAATATAATCTAAGATGATCAAATCTAAACCAATGCTTTTTGTCATTTTAGTTTACATTAGATTTATCAGATTTTTAATTCATGTAGAAAGGATCTGATGACATGCCCAAACTAGATCCATCCAGTTGATCAGTGGGTTGAGTTTCCACCCAAGACCTCTAATCACGCTTTATAAAACAGCTGTCTGTAGAAAGGACGATGTAGATGGTTTCATTAGTCTTTGGATTTGTAAAGCCACCTTTCCTCCAGGGTTGTCCTTCTGAATCATACTGGGCTCACTCTAGGTACATAAAGCAAGCCACAGGCTGGTGGCCTTAGCCACAAGATTCCTGTATTACACTACATTCAGCACAGTCTACAATATTTTTCTTCCATATTTTTGCAGAAAGAAATAAAGATAGATTGGTAGATCTTATTTTATTTATTGAACTGCATCATCGCTAAACCCTCCATTGATTTCAGTGATGTATCTCTGTATATTTTCCCAAGGAGCAACAGTTCGAGAAATCATGTGGGAACCTAAAACCACCACAGATTCACTCAGACGGCAATTACCCACGCTGGGAAACCGATATGGGGTAACACTCTGACTGCCGTCCGAAATGACAATCAGCTTGGTTTGTGAAGAGAGGACAGTTATTATTTCATGGAAGCCAAATCCACATGAAAACAAAGTAGTAATGAATAATGAAGACACAGTCCCTATAAATGGCCACCAATTGTTGGCAGCCTTTATAATGAATTCCTTAAAAAACTTTCAAACAAATGAGTGCACAAATCATCATAAGTTAGACATTGCTAAAATAGAAGAGCTCCGAACATTTTAAAAAATGAAGGTGGTGGCATTTTATTTGGTATTTTGGTCTCAAACAACAGTCAAGTGGCACACACTCCTTCAACTTTCTTCAGAATTTTTAGTTCCATAGTTTATTGAAGACAACTAACCTTCAAAAATAAAACATGGCTAAGAATAAAATGTAGAGGAAGAGCAGAAAGGGCTTTATTCTCTTTTCTTTGTGTTAATTCTCCCCAAAGTTGTGAAGTGAGTTCAGTTAATGGGTTTCATGCTTTGTTAGGCTGCAAACTTGGTACCATTTGTCAGGAAATGTAACTTAAGTTTTGATTCTCTGACAAGTTCTTTTACTTTCTTTAACAAATTACTGAATGTATTTTTTCTAATAAACTGTTAACTGTCCAAAATGGTGCATAAGAAACTAGCCTCATATTCATACACTGCAGTGGAAAGCACACTAGACCTCACAAAGAAGTACAAAGAAGTTGGCTTGGTAAAAAGGGCATAGAATTAAGATAACCACTCCAAAACTATGAAAAATATTCCATTCTAGGTGACATCTTAAGGCCCTTCATGGGTTGCACAAGATATTGAAAGTAGCCTCCACTTTCTACAATTATTACAATAAGATTAGCAAAATAATTATCACCTAAATTTGTTCTTAAAAAGGACAGTTGTATCTTTATAACAATATTCCTGAAATAAATTAGTGTCACTCAGGGAAAGTTCTGCCTCTTTTTCATTTGGGATAGACTTTGCCATAGTTGTAATATTTTCAAGAATCCAGGTTCTGACTGTCACTGATCTTCCTGTGGACTCCTCTGTGTCAGCAGTTTGCTGAACAGCATATACAGCCACTGTGACAAGAAGCACACAGTTTCTAAAGCTTAGATCTCAAATATTTTACAAGCAAACACTGCTGCAGCACATTGCATACAAAGGTGTAAACAACACACATGCGAGTACACTTTTCCAATAAGGCCGCTTGTTTGCTAACTCATACAAATACATTGTGATAGCATACAGATATTTGATATGCAGAGAGCAGAGGCCCCATCAGCCACAAGCACAATCATATCTGTGTATACAGCATCTGTGTGTGACTCGGTAACAATCAGTGACACAGTCATAGAAAGGTTTCTGTGGAATACAGTGAAGTTTAAGCCAGCAGTGTCAACAAAAATGGTTTGCATAATAATTTTTGTTAAGTAGTTCTTTCCCTAAATGACAGGGTTTGAGGATTTTTGTCACAGCCCCAGTTCCAGCTTTCCCTCCTGTTGTCAGTATTGTATTCTGAATTCATTCCTACTCAATCAGCTCACTCCGGTCACCCGTGTTGCTGCAGCCACCTGCATCCTATCTCCAGTCAGGCTCCACCTTACTTAAGCGCCGCTCGAACTGCAATTCAGGACCCGGTTGTAGTGACTTGTCCTACTCTCCAGGATTCTTGGGATTCTGAGTGATTTTTGCTTGTCTCCTGGAATTTGCCTGTTTGTTCCCTCCCTTATCATCTAACTACCTGGTGTAGCATTCTGCTTGTATTAAAGCTGTCAACACGGAAACATGGACCGCTTCCCTGGTGGACTGCTTTTGGGCCCAAACCATACAAGTAACAATTTTGTTTCATTACTTTGTCTGAAGCTTGGGCTTTGAAATACATTTTCTTAAACACTGACTATGAACCATTGTGATCACTGTATCTAAATCACATAAGTTCTTATTTATTTTATCTGAAATGAAGTAAATGTGGCCAACAGGAAAGTAATTTCTGCACACTATTCAGAATCTGACTGTATTTAAATTAAAATTCACACCTCTCAAGTTAATCAAAGTCAGGTATTTATTGACCATGTTGTTGTTATTGCACTGATGTCTAGTGATGCTGAATTTTAGACCAGGGACTCTAAGAAATATCAACTGCACTTACTCCAAAATATAAATTTTGTTTCTTGAAAAGTAATAATTGCTAATACATTTCAAAGATGTTGTTGGGGTACTGTATGTACTGGGAACAAACAAAAGCAGGTAAATGCATGGGTAACTGACATGGGTAACTGTGACTGTGAAGACACCATTATTGCTGAAAGCCACATATCTGGTCTGGTTTCTGGACTTGCTTGGCTGTAGTCCATGAATGTTCCCCTTTTGAAATGGGTAGGAAATTCAACAACAGAGATCTCAGACTCCTGAGCAGCTGAAGTTGTATTTATAGCTACGATGAGAGAGAATTCCACTCAGTATTCTAGTATCTATATTTAGTGGGAACTGACACCAAAGGCACACTGGTTGGTGCAAATTGGGGCACAGCATCTTGCCCAAGAATACTTTGACATATAGACTGCAGGGATCCAACTACAGACCATCATATTAGTAGGCCACTGTTCTACCACCTTGCTCTTTCAGATATTTTTTATTTGTTCAGTCTCAGTTGAGTCTACATATGTCAAAGACTGTTTTCAGGCTTAAGACATTTCAACCCTAACAGCTATTGCATATCAAGCAGAAATCATGCTGCTTTGGTTTTAATGAGGTCAGCAGGGTTTTAGAGTTTTCTGTTGTCTACAAACTGTACAGGCACAGTAACTGACATGATGTTTGTTGAGTATTAACTTAGCTATCCTCACACTCGGTGATCACTTCAACAGTTCTTTTGTATTCTTAATATACATGTGAGCAGTAATATACTGTATCTCTAAGTTCTCAGTTATCCAGGTCATGGTTATCCAGAGCTGTTTAAATCAATCCACTGGACTTTAAGAAAGTTTCTCCAAGACGTTTCACCTCTCAAACAAGAGGGTTCTTCAGTTCAGTTCTTGGATGAGAGGTGAAATGTCAAGAAACTTTTAAAGTCCAGTGGATTGATTTAAACAGCTCTGGATGAGCAGTAATATAGAACAAAAAAAGTTAATAGAAAAAATCAATGAGAAAACTGTGGTTGTAATTGGTACTCTGACATAATATTCGCCGCTGAACTTGAAGAGCATCACCCCTCATAACACTGCACTGACCATGTATGGAGGGCTGTTATGCCACAAGTAATGTCTTCTCATGAAAAACATAGCAAAAAGATGATATAAGGTTGATTTATTAATTTATTGGTTAGTCATTTCCATTTACTTTAAGGCCTTCCACCCTAACGGTTGATGAATGGTTGGTGGACCCAAAAAGTAATGATAGGAATTTGGGTCTTTGCTGATGTATTTGTAGAAAAAAACATTGAAGATGAACACATGAAAACATTTTCCACAATACTGTACACTTCAGCAGTGAAAAAACTCACTTGGAAAACTGATTGCCTTGACTGATTGAAATGAAAGAATCAGATAAAATTAAATGAACACTGGTTTATTTAGGGTCCACTTTTTGACACAAAGTAGAATAAGCACAGACTAGTATTCCTGATAAGTTTCTAAAATCTGAAGTCTAGTGTCCTCATATGTCATCTTTTCATTTTCTATACTTCTCCGCACGAGCTGTCCAACCTTTATCAAATGCATAATGCTTCCCCCTCTTCAACATATCTGTTTTCCAGGTGTAAACTTTTGTATTGTGAAAATTTTCCTCCCTGTCGTTATCAGCTGCAAACCACTTTTGCTCGGGACAAGAGTATGAGGCTCTGGGGTTATCTTCAGACTGCACACACACGTTTACACACATATGTTAGCAGCCAGGCCAGGAATGAGTGACTATAGCTGTTATCTCAGACAGATCTCCAGACAGCAGTTATCCAAATGTGTGCACTCGGCTTTACACAGCCCCCCAAGCCTTTTAGATACACTCTTCTGAGCAAATGGATGGAGTAGAGGGAGGCAGAAAGAGGGAGAAGGAGAGTCAGTTTAGATGCATTGCCAAAGAAAAATGCATGAAACGAAGGCAGAGGCCAAGAAACTGTACAGAAAAGAGGTGAGAGAGAGCAAGGAACGGAGAGTCAAACCATTTAGATATGCCATGATGGAGAGACAGAACTCCAGGACAAATGAAAGGATATACACTGATGTGGGAGATGAAGGGGCAGATAGAGAGCAAGCAGAGAGAGACGACCAGAAAGACGATGCCATGACTGCATTAAACTGTTCTGTGTCAGGAAATTGGCCAGTGACCCTGATGTCCAGTGACAAGCCATGACACTTACTGTTTGTGTCAGAATTCATCTTAACAAGTCATTCAGTCACTAGGAAGCTGAAAAATACGGGAATAAAGAACAATTTAAGTTACAATCCTTCAATTATTTTTCCGATGCTTATAATGTTTCATGTACCGGTAAGTATTTTTGAGAATAATTAGACCAAAGCGAAAGCACAACATCCAGTGGCTACATGTAGTACAGTTTTATATTTAAATGATGAAATGTAGAATTAGATGATGACAGGGGATTGCCCAGGCACAGACTCAAGTGAAACATGAATGCTGGTGTTTGGAAATAAAATATTGGATATAACTCATGGTTAAAGTTGGACTTTTGGGAGTGAGTGCTGTAGCAAGACCTAGAACTCCTAATTATATTACCCTTAAGATGCCTGAAGGACTTGATTATACATGTATGTAATGTCTTCACATGAGGGCACCAAGTTTTTAAGAGTTCACAGTGTGCTCATTCCGTCCATTCCAATACAGCTGTATCACAATGGCAGACTGATATGAAAGTGCATTAGTAATCACATGTGGAGTCATTTTTAAATTCTTGTCAAAATTTATATTTAAACTACGACAGTGCAACAAACAAAAACAGTTGACAGTTGTACAAACAGCTGGCACTATTAATTTGCTAGTCACACAGTCCAAACACAAGAGAGTTGGCACATCTGGAAAACAACAGCTATCTAAAGGACCTAGGTTATACTGTAAGTGCTCTTTTGTCTCAAAATAATGCATGGTTTGTGGGTGAACGACTGATCAGTTTTTTTTCCAAACATGTGGATGACTAACTTAAATTAGAATATTGATTGAATCAGTGCAGACAAGGTGTGAGATAAGAGAGGACATGATGAAGGAGAATGACTACTGATTTTTAAAAAAGTTTTGTCGCTTTGATATTGTCCTGGTTTGTTGTTTCATCAAGAACCCAGCAAAACCTGGTCATACAGCATGTTACAAATGAGACACAAATTATTATTTGTCTCATTATTCCTTTTTTTTTGTTGCATTAATTTGACTCAAATACACACACACGCACCTTTGTTAGATAAAACAGCCAAGAGATTCTGAGGGGAAATATAAAGAAAAAGAACAGAGGGTCATGGGTGGGAATCAAGTCCATGAACACTGTGCAGAAATGGAGGTCTCTGTACCCGCACTGACAACACTGGGGTCTTTCTGCCATGCCTTCCATTTTTCTTCATATTTTCTTCAGTTTTCTTTGTCATCGCACCATCGTGGCAAACCCGTCTGTTCTACTTTTGTCCTCTGTTGCACTAGCTCCATAATCACTGTCTTTCTATCTCTCTCTGATACACACATTCGTTCAGACATAAAGGTCTGAAAGAAGGAGATCTATCATACATCGAGAGGACTTGGTCAGAAACTTTCCACTTTGTCAAGATGGAACAGATGGATACTGGCATTGTAATGGGTACACACACACACACACACACACACACACACACACACACACACACACACACACACACACACACACACACACACACACACACACACACACACACACACACACACACACACACACACACACACACACACACATACATACTGATGATTCAATGCAAGGACCAAAATTGCATCTCAAGTCTAGCCACACAAATGCAACAGCAGTAATGATACAGCTGTCACTCTGGCTTTTTATGAATGCAGAGGAACAGCGCTGTTTTACACTCGGCACAGACCTGCTGGAGGAGGCTGCTGGCCGGGAGAATGTGCAAGAGAGACGAAGAACTGAACAGCAGAAGAGAAAAAAGCCTTTGTGTGTGTCTACACAGAATTCTGAATTCAGTATGTATATTGGTAAACCTATATTTGAGACTATGGACGACTGTTGACTGACACCAACTTAATATAAAATGCTTTCTTTCACCACAGTGTCAAATCATGTCAGTACATCTCCCACTGTCTTTTACACACACAAACACACACACACACACACACACACACACACACACACACACACACACACACACACACACACACACACACACACACACACACACACACACACACACACACACACATCTCCCACCGATCATCCTTCCATCCTGTCTATCCTGTTGCCATCACTCAACAAAATTCCACTCACTGATTTACTCCATAGTCCCTGTGGAATTGAATATATGTGTGTGCAAATGAGTATATTTAAAGATTTGAAATTGATTTTTGCATATGTGAAGATTCAGTTATAAGTACTTACATTTTATGTGTGCAACATACTATAGGGCGATGTTTTTATTAAGTTTGTAAGTGTGAGTGTGTGTGTGTGTTCATGAATGTTTGTCTGTTTGTGTGTGTGTTTTTCAAAGACTTCAGGTGATGAATGACAGCATGCAGATATGACCTAATTTCCCCTTTCATCAGGCAGATGGGGTGTGGAACAAATTTTCACACTGACATCTACCAATAAAATGAACAGTACTTTTACTTTTATTGCACCAACTTAAGAAGTCTTTCACAATATACCAAGAACAAAAATGTAAAATATATGCTAAATAAATGTACAGTGCGCCCTTGCGCAATTGTGCGTCAACACTCGCAACTTCACCTCATCGCAGATTTTTGGTAGGCAGTCACGTGTTACCGTACTCATATTCTATTGGTTAACGGCATCCGGAAGTGTGCTATGTTCTGTGAGTCTTGGACGTGAGACACAAAAGTGTTTTAAAGACTCAATAAGAGTGTGGGAAAATGTAAAACAGATAGAAGGTGATTTAATATCAGTATGGGGAGGGTTCATAAACGCACTGTATAAGTAATTAAGCATAACTAAAACTTGAAAGAATTGATTTGAAAATTTATTAAAACGCCACAAAAAAAAGGACAGACTAGAAAGAATAAAATCAAATTAAAATTTTTTTTTTTAATTCTTATTTTTCAGCTTC
The DNA here is from genome assembly GCF_040054535.1 of Antennarius striatus. Lineage (NCBI taxonomy): Eukaryota > Metazoa > Chordata > Actinopteri > Lophiiformes > Antennariidae > Antennarius > Antennarius striatus. The sequence continues at coordinate 16,316,637 of NC_090793.1, forward strand.
TGATTCGTACATCATCACGTTAGCCAGAGGCTTATACAGCCACGTCTGGATATCCACACTCAGGTAGGATAATATTCTTTCTTTCACACCAACAATTTACGGGAGAATCTGTTTTGATGAGCTTTCCCTTCACAGCCTCAGGCACATTTCTTACTCTCTTCAGCTGGCACAAATGACACGAATGACTTGAATAATGCAATTTATATTATGCAATTTGTGTCAGTGGTGTCGATCGGTGGTAATTTGCATCTGCGGATCTACATTGACTTGACTCTGCAAACAACATGCTGTGTGACAAATTTGTATTGTGTGTGGGGTTGAATTGAGTTTTCGAGTTTAATGATCACTTAAGAAAATTTGAGTATTCACCACCACTCAGGGAAAGAAAACAGGAGTTATCTGAGAGGAGGCTCAGTCAGAGCCAATGTTCCCTCTAAGCTGTGTGCCTGCGCAATTACACACTGCTCGCAGTCTCAGCGCACAAGAAATTCTATGCTGCACATAAAATTTGGTTTAAACATATTGAGATATCCCATGTGTTGTTACTGTTTTGTGTTGCTGCCCTGAGTTGTCCTGCGTGTGTGTGAGTTGCGTATGATTTTGTGAGACTTGAGGGGGTGGGTGGGATGTGTGAGTGTAAATGGTGAGTGCTGAGTGGGAGTCAAGAGGATTTCTTGATTGTTGCTTGTTTAGGCTGGTTGCCGAAATTAACCTCGCCAAAAGAAGTCCGTGGTTGTCTACCTTGCCCACATTATATGACACCAAGAGTGTCACAGTATTAAATACAGTAACATTTAATAGTAGATCTAATGTAATCTAATTAGACCAATATTATTGTTTACCATTTTTCCATTGTAACTCAGTAAGTAACAGGTGTCCAGCCAATGATACAATAAGGTTCACAGGTTCGCTATGCAGCAAATCGTAACACTGAGGGTGACAGTCATGCATGTGAGCCCTGCTATATGTGCATTAGCCCGTTAATGACTGAAACCGAACGGGCAGCAACACATCCACTCACCAAGCCAAGGTAAAAGAGAAATGTGGTTCTTTTAAGATGGAATGACTGTCGGAGTTTATGCAAATAGAGGAACAAGCTGTGAAACTGGGTGAGATTTTTTTCTTTTTGAGAAATTTCAAAGCAAGAAGCAGATGAAGCCATCAACCTGGACAGTGTACAACTATGTGAAAAATAAGGTAACATTGAAGTAAGATTTGTGCATATTCGAATGACATTAAGATTTTTTTAGTTATAGATATTAATCATTAAATGCTGTTACTACTGCATAATTTTGGGTAGTAGAAATGCTAGTAAAAAGAGTAATTAGATATTTTACAGACAAAGGGTTACAGGCATTTACACTGTATCTCAAGCAACAGCACACGTCATTGTCCAAATTTGAGTGTTTTAATGTGAACAAAATGTTATGACTGACAGGTGTGTATGTATAATTTCTTCCAGAACAGGGCCCTAAGCCAGGCCACAACTGGACCGCAGCGGCCAAAGCCAACAGTCTTCCCATGGCCAAAGCAGGACCCTCACATATAACATACTACACATCTCATTAAGAACAAGATTTTTTTTAATTTTTTTATTTCAAGTGGGCTAAATCACTTATATTGAAAGTAAACCAAAGAAAATTGCTTTTGTAGTTTTATTCTTTTAATAAGCCATGTAACTTGCTATGATCTAAGGTTTTGAATGAGTGTGATACTGGTGCTTGGCCACAGCGTGCACATCTGATGTTCCTCACAGTGGTCCTCGGTGCGCTTAGGAAGCTTGTGTGTTTACCCAGACACATGAAAAATTAGTGGGAACATTGGTCAGAGCAGCACAAAAGTTGGTTAAATATACAATTTACTGAATCTTTGACTTTTTACTACTCAGGTAAGTAGCTGTCTGCCGTTATTGACTACTGAGTAACTTTAAAGAAAACCTTTCAAAAGGCAATACAATTGTTTCATTGGTTCATTAAAATGATAAAGGACAATATATACTTTTTTTTTTCTTTGTGTGTTTCAGAGATGGGCACGTTTCTTCTTCAGCTTTGTTGCAAAAGCTTTGAAGAAAATCTGGAATAATCTGAGTATTTAACAATGACAACGTGTGAATGCTATTTTGTCTCCCTCAGCTCACACACAAGCACTCTCCATCGATAATGAGTAAAGGTCACTGCCATCTAACCACACAGCACTTATGTGCAGCAAAGGTCAGCTATTCATTGTGTACATAACTGCAGAAATAATGTGTTGATGAATTGAGCACATTAGAATTTACTTAAGGATTGATAGGCTGTAAAAGGTTATCAGTACAGCAACCCTGTCATTACCTTTACTTAGGTCAGCATTAACAGTCTTACCAGTCAATTTTGGACACTTCAATCACTGATAACAAGCTCATGTCCTTTAACCCCACAGGTCATAAATTTTGTTCCAGACCTTTTGACGTTTGAAAAAACATTATATAAAATGCCTTCTTCTACTTTCGGCTTTTCCCTTCAGGGGTTGCCACAGCGAATCAGTTGCCTCCATCTAATCCTGTCTGTGCATCCTCTTCTCTCACACCAACTACCTTCATGTCTTCTTTCACTACAGTACATCCTTAAATCTCTTCTTTTATCTTCCTCTAGCCCTCCTGCATGGCAGTCCAAAATTCAGCATTCACCATCTCAGTCTGGCCTCTCTGACTTTATCTCCAAAACCTCTAACATGTGCTGTCCCTCTGATGTACTCATTCCTGATCCTATCCTTCCTGGTCATTCCCAAAGACAACCTCAGCATCTTTATCTCTGCTACCTCCAGCTCTGTCTCCTGTCTTTTCCTCAGAGACACTGTCTCTAGACCAAACAACATCGCTGGTCTCACCACACTTTTGTACACCTTACCTTTCATTTTAGCTGAAACTCACACCTGAAATCACACCTGACACTTTTCTCCACCTGTTCCATCCTGCCTGTACATACTTCTTCACCTCTTTTCCACACTCTCCATTGCTCTGGACTGTTGACCCTAAGAACTTAAAATCCTCTAGCTTCTTGATCTCTTCTCCTTGTAACCTCACTCTTTCTCTTGGGTCCCTCACATTCACACACATATACTGTCTTACTGTGGCTAACCTTCATTCCTCTGCTTTCCAGGACAAACCTCCACCTCTCTAGCTTCTCCTCCACCTACTCCCTGCTCTCACTGCAGATCACAATGCCATCTGCAAACACCATAGTCCATGGAGATTCCTGTCTAACCTCGTCTGTCAGTCTGTCCATCACCATAGCAACAAGAAGGGGCTTAGAGCTGATCCCTGATGCAGTCCCACCTCCACCTTGAACTCCTCTGTCACACCTACAGCTCACCTCACCACTATCTCACAGTCTTCATAAATGTCCTGCACTGCTCTAACATATTTCTCTGCCACTCCAGACTTCCTCATACAATACCACAGTTCCTCTCTGGGCACCTTGTCATAAGCTTTCTCCAGTTCTACCAAAAGACATTGCAGCTCCCTCTGGCCTTCTCTGGACTTCGCTATCAACATCCTCGAAGCAAATACTGGATCTGTAGTACTCTTTTTTGGTAAGAAACCATACTGCTGCTCACTTCACAAATGCTCACTTCTGCCCTTAGTCTAGCTTCAACTACTCTTTCCCACAACTACATTGTATGGCTCATCAGCTTTATTCCTCTGTAGTTTCCACAACTCTGCACATCTCCCTTGTTTTAAAAATGGGACCAGAACACTTCTCCACCATTCCTCAGGCATTTTCTCACTACCTAAGATCCTGTTGAACAATCCATTTCTCTTCCTAGCTACACCGCGATAGAACAACTTGAATCCTGCTCCTAAACTTCTAACCGTGCTACCTTTCCACCTTTCTCCTGTGTGTCAAGTGTACAATGTCAACCAACTCTCTACCCTCTCTACCTTTTCCTGTCATAGTTCCAACATTCAACGTCCCTACTCTCAGTCCTATACTCTTGGTGTTCCTCTTCTCTCTCTTCCTACGAACACACTTTCCTCCTCTCGTTCTTTGACCAACAGTAGTCCAATTTCCACCGGAACCCTGTAGGTGAAAAGCACCGATGGCGGCCGTTGTTAACCTGGGTCTCGACCGATCCGGTATGGAAGTCATAGATTTGATTTGCATGTTTGATTTGGCAAAAGTTTTATGTTGGATGCCCCTTCTGACACAACCCTCTGTATTTTTCCAGGCTTGGGACCGGCACAATAAGACATTGGCTTGTGCCCTCTTGCGGCTACATTACATTATGTAGAATGTATCCACCCTGTAATTTATAAAGTAAAGAATTATTACGTGGGGACAGGATTGTTTGGAAAAACATTTGCAATTAACTTTTCAGTTGCGCACGGAGGGCTTCAGCTCTGGGTTTTGGCAGCCATCCTAGTAACACTTTGCAGGGAACAGCTCCTATATTTAACCATTGTACAGAATTAGTAAAAGGCATTTGCCCCCCTCAAAGCAGGACCAACAATTTTCCGAAAGGGAAGGTCGTTTTAGTTGGTTTATATTGTTCGTTTCATACAAACACTATTCTTTCCAACACGCTGCCACTTTAAACCTCAGTATGGTGTTCAGCTCATACAGGCGTAAGGAGCTAAAATATGAGGTATCCCAGATTAAAAAAAAACTGAATGGAAGTGATATAACTTTGACCTCAATGACATAATTCTGTCTCATTTTGCCCTTTTAATAATAAAGCTTTACCCTTCAGACAGAATCAAACCATGTTTTAATGTATTCCAACTGATCTTGGATAATGTGTTAAAGTTTTTGAAGTATGGAGCCCCAGAGTAGGCATAGAGGGGAAAAACTCATACTAATGCACGTTTTATGTGACGAAATGTGCAAAATGTACTAAAGAGCAGCCCTGGAGGAGGCGTAACCCCAAAGGTGCACCAGCAGGCCAGGCAGGAGGATCAGAAAAACTAAAGTCTACATTCTGCTTTCTCAGCACTGCTGCTGGATGTTTGTTTTACAAACCAATCACTAGAAAGTACACACCCAACCACAGAATGCTACCCACAAGCTTAACTGTTAACTCAGAATTAACATTTCCCATTACTCAATACTCTGGGGTGGGATTTAAAAAGTATCTTCCTCTTGAAAGTTACACGTATTACTGGCAAAAGTATGCACGTACATACAGTATATAAGTACATACATATAAAATAGCCAGCTGTTTAATCAGTGTGGATGTATGCTTAAAACTTTAATTAGAAATATGATATTGTGCCAGAAGTGGAGAACCTTAAATGACATGAAAAAATAGGAAAAAAGTGTGGATGATAAGAAAAATGTGGAAAAGAGACAAAAGACTACAAAGATTCCAGTTTAAAAATCTGCAATTGTCTGCAGAAAAAACTGAGACAAAAGGCAAAGGCTATGGTTTGAGTATTCAAACAATACTTCTGTAGTCAAATAACACTGTTAGAGAACAAAGAGTACAATTTAGGGATTTGACCCTCAGGTGGGCATCTGAAAAGGCTGGCTGAAGAGGAAGACACACACTGACCAGTGTGTGTGGGTCCACAGGAACATTTGTAATGAAGACAGACACATTAATGCACAAGCTAAGTTCAACCAATTTACATATTTTCCTTCAGTTGGGGCAAAAATGTGAAATAATTCACCCCAGGACAACCTGCAGCTTCATATCTTCTTCTTTTATGATGCTGCCTCACACATGCCTCTAGATGTTATACCTGTTGTGGGATATATATCAGGGATGCGAGGATGATCTACAGCTTCAAAGACTGCTGGAGCAACAAAGCAGAAAGGGAGGAGGCTGAAAGTGTGGGTTAGGGATAGAAGGATGAAAATATTACAATTAGTGTGAAGCATAAGTGGTGCACAGTTGAGAAGAAAGGTGAAAACAGAGGAGGAGTAAAAAGCGTAAAAAGGGAATCACAGGCCAGTTTTTATAATGGAACAAAATTGAGGAGGAAGCCACAAGCTAATCGGGAAAGGGAGGGAGGAGAGGAGGAAAATTATATGCATTATATACATAGAGGGAATGAAAATGTCTCTTAAAAGCAGGCCAGTGTGTAAATGTGGCAGACTAAGTTACCCTGGGGCTTCCTTTAATCTCATGCCTCCCAAGAGAAGCAATTAACAAAGAAACTACGGTGAAACAATTCACCCAAAGGCTGTGGGTGTCTCTCATGCCATTTAAGCGTGCTAAGTACCTTTTTCCATTACAGTACAGAGATGAAGAAGAACAAGATGAACACAGAAACGACAAAAGAGATGAAGATCATCGTGATAATGATCAGGATTGTGCAATTTGTGAAAATTTCCTTGCTAAATGTGTGCTAATGACATACAAATGAATCAGCACAATACTAACATACTCTCAGCTGTCACAGTGTTGGTATCTGCCTTATATAGTTTAATCTTTACAACAGCAGATCACATGGTTCATTACTCATCAGTAGTGGGTTCTGTTACCCCTTGTTATCGACCTTTGAAAATGTAAACCAGAATGTAACTTTATAAGGCAGCTGTATTTGTGAGATCTATCTGGTTACTCATTACTATAAAGACTAATCATCTTGTCTAAAGCCGCTTGTTCGGCAGAGACACATGAAAGACAGGCAACCACACGACTCACCTATGCGCAATTTAGAAATCATCAATTCACTTAAACTGCATGTTTTTGGAGGAAGAAAGAATTTGGAGAACCCAGAGAGAACCCACAAATTCACTGTTAAACTTGAAGCAGCAGCTGGAAGCCCACCTGCCCATACTCCTCTAAAGCAACCATGTATTATGAATGACCCTCTATAAATAAAACAGATCCTTTTAGATCTTTTCAGATTCACACCAGTGCCTAACCTCTTTTCACCTTGTTGGAAGGAACAAACCAAATTAGCCAATTTATATTAAAGATACCTGCTCTGCAAGACAGGTAAGTATTCTCAGGTTGAATTTTTGTCTGTTTGGTGTCTGGAGATGGCTTCATCTGTTCTGCCTGTACTCATATACTCTTTTGAAGAAGTTTGATGTCAAGAAATTACGTTTGTTACTGACTTTTTACAGATCATTATTATTTCTTAGCCAGCCTTAGCTCGAAATATAACTGCATTGTGAGAAAGACTACACTTTCATCAACATGTCACCGGAGGCCAAGCGGAAAGCTTTTTGATGAATACAAAACAAGACAATAGAACAGCATATTATCTTCTTACGGTGTGACTGACACATTGTTCACACAACAAAATCCCAGTTTGTCATGGCATTTATGATAAAATCTCAGGTTTTTGTTTGTGTGAGCGTTGAACGTGTGTGGGAGGGTGTTTTCCCCTCTTTCCCTTGGAGAAGTCTGAAGTGTGAAATGGTGAATATATTTGTGCAGACACCATCTCTGACACAAGTATAAATATGAGAAAACACATACACAGAGACACATGTGCACCCACACACATTTTCTTCACCCCTAACATGCTTTCATAGGCTTGTTTCACACCATGTGCCAAATGAAATTTCTGGATTGCTCCACAGTTCAAGACAGCCTCCAACCTTCATAGATAGGAATATAAATTGAGGTGTTGCTAAATATTTAGCTTGCTTATACAACGTTTAACCAATAATGGACATGCCTTACACAAAAGGATGATTTATTGCAGGAATACTGAGCAGTTTGACTCTAACTGTCAAGAATCTAGATGTAGCTTTATCTTCTGAAAACTGAAGCCAAGTGCATAAAAGTCTGACTCTATGACTTTCTTTTTTGTGTGATTTGTTACCTCAACAATATATATTTTCAAATTAGTTTTTAATGTCTCAGTCATTAGTTCCAAGTTGTCTTCAGTACAGCATGATGTTCATTTAGGAAATTATCCCATGTGTAAAATAAGTGGCAAAGCAAAGCATACTACAGTATATTGCATGGGAACCTTGTTTCCATCAGATCAAATCAGAGTAGAGGTTTGGTGATACATAACCTCCCCATCTCCCTCCATTCTTCCAAATATGGAATGGCAAGTTTGATTTACTGTCAAAATATAATAGAATAAAAATAAAAACAAAATGAGAAAACTGGCTAAAGCTATTGGTCCTTGCTATTCCTATGGCAACTAAATGAATATATAAGAGATCTTGGTATTTGTTCAGAGGCCTTGCACTCATTCTTAGTTTTTTATGATAGAAAAAGGTTTATGGCAATGTTAAACATTGGTTTCATTTTATTTAGATTCAACCCCAAGAATTCTAAAAACCCTCAAGGGCTCAAATACAACACATGTTTCACAGTAAATGTCCAACAGTTTCCAAACGTTAATTATCACCTCAGCAAGGGATTGAACTGTTACATCACCCATGTCTAAAAAATTACTTCACTGGATTTAGTCAATTGTTTCTAAGAGCAGAGGCCAGGTTTCCCTCCATCCACCTTGTCCATCCATTCTCATTATAAAAAAACCCTCTCGCTTCAGCACTACTCCATTCCCGAAACCAGTCAGTATTAAGACCGACTCTTCAATCAAAGGCAATCGATACGTTCACTTACCGACTGAGCCACACCACTGATTACAGTGTCCTTCAATTTACAGTGCTTCTGGTGAAAGTGCAAGAAAAGTGGAAGGAGGGAAGGGCTGGAGGACAAGAAGATGAAATGAATTCCTTCTTGGACCTGTGGTTACAATAAAGCCCCCAGCCTCCAGGTGAAGATGGTTGCAAGGACATACCTAAATTGCTTGGAAAACATGTGATTTCTTTCAATAATAATGACGGTACTTCTCACTAGTAGGCTGTGCAAATAAAATTTCATAGCATGGCACTTTTACTGTATAATGACAATAAAGGATTTCTAATTTCTGATTCTCTGCAGTGCGCTTGCATTGGAGTGTCCCCTGTAGAAAATGAATGATTTCTAATAACATTCTCATGACATGAAAAATAACCAAGTCAGGCCAGCTCCACAGTCAGCTACTGGGAAAAAAAGGGACACTGTATGATGAGTTGGTGCTGCAATGTATGGAAGCATGTTGGTAAGTCTCCCGTTGGTTGGTAACTGCATACTGATGTGTGCACAGTCAATAGTAAAATGTAACATGAGGTATTTGTGTAATAAGAAAACTAGATAGAAAGCCAGTGTATTTAATGTCTAAAAAAAGTATTCTTGCAGATGCCTTAAGTCACATGTAGCCTGTAACCCACCATTTAAAGAAGAAAACGATCCAAACACTGCTGAGAATCACTGAACACATTAACTCTGATTTCACATTAAAGGGGGAAGGGCAGAAAAGTTAAAAGACAAAAGGCAGGCATTTTTTGACAGTTCTGGATAACAAAGGAGGATCCCAGACCTTCAACGGAGCAAAACACAAAGCAATTCATTCTGCGCACTGCCTGACATGCCTCTGTGAAAACAAAGAAAACCATGAGTGGGAAGAAAAGACATCCAAATTCGAGTGTTTCATATCTGCCTCACTTGTACACAGTCCTGTGTGATGTTCGACACAAAAGGCACTAGACTAATACGACAAAAGACAAAACTCCGCAGCCAAGAGTTTTATGTTATCTAATGCAAATATGCTCAAAGGTAGACACCTGTCTCACTGCCTTTAAACCAAGCAAATGCTGCTATTAGCTTAAAACATTCTGCTGTCTTCCTCTTTTCCTGCTTTTGAAACAAATTTTGGTAACCATGATCCCTTTGCTAGTGGAGAGAGAGAGTTTATTCTAAGATGCAAAAGTCACGCGATTATAGTTGTAGTTAGACATGAATGGTAGTACAAGGGGAGACTCCGTCCATTCGTTCGTTCATGTGTCTGGCCATCCATTCATCCATTCATCCATCTGTCTCTTCCTGCCTCCATCATCCATCCATCCATCCTGAGTTGATCCTCCAGTCATTTTAATGAGTTCCAATGGAGCTCATTTGTAGCTTTAATTATATTGTCATTAATAAATTATGTGTGTTCTCAACAGATTTATAGCCTTCTGTTGGCTACTACTTGGATTATTTTTTACATGTATGTGCTTCCTTGGTATGGAACAGAGCAGGATTACTATCTATATAAAAGAAGTTTTTAGTACATATTGTTCCATTTACAATTATATATGATTTTTATAAGTCAGTAAACTAAAAATCACATGTTCATCAACAATATTTGAAAAGTGATAAATATTTTTTTCTTCTGGTAACTGATGTCTCAGTGCCATTTTATTCCACGTATAAACCTTGAAATCAACAATTATTAAGTTTTAATTTTTAGTTTAATTTATTGGGCAAATCTGAATTACAGTATGTGACCTACAGTTATTGGATAGCTAAGTGTAAATCCAGATGAATGAAAACAATGAAAATGATTCACATGAATAGTTTTCCAACATCCTTACATTCTGCTTAAAAATATACTTTAGGTTTTCAAAAGATTGAAGTCATGGTTAGAGGAAAACTGCTATTCCAAGTAAAACATTTGATACTTTGGATACATGTTCACCCATTATGACATGAATAACACCATGCAAGGTTTCTGTGTTCTGCAACAAAGTCATGTGATTTGTGAATGACTTATTGTAGTCAGAAATATCTTTCCTAGTGTTTGCACATGCATCACTGTCAATTTCTTTCATTTGGCACTCCTTAATTGTTTATAATAAAGGTACATTAAATTATAATGTTTTTAAAAATGAACAATTATAGAATCAGCAACTAACTAATGAGTAATTATCTTCCATGGTACTCACTTATACATTCATAGACAAACAGTTAACAGTGACTAGCCATGAAATACTATACAACACATTAAGTATCAAAAAATGTTCCTCGGTTCTGTTTTTAAGCATTTGCATTCAATATTTATTGTTATATTTAGATCATTACCGTCATTTTTTATGATGAGTAATCTGTATGTCCTGTATGTCATGTCAAGTTTGAATGCCCTTTTCAAAAAAAGTCAGTTACCTGTGAGTTTAACTCATTGTAATTATAGAAGACGGTCAGTGAGTTAAGGAATATCTGTATAAAGATAAAGAAAAACATCTTAATGAAAAAGATGGCATGTATTCCCTGTTCCCAGCTATTATAAAAATAACCAATTAGTTTCAATAATATTCATATCTTATATTACCTATTAACTACTTTGTTTGATAAAAAATACTTAGCTTCTACATTCATACAGTCACGACATGGTAAAATTTAACATCTCTAAAAACATACACCAATACTTTTTGTGAATGTTATTCAAATGCGTTCTATCATAACTTATTATTATATTTCTTTGAGGTTACTTAATGCCTATTATTGCATAAATTAAGTGCCACCAGCTATTTTTAGTTAAATTATTCAGAATGAATGCTGCATATGTCCAGATCAAACTTTAAAACTAGAGCAACTATCTTAGAGCTGCAGGAGGATGGTCCACAAAGTCAAAAGCACAAATGCAGCTGTAGCATCTGCCAAACGGCACATGTGTTTCTTATCTTCAAACAAACAAATCAACACAAGTACAAACAAGACAAACCTGTTCCCCTTCAAAACTTCTAGAAAAATAAAATATTGCATAAATGTCAGCACACCAAGGAAGTCCACATGAATGCAGCTCTGAGACCACACTGCTTAAGGCTGGGACCCATTTTTATTCAAACATCAAAGAGACATAAAAGGAACCGGGAATCGACAAGTGTGTGCACGCTTGCGCTTACACGTACACACACACACACACACACACACACACACACACACACACACACACATGCAAGCAAGCATGCACACACGCACGCACGCACGCACACACACACACACACACACACACACACACACATACATATACACTTCTCGACTGAGTTGTTGAATCCCATCATACCCAACTCAACCTGAGAATACTTAGCATACAATACCCCAAAATGAAAAGGCATGACAGTCCTGCTTGCTTTGCAGTCTGTCTGTTTGAAGTACTTTCAAAAAGAGATTTAAAAGGTTCACAACATAAAGGTCACTGACTGTAAAGTCAAAAGGAAGTGAAAGAACAGGTGGAATGCATAACTTATGTTTAAGCAAGGATACAGTGGCAGGCTGTGTTGAGGTGGACAATAGCACCACAGAATGATGAACACAGGACATATGAGGATGTCACTTCAGGTATGGGTGAGATGAAACTCAAAGAAGCCACATTTAAAAAGTAGTTTGTCTTTTTTGGAGGGAAGATGCTTGTGAAAGAACTGCAGAAAATTTTACAAGGTGGCCATCCTACAATTGATGTGTTGCCAACATGCATTCATGAGGGTTTGATGGACCCGCATATACAGCAATATTTTATGATGCACAACTACAGTAAATTGATGAAATACAAAATGGTGATTTGGGTGTTTTGCATTAGCATTGCAATCTATATAAATTTATCACGAATAAAAAAGTTCTTGAAAGTATTTTTAAAGTGTTTTTGTTTAGCGTTTTGGTATTGTACTTTCCTGCCTCATAGAGAGAGGCATTTCTGTTACGTCCCAGATATAAACGATGTGAAGAAAATAACAATACATCAGTGGCAAATTGCACAATTCAATTCCATTGACCAATAATTGGTCTTAAGTGTCTACAAAGACAAGGTTGGGATGCATTTAACTTTTACTTTAGAAAGCCAATCTGTTGGAGTGTCATGGTTGAATTCCTGCTCATCTACAGTAACTCTTTCCTTTCAGACTGAAGAGGCATGAAGAGAACAAAGCTTTTACCTTGAGTTTCAGTCAATTAAATTTTTTTTTTACAAAGACTCAGTAGATGTAGAGAGCAGGTGATGGCACAGAAAAGAAATTGATTAAAGATAAGGTCCTTTTTCAACTGGGGGTACCAATGTCTTGATGGTAACATTTAACTCTATATACAGTTGCTTTATGTATCCCACTTCCAAAATCTTCAGGTTTCCCGTGGGGTGATGTTAAAATTGCATTCATGCATACTAGGACCAATATTATCTACAGAGACTTTTGTGCAGCTAGAGAGGGAATTTTTAATTGTCCAAATAGATTTTTTTCAGCTCAGTTTCTAATTTATTTATTGCAATAAGAAGCTTATATTGTATAATATTTGCTTATGTTAGATTGTTCACAACAGGTGATACAAAATGAAAGCCAGTCGTACAGGCAGTATTCATTTTGAGCCACGTTCATATCTGTGATATCACCGATGCACAATGACAGTCCTGACATAAAGGTGGCCGTGTGCTTGTAAAGCGTGCATCATAACAGATTCAGCCATGTCACCTTTTGCTTATCTGTACCAGTGTGATGACAGAAAGCTCATTGTACTTTTCTGTTTCTGTTGACACAACCCATCCATCCATCCATTTTCTTGACAGAGAAGATGACCGTAATCGTTTTGACTTCTTGCGGGCCATAGGTGTTGCTGGAGCCTATCCCAATGTTTTGCCGGTGGGTTATGCCCATGTATCACCAGTGCATCATGGGGTCACAAGAAAGACAAACAACCATGCACACATTAACATTTAGCTGATCTATTCCTCTAAATGGCATGTTATTGGAGGTGGAGAAGCTGGAGAGCTCGGAGAGAAAACATTCAGACACGGGGAGAACATATAAACTCCGCACAGAAAGGAATCAAACCTGTAAACTTCTTGCTGTGGGTCGGCAATGCTACCCTCTGTGCCACTGTGCTGCCTTAACACAAGACAGGTATATTAAAATATAAAAATACTTGCATCTTTCATATTTAAATTATATTTCATATATATACATTGCCTTGCCTTGCTTAAAATTTCCCACATTTTGACTCGTTACAAACATGAACTTAAATGTACTTTATTGAGATTTTATGTGATAGAACAGCACAGTATAGTGCATAATTGTGAAGTGGAAGGAACTTAACATGTGTGTGCAACCTCTTTAAATAAAAGTAAAATAAAATTTGGTGTAAAGTAATCCCTCGCGCATTTGCACTTCAAGATGCCCGACTCCTCTACATCGCAAATTTTTAGTAGGTAGTCAAGTGATACCGTACGCGCATGCTATTGGCTGACAGCATCCGGAAGTGCGCTGCGTTCCGAGACTCACGGAACACAGCACACTTCTGTGTAATAAAGAAACACTTAAAAGCCCTAAACAATCAAAAAGTGTCGGAACAAGCTAATACAGATAGAAGGTGGTCCTGGAATGCATTAAACACGAGTAATGAGGGATTACTGTATATAAAATGCATTATTATTATTATCATCATTATTATTATTACAATTATATGTATTCGTCCGTTGAGTAAGGACTTTGTTGAACTACTTTTCACTAAAATTACAGATGGGTCTATTGGATTAAGTCTCTACCGGCTTTGCACATTTTGGGACTGCAATTTTTAAGCCCATTCCCTTTCGCCAAAAACTCCAGTTCAGTTAGATAAAATGTAGAGCATCTTTGTACAGCAATTTTGAAGTCTAGCCACTGATTCTTCATTGGATTTAGGTTTAGACTTTGATTAGGCCATCTTAGGCCCATGTGTTGAGATCTACTACCCTACATAGATTGTGGCTAGCTGAAAATGAGACTTACTACCTCTCATTCAAAAATTGCTTTCTTCTTGCCACTCCTTTACAAAATCTTGCAGGTTTGTGGATGCACAACTAATACTTGTCCTATGGACAGATTCGTCAACCTGAACTGTTGGTCTCTGCAGTCCTCCAGAGTTACCATGGGCCTGTTGGCTGCTTCTCTGATTAATGTTATTGTTGCCCAGCCTGCCGGTTCAGTTGGACAGCCATGTCTCGGTCGAGTGGCAGTTGCGCCATAGGCTTTTCATTTTCAGATGATAGATTTAACACTGCCTTGTGAGTTTCTGTTTCCTTACTCTGCTTTAAACTTCTCCATAACTTTATCCCTTCACACTCTAGCCTTCACTGGTTTAGAACAAGCGCTACCACAACGCTGTGCCTATACAGGTAATCAACAGTCACATGAAAAAATTGTGTGATAGTTTGTTGTGTGTTATATCAAAGGGGTTGTTCATGATGAAACTCCAAATTGTGAAAACCGTACTTCTTCAGTTCCCCTCAGTTAAATGAAGCTTCACTGGGAGATTCTGTCCATAGTTTCGCTTTTTGGCAGCAACTTCGACGGTTCCCTCATTGTTTCAAGCCATAACACAAACCATCACATCAACCTTGAAACAACCACAATTCTCCTCACTTCCTCGAACTGCTAGAAGATTGATTGATTCTACAGTTGCACCCAAGGGCCAAAAGTAGATCTTAGGTGACTTCTGATGATGAGAATGTAGGTGCAAGTAAAAAAATCTTGGTTGTTTATTTGTTTGAAAAAAAAAACTGTCTTTGTGTCACTCTGAAACATTCTGAATAGTTGTCTGCACTGTTTCTGCCACAATATGACAAGATGCAGTTTTTATGGAAAATGTTCATCTTTTGTGTTCCGCATTGCAGCTTCATTCACTCAAAAAGTAATATCATTGAAAATTTGTGTTGAGAAGTAGGTGGAAAGTCCCTGCTGGTATTATCCTAAACATCAATACCGGTACAGGATTAATTATCATCAACTTAACATTCATTATCAAATGAGTTTATAAATTCAAATTTAAGCAAAGATATTCTATCATTTCTAAATATTGGGTCAATATGTTAACCATTATGCATTTCTCCATCAATATTATTACACACAGTTCTTCAAGCCTTTATAGCTCCTGCTTGTCATCTGACAGAACTCTTGCAGTTATGAATCACAACAAACTTCTGATCAATGAATGCATGAGCATCCCACACATGTACACAAACAAACACACACCCTGGCATTTGTTTCAAAATCATCTGTCAAAACCATTAATCATGATATCCCAATCAGTGTGGTTTTTTTTAATGCATATTCTCCTGAGAATGATGCAGTTTAACAAATTAATCCCCCAGCAATTTGTATGTGTTTGTAAGTGAACCAAGTGTTGATGTTATGTATTGAAATATGACAACATGCCAACATTTTGCTAATTATTATGAAGCGTATACATGCAATTCATTACTGTCTTTTGGTTTCACACATCTTCTCACATCGTTTACAATCTCTGAGGTGCTAGCAGAGGAGGTGATGGAAATGTTTTCAGTGAGAAACAGCTGCCAAACATCCAAAACAACAAGTACTTATCAAATATAAATGTAATTAGTTGTGTTAGTTCTATACCCTGTAAATGTACTGTAGTTTTTCATGTAGTCATAAATGCATGTATGCTCTCAAAAATAGCAGCCAACATAAAAGGAATTTAACATTTAAAAGCAGGTGCGAGAAGTGAGGCGGGGGAAACTCCGTGCAAGACGCCAGTGCACCATTGAGCCACACATATTGACAAACAAGCACGCACACACACCCTCACTCCTACGAGCAATTTGATATCGGCCAATTTGCCTGAAATGCATGTTTTTGGAGATGGGAGGAAGCCGGGGAACCCGGAGAGAACCCACACAGACACGGGGAGAACATGTTAACTCCGCAGAGAGTGGGACACAAACCGGGAACCACCTTGCTGTGCGGCGACAGTGCTACCCACTGCGCCGCTTAAAGTAAATGTTTTAGAATAAAATAAATTCAGAACAAAACGTGAATACTGGTCACAATAGTTTTATCTGAAAACAATTCCATGAAGTTCTCGGTTTACCACAGGAACAATCTGTGTATCTTAACTGGTTTACATTTATAGGAGCTTCATAGAAAAGTCGTTAACATGCTGTGATAATCTTTTGTGTCCAAAGGTGTAATGCAGCAATGTGTATGTGTCAATATGAGTACTAGTCTTTACGTCAGGGTTGCTATGTCACACAGTTACAGGCAGACCTCAAGGAAGAGACCAGAATTAGTGAGTTGGTGTTGAAAAGGTCAGCTCACTGAAAGTCTCTGCTGATCCTCCACGACCTCAATCTGTAGTGTTCATCTACTGCATGTTCTAGCCACCTAACATTACTGCACAGAAAAAAAACATCTGTATATATTTAACATAAGACTATAACTTTGGCCTAGAGGTTTAATGTACATCCTAGTGACAACAGAAAAGGTCACAGAGGTTTCCTGATATTATTCTGAGGAAGCTGTTTCTATATTTATGTATAGGTAAGATCCAGTCAGGTTTCAACTAGCGTACCTGTATAGCCTCTGGGCATCACATTTTTATAATCTCTATAGCTGACACAAGCAGCTCCTTATCTATAGTGGAACACAATGTTTGATTTTATACTGCTATAAAATTTAACTAATGGTAGTAATAGTTGTAGAGAATGAAGGCTCATAATGAGGCCATGGCTAGAGAGCACTCACATTTCAGAGTAGGGGAGCAACCCCAACAATGGTTGAGAATTTAAGTTTAAGTAGCTGTGTGCATCAACTAAATATGCTGTGATAGAAGATTTTAGCCAAACCCCCAGTTCTGCTTTATTTCACCCTTCATTGATAAATACAGCTCCTACATGTATTGCAGATGCTAGATTTATTTACAGCACATAAATGTCTAATTAAAGTGTTCAAGAATCAGTTTTAGATTGTTAAAAGCTTTTTAAATCTGCCAATTAATCCATTATATTACTGGGGCGGCAGTATGTTTTTTCTTCTTCTATATTATACACTAAAAAAGGTATTCAAGGTCACAACAGAAAGCATATTTTGAGGAGGGTCTATCTCTGAACACAACTATAACTGTGTCATCTGTTATCATTTGGAGGAGTTCCAGAGGCCTTGGACAGTAAACTGGATTTAATAACAATAATCAACCCTTTATTCTTCCCCCGTAGGGGAAATTATTTTTCCACTCTAGTTAGTACATCACACGCACATACATATGGGATACAGGCCCAACACACACACACACACACACACAAACATGCGCACATGTACACACACATGGGGCCTGTCAGAGCCAGTAGGTATGCAGAGAGGTAGAGTGTTAGACAGTTCCCTCGTGGGACACCCCAATAAGTAACTTATAAAGGGGAAACATTTTTGTGTGCGTGGGTCTTAAACCGGTCACCCTCTGGTCCCCTGCCCAAGTGGATTAAAATACTGCTGCCCTATTTTAATGGTTCACTTCAGAACCTGCCCATTTGAGACACAATACAAAGTATTGAGTCATAATTAGATGAGATTGATAGCATCTTTGAGGTAATTAAGTAGAAAAGGCTGATGAAATTCCCTACGGTAGGATGGAAAGGAGGAGAAGC
The DNA here is from genome assembly GCF_040054535.1 of Antennarius striatus. Classification (NCBI taxonomy): domain Eukaryota; kingdom Metazoa; phylum Chordata; class Actinopteri; order Lophiiformes; family Antennariidae; genus Antennarius; species Antennarius striatus. Next base: position 16,334,800 of record NC_090793.1, read on the forward strand.
AGACAGGAAGTGTTTTCAGGGTCTTGAATTTAAGATGATTATTTGGTGCTGATGAGGAAGAAGAAAGCAGACAGAGCAGAAAGAAGGGGCAAAAGAGAGAATTTAACATCAGGTATGAAGGTTCCTCCCTCCCTTATTTGTCATGCCTATTTGCTCCATGTTAAAGCTCTTTAGGCAACACCGATGCACTGCCACTCTCGGTTGCTCCGTGACTTTATTGTGCGATAATAGTCATCCATGACAATATGCATCCAATTAACAGGCTTTATGCGATTAGCCATCCTGTCCATCTATCTAATGTCACTGGCCTCATTACCGGATGACTTCATGAGTAAGATGATGCGACTTCAGACATGCAGACTGAAAAAGACAAGGGGGAGGGGAGGCACAGATGATGAAAGCTCATTTAATCGGAGAGGAAATTCTGTATAATGAGGGAACTAATGTTTCCTCTAAATGATGATAAAACTGTCTAGTCTGATAATACAGGAAAAATTTTAATGCACAAAATGTTTAAAATTGTCACTTCTTTTGAAGGTAACTGCAATGACCAAAAACAATAAAAACTTGGAAATGTTTACTCATTTTAGGTTTTGAGTGTCTTTTAGGTCTGAGAAGTAAAGGGGCCACATTATTGCAATTGATGAACTGGGGGTTGATTTGGAGTTATTGTAGTTAATGATAAAGTCACCAAGCCCGCCGTAAGCAAAGAGCTCTCATGGATTTTGTATATTACAAAAGATCCAGTATGCTGAGTCAGCATAGCCTGGTCAAATTAAACAAGAAGCTATCTTGTCAGGAAACGGGAACCTTTCACAGCTTTAAAAGGCATCTTTGCTACTTTTAATTTGAGTACACCAACAGTACAGATTAAAATTGGCTGCCAATTCATTACAGACTAGAAAATCTCACTCAGTATTGGATAGATTTCAAAGTTCATTTCATTCTTTTAAAATGTTCCAGTTAGGGGTTTCTAAAGCTTCCAGTACCTTCTGTCTCTTGTACCATCCTTCCTGATACCAATCATCTGCATATCCTCCATTACTGCATCCATTAACTTCCCCACCCCATTAACACACTAGAGTTGGTACATAGCTGAGAACCTTGCTGTTCTGTCATTTTGTTTTTCTGTTCAATAAAATCAACATGACTTTAGTTTTTATTGATCAGGCAAAAATCAGGATTTGTTGTTTTTTCTTTCAGGTTCAGGAAACAACAATTGTTATATCTCATGCTCATCCTCTACACTGGCATCTCTGGCTAACTCTAAAGGCTCTGTCACTGAGGTGAAACTATCATCAGCTGTCATAAGAGTTATTCTCTTACACACTAGGTTGTGTACAATGTACACGCACAAATTTTTATGGAGAAAAAACACACACTAGGAAAGAGCTAGCAGCAATTTTTGGATCACGAAGATATACAAGACGGGGAGAAGCATGGTGTAAGGTGGCAAGTGCAATCATCCACATGGGCAGCACATTCATCCACTGCCAAACAGAAACTAAAAATGCTGACATGAGCTTCTAGCAGATGGGAATACTGACTCCTCAACATTTGGCACCAAGACTAATAGAGATGCAGAAGGTCAGGGTGTGTGTGTGTGTGTGTAAGGACAAAGACAGAATGAGTTTATGAATTAAAAGAGTTGAATGATCAACACTGGTTTTAAAGTTTATAGTGACACAGATCTAACCTACACATTTGGAGTGTATTCCATTTCCCAGTGTTTTTTTCTTTCTTTCATGTTATCAGGAAGTAGTTACAGTAACTTTGCAGCCATGACCACTAAGCACAACAGTAAAACTACACATTATGCAGTCAAATTAACTGTAGCAGGCTCATCTGATAATTAAGTTTGAGTTACTGTAAAATAAGGTAATCGGATAACTAATTATGTTTCATAAAATACACAACAAATTGGATTGCAGCACAGGTTGATGATCTGCAAAACAAAAAAACTTGTCAAAAAGTTAGTGGATTTTAACTTTTTTCTCTGTGTCTGTTGATGAAGTAGAGAGGGTGGTAACAAAGGAGGCATTGGGTTATGGGGTAAACTGAGAATATTGTAGGGGATCAGTCACCGAGACAAACCAATTTTATTGCCAAAGAAAAAAACAAAGAAGAACAAAAACACCCCCCCCAACCCAAATTTTATTTCACTGTGTCTGCAAAATAATAACAAGAAGCACAAGTTCACTGGCTGACACGGTCACCATAAGAGCAACTTCATTTCAAACTCCAGTAGCAATAAATATATATTGTGACCACAATATTATGATCACACTTAACTTATTGTGACCACAATGTTAAGGTAAAAGATGTAATAGATATAAATTTGAAAGAACTTTAGAGCTATAGTAAAAATTTCCATTGTGCTCTGGTTCCAGGCATCTAGCCATGGGCAACTAAATAACACTCAATGCAAGGACAGATTGGTATTTGTAATAAAAATGGATTGGATTTATATAAAGCTATTTTTCTGGGGAATTCAAAGCACTTTTACACTGAATCTGTTATTCATTCATTCCACAGTCACTCCAGTGGTGGTATACTACAGCTGTAGCCACAGCTGCCGGGGGCAGACTGATGGCAGAGCAGCAGACAATCTGCACCAACGGTCTCTCCAAACACCACCAAACACATTCATACAAAATCATACACTAATGTAAGTCACTAACGGCAAGGTGGGTGAAGTGTCTGGCCCAAAGGCACAACAGCACAGAATGACTGGGATCTAGTGGGATTCTAACTGCCAACCCTACGGTTATTGGATGAACCGCTCTACCTCTTGAGCCACAGGAACAAAACATCCTTGAGCGAGGTGGAATGTAATAAACACACAAATACACATGCAGGAACCGTGCTTTATGACACTATGTGCAGTCTACTCAGTTCCAGCCAGTATCTATTCACCTAGCTGTGTGATAGCACTAGGGTGACGCCTGTGGATGTGTTGAACAAGCTCAACCCTCAGCTCCAGCCTTCTCTCTGCATCAGTCACTCTCCCGCCCATCCTCTGTCTGTCTCCGTCACTCATCCTCTTCTCTCTCTAAGCTTCTGGGTGTCTGTCCTGCTGTTTCTGTGTCTATCACTTTTCTCCTTCTCTTTCCATAGCCTTTGGGTGTGCCAGCCATCGGAAGACTTTTTTTCTGATAAATATTCATTTACACCCACCAAGCCCCCACCCCCTGCAGACCACTGTGTCTGTTTGAATGCTAATCAATTTCTCTGAAATTTCCACTGGCCTACTTCTGGTTTCAGAGTCACTGCTCCCTCCACTAAATTCTTTTACTTGCCCCTACTTATAGTCTGCTCCTTTCCTCTCCGTGTTTCTCACTTTCTCATTTCTCTCCATTCCTTTCACCATTTTTCCTTCCTTTCATTTCCTCTCATTTCTTACATTCTCTTGCAATGTTTTTTAATCCTTTTTCTCTGCATTAGCTTATCCATCATCCTTTCATTACTTGTTCAGTGTATTTTTCACCCAATCCTTAATTTAGTAACCCTCCTATTTTGACCTCCAGTTTCTGTTGATTGTTGCTTCTCTTTCTTCCACACTAATCATTTTGAATATTTTTTTTCCTGACTCCTTGTTATACTTTCCCACATTCTCAACTGCTGTGGTGTGAACTTGGGTGCACACACAGTTGAGTAGGAAGGAAGACATAATCTTCCACCTTCCTTACACACTCACTCTCATACCCATGACATACAGATGTAATCACTCAGTGGACAGACCAACTTTCAAAGCTTTGACAGGAGCTTAGGTGGAATGAAGAAATGAGGGAAAGCAAGAGGATAGAGGTTTGGATCAATGGTGTGGGATGGCTTTCCTTCCGACTGTGAGAAGGACCTGGTGAACATTTCATAACCTCTTCCAGGCTCCAAAGACCAGAGATATGGTGGTCTGGGAGAACGCAGGGCAATAAAGATGTGCAAGGGAGGAGACACAGTCGAAGCAGGAAGAGAAAGTAAAAGAATTTCACATAATAGGGCACATAAAAGAGGGTAGAACAATAGAATGAATGGGAAGTTAAAAAAAACCCCACAGGGGGTAGAAGAAACAAAAGATATTCAGTTGCAGGATGTATGCTTAATTGAAACATTAACAATTAAACAAGGCAGCACAAAAAGAAGAAATACACATAAAAAAACACACCTGTGATACAAATGTGAACAAAAAGAAAGTGGGAGGGAGACCGTATTCTAACAAATGGGGGAAAAGCAGGGAATTAAGGAATTAAGCCAAAGAAGGAATCAATGGCAGTGGCTCGTGTTGAGAAAGAAAGCTCTGCTGGAGATTCTCAGTCAAAAATTCTGACAGCTCTACATAAGGTCAATAACAGTAAAGGATATGCAAATGTATACAGATTGTGAAGACAATTAGAGGGAAGGATATATGAGATGAGGGGAAAAAGGGAAGGTGGGGAATTTCAAGAAGTGGGATGGGATTAATGAAGGAACTCAATGCTTTGACCTGTAAAAATGTTAATCTTGCTGCAAGGGGCAGACAGTTAGTAATAATGGCTGTCAGCTACTTTAAGGTTACTGTGTAATGATTACAGCATTAAATTCAAACTTCACAAAGTCATCTTATGTTTGAGTTTCTGAATGTTGTCAGATTTTGTCTGTTTGGCAGGATGGACTTTTGGACGGGATACAGTTCTTCTTTGTTGATGTATTCTAAGCTGCACTGTGAAAGGCTTGAATTGCATATGAAAATATAATGGTACTCAGTATATGTACACACCTCCACCAAGCACAAACAATCCTGAACATGTTTGTTTAGTTCTTCTGGCCTAAGACCCACTTCTCTATAAAGTTTTCTGAAAATTGCTGCAGTGGTTTTCAGTAATTGGGAACATTTCAGATGCTTTCTTGCAATGTTCGAGAATGTGAAAAAATACAGTACATCTAATTCACTGGATTCTTTCTTGGACCATCCACCTTGTCGTCTTTTTGTTTTGGTCAAAATGTAGTGTCTAAATGGTTACATAATTTTATTGCAAACAAAACAATTGAAAGACAACAAACAGATGATAATAATATGCACATGGAGTAATAATAGTAATAATAAAATTCCATGCCCGTAGTAGAATAAAAAACCAAACTAGCCCTATATTATACACACATTGCAAAATTTTAGATTTCAATAGCAAAACTATGTTTAAGTTTTAACTATAATATTGACAGCATGTTATTCAACATGGTTCTTTTTGTAGTTGTAGTTGTAAATTCAGAACAAAACATTTCCTTAAACATTGCCTTTACCTTTCCTGGCCAGAAAAAAAAAAAAAAAGTACTCCTCTTAAAGATAATTAAAGGTATTGTGTAAATCCAGTGTTTTACATCATATTTCCCAAGCTTGAATTCTTTGTGACAAACGTGAATTAATGCCTCAAGTAGATCATTCTTTCATCCTCCAAACACCTTTCATTAAATATTTAAACATTTGCCTTGAGCCTGCTTGCAGCAATGTTTTTGTTCCAAAGGAAAAAAAAAAAAATCTTCTTAAAAAGACAGATCACTCCCATAACGCCACCCATCAAAGTAGAGTGAGCAATGTATTCATTTAAACGGAGTTTATGAATGTAAAGATGAGATGTTCCTATTTCTTTCAACACCACATTTACTAAATGGATCTGATGGAGCAAGGCAAGAACGGACGGGTCAGTTAAAGGGATGTGACGTTGAGAGTTCTATTTAATGACCAGCAGTTTTTATGGGCCTGTGATATAATTACATTCATTTATTCATCTTCTTGACCGCTTCTTCCGCTTTGCAGGTCACGAAAGACAAACAACCACTCACTCTCACATTAACACCTACAGGCAATTTGGAACTGAATAATTGCACAATAATAGGAAAAAAATACATGTCTAAAGACTCAGTAGATTTCATTCAGCCACCAAATAGACCAATCACAATGAAGTCAAGCAGACAACTCCAAATGTCCCTAGATATACAATATACTCAGAACTGTAGGTGCAATTGTAACTGACTATTACTGTTATTAATTCAGGTTCTCAGCTACAAGCTTGCTACTACAAACTCACTTGTTGCACCAGAACAATTAATTCTGTATATGGGTTCTTCCGGGTTCTCTGGCTTCCTCCCACTGAGGTGAATTAGTCAGTATAAATTGTCTGTTGGTATGCGTGTGAACATATATGGTGGTTTGTCTTTCGTGTGGCCATGTGATGCGCTGGTGTATCTTCAGGGGTGTACCCCACCTCTCACATATAGTCAGCTGAGATAAGCTCCAGCAGATCCGTGACCCACATGGTGGATAAACAACTGTAGACAAGATTGCTATCATCTTGTCTTCAAGAAGATGAATGAATGAATGAATGAATGAATGAATGAATGATACTGAATGATGAATGAATGAATGAAACGAGGCAAAACGTTTCAGTGAGTCAACAAATATATTATATGGGGAACATACTTCGATACCAAAATAAAAAATGTTTTATTTCCTTTAAAAAACTTTTGTCACCCGCTTTATCTGCCGGTACTTTGACTGTGTGCCTATCTAAACAAAAATGTTGTACAAGCACTTTTCCACGGGATTTAATGGGAATTAAAAAAAACCAACTGAGTCAGCTGGTTAAAACTGATGAAATAATCACTTGCTTATTTGCATTTCTCATTGATATAACAAAACCAAGGTCTTATTTAAATGTGGCAATACATTTAAATCTGATCTACATACAGTATTAACCTGCTCTGTCATATTACAGTAAATGTATTCCTTAGCATTGTAAGAAGAGGTGGACTTATAGGGACATAGTTGATCAGAATCATACTGACCTTGCCGTACAAGCCATTGTTACACTCATTAGGCTCATGTATCATATGGAGATATATGAAATATTAATCCCTGAATATTTACATACTTGATGATGGAGCTTAATTACTCAACACTGAATGCCCTCTGGCTTCCTCCACATATTGCATATTGTGTTGTCTAGAGCCCCTAGGTCATTACACACCAGTTCTGCACTCTGTTTATTCATGCAAATTGTATCACAGTGCACACATAGTTTAATATCACACAGTGGCAGGCCAGAACAGAGGAAGCAACAGAGGTCAATATGGGACTCTGGGAAAGAATCTTAAAATATGAACCTTGCCTTGTGTTCTTTAACAAAAAAGAATTAAGTGTCTTGTTTCAACATCTGAAGGCAATCCTAGCTCAACCACTATTCACACAGTTATAGAAGAATTTTCATATTGCTGTTCAGGCAACGTTATTCTGATTTTTGCTCTTCTGCATCTCATTTTCATTTCTCTAACAGGATAATAGGGAGGTAGTGAGGCTGGCAGCTTGAAGCTCAGCTCATTGAAATTCCCATCTATCCTCTTCCAGCATTTGTCCAATCTGTGGTCCTATTGCTGTGATTCAGAGGCTGGCACACTGGTGCGAGAAGGCAATTAATCTTACAAGTTAATAGGCAAGATGTGGTGAATGAACACAAGGCATGTGTCTCCATGTTTCTCCAACAGACTATTTGACAATTCAAATGTTTGATGTACTTATGCATGTCTGTATGAGGTTTGAATCTGTAAAACCTGGTGCCAGTTGCTTACTTTATTATCAAGAGAATAGTCAGTCTGTTAGTTTTACCAAAGTTTCTTGAAGATCATGAGTTTGCCCTAAAAAATGAAGCAACTCCATCAGCTTTGCTACAAGCCTTATCCGGACATTTTGCTTTTTTACTAATAGATAAAGACAGTAATAAAAGTTGCACTAAGACAATTTCTCTGTAAAAATGAGTAAGGTTCTTTTCATAATTTGATTCTGGATTAAAAAGGTGATTGCTGCTTTTCTTGAAAAAAAAATCTCTTTACCTTAGTTCTAAAAGGTATTTTCATAGTATGCTGTGTTTAGGTTTTCATGATTAAAAACTGTTAACATTTTAGGGTTACACTTAAATTTAACAAAAGAAAACATTCAGTCTTTGGCTGCTACTTGACCTTGACTGCTGATTGCTATGCTGTCATGGCAACATGACCATAAAGTACTATGCATTGACATTTAAACTCAATTTAGCTTTCAACATTTTTGGTCGGTACGGTCTTTTCATGATCTCACTCCCCGTCTCATAGAGATTGGAATCATGTCAAAGTTTTGTGAACTGTTGCTGACAGTCTGTTGTCCCAACCAACCAGTGTGACTCGGTGGTGCTGGTGACAGTCAATTGTCATGCAAGACTGTCAGTTTTAGTTATGCCACTAATAAGCATTCAGACTGCTGTTTGTACACTGTCTGCTGTCATGTAATACAGTTTAATCTCGTAAATGAAAATATTTTATGTAAACAAAAAGTGCAGAGAAACATACAATGCTGTGTAAAGCAAATCAATAATGGTAGTCTCTGGTATCACTAGACATATTATACTGTACTGTGGTAAAAAAGACTGTAATAACCTGCACAGACAGATTTATGAAGATTCACAGAAGCTGAAGAGAATGAAGGGTGATGGGCACAAAACAAGGTTTCACATGAGATGAAATACAAAAACAATAGTATGTTATTGCAGTTGATGATCATAAGCTGCAACATACACACAATAAAAAAGAAAGAAAGAAAAAGAAAGTATACTTTATTGATCCTCAGATGAGGAAATTACTTTTTCACTCAGATGTACATTTGTGTTAGTCACAGTGTGTACAGGCCCCTGAAACACAACCACGGCACACAAGGGGCCTGTAAGCAAGCAATTAGTTCACACAACATCAAACAGTACATGGGGAGGCAGACTAACGGGCAGAGACTTTCAAGGTGCACCCCAATTGAGCAGCTTGTAAGGGAAGGCGCCTTGCTCAAGAGCACCTCGGTAGTGGCCGGGCGGTGAGCCGAAGCCTCCCAATGTCAGCTCTGGGTGGCTGGGCGGGAGAGGGAATTGATCCACCGACCTCTGATCCAAGGGCGCGTGGTCTACCGCTGAGCCACTGCCTCCCCAAGATAATAGAGTAGAGATGACTCAGGTTCTTTAAGAGTCTGTTTTGAGGTCGTAACTTAGTCAAATTTGATCAAGTTGCTTCCATAATCCATTTCGTCCAATGAGGGCCACATACCTCTGAGTTTCTTGGATAGATTTCTTCTTAATAGTGTACTTGAACCTGGACCTCAAGTACTCATTACAATTCATGTGCTGGCAAGGATAAGCATGAAATATGTATGCTATTGTTGTTATTGTTGCACAGAAACCCTCAGAAATATCAAACAGCCAGAAGTCTGTCAAACAAATGAGAACAGTCATAGACTTGTGCCTCTACAGTATTCCGCATATGCTGAAAAATGTTAACTTGTGCATGGCTACTTTCAGTCCACTTTTACAGGTAACAATAATCTTCTAGATTATTATTATGTGTCAAAATCGGCCTGCCAGATCATTTTATATTGCCCGCAAGAGCACAAAAGGTCAGTGTCTAAACAGGTCAAAAGTGTGCTTTGACCAAAAACTACATTTTCCCACAATGTAGTAATTAAACCCATTTTTAACATTGAGAAAACATTTTGAACAAAGTTAATGTCCAAACTTGTGTTTAATGTTATTTTTCTTTATTCACTTGGATAGTTTGATCCTTGATTGATGGATTTAAGTGGGTTTCATAACCTGACAAATTAATAGGATTTTTGTCATAACATAGCAACAAGCAAACATATTTTTCTGTGCAACTGTATTGTTTGTAGCTTGAATAAATAATAAATTCAGAGTTATTTAAGATTAAGAAGTAGTTACATATATTCTGTATTACATTGAGTTGTATTTAGTTACATTTATTAGTCACAACTGGCCCTTTGAGAACACCTGTGATGCTGATGGGGCCGTGGGTGAAAATGAGCTTGACACCCCTGCTCTACAGTAAAATACACATTACAGAATTTGGGACTAGACTTCTTTCTAGGGAGAGTATAAAATTTAACGTAAAAACAACTTAATATTTTATTTTTTTCAATGTGATTATGGAGACGTAAAACACATTTATTGCTGAATATGTCTTCTTTATATCAACTAGTTCCTAAAGTGCTAAACTAAATATGACAGGTATTTTAAAGCTGTAAATACATAACCTTGGTAATTGCAAATGTTTTCAACTCAAGAATTTGAGAAATAAACTGTCACATTGATTTTACAAAATATTTTAACAATTTAAAATGCAGGCAACTTCATTCCATTCTACAGAGAATGTTGGATGAATACATGAAATATCACAACATGTGCAATGCTGATGTGTTTTAGATCACACATTGTTCACTTGTAGAACGCCAACTTACCTTTTATAAATACATTGTAGCAGCATTATGTCACCAATGCTTGTTATGTGAAAGGCTTTTTCTTCATTAAAAGAATGAGTCTGGATTTAAAAAGTTTCTTAGAAGTACAAAAATCAATGAAAAAAAAGTATGTGATGAATGTGCATTTTCAAACAAGGACAGCCACAATCAAGCTGACAAGCGGAATTTAATTTTGTCTGTGTAGGTTCTCTTTTCATCATAGTAAAACCACAGACCTATTTGTCAGGGTTGACAGTTGTTTACTCTGAAAGTTGATGTGCATGAACAAAGCAAGACAACAAACAAAAAAATGTTGTATCACAGCGTGATTCAGAGCAAACTCCTCCGTCTGCTCGCAAATTTTGTCATACTTCCTCCAATTATCTGCTCATGTTGGGGAAACAAGACGGCATTGCAGTTTGGTTCTGACGAAATTCTGATATCTGTGTAAACAGCCGCAAGCACGGGCTTTCTTTAGATTGCTCCCATCACTGCCACGGACCAAAAGCAACACCACACAAGTATAAACTTAATCGAAACCCACCTCATACTGACTCCCCCACATCCTTATACACATACATCTCAGCTGTCATCTCTACGAATAGTCTGTCCAAGGCCAGATACCTTGTTGGGATTCAGTGGGGAGACTTGAATCTAAAAGAGATTGAAAGCATGCCGACAGCTTGACTAGACCGTCATAAGTCATGGGATAAGTTAAACTGACCAGTGAAACAGCACAGAGAAACCAGGGGGTTATCTTTCCTACATGATATAATAAAAACATTTTGTTTTGGAAATAGACATTACTGTATATGCAATACATGAATCAGTTGATTACACATATTATGTTTGAAGAATATACATGTTTGTTTAGACAATTTATTTGGTATTTTTATTTTTATATATTGAATTATGTGACACAACAGCCTCAAGGCAACGTGGATTTTTCCCACTCGTGTGGACCTACCACTCACAGGGCAGATCGATGGGGTTGGGTGTGCTGTCATATGGAAGGCATTGATGACAGGGGGTCACGACAGATCAGACGGACTAGCAGACGCTGGCTTTGGGGACATGGAATGTCACTTCACTGGCGGGGAAGGAACCGGAGCTTGTGTTGAAGGCAGAGCATTACCAGTTGGATCTGGTGGGGCTTACCCCCTCGCATAGCCTCGGTTCAGGATCCAGACTCCTGGATAGGGGATGGACCTTGTTTTACTCTGGAGTTGCATCAGGCGTGTGATGTGATGAAGGCAAAACAGACGGTGTGGGAGGAGTTCGGAGAGGCCATGGAGAAGGACTATCGGACGGCACCAAAGTTGTTCTGGAGGACTGTCTGACACCTCATGAGGGGGGAACGGGGGACCATCCAAGCTGTATACGGCAAGGACTGAGGAGGTTGTCGGTTGGTGGAAGGCTAAACTTTGAGGAACTCCTCAATCCAACTACCCCAACTGACCCGTCCTCTGTTGCAGAGGCAGACATGGAGGATGATGGAGGATTTGGGTCAATCTCTCACAACCCGACTACGGATAAGTGGTGGAAGATGGATGGATGGATGGGTGGATGGATGGACGGACGGAGGGATGGACGGATGGATGGATGGATGGATGGAGGGAACAGCCTCCAGATATAGCTTTGATTCTGTCAAATATAAGTCGCAATGAAGCAAAACTGTTGACATAAGCTCAATTAATTAATCTTATTTCCATTTTAAATACATGATGATTAAGAAATTACATGTAGAAATAGTTAAAACTGGTACAGATATGCATATTGTATTAATGACACTGCCTTTTTTCACAAATTAGTAGCCAGTTTTTGCATTTGGTTTATTTTCCAATGCATTCCTGAGAAAGTTCAGTAGTCATTGAGATCTGCATTCTCATATCCTTGGAAGCTGTAGGAATGTTGATGGTTGTCATTATCCAAAAGAATGAATTCTGAAAAAAAAATGGAACCAGCTTGATGCAGATGGAGTGTGCTGCATGAAATGAAAAGCCCTTGCAAGTCAAATGGCCTCTTCATTAGATAAATGTGTGGCCTCTCATCTCCCTCCTCATCTTCAGACATAATTTAACAAAATAGTAGAATGGAGTGACTGCCAATCTAATAGGAATTCTGCTGTGGTAATTAGACATGAAAATAAACTAGGAATGATACAGTTCAGTTAGCAAACAAAAAGAGGACGCAGGGGAGAGACGGCAAGGTCTCAGCTTCTTCTTCTTCCTTTCCTTTTGGCTTCTCCCTTCAGGGGTCGCCACAGCGAATCAATTGCCTCCATCTAACCTTGTCTTCTGCATCCTCTTCTCTCACACCAACTATCTTCATGTCCTCTTTCACTACATCCATAAACCTCCTCTTTGGTCTTCCTCTAGGCCTCCTGCCTGGCAGTTCAAAACTCAGCATCAATATACCAATATATTCACTATTCTACAGTAGTAATATTCATAATTCGACTGGAAAAGGATTTGCTTGAGGCCCCCCAGGTGTTTACAGCACATTCATTCAAATTGTGAGGGATCAGTCTGCCTCTCACTAAAGGTGCTGTTGTGGTTCTGGCCTGCAGGGGGCAATTTAGTAGCGTGACTCCACTTGTATTGAATGGCTTTACTTTTTTGTGTGAGCGCGATGGTGACAGCCACGTGTTTAATATTGGGAGCATCTCCATTTGGTTCCAAATCAATCCAGTTACAGTTTGTTTCCTGCAGAATCCAAATACTATTATTATATTGAATGCTGTGGAAGGTGAACACATCTAAATTAAAAGGAAATAATTAAAGATGAACGGTTTTTATCAACACAGAAATTTGTTGCTTTACATGGATGTGAAAATTAATTTAAATGCTGTGTGTTTGTGTGTGTGTGTCCACGCGCATGTGCATGTGAATATGTGAATGAGAGGGAGCAGTTATTTCATTCTTTTAAAATGCTCCATGTGGTGAGAATTATTAGCAGTAGCTTTATTCTAGTTTTTAGTAAGGTCCACGTAAAACCAAGTGATCTATATCCTGATAACAATGACATAAAGACAGATGGGTGGGTGTCGTATGAGGTCAAATTACCTCAGTGGGAATTTTGGCACAAAGAAGGAAGGATGAAATCTAACAACTGCATAGAAAAACTGACTTTATCATTGTACTCACTGGATCCCACTGAGGAGCTTTGGGCTTTTTCTTCCTTCATGCTTATGTGTGCTAAGGATGAACTAACAGAATTATGTATACGCTCTATCGAGAAAACAAGGCCTCAGCATAGGCCCTGGAGTTTGCTGAGATATGTTAATCAAGATGTTTGGCTTCCATATGCTGAACCAGCTACCCTCCGCAGAGTGCTGATAAGTGAGAGTGGAGAGAAATGATTTTGTGCTTGGTTGAGTGCAGTTTTCTCCTCTTCTTATCATTTTACCTCCAACCTCAGGACAATCTGAAGTGCAAAATGAGCTCAGTTGCATTCTGATTCTCTCACAAATCTTATGACTCACGTTGTTTGGAAATTAAAGGCACAGTGTGCCACCCACAGAACAATATTAACTAAATGATATCTCTAACATCATAAAGCTACTTTTGTAATTATAATTAATGCACTTTTAAAAACATCCACAGGAAAAAAAAGTGGAGTGACGTACAAATGCTGACTAGTCTGATCAAACATATGTCTGCTGGAACAGACCCACTATCCGTGAGGACAATCCTGACATACTATGTTTTAATTTCTCGCAAGTAAATAATCAAAAATATTTTTTTTAAAAGATATCCGAATGTCAAATTCAAGTTTCCAGTTAAAAGCTCTGCAGTAAACATTGATTGTTTAATACAAATGAGCACTCAGAGCCATGGAACTGGCCGTCCACATGTCTGCCATCAAAATAATCCATACATGTTGTAAATGCTAGCTAGCGTCAATAATATTTCTAGTCAAGTCAAACCCTGAAAGAAGTTAAATATATCAAAATTTCACTGAGTCAGCTTCATCCCAAAGACTTTTTATTTCATATCGATGATACCATGGTAACAATTTTACATTTAGACATCTTGTTGGAGAATGTGTACAAAATCCATGACAGAACTGCACTCTGCCATTGATTATCTTTACACGCAAACACTTGGTTTTACGTGGACCTTACTAAAAACTAGAATAAAGCTACTGCTAATAATTCTCACCACATGGAGCATTTTAAAAGAACGAAATAAGTGCTCCCTCTCATTCACACATTCACACATTCACACATTCACATATTCACATGCACACGCGCGCACACACACACACACACACACACACACACACACACACACACACACACACACACACACACACACACACACACACACACACACACACACACACAGGGGTGCTGGAGCCTATCGCACCAGGGAGACAGTCTAGACGTGTTTCCAGCGAAAAGACTAACCACTCACGCACACACTCACATTTACTAACAATATTGAACTGACCAATCCACCTGCATGTTTTTGGAGGTGGGAGGAAACCGGAGAACTGTGAGACAACAGCGCTACCCACTGAGCCATTATACAGTATATACACCAGTATAATAAATATGTGCCTTATTCATAAAGTTGACAACTGAAACAGTTTTCGCTGGGGAAAAGAATCACCGCCAATCCTGTGTTAAAACCCAAAGATCAGTGAAGATCAGATTCTACTGTGATTTTACAAGATGCAAAAACAGAGTAATTTAGATGTTCTTCCTCAGCAGTTACAGATCTATTATCAGGTTGTGATGAGAAACTTTCTTACCCTCATCCACCATAGGAAAGATGGTGAAAATGCCGAAGTAGACAATGAAAAAAAGCCTAGAAGTCTGCCTTTACAGACTTTTTTTTTGTAAGAAAGAAAAACTGTAGCGGGGTAGAGTTTAGATTTTGAATATATATTAATGTATTTGTACAGTTTCTGTTAATCCTAAACAGTTTCCTCATCAATTCCATCTGATGTGTATGCACACACCTGTCTTTGCCACAGGTGTGGCATAATAAGATAGAATAATACAGAGTGTGTATGTCTGCATGTGCAGGTGTGTTTGATTAAATATAGAGGAGAATCTCAGGACCATCTTATTACTTCAGAGACAATAAATTGAGCCATGCCCCTCATCCACTTACCCACCTAACATTCACAGTCTCTGGGGCTGAAAGCTACATCTGTTCTTTTTCATATTGCAGAAAAATCTGTCTATGATATAGATGAAATGGGAAACTGTCAAAAAACAGAGGTAAAAATAAAGAACAACTTGTCCCAGTTCAAGTTTATATATTTTTTCCATGTAGGACAAAAGGATCTCTGTTGAGAGAGACAAGAACAAAGAGGGAGGGGGGATGGGAACACCTGAAGCAATCTCTCTGTTTCTCTCTCTCTGTTTCTCTCTCTCTGTTTCTCTCTCTCTCTCTCTCTCTCTCTCTCACACACACACACACACACACACACACACACACACACACACACACACACACACACACACACACACACACACACACACACACACACACAATGAGCAGATTGTAATCACTCATTTGTTCCGTGGATCACCAGAAGTAGCCTAATGTACGAATATGTGCACATACACATCATCGTAGCCTGTGATCTCATCATATTTCAACGTGTCTCATCCATTATACTACATTCTATAACTTCAGCAATTTCTCATTCAAGACCTTCTCAATCTTCAGCAAAAATACACCGCTGTAGCGTGAAGCCTTCGCCATATTAGCGGTAATGAAAATATTTAAAGAGACATTCTACAGTCACAAACGCAAACTCCTTACTTCAATCAACAGAAAAAACTAAAATGTTTCACTCTGTCCCCCGTTGACTCAGCTAATGCCAGAAAATATGAAAAAAACTAAACAAAACAAAACCGTGGACATTTGCTGGATTCACTAATTTTCAGTGGTCCATTTTTTTTGTGTAATTGCAGGGTTTTTAAAAAAAATTAAAATAGAAAAATCAACTTTAATCTACAAAGTTAAATATAGAAAGTTACAAGTAAGTGGTGTGGAATAAAAGGATAGTTAGATGGATGGATAGATAGAATGATAGACAGACAGACAGACAGACGGACAGACAGACAGACAAACCGACCACATTTGGTTATGCTTGTCTAGTATGTTTAGTATAACAAGTCACACATTATTATTTTTCTTACAAACTTTTTTATTTTATTTTAATCCATTCTTACTTCATTTTGTCAACAAATGTGAAGCAACGTGTCCAAATGTTGGAGAATGAATTCCCTCTGGACCAAAGGACAGATTATTGTTGTCCATCGACTCACGTCTGTTGCATATTTACTATCCAAAGCAAGGATTAGTCAGGTTGATCGGAAAATAAATCGTTAATAGTGAAATTAAAAAATGCAGATGTTTCTAATGTTGCTAATTAAGTAAACAACATAAACAAACAAGGATCACAATCTGGTTTAATAGAAACACAGCTAAAGTCTTTGAACCTTTTGATTGTGAACTCAATCGGAACGCCTCCACTGCATAAATCATATTTTTATTGAACAAGCCAGTAAAGTTTGCTCCTCCAAACATAGCTTTCCCTTAATCTGGCTTTCATGACTGCAACCTTTTTAAAGACAAAGAAGTTTTCACACAAAACTAATCTTTTGAAAATTCCAGGAACCTTTAAAAATCAAGATTAAACTTTTATTCCATGAAGAATGTATGCATACACTCCTCAGAACTCATTGTTTTCTTTAAATATTTATACTTTTGTCACACGCTCATATTAGCCAACACCTACAGTAATCTGTGCGTTGATAATCTGTGCTTCTGAAGCCGACTGTTCAAGGCATCCAGAAAAATCAAATGCAGGAAAAAAAAAACTGAGAATCTAAAAGACTTGAACAAACATTATCTTTGTTGTTGTTGCAAAACTAACTGGTTTCCCTCCATCCAGCACAAGATATGCTGGATGAATTTTTTGAAAAATATTCATAGAGGACAGTTAAGAAATTGCTTGTACAAATGTATGCAGTGTGTATTGTGAATACACTTTAGTTCTTTGTATTGAAACAGCTGACTTTAAACATACAATCCAAAGGATTGAGGTGACACAGAAGTGGATTTTTCTGACAGTGTTTTCAATCTATATACACAAATGTTGAATACCACCTGCCTCATTCCATTAGCCAGTGTGCTTTTCTCTCACTGTAGAAATGATGTCTTGTGTTTCACTGCTGCCAGGTTTAATGCATAAAAAAATTAAAGTGATGAAGAAGTACTCAAAGTGCTTACGCAATACTGTACATGCTGCATGCTGAGAAAGAAAATACAAAGCACAGCACCAAGCTAACTGTACAGTTTTTCTATCAGACGACAACACATCTCATTGAAAATATGTATTTCCACTAAATGAAAACCTAAAGTGTACAAATCAAATCACATCATAGTTGTGGTGAAACATTTCACATACTGCAGGATAAACTTCATGTCCATAACAAAAACATGCTATTATCGATTTTATAAAGTGAAAGTGTTCTTAAACTCTTATAAACTTCTATCTGTTGACATTTATGTGAGCAATATACTGTAATCTAAACACATTTCCCATGAACGTTATATTTAATGTCTGTAAGTTAACTTTCTGTATTGCATTTTCAAAGAAAAGAGCATCACCAATCAGGTAATGGAACATGCTAAAAGCAGGTCATTCCTCTTAAGCTTTAACAAAGAACTTTACTTATAAATTTTCATTTTAACCAAAAATGGAAAAATATGATTGTACAAATAGATGTTACTGTTTGTCATGCAGTCACTAATGCTGCAAGTTTTAAATACACTTTATCATTAGCTTGAAGCAAAAAATAAACTCAACTGCGTGTTACATGATGTTAACCAGATATCTGTGCTTAAAAAAAATCCTGTCACAGACCACCACAAATTGATCTTGAACTGAATTCAGTAGCTCGTGTGTGTGAACTAGCAGGAACATAGATATACAGAAGAAGATTCTGGAGTTGTTGTTTTTTTTAAAAATGTAAGGCTATGAACAAAATTCAAGGAGTAGAATAGATTCTAATTCAGAGAAAATGACAACTTCACTAAATCCACAAAATCTGTCTATTTGATTATTTGGCTCCTATTGTTGCTGCATTCATTCATTCATTCATTCATTCATTCATTCATTCATTCATTCATTCGTTCATTCATTCACTCAGTCATTCAGTTAGTTATGTAGATATGAATACAGAAATACAGTTTGGATAAAAACAATTTCTGCTTTTTTGGTATATATAGGTGTTTATTTTGACACATACCACACAAATAAACACCACTGCAGCATGATCCCTGTCTCAGAGAAATACACTCAAAGCTTTATCTAGAAATAAAATCAAGCCTTTTTCTTTTTTTCCAAACCAAAGCCTAACTGCAGACCAGTCAGTTTCCTCTGTGTTGTACATCTATCATACTGGGGTACCTCATTGCAGCAGTGGAATATACAGTAGCTCTCAACTCCTGCAGTCAATTAACATGTTAGCGCTCCTGAATATTTACAGAACTTTGATTTTTTTTCAGCACAAATTAATGACAGACCAGTTGGCAAAGGAGACATCACCAGAATTTGCTGAACGGCAAATTTCACTGAAAAAATGAATCCTGATGAGTATGCACAATTTGAAGTGATGGGTTGTCTTTCCATCATGCACAACAGGTCTGAGGCATCACCTCACAATCAGATCACAGAAGTAAGGGATCTACCATTGGAGCAGATGTGTAGTGCACATTATGCATAAAGACATCACAGTAACTCGCTGAGACAGTGGCTTTGTTGCTGATTTATGTCAGATATTTCAAACACAGTTCTGCAAACACAGCAAAATTCAAAGTTCAGTAAACCTTGCATGGTCAAGAAGAGGACTCACTCTTCCAGGACGTTACCACACCTTGAAGTTCAACATCCAGGTCATTTGAAGTTCCAAATGAATGGGAAATAGGAAAGTTAAAAAAACCCACTGGAAACCATTAAGGTTCAGTAATATCCTTACGATTTGACAACTAAAATTAATATGAATGTCATTTAGTCACAAGCACTCCCGGGGACTTTTTACTGGGGCAACTTTGCATTTAATTAAAATATCGAAATTTTGAAAAGACAATTTGAAGATGAGAAAACACATCATTGCTATGACTAGTCTGTCACAATTTTTTCTTTATTCCAACACCAGAAGCATTCATTTAAAGGACAGGGCATTATGGGTACTTAAACTTTTGATGGATGATGATTAAGCAAAGCCTATTATTGTGATTAACTCAATTAATGTTCTAAGACATACAACACTAATACTATGAATATGTAGGACAGATTATGTTTTCACTGTGCACATATTTGTTGTTATAAAACATATTGTGTATAAATATAATTTCTAGGAAACAGGGTGGATTACTACATCCCTGACTGGAAGGACAATACATTTTGGCACTGCGAAAAGGAATCAGGAATATCTCAAGGAGCAAGACAAGGGGCTTGAAGTGAAAGCTTTCCCCTCAAACTCCAAAAGCATGCATGTGTTCAGCCTGAAAGGAATGTCTGGCACAATAAGAGATGATCACAGGATTGGAAACTTTCCATTGTATTTACTGAAACAAACTTATGTTCAAGATACTGGTCAAGCAAGACCAAATGATGCTGCAGCAGCAAAACCTAAAGGGAGATGAAAATGAGCAGGGTTGTGTGTTATATTGGAAGAACTGAATATTTATTTTGACGATATCTAATTCCCTGTGCCTTCTCCCTGTGTATTACATAGCCTTCTGCTGATAATCCTTCTGTTTTGAAAGGAGTGACTAGTTATTAGTAGTGACTCTGAAAATGTAGTCACTAGAATTACAATGGAAATTTCAACATGTCATGATATTACCATATTTCACATGTGTACAGACACACAGAAAATCCCAAGCACAAGTCTACAACATCTTAAAAACACAGCTCATTATTAGAGCTTAATTCCAAATTGAAATGGAGGCAGATAATTACAAAGTTGGTATAGCTGCTGCTTTTAGACATTTGTGACGGCACAGAGGACGGTGATGGATTTACCAGTAATATGTCCTAACTGACTTTAAAGTTATTTCTCCAGCTGCCCTTGATATCTCACACTCTTTCTTCCTAACTCTTTCTCATTTTCTGTCTCTATGGAAAAGATATTTCTGTCACCCGTCCTCATTAAATCAGCCAGACTGTAGGTTTAGAAAAGGCCTTCGGAACACACACGCACGCACGAACGCGCACACACACAACTGAGAGAGAAAATCACCCAGCTGAGTAGATAGACAGGGTCTAATGCCTGGCTAATGAAAAGCTGCGTCCAAAGTACTCTTGCAGTTCATCCGTCTGTACAAACCCACTGCTATTTATATGAAATTCTAGTTCATTGCTAATGCTGCTGTCGCTCATCTAGGTCCTCCAAAAACAGTAACCTGATGATGAAAAAAAACAGCAGACGGTCATTATATAGACACAAGTATACCTTGGCTAACATCATCTCAAATTACATTCTTCTTGATTATATATTTGTTTTTTTTTGTTTTTTTAGTAAAATTAGAGAAAGAAATCAAGTTTACATCATTTTACTCCACTGTACATCCATCCGTCACAAATATTGGAAATGAAAAATTAGTAGTAAACGTTAAAATTACATAATATCATGTTACTGTACTATAAATACGAATAAAACATAATATCATATTATTAGCCTGTAGCAACCCCTGTTATCTGCAATGCGGAAGATGCGGCTGAAGATGAGACGACGACATATGAGATGGTGACATTTTTTATATAATATATTGTAAAATGAAATTTTATTTTTTGCAAGATTAAAATAGATTTGTACCAACTACATATTATTGAATATGCATTCAAAATTGTAACCATTCTCAGTACAGAGCTGAGAATGGTTATCTTTGGTTTAGCCTGGAGACAAGTTAATAATAATAATAATAATAATAATAATAATAATAATAATAATAATAATAATAATAATAATAATAATAATATGTGTAATATGTGTGTGCGTCTGTGTGTGTATGTGTGTGTGTATAAGAAAAATTATTTTTACATCTTATATATCTTAAATCTTGTTTTCATATCCTAAGAAAGTGACATTTTCAGGCTTTTCCGCAATAAATAAAAGAAAAAAGCAAATAATAAAAAAGCGGTATTTAGGTTCATATTGCTGACTGTATATACAGTATAAGCTGTCAGAGAAAGAGGGGGAAATGAGAGATGCAGTTTGGGGTAAGAAGAGATAAATACCATAGTTTGGAGCTTGTAGCAGCAGAAGGACCAGCATGCACAGGGCAAATGGCCTACATGCTCATTAGTGTCATTTCTGGAGCTCGATGGTGGTCAAAAAAAAAATTGTGTTGACTGTTTAACAATGGGACCATGACTTTGGAGGTGGAAGAAGACCAGTTTAATTCAGAGGTGAGAACAGATTTTAATATTAACCTTTTAACAAAGAAGGTTATTCAGTTACTGTGGATTTTTCAGTGTGCTTCATCAAAAAAAGTAGTGTTCGTGTGGGATCTGATGTGTATTTTGTATACTTCCTCCTTTGTGTTTCTGGTGGGTCCAGTAGTCCAGCTTTTACCGTCTTTATTTCTGTCATTTAGGCGTAAGATGGCTTATGGTAGGGTAGCAGGGAGAGCCCTGTAACACCAGCCCTAGTGGGCTGTACAGTGGTGGCTCCCATTCCACTGTTTATTTTGGCCAGCCATCCACTGTTGAGGTGGTTTGGGAGGCAGTATATCTTAGGCTCCTGAACCACCTCAACAAACACCTTATTTTCTTAGCCTCTTTAAGTTTTGAGTTGGTCAATTTTGATGATTTAATGATGATTTGCAATTTGTGGCTTCTGGTAATTGTGTTCAATCTCATGGGTACGAGCCGAGTTAGGGGATTGTAACCTCAGTGAAGTCTTAAAAGTACATTTATTTGCAGCATTGCAAGCACGAATGATGGTTTGTGATGGCCACCATCACCATGTTAAAAGGTTTTCAGCAATTTATTAATTATCAGGTAGTTAATTTTCCTTTCATTTTTAAATTCTTGTACCTAGTTGAAATGTTAATTGTTACACCAATATTTTGATTAGCTGGTGACTTGAAGTTGTTCGCTTGAAACTATTGTAGAGCAAAACAAAGCAGTGAATATTAGACCCACGTTTATTGGATCACAAAAATTTAAATGCTCGTGTGGCGTTAAGTGGTGTTTGCTGGATTTTTGGAGTTTACTGTGGAGTGCTTCAGGGTAATGCAGTCACTTAAATACTGACTTGATGCTAACACTTTATTTTCGGACAATATCCACACATTATTATAGGGCCATTGTGAATTACGGGACACACATAATGCTTCATGACTGCAGTCATAAAAACAAAATGCTTCCTGATGCACTATATCAAGAGTGATTTAAGATTATAGATGTCATTAACAATATTTTATAAATTGAAGCGGTTTACGACTGATCTTGACTGGTTAAAAATTGAGGTTGACAGATGGGGCTTGTTTTACATTATGAGTAATTATGCTCTGACTCAGGAGTCTTCAGTTTAAAAAGCAGGTGGTCTTGTGAATTAACCATCTTCTCATGCTAAAGCACCAACTGCTACAGTAACATTAACAGTAACAGTTGCTTTCAAATATCAGCTCGTGCTTTTTGCCCCACTGAAAGAATCGATGTTCAATGCTGAGCTGCTGCATCTAGATGCATCTTGCATAGTTAGCAGCCTATGGCAGAGAAACTTTACTTCAGAGTGGCCCTGAGCTCAGTCATGCTTCAAGTCATGCCTGTTCATAACAGATAAAAAGTGTGTGTGTGTGTGTGTGTGTGTGTGTGTGTGTGTGTGTGTGTGTGTGTGTGTGTGTGTTTGTCATGGAAAAGGGCTCCGCAGTCTGGACAGAAGGCTTAGTCCATGGGCCACTAATTTGTGAACCCTGCATTAACTATACACACTTCAAAATTCACGAAATCATGGTGTTGTTTACTAGCCCACACGGGTTCATGGTTTATCAATATACTGTGTTAATTAAAGCAGATATACAGTAGATAATGCATGCATGAAAATGCATACATCATGATTATTATTGCTGGTAATTTTAATGCATTTTTTATGCATGTTACAGATATGATATAATCTCAGAAGGGTTTTTTCTTTTCATACACATCAGTGAAAACATTTTGTACCATATAATAGTTTAATGAGGTATGTAGCAGCATATACGGAACAGATTCACTATAAATTAGAAAGGGTTCTGTGATCCAATCATTCTGTATTCAGTGTCTGTACAGCATATGGAATAAAAGACTGATACATTTTCTGGCAGGCCCTTTGAGGCCTTCAATCGATGGCCAGACGGGAATAGCTTCAACTCAGAGTGCAGTGAGCGTGAAGTATCTGAAGTTATTTGTTTAGCATTCCCCTGTAAAACACCGTCAAATATATTGCAAAGTTGCTTTTGTGACTTGTCAATAGCTTTCTCTGCAGTGTTAGTATTGGATCACCAGTTTAACTTGTCCTTGCTAGAACTGATCTTTGCTACAACTTTTAAAGTGTATAAAGGTGAGCAACCAGTCATAATGTATCATTGATGTTCCATTCTAATTCATATATGGTGTAAGAATTACTAATGAATTAAGACAGTTAATTTATAATTCATTCATAAGCCACACATGTAATGTCTTATGATAATATATGCATTAAATATCTATAGGAATGTAGTGGTAAAGGATTATCAATGAATAAAATTCAATATGAATGAAGTAACACATTACACATACAGTATGTCTTCATGAGGTTCTTATATGTCTTCAGGAAGTTTTAATATAAATTGGGCAGTATGGTAACACAGTGGGTAGTACTGTCACCCAAGAGCTAGAAGGTTCTGGGTTTGAGTCCTTTCTCTGCAGTTTGTTTGTTCTCCCTGTGTGGGCTCTGTGTGGGCTCTATTCGGGTTTTCCTGCTTCCTCCCACCTCCAAAAATATGCACTTCAGGTGAATTGATAATTCCAAATTGCCTGTAGGTGTGAGTGTGTGCATGAGTTGATTGTTTGTCTTTTGTGTGGTTCCGTGGTGCACTAGCGGAGTGTCCCCCGCCTCACGCCTTTCAGTCCACTGGAATAAGCTCTAGCAACACTCATGACCCGCCAACGAGAAAGCAGGAAATAAGATGATGAATGAATGAATGAATGAATGAATGAATGAATGAATGAATGAATGGAAATTCTGGGAGTGTTAATGAATGGATAGAATGGTATTATTGATTAAGAAATAAATAAAAAATGCAGTCCTTGTAAAACATACAAAATCTAAATGTGTCAAAAAGTGTCTCTTTTAGTAAGAGAAAACTGAAAAATATAAAGAAATACACCAAAAAAATGCTTAAAATAGTTAGTATAATGGCAGACCTGGCTGCCTCTTAACTCCTCTATATACTCCTCCACCTGTTCCACCAAAGAGAATAAAATGTTTAAATTTCAGTTGTGGGATGACCTTGACTGGCTGGGAGTGGAATTAAATTCCTGTGAAGAAGAGAGGACGTTGAAGTGGCTCGACTGAAACAGATCATGCAGGACTTGATGAATGAATGCCGAACAACACGAGGACGACTATGGAACAAAATGAATCACAAATGGCTTTTTGCTTGCTCCTCACTGAGTGGTGTATTTCAAATAAGACGTGAAGGTGAAGGCTTTGCTTTGTCTGACTGTATGATTTATTTGATTTCAATGAGTCCACGAAATAAGGACCGCAGAATGTGTGTGCTGTAGCACTAAAAGTGTAACGGAATATTAAAGCAAATAAATACAAATAGTAAGTTGCTGGTAAAAGTCTTAATGAGACCATGTTAGTATTACCTGGGATTTTATTTAATGAGAATAATGTTGAATACAGCTGTAAGCATTACTACAATTCACACTTTTCAACAATTATGATCACACAGTGCGCCCTCGTTCTTTGCGGTTAATGCGTCCCAGGAACCACACACGATTGAGGAATCCGCGATCGCGATCTTATTATTTACGGTAATTTAAACATTTACGAACTCTCCCCATACTGATATTAAACCACCTGCTATCTGTGTTACCTTTTCCCACGCTCTGATAGACTGTTTAAAGCACTTTTGTGTCTTACGAAAGTCCGAGACTGACGGAACAGAGCGCACTTCCGGATGCCGTCAGTCAATAGAATGCGTGTACGGTATCACATGATTGCATGCTTAAAATCTGCGATGAGATGAGGTCACAATCGTTGATGCGTGAATCCGCGAGGGCGCACTGTATTTTGTGTGAATATTTTTTAACTTGACACTTGTCTAGCAGCACCAAGGTTTACCGTCTGTTCTTTGTAGTGTTTTAACAAAATTGCTCTGGAAAAACTGCCGGAAGAAAGACTACCTTTAGCATGTAGCTCAAAGGTTACCATTCATCAACTAGTGATTAACCTGGAAGGAAAGACACCTACATAAGATAGCCTCTCCCCCCCAGTGCCTGGTTTGTCAAATGAAGACCTATCTCAAAAAAAAAAATCCACCAGACGATCATCTTTCCACTATATATTATTACAAGCAGTCTCAGGTTTGGACATAATCTTTGGGTCACCCTTGCAGATACCCCTTGAGAGACAATGCCTGCCTTGAGAGGCTGTAGTTGGTGAACTTCATGAATGTAACAGGCTGGAACTCTAAGAGTTCAGGTCCCTGTACTTACCAGTATCAGTAAGTGAATCTAGCTGAAAAGGAAGGTACTAAACTGCAAAATGACAAGCCACACTATACCTCTCTATACCTCAGCTAAGTGTCCCTTAGAATATCTATAAATTGACTGATGTTATTTAGTACTTGGTATGCCTCTTTGTGTTTGTTTTCAGATAATACGGTGGGAATGAGACTTCTGTGATTTTCATGTTGATGTTTGCCAACTGATACACATGTGGCTTTGTTCTGCTCAGGCCACTTCTGCTGCTGAGGCGTAATATTAAATTTAATGGCACGGCGGCAGGAATTTGTTCTTCATCTGAAAAATCTACTTAAGCTCTAGAGGTAGTTCCATTTTGTTCAAATTGAATAGTTGAAAATGGCTCCTCGTCATTGTGCTACAGAATCACACACACTGAACTCCATTAATGCATTTGTAAACAAACCCTCATCACATTCACACACAGAAGCAAAGACTTTTTGAATAAAAAGTCTTTGCTTCGTAAAAAAAATATATTTCCAAAGGAGCCGCTACTTGTTTCACGTCTACATATAATTGTCTGAGCAGAGAGAAAGAAAGACAGGAGACTTACCAAGCTGCCAAAACATCTCTAGCATCTCCACCCACACCATCTCAGAACCTCTGTATCACAGCTGTTCCATTGTTCACCTCCTCTCCACAACACTTCCACTGTTCCTCCTCCACTATGTCAAAATCATTCTTTAATCCTCATAGCCGGCATTTCTCCTTTTCTTTTTTTCTCTGTTCCCATCTTAGTTTCCCACCATACTTTTCACTTTTTTGGGGGCACCATGCACTCTCCTCATGCAGGTCTTTCATCCTTGTCAATCATTTGTCTAATGGCTTCAAACCTATTGTCACCTCTCTCAGCTTTTTCACTCTCTCCTCTCTTTTGGCCGCTGAAGACTGGATCAGACTCATGCTTTAGCGCTATTGTGATCATCTAATCTGTCACCTCTACAATAGACTTGGCATGAGAGGAAAAAAAAACATGCTGAAAAGAATAAAGTAGAAAGCAAATAATGTCTGCTGCACACAATGCAATCATGACTTTGACCTGATCACAGGTTGTTTGACTAAAAAAAAGGTAAACGGGCCCTTCGAACAATTGTTCTCAAAATGAGATTTGATCAGGTGCATTGTTTGTGTAAATGAACACTTGTGTACTTACTGAGGCTGATTCTGGGGCTGAGAACCATTTCCCCTGAAACGTGTATAGTTAATTAATCATCTCACAAACCCAATTTCATGCTACATATTCTCAAATCAGACGTACATTTTGTAACCTTCTGTTGTCACACCATAAGGTTCCCTTGTAGATTATAAATTGTTTACTTATTTTGTCTTAAACTGGCTGCATCTTCTTTGTGTTCATAGTCCACAAATAATCATCCAAGCTAGTGATCCTTATCAATAGGCTGACCTTGATGACACTGCAGCTTCAACTTCACCCCCCCCCCCCTCCTTCTGAAAGAGTGGTTTTGCCCCCTGATGGCACGGGGCATAAAGGAGGTCCTCAGTCTCTCTGTGGAGGAGCTCGGTGACAGTAGTCTGCCGCTGGACGAGCTCCACTGCTGGTGGTGGTGTGGTTACCACGGATCGATCTAAACGTGGACATGGTCCTCCTCTCTAGAACAGTCTCAACAGAGTCCAGGTCCTGTCCGATCACAGAACCAGCACTCCGGATGAGCCTATCTAGGTGCTCAGTGTCCCTTTTCGTGGCACCACCACCCCAACACACAATGGCGTACGTGTCATTGACAATATGTACATCACATGTATTTGAATAACCCCAGCTAGGCACCAGCTAGAGTTTCATCATCTATATTCTTTCTAGATGATGAAACACACTCTGGGGTTTTAATATGAGGTTTCAAATTAGATAATTAACATAGTACGACCTTTGTAGAAAAGTGGAAGATTCTAGGGTACTGGAAACTCACGGCAAGTACTGAACATGAGGAAAACTTATCTTGCAGCCTTAGGGTGAAGCTGCACAATATGTAATATCTAGTAATACATATCTATTTGATTCACAGGAAAATCATGGCTTCACTTGAGTCACCACCAGGTTGTAGCACCAACGGGTTATTTCAGTCTGAAGAACCCTGGGGACTCTCTTAGTAACTGCCTACTGTCAAGTTCCTGACAGAGATTTTTAACATTTATCTGTTTGTTTTAAAACTTTTGGAAAACCACAACACAATACGGTTGTTTTTAACAATGCATAACACATTAAATGCTTTGGCCTGATGTGACTGTAAGCCATGATGTGACTGTATCATGTTATCTGAACACACAGAACAATGCATTCTTCTATATGGCTAGGCAGGTGGTTTTAATCAGAGGTGTGTGCCTGTTAGGTGCCGATGGAGAGGGACTGCAGAGGTCAGAGCAAATAATTTTGTCACATGTTCTATGTGCTCTTTTTCACAGTCCCCCCCCCGCCCCCCTCCTCTCTGCTCCTCTCTCCCCTGGAGGCAGACTTCTTCTGCTGCTTTGTTCAGATGACAGGACCTAATAGAATAAATAAGGTCCCTATTTTTACCTGGCTGTTGGCAAGGTGATTGCACTTGCACACATACGAGAATGCAATGCCATGCTGGAGGTTGGAAAAAGC
This sequence comes from Antennarius striatus, assembly GCF_040054535.1. Classification (NCBI taxonomy): domain Eukaryota; kingdom Metazoa; phylum Chordata; class Actinopteri; order Lophiiformes; family Antennariidae; genus Antennarius; species Antennarius striatus. The sequence goes on from NC_090793.1 coordinate 16,363,452, forward strand.
TTGCACCCCAGTCAGTGGGGAAAGGGTGCTGAGGATGAGAAAGGTGGTAATTGTAATTTAATTGAGAGGGAAAGTATAGGAAGTTTGAGTAGTTAAAAAAAAGGTAGAGAAAGAAAGACAGACTGATGACGAAAACAACAGAAGGAGATTAGAAGAGTTTATGCCTGTTTACTGCAGAAAAGCCTTCACTTGTGTGTGAGATTTTTGTCCACAAGTGGAATTTTCAATCTCCTCTGACATTTAACATCTTAAGCTCTGTAAATGTCTCCAGTTGTTTTTTAAGGATATAAAAATTTTCAGTGCTGTTCAGAAAACCTCAAAAACATTAGATTAATATGAAGCATCACATATTTTCCATGTAATCCCTTGCTTCAAGACGCAAGGCTTAACTACATCGCAAATTTTTAGTAGGTAGTCATGTGATACAATACCTGCATGCTGACAGCGTCTGTGTGTGTGCTCCGTTGCGACTCACTATTCCTCCTGCGACTTTTCTTTAATACAAAAGTGTTTTAAACAGTCTATAAGAGTGTGGGAAAAGGTAATATAAGGTGGTTTAATATCAGTACGGGGAGGGTTCATTAACGTTTAAATTACCGTTAATAATAAAAGAAATACTTGGTTGCTATATCGCGGAATTTTGTTTTTCGTGGGTGGTCCTGGAACGCATTAAGCGTGAGCAACTTGGCATTATTGTAATGGGTCAAACATGGCACGGGGGAAACTAAATACAGCTACCAGGTCCACACTGAAGTTTCTAAATTTTGAGATGTCTTTAGCACTATTTTTATTTAAGGACTCGTTTAAATGAGTTTAAGGCAAGTGATTGAAAGAGAATATTTTGAAACAGTTCCTGAAGAAAATCTTGTGACACTGACAAAACACACAAATTTGTACTGTTTGGCAAATGAAAGAACAGAGTGAAGTAAATTAATAGAGATTTGGTGACAGTGAAGGCCATAATTGGCATATTCGTCTTATCCATTAAATAGCATCTGACGCACTGGATGAAAACATCTTTCCCTGCTATGTTTCTCAAGGGTCACATTAATGTTTTTGTTTGGTGCTTTCTTCTGGAAATTACCTTTACAGGACAACAAATACATTTATGAGAGAAAAGTAACTGCTGAATTGCTTAAGTTCAGGGACATTCATTTGAATGCTGATTACATTTAAAGGCAACAGTGCATTTGAAGCTGGGGAAGCACAAATAAAGCCTATCAGAAGTGGATATTTTCTGTCAAATTTTGAATCACCTTAACAGTGCTCAGAGAGTACGAACCTCAAACAAGGCAACACAGTTTTCCCATTACCTTAGTTCACCTGCAAGAACCAGTCTCAATATAGTCTACACCTCATCATATGACTCATGGACAGTGAAAATATACCCCTTGGGATTGAAAACACATCAAAATCAATTGGGTTGTTCCTTGGGTCACACTTGCTAAAAAACATTTCACAATTAATGACTAATTACTATCCATTTATGTGTAAAAAGCATATTTTCTGACTTTTTAACATCTACATATAAAATATTAATGTATTGTTGTCTTACCTTCTTTTTAAAAAAGTACAATAAGTAATGAACAACTGGCGTTGAAGAAACCTCTCAATATTACAATCTAATAGTATCAACAAGAGGTTATTTCACTGCAGGTTTCAGTACCATGTCTAAGGGTCTCACTCAGTCATGTTTGTCCACACGTTCTTGCTCTCACACAACAGCAGCATCCTCTGTGGCCAGGGGAATTGGATAAAAGACATCAGTAAAATACTCAGATGTTGATCTCTTTGTTTATCGGCTGAAGTTAAAAAATTAGCAGTCTGCAGCAGGAGCACAACACCCATAAACTCTACAGCCAACAGTACGGTGATGCATAATCCATAAGAGCAGGATTCCAGGATGGTCTGGAGACAAGCACTATTTGCTGTCTTTTCTAATGTTAAAGAAAACATTTCAAATCAATTGGTTACTGTTAGGAATGCAATGCTGTGTTGACAATGGAATGCTGATTGGGCCAAAATTAACTCTCATTCATTATATCATTGAAACACAGTTTCTTTCTCAAGATGACATCTGCTCTCCACATGGACAGAGCAGCAGTGGCTTTCTGGATGTGTCTGATCTCTGGTGTAGCAATTGAGGTCAAGTCTGACAATAGCAAACTCGTATCACATCCACATACAGAAGAGAAAGCGCTATTAATCATCCAGACAAAGCATCATGGTCACACACACACAGCTTCACACACTGACTAACCACGGTTAATGAGCTTTGGCTTCCTCACCACAAACATGACTGATATAGCTGTCAAAGTCTTGCATTGTCTGTGTGGACATGACTGTGTCTGCGTGTGTTGTAGTAAAGGTCCTGGGTCATTAAGGAACAACTGGTGTCTTAATTTTAACTTTACAGACCATGAAAATTGTATGGCTTCACTGACTTCTATAATTCACAGATGATGCACAAACGTATCATTCCCTGAGCTGCTTCTGATTGATCCTGTGTAGGAGGGCTTATTTCAGGCATTCAAAAAAGTATCCGCTGAATCAGTGAAAGAACATACAGTGTGTTACCTCTCTCTCTCTCTACATATATATACAGTATATACAGTATATACATATATATATATATATATATATATACACACACACACACGCACACACACACACACACACACACACACAAACACACACACACACACACACACACACACACACACACACACACACACACACACACACACACACACACACACCACACACACACACACACACACACACACACACACATACACACCATACATATAAACTGTCCACATAGCACTGACATATGGCTGCCCATCCCTTCATCACTCCATCATCCCCTCTCCATTGTGTGTGTATAGACCCTTTGTGTATATTCAGGTCTATGTGTGTAAAGTTGACTCTCTCCCTTTTAAGATGAATAAAGGCTTCTTGTTTTTGTTCTTCTTCTTCATGTTCTTGTGCTTGTTCTCCATCTGCCTCATCTATATATCAACCACATACATGTAAAGGTTTCAGAGTGCCGATAGCTTTTGTGCTGCAGTTATAACGCAGAAATGATCAGCTTGGCTTCTCACTGAATAAGGAGGGAGCTGCAGCAGCAGGGCACATCTTGTATTTGGAGCACAGGGTGAGGACATGGATCATCAAACTCTCCTGTGAGCTCATTACTCCCTCCAAAAGGCCAGGACAATTCAAAGAAGCCAGGATTAGATTAAGAAAAATGACAGTGATTTCATGTTTTTGCCAATAGAATCTATTTTTATTGCCAGAAATTGATTGTCCTGGGCCAGTTTGAGACGCTTACCCACTTGTTGAGATTGAGTTACTTCACAGGCCAACGTAATCACTATACTATGTCTGACAGGAAAAAACGCCCCAACATTCTGGATAGATCCTGCACTAGTTCAGACCATTGCACTCTCAGACCCAGTACAAGTCCGATAATTTGAGGGGACCGATAATATCTTTTTTATGTCCTCCTGCCTCATCTATGGCCTAGTTGGTGGTAATCAACCATGCAATACTACAAGTAAAAGAATTGCACCAATGCTTTTTATAAATTGAACAGTTCAAATGGTTAATTGTGAGAATATCCTCACATATTTGTTTTGTGATAAAATTGGGGCAACATTTTGTCTCACAGGTTCATATTTTTGTCATTAAATAAATGAATGAATGTCGTGTGTGTGTGTATACATATATACAGTATATACAGTGCACACACATATATATATATATATATATATATATATATATATATATATATATATATATATATATATATATATATATATATGTATACACACACACACACCCATGAACCCATGGAAATTCCATGATGAAACAATAATATCAGACTTCATTTATTTTCTTTTTTTCTTCGCTGTCACAAGAAAACAAACCACTATGTCGTAGCCGTAATGGCTCCGTGTGTGTGGGAAGGACAAGCGCAAAAACGAAGGCCCCTTCAGCGTTCCGGCCATCCGGGTAGACGCCAGTTTTGTGAGTTTGGTCCTGATGAATAAAGTATTGTAGTTACCCACACGACAATGTGAGGTCCATCACAATGAAAGAATACAAACCGCTATGTTTGACAAAGCCAAAACGGCTACGTAAGTGAGAGAAATCGACAAATGTGAAGAGTGGAGCTAACTCAGCTAGCGGCCCAAACTTACGGGTAGATGTCGGGAGCTTGACAGCGTGATGTTTTCAAGTCAGCCTATTCAAATAAGTAGGTGGGAGAAGTGCACGTTTTTTGGAGGTGGGAGGAAGCTAGAGAACAAGGAGAGAACCCACGCAGACACGGGAGAACATGTAAACTCCGCACAGAGCGAGACTCGAACCCAGGTCCGCCTCGTTGTGCGGCGACAGCGCTACCCACTGCGCCACCGTGCCCCATATGCATATACGGTACTTACACACACACACACACACAAACACACACATAGTTGGATAGTTTATCCGTTGAGCATGTCTGCACCTGGTATGTCTTAAGCATCTACAAACAAAGACGAATGAACTCCTCTTGAGGGTTACCTGGAGCCATCTGTCAGCACAGAGGGACCTGGGAGCAAACAGTGCAGAGCAGCAGAGAAGTCCTTCGACAAAGTAAAGGCAGTGGACATGACATGAACAAGAAACATAAACATAGAATATCTGACACCATATTGGTGAAATATGTTGGGATTTGAACAAAAAACCAAAAAGCAAACACATTTTCCTATTTTGATTACAAAGCACAATCCTCCGGTTAAGATAAGAAGCATTGTTGCTTTACAATGTGTCACACTTAGATTTGTAAACAACAAACAGATGCTGGAAGCCAGTGAGATTAGATCTAATATAATATAACTAATTCTATGCAACAGCACTGCTGCTACACTGAGTGCTTTACTCAGACAATAAGCAAATCTGAATTATCAGCTGAGAGCTGGAAAGATCAGTGTAATATATCAGTTGTAGAAGTGTCAAGCTTTAAACTGAAACTTCTAGAACAGGGGAGATTGAGCACTGAGTTATTATTCATTTGTCAAATGAAGACAACATCAATAAATGTTGAATAAAATGTAAAAATTAGAAAAAATTAATTCTAACTTTTGTACTTTTTGTATTTTAAGAGAAATATCCACAAGAAAACAAAGTCAATTTTAAATGATGTAACTGTTGATTAATTGTTTGCCTTGGAATTCCATTCAATTGTTTCCAATAAACAACTATGGGCTGACATTTAAGATGTTACAGTTATTTAAAATACGGTCAGTCACTGCTGTAAATTAGTGACCATGGATTAATTGTTTTTTGAGGTATTAAAAGAAAGAATTTCACGATTTACAAAATAATTCCAAAAAAATATATTTTACAACAGCCAAGCAATACTTAAACATTGAAATGGGGACATTTTCCTTAATCAAAAAAGTGAAAAGAGATGTTAGTAACATTTACCTGAACTGATCAAAAATTAAGAATCTGATTCAAAAATGAGAATCTGATCCTTACAAAGAGTATGAGGAGATGACCCTTAAGCTAATAAACATTTGACAAACTGTCAAGCTTTTCCTTCATCTAAAATTTATTTTAGATGTTCTCATATGGTTATGGTATGAGTGGAATGTCAAAAGAAGAATATAACAATGACATTGTATAGATATATAATAAAATGATTATACAAATACATATTTGAAAACAACCACTTTCGGGATCACGTGAGCCAACTATATTATCAGGCTGAGTTGAAACTATAGTGTAAAGATTTGAATCTTAGCAAATATCCGACACACATATAACCCAGCATAAATGATCAAAACAAGCTACAAAAATAATCTCTATAAGAATTTCCATGAGAAGAGGGGAAAAATAACTACGGGTTGACATAAAGGGCTCAAAAGACTTTCGCTCCGGGAGTAGGGTACAACAACAACGAAAACAACAGCAATAAAAAGGAACAAGACGATTGTCCCATATGAGACATTCACAGCTCGACAGCTGAAGTATAATCAAGAGCCATGCTAATTCTAGAAATATCACATCCAGTCCAGCCCAACACAGTCAATATTACATGCCTGTTATTATTCTGTCAGGGTGACAGACTGTGACTGTGTGCTAACGATGAATATATTAGGAACTGCATACTCACAAACGCACATGTTCACTTTACCTCTGATGCCAGGACAAAAATTTGTTCATTTAATATGTCTGATTCTTTAGAGTTGTGCTCATAATGAGTGTTTCTTACCTTTACTAATGTCCTGATACTCCAACCACAGCTGTCTCTGGACCTGTTTGTTGGGATACCAGATGGTACAGGACTCCTGGAAGCCATACATCGCCTCCTGCACGTAGTGGTTTCCAAACTCCCTGAGGATGGAAACGAAGTCACTCCGCTGTGTTGCCCCATCCAAAGAATGAATGGCTGAGCTAAAGGCTGGGTAGATAGAGAAAAACAGAATGAAATGAAAGACTGAGGCTTTTAGTTAAAAAAAACAATCAACAACAACCAAAAAAACTCAAAATGAGAAACACAAAAAGTAGATTTTAGGGTTAGAGGGAAATAAAAGTAATATACTCTGTTTTCTACAATTTCTGCAGCTTTCCCAGATGGAGCTCTTTTGATTAGTCTTGCTGCATGGGTCACAGTTAGACCAGAGATTCTGCTTTGACATGAACTAAATAAAACCCATTCTAATAATAGTCTAAAGCAGAGAGTAAAAATAGTACATTCTTAGGATTTAGTAATTTATTTTAACACATCAGCAGCTTGGACAGTAGGCTGAAGATTTACCCTAAAATTATGGAGTTGTGTTGTTTAGCATCAGTTTTCAATCACCAGGACTTCACAGTCAGGTCAGCAACGACAAAAACCTAGGCAGTTTAGACCTGTCAGTTCTCTAATAGCGATTATGTCTGTTTATTTGGAGGATTACACACATGCTTTAGGGTCAATTTTCATTAACATTTTACAGTTTTTTGGTGCATAGACTGGAGAGTCTATGCACCAAAAGAGTGCATTTGTTACCTACTCTGTTATATAACTTTATAACTTCAGACTTACTGTATTATATATTTGGATGCACAACTTAAAAAGTTGTGCCTCTAACAACTAAAAAGTGTAGTACTGTTAGACCAACTGCGGATATGTGTTCTATTGAGTACCACTCCAGCTTGTCATGTTGTTGGTTAAAAATGTGTTTTATCTTATGTTCAATAATCAAGTTGAGACTGCTAAATGGCTGCAGTTAATGGAATTTCTGCCAGCTCCAAAACTTTTTAGGGCAAAGGTGTCTTGTTTGAGTGTTAAATTTAATGCTTTTAATCCAGATTTGTCTCACTTCAATAGCTGCAGGTATTCAAATTCACAATGGATTGAGTGCAACCTACTAATGGCACAGTTTTAAACAGCTTTAGTGGGCACCTGAACCAGTTGCTCACTACTCTTGAAACATTGTAACTGGTGATGCAAACGCATGCACTGAACTGGATAGGTAGTAAAGTAATTGTAATTTAAAAGATGCCTTCAAACTTCATTCATTCAGTCATTTTCTAACCACTTTGTCTGCTGACGTGGGCCGCGGGGAGCTGCAGCCTATCCCAGCTGACTGAGGACGTGAGGCGGGGGAAACTCCGGGCGTGACACCAGTCCACCGCGTGGCCTTAAACTTCTACACAGTGAAGTCATCTTAAATTTTTACAACAATTTGAGAATGAATGCCTACAGAGACTGAGTTCAAGTTCCTTCACTGCTTCATACTACCTGATGAGGTTTGTGTAAAAGTGTGCTTGGAGCATCCAATAAAATGCAGTTGACATAAGGCTAGCATTTGCTCCCACAAATTTGAGTGGATTCACTGAATGGGCTGCAGCACTAGAAAATAAAGTTCATGTGATGTGGATACATCAACCACAATATAACATACTGGCTACATGGTCACACAGTGGGATTCTCTCAGCAAAAATTGGAAAGCAAAAAGTGCAAACATGATTTATCTTTATCATCTCCAGTAAAAGCAGGATTAATATCTCAGCAATCATGCTTCACTCACTCGTAGTTCTTCTCTGAAATTAAATTAGGTGGCTACTGAAGTGAGAGAAAGATAGTGGAGTGAGTATACGCAATGGACAGATTTAAAAATCAGCAGCTTTACCCCTCTGCTGGCTGCGGAAATGTGAGGAGCTAGAGTGGAATATGAGTGCAAAAAAAGTCTCTCTCAGCTTCCTTTTCAGCAGACTCGGATGCCCTTTTCCAAACACAGAAGCACCATCAGACACACATTAGGTGTGATTTGAATGTATTTACAGTACAGTACCTGCACTTGGTCATAATATAAACTATTATGGTGGATGAATGAATAATGCATTCACATCAAATATGACGAAAATACAAATCACAACTCACATTCTTCGTCCAGCTAGTATGAAACAATGTAATACTTTAAATACGTTTACTTTCCCCCAAAAATAAACAGAACCAGTTATGTAGTGATGGAGGTATAGGAACAAAAAAGCAGATTTTTTTTTTTTTCCCACAGAATAATTCTTTGAGGTCTGACAAACCACTCAGGAAACTTTCAGTATAATCCGAGACGTGTCAGCAGCCAGGAGCTGTCTTCACACATGGTACAGCTTGACTAAATACAGATCTTCAGTTATCTTATTCTGTGAATTTTCCATGGCAGGTGCTGTCAGAAAGCCATGGTGTTTCTATAAGTACAGAGCTTTGTGATATGTGAAAGTCTATCAGAAAGATAGAGAATAGCACATAGGGAATAAAGAGAAATACATTTTTCAACATGTCCTCTCTGCCTTTCTACATCAATCTTAAAGGGGCCTTATTATGAAAAACACATATTTTTCAGGTGTCTACATATACATAGTGGCTCTCCCCGAACCTATCAACTCTTACAATCTGTTTAACCAATGGGTCCTGTGGGGCGGCAGTGGCTCAGCGGATGTCTCGTAGACAGATCACCCCAGCCATCGGCGGATCGAATCCTGCTCCCGCCATGATGTCACCAGGAGTGTGAGCTGACAGTGGGAGGTGTCAGCTCACCTCCTAGCCACTGCCGAGGCGCCCTTGAGCAAGGCTCCGTCCCCCCTACAAGCTGCTCAAAATTGGGGCACGCTCCGAAGCCGCTGCCCGTCACTCTGCCTCCCTGATGTGTGTAGTTTAATGTGATTGTACTAACTGCATGCTTACAGGCCCCCTTGTGTGCTGTGTTCAGGGGGCCTGTATACTTGTCAACTAACCGAGTGACTTTGTAATTTCCCCTTGCGGGGATCAATATACTTCTTCTTCTTCCTGTATACACTGTAATGTCTACAAAAACGTCCAGGACGTTTAAAATCAGCGATTAAAATCACGATTAAAATCAGCGCCCATCGTGATGTCACAACAGGAGTGATTGATAGGAGTGCTAGACATAGCGCACTCATCCCCGGATAGGGGTGTGTTGATCCCCAAGGTGAAGTTCATGTTCAAGCTAAGGTAGCAGTGTGTGGTAACGTCCTGTCTGAGATCTACACACTGAAAGTTCCTCAGTTGTTGTTGAAGTTAGCTTCTGTTTGGGTCACTAGTTAGCTACTCTTTGGTCTGTGTATGCGTAGCCTGCATATGTGTGTTTGCACATGCGTGTCCTCGTAAGGTGTATCCTCACACACACACACACACACCCTCACACAAACACCATGTTTTTATATAATTTACAGCTGCTTATAAGCATGAGTGAATTCAGCTTGTATTTGGCTAACGAGTTAGCTACGCTTTGGTCTGCATGCGTGTCCTCTCTATCATAGAACACACACACATACACACATCACATGTTTTTATCTTATTTACAGTTCCTTATGAGTACAGTGAAATCGAGACACAGTCGATAAATGTCGGTGATGTTGGTATTGAGTGGGTCTCATCAGCGTGGGCTGCTGCAGAAAGGGGAACTAGTCGAATGTGGTTCTATATTGACACATACTGCCATTCGTCCTCCTCCTCACTGAGACGTAGCATTTGTGGATGGAGGTAATTTAAGAACAACGCCCAAAAACAAGACAAAACCTCCTTGTTTCTTCTTACTGCTCCGGTGCCACCCCTGTCAGAATGAACAGTCTGGAAGCCCTCAATGGAAACGTAGTGATCGTAACCACGTTTCACTGAAGCACATCAGAATGTTAGCCCCTCCATTTTGCTAGCCAGCAACCTCTCATTGTCTGTGATGATTGTCGGGAGGCATGGCTTTTATCATCTCCTTTCCATAAATATTACCTGATTTCTTTCCCATTAGCAACCACTGTGTTTTTCTCCACAAATCCTCTGCAATGTTTACTGGTCGCTTTCAGTACACAACGCATCCTGAGTTGTTACTTACAGCCGACTGAGAAAGTACGTCCATGATTACCGTAGAACAGTTTACATAATGAAAAATAGGAGAGAAAAACAAGAGAAAAACAAGAATGAAATAAGTGGTAACTTTACTAAAAATAAAAGCAACTGAATCCAGCAGTTTGCTCATGTGCATAAGTGTGCGTGCAAGGTCCCATGTGTCCGTACATGTGGTGCATGCACACCACATCAACGCGGGTGTGTAGCAGGCATCGACAGAGGGAGCTCAACAATTAATGGCCATCTCAGACAAACAGCCTGTTCTCAGTACAAATGATATGAGTGGTTTTTAAGACAGCTGACATTAAGGACTGGGGATCAGTTTGGGGCAATACATTTCATATACAGTGTAGTTGGACATCTGGCAGCAGTGTGAAATTAATTAAAAGGATCATAACATGGGACCTTTAATATCTAATCACATGTACTCTTTTAACCTTAAAAATGCTGCTGAAAATGAATTATTACTAGCCATTAGAACTCAGAAATATCCAAGGAAAGCAAAAGATCCTTGTGAACAATTGAAAAGATATGGGTAGAAGAGGAGGTCAAACCTGTTATTTGTGGAAAAATAGTTCAGTAAGACATAGTTTCCAAAGAATCTCTGTAGTTTTGTATGGCACGGAACATTCCACTGTTATTTATTTCTTGTGGCATTAACCTGCTCCCGCACAAACATTTCAGGGTCATTTCTGTAGACACCTGTGTCCAAACCGAAATGCACACAACAAAAACTGTGTGTATATGTGTGTGTGTGTGTGTGTGTGTGTGTGTGTGTGTGTGTGTGTGTGTGTTTGTGTGTGCACCTGGAATCTGGATGAAGAGAACTAACTGAAGAATTGTATTGTGGTTCTGTATTGAAAGTCTATATATTGTTAGAATTAAAACTGAAATCCATCCATCCATCCATCCATCCATCCATCCATCTTCTTATACACGAGATATTCTCCCATCTACTGTCCCTTATTTTTTTTGTGGGTGACGGACCTGCTGGAGAGGATCTTGGCTGGCTACGGGGTAGAGGTGGGGTACACCCCAGATTGTTCCCCACCAGCTGGTCATTGGGCCACAAAAAGACAAACAACCATGCAAGCACACACTCACACCTACAGACAATTTGTTGTGACCAATTCACCTAAGCTTAATGTTTTTGGAGGAGGGAGGAAGCCAGAGAACCCGCAGACACGCGGCAAACATACAAACTCTACACAAAAAGGAATGAGAACCTTCTTGCTGTGAGGCAAAAGTGCTACCAACTCTGCTGCCAAAGCAACACACATTTGTGATTAAAAAAAAAATCTAACTGGCCCCATTAATATAGAAATTGTAACTATAACAGTCAGTGGTGTTATGTCCTACAGCTGTGCTTCACTCTGATTTGGTTGTGCTCCTTGTGCAGCTTTTTGTTTGGTAACCTTTTGAAGTGACATTTCACTAATTTGTGATGAAAGGAAACTTAACCCTCACACACTTATTGCCTTTCAGGACCTTCTAACAGTAACTGAACAGCAACAACACAATCATTCCATAATTGACTGTGTCAACAAGGGTTTAATTTGATATAATAGACCCAACTTGAACCCATTAGCAACGCAAGCCCTGTGGTGATGGTCTTTACATGCTCAAGAACTTCTCCTTTAGCATGAAATAGCATCTCCTGCTGATGAAAAGTTTTTAAAAATGTGTCTTTTTCCTGAAGGGATCTTTTCTCCATATACTTTACTCTTTTCAATTTATCCCACATGAATCACACGGAATCTCCAAACAGTAAAAATATAAATAAAAATAAGTTTGACATTGAAAAATGAGCCGTACAGTGTCTTTCAACAAGATAATTGACAGATTAATCAAATGATGACAGTCTACCTGTTAATCGGATAGCTGATCAAAAATGAAAATTAAGTTCTCCAGCTGTTATGATGTGCAGCTAACCTTGACGTGACATATTAATTACAGTGTGGAAAATAATTGATAGCTGTCAGTAGTGTTTTTCACATGGAGAATGTGAGTTTTCACCAGAGAGCTAGACTTGCACTTCCCCTGCACTTATAAATAATCAATGATAGTTAATGGTATATATACCCAGAAGCAAAGAGTGGCTTACCTTGGGAGAGGACCCACTGATTGAGTTTGACGTGGTACAACACAGACCGGAGACTCCAGTGCTGAACAAGAGGGTAGCCAGACACCTCACTATAGTTCACCATACCTGCCACAAACAACAACAACCAAAACAGGGATGTTAAAGTCTGTAATATCTGTAATATCAATGCCATATTTACTCATAAAGCAGAGAAAATTGCAGGCTTGAGAGTGACATCAAAGGGTGTCCCTATATCTCATTTTTGTTTACACTACCTGAAGAATCAAGTGGAGTATTTGATAAATATGAATATTTCATTAGATGGTAAGAAAGAGAAGCACGCAGAGTTTGTGCTGATCAAAGGGATGGCAGATAGGCAGCCTGTAAAAAACACGCTTGAAATGGCATACATTTTTTTCTAATGTTAAATATAGTCAGGAAAATGTGATTTATTTTAAAGTGGCCGAAATCTTTAACAATAATGATGTCATGCTCTAATTGTTTCCCGTCTACAAAATATCTCTCCAACAATATTAACATATTTTTGAAAAAAAAGTAACACTTATCACAATGTAACATTTTAGACTGATTAAAAAACAGTTTATTGCCAGAAGAAGCAAATACCTATACGGACATATATAGTAACTTGCATCAATCATGTGGTTTATCTTGCTGATTACGTATGTACATGTATACAACTGTATTGTACATCAAAACACCACCATGCTTACAACCATAACATGGAAATGTTTTTTTCTGTCACACAAATAAACCTAAAGGCTGATAGATTTCATATTCAACAATATATACCCGAGGAAAACAATGCAATCTTACATTTTAGACTGATTTTATTCAGTCTTTGTTTTTTTTCTTCTTTAAATGCATTCTCTAATCGGTAAACCCAGTGGACTAAACTCCAAGGCTCATCAATACCTTATCAAACTGTTTGTCTCTTCAGAATCTTTATATGTGATATGTCCATTTAATACAGTCTGGTAGCAGACTTCTCATTGTCAGCCAGCACTGACTCCAGCATTTGTCAGTTAAGATGACTTTGTCAACGTAGTTATGGAGAATGGACCCCTGCCAGGCAGACGGTTAATAAACATAGCACAGATGAAGAGTCACTTCTTGTATCAGTGTCACATGGGTTTAACCGCTGCCCCATCAATTTAAGAGACTATCAGTAATATGCCCTGAGTGTGTTCATTCCAATGTGTTGTGTGTATTACAGGGGCCTGTACACACTAATATGCATGTGTGGGATTGACTAACAAAAACTAGAGTGTACAGTAGGTTCTTAATTTACCTTCGGGGATTATAACAGTGTATAAAACTAAAATAAAAAAATTAAAAATTAAATCAGGGTCATCAGCAAATACTTGACCTATTATTTAAACAGTCATCTTCCACATTAAGACAATAACATTATTTTTTTAAGACAACTCAGGAGAAAATTATTTTATTTGATTTTATCTCTGCCACAGATACCCAATCTTAGAGATGTAGAGAGAAGAGTGTCGTCAGCATACTGAACAAGCAAAGGTAGCAAAAAATAAAAGACAACAACAACTACCAATGGTTGGAGATTTCACACAACTTTCACAGTGGTCTCACTGTTTTTTTTTTGCTTTTATTCACTTCTAAGATCTTCATGGCTTAGCTAACTACATTTATTGTGGAAATAACAGTTTCACCTTTTTATCAACCACTTAGGTCACCCATCAGAACCTTCTGGCTATACAGCTATGACACAATAGCATGTGATCTCTTGAACAACACCCTCTCGTCAGACAAGTGCATTTTAAAAACAGCATTTTCTATATGATCAAGTGATTACTTTGAGTTTTGTATATTCCTAGCGTTGTGAATGTATTTAGAATCAGCTATTGGAGTTTCATACTACCTGTGTTGAGTTTTTCCTCAAAAATATATGTTACTTAATAACATTTTACACAAACTCTAGCCACTTTTGATACATTCTGGCTGTGTTCATTACTCATTTCTCAAAAGGGGGATTGTAACTTTGTATACAGATCCAATTTCATTCATTCAAAAATCCAATTATAATATAATTATCTGATAAGCATGTGGCAGATAAATGCAGAATGAATGTGAACTCAGGGAAATTTGTCATGGTCCCAGTTTGTTTTTCCTTCTGTGTCCTGTATCCTGAATTCAGTCCCACTCAATCCACTCACTCCAGTCACCTGTGTTGCTGCAGTCACCTTCTTCACATCTCCAATCAGGTTCCACTTACTTAAGCTCTGCTCAGTCCTGACTGCCAGTTGTCATTGACTCATCCTGCTCTTCAGCTTTCTTGGCCTAACATTTGATTTTGCTTGTTTCCCTGATTTTGACTGTTTTGCCGTTCTGTGCCTCATCTTCTGCCAACCTGTTGTAGGATTTTGATGATCAAAATTATGAATGTGGACTTCTCCCTGTGTGTACTGCAATTGGGTCCTAACCACACCCTTGACTCTACAATGTGGTGAAGACTGGACCCAGCAGAACCTTCCTTTTTCCAGCCTCTTACAGCTCAAGCAAACAGTATGCTCCAGGCGTGGGATCTGAATCACACCTGATTCAGCAGTCGACAGCCACCATGATGCAGCAGTCTGCTTCCACCACAGTTCCAGCTCTTTCTTTTCCAGCGCCAGTGTTACCTTCAAGCCACACATCAGTGCTAGGCCCTAAACCTTTACCTCTGAGCCCGAGAAAGTACCAAAATCTGTTTCTGAACCATCAAGAGTACAAAAACCTGTTCCTGAACACTCAAAAGTACCAAAACCGGTTACAGAACCTTTTCTGGAGCAAGAGGAAGGACCAGAACCTGAGGCTGCACCTGACCCCAGTCCTGAACCTGAATCTGCTCCTGAGTCTTTACCAGAGCCTGTATCTGTTCCGGAGTCTTTACCTGAACATGACCCCAAATCTGTTCCAGAACTTGAACCTGATGCCAGTTCCAACCTGAACCTGAGTCTTCTGTCATGGTCCCAGTTAGTTTTCCCTCCTGCCTTCTATATCCTCATTTATACGGTATATTTGGGTCCTAACCACACCCTTGACAAAAGTCTTTGTAAATTTAAATAAATTCTGATTTTGCATCAGAAACATGAATGTCAAAGACTGAATGTAAATGACTGAAGATTAGTTATTTTATTCTGGACTGACCTGAAGAATGAAGTGAATGTGTCAGATCTATTAAAGCAGTCCCCCCCCCCCCAGTTACTGATTAGTAGGCTGCTATACTTGACAGTGAGAAGGTTTTGCTCCAAAATGAATCTCAAATGAAGTTTGATTTATGTTTTTTTGCAAAAACAGAAACTGAAAATCAAGCAATCTGCATGTGGATCTTCTGGTCTTAATATTAGTTTAGAAAAAGCCATAAACATTTTTTCCACGCTTTTCAAAGTTCCATTTAATGTCTGGTATATCATCTGTATTGATTTTTGCATTACGTACCAGTTCTCCATTTCGCTCAAATAAATAACTTCCATTTCCTCCGCTTGAAGACATCACCCATGCATGTTGATATCTCACATTAATGCAACCACGGTCTAATCAGACACCATTCATTCATCATTTTCCACTGATAAATGTCCTGTTTTTTCCTCCAAGGGAACAAGTACTCAGTAACAGATAAAACACAGTATATGGATATGCAACTGGACTCATGGGGTAGCATTCATCATGCTCTAAATGGGACCAAATCTAGCTGAGAAGGTTACGTTGAAGGCCCAATCAGTTTCATTTTTTATATATCATTTGTTTTTAGTGGACATAATATGGAATGCACTGCTTTTTTGTAAAAATATTGCAAAATATCAATGGGTTAATGTAATATTTAGAAATATTAAAATGAAATAACTGGAACAGCTACTATGTTAATCTAATGAAAACATATTGAGTGAATCAGTTGACACTGGTTTCAATTGGTGACAGGTACCCCTTCAATATTGCAAATGAATGCAGGATTGAAACAAGCCAATTCAGAGACAATGCTTAGGACTGAGACACATTTCATGGAACCAAAGACACGGAAAAATAGAACAAAACAGGGAAAGAGGAAGCGAAAAGATATGAACTGTACTTGTATTTATGTCAGAATCAGCAAAATGAAGAGAAAGGCAGAAAAACTGGATGAGAGAGAGAGAGAGAGAGAGAGGGAGAGAGAGAGAGAGAGAGAGAGAGAGAGAGAGAGACAGAGACAGAGAGAGACAGAGACAGAGAGAGAGAGAGAGACAGAGAGACAGAGAGACAGAGAGAGAGAAATAACAAAAGCAAAGCAAAGTCTGTTTTACAGTGCTTAAAATATAGTTCTGCAAGATTCAGTTGAAAGGCTCACATGAATTGCTTGAATGGATTTTTAATTGTACCACTATCTCGACACAGGTTTAGGTAAACCAAGAAACAAAAACCTTTCTATTGTGCAAGAAATTCTAGCAATTAGTTGACATAAAGATGATTTTTATATGTAGCATGTCTCCAGATTTACTGTGAAACAGTAACAACAGTCTTGTTCTCTTTACTTCCTTTATCCTTTTACATGAGCTTGTTTTTGAAATTTTAATATTTGCTCATCCCTCTGTTAGGGAGGATTTTCTGGAACTGAAATACTGGTCCCTGTTGTTACAGAAATACTCAGTTATGTTCTCATAACACATAATCTACAATCTTTACTTATGCAATATGCAATATTGTGGAGCTCAACTCCCTTTCCTTTTTACTTTAAAGAGAGCGCTTTCCATAGAGCAGTGGAGAGCTGGAGAGAAAGGATGTGAGGCTTTAATGATGCTCATTCCTGTGTCTCATCATTCTGATAAGTCAAGATTCTAAATCAAGAGTCAAAATTAAGTTGTGACTTTTACATGCATGTTTTTATTTTTCCTTCTCCCTTTCACTCACATTTTGAATGGCTTCTGCACTGGCCTAAAAATCCCTGTTGTCTTATGAATCAATCGAAATGGTGTTATGGTATATATATTTTACTTACGTGTTGTTTTATATCCTCTATGTAATTATTATGACTTATGAACAATTCAGGTAATGAACAACCTCTCCGATCCAATTGTGTTCGTAGGTTGAGACCTGTGTGTGTGTGTGTGTGTGTGTACACACACACACACACACTATATATATATATATATATATATATATATATATATATATATATATATATATATATATATATATATATATATATATATACAGTACACGACTTTTTTCTTCCACACCCTGTGTATGACCTTTGGTCTGTCTGTTGGATTACGGTTTTGCCTGCCTCCTTTGTACCGTCCTGCTTCTGATCATCTGGTTTTGACCCCCTGGAATTGACTACGAGTTTAGATAGCCCCCTGGTAGTGTAATCTCTCTGCTTTCCTGAATTTGAAAACAGACTGAACACAGGGTTTTGATTTTGTGACACTTTGACTCTTGTGCCTGGTTTCTTTGGAAACGGTAACACTGCATGATTAGGTACTTGATTTTATAAACACGTGGCCATGGAAGTGACCAGAACACTTGATTTCTTTAATTTAAATGGGTTAGCAAATACTTTTGGCAATAAAGAGTCTAATACAGACAGTAACTGCATAGTTGGATCACCTCTTTAAAGCATAAACACATGAAGACACAAATTAGACATGACATATGAGAAGTGCTGGGTGGTATACAAGGCCAGTAACAGTTCCTTAACAACAGTGTTGTGAAAACGCAATATTTGGCAAGGGTCCAATACAAACTATGAACTTGATGAATAAGCCTCTAAATGTGATGTTCCTGCATTGTCCTCACCTTCAGCTACATCCATTTATCCCCTCTTATGGGAAATGGCTCCCCGGAACGACAGATATATTCCCCGTCAGAGAGAGGGCGAGAGCACAGCCTATCCAGATCCCCAGCCCCCGCCTCACCCTCCCCAAGTGAAAATGAATAACAAGCCCAAAACGTATACAGTAGCGCTGAGTATTCTTCTTTTTGCTGAAAGGCCTTGTCTCCCTTTTAGCCCTGGGGTGCTCTGCTCTCATTGTCTAACAGAATGATTAATCTGACTGAACTTCACTTTGCAAACATCCCAAGTTCACAGGCACTCTCCATGCAGTCGGTGCCAGAATCCTTCAGAGAAGCAGCTTTGTCAGGGCTGCACTGTGTACTTCAGCTGATATCTTTTGTTCAAATACAAGGAACAAAAATGTCTTTCATAATAAAACCTCACTCTTAAACATTGCAAACATACATTGAATCCATTTTGTTTTTGTTTAAAGAGTATAAAAAAACAATACTTATACCTTATTTTGACCTACCTGTTAAAACATAATGCCATGCATTAGCTTGGTAGAACTTGGCTGGGCTGTATACTGTAAATATTTCAATCCTTTGACAAATAACTACTTCGTATAACCTGTGTCATTACAGTTGATTCCTGTTCCAATAGTATTGTTATGTTTATACTTTCCTCGGGACAAACACATTATTTTGGAAGGCTACTCTATAGAGAGCAAGAAAAAATCTGAACGTTTACTATTAACTCTGAATGATTAAAACATAATTATGTATACTACACATCTATAACATCCATATAATACAACCTTGTATTTTGTTATTTGTGTCTTTATTGTACATTTTTAAACATCACCATTGACAATTTGCTCTAATGGCTTTTAAAAAAAATGTTTTCCACTGCTTTGTTGTTTTGGCAGCATGTTAAAAAAATTCAATGTATGTAAGTTATCACTTACATTTATGATCTATTTGATAAAAAGGGAGCTAATCTACAAGGTGACGTTCTTGATGTAACGGTTAATATACATTTGTTACCTCGCAGATGGTCATGAGCTTTGGCAATGACCAAATAATAAGGCCAGAGACACAAGCGGTTGCTCAGTCATTCGGCAGGATGTAAAAGTAAAACGCCTCTACATTGAAAATATTTGGCAGAGGTGGTTCAGCTATGTGGTTACAACACCCCCAGATTCCTACCTGGGAACAACTCCCTGGGGGGGCTGGAGACATTGGGTGGGAGAGAGGGAGGTTTGGTCTTCTCTGTTGAGAATGCTGTCCATGCAAACCCAACTGGGATGAGCAGCAGTAAATGAAATAAATCAACGAAAGATTGGGGAAATAAATAGGGATGGAAGATTGCTAAAATGTCCACTAATAAGTAGTACTAGCGGGAACCCGTGGAATTTCCACGATAAAACAGTAATATCAGAATATGTGTTTGAATGGGATAAATACAAATACAGTAATATAGTCACAGTGACATGCCACGGTCCTAAGTTGTGTGTTCGATTATTTCCTGTCTTGTTTTGTACTAGAGTCCTTGTTTCATGTCTTCTGCTTTCTTTTACTTGTGCTGACATTTCCCTCTGTCTGATTATTACCACTCACCAACAAAGATGCGGAACTTGGAACATAAGATAATTCAATATAGTTTCATAAAAGACGCAATAGTTGTACATGTAAAACAAATATTATGGAGGCATCAATAATGACAGAACTGGATTGTAAATTACACTACCTTCAGTGCTAGAATTTTATGAATGTTAAATATCATATGATTAAATTCCAAATGAAAAATGGCAAATAATTTAAGAAAATTTGCTTGCAATCTGCCAAAACTTATTAATCTTACCCTGTGTATAACTGCTGGTTAAGTTGCTCATTAAAAACTGATGAAACTGATTTAATTCAGATGGACATCTGTTTATGTTTCTGTGCACTCTAGCTTGAGAGAAACGATGTTTCCTTTACAGTGTGTGCAAAAAAGAAAAGAAAAGAGGAACGAAAATGTTGTCAGTTTGCATTTGATGCATTGAATGGAATTCACAATACTAATGATGTTGATTAACTGCATAATGGGGGAGGGTGTAATATGGCTAAGTGTGACTAATGGAAATATCAAATGTTAAAAGTCTGAAGGACAAAGAATTTCATGTAGTACAAATTACCTACAAATGAATGGTAAAAACCTTTCAATTCTTCAGTGACTTGCCTATACATATTCTTCAAACTTCGGCTTGGGGTGCATAGCAATTATTCATAAATCAAAGTAAAATTGAATCAATATTCCAGGTATGTGAAAGAGGGTGTGAAATGGTCCTTGGGGATGTAAAGTCTCCAGTCCTCATATGATACCTTCAATGAAAAACACAGTTCAATTCCCAAGTTTTGGCTATGTGATTTATTTTGGCTTGTCCGTCTGGTTTTTCACTGTCAGAATAGAGAGATGAAAAAGCCAGGTGAGCTGCATGAAGGTATGACTTTTTCAGTCATTCTCTTCATGCACACCCATTTTCTAATTTTCCAGCAGCTTGTCACACAGAATGACTTTCTTGTATGATTGTCCTCAGGGTCCCAAGGTGTGAGTCGTCTGCACACAATGTCATAAAACTCTTACACTGGTCGTCCCCAACCTACGAACACAAATGGTTCTGACAGGTTGTCCGCAAGCTCAAATTTGCACAAGTCGTTATTTATTACATTTCAATCAACCAATAGTTAACATCAGATAGCAAAACATTCACAGTTCAGCAGTCAACAAAACGTTTAATACTTCCAGGTAGAAACCTAATCCAGCCAACTTTTGTTCCTGCATTATTTAACTCTTACAATGGAACAACCTTGTCAATGATTTAAAAAAAGAAAGAAATAACGAGCAGGAATTACAGAGTTTTCTTACAGGTAGTTTATAGTCTTTATAGTCGGCACTAACTTTCAACCTGACCCAAAATATTGCCAGTCTGGATGTTTGAAAATGTCCCCATGCACATAAATACATTGTGCGTCCGATCCCTGCTCAAAAATTTACGGAGATATGGAAAATAGAAAAATTAAATGCTGCAGATGACAAGCCAACAGGAAAACCAAAAGAGGCACACAAAGTCAGACATTGGAGCAAACTGTTCACTTACTTTCATATTATTTTGACATGACGTGAAATCTTAATCTAACTCTGATAAGAAACATAACCTTCTTCCTATTCAACAAAGAAAACTACAGGATTACAAAAGAAATAAATGAATACAATGGAAGACAATGTTTTATTCTTATGAAAACTGACAAAAAAACAACAACCCCGGCTCAGTTGTGTACAAGCACAGGGTGTATTACACAATTTTGTGAAACACTCCCAGTAAACTGTTATTTGTAAATAATCCCATTTTAAACCCCGTAGAGCCTGATTATTATTTAGAAGATTTACCAGACAAGAATAGATAGACAGAATATATGTATTGTTTCTAAAACAAAAAAGGCTTTGAAGAGAAAACAGTGTGTTTTCGTTTCTGAATGTAATTTGTAACATTTTAAATATGAATGAGCATTAGAATAAGTTATGTGCTACAGCACATCTCTAAAATAAATGAAATACTTGAGACAGAGCGAGTGATTGCGAAGGCAAATGAAACAACGATTTGAAATGATCTGTTACTTATAAAATTACACCATGCAATCGTCTGAAACAGTTAAATCCTGATGTGCATCTTTGGTCTGAACTGAGATTTTGACAGCACCAGTGTTTGATTGGATACTGTCACAATACAGGCAGCCCTCAACTTATGAGCATTTCACTTATGAACATTCAGAGATACGAGCAAGCGTGTGCCGCCACTGTTGTACTGCAGTTCCCCTTTCTGCCACAACCACCGCCGAGCAGCACTGCGGCTTACGCGCGTCTCCCTCTTTTTTTGTTGTTTGTTGTCTCTGTGGGCATTTCACGTCTACACATTTAATCCTTTGCTGAATAAACAAATAAATTATAAAATAAAATACTCAATGAATATACTGTGAATTTATGCTAACATATGAGACAGTCCCATTGGGCTGTGCTTAAAGTTAAGAGCAAAGCTGTAGTATAGCTCATCAACACACCCAACAGACATCTGTAACTTTGTCTGGAAATGCTTTACTTCAGTTGCTTCTCTAAGCAAGATTTATATGAATGAACTCAGGTAGGAAAGTAATCTTATGGCTCATAGATCCCCATTAACTAGCCCAGTATGTGCTCCATTTCCCTCTCAGGTAAATCTTGGAATGAATGATGTAGGGTTAAAGAATTTGAGTGAGTGATTGAGTGAGTTAGGGAAGTGAAGAAAGTGAGGGGTGGGGTGAAGTTTGAGTTATACAGCAAGCCCATTCTGTGATCCAACAGGAACATCAAACTAATATAAAAAAAGATTCGAGAAATAAAAATAGACATTAGGTTAAAGTCTTTGCCAAAGTCTTTGGCCGTGGCAACCCCTGAAGGGAAAAGTTGAAAGGAGTAGAAAAATAAGTAAAATGTAAACATTCCGAGAGTGTATTGCACACATTACAATTGCGTTAACCTGTCCCTTCAAATTAAAAACTTACTGTGACCAAGTATGTTTTTTTGTTTGTTTCTAAACAGTAAGTAGGTGTGGCTTTAATTTAATGTTTTTTTTATGATTAATAGCTGATTACTAACAAACCACACTCACACATAATGAACAGGGCCAAACATGCTGTAATTAGGCTAAGCAGATGTGGCCACTGACAACTCAAGGTGACACGATCTTCATTTCCACTGTGATGAAGGAAGACTGAGGGGACCTTTATCACAAGTGATTCAAAAGTAGGTGCCAAAAAAGTAGCACAAAAGGCAGATAGCGTTGTGATTGCATGGTCACAAGGCCATATGCTTAGACTTTAATTATAAGGGACTTGGGGAGAGGCACTTTGGGTGGAACTATGAATCACTGAATTCTGCCTGCCTCAAAAAGCCTTCTTCGCTGGATGTATTGCTGCACACACATATCTTTCTGTAAGTAAATCCAGTCATAAAAAGTATTAAACTATCAGTTGAAACTCTTGGTCACGGTCATTGAGAACTTCCTTTTCCTTATTAGAATGCGAAAATGAAGAATAATTACTGATATGAGCAAATGACAGGAAATGGAAAAAGCTGTGCTGACCCCAGACAACCTAGCAAAAAACCCTTTTCGTTGATATATTTTCAACACAGAGCTATGTCCAAGAAGAAACACTGATTAACACAGGTTAACACCTGTTATATGATAATTTTGAGCCAACATATAATTTGATATGCAAAGATATAGGACCATGATTAGAGACAAAATGGTTTTGTCTCAAGCCCTTCTATCTTCCTTGTGTTTATTCGGTGGCCCTACAATATACAGTACACCAGAATGGGTGTAGCATTTATATTTTGAACCTGGAGAGACTAAATATTCTTGTCCAAGTAACATACTTACTTGAAAATTATGCAGGAGTGTAATGCTGCTGGGCAGAGCTGAGATTATTATCAGATACTGAAAGTTTAGCATTATGTTATACACGTCATTAGGTTTGCTTTTATTTTGAAGGACAGTGAGCACACAGTAATCATTAATTATTTTTAATAAAAACAGTTTGATTTAAACTTGAGGAGTTCAAAAAATAAATGGAAAGTACACATACTTAAAAGCTTCATGCTTCAGGGTTTCTTCTGTTTAGATGTGTGTTAGAATTTTTCTGTTCAGAGGCAAAAAGGTGTAAGTGATGGTATTGTATGTGTCCTTTGCCTACCTCTAAAGAAAAAAACAACTAAACCTCTGTAGCCTTTGATGGAGAGGTTGGCTGCACAGCGGATCACAGGAGTCATTATTATTTATCCATCCGGCATTGTCCTGCTGCACTTGAATGGCCTCTGCAGAGAAATCATTTCTCAAACCTTAAAAACGAGGTCTGAGGAGGGACATTCTAAGTCTCATTACGTCCAAACTGCAGGTTGCCACAAGGCAGGCAGGCCTATGTCAGTGGGCCCAAATTCGCTCCCTCTGGCAATGTGCTGTGGCCCCCAGCTGTATTAATTATCTCATCCAATGTTGTCAGATAATTAACTGACGTTTAACACAGGAAATGGCTTCAGCTATTCAATGTAATTAACCAGCATCAGGGAATAAATTAAAACCCTTCCTTAATGTGATTACCACTGAGGGCCTGTATTCAAAATTGAATTTTAATTGTGCTTCAGATGTTATATTTGAGTAAAGGTTGAAAACAGAAATAGCTGTAAATCATACATTTACATTGAAAGCTAATTTTAATAAAATTCCAGCAAATGAAAAAGCCTCCTGGCAGGAGATAAGTCTTCAAACCTATTGACGTAACTAATATAAAATGCAATTAACTCTCAAAGGGCAGCAAATACATATATGATGAAGATGTTATACAACAGAGGACAGTTAAAAAAATATTAATTAGAAATATTTTTCAGTCTAATTAATACATTTTGAACTGAGATAGATTTTTCTGAAGGTTAAGAGGATGTGTACAGCTCCCCCACACAGAAAGAGCTTTTCTAGCCTCTGTAGATACAAAGTCTGCTACGCTTCCTCCGCAACCATAAAACCAGAAATGCAGTAAGAAGACAGACAAATCACTTGAAAAACTTAAAAATAAAGTGTTCTGCTGAGAAAAATGCAAAGTTGACATTCCTAATATAGACGTTTCAAACAATTCAGCTAGAGGAGAGGTTGGGTGCAAATGGGACTCGAAATCACATAAAAGAAAAACAAACCATTTATTGTGGCAAAGTCACCAAAAATTAGGCATTTCCTTAATCAATTAACTGAGGTTTCTTAACAGTTAACAGTGAAAGTGAATTGACTGCTCTTTCAAAAGTCTTTTAGACAGAAGCCTGTTCACTAGCAAAACATGGTTCTAAAGATGTACAAAACCCTCTCCACCACAAAATTGTAGCAGTTATTACATTGTGACAGGATGTCATGTCACTCTAACATTTTAAAAATTTTTTTTGTTGAGGCACACCAATTGCTTGTATAAAGAAAAAGAGAGGATTTACTATATAGTAAGTATATAAAATACCAGCGCAGACAGGATCACTTCATTTTCCCTCATTAACCAAAATCCAGTAATCAGCCTAAATGTAACAAACATGTTTAACTATTATGGCAACCCCCCCCCCAAAAAAAACAAAACGTACAAAATGAATTTATAGGAAACAGTTCTGGAATTTCGTTCCTTCTTTGACCTTTTTTTTGTAACCCTAGGGTTCTTGAAACGTCACTAGTTACGTGAACAATTTACTGACCTTGGAGGAATATCATTCAATAATAATCTGAAAAACAGTATGAAGTTTTGAACAAGGCTAAGTGCATCTTTTTGTTGTGCATTGCTTTTTAGTTGCCCTATATGAAATGTTCATATCACTATACTGTATGCAATCACTGCTATATATTCTTTTAAATTCTGAATCATGTCAATATATTCGAGATGGAGGCTAAAAGCGAAAGAGGTGAAGTGAGCAACAGAAAAGAACAAAAGACAAGAGCCCCATTGAGACTATGAAAAAATTAAACTGATCTAGTACATAAAGCAAAGTGACAAAAAGTGTTGTTTGCAACTCCCTCAGTGGGAGAGTGTAGATAAAGTGCAGCACATCAGGTCAAAACATAGCACAGTCGAGTTGCAATCACCTCTATGGTTTGTAGTGAAAGAAAAATATATTGTATTTGTGATTGTCTGACAATACCGTAACAAGGCCGGAGAAAAAACCTGAAGTAGCTACTGTCACCATTAATTCATTTTTCCCCTGAGTAGGAAGAGGATCAAAGGAGGGGGACATGATGACAAAGCTTCTGAAATGAAGGACAGTAGGACACCCTTCATCAACCTCTGAAGATGAACTCCAAACAGCAGCTGTTGATTAACAGACTTGTTCTATAATGGACCATAGGGATATTTCATTGGTGACTATCCAGCTGGTTAGGACCACAGAAAATGATTCTCATTTTAGTGAAATTTATCTTACTGAAAATATATTTCTTTCAAAAGATTTGTCTACTAAAGAAAACTGTTTGCCTGCATCAAATCCCTGGAAGAAGAATAATACTTTCTTTGATATTTTTGTCCACTACATATGTGACAGGCAATAATACATTTACTATCTTTATGTGAAGGAAATTTCTTACCCAATTCTTACCCTGAGGAAAACTGCAGTGCAGATGTGTCTAACCAAATTAAAATTGAAATAAAATACCAAGAACTATTCTAAGAATTTGTGTCATTATGGACATGCTCAACATTTATAAATTAATATGTTAAAAATAAAAAAGGGATGTGAACGAACTAGCAGCTGAATAGATTGAGACAAGATGTCATTATTGTAATTTGGAGCATATATTCTGTGACACATCCATGAGTTTAAAGATCAGTAATTTTTGGAACACTTGATTTATTGAAAATAAAAATGCATTCATGGTGGACTGAATTTAAATATTCAGATGACTTGATAAAACATACTCCATTCACCCACGCAAAACATAATGGTGGAGGCTATCATGCATGGGGCTAAACTCCTGAGCAGGGGTTCATAAATACTTCATATTCAAAGGCTCCCATGGTAGTTTGCGCTCATTTACACATGCACTCGCCCATCAAAGGAACAGAGCTACCACTGACTGGGACTATCAATCTTCTGACTGGATGAAGCCTGGTATATCTTGAGCCCCAGTGACTCCTAGCGACAGTAAAGTCATGAAAACAATCCAAAATAAATTTGATTTGGGATCAAAACTTATTTCATAACTGGTCAAGGTTGTATTTCTGTACTTTCAACCAGCACTGTTACAAAATAGATACAATAAAGATATTCAGACACATTTTTGTGATTTTCTTCCCAGTTCTAATGCCATATCACCACCTATGCCAAGCATGTGAAGAGTCCCATGCATTATGTTAGGAATTCATAGGAAAATGTGTTCGAAAACCACCACTGTAAATGAAAAATGTATTTAACACGCTCGTGGGTGAGGTATATTCTATCAGGTATTATTAATGTTAAAGTTAGTCAAATGCCTGACATTTATTCCTCTGCGTTCCCACCAGAAGTGTTAATAGGTGACCAAATTAAATTAACTGGTAATATGAATAACATTACCCTCTTCGTTTTTTGT
Source organism: Antennarius striatus (assembly GCF_040054535.1). NCBI lineage: Eukaryota > Metazoa > Chordata > Actinopteri > Lophiiformes > Antennariidae > Antennarius > Antennarius striatus. Next base: position 16,390,873 of record NC_090793.1, read on the forward strand.
CTGTTTGATTCAGGCTCTCTGCTTCCTGTATTCGTGGTGTTTAATGTATTTTTTCATTTTTCAAATTAATAAATACACCACAATATGCTATTGTTCAAGTTAAATTAATTTGCAATGATGAAAGCTTATTGTGGTACAGCCTCAAATACCGCATAAAATTCTAAGCCATCTGATGTCATTATGCAAAGAAGTTTCAAAACTGCAACAAAAATTGGATCAAAGATGATTCAATAATTAAATGATAAAAAAATGAAGAAAAGGAGAAGAAAGTCAGATTAAACCTAAATTCATCTGGCTTTTGAATAATATACTTTTAGTATTCCATTCCAGCCTTACAGGATCATTGTTATTTTGATGATCCTTGTCAATCAATCGCATTAAAACTGCATTGGAAAACAGAGAAAAGGAGGAAAATTAGAAAAACCAAGTATAAGTCAAAATTAAAAACAAAAAAACCCCAACGACTTAATGATAAACTGGTGACTTTTAAGTGCTGTAAAGAGGACATGCTCACTGCAAACATTATTTTGGATTTCATAAACAGCAAAACAAATACTTATGAGTTATAGAGTCATAGAGCCATTCCCATGTTGTCCACTAAACAAAAGCCAACAAATAAATACATAAACAAACAAATACATTTTAATGTAAAGTACTCTTGCTTATTGTTACAGAATCCCACCTATATAAATGTTAGTTTAATGTTCCTCATTCTAAATCAGCTCTGATCCGTGACTATTGTTTTGCTTAAAAATCTGCTCCAAAATGAGTGTCAGTGCTGAATAATGTATTGGTTTGCATTTTTCTCAAAGTAAATATATACCAAATAATCGCTGTGCTCCAGCATAATCTCTCCATTCCCCTTAAAACAGAGATGGCATACTTACCGATTCCTCTACTTCTATTCACATCTTGATGACAGGGCTGTCGTTTGTAGATTTTTTCTCGTTTGTAGATTTTTTCTTGAAACCTATCGTTGGAAGACAACACCCCCTGGAGGCATGACCTTCCATCACTGCAACCAATTATATCAAGGCCTTATAAAATATAGATTATGTGGCATCTCAGCACTGACATATCTAAAGGCAAGTAGCATGGGGAGTGTGTGGAGGAGTGCTGGGCAGACCCGAGGGGAGGCCAAGTTGAATATGACAAGACAAATAGAAAACAGTGACACAAAGGCTGACCTTGATGAGGAAGACTCCATTGGCTCAGGCTAAGATAATTATAATTCATGAATATACAGTAATTTCAAGATGTGGAGTGATCAATTCAAATCTAATCAAGGTTGTTAATATTAAAATTCAGTACCTGTAATGATACTCATTACACAAAACTGCAATGCAGACCAATAACCATGTATTATTAATGGATAAGATCTGAGCTTGCAACAATTGGCATTTAACTTTGTGTCTTAACCTTTCTGCACAAATGTCAAGGCAAATTCTAAAGTTTGAAAATCATCTTACAATGATTTTAGACATTTCAACCTAATATTCAAGCCATGAAATGTGTTAAAAATAATCATAAAAGGATTTTCCTGGTGAGGTGTCACACATACGGGAAAAGCACAATAGAAAATTCAAAAATGAAAGGTTGTCACATTTTGCAATAGCTATTCCTAAAACACACTCACACGCACGCACGCACGCACGCACGCACGCACGCACGCACGCACGCACGCACGCACGCACGCACGCACGCACGCACGCACACACACACACACACACACACACACACACACACACACACACACACACACACGGACACACTCAGTTTAAGAACAAAATTTTTGCCAGTAGCAAGATGCTCCTGTGATCAAATCCACAGCAATGCAGGAAGACAGATCTTGTTATTAAAAAAAAAAAAAATCCTTCTTCATGTATTATGGTGGTTTTAATCAAATATGAGGTGCTGTTATCAATATGTAATCTAGTGTGAGGTTCTGTGGGCTTTGGGGGCAATGCCAGGCTGACAAGAGTGCTTTATTATTTGTCAAGATGCTGACAACTACCATGATATGATGCTGAAAACTAAAATAAAGCAGTAAATCCTGTTCAAGAGCTCAGGAATGTTTTCTACTGAAAACAAATGACTCACTACTGATTTGAGTGTATGGAAACAGGTTAATTGGTTAATACTATGAAAATATAAAGAATTTTCAATCATTTTTATGTCATATTTTATTTTAGAGATTAAATGAAGATGAATAAAAAGAAGACAATTTCTGGTTTGTATGTTCCTTGTGAGTCTGCAAGGGTTACCTATGAGACTGTGGCTTCCTACTATAGTTCGCATGTACAAATGGTCGTTTTTCTTTCCTGTGAAACAATGACTTGCAGAAGATGCACTACCTCCGGCTCAATGTCAGCTGGAATAAGCTGCAGTCACCCATGACCCTCCAAAGTAAAAGTGGTGACAGAAAATGGACAGCTGCATTCATCTAAGTCCAAAACATTGCACAGCCTTCACCCTGACATACAAATTATAGTTAACCAAGTCCCATGTAGTCGTATGAAGCATTCTGCTCTGAAAAAAAAGTCACAGTGCTAAATTTTTGACACATTGAACTGCCCAGGGTCACATTAACCTGCAAATCTGCCCTTCTTGACTCTCATCAAATCCTGACTCACACATGCCTCCAAAAGCCCAAGGACCTTGAGGATCTATAATGAAATCACCAGGATCTGTGACTGCCAGGTATTTATCAACGGTAATCCAGCCATGGAATAATTATCATTGATAGCAATACTCTAGAACACTGAACATACCAACTTCCCCATGAAACATATACATTTTTCTAAAAACACTGTGGGAAACATTCTTCAGAACAATTTTTCTTCAGAAGCTTTTCAGAGTACCTGAACTCTTCTGTCAGCCATTGCTCCAAAGTTATAACAATGACTCTGTGCTTTGATGCTTAATGGCAGATTATCAGCTGCAAAGATATGGTGACTGGCATGGGCATATTTCACCTCTGACATTCTCTGCTACATCCATCTGAGCTGAAATGCACAGGCATTGAAAGACACATGTATTGTCTGTACAGCAGATGTAGTGTCATTAAATTGTTACAACTAGAGGACAAGAAGAGTTCAAGTCCAGCCTGCTGCCCCTTTAACCTTTACCAATCGTCCCTGTACTGGCTCTGCTCATATCCTGCTCATATCCTGCCTGGATATTTCAGCAAAAGATTGCTTTCATTCATTCACTTCAAAGGACCTCTATGTTTTCATTCCTTGCTATTATTATGTCCCCTACCAACTTTCATTGTTGTCTTTCTGTATTTTTTCCACGCTTCTTTCTCTTTTCTGTTTCACTTTTCTTTCAATGTGTCTCTTTTTCCCCTATTATTTCTCAAGCTCTATCTTAAAGGAAATCTGCTTAGCAGCCTTGAACATGCTTGCTTTCCAATTAAATTAAGACATATTTGCCTTTCAAAAGACTCTCTTTTGACACTCTTTCTCCCTTTAGACTAATTGATGGAGGTCTCTGGCCTCATGATGAATGGCTTCCAAGCCCAGAGATGAATAGAAAGATGAATGATTTTACTCCTGTGAGGGCCAGAGAGGGTTAGAACAAGGAGTGCTGACATTGTGACAAATACACTGACCATAGCAGTAAACCCTTTACAAATCAGTGTGGGATGAAATGATGGCGTGTGCTCATTGTGGCTCAATTCAAGTTCTTCTTGTTTACCATCTACACATGTAAGTCTACCCCATGGAAAATTACCTGAGCTGCACAATTAGTGGCAGGCACCGTAATAATGCAGACATTTGCCAAGACACAAGTAAAAGTGGCTGCAGTCCACGTAGCCGGGCCCAAAGAGAGCTTTGTTGGATGACTGTGTTTGTGCACTCAGTAGAAACATGGAGGCCAAGACAACATGTGCAGTAAATTGAGAAGATGCCCCAGGTGACTTCATGTGGATCGTGCCACCATTTTTCTGGCAAAGACTTCAAAACTGAAACAAGTTTATCCTCTGCTGAACTAATTGTAATACAACTGGGACTTTGCAAAAACTGTGCAAGAACAAGTTTAGTGAGTGTATGACAGCCAATGTAATATAATGATCACTATAACCTCATATGCGAAGATGACCAAAATACATGTACAGGATGTAGCTGTTGAGAAAATTTTTCAATAGAAACACTTTACATGCATATATTGCCAGTTGTTTTTTTAAAAATATTGTGAGCTCTGTGTTGAATAAAATCAAATGGACTTGTGGGTAAATATTTAAACTTTGTCACTTCTTAGTAGACATTGTGTTGTTTGTTTCTCTAAATTCTGCTCCTGTGCTTTCAATAATGCCATTAACAAGATGGTAGTCTTGCTTTATGTTCGTCTTTAGTCACTCAGTCTTTCTTTATATTATATATATATATATTTAAAACTTCCAGAAGCCCAAATTTATTTAAACATGTTTATATCTAATATTAAAATTAATCTGTAACATCGATGTACATTCATATGAGTGGAAATCCTCATACTCTTAATGACAGGCAGGTAATATGGTAACAAATATGATGAAAATAATAAAGGGACATTAAATCCAAAAGCAGAACAATGGCTATTTCATCCTTCTAATGGATTATCAAACAGAAATGTGATTTCCTCCACGGTTTGTGTCTATTACAATGATGTTCATACTAAATATCTTAAGTGTTCCTGTTCCTTTTTTGGCTTTTACATTTTTTGAGTTGAAGGAAACCTGGAAAATGCGTGTTCTGTTTTTGAAGCTGGAAAATGTCATTGAAAATTACAGTGACATTTGCAATAACACCTTTATGCAATTACAAAATATTGCAAGCTCGAAATGTAACCTTGCTTGGCAGTATTATGTGCAGCTCACTCTATTTATCATGACAAGGACACAGCTAAAATGGAAAACTGAATAATATTTGTGTATTTAGGAGAGTTAAGAGTAGTGACTTGGCATTTAGATTTTTTTTTTACTTTGAAAATGTCCAGGCTGACTGCGTCCCCTTGCTTCCAGACTTTATGCAAAAATAACTTGCTGGCTCTTGCTTCACTGAAGCATTGGCCACCTTGGAACCTCTCTCTTCTGGGTGTTATTGCCTCAGATGTTGGATCTGGATCAGTGTTCCCATGTGGCTCCATTATGGATCATTGCTTGTTCATGTTTCATATCTATATTTTTTTGGACAGCAAATTATGCAAATTATATATTTTCTTCACTAATTCTCTTTGTGTTGCTTTTTCAAAGTCATTGTGATATTTCATTGTGGTCATATAAATTTTTTTCAGGGGTCCTTTCTTTACTAGCTGCTGGCTGAAACTTTATACTTAACATCAACACGCTGCATGTGTGGGAGAGTGATCCGCTCTCTGATGCTTTCCCTGAGGGTTCCCTCTCCAACTCAATTCAGGGCTCTATGGACACAATGTGCACACTGTGCCGCTATAAGACTCACTAAGGCATTTTAATTTTGGGGCTATATAAATAGTTATAAAAGAAACATTTTCTCATTTATTGTTACATACTTCTCAATTTTCCTAATGGACAAGAATATGACATGTCAAGGGACAAACTATTGTATGTGCTTTGTGGTAAAAGACCAAAATGAGCTTAGATGGAATGAACAACAGAAAAGTTAATGTAAATTTATTACATTTTTGCTACCACTGTGGAAAATTCTTGGTCTTATTCATAGCATCTTTTGTTTTTGTACATATTAACAAATTAACCACTTGAACAATAGTTGTTGAAGTGCTCATGTATCCTCAGATTTCCGTTTCTCACATAATTTTTCTTCAGACCACCATATTGCAAATTTCATGTAGTTTCTAGCCTCAGGCATCAGCTCATTTTTAGCACTGAAACCCTATAACACTGTTACCCAGATTATGCTGCATGCTACTATGGCACTCTGCTGGTTACGATGAAATGGTAACCCAAGTCATGGAGTTATTATTCAATAGTAGCCGCTGCAAAGGCCCATCTCAAAGGAATAGTGGTGCTGTGTTACTCTCTGTTATGGGTCAGGTGCTCTTCAAGCCCAGGAGCGATGTAGAGTTTAAATGGTTTGAGCTGTACACTCAAAGTGGGGGACAGGAGCTCAGGGACATGACTGCAAAAGATCATTTAGATTAGATGGCTTTCACATCCTCTAAAGTTTCCAATAAACAGAAGTTGGAACCACTGATCCTTTGACATTTGATTGGTTAAGAGGTTGGACGTAACCTCTGTTGCTTTGGTTTTGAAATGTTGCCATGCCTGGCCACCTATCTCTGCTATTACATCAATGCAAGTGATGAACCCATCCTGCAATCTGCTGCTTTTGATGCTGTGAGGAGGGTTGGATGCAGTTAGATTGGAACCCCGGATAAGCTTGGCCAACAGGCAACACAAATTAAACATTTTATGGAAATATGTTACAGTATAATACAGATAGTTCTCAATGTACAAACATTCGACTTACGCCATTTAGAGACAAACTCGCGCTACCATATCTTACTACTGAATGGGTACCAAGCCCCAACAGATATCCTTACTGCATAAGCAAGAATAAAGAAGATATTCTTCACTCAACCAGCCAAGGTATACTCTCAGTGGCAAGTGTGTAACAGCAACAGGTGATACCAACTGAAAGCTGAAATGGAAAAATTTTGGCAGAGCATCTAGGAAAGAAGGATTACAAATGACCAATGACCAGGGGACCTTAGAACTAACCACAGCAGGTTCCCAGATCAAGACCCAGTAATCAAATCAATGGTGCTGGGGCTTGAAGGTGTGCGCAGTAGATAGGAGACATCCAGGACAGCTACAAACACCTTGCAATCCCACATGCTAATGGAAACCATGAGCATGCAGTGAGGAAGTAAACCACAGCCAAATACCTCCGGGGAGTAAGGCAAGTCAAGTTGGATGAATGGTAAGAACAAACACTGACTTTGAAAAAAGTGATTAAGTAGTCCCAGTTAGTGCATAGCTATTATGATTCCAGCCTCATGCTGGTTTGCCACTTCTAAATGTTTTAATATTAATGTTTTGATAATTTATTATTAATTACTGGTAATACAATTTTTCTTACTGCAAATGTGGAACCAGTACTTGTTGTTGATATATACTTGACTTGTGTGTATTTCAGGTGAAGCAACTGTACTTAAATTAAGATAACATTGATTGAAGAGACCCTTTTGGGTGGCAATGTCAGTTTCTGCTGTGAAATGTTGAAAGTATGGCTAAATGTGTGAGCATAAGGCTGTACATACTCCTACAACAGACATCACATCACTTGATTTTTTTTAGTTGGCATATTCTTATTGATTGCAGAGAGTACCTTTTTCCTAAGTGTCACTCTACCCACACTGTAGCACTAAACATGATGTGAAGTGAAACAACAGGCAAGTGTAGGTACATTGAGATAGACACCTCCCCCACACCATAGATGCTTAGTTTTTTTCTCATCAGCAAGTTGCAAGGAGGTATTATATTACATTAAAACAAAGGATACTGTGTGAAGACAAAAAGGATGTTGACAATTTGTTGATGGATTAATTTTCAGATTCAATAACAATTTCCTATTAAAGTTGATAAAGAGCGTAACTGGTATGTATTTTGTTTCGCCTTTCATGACTTGATAGTATACTGTATATGTGCAATTTATAATGATAAACATTGCAAATTAAATAGAAATTCAATGATCACATTTAGATACGTTACATCCGCTTTGATTTTTCAATATCAAAAATATTAACATCTAGATAAAAGCCTTTATCTCAGGATCACTATGCGTGCAATTTACTGGACTGGGTGAGTTTCACCCAATGCACTGGAGACTCCCCAGCCACCATACCTGTTAAAATATACTCATTTGGCATTGCATACTTTATTATTTTACTATTGTTATTTGTTTGGACTAATAAAGATTTTTGACATGCCAGTGATGAAGTGCTGCTACACTGCTGTTATTTAGCACAGTGAATTATGAAATCTAGTTCCACACCTGTGAGGTATTCTGGGTCCGGTATGGGGTCCGACAGCTCCTCGTGGCATTGAACCTCTGTTGGCACTGATGCCACTACCATGCCATCTGGAAGCTGCTGTTCGATGCCTCGGGCAAAGTTCTTCTGCCTGGTGGTGAGAGAAACAAGAACATAAGATTTAGAGACAGAGGCACTCACTCATCCAACCTCGGGGAAGAAGAAAAACGACTGCAAACGGGCAAGTAGGGAGTCTGGAAAGAGACAAGAAAGTACAATCATGAAGGATATATTTAGGTGGCGGCGAGATAAAGGGCCAACTTTGACGGTATATATAGTACTGCAGTAATCCCACTTCTTTCAGTGTAGCTTGTAAGAAAATATAAATGTATTAAAATATTGATCATTTCAGGTCGGAAAATATTTAACTGTCCGTGTCAAAGTCACATATAAACACTTCAACGACAGAGAATCTTCACGACTCTATTCTAAGTTCTAAGCAGAACAGAGTACTTTGTAATTTTTGTGTGTTTTCTTAGCATTGTTCATGTGTTTGCTGCTTGCTTGCAATTCATGTATTACTTGTTTATTTTATTATTGAAGCACGTTTTTTGTATTATTTGTTACAGATTTTTGTACACATTTTTGAATTGACATCCTTTCTTAAGCTTTTGCATATATCCCTATGGGAATTTCGGCCTGCAGCAGAATTGTCCTTGTCAGTCACTGTACAAATGAGCCAGAAGAAAATTAATGAAGGTGGGAGGAACACAGTGGGTAAGAGATGGATAGGTGTATTAATAAATGTAATAACCAACCTTCTTATGCAAACTGAAAGGTGATATTTCTAGGCATGTCATTGCAGGAAAATCAAGTCATATTAACAATTATGCATGACTGTACAATGCAATAAAATTTCAAAGACACTAACAATTTTTCATCATGTTGATTGCTCTCCTGCAACATGACTCATCCTCATTCGAAGAGCCGACGTCCTCATTTGTCTGTTGCTGTGAGTGACTTTTGGCTGAACTCACTCATTTTTTTCCCACTCCATTTTTCTTTGTCTCAATGCCAGCAAGGTTCTCAACAAGGTTCCACAACAGAATGACGACCATAAATCTGCACGTTAATGCAACCAGGTGTCTTAGGACTAAAACTGATGAGAATTTATTGTTCGTTACTTGTGTAAAGATCCATCGTCTTGGACTACTTTGACTGCAGCCTCATCCTTTCTGGTGTGATGTACATTAGAAGCTGCATTAGGAAGCCGGAACGTGTTGCTTTATAAAATGCTTTTACTGGAAGCTCTACCCTTTTTTCATGCACCAAGCATAACCCAAAAGTCCACCCAATCACATATTTTACATATGATAAATTTTATTAAGTTGATCATTAACAATATGTTAGACATATTTTCCCTTTTTTACAAAACAGACATTAAGCAAAAACAAATATTAGGCATATTTTTTATCTACAACTCTAACGTTATTATTATTGTTATTATCAAGCGTTTGATCGAAGAATTCACTAGAGTGTGCTCTTAATTTCCCAGACTAGCTTAAAAAAAAAATCATTATTATTAATACAGTGCACCCTCGTGCATCAACACTCGCGACTTCACCTCGTTGTGGATTTTTGGTTGACAATCATGTGATATCGTACGTGCATTCTATTGGCTGACAGCATCCGGAAGTGTGCTATGTTTCGTGAGTCTTGGACTTACGTGAGACACAAACATGATTTAAACAGTCGATAAGGTAATATAGATAGAAGGTGGTTTAATATCAGTATGGGGAGGGTTCATAAACATTTAAATTACCGTCAATAATAAGATTAACAGTCTGTCATTCTATCGATGAATTCGTTAATCGCGTGTGGTTCCTGGAACGCATTACCCGTGAGTAACGGCGGCGCACTGTTTTATTATTATTATTATTATTATTATATTATTATTATTATTATTATATATCCTGATATTAATATATACATATACAGTATTTATATATTTATGTTTTTTGTTACACATTATTAAAAAAAAGTTAGTAAGTGAAGGTGTTAATTATAATTCCAGCTACATATCCAGCAAAACATTCCATTTTCAAAGCTTCAGAACAAGAGAAGCCACCAACTGCACTATAAATAGCATAATATGGCACCAATCAAGCTATCTGTGCAGGGGTTCAATGGTAATTAGAAGAAAACTAGGATCGTATAAGCAATGAAAAGGTAGCTAATGACAATGTGAAACAAAGCTTGTATGGGTGGGTGGTAAGGAGAAAAATTGGGATTAGTTTTTCATGCTCCATGAAGAGTAGAAAGATGCACAAAACATGTATCGTCAGCTTGTGCATTCACACAGCTTAGTTGCCCTTCGAGATTTGATTAGTTGTGGCAGCTGTGGCTCAAGGTTTGAATCCTGCTCCATCAAAGTCATTCTCTACCATCATGTCCTTGGGCAAGACACTTTACCCACCTCACCTCCAGTGACTCAAACTTGTGTATGAATGTTTGGTGGTAGTCGGAGAGGCCGTTAGTTAGTGCAGATTGGCAACCATGTTTTCATCAGTCTGCCCCAGATGTCTGCCAAACTATTTGGTAATGGACAAATGTTTTTGATGTGCATTTTCACTGGGTTTCTTTTCCTACATAAATGTCTGAGGACTGTCATAGAATTACACATCTTCGGCAAGATAGGATTTCTCCAAAGAAGTATGAACTTGTTATTTCTTTGGAAAATCATTAAAAACAAGGCCACTTGTAATCAACAGTAAAACATCTTTCCAAATTTATTCTGCATAGAATGGACTTGGACCTTGGACTTGGATGAGGGCGCCACTCACTACGCCACTGTGCCGCCCCGCTTTCCAAAATGTTTTTATATCTTCCTCACAATGTTAGTGTAAAATGATAGCTTTCAATGAGAATTGATGGGGGTCAGGACTGATGATGGAAGAAGGGAAGACTAAAGATTTTTGTATTATTCATGATCAATGAAATTAATGTTCAGAAAAAACCCAAAACAAAACAACAATCCAACCTAGTCTAGTAGCTGCACTTTGTATTTTATTAAACAAGCAAATGAACAGAATTCCAAAAATTATTCTAGTTGTGGTAAGGATGGTGGGGGTGAGAGGATGAGGTGTCATCTAAAACCTTGGTCTTCATCGATCCCAGGAAGCCTCCAAAATGAGAAAAAAATGCACTAAAATATTCATTAAAACCTGCTATGAGCCTGTCATATGTGAGAGAGGAATAGAAGGAGGAGGAGAGGAAAGACAGTGTTAAGAGTAATGAGAGGAGGTTAGCTTTTTAACATCTCATTACCGTAGTCCCCTGGCTCCCACAGACACAGGAAGACAGAGACCCTGTCACTGAGCTCTGTAATATAAAACCAGATCATTTCCTGCCCGGTGCTCTTCCCATGTCACACTGATCGGACCCCCTTCCAGTGTGGGGATGGTCATATTTCATGTAACTATATAAACAAAAACATTTTGTGTCCTCACCAGTATCCTGCAAAAGACAACAATTAAGCCTCCAAGCAAATCAAAGAAATAAGCTTTGCATCTGAGAAAAATATAACAGGAAGTTGGTGTGCATCAAGACAGAAGGTTTCTGCATGAGCAGGGTGGGTGCACTTCACTCTCTGAAAAACATGAGACGCATTTCAGGGCTGCTGAGTTTAACGAGCTTAACAGATGAACCATGAGGAAGTCATGCTGCATGGAGAAAATCAAACCAGTTGTGTGTGTGTGTGTGTGTGTGTGTGTGTGTGTGTGTGTGTGTGTGTGTGTGTGTGTGTGTGTGTGTGTGTGTGTGTTGATGTGCTCAGAAGATATGGCTGAACAGTCTTGACTGTCCAGTAAACAGGTAGCCAGCACACCAGCTTTGGTCATGTGTATGTCTGTGTAAGTGTGTGTGCAATTATTTGTGTGTACACTTGACTAGTCCAGCCCGTTTTCTACCCATTTATACACTGTAGGTACATATGTGTATCATGCAGCTGGTCACCTGATCGCACCATTTGCTACTCCCCTGTTTCTCTATCTATCACTGATCCAAACCAAGTAACCCCCCCCCAAAAAAACCCCCCAAAAAAACAACAACAAAAAAACCTCCCGACTACAAATCAAAATTTGAACTTGGCTTGAGGTTTTTTGTATTACTGTATAACTAATTTTTTTTTTTTTTTTGCAGAACAAGGGAGTGGAGGCATTTTTCTGAAGTTGTGCTACATGTGCTTCCTGTAAAGATATAATAAAATACAATGGTCCCCAACACCCTAAAATAGTCATTCCCAGTACTGTACTTAACTATATTTATGAATGTTCATTTATTCATTTTTCCTAACCACTTCCTCCGTTTGCGTGGGTCGCGGGGAGCTGGAGTCTATCCCAGCTGTCTTTAGGCGTGAGGCGGAGGAATGCATTTTTGATAATATATGGCTGATACGAAATAAAAAAAACCATTTTATTTATTAATATAGTACAGAAAAAATTTCACCATTTTATCTGCAGCTGCTTCTTCTGCTTTGCGGATCATGGGGTTTGCTGGAGCCTATCCCATGTCAATACAGGCTAATGATATGAAAAAATATAGAAAAAATATAAAAAATATAAAAAATATATTTGTGACAAACAAAGTTGAGTAAAATGATGTAAACTTCATTTTTATTTTCAATGTTTTTGTTTTTTTTAAAAAACTGACATAATCGGAACAGCGTAACTCGAAACAATATAAACCGATGTATACCTGTATACTGCAAGTTTATATAAATTTTAATGTAAGAGTGAATGACTCACTGTGCTTGTCTGTGTTGACTTTATGATGAGCTGGTGACATTTTCACAATGTACTCTTCAGACTATTTGAACCAGGCAAAGCACTTAACTTGCTTACTGTCTCTCCTAGTGTCTTTCTCCTACTAACAGACCAATGAAAACACAGATTCAGCATCCAGTAAATAAGTCAGTAACTGTTAAATGCTGAATTTCAATCTACAATGGGAAGAGTGAACTGGGTGAGATGAGGGAGATGAGTGCTGGAGATCCACGTATGGAGCAGCACTGCTCAGTAGGGTTTGTGGCAGAAAGGGGAATTACTGTACATATATAATAACTTATGAACAAGCTTATGAACAGAACCTATTCTGCTCATAAGATGGGCACGGTGTAGCAAAGAAATAATTTGACTTATAGTGTGTAAAAAGGTAGATTAAACACTAAATTAATGTTTGATAAAATACTGTAAAACAGACACTAGTACTCCACTTGACCTTTAACGGTTAGTCAAAGTATATAACATATACAATATTGCAACATATTTCAAAACCTAATCCAATTTTTTCCCCTCTATTTGAAGGCACAGCTTTTGTTCTGCACTGTGTAGGTTAGAAGTCTTAATAATGTTAAAAGACCAAGTTTATTGTTAAAAATGTGTTTTTTGTTTTTTTTTATTTCAGAAAGATTGCAATACTGTTTGTATTTGGAAGGCTAAAAGGTTAACACAAACAGGAAACAGGAAGTAGAAAGTAGAGAGAACGCTGTGAACAGAGAAAGAGCATGGTGGCAATTTTATGGTTCTTGAGTTGAATCAAATGCAATCCTCCACATGAATCCCTCAGAAAGCTTTTCACTCCAATTCAATCCAATTCAATGTGTTATCACGACTTGACCTGTTGTGAAAGAAGTCATTTCCTGGCTCTTGAAAAGTATGGCTTGTTGTTTATTCATGTTAACACTTTCAAAATAAACACATGAAGAGAAAAGTAGGGATTTGAAATAAAATATTTATTTTATATTAATCAGTATCCATAGACGGATCTTCCATTTTCACTTTCAATGCTCTCTTACCATAATGTTTTTCATTTCACATTCCAATTGGCCATTTGGTCTAAAAAGGTTAAATTTCAGCACATTGGCTCCTGGTTGGGTTGAGTTCATTTGCAACCATCTCTCATCATTAATCTTCCCATTAACTAGCTCTCCCAAAGGAGCTTTCTTTCCTCATCCACATATGCATTCACCACCTCATTTACATGAGAAGCATTTGGCGCTCTTTGTTTAAGAGCATTTTTAAACGAGACAAGAGAATTGCAGTTTTAGTTTCTTGATAGGAACTTTCCAGCTTTGCCTACACCTCCCTCTCCATGACTGCAGTGGTGAATCCCGAAGAGAATGCGGTGCCTCTGGGAAACAAAATCTAATGCTGCTGGTTGCATGCAGACAACGATAATTAACTACCTTCAAAGTATTGTTACCCACACCAAACACTGAGAAAAACACAATATCTCTTTGATTTTTTACAATTTTCTACAGGCAGCACAGTGGAACAGTGAATAACTGCACCTTAACTTAAACTAAATTCAGTGACTGCCTGTTTTGCTTTTCCACCAGGTTTAGAGTTCTTATTCAGGTTAGAAAGAAGTACAGTGCTACCTCTACTTAAGTAGTACATTAATATTATTTAAATATTTTCTGCCGCACAGCAAAGCGGTTCTGGGTTCGAGTCCCGCTTTGTGTGGAGTTTGCATGTTCTCCCCGTGTCTGCGTGAGTTCTCTCCGGGTTCTCCGACTTCCTCCCACCTCCAAAACATGCGCTTGGTTCATTGGTTAATTGGTCGTTCCAAATGGCCCATAGGAGGGAGTGTGTGCGTGTTTGTCTGCCTCTGTGTGGCTCTGCGGTGCACAGGCATCATGCCTGGAGTTTGCACCACCTCACACCCTAGCACAGCTGGGATAGGCTCCAGCGCCCCGAGACCCACACATGTGGATGAAGCGGTGAGGAAAATAAATGAATGAATGAATGAATGAATGAATGAATGAATGAATGAATGAATGAATGAATGAATGAATTTTCTGTTGTAGAGTAGTGGGTTAGTGTGGTGATTTTAAGATTTAAATTACTTCGTGGGATTTTACCACTTCCTTTTTTGAAGGAATGTCATGAAAGTCATTCAGATTTGCAAGAACAGCCACAGATATTGATCAGTTTATGAAATTTGAATGGACTAATTTCTTGTTTTCACATTTTGTGGGTAAGTGCAAAAGTCAAAAACACTGACAATACCAAACATGATTTGACTGGAGCAACGCAGGCGTTTTAATGAGTCAGAGAAGGAAACTAATGGATAGCAATGTTTAATTTTCATCCAACTTTGTATCATTACAATGTCAACAGTGTTGAATGTGATTAATAGATTTTCTGTCATTGGAAATGGAATTTGCGAAACCCTCGTAATTTAACATGAATATATTTGGATATGTTTAGCAACACTTTTTCAATCATTGGAAATGGGATTTGTGAACACCCCTAATTTAAGATGAATTTCATTTCAATAATTTTCTGTTTGGACACAAATGATAAACATCTTCTATGAGTGTGCTATCAAATGTGATGGGAGCCTGTCTCTGTGCAACCTTATTGTTCCTTGCTAATCTTCTGTAGAATAAGCACCTGCACTTTTAAAGGTACTACACCAGTGCCATGACAAATACAACTAGCTAGAAGGAATTAATATAGCCTGCTAACCATTTACAGCCTTAACCATTAAGTAATTGCCAAAAAAATCAAATTTTTAGAAAATGAGGTCTTAATGGAACCTTCTGACAAATTTGTCTAAAAAGCCCCATACATTTCTACATATGAGCTTTAATCTGCATAATGTTTGCTAAATCTGGAATTTTTTCACATTGATTGTATACATCAGGCTTTTAAACAATGACACTTATGTGGTAGAAGTGTCAAAATTCTTAAAAACAAAGTGTATCAAATATCATGCACCTGACATTAAAGGGTTAAGGTTTTTTCAACACATGCAATGTTGGAATTAAATCACTAAGCAAATATGAAATATATAGATGGCCGGTGTACTTCAGAAAAATCTACAAAGTGCTGTCTGCTCTTGTTATTGATAATGTGCCAAGGAAGATTTTAGTCATGCTTAACATTTACAAGGCAGGCTAGTCATAACAGAATGAGTTAAAGGTCTATTGTCAGGTAAAATGAAAACTTATGTAAGCATAATTTACCACAATTGGACCACCAATGTGTTTTATTTATGCTTAAATTTTGAATTTAAGTATTTTGCTTATTTCTGAGATGAACACAGGTTACATGTCAAGTGAATATTCAGTAGCATCTGCACCTCCGCACTGAAACAAGCAATTTAAAACAAACATCTTACACAAGATACTATTTCAAACAAAACAATTCCACAGAGTGCATGCAAAGAAATAGTTAAATGATATATATCTCTAGTGCCTGAGCCAAAAGCCCAGCCCCACCAAGCTGCTTCACTATTGAAATTCAATAATGTCTCACAGGTTCCACTTCTCATAAAACCTGTACGTACCTGAATGTTGCTTTGAGGATTTGTCCCGAGGTGCTCTCTTTGCTGTGATTGTTGTATCCATAGAAAAGGTCTCCAAAGACAGTCTGGTTAGCGGGGATATCTGCTGCCTCTGCGCAGTCTATTCCCTCAGTGCAGGCCTCAGACAGTGGCAGGCAAGACCTCCCATCTGGACCGCGTTTGTAGTCTTCAATACACCTAGAACAACAGGGGTTTCAAGTCACTTATTTGCATATTTCCAACCTTCATCTGTCCACCCCTCTGCGATAGCTGGATTATGTTTGTTTAATTACTATTTATGCTGTTGTTCATTGCTGTTCTTGCATTTTGTCTTCTTAAGTTGAATTTTTTTCATGTAGTTTTGGTGAATGTCTGATCAGACTATTTTGGAAACTTGAAAGCAACAACTTAAATAGTCAGTCACATTTCAGTAAGTTGTAGTCGCTTGGTGGATATAACATAACTGGTGAGGATAAGAGCAGAGAAGAAAAAGATCAGTGTCACCTTGTTTCTGATGCACACATTTAATTTTCATTTATTCATTCATTCATCTTCTATGATTGCTTCATCCGCTATCGTGGGTCGTGGGGTTATTGAGCCTATCGCAGCCAACTGAGGGTGTGAGGCAGGGGACACTCAGGGCGTAACGGATTTTACGTATTTCATGGTTTTTATTTATTTAATTAGTTTTTTATCATATGTCATTACAAAAGACTTTATCTCCTTCACCTTCACCTTCATTTGTAACATCGACAACATACAAAAAAAAAAGACTGACTGGTAGAAGCCAATTGGCTTGTGTAGTTCCTGTCCCAAGAATCAATGAAACACCTCTCTAATCACAATTTATTTTCAACCATACGGTAAATTTTGTTTCAAACTGCCCATTCAGTCCCAATGGACGTATGTGTCTGCACACGTCTTCAACAGTTCCTTGAGTGAAGGATCATTGTTGTTCAGTGTCCTTTAGTAGCTCCGATGTGACACAGCATGGTCACATTGACATTTTAGTCTGAGTCCTGCTCTGACCTTATGACTGTGATGTGAATAGTCAGACCCTGAACTTTAACTTAACACTTTGCATTAATTTAGAATCTTATCGTGCAAAATACACATAAATGAGAGGCATAGCATCACTAGATGTTTTTGTACCATTTTTTTCAGCCACCAATATTAATATTGATAGATAATTTGAATGTATTGAAGTTGGACACAGCTGAACAATTTGTTTTCTGTATAAAATACAAAGTTTAATGTATACGTTCAAAACGAACCTTACAGTACCCCACCAATTGTCAAAGGCATTGTCACATCTTCTTAAACAACTACAAAAAGATGCAAATTCCACATTGAACTTTAAAACACAGAAAATGCAAATGTAATTAAAGTCACAATCTCTACATTTATTAGAGTCCTGACACGAAGCATTAATTACTATTCCTTACGTGATTAATGCTGATCATTTTGTTGAACACGCAATAAAAGTGCAGACAAAGATATTTTAAAGCAGACCTTCAGTGGTCATTGATTGAAACCATGGGAAGCATATAGTGAGATGTTGTTCACTGAAAGATCCATTCTTCCATCCATCCATCTATCCATCCATCCATCCATCCGTCGTTGTAAATACAACCATAAACATCTTGCCTACAGCCACTTTTTTGCTTTGTGGGTCATTGGGTGACCTACAAAGTATATCCCAGCTGGGCACGGGCGAGAGGCGGGATACACCACAGACGTATCACTAGCACATCGTGGAACCAAAAGACAAAAAAAAACCCACTCACGCACACTCACAGCTACAAACAACTTATCAATCCACCTATATTGCATGATTTTGGAGATGGGTTGAAGCCGGAGAATGTGGAAAAAACCCACAGAGACACGGGAAAACATACAAACTCAATCGTGGAACTATCAGCATTGCGCCACCGTGCTGCTTGATTCAAAATATGCACAGATCAAATCTCATAGATCAACAGTGCAGAATCATTAAAATCTATTCTACTGAACTGGCACAAAAACCCCCTTCTCAAAAAAGAAGTCAGAATGCAAACACAGAGTCCCTTCAATACTCTTTCATATTAATGATGTTTTGACATCTTAGTGTATAATATACTCTGTGAAATGAATCAAAGGCAGGTGGGGTAGAGGGAGAAAAATGTGGATAAAAAAAACAGAGAAAGATAATCTGTCAGGGATTTACACTGAGAGAAGCTCTCTTTCCTGTATGCCAAATGTCGCAGCGCTAATGCCTCTCCAGTGGGAGAGGATTAGTCATATCTGCACGGTAGAAAGTGACAACAAAATGCTGTCGCTGGGAGTGAATTGAAATAGTGTTTTGCTGAAAGATGAAGGAAACAATATTGTGCGCAATTAGGAAGATGTTGCTTACAGGATCTGCAAATGCTTTCACTGTGATGAAGTAGTTTTTGCAATGCTACACATTTCTTGCAAATCTTAAACGAACTTGTTCTTCTGCATTCTTTTTTTTTCTTGTTTGCTCTATGCGTTAGTATCAGAAGATATGAACAACACTTACTTTTAGCCCACCATTACCTCAGCTAGAGGGAACAATGGTGGAGTTGATATGCTATATGATAACAGCTGAACAGGGTTTTTTTGTACTTCTTCTAAAATTGAGGAAACAACAGTCCTGTTATGTTTTTTTTTTTAAAATTCAACAAGAGATAAATTATGCAAATAAAATGGTCCAACTGACACATGAGTGGATTCATCCACAGCACTTCTATATTAACAAGTGTTTGTAATTGTTCTGTCAGTGTCTTTTTTCTGTTAGGTGTGTGAGAAAACCTAGAGCAGATTGGGGAAATAATCCCCCAAACTCAAATCCATAAAATTTGGCCAATATCTCTGTAACATCAATACCCCTACATCATATTTGATGTACTGTATGTGTATTTGAGACCTCTACATTATAAGTGTGATTTTTTCCCCCCTTAAACACCTGATCCATATAATCAGATACATGCTTGTATTTCACATGCTAAAAAATTCTAAAAATAACTGAAGGTGAAAAGATGACCCCTCCCCAGAAAACAAACAAACAGATTATTTCAATGGGATAATTTGGTGAAATGCAGTTGAACAGGTATGGCAATGTTTGATTGTGTTTCAGTAGAATTCATCAACATTTTATCCGTATATTTTAGAAACGAACAATATGACACAAGGTGTAATCTATTCAATTATAGTCGTCGTCATAGAGATTCTTTTGAAATTTGAAAGCAAACACAGCTAAACAATCATAAAATGTAGTAAAGTTAAAATTGCCTGTTATAAATGTAGCTGTCATGATAACAAAATACCATCACAAAGAAAATCATTGGATGGATGGATGGATGGCAACTGAACAGAAGAATTTATTATTTATCTTTCTTTCATCCATAAAACAGTAAAGTGTACTGGTTGAGGAAAAAATTGGTGAAAACCTACCAATGCATTTGTAATTTTATCTCCATAGTTATCTAAAGACCTTTTTTTTTTTTTTTTTTCACAGATTTTGCGCTTTCAATACGGCTGACTTCAAATTTGCATATGTTTCTTTACAAGTAAATACATGGAAAGAATAGGCACCATTAATTGCTACATTACTTTAAAAGGTGTTGCAGCCTCCAGAGCACCTCCATACCAATCAGCTAGAATCAAGAAAACCAAATCACAAAGCTTCCTTACTCAATGAAGTCTCTTCCAGGTGCCTTCTGATTAATGATGTATTTGCTTTGCTCAAAGTGGTGTGACACTGATGGATTTTTTTTTTTTTTTGTTTCATTACAATCCTCTAGGCTTAACTCGGCCGTAACCAAGCAAATCTATGTCATTTGTTTTTGTTAAGAACCTACTGAGTAAATAGACAATTTACTTCACATTATATGGATGCCTGTAATGAATCACCGGTGGTGGGAAGGGAGTGTGATTCACAAACAGCAATTGCCACAAGCTTAAAAAATTAGGATAAAACACTGGATAATTATTTAAGGTTTATTCACCATACTGGCTGGTAATACCATGTTTTAACTATAGGACACTATTTTTTTAAACTAAATTTAGAATCATATTATCTGTAAGAAAGAGTTGAGTCAAGGTTTTGTATAGTGATTCTGGGTTCATCACTCCATAACATCAAAAGAAGGAGGTCATACATTTTAGAAAAAATATGTTAATCCCTTTACTAGAGTACAGTACCAATCAAGTACCAATCTTGAGCTTTTAATTCAAACGATTTGGGTTACTGTAACCTCCATTATATTGGTCTTGGTAAATTGACCCATTGCCATGATTTAGTTCAAAATTTAGCTGCCAGGTAATACAGTGTGGCCTCGTTCCTTGTGGTTTATCGGTTCCAGGAACCACACGTGAATAACGAATTCCGCGATATAGCTACAAACTTTTTATCTTATTCTTGTTCTTCTTCTCCTTTCGGCTTTTCCCTTCAGGGGTCGCCGCAGCAAATCAGTTGCCTCCATCTAACCCTGTCTTCTGCATCCTCTTCTCTCACACCAACTACCTTCATGTCCTCTTTCACTACATCCATAAACCTCCTCTTTGGTCTTCCTCTAGGCCTCCTGCCTGGCAGTTCAAAACTCAGCATCCTTCTACAAATATATTCACTATCTTCCTCTGGACATGTCCAAACCATCTCAGTCTGGCCTCTCTGACTTTATCTCCAAAACCTCTAACATGTGCTGTCCCTCTAATGTACTCATTCCTGATCCTATCCATCCTGGTCACTCCCAGAGAGAACCTCAGCATCTTCATCTCTGCTACCTCCAGCTCTGTCTCCTGTCTTTTCCTCAGTGACACTATTTCTAGACCAAACAACATCGCTGATCTCACCATGATTGAACTATTTATCTTATTATTTACGGTAATTTAAACATTAATGAGCCCTCCCCATACTGATATTAATCCACCTTCATACACTCTTATCTACTGTTTAAAGCACTTTTGTGTCACACAGAAGTCCGAGACTCACGGAATAAGGTGAAGTCGCAAGCGTTGATGCGCAAATGTGCGAGGGTGCATTAAGAGACAAAAAATGTAGGGCTATTGGTTTTCCTCAAACCCTTGGTGCTTGTAGAAAGAAACTTAATAAGAAAAGCTAAATATCAAAAAAGGCTAATAAAATCCAGGGCCAGGCACTTAAGATGGTTCGAATAAAAAAAATCCTTAATTATTCCTTGCTAAGGAAACCAAATGAGATGTCATTGATCCCCCAATACAGTACACCTGCACTTGCATCCCTCTATTGGCTTCTGATAACATTCAGAATTCAATTAAAGGTCTGGCTTGTTACGGCACTGCAGAGCCTCACTGTCTTCCAGTTCTGGCACACTGGTTCCTCATTGAACCTCTCAACCGCCCCACTCTTCAAATTCTATAATCATTCATTTCCAGCTTTAATTTAAGAAAATGTAATTTGGCCTTTTCTGTCTCCCCCAATCTGTCAGAAGCTATATATATATATATATATATATATATATGGATGTGTATGTATGCAACTGCTCCTGTGTGTGTATCCTGCATGAATTGTCCATTTGATTCTTTGTTTAATGTAGGTTCACTTTTTTAAATTACATCTATTGCTAGTTGCAATACAAATTTCCCCACCGTGGGGAAATAAATACAAACATATTTTTGTTGTTTCACTCTTTCCTTTGTAACTTTGAGTTTTAAAAAAGTGCCTAAATACATTTAAACAAAATCAATCTGATCTTAAATTTTAAATTGTAAATTCATTGGATTGACGGATGTATGAAATATAAAGATGAAGTCTTACACTTCTCATTTTGGGAAACAATGAGGATACATCTAAAGAACACATCACAGTCACTAAAATCCCAAAACAAACAAACAAAAGAAACCCAATTCTCATTAACAAGTTAATTTCTTTTGCAACACACACATTAGCACTTTTGTTCTACTTCTACTTTCATGTCGGTATTTGCCAAAATAAAATGCCTTGCAGTGTGTGCTGAAGTCAAGATCTAATGATCTAAGGACCAATTTCTCTTACCTTGCAAAAAAATCATCAGTGTTCATTTGTCAAAATGTCCCAAGAAATTAATAAAGCTGAGACATAAAATAATTATAGTTCATCAAACAATAAATGAGTGAATGCATATTTCTTTCCCTCACCCACAGAACATCTGGATATTGTAGAGAGTTGGGTCATCCTCTAAGGGAGCCAGCTGCTGGAGACACAGCTGCTCACATCCTCCATTGAAACCATCTGAACAGTCGATGCCAATGTGGTGGTCATAACACCCGGTTCCATCCTTCATAGGACTCAATCCTGGAGGGCACTGTAAAAGGAACAAGATTGTTAAATAGAGCCTTTAGTTCATTTTGGAAACATTCAAGTTTAGAGGACACTTGTCAGTATTTTTTGGGCACCTCCAAGACATGCCGAAATCTTGGATGAGACCCTCTCTAAAAACGCTTTTTCTTGTTTTGTTGTTTTTTACTCTTGGCTAAGCTCCATTGTACCACTAATTTCTGTAGAGAAACAGCTTCTGCATTATCACACAAACCAGCAAAACAACGGACCAAACAATACAACACACATACAGTCTGATTAGATGGGCTTCAAGCCTTAACTTTAAAATCGACACAAAACTTCCAAAATCACATAAAACACATTTACAAGAATTTGAATGTTTGGGTTAAACACTAAATGTTGCAAAAACCAACAAAATATAAATATATATGGGAAGTAAACGCATAACCTTGGTACAGGAATGTCTATTTTAGCAACCAGATCAGTTTCTACGAAAATCATGTTAGCAAACTGAGACTTGAAATGTAGACACTCGTGATATGTATGAAAAATGAACACAGATTAAAACATAAGGTGTTTATTAAATCATTCATCATCTCTTGCTTCGTCTGCTGTGGCGGGTCTGCGGGAGCCTATCTCAGCCAAGTGAGGACGTGAGGCGGGGGAAAATCCGGGCACGACGCCAGTGCACCACAGAGCCACACAGAGACACAGACAAGCATGCACGCACACACTCAGACCTATGGTCAATTTGTAATGGCCAATTGACCTAAAGCATATGTTTGTGGAGGCAGGAGGAAGCCGGACAACCCGGAGAGAACCCACGCAGACACGGGGAGAACATGCAAACTCCACACAGAGCGGGACTTGAACCCGGAACCCACTTGCTGTGTGGTGACAGCGATACCCACTGCGCCACCCAGCCGCCCTGTGATTATTACATATTTTTTTGTTTTTTTGTTCTTTACTTAAGTGATTTATTTATCAGCTAAGAAAGGCTTATTTCAGATTCTTAAATTGTCTTTACTATTGACGACAGGATTACATGATTTTTGTTTTCTGTCTTTATGGATGATTTCTAAAATGCTTGGACAAATTTACAAAAAAAATAATAAAAACAATTACTATATCATCTGCTACACATAAACATCCATATCTGGTATTCAAGAAGGACTCATAAAATTTTATTTTATGAAACTATAAGAAAAACTGGTCCCACGATGCGCTGGCAACATGTCCGAAGCATCTCCTGCCTAATGCTTGTAAGTCCACTGGGAAAGTAATCCACCCCGACCTTGCGAAAATGGAGCACTGAATAAATAAATAATAATTCTATTACAACTTCAACTCAGACTTTTGTTTAAACTGCTCTGACTCAGGCAGTTTTCAATTTTACATGGCTAGGAAAGCTAATGTGAAACGTTATCTTTAAGATAACAGATCATCTTAGCTGCCTTGGTTGGAGTTTGCTGGCTTTTAATGGAGAGACAGCTGTTTTGTAGGTATATGACTTAATTGTGAATTAAACATTTTGTAGAAACCCATCAAACACTTAATCATAACCACAAATTTCAACTTCACGGCCTGAGGACATAACTAAAGTAGATAAGATTCACAATTTGTAATGCTTGTACAAAATACACGAATATTCCATCCAGTGGTTGTTAAGTTGCTATCATGATAGTTATGTATGGCATTTCTGCTGCCTCTGAGTAACTCATAAGGCACTGCAGGTAAATTCTGTACCGTATAATCAATAACATTCACAAATGGAGCCCCAGAATTGTATCTTGAATATACTGTATAAGACAGAATTGAGCCTTTGCATGGCCCTATCATTTGATTATTTATTACGGTACAGGGAATTGCAAGAACAGTGATGAAATAACAACCATCTAAATGAAATCATTTCAGAAGGATGTGTTATCTCTTGCACAGGAGAGACAGGAAATCCTGCAGGTTTGAGTTTCAATATAATCCAGAGAGTACTGTCCTCACATTTGGTGAAAGAAATAAAATCTGATTAATGAATGAATTTACCACAGATGGGAAACCTGACTTAACCCCTGCTTTCTGTTCAACAGTCTTATTCAGTATTTACTGAGAATGTTTGTGGGGATCTGTCAAGTCAAATCCACATTATGGTTTGGGTCAGCTTTGACTTCAAAGGAAATGTTGATGGATTGCATTTTAATAAGGAGCAGCTACCTCCAGACAGCAACAAGGCAGCTGGTTTCCATTTAACATGGAGGAAACAGCAACTGCTTATTTTATTATTTAGGCCTACTGTATTCATGAAAGCAACCAGGTGGCTCATCTGGCTAATGCCCACATGCTCTCAGATTTCTTGTGAAAGTTTTTTTTTTTTAAAAGTCTTTCATATGCTTTTAAGATCATGCAATATAAAAGCTATGTTCTACATTGATTTTCACCTAATTGCTATTAGAAACACTACTGCACTTATAATGTGTTTATGCATCGCACCTTTCTCGGGGATGAGGACAGGGAACTTCTATGGGTTGAAAATGTAATTTGACCCCACCTTCACTGTTCTGACTGCAAAGAGTTGGTAATTGATCATTATTTCTTATCCACTCTTTTCTCAGTATGAGTCATTTGTTTGAGAAGTAATATAAGGTCCATTTGTTTGACTTCACCTGGATTAGTTTCCCTAAGGACATTTCTCTTATACGGATCACAGAACTTAAATTGAGCTTGACAATTAAGTATCTAGAGGTAAAAATGGCTAAACAGGACTAAACCAAAATATACCTTAACAATCAATGTATTTTTGTTTTTTGCATTCATTAACTTTGTATTATTAATTGGCTTTTTCAGCATTAAACTACTCAAGATGTTTGTCTGTGTGGCTGTTGTTGAGCCACAAATCATGACTTCACTTACTCTCTAACCATGCTACTAGAGTTAAAAAGTTCTTTATAAAGTGAAAAGTGCTGAGGGGTAACTTTTGAATAATTGATGACACTGAATTTTTCCTGCCTCCTAATACTTGATGTTAGATAAACAGAAACTAATCAAAACATCAGGTCGAAGGAAATTTTGAAGTAAAATTGAGAAGATGCGAACTGAAGCATAGATGCTTTTGAATGTTTGTAGTTCAATGCAGAATAATCATAGAATTGAAAAAGTCAAGGGTGAAGTATAGTTTGCTTACTACTAAATAATTTTGGAATTAATAGCTCAATTCATGAAAGACAGTAAATGAGGATTCAAATATGGGTATGGGTCCTTAAAATAAAATAAATGTTGAACAAATAGGTGATATGAGGATTTTTATTTAGTTTCTTCTTCTTCTCCTCTCGGCTTTTCCCTTCAGGGGTCACCACAGCAAACCAGTTGCCTCCATCTAACCCTGTCTTCTGCATCCTCTTCTCTCACACCAACTACCTTCATGTCCTCTTTCACTACATCCATAAACCTCCTTTTTGGTCTTCCTCTAGGCCTCCTGCCTGGAAGTTCAAAACTCAGCATCCTTCTACCAATATATTCACTATCTCTCCTCTGGACATGTCCAAACCATCTCAGTCTGGTCTCTCTGACTTCATCTCCAAAACCTCAAAAACACGGGCTGTCCATCTGGTGTACTCTTTCCTGATCCCATGCTACAAATACAAATTGTTATTGATTAATGAGTTTCTACCCCTGACTTCTGACTTTTAAAAACAATATAAATCAAGTCCAAAAAACCCCCCAAACCTTTCAGTAGAAAGTACAAAACTGCTTTTCCATTGATTTCATTATCATAAATTCATATTGCTTCAGAGGGTTGTGATTTTTTTTTCCAGATCAGAAAACAGATTAACTTAATTTAAGACAGTTAAATGTGAAATATAAGGGAAACATGTATAGAAAAATATTGGAGAACTTTTAACATGTGTAAGTCCAATAAATGCAAACTAATGACTTGGTATCTCAGCATAATTAGTTAGCACTAAAACAATACTAAACGAGGCAGTCAGAGGCTTCTACATTCCGACACGACACCTGAAATCAAAATTTTACCCTGACCTACTTTCACAGGTCAGGGTAAAATTAATGTAATTATTGTAATTATGTTCCATTTCTTGTCCAACTATTTAGGCTTTGTTTCAGCGGTGAGATGAAGCTGATAAAGAATTGCTTTGGTGTATCTAACCCCGCTACATATTTTTCATGGCACCAGTGCAGAATGGGGATACATCTTCAAATAGTGCTCCCTGGTCATATTCCCTTGAAAGACTAATATTGATTTTGTCACTCTGTGAGGGGCTGTTGAGGCAAATGATTTATTACCTGTGACGGAAAAAGCACATAAGACATTGAATCTCCCAACAAATCTGTAGAATGGAGTCCTTAAATCAATTGAACCCTGTGCTGTCAATACATCTGTGGAAATGTGGTGTAGGATTTGAGAAATGTGTATTGATGGCCCGCTGCAATGTAGCTTACCAGCCACAGATAGCACTTGTTATTTACTGCCTTAATAGGCCCTTAATAAAATGATAAGGCCATTTTCCAGCTGTCCATGTGATGATAATCATTACAAAAATGCAGCTGTCAAGAGTCTTTGTGGGCTGTTATCACTGGGGCTTTCTAGAAATATAGTCTAGTATTTTGCATAAATCTTTGATAATCCTTTAAAAAAGAACCTTCCTGTCACGGGTATGGTTTGGACCCAAAGCAGTACATCAGGGGATGAGTCCACGCTCTTACTTTTAATACAAGCAAAATCCTACACCAGGTAGCCAGGAGATCAGGCAGAGAATGGACAAGCAGACAAAATCCAGGAAACAAGCAAAAATCACACAGAAATCCAAGATTCTTAAGGAGTAGGTCAAGTCACTATAACCTGGTCCCAAACTGAGGTCTGAGAAGAGCATAGAGTAAGGTAGGGTGGAGCCTGATTGGAGAAGGGATGCAGGTGGCTGAAGCAACACAAATGACAGGAATGAGGTGATTGAGTGAGACTGAGCTCAGAATACTGAGGGCAGGGGGGGAAAACCAGAACTGCCAGGCAGGAGGCCTAGAGGAAGACCAAAGAGGAGGTTTATGGATGTAGTGAAAGAGGACATGAAGGTAGTTGGTGTGAGAGAAGAAGATGTAGAAGACAGGGTTAGACGGACTCAACTGATTCGCTGTGGCGACCCCTGAAGGGAAAAGCCGAGAAAAGAAGAAGGGGGAAAACTAGAACTTGAGCGTGACAGTTCCCAAGTAAGCCAAACTCATATCTCACAAATATTTACCTAATTAAAGAAAAGCCTTGGTGGTTTTGATTGGATCGAGTATGGGTCATGAATAGTGCAAAAAAATTGTTTCTGGCATAATGAGGAATTAAAACAGAAAAAAAGGTTCTGAAAGGGTTAGAGGGAGACAGCACAAATGCTTTCCAAAATATTCCCTCTAGGTCCATATTAAATAACGGTATAAATATGTTTATTCACTTCTTTTTGAGTGTTTTGGTCTGTGGACTAAAAAAGGATGTAGACAAATAATAATACTCCAAAGTATACATAATTTTGGACCGCAACAATGAAAAAAACTGCATAAAAGAATGAAAAAATACAAAATGTGATTGAAATGAAGTTTTCAACGAATGAAAATGTGTTACAAAAATTATACTGCCATAAGAGAAATGATTGACATTGACCATCACCCATTTTCACTGTGAAATATTAATCACCAATGTCCACATGAGAACATAGTTCAGTGCTTTGCTACGAACATTTAATTATTCCACTTGAAGTCAGTTTTGCTTTCATTATCATTCATTTATTCAGCCTCATTCATCTTCTCAAACAGAAAACAATTGTAATCATCTGGTCTTCGGCTGCTGATCCAACTTGCGGAACATGGTTTCTACTGTTGTTAATCCGAGCTATGGAGTGATTTCTAACCAAACATTCTACCCAATACTGGTGTTGACAGTTCAGTGTTAAAATGGAAAGACCTGCAGTGCACTCATGATCAGGGAGGTAATCTCCTTTCATAGGCTATAAAAATGTATCAGGAGATATTGAAGTATATCTAATCTATTTAACCCAACTTATTTAAATAATTTGACATTTAAAAAAAATCAACTCTATCTATGTATCTATCTGTCTATCTATCTATCTATCTATCTATCTATCTATCTATCTATCTATCTATCTATCTATCTATCTATCTATCTATCTATCTATCTATCCATCCATCCATCCATCCGTATGTGTGTGTGTGTATATATATATATATATATATATAGTATTCACACACACACACACACACACACACACACACACACACACACACACACACACACACACACACACACACACACACACACGTGTGTGGGAATATTTAGAGTGGAAAAAAAGTGATTTTCCTATGGATATTATTAAAGGATTTATTTATTTATTAAACTCATTCAAGGCTACACAAAGGCAAACAAATATTCACGTTCACATTCACATGTACTTGGAAAGACCTCATGCAAATGCAGGGAAAACAGCAAACTGTGCACAAAAATACCCCAGGTGGAATCAAACCCGGGACCTTCTGAGGCAACAGTACTACCAGCTGTGCCACTCTGCAGCTCACATTATAATCCAGTTTTTAACAATATTATAGGCCAAAATGATGCTAACTTTCGTGGATTTATTATGTATTTACACCTACTCCACGATTTAAACGCAGGTGACCAGTTTTCATTGGCTGTTACCACTAAAAAATAAATAAATAATAAAAAGCAACTTTTATTTCCCTTCTCTGTTGAACTACTTGATAAAGGTTTGACTTGATGTGGTTATGATGCAGTTCAGCGGAGAAAACATTAACTTCACTTATATTAATCTTCATTATAAAGATTCAAAATCCCTGTGGGTTCCACAGACACACTGACAACTTCAGGCTAAGCCTCAGATGATAAAATCAAAACCATTTAGCATTGTTGTCAAAGCTCTGATGAAATGTACATTTCACAGTTTAATCAGGTACATTATCATGAGATAGGCACAATACTGAGGTTGTCTACTGTAGTGTTGTTTGGAATTCAGATTAAAGTTCTCAAATAAATTTAAAAACAAATATTCCTTAAAGTTAAAATTGTACCCAAGGAAAGAAGAGCATGTCTTGATTTGTGCATCCTGTAAAGTTTAAACCTTCCTAGAATCTGAAGTGTTAAAACCATACTGATACCAAATTATGATGTGTTGTATCTACTGTACATATCCATAACTAACCGTAAAGAGGCATGATTCATCTCTAAAAGGTGCAGAGGTCACCAGACAATAAATTGCCACCGACACTAACAAAGCATCTTTGAAGGCAGTGTAATCGCCATTTGTTTTGGACCATTTAATAGCTGTACAGTGAGAGAGTACTGTGTGCACCGCTATAGAGGAGGCCAGTGGTATACAGCCTGCTCTGGAAAACCTCTTGAACCACCATGCCTTTTAATCCTCTTTTTAATGGAGATAAATCCCTGCAGTGCTTTTGAGGCTTAAAGGAATAAGTACTGTGCCTTTGCCAAACAGCAACAAATCCCTGCAAGAGCAGTCGAATATGTTTATGCACTTTTCAAAATTTGTCCAGTACAAAACAATGTGGACTTAAAAATTAATCAAAAAAATATTACGACATTACATGCTTTGAAAGATGAAAAAAATAATTTGAAAAAACTGTTGAGCAAATATTAATAAGAATTTAACTATAAAATGTATAATTCATTATTAAATAGATAGTCCTGAACATATGAACATTCAGTTTATGAACATTTTGAGACACGAAGAAACGCACGCTGTCACATCCAACTATTATACTGCAGTTCCCCCGCCGAGAACCAGCGCTGCATAACCACATCTCCACCACGCAACTCTCCTCTTGTAGTTGTTTGTTGTGGTCTATGTGAGCATCTCAGCGCATCAGGCTTTGTACCTTTGATACTTTACTGTTTATCGTGGACAATAAAGCAAAGGCTTAGTGAAGATAGAAGTAGTGGTGACCATCTCTCTGATGACAACTCTGCCTTTCACCAACAATAATTCCCCTCACCTACACATACATACACCGGATTGTCAACATCAGCAGCTGACTCTAGCTGTTGTTGTTTGATGAACTTAAAAAGCTGGTCGCGAGTTCGTTCAAGTGTTTTCTCGTTCTTCTCCTCAAGGATTAAATTATAAGGAGCAAAACCTTGAATGAATTGTAAACCATGAATGAATCGTAAATTGTTAACGCATTTGTATTCAAATTACAAATCTGAATTCAAACAAATCTGTATTCAAAATCAATCTGAATTCAAAACAAATGCATGAATTTGGAGTGACATTGCACAGTAGATACTGGAACTACAGTATTCCTCGCTTATTCACACTTCAAGATGTGAGGCTTCATTACATTGTGGATTTTTAAAATTATATATTACAATATATATTTTCATCTCATCGAGGACAAGGGAGAGAGCGAGAGGCGAGGAGCAAGTGTCTCCCATGAGCTATAGTCACTTAAGACCGTATGCGCATGCTATTGGCTGACAGCATCTTTGTTTGAACTGCGGTCTGAGACTCACGGTTCCTCCTGCAAGTTTAAATTTGCCTTGTGAAGTGGAATTTTTTCTTTCTGAAACCATTGCAATGGATCCCAAACGTGCTGCCGGGTTAATATCAGTATGGGGAGGGTTCATAAATATTTAAATTTCACATAGATAATAAAATATTTGGTCAATATTGTGGATTTTTGTTTTTTGCGGGTGGTCCCGGACAAATTAACCACAAATAGCAAGGGGTTACTGTATACCTGTGTTTTTTAATATGATTGTTTATAAAAAAAATATTTATTGTACAGTAACATGAACTTATGTCCTTTTAATGGTTTTCCAGTCATTTTATTGTTTCTGTTAAGTCTTAGGGAATATTACTTTCCTATTTAGAGTAGGAATGGTATTTAAAAAACCTCAAATAGGAATTATAGATTAAAATTTAATAAATAATGAGTTAAAAACAATTCAACATATTGTGTTCATAACTTGAGGACTATCTATAGGCAAGTTTTCTTTTACTATTTTGTATTAGTAGCGACTAAATAATGAACATGTGTAGTGAAAAGGTCATCTCAGAATGGGCATTAGGGGTACGAGTGCACAGCAGACCTTTTTTATTTTGTTATGTCTGTGCCTGTAAGAATGTATTTATGTTGCTGTTATATTTAATTTAGATACTGGTCCCTCAACAGAGGTGACAGTCTTGGTTATTTATCCAAATGCAGGAAGCAACTTGAGTTTAAGTTAAGCTGACAAGGACCTCTAGTGGCAGTGAAAATCAGGAATGTTGACTATCAGAGACAAAGTCCAAGAAGCAGGTACTTTCAAGTACACTTAAAGATCAAGGTTACACACTTACTCCTGCCTTCATCACGAAATCCAGTACCACGGTGAGTATTGGTTGATTTGACTCGCTAAATCAAAAATGGGGATAATGGTGGATGCACTAGATGCATGCAGACCTATACAGCATCACTCCAACTCGGTTTCTAGAAAAAATGATGGCAGTTTCTCTGTCTGCAAACCAGGAATTAGAATGGAAATGTATATTTGATATTTTGAACAAAATAGTTTATTTCAATTCTGTGTTTGTTTGTTATGACCATGTTGAACCTGATCTATGGTCACAGTAATGCATTAAGACACCCTGCTAAAGGGTGAAAAGGATTATTACCTCAAAATAATTAGGAAGCATCAATATTCAAGATTGCTACTGTTTGCTACCTCAAAGATGGCTGTAAAATTTCTTATTTGATTTCTTGATGGATTTGCCTTCATATCAAAAGATGGAGAGCATATTGAACCATATTGAATACTATATAATTTGCTGGACAAAATTCCAGATCAATTCTTACCCCTCACAAGTATAACACAATATTTTTCTCAATGTTTTTTAGGCCTCTGAAATAGTGAATATATTGATATAAGGATGCTGAGTTTTGACCTGCAAGGCAGGAGGCCTAGAGGAAGACCAAGGAGGAGGTTTATGGATGTAGTGAAAGAGGACAAGAAGGTAGTTGGTGTGAGAGAGGAGGATGCAGAAGACAGGGTTAGATGGAGGCAACTGATTCGCTGTGGCGACCCCTGAAGGGAAAAGCCGAAAGGAAAAGTTTTTTAGGCTTTTATTCACTGGTCAGCTGTAGAGGGTGACAAAAAATGTGGGAGTGAAAAGAGTGAGGGATGACATACAGCAAAGCTTCATTAATGGAATTGAAACCATGTACTTTGCTAAAGAGGTGAATGGTGGTGAGGTCTAAACCAGACCTTAAATCTAACAAACAACCACTGCTTGTCTGTAGTTAAAATTAAGACAGATGCTTTACAAGGGAGTCTGGTTCACATGTACTGTATGTACCATTAAAAAGTCTATACAGGCAGTCCTCAAGAACAGATGTGACTTATTGCAGCCAATGCGAACCAAGCTCTGGCTTCGATCATACAGTGATCGGACAACCTTACCAAAGGGCCCTGATCCTCATACTCCCGAAGCACTCCCCACAAGATACCGTGAGGCATGCGGTAAAATGTCTTCTCCAGATCCACAAAAGCACATATGGACTGGATGAGTAAACTCTCACAAACTCTCGAGCTCTCTATGGTGAGTGTAGAGCTGATCCAGTGTTCCGTGACTGGGACAAAGGCCTCACTTTTCCTTTGAATCCAAGGTTGGACTATCGTTCTAATCTTCCTCTCTAGTACCCTGGAATAGACTTTTCCCGGGAGACTGAAGAATGATCCCCGGCAGTTGGAGCAAATACCGGGCAATGTAACAGTCCTTGATTTATTTCTCTTCAAACACCTAGGACCTGCTTGCTATGGGAGACCCTACCAGATAAAGCCCCAGACAAAATAGTTCCAAGGATTATACGGGCACTCAAACTCCCCCACCACAATAAGGTTGCAGTTCATGGGGGAACCAAGTAACTTTATAAAAATTATTTCATTCTTTATAATTGTTTTCATTTATACAACAAGGCTAAGTGTGGAATCAAGCTATGATTTGTTTGTGCACATTAAAAAGTATATGGACCAACACAAATAATAGCCAGTATATAAACTTTTCGGATACCTTAGTTTTTTTCATACTGTAAATATACAAAGTTCATTGAACCAGAAATGTATTCTGATGAGGTCCACTGAAGGCTTCAAAATTTGTAGTCTAAAAGATTATTCAAATATTTTGACTTTTCTTTTATGTTCACTAATGGACATAGTTTTCTTGTGAGAGATATTCAGTCTGATGATGAAATAAGCAGTATGTTAAAGGTCAACTAATCCCAGCATGCTAAGTTTTTCATTCTGGCATCCTGGAGATGTTATGGTAGAAAAAGTTCAGAGAAGAAGCTCATTACATTTAGTAACCTCTCTCACCTCCGTCACAGCAATGGGGATGGTGCTGGAGGTCAAATGGCCACATTGCAACTGAATATGTTATTTAAAAGAAAGATAATACTTTCTGACCCGAGGTTTCCACACTCCCTGATCGCTGTGGTTCATAGAATTCTTTATATAACTTTTATCCAAAATTTAAAGATATAAGAATCTTTCTATTTAGAATAGAGTCAACTGCTACCGACAAAGCATTTCAGAAGTTTAGTACATAAGAGATGTGAGATTTTGGTTTTCACAGCAATATTCCCTCATGGCAATTTAGTCACAAAAACTTTATTTTCAATTTATGAATAAGCGTTGGGGTTGGTAAAACTACTCTACATGCTTTTCTTTTCATGCAAGCATCATTTATACTGGTTGGCAAATGCTTGCTGCATACTTAGTTTAAGTTTTCTGATCAAATGGAGTGGAGTTTATTTTCTCTGCTGTTTCCAGATGCTCTTTGTTTGTGAGGAGTCAGATCGGGAAAGAATTATATGAAGTCAAAGACAAGCAATAAAGTCGCAAGTTCAACAACTGCAAATATGCTAATTTTTTTTGAACATTGTAATTAAGAGGATTTCTATGATTTAAATGGCTCACAATAATAAGCGCCACTATATTCAAATTGTATTTTCATCTTTCGGCTGATTAACCGTGAAAAACAATGTATAGATTAACTGTGAAGAACAATGTCTTGCTCAAAGGACAAAGTTTCAACCTTACATATATTGCAAACAATATATAAACACGTAGCCATCGCCAAGAAAGACGGGATGGACATTATCTTGGAAGTGCACAGGAGTTTGAACATATGCTATTTTTAACATTTTTACTAATAGGAATGCACTTATAATTAGAATATTACCTGCAACATAAAGTTGATACTAAGAAGACATAAATAACCTAAAATGCCGAGTTAATGAAACCTAAGAATTGCATATATATAGACTAAATAAGAGTACATATGGAAATGCACTGAAACAAAGGGAACTAATTAAAGCAAAAAAGGAGGGTCAAATGTCCAAAAATACAAGTGCAATACCATTCTTCACCCCAGGCTTCTTTAAAGCAGCAGTAGGCATCCTGTAAAAAATAGTCTTGTTATATTTTATGAAACTGTGGCTATGTCCTCACAGTATAGCACAAGACAGATTACTAAAATCAAATTTTTCTTTCAAATCAACATGCAGTATAGGTGAATTGATGCCTCTAAGTTGATTATATATGATAAGAGAGCTGACATTACCAATCCATTTGATAGCACAGAGGAATACTGTCTAGCATGACATCATGTCCTAACCCTAAACCAGTTTACTTTAATATTCATACCCCACAGCAGCTTCCTCTTTCAATATTCAATTAAAACAATACTAAAAAAGACATATGACATTAATTATCAATTTCCACATTTATATAAGCAAAAAGCCCCATAGGCAATGGTGTTTAGGAGACACTTTTATCAAACGTCTGAGTCTACACACTTTCACATTATCCCAATGTCCTGGGAGGAAAAACATCAGCAGTGACAATCTAATGTGGGTCCATTCTTCTTCAAGGCTGAGGTCAAGAGAAATATCTCTGCCAGGTATTGACTCCACTTAACATTGCTTAGTGTTCAAAAATGTGATCGCACTCAAGATTGGCTTTTGTTGCCCAAGGGGACTTTCACTAATACAGCGCAGTGAGGACTACTGTAGCCCGGAGTAAGCAGTCAGTAGCTGTCCAGAATTACGAGGGAAGAATATCTGGCTGGTCAAAGACCAGTAAGATGTCACAGTGGTAGGTTATTTTTTTGCTAGTGCAGGCTGTTGTGTGCTGTCTTCCCTCTGTGCGTAATGAGTGTGTAATTTGTGATTTCTAAGAATTCGCAAGAGTGTTAATAAAATATGGGATCCTGTTTGAACTGGTATTGCTTCACGAGTGAAGAGATGAACATCGGGTCATTGTTGTTGGTCGGAGCAACCCCTTTTTTTGTACTCTATGGATGTCCTGTTGTGAGTTCCTCAAAAGTTCAAATATATTATCTTTCAAGTGTTTGAAATGAATTTCAAATGAATGTTGTTTTTCAGTTTTCTTGTCCTTCGTCTCATCCTCTACTAGTGATGTAAATTATGAAATTACAGTGCGTCCTTGTTCCTCACAGTTAATGCATTCCAGGAACCACATGCAATTAATGAATTCTGTGATAGAGCGATGAACAATTTATCTCTTTATTTCCGGTAATTTAAACGTTTATGAACCCTTCCTATACTTATATAGTCCGAGTCCGAGACTCGCCTAACTAGCGGACTTCCGGATGCTGTCAGCCAATAGAATGCACGTATGGTACCACGTGACTGCCTCACATATTTGGCGATGAGGTGATGTCGTGAGCGTTGATGCGCGAATGAGCACTTTACTTTCAAAGAAGGTTTGTGCAGCACAGGAACTCAATTTTCCGTCTGTATTTTACTATGTGATGCTGTCTACTCGATGTCATTCATTATTTAGATGGTTAAACGTAGCAGCAGTTGCATGTCTGCTGGGACACAATGTAGCAGCAAGATTTCTTACATATTTTTGAGGCAGGGATTATATCACTGTTGCGTGACGCCTTACCCTGACTTTCCATCCATTACAGCATCAACTTTGATATCACTGACTACTTTAAATACCTACAGGTCTGCCCACATTGGCGATTTCAGATGTACAGCACTGAATTCTGTTACAAGATCTCACAGATGAGAAAGTAAATTTAGTTTCAATCAAGGTTATTGTATTTCTTCCAAAATTGTAGACTTAGATTAATGTTAATGTTAAATCAGTTTGGTCGTGTGATAAGGCACAACAAGGGTTAGTGAAAGATTTTCTAAATTGTAGTAATATTGGAATGTCAAGAAATAATTTCAGTAAGTCGAACCTTTTCTTTCTGGATTGCAATTCAGTATTCATTTATTTTGTGTTAGTGCCTATCGTGGAGGAGCTACAGTTTATCCTAGCTGGGTTTAGGTAGCAGAGGGATACACCCTGGGCAAGTCGACAG
Source organism: Antennarius striatus (assembly GCF_040054535.1). Lineage (NCBI taxonomy): Eukaryota > Metazoa > Chordata > Actinopteri > Lophiiformes > Antennariidae > Antennarius > Antennarius striatus. Next base: position 16,427,890 of record NC_090793.1, read on the forward strand.
TTCATCACGTGACCACATAGAAAGACAACCTACCAATCACACTCACATTCAGACCAATAGTTTCTTTTAATGCCACTATCTGCAAGTGCATGATTTCGGTGGAGCAAAAAAAACGGACAACCCAGAGGGAACCCACACTGACACATGCAATCTGAGGTGGATTTGAATAGAGGACCATCTTCCTGTGAGGCAACAGTGCTATATTGTGTTATTTACCAGATACACCTGCAGTCATTTCATTTTAACTCATTGTGAGTCTGCATTTTGATGCCATTTCAAGTTGCACAAGTTTATCTTCACACATCTGCACTCTACACACACCACCTATGCTTGATGCGGGATTATAGTGTAGCAAAGTTCCAAACAAAACAAACAAAAGAAAAACAAGCAAGAAGAACCCCTGAAGTTTAACAAAAAAAAACATTGATGTTTAAATCCCTTCACACACACACACACACACACACACACACACACACACACACACACACACACACACACACACACACACACACACACACACAAGCACACACTCACACAGACACAAACATACACATAAAAATTCAGCTGCCTCAATCAGCTACATTTCCAGTATGTGCTAAACTTATGCAGTATATCAATCCCCTCACACACTGCATGAGCTGTTTGGCACTAAACTACCAGCAATCTGCTCTGTCAACAACATCCTTGTTTTTCACCATTTTGCAGTCAAGATAAGTGACAAGACGCAACTAATTAATCTCGTAATCATCCTGGGCTTATTACACTCTCACTTCCAGAGGCGTTGTGCACCACCTCTCCCCAGGAGTGCAATATATCCGCAAGGAAGTGCAGGTTGGTCAACGCAGACTGCTGCCATCAGTCGACTCTTGCATAAGGAAAATATATTAAATGCAGATGGGACAGCTACCGGCATGAGAAATCTGACAAGGTGCAAAGTGATTAGGGTGGAATCAGAGCGCTGGGGCCCAGCCAGTTTACCGCCCTGATTAAGCGAGAGGCTCATTTATAAGCTTGACAGTCACAGGATAATTACTAAAACACACAGTAATATATGCAACAGCAGCTGGGAGCAGTGTAGCGCAGTGATGGACACGGCTGAGTGGGATGTGTGGATGTGTGGGTGAAGATCAATGACTTTGCTAACTTGTAATGATGCTAAGAGGTGGTCGTTAGATAAACAGCATAATCATGACATGTCTCTTTCAAACAACGTACCGATCCATTTAGGAAGTATGGTAAGCTATTCTAAAGGGTACTGAATCTAAATCAATAAAATAAGATAAATATTCAACTACCTCCTTCTCTCCATTAGGATGCACTTGCATAACACTGAAAAACTCTGGTCCATATACTCACCTACTTTGAACATCTACATTTCCTTAAGACTGAAATTGTGTTAATTGATCACCAGCTTACAGAAATATAAGTAAACTGCATATGAATGCTGTTTCTTTCCGTCAATTTTCTGAAGCAGCCAGAACACATTCAGCAGTAATGGGATGACATCAGCACACTTTCAAAAGCTACAGAAAAGTTACTCCAAATGAAGTGACATCATTTCACAAAATTCAATAAGTTTAATTAAACACCAATGCAGTCACAGACTGCAACATCCCACGACACCCCTGAATTCAAAACTTTACCCTGTACTACTAACATGGGTCAAAGATCAAAGCTAGTGCTCTAACCTACTTTCATAGCTCAAATCACTAGCTTTGATCTGTGGTCTTACACTGGCCTTCTCCCTTGTCTTTCTGTCTTATTTGGTTCGAGTGTACAAAAGTTGAAATTTTACCTTCACCTCGTTTTTACAAGGTCAAGGCCATCATCTCATTTTCATCCCCTTTGCCATCCAAGTAACGTGCTTTTTGTTTCAAAGGGGATGAAAATGAGATCTTGACCTTGAGAAAACTAGGTCAAGGTCAAATTTTAACTTTTGGACACTCAGGAACTTGATAAGATAGAAAGATGAGGGAGAAGGGCAGTGTGAACAAAACCATAGATCAAAGCTAGTGCTTTGATCAATGAGTAGGTCAGAGCACCAGTTTTGATCTTTGACCAATGCAAGTAGGTCACGGTAAAATTTTGAATTCAGGGGTGTTGCGGGATGTTGCAGTCCCTGACTGCTTTGGTTCTATCTGCAATGGTTGCGGAGATATTTGGTGGACTGACGGACAGACAAATGGATGGACGAACACATGAACACTGACAATTACAATACATCACCGCTTTGAAGCGGGATGTAACAAGTCCTAACCAGTGTTGTCTATTGCTGAGTGAATTGCAGATTTATAGTGAGGGGCAATGTGTACCATCAAATATGAAATCAGGGACAAAAAAAACAAAAATTCTAAGTGAATGGAGTGATAGAAACAAAGACAGAAAAAGGCAGCAAAACAAAGAGAGGCAGAGAGAGAAAAAGAGCAATTCAGTGGACAAATACGTGCAGGAGATGAGCATGAAGCAGCTGAAGGCTTTGATTGATATCTCAATAGAATACTGAGGAAGAAGCAAGTAAACTGCTGTCTTATCACAAAATGGTTGTCTGTAGTTCATGCACATAAACAAGACTGAATAAAGACATTGATGGGAAAGCAGCCATTCTAGCAGTGAATTTCACTAAAAAAAGAAGTTATTTATGCTGGCCCTAAAAATAACAATTCTTGTTTCCTATCTTATATCATGAATTTTCCAAATATTAATATTCCATCATTCATAATAATAAATTTATATAAAATATAAATTATTTTATTTAAATACAAATTATAATTCAGTGCTTAAAACATTGACGGTATCGATGGCATCTCTCCAGTACAAAAGAGTGTGTCTATAAAGTTTAGAGTCAAATAACAATTTGCTCACTGAACAACAGAATATTGTTTACTGCTTCATTGGATATCCATGGTATACAGAGTTCTTTTATTGTGTGTTAGAATGGCCATGTAGTAGCAGAATTTTAGACCATCCTATATTGGCGATTTCATTAACAAAATTAATATTAATTATGCAACCACATGATAAGATTACAAAGTTCTAGTAAAGAAAATAATAAATTGTATTTGATGTTAAAATGGAAATGTTTCTTAGCCTTGATGGTTCAATGAGAGGGACAGCGCATACTAATAATGCACATGAAGGGAGTTTATGACATGATCTAGTATTTTGCTTTTAAACTGTGAGAAGAATTTCAATGAACAGAAAACAAAATGTTTTCTTTCTCCAGTTCTGCAGTGGAATCTGATTACCGGTTCTTGTTTATTTAAAATGTATTTAAAGATCTAATGTGTAGGATTTAGGGGGATTTAGTCATATTAAAAAAAAAAATCATTATTTATACATTTGTTTTCATCAGAATATAGTACTTGAAAGTTAGTATTGTTGTTTTATTCTTACCCTAGAATGAACTCAAGAATATGCTGCACACATCAGCTATGAATGTCTTGTATTCTTCCATTGTGACAATCTTTCAATCTTGAGTGAAACATGTTGCACACATGGAATAAAGAAACTACTTTAAAATTATAGTATGTTCTAAAAAACATAATTCTTATCTAATGGACAGTTACTATTGCTTTCATATACTGGAATGTGATGCATATTTATATCCACGTTTGTCAGGAAGCCTTTGGAAAGTCAGATAATGCACCATGAATAAAAAAATGAAGTCCAACAGGGGAGGCAGCCTAATATTGACTTAATTTTTTTTAAAATTTTCAAATATTATTTTCAGTTTCATCAGTTTGGTTAAGTCAGAAAATATGTCTGATATACCAGTTTATGCAACAATTATGTTTGGTTTAATGGCTCTAAATACAGACTTTCATTTCACAAGAAGCACAAGCCAATAACAGCCCTATTTGCCAGTCACAGCAGAGTGGATCACAATTATGGGAAAAAATATTATTGGAGGTCTTGACCACAGGGTTCATCATATGCACAACTATATTTCTATAATATTTTCATCTATATTTTACACGTCTCAAGGAAGACATCATTAGAAAGTATGAGAACACCAGTGTGCACCGCTATATCCTGCACAGTGGTTCTTTAATGGGAGAATAGTCTCATAAATGAGAACAGTATTTCCAGATCTTGTCAAGAAACTCTCCTAGCCAACCAATCTTACATAGCACTTCCCAAAGAGGCTCAAATATTTTGTTCAATAATAGCATAAGTCTTTGGATATCTGTTTCATTTGGGGTTACAGTAGAGTTTGGTGAAGATTAAGAAATGATAGGAGAACAGACACATAGCGGAAAACAAGTAAAAGAAAGTACAGACATTATTTTTATTTCAGAAATGTTCTTAGAAAATATCTCAGTATTCAACATGCTCAAGGGATTAAAATATAACAGGACCATAAATAATTAATAGAATACAAAGGGCGCATCTCATGACTCCTCAAAGCTTTTGCAAGAAATCTTTTCACTGGTTCTTCTTGGATCAAAGTGAGACTAATTTCACAGGGAAGGAATCCGATTTTTCTTTTTTCTTTCTCTGCAGCTTTTTGCAAGGATTTGCAACAAACTGCAACATGTACAAGTTTCCCTTTCGATGTTGGTGAAAACAAGTTGCTGTTTAAAGTAATAAGCAATTATGTGCAAAGGAAGACTAATATTATAAAATATAAATTTTCTTCTTGTCACAATTTATTCCCGCATCTGGGAGATACATGGTGAAAGAAATGAAAGGTTGATGAATTTAAACATAATCACATACCTGCTATAGTTCAAATGCCAAATCTTCACAGTGACATCTTTTACAGAGCAGAACCACTGCATACTGCTTCATCACATTGGAATCAATAATATTTACTTGTTCAAATCATCATGCACATTCCATGTCCAAAATATAATCATACTACACTACTGGCCTCGCTTCATCATCTCTTCCAACCTGTCTGTCTCACTTTTTGTGCTTCCTGCTAGAGCGCCCCTGGTGGCGGTTAACCCATGAAAATTTAGTGATTAGCTGCATCGTTGTTTAAGCCTAAAGGTTCACAGTGTATGAAAAAAGTAGCAGCTTACATGCTGGAATTTATGGTATAGCTAAATTATTATAATTATACATTTGTATGTATATATTCATCCTATTTATTAAATTAATTAATATATTTAATTAAGCTGTAGACGAGATGATTACAGTGGTGTTGTCTACAAAACAAATGGATAGACAGACAGAAGTTAAATACTGCATCTACTATTCCTAGTGCGAAAAAACTGATGCCCCCATACACGGCTGAACTGTGACAGTGCTTGTATTTTTTTTGTTTTTAATATTTTGAACATCATCATATCTTGATCATGTTTTACAACTGGATTTTTAACCTGCTTCTTTCAATTTCTAACAGTGTATGAATATAATATAATAGAAGAAGTGAATTTAAATTGGGGGACTCCCTTTCTGTTATTAAATCGCGCTTCAAAGTGGTGATGTATTGTAATTGTCAGTGTTCGTCCGTTTGCTTGTTTGTCCACCAAATATCTTTGCAACCGTTGCAGATAGAAAGATGAAACAAAAAGCACATGACTCAAGCGGTAAGGGGGATGAAAATGAGATGATGACCTTGACCTTGAGAAAACTAGGGCAAGGTCAAATTTTAACTTTTTTTTACACTCATGAACCGGAGAAGGCCAGTGTGAGTAAGACCATAAATCAAAGCTATTTCTTTGATCAATGACAGTAGGTCAGAACACTACCTTTGATCTCTGACCTATGCAAGTAGGTCAGGGTAAAATTTTGAATTCAGGGTTGTTGCGGGATTTTGCAGTCTGTGACTGCATTGGTTCTTGTTATTATTATTATTATTGTTGTTGTTGTTATTGTTATTGTAATTCTCGACAATGCATCTGAAGGTGGGGCAAAGGAATACTTTGGAATAAAATTTTCGAGAGTTCATAATTAACCAGTTTTAGTCAATGTAATATCTTCACTCACATTTTTTTAAAAATAGTATACAACGTTAAATACAGTTACCTCCCACACTGGATAATTTCTGTGGATCACAAAAATGTTAAAGATTTGGTATTATTCTCTTCATATCATGATTGATCATCAAAAGATTTAGTCTAACATGGTTGTAATTGATTTCTGCAAATCTCACTTGAGTAAAATTATATTGTTGGCATACAAGGAGATTTTGCAGTCAATTACTTCTGCATTTATTACATAACAATCTGGGCACAAATGTATTGCTTGCTGTAGGGCAGGGGTGTCCAAACTTTATATAAGAAGGGCCTAATTTTATATAGTGAACGTGCCCAAGAGTCAAACAACTCCAACTTTCTTTGTGAAAGTGAATATTTCTGGAAACTTGCATGTATCTAGCTGCTGTTAAAAAGAGAGAGAGCTGCAAGTGTTGCTGCATCACTTGCTGTCACAGTGAAGCTCGTCAGGTCCAGCTGCAGGTGAGGTGGAGTCTCATCAGAATCCATGGTGAAGGGAGAAGAGAATAACAAGACATCCTTTTTTTGATAGGCGCAAAATCCCCAAAGCAGTCATCAAACTCACCAGCCAGGGATACAATGCTCGCTGCATACTCCTGCATTTGCACTCCCATATCGATGTTCATGATGTCCCCCAGAGCTGGAAATGTGTGGTGCAGGACTCCGTTAGAGACAAGTGTCTCTGGAAAAGTTGTAGCTTTGTCCCAAAGGCCTTGATGTGTGCGACTGGTTGACTGACTACTACATCTTGTCCTGATGGCTAACATTCAACGCATTCAGATGCTTTCTTATGTCAACCAAGAAACCCTCAAGGTTGCCATAGATTCAGTTTTAGACAGTTTTTGTGTTGGCTTCCCAAAGTCTGTTCAATTTCCACATTAAGAAAATAAAAACAACAACGCTGCAGTGTGGTTCTCTTGTGGAGCCACCTCACACCATTGTGATATATTACATTGTGTTCAGCCTGTATTTAAGTTCCTTTAACTTTTCAACATGGTGCTCTTGGATAGCGTTTTATAAAGGGGCCATATTATGAAGAACCAATTTTTTTTTGTCTCTATGTCCTCTCTAACCCTACCAACTCCTAGAATGTGCAAAACAGACAGGGTCTGATTCGACTGTGCAGCCCATAAACTTGTGAAACGGTGCTCAGACGCGCTGATCAGAATCAGCTGCTTTAGTGATGGAAAGAAAGGAGTGGTTTGCATAGCCCGGCCCCTGTCTGAAAGAGAACACTCCCCTCTTCCCGGATAATGAGGTGTTTTTCCCAAAGATGAACTGATACAGGCACCGTAAACATTAGACCATGCTACTGTTAGCCACAGTAGCATGGGCTACATGCCCCGTCAGTGAGACGGACATGTAACAGACAAAGCAGGCACTGACAGACAGAGCTTTTAGCATTTAAAGGTGCACACACAGAAACAGCTTGTTCTCAATAGAGCTAATTTGTCCAACTTTTAGATAGGTGAAATTCATGACCATGGATCAGTTTGGGGAAATACATTTCAAATACAGTATAGTTGGACATCTGACAGCTCTTGTGAAATTGATGAAAAGACAATTCCATGGGAGCTTTAATAGATTTAACCATACATTTTTAATGGAGGTGAAGTGAAATCCCATCTGATTCTACTATTTCTCTTTCTTATATTTTCCTATTTGATTTCACACTTCATAATCTCCCTGTTGTCACAGCACAGCTAATTGACTTTAAGAGTCATTCAGCACTATTGGTCATTTCTGTTGTTTTAAGTAGTCCTTGCAAACTTGCCTTTTTGACTGTTTCAGTTTTTTCGCATATAGATAGCTGTAAACATTGCAGATCTACATTCTACTTTTGTTCTGGCTTTTTGTTTAGCTATGCATCCCCTACAACCCTGTCTGGTATGTTCTAATCTTTAAATGGAATATTTTCCCATTAAAAACATCTCACAAGCTGTTTCCCTCTCCTTGAAGTGCACTGAAAGAGATAAGATGAAGCACATTGCATTGCGTAAATAGCATTTCCTCAGCCCACCTGAAAGACTTTACCCAAATTCATTGAAGTACTTGAAAAGAAATTACACTGGACTAAAAGGATGAGGGACGGATAAACCTGGCAGTTTATTGATAGAAGGGGGAGGGGGGGTTCAGAGAAGCAAAACTGCAGTCAATTTTTTATAAATAATTGGAACAGCTGGAGACAGTATAAGCCGTTGTACTGCATTCTCTGGTTGCTAAGCACCACCTGGAGGTAATGAATGTTTGGACATGTCTTCCCATTCACTTGAATGTAAAACAGTGTCTAAACTTTTTTTTGTCATATGATATGTTGAAAGATTTATATGCTAGTAGATGCATTTAAACATTAATGGCCACCGCAGGGTGTATAAACATCATAAGAATATGAACCAATGGTGAATAAACCACATCAGTGGGCATCAAATCAAAACTCCCTCAGGCCTGAAGATGGAGGGATTGAAATCTATCTTACTGTATTGAGTCAATCATAAAAGGATGTGTACAGACGAAGAGCAGTGTGATATGCAGTACTTTAGCTTTATGTAGTGCAATATCAGTGAGTGGTCATGTCCTGTTAATGCAGCTACTAAATGGCAGCTTCAAGCCAGAGATAATAAAAGAATAATGACTCACCACACATCCGGTGGAGTCCAGCTTTCGGTCAGATATGCAACGGAAGTTGCGACTGCAGCCTCCATTGTCTTTAGTGCAGTCTCTGACGGGCCCAAAGGAGTCCAGTAGAACTTCCAGAGAGTCAAATGAGGAACTGATCATCAACTCCTCTCTGTCAAATCAAAATCAGGGACAGAAAGTTTGTTTAAGTGAATACCTTTATTGAATAACTAGTACTGCTGATGCCACTGTTGCACTGCAGTAAATCGGTTAATGTCAAGCTGCTCTTTCAACAGCACTTTGCAGCAGGTCAAACAACCAAATACTACACCAGAATGCAACTTCTGTCATTTATGTCAGTGGATTTGATTGACATCAGAATATAATGAGACCAAAAAAAAAACTTCCTTACAATTCTGAATTTGTGATGTCATTCATTGATTACAGCTGAAACAATTTTTCAAGCCAGTAAAGTTGGAAATCATTAGTACTTTTTCTTGATGAGTTACAAGAAATATAACCCTCTCCACAAAAGGGTGTGTAGCAGGAGTTGACAGACATCAATCGTTAGCATTTACTGGTGTAAGCCAGAAACAGCTTGTAGATCTCATTTGAGTGATTTTTAGACAGTAAAACTCAGGACCACCGATCGATTGTGGGTTGATTTTGAATACAGTATAGTTGGACATCTGACAGCTGTGTGAATTGTTTTAAAAGAGTATAATAGGCCAAAACAAAGGCCTAGTGAGCAGACCCCATGTAGATGATCAAACTTAGAACACACTGTTCTGAGTTTGGTCCAAGGTTTTCTGGAACTGCAGTTGACACAACTCCAAGAATTATGTGTAAAATAATGCACCTTTAATTATTTGATAGAAATAGAAATTAGATTATAAATTTCTCTGAAATCCACAAATCTTGTGTAGAAAAAATAGAACATATGAAAGCATTTAATATATTTACCTGAAGCTTCCCAGACCTTATTAAAGTATTAAAACAATTATATAATCTGTAAATTTATAAATTATGAACTTGTCTTTGATTGTATTTCATCAATGGTCTTTGTAACCACACCAGTAATACATAAATAGGTAAGTGACCACATAAATATATAAATAAATAACTGTGCACCTTTAATACCAAGTCACAGTCAGTTACAAAGGGTTTCACACAATAAAATCACATATAACACTGAGGCAATGACAGTGAAACACAAAAAAAGCAGTTTGAAAGAGGTTCACCAAAACTGGTGCAACCTCAAGGAATTTGTTTTTTTCTTACAACTTGACTAATAATTCATTCATACGTGCCATGACACTACCTAATCAACAGAAGGCTGAGCGGAGCTCATCAGTCTTCATCCATCATCCAGGGAGCAAAGTGATAAGTGATTATTGAACATTGAGGTAGACAGTCCAAAAGCAGTGTAAATCAGAAGCTACAAGAAGTTGTCACTAATGTTCCCCTCTAGGCCCTTTGAAGAGGTTTAATATTTTCATCAGAACATAGATCAGAAAGAAATTAGTTATTTACACGGCGTCTTGAAGGAAGCTGCCAAATAAAAATGAAATGTTCAAAAAGAAAGCTGGGTAGAAATGTATAAACACAGCGAGGAAGACTCAACATTGCACGCACAGACAGAATGCATTTAAAGCAAACATCATGTAAAACTACTTTATGCACCATAAGAAACATCAGAACTGCTGGTAACAGAAACCAAAATAAGTATTATTAAAAATACAATACCTTATCCAAAAGCAATATTTATTTTTGACAGAGTGTTGATATCAAACAAATTTTAAGACACTTACACAGTTTAAAGGTAAATACAGATTACAATGACATATCATGACACTTATTTTAATTAATTTTTAATTTTAATTAACTTGTTTTATACGATCCACAATTGTAACAAGACAACATCTGAAATATCCCGTATTCCTCCTCAACTTGATGGTTGGGCTCCCCAAGTGGTTTGAAATCTGAAGGCTCAGGATTAACAAAGGAACAGGACTGGTAGCAAACTTCTGGTAGCAAACTTATGAAAGATTTTCTTTATACCCTCACTTGTTGGAGTCTCTTAATTTTCCACTTTGTAATCATTCTACATCCTCTTCTACTGTATACCCTGTTACTGTCTCTGATGGTGGACAAAGAGCAGAAGTGGATAATGGTGATAGATGTGGTGATACAAGTTGAAGGTGAAGTACCAAGGGTTGAAAGAACACACACTCTCTCTCTCTCTCTCTCTCTCTCTCTCTCTCTCTCTCTCTCTCTCTCTCTCTCTCTCTCTCATATATATATATATATATATATATATATATATATATATATATATATATATATATATATATATATATATATACATATATACTGTATATACCTGTATATATGCACTGTGATTCAAATGTTTTCCTAACTTTCTCATTTAAAGCATAGTAGGTAAGAAATTTCTTTCTATGCATAGGCTCAGTTTATTTTTAACAATATCATCATTCACACCTCTCACAAATATACAGCCTTAATTTCCTAATCTTAAAGTCAGAAATTTGTCCCGAGTTGACAGGTAATGTGGAAAATGTTCTAGGATCTGCCAGAACACATAGTCTACACAGCAACGGGCAGTAGGCTGAGCTCAGAATAGATTCTCATTTGTTGATTCGAGAATGTGTCGTAGTTAAATCACTGACTGCAAACCTGCAACCTGCACACCTGCATCTATTCTGCAGCTGGCACAGTTGCTCCCCATCATCTCATCACTTCTTCAGTTTATCAAAGCCAGCTCTCCTCCCAGTCTTCACTAGATCGTCCGATGACCATAACAGCATCGACAACACTCAGGTCATTTTTTTCAAGAGCTTTTTGATGAACGTTACCTTGGATTCTGTAAGTAGTTATTATTCCCCTGTGCTCCAGAATCTTCTGCCTGCCCAGCCACCACCTGTGTCATCAGCTTCACTCCTTTTTTCCAGCCGCCGTACCATCACCGTGCAGCTTCCCTCTGCCCAGCCTGCCCTGTTTGTTTTTTCTCAATTAATCCCTTTTTTGCTTCTCCCTTCTGTGCGCTGCGTTTGGGATCACTTGTTGCCTCACCTTCACCCCCCTAAACAGACTGTTCTCATAAAAATTGTGCACTTGTACAGCTGGTGCTTCTTACAAAAATTATCCCTGTAAATGGTCAGTTGGGGATGACCCCTACATGTACATAGAAAATGCAGCTGGGACAATGCCAAGAGAGTCTTGTCATTGGTTGAACTGCAGTATCATTGTAACTCGATATATATCATTCTTCTTTGTTATTATTACTGTTAGCAATTTTCTCATGTCACTTCTTCAGTCTTATCATTCTCTGCAGAGTGATCAGCCGTCACCATCACCAGTATCCTGACTACTTAGGAATAATTTCTTTCGCAATAATTTCTTTTGCTGCTTGGGGTAGACGCCTTTCACATCTCATTGAAAGATATAAGAACAAATACTTTCCTGACAGTTACAAAACATTATCTGCTGTAACAACAATTATATTGCTTTTATTCATTTTCCCACATTACTGAAATATCAATTGAGAAAAACAAAATGTAATCAATGAAAAAACAAACTACAGTGTATGGATTAATATGTAGAACCCAAGTCCACCATGTGCTTACCCACTAACAGGTAGAACACCTAAACATTGTCAAAGACATCTGTGAATATTTAATTTGCATATCTGACAAGTAAAAAGGCAGCACGCATTTTTTATATTCAGTTAAGTTTCAAACAAGCAAGCCAGCAAGGTATAAATCTGGAAACACTACTGTTTTTCACTGTGCATCCGGTTGTCATAATAGTTAAAGGGGTTTCAAGGGCTAGCATGGTTGGCTTTCCTATTCACTTGAAAATCAGAAGTTAATATTGAAAAACAGCATAATCAAAAGACAGGTATTATACTATTTAAAGAGAAAGGTAAGAAGCTTAAAATTTTATAGAATGAAATTATAATAAATGTTATAGATGTTAATTACTTTATATAATTTTCAAAATATTTTCCTTACTTTATATAATTTTCTCCTAAAACAGAGGATTCTGATTGAATTCACAGAATGAGAAATGAAAGAAATGGAATCTCAAAATACTGGTCAGAGAAGCCTCATTTAATCATTTGGATTATGTCTCTTGTTTCCAGCCAATAACTCTGTTAATTACTGATGCATCTGAGTGGGACAATGTTTTGAATGCCATTGAGATGAAGATAAGATGAAGACATCGTTTACAAATTCCATATTCAGCACTGCAGAACACTTAATTCTCCATTAACCTGTCTTCATAGCATTCAGTATTTCTGTCATGTTTGATATTGAAGATGCCTTGTGTTTATTCATGTTTGAATGCTTTTGGTTGTACATTTTTTAAAAATGTTTGTTTCCCATCAGACAAATGTCAAATATAAATGTCAAATGTCAATATATATATATATATATATATATATATATATATATATATATATATATATATATATATATATATATATATATATATATATATATATATATATATATATATATATATATATATATATGGACTGGAAAGAACACAGTATCAATACCTGAAAGAACTGATAGAACAAAATGTATTGCCATCCGTACAGTTGTGAGATACTGTATGTCTGCTGGTACGTTAGAAGGTTCATCACTTTGGTACAAACTGAAAATAATAATTTATGAACTGCCGTGCACTTTTGTACGTGTAATTATGGTTCCCACACTTAGCAGTCTAAAAGTAACAACAAAGGATGAGTATTAAATATCACAACAGTACAATCTTTTTTTCATTTATAACAAAGAGCTTCATAGCGCTTCATCCACCTTGATGGATGTTTCATTAATTAGAGGCTAATAATTTAATTTAAGCTTTCAATTTCGGTCTGATATATCAGTTGCAACCTGACCAAACCTGGCACAGTTTTATTTTGAGGTGTCATTGAGCTCGTATCTCCTGATCTCAAACAATTGACGGCCTTATTGAAAAAATACCTGCATAATGTTGTGTTGTGACACTTTTGTTATATGTAAAAGAGAACTCTTCTTACCATCTGTGTATACATGAATTAATTGAATTAAATAATTAATTTGGTAAGCATGACGTAAATCAGTTACCAGTGGAGAGTCACATAATACTGGACTTATATTTATTATTCTTTTTACTTCTAGATTTTGCATGTACTGCGTTGTCATCAATCAGTTTTTTTTAAAAAACAACAATATCTATAACCATATTAAACAATATTCTAATTCAGGGGGGGTCAAGGTCTCGTTCAGATTCCTGAGACTGCTCTGAAATACTAAAAATTTGAAGATTGAAGGACCAACTATGGAACTTCTCAGCAAGAAGTATTCCGTGACGGAAACACCTGCTTGCGACAGGAGTATTTAAAATACATGCAGTATTTAATAATATACAATAACATGTTCAAACCATCAGAGATTCTGCAAATGTTTCTGTAACAAATATGTTGATGTATTATAGTAATACATGTTATAGCAATCATGCCTGTAAGAGAGTGAGGGCCCAAAATGTGACACTGTCTTTGACATACGGAAAGTCTCTTTAAAAAAACTACCAGTTAGTTAGATTTGTTTTTAACAAACTATTCATCTTTATTTTGATAATTCAACTGATCGATTGGACCTTGGAACAATTTTTCTATAGACCTTCATATCTCAATCCTCCCAGGGATCCAATTAGCCATAGAGAGGAGAGGAAGTTACTCTGTACATGCTACTAAAAAAATCACTGGGATATTCATTTGAGTGAGCCTATTCTTACCTGATATCATTTTCACAGGGAAAATAACTTTTTGACAAATTGGTGGTGACATCAGACACAAACGTGTTAACTTGACACAAATTTTTCAGCATAAATTTAAGAAAAAGATTTCCATCGCTGATTATATTAACCGACCACTTCTACTTAATCAATCATTTAGAAACAGACTTCGTGTGACAAAAATAAAAATTGTCAAACCAGTTGCAATCATTTAATTCTGTATACAGCTCAACATACTCCTGACCACTAAGAATAGCTGGTTCAACAACAATGTGCAAGAGTCTGGCCTTCCCAAGGTTATTAGCAGACATAATATGCAATGTCAGCTTGGGCAGGCCAGAAAACAGAGTTACCAGAATCATGCCATCATTATGATGTGTGAATCATATGCTGGAATCATACTTTTTGTATCAGAAAATCTACAGTGTCATTAGTAATCTACAGTGCCTTGCTGTGAGCAAGGTGTGGTTTAATGCCTCAAATGGTTCTCTTTGCTACAAGATACAAACACATGGATTGCAAACAAAAAATAATTTTTTTTTCATAAACCATTTAAAAATGAACTGAATTTTAAAAAAAAGTGTCCTTGTCTTACCGGACATCCACTGCATCTTCCATAACTGTCATATCTGTTTTGCACTTGGCTGAGGGATTGATGGCAAGCTCAGCAGGTGGGATGACAAAGCTTTTACTCAGTGGCAACCACATTCCTTCTCCTAAGGTGTATGTGAATCTGCAGAGGATCAGAAAGGTGACTAAGAGAAGAATGGTTACAAAGCACAGACACAAAGTCAAGTCCAAGTCCAGATAAGAAAAAAAAAAAGATAGAAAACAGAAATCAGGAATGTAAAATTTATCAAAAATGTGTAAGGCTGTGTCAGCTAAGGGAGGTTGAGGAAATTTACTTTAGTTCAATTTTAGGCTCATACCAGGCTTTACATGGTAACTTTCCTATTCTCGGCCTTATCTGTCCAAAATACAAGTCATTTTTTTACGTTAGGAGTTTACGAGCAATTTCAAGGTGGATTAGAAACTAGTTCAATGACCATAAGATCCTTATTCATACAGAAAAACAGGGTTCTACTCCTCTTTTTTGTCCTGTCTGCATCTGTTTCTTGCTCCTTCTCTGCATATACACTCTCTCTGTTTTCTGTGACAGGTTGTGATGCTATATTGTGATGACTGCTCCAGCCATTTAATCATTGTCTTTATCTCCTCAATCTATCTTCAGTGACTTTAATCTGATTTATCACATTTTTGGTTTTTGTTATTCACTCATTTTTTAATAGCATATATTGCACTTCCTTAGCCCTTTCCATTTGTACCTGTTAGGGTATGCATTCAGACCTTGAACAGTTTGCATAAATTATAATCCTTTCAGGTTCACCACATGGACCGATTTACCTAGATGTTACTCTTCCTGCACATTATGGGCATTGCCCTCTTTGATTAAGTCCCTGAAATACATCTTCAGTGATTCTTCCTTGTGCTGGTAGCTGAGTCTTAACTCCTTAACAACTTATTACAGGTTGAGATGCCAGCTGCATTGGGATTGAAAGAGAATGTGGATGGAGGAAATGATCAAGAACGCGGTCTGTGACAGGTGATGACAGTGACCAAATTGGTTTGTGATGCTAGCAGAAACTGAATTTCTGAGCTGCACGAGATTTCAGCATGAGCAGTATCTAAATTAAATCAAATCTATGACCCCTCACTTGGCTGTCAGATAAAGATGCACATTTTTCATCTCAAAAATAAACTGGAATAACAAGCATGTGTAGGAAGGAATAAGAAGATGACCATTAGGCATTTGTCACTGATATTTTTCAGGATGTAATTCTTCTAAAGCTCCCAAAATAATTATTACAGGCTATGGTGATCCACTACAATGCTGAACAACCAGAGTCTTTGTTTGTCTTTGATTCTTTTTGCCATTCAGCATTTGGTGGTAGCTCATACTAGCTGTTGCTCACTCTCTGCTAGCTTCACTCCCTGTAGTGGCACTGTCTGGACACTTATACAGCTTATGTAGCCCATACATCTCTCTGATAAACCAATAAGAGTATCTGTGTAACCAATGCAATGGCCTTCACTTCTTTTGCCAGCACATATCTAAAAATTTGTAAAAATCACCACTAAATAGTGTCACTTTTGCTGTCTTCTTTACCCCACATCTTTGCAGGCATACATTCGTTATTTATTATTTTATCTCTACATTACATGTAGGGAATGAAACTCAAAGTCAAATGTTTTATAATGATTGAGATGAGGAGAATAAAATCACAGCTTATACTCTTTAGGTTTCTGCAAACTGAATTTGGCATATCATTTCATGCCTGGGGTTGATCTATATTTCTTGTGAATCATGCAGTGGTGTTGGTGGTGGTGGTGGTGGGGTATGGCCTTAAATTTCGATAGAATGAGAGAAGCACGTCCTCTCCAACACCAGCAGTCAATTTTTATGTGCAGCGAATCATTATCTGCAAGTCGAATTTGCTGCTGAAGGCTGAAATTAAAAAATTGTGACCTGATGAGAAGCCACTGAATTATTAATACACCAGTGTCCTTCATGTTCTTTAGATTGTCCAACAGACCAACATTGTTTGGTCAAAGCTTGTCAAATTTCCAGACATAAACAAGCAGATCTTTAGGCATATAAAGTGGTGCTTTGTCCATTAATTTAAAACTTCATCAAGGTCTCATTGTGTTGTAATGCAAATGTCCAATCAAAATGTCAATTTTACAAAGATGGATGTATTACTGCAGCAGTGATTCAGAATAATAGCATTCCTTCGGTTAGACGTTATTTATTTTACCTTTCAGCAAAGATAGCTCTTTTGCATAACTCTTTTCCTGAGCAGAAGGACACTGTGTGCTAATGGACACAGTGCATACCAAATGAGAAAACCTGACAAAGAAGGGCCAATAAGACTTTCCCTTGAGATGAAACAGGGCTATAAATCTGTAAACAACAGATGTCTGGAATATGGGCTTTAAAACAAATCTTTATTTGTGAGTCAATGATTATCATCAATCTTTAAACACTTTGCAGATGAAATGTAATACTTGTGACTCAAAGTTAAGAAGGGTTTTCTGATTAGCATCAAATGCATTATTAGTGCTGATAAATTATGCATGAGGACTTGTAGCAGAAATGAGGGGAATTTGTTGATTAAATGGTTAACAACCATGTTAATGCAGACTCCACACATTTCTTCTTTCCCTATTGTTTAATTTGCACTTTAAAAACTGCTGACTTAGCATAAGGAAAGGGCACTAGATGGGTGAGCTCTGGGGCAGCATGCGTTACATCACTTTTACAGAGCGATGACACCATTGTTTGAACAAAATACGTTGTTATAGCCTCTCACCCCCAAATTGCTGCCTTTGTTTTAAAGTCAAGTTGTTGAATGAATGTGCTGTGGTTGTTCCACTTATTGTGAAACAGGGTGTTCTACATAGGTATTGTCAGGTGTAACGTCTAAGAAAATTTGAATATGTTTTCAGAAAACTGTTGTCTCTCCTCTCATAAGTCATTTCACCATCTCTTATGGGACATTTGCAGCAGGAGTACTGGGATTCCCTGTGATGCAGTATGACGCATATGGTGACCACAGGACAAATTAGCAGCCATTTAACGAGCACTGCTTTATAACAGACAACAGGGGACTATTGTTGCTACATGGCTTATTTGCTTCACCTCAAGAGGAGATAGTGGAAAACGTTAAGAGTTCCTGTGAGAAAACCATCGCTGAGTGGAAAACATGTTTGCAGTCCTCACATGAACATTTGGGAGGTTAATGCTGACTTCCAGCATTTATCTTCTTCGATGATTTTGAATGCATCCTGTAAATTACATTTTAATCTCCATACAATACTGACAGCCTTTTTTTTTTTTTTCTTAATGCTAGTATTCACTCAGGTAAACTCTCCAAGAACTTGCTGATCCTTAAGGTATTTTTTTCAATGTTCTAAGCAAAGTTTAAAGCCAGAGACTGACACATTTATATTAAAAGAAAAGGATTGGTAGGAGCAGTCTGAGAATAAAGATATTTTACACTGCAATCCCAGACAGGTGAACAGAGAGAATTGACTTGCAGAAATTCAGCAAAAGACAGCAATCTACAACAGTACTTCAATGGGATATCATTATGATTTGACGTGGGCTAACTAAGGATTTTTCTGCTTCTGCATTACACAGCGTCCATTTAACAAGGAGCAGCAGGGGCACTACATTAAAATCATGGTAATGTTTTTATTTACTGATCAAGAAGTAAATATAATTATTTTAAATATTAAAAACATGTCCCAAGACATGTTCAAAATATTTTAACCTATGACTAATAACCCAATGTGTGTTCAGACAGAATGAATGAGATGGGGTGGCACAAAGTTACAGACTTGGTGTATAAGTCAAAACACTAGAGAAACATATTGCAGTCTGGCCCTACTGTTTTTATTTTAAGAAAAAAGAAATCAATGTACTGTAGAGACACATCACCCTCACACAAATGTCATTATTCAAATATTAATCGCTTGTTTCTTGATATCAAAAGATACTGATTATGTGACCTGAGTAAAAACTGGGAGGTATGCTTGTATAAATGGAACATTTCTCACTTCATTACATAACTACTTTACAACTGTCAGGCATACAGAAGTCATACTGTAGCAAGGGATCAGGGACTTCCCTTAAAGGAGAGAGAAAATGAAAGCTTGGGTAAGAGAATTGAAACCATAGAATTATAAATTTTCTTGCCCAGCATGCATAGTACTGCCAGACAGAAAATGCAGTTGGAAGAAATTATAGTTGGATAAGTTTTGTGAAGTTCCACTTACCTGAAAATGCGATCAGAGGGCTGTTCTCCCATCACAAGATCAAAACCACGCTGGAAGATGGTGTAAGGCCAGGGACTGATGTGAAAAAGAGAAGAGATCAGGAGAAAGAAAAAAAGTAGAAGACACAATGAAACTAAAATCAAAGTAATGGGTCAAAAAATGTCAGTCTACCCAACTGTATGCTCTAAACCTGTACAAATCACAAGACATGCGTCAAAGTCTGATTTCAGGGCAGTCCTCTCTCAGAGTCCCTCAAATTACTGGCTGCACTACCTTTTGGGTTGTGTGCAGACATGCTGTTTGAAAAATGTGCTCTTCAGTAGGTGGCATGTAATGTGACTTTGCATCTTATCTATTTACCAGAGGAGGAGATGGGAGTGGTTGACAGGATGACTTGAAATTGGAGGCCCAGAGAGGGGGAGAGAGAGAAAGAGAATAATGGGGAGAGTGGACAATGACAAGGGGAGAAATAGAGCAAGGAAAACTTTGAGGAGAGGATACAGGTGGATACAAGGAGCAGATATGAGTGAGGGAGAATGATGGAGTCTAATGGAGAAAGGCAGCTCAAGGAGTTGAATGAGTGCAAATTGAAAGCATAAAGAGGAGAAGTGGTAGGAGCACTTGCCACACTGTTGTAAAAACAATCAGGGTTCTAAGCTAATGGCTGTGATCTTAAATATTTACCCATGGATTCCAACTCTGTCACAAAGCAACAAAAGGAAACCACCAGAGGTATAGATACAGAGGTTCAAATTTGGGTGGGTTTAGGAGAAAATTAAGATGTCTCAATGTAAATAAAAACATAGACCCCAAAAGGTAAGTGAACATGCACTGAGGCTAACCTGGGATTAAAAACAAAGTTCAGATGCATGATGCACATTTGTGGTATAAACAAGATTTGGTTCTCCTCCCAAAATTTTATTTTCCCACAACCCTGATTGCACAATAGATTACTTAACTTTGTTTTACTTTACCTACTTGTCAATTATATTTTTAAATAAATAATATTTTGAAATTGCTTTATATAATTTAATTAATGACTTCTTCATAATTTATCTTTAAATTATCAAGAAAATATGAATGAGCATGATGCACAATTTAAAGTCAGGAGCACCAGGAAAATGAAACTAACTCTTGACTGAATTGTGTAACTGACTACGAATTTTCCACTTGCTCAAGCTTCTGTATGTCACATGCTATCTTTAACAACAAGGTAATGCTAAAATCGTTAAAAATAAATGTCCTCAGTGCAATGATGTCTGAAATTTAAGCAATAACATCACATCTACATTTCCAGTCCACAGAGTACTGAAGATGAGCTCTGATTGGCCTGTTACATGAAGGCAAATCGGGTGTTGGTTCAGTGTATGAAAGTTCCTCAGTTCTTTTTTTGTTCGGCTCTATCTCATTTGATTTGAGTCTAACAAAATAGGCTGAGTTGAACGTAATTAAGCTTGGAAACGACTTTCTTGGGCAGGTTAAAAGACACCGTCCAGCACGAAAAGGTATCAGGTTTCACTATTGTATTTTTGACAAAGTGAACTATTTGAGGAGCATGATGAAGCACAAATGACTTCTAACCAATTTCTTTTGCACCAAAATTAATGATAATCTTAATGATAACCTTTAGGTTTTCACAGCTCTTATTTGTAGGAGTGTGACTAGAGGTGTTTTGGTTTAGACAAAATGTAACAATGTAGACACACGATAGAGTCATGTCATGGGGAGCAGAGCAACTCTCATCCTACAAAGAAAAGCCACTTCTCTGAAAGAGAGATGTCAATGTGTTCCTGATGATGTCACAGTAAAATCAGTATTGCCCTCTTGTTTTGGGCTCAAATATGACATACAGTATTGGAGAAGAGAAGCATGCATTACATAGCAAACAAAATGTGGGAGAACTCAAACTCTACAGCAGTGCATTATTAAATATCTGGATTAACACTTTAACTATTCACACATAAAAAAAAAAGCACAGCCATGCTGCATGGTCAGCCAGGCAGAAAATAGGTAACTAAGCCTTGGTAATTACTTTCAAGGCTTAACACCATTAAGTCCATTTTTATTTTGTTAAATTAAATTGTACAGTCATTCAAAAAAAGTGTTGATTGCTGCTCAAAGAGATAATAAGTATTTAATTTCAAATGTTAAAAAAATAAATAGGATGACATAATTGAAGCAATCTATAAAGAGGTTGGTTTTTTAATTGGGATTTAACATTTTCAATAGATAGGTGGGATGTGACAGTAAAGGTACATTGTCGTATTACATGGGAGCATGCTGAAAAGTTGTGTTTTGTGATATAAAAAAACAATTATTTTATGAAATTTAAAAAAATTTACATTTGCTATCATTCCCATCAGACTTTGACATTCTTTTCTAATGTTAAATGGTAAAACAAAAAAGTAAGTAGACTATCCATTACCTAATTAGGAATTGAAACATCAATGTTTATTGGAGTAACTTTCCAAAGAAAATAATGGGTTTGATGTGCAGCAAGACTTTATTGTTGTAAAATTTTCCAACATTTCTTTTGCCTGGTAATGAGCAATCATTATCCACCGTGAGTGTTATAATAACTTACCCCTGATTGGGTCCCCACTCACTACGGATGCAGAGGTGCTTGTGAACTGGGTCCTTCATGTATCCATCAAGGCAAAGGCATTCCCCTGTAAACAAAAAGGCAGTAATTTAATCATGTGTTTATTATAGTCAAGTCCCTTTGTATTCCCTTTACTCCTCTCTTTTCATTTTAGTCAATGACATCCCAATGATCACCCTCTTCAGGCAGTTAGAGATCTCTTAATCATCCTTTTCTAATGAGTAGTCAGTTTTTTTCAGCTTGCTGAGACATATTTTTGCCTAAATTTGTCAGCAAAATCCAAAGTTTTGCAAGACAAGCACTTTTCATCTACTCTTTTGAGTATAATGCAGCTGATCTAAAAATGGTAGCTAATGGCCAATGGCAACTAAAGAAAGTAAGGATGCTCTGCACTGTGTATAATGGCAGAGGATGGGTTTCTGGCATATCTGATAAGGGCAGAAATTGTGAATAACTGGGTCAGTACCACACATCTGTCAGCAGCCTGAGTATATGACTGCATATTTTTATTTTAGGTGTTTGAGGGATTGAGAATTGATGAATTACAGTGTTTTGTGTTTGGTTTTGACCAAACAGCACAATTTGCCAGAATTCAATTTCAGTTTACAATATGAGATTATTCAGGTTGAATGTATTATAATAATAATCTTTCTCTCTTTCTTTCTCTTTTCATATACATATTGTAATATACATGTATAGTATATACAGTATGATCTGTAGTGAGAGCAGGGAACAGGTGGAGGAGAAGCTAGAGAGGTGGAGGTTTGTCCTGGACGGGAGAGGAATGAAGGTTAGCTGCAGTAAGACAGAGTACATGTGTGTGAATGAGAAGGACCCAAGTGGAAGAGTGAGGTTACAGGGAGAAGAGATCAAGAAGGTGGAGGATTATAGGGTCAACAGTCCAGAGCAATGGAGAATGTGGAAAAGAGGTGAAGAAGCGTGTACAGGCAGCATGGAACGGGTGGAGAAAAGTGTCAGGTGTGATGTGTGATAGAAGGAAAGGAAAGGTGTAAAAAAAACTGTGGTGAGACCAGCGATGTGGTTTGGTCTAGAGACAGTGTCACTGAGGAAAAGACAGCAGACAGAGCTGGAAGTAGAAGAGATGAAGATGTTGAGGTTCTCTTTGGGAGTGACCAGGAAGGATAGGATCAGAGGGACAGCATATGTTAGAGGTTTGGGGGAAAAAGTCAGAGAGGCTAGACTGGGATGGTTTGGACATGTCCAGAGGAGAGATAGTGAATATATTGGTAGAAGGATGCTGAGTTTTGAACTGCCAGGCAGGAGGCCTAGAGGGAGACCAAAGAGGAGGTTTATGGATGTAATGAGGGAGGACATGAAGGTAGTTGGTGTGAGAGAAGAGGATGCAGAAGATAGGGTTAGATGGAGGCAATTGATTCGCTGTGAAAACTCCTGAATGGAAAAGCTGAAAGGAAAAGAAGATACAGTCTGTGTGTGTGTGTGTGTGTGTGTGTGTGTGTGTGTGTGTGTGTGTGTGTGTGTGTGTGTGTGTGTGTGTGTGTGTGTGTGTGTGTGTGGGTACCCACACACACACACACACACACACACACACACACACACACACACACACACACAATCCTCAGAAATGGGGAGAACACACAAACTGCATAGAACTGAATCACACATGGAACCCTCTTGCTGTGAGGCATCGACCCTACCCACGATGCTGCCTTCCTGTCTGCCAGTTCACATGTAAACAGTTCACATGTTTCTGGTGATGAGCGTCACAAATGAGTCTACCAGCTGCAGTTATTTTAAAGCTAAACATATAGAAATCTGTAAGCAATTGCAAAACATTATTGCACCTTTGAACAAAATGTTTCACTTAACACAAGCAAAATCTATGTAACAAATTTATGGCCCATCTAATTTGATGATAGTTTAACTGGTTTCTTGTTTGTTATTAGTTTTAGATCGCTGTATGGTAGAATAGAAGTAGTAATAATTAACTTTAAATTATTACCTCAGCTGTTTAGGTGTAATTGACTTATTGTCTGTTAGTGCTGTTCAGTTATCTGACTGTTTCAGTTGGATAAATATCATCCCCATCCTAAATGGAACGAGATCAGTGATTAATATAATGATTATGCACTTAACTGTGTCATCCTTTTTTGCAGCATTCTTTTTTATTTTTTGCAGTTTGCCTGCCTCAAAGGCAACTTTTTGGGGTAATTGTCAACAGCAACTTTACTCCCCATATATTTGAGGTTGTGTGATTGACTTGTGTTTATGAGCTTGAGGATAGTGACCTTAAATAACCTCAAACAATATCCAATGCCTTGCATTATAAATGGCAACATTGGAGTGGTGGTTAGATGTGGATTCAGTGAATGATTTGCTTTGGCGTACTGATGAGTAAAAGCTTTGAGCAAAGAAACAGTGAAGCATCAGCTTCGTGTTTTGTTTTCAGCTCCCAAATGAAAAGCTGACCTTGACTTTGTTCAGTGTGATTGATGTTGTTTCACCTTTCGTTTAGTGGCTTTCTCAGGAGTAACATGTACAACATGCTCTGTTCATGCTCAACAGAAGGCAATTGAAGGTCACATGCTTTGAGTTTTTTTTGGCACTGTTAATGGAAAAGGGCAACTTCTTGGCCATGGGCTACAGAAAGTCATTTTCACTGATTTCATCCATACAGTATATGTGTATATTTGAATTTACATTTATGTTGAAACAAATGTCCTCTTTGAATCAGATATACATTTTGGTCAAAATTTGACTTATGGCAATTTTCTTTAACCACTTACTACCAAACTAAGTTTAAGAAATAAATGATTTGATCTGTTATATTTTATTTGTAAACTCTGGTAAATGTTTAATTGTGAATAACCTTTGTTTCATCTTCTGAATACATTTAGCAAATTCTGGAGTTTGGGCGGGTGAAATCATACTGAAGGCGAGCTCTATAAATTGTGTTAGGTCACTTCATTGAGCTTAAACATTTCTTATACTAGCAAGGTGTTGCCTTTCGGAATTATTCACTATAAACGCACTGCACTGATTTCTGTTTCTCTGCTGGAAAATCTTGATTTATTTTGCATGAGCATAAACAGTTGCAATGGAACCATGCTTTTTGCATGGTCTGTTGTCACTGCTTCACAAGTTGGAAAGGCCAGAATTTCTTTACTTATTGATGATGAAGTACTTTTCAAAAACAGAATGTTCCAAAATCTGTATAATTTGGACATTGCTCTCCTACTTTTGAAGTTGAATGTGGTCCATGGTAGGATTAATAGCTGCACATAACCCAAATTTAAAGTGTATGTTTATTTTCCAAAAATGTTTAATATGTTGTTATTCATGTCATGTTAATCCCAGCTTTGTCCACCCGTCTCTAAGTTACAGGGAAACTAAAGTTAATTTTGTGAAAAAATAAAGTTTTAATAAATATTGTGTGTGTAATGTACATGCTAATACATCTATAAGAACAGAAACCCACATGACTGCTCCCAAGATATAATAATAGAAAGAAAGGGAATGTTATGAATAGATGTCTGTGCTGTAATGCATTATAGAGGCTATACCATTTAATGAGCAGCTAAGGCTGTGTAACCCGTAATTAATACAAAATCTGCAGCTCTCACCCAAATCTAACACTCACTCCCCGAACATCTGAAGATACTGGAGCATGTAAAAAGCGTTGCTTGGTACTCTGAACTTGACTTTATTGAAATAATCCGTGACTATGAAGGTATAGATCAGAGTTACAGTTGGAAAGTAATGGGCATGGTCTGCCATTATTTTTGAGGTGGAAGAAGGCAGGTTTTGTGATAGATTTAATATGACATTGGAAAGACAGGAGAAAGTCCAGAAAACTGCCTATGTTGTAGACCTCACAAATGTAGAGACATAGAGACAGACAATGAATTACCATCACTGTCTAGAATCAGATTTCAAACCTCCCAAATAAATGCTTTGGGGGTCAAAGCAATGAGTCATTTTGGTGCTGTTGGGGTAAAGTAGGTTGGATGACAACCAGATGTTGATGTCATGCAGACAGTTGTCCAGGCTGAGTGGATGCTTTGGCGCTGAGGAAGAGCTGCATGTCACTGGAATTAAAGTGGAAACAGATTGTGTTTGCAGATGATCTGACCAAGGGGGACAATGTAGATGTTGAAGGGAAGAAGACTGAATTCAGAACCTTGATGCACACATTGATTAAACAAGGCTGGAGGGGATCTTGAGCTGCTTCTTGGAGAGGTATGATTGAAAGCAGGAGAAAGCTCTTCCGGTGGTAGTGAGATAAACAGAACATATGGGAGATGGTATCAAAGACTACAGAGAGGTCAAGGGGGTTAAGCAGGGTGATATGGCCTGAATCAGTTGCAGTGAGAAAATCATTGATCACTTTAATGAGGGTTGTCTCTGTGATGTGATGTATTCTACATACACATTGAAGGGGTTCATAGAGCTCATGGTTGGACATATGGGGTGGTGCAGCAACTACTCTTTCCAAGCATAGTGAGATTTTGTCTCTTTTCTGTTTGTGTGCGTGTGTGTGTGTGTGTGTGTGTGTGCGTGTGTGTGTGTTATACTGTGTGTATATATATATATATATATACACAGTATATATATATATATATATATATATTCATGTTATGAATTGTTATGATGTGTGAAGGCTTTCAATTAAAGCTGGTTTTAGTGTGTGAAACAATGTGCTTCATGTTTAAAGCCAAACATTCTACACTAGACAAAGCATCCAGGGGAGGAGGGGGGATTAGGAAGGAAGAAAAAGAAAAAAAGGTTGGGATGAAATCAATGTAAGATAAAATAAGACCCTACCATCTGGCTAGCCTTCAATAGAGAGGGATGAATGAGGAGACACAAAATTATACCACTTTTCAAGAGCCTAATCAAAGAGGCACCATAGTGCCACCTCTTCCCTCTTCAGTGTAACTGGATGGTTGCTGGACCAAAACTGTTTTCTGTGCTCTTTCCCTTGTGCTTCAACAAAATGTATAGAGGACAAGTTGTGATTTCCTCCCAGACCACATGACTCTCATAAGACAGCAGCTGGCTTGATGCCACTGTTACCAGCCAGTGTGTGTGTGTGTATGCTACTGGCCCTTGCAAGTGTAACAGAAGAAAATGTGAAAAGAATTTCCCCAGTGATTAATATAACAAAATTATTTGTGTATATATATATATATATATATATATATATATATATATATATATATATATATATATATATATATATATATATATATATATATATATATATATATATATATATATATATATATATATATATATATATATATATATATATATATATATATATATATATATATATATATATATATATATATATAGCAGCTGGATAGTACAGTGGTTAAGTCAACTGACTTGAATGCAGGAGGTTGTGGGTTCGAATCCCGGTCGGGACAAACACTATCCAGTCAATGTGAAATGCAGAAAGGGGCGTGGTCTGGAATGCAGGAGGGCGTGGGCGTGGCTTCGAACCCCAGACATGGCGGGCACTATCCAGTGAGGGTCCTTAGGCAAGACCCTTAATGCTATACGAGCCTACCTCAAACATGAGTGAACACAATAATGACAGAGTCATACCGGCTCGGACGTCGCCCGGGTTAACAAGGTCCGCGTCAGATGCTAGGGAACCAGGGCAATCTGATGAGAAATGGGCTACTGGAACAAGACACACATGGACAAGGGCGGAGAATACGGAGTTGTTGGAATGCTACTACACAAGTAATCCCAGAGAGAGGGGATATATGGGGCGGATGTGGAACCAATGGATGCTTCGAAACCCACAATCAAGGCTAACAAAGAAACAGCTGTTAGCCCAGTGTTCCAACATCCGTAACCGAAAACTGCTGTCACAACTAGAGATCGATGAAATACAACAACAATGCTACGGCAAGGGGGAGCCAGGACGCCAGGTCAGCGGGGGGATATCACCCCCCCACAATCCGTGATTGGGTACCAAGCCCCAAGAGACATAGACAGCCTCAATACAAGAGCTGCTGACCTGCGAAGGAAGATCGTGACCCAAATGGAAACCTGGAGCCTCCGACAAATACCGAAGCTAAGTTGTCAAGTACCTTCAGAAGATCTGCTAGAAGATGTGAATGCTGCAATAAGAACCATCCCCACAGGGAACATAACTGAGACCAACAAGCTGATCCACAGTACAGCAACAGTAATCCTCGAGATGCTGGGATACAAGATCAACACAGGGCATAACAAACAATACCCTCCATGGAAGAGACGGTTAGAGGCCAAGATAAAGGCGACACGGAGAGAAGTCAGCCAGCTAGCCGAGCTACAGAAGGGGAACATGGTGAATAAAGGGGCACCCAGGAAATACAGCAAGCTCTCCATACCTGAAGCACTCGAAACTGCCAAACAGAGACTAACAGCTCTGGCTACCCGACTGAAGCGATACACCAAGGAGATTGAGGCCAGGAGAATAAACAAGACCTTCTCCACTCAACCAGCAAAGGTGTACTCTCAGTGGCAGGGAAATAGCATCCGGCCAGACCCACCAAGAGCTGAGGTGGAGAAATACTGGAAGGGCATATGGGAAAGAGTAGCATCACACAACACCGATGCCCAGTGGCTAGTGGACCTAAGGACTGACCACAGCTGCCTCCCAGAACAAGAACCAGTAACCATCTCAATGGCAGACATCCAAGAAAGAGTGTCAAAGATGAAGAGTTGGTCAGCACCGGGCCCCGATATGATCCATACATACTGGCTAAAGAAGCTGACAGCACTCCACGAGCGTC
The DNA here is from genome assembly GCF_040054535.1 of Antennarius striatus. Classification (NCBI taxonomy): domain Eukaryota; kingdom Metazoa; phylum Chordata; class Actinopteri; order Lophiiformes; family Antennariidae; genus Antennarius; species Antennarius striatus. Next base: position 16,456,470 of record NC_090793.1, read on the forward strand.
TAGCAGCACAGATGAACCAGCTGCTGGGATGGGACGCACCCAGAATGGTTGACTGAAGGCAGGACAGTCCTGATCATGAAAGACCCACAGAAGGGATCTACCCCATCCAATTACCGGCCAATAACCTGTCTCAGTACAACATGGAAGCTCCTGTCAGGCATCATGGCAGCTAAGATGAGTAGGCACATGGATCAATATATGAGCGGGACACAGAAAGGAGTTGGTAGTAACACCAGGGGAGCCAAGCACCAGCTACTGGTGGACAGAGCAGTACACAGAGACTGTAAGAATAGACAGACCAACTTGTGCACCGCCTGGATTGACTACCAGAAAGCCTACGACTCAATGCCACACACGTGGATACTGGAATGTCTGGAACTGTATAAGATCAACAGGACACTAAGAGCCTTCATCAAGAACTCAATGGGGAAGTGGAAGACAACCCTGGAGACTAACTCCAAGCCAATTGCCCAAGTTAACATCAAGTGCGGCATATACCAAGGGGATGCACTATCACCACTGCTGTTCTGCATAGGCCTGAACCCCCTCAGTCACATCATCACAAAGAGTGGCTACGGATACCGATTCCGAAGCGGGACAACAATCAGCCATCTCCTCTACATGGATGACATCAAGCTGTATGCCAGGAATGAGCGAGAAATTGACTCACTGATCCACACCACCAGGATCTACAGCGACGACATAGGGATGTCATTCGGATTAGACAAATGTGGCCGGATGGTATCAAGAAGAGGCAAGATGATCAGAACTGAAGGGGTCAACCTACCAGGGGGCAGGATAGAAGACATCAAGGACAGCTACAAATACCTTGGAATCCCACAGGCTAATGGCAACCATGAGGAGGCCGCAAGGAAGTCATCCACAGCCAAATACCTCCAGAGAGTAAGGCAAGTCCTGAGAAGTCAGCTGAATGGCAAGAACAAGGTCCGAGCCATCAACATGTATGCACTGCCGGTCATCAGATACCCCGCTGGGATCATAAGCTGGCCAAAGGAGGAGATAGAAGCCACAGATATCAAGACTAGAAAGCTCCTCACCATGCATGGAGGGTTTCACCCCAAGTCCAGCATCCTGAGGCTGTACACTAAGCGGAAAGAGGGAGGCCGAGGACTAGTGAGCATCAGGGCCACTGTCCAGGATGAGACATCAAAAATCCAAGAGTACATCAGGAAGATGGCCCCAACAGATGAACTGCTCAGTGAATGCCTTAGACAGCAGAAACCTGAGGAGGAAGAGGAGGAGGAGGAGACAACATGGAGGGACAAGCCCCTACACGGCATGTACCACCGTCAGATAGAGGAAGTGGCTGATATCAAGAAGACCTACCAATGGCTGAATAAAGCTGGACTGACAGACAGCACAGAGGCACTGATCATGGCAGCACAAGAACAGGCCCTAAGTACAAGGGCAATAGAGGCCAATATCTACCACAGTAGATCTGACCCAAGGTGCAGGCTATGTAAAGAAGCCCCAGAGTCAGTCCAGCATGTGGTAGCAGGGTGTAGGATGCTCGCCAGCTCAGCATACATGGAAAGGCACAACCAAGTAGCTGTGATAGTGTACAGGAACATCTGTACCCGGTATGGACTAGAAGTACCCAAATCCCAATGGGACATACCACCGAAGGTGGTTGAGAACAGCAAGGCTAAGATCCTGTGGGACTTCAGCTTCCAGACCGACAAACAGCTACTGGCTAACAAACCGGACATTGTGGTGATGGACAAAGAGCAGAAGAGAGCAGTGGTGATAGATGTGGCGATTCCAGCTGATGCCAACATCAGGAAGAAGGAACACGAAAAGATTGAGAAATATCAAGGGTTGAAAGAACAGCTGGAACAGATGTGGAAGGTTAAGGTTAATGTGGTCCCCGTGGTAGTAGGAGCACTTGGGGCAGTGACCCCCAAACTGGAAAAGTGGCTCCAGCAGATTCCTGGAACAACATCTGAAGCCTCAGTCCAGAAGAGCGCAGTCCTAGGAACAGCTAAGATACTGCGCAGAACCCTCAGACTCCCAGGCCTCTGGTAGAGGACCCGAGCTTGAGGATGACACACAGATACCACCCCACAAGGGTGAGAGGGACTTTTTTTTTTTTTTTAATATATATATATTACAGATATTTCCCATCAGGCAATTGGGAGGTGGACACTCATACCAAAACCACCATATTTGCATAAACTATTATAAACTATGCAAGGACTAACTGCTGTCTTAAACTGTTTCAATAAAAGAAAGATTCCGAAAAAATATTTTTCACATGTGCAATATATGATATAACAGGAACATTATTTGAAATAATTAAATTTTATTGTAAAATTACTTGACCGCACCATACTTCTTAGTTAATACCAATTACTTCCTGAACTGTCCTCCATTTGATTTGCTGCTTGTCTGACGGTTAATTGAATCCTGCAGTATTATATGTTATATGTAATGAATTTTCTAAATATAACTGATTTCTTCTGGTGATGACAGAAACTTATCGAGACAGACAAAAAAAAAAATCAAATTAGTAACTTTTCATGTTTCCATGGTAACAGTCAAGACATGTTTATGCTATATTCTCAGCTCACCTGTCTCTGGCTCACACTGATGCTCACAAGGATCCAAGAGGCGTCGTCCACATAGCTCACTGACCCAGGGGCCGCTGGCATTCTGTTGGTAGTACAACAAGATCTGGGCAGGGTTCAGCCAGTCCGAGGCATCTAACTGACTCCCTTGCAGCAAAATGAACCTTGATCCTGAGAAGACCAGAAGAATTAGGGGTAAAAAGATGCCATAGGTAAGGAAGGATGATTCAGATGAAGAAAAGAAATACAAAAATGGTTAAACATACATAGGGAAAGTGGAAGGAGGATGAAAAAAAAGAAATTGAAAACACAAACATATTTTGTGTGAACGTAGGTTTCATCGCTTCATATGTTCTTTGACTTTTAACATTCATTATAATTTGAGGACAAAAAGGCAAGAATTCATACCTTGTAACTAAAATACTATGCCTATTTAGAAACTTCAAGCATAAAGGCGACTCTTGCAATTAGCAGTGATTTTCCAAAGAGTTGGTAAAAAATTACACCATTCATGCTTGATATGAGTAGAAAATAAATGATTAACCAAAAGCCAACTGAGGATCTAAAAGATGACTAGGTATGATCTTTCCAGACAACTAAAAAAATTACTTATATATTATTTACAATTACAAGTCATTAAAGTGGGAGTTGTGAAGCACGTTTTATCAGTAATTAGCTCTGTTGTCTCACAGCAAGAACATTAAGGGTTCAAATCCATTCTGTGCGGGGCTTGCATGTTCTCCCTGTCTGCATGGATTCTCTCCAGCTTCCTTCCACCTCCAAAAACATGTAACTTAGGTAACTTATTCAGTCCTAAATTCCGCGTAGATTTGATTATGGGTGGAGGTCTGTCTTTGTATGTGGCACTTGCAATTAGTTGGCATCTCATCCGGGGTGAATGCCACCTCTCGTTATAGTCAACTGGGATAGGATCCAGTAGGACAAGTAATCTGTATGTCAGATAAATGGCTCAAGAAAAGACAACCGTAAAGATGGATGAACGAATAAAGTGAGAATTGTGATTCAGGTATGATGAAAAAGCTTGACAGCAGCAAAATTAATTGAGATAAAAAATATAAATGCCATGTTACACTGGAAGAATACCTGCCATTGCTTGTTTGTTACTCGGGCACTCAGCTGAGGCATCAACACTGTTCTCCTCTGCTTCAGGATCAATGTGACCGTGAAAGAGAAAATATTTTTTTTGTCTTCTATTTTTGGTTTGAATTGGTTTGAATTGGTGAAGTTTAATCCGATTTCAAATCTTTGCATGTAAATCAAAAGTCATTAAATGGTTGAAATGTTTTCAAACATAATACTGCAACAGCATATTATACAGCATTAACTGTATATATATATATATGTATATGTGTATTCATAAATACAGTATATTCGGGTAAGGTTCAAAGTCAGCAAGAGCAGAGTAGATTATATAGAGTAGATTATGATTCCCCCATCCCCTTTACAAATTGGACCTTGATTACATTAATATAAAAATGTAGCTGAGAGTTCACCAACCAATGTATCATTACATGTAAACAATAGTGATAAACTTGACAATGTTGCCAGGATGCAATGTACAGTACCTTTTTGATGTAAATTTCATTGGATTATTGAGGTAATTGAGGCAAAAGTTAAGGTCAATGACAAATTTAGTTTACATACTATTTGGTTTTATATTAAATTACTTCATTTAATCAATATAATCTTCTCATAGTAAACACACTTGCAAACTGAATTGTTTAAGCTGTTCAAAAGATGAAGTGTATAATAAGATGGAGTTATGTGTATATTAAAAAACTTGATACTTGACACTTAGCATACCTGGTTTCATTAAAGTGTCTGATACTGAGAGTTACTCTACAATTGGATCACTACAAATCAGCAGTAATGCACACTGACCAAAGTCCTCTACATCTGCAAAAACTGGAAGCACTGGGCATTTGCTAAACCAAGCATATTTGATGACCTCTTGGCAGGCTCTGTGTGGCCTAGTTAGTGTCATCATCATTGATCACCCCAATCAAACTAGAGCACACACTGTAAATGGACAGACACATGACTATTATTAAATGCTTCTGGTTTCATGGTGTCATGTTCTTTTAAAGATATGTTTGACTGCTTCTTTGCATCATGAAATTTATTCTTATATTAACGTGGACATCTGTAAAATATAATGAACCGAGAACATAAAAGTAAGGTTCTGTAGATATGTGTATCTGTAATAAACATAGCTTTGTGTTTACTAGTTAAATACAACTTGACACAAGATACCCCAGACACATATTTTAGGCTGCAAAATAGTCACAAAGAAGTTAGTCCAATTAGACTATTTTTAATTTAACTTGTAGCAGTACATATTGTCATCCTTTATAAATATATAGGTTTATTTTTCATTTTACAATTATTTTCCCTGATTTTTTCTTAATTTTTTAATTTTATATACTTTAATGATCCTCTAGGGGAAATTAGTGGCACACTCAAGTGTTAGTAATTCACACACATGCACATATATTAGGCCTTGTTTAGACTAGTCACATATATCTGATTTTAGCTCATCGAGATTGATATTGCATATCTCATTTGTAGTATGAACAGTCTCACACCACATGAAATCTGATTTTTGCGGGACGGAGGAAGTTTTATGCCTTGCTCAAGGGCACCTCGGCAGTGCTCCCGCCCAAAAACACCTGGAGTGTGAACTGACACCTCCCACTGTCAGCTCACACTCCGGGTGTTTTGAGGTGGGAGCAGGAATCGAACAGCCGATCTTGGAACATTGGACGACCCGCTCTACCGCCCGCTCTATCGCTGAGCTACTGCTGCCCCCTGAAGTAAAAAGCAGGGAGAAAGGTGTGACTACATTTCTGTGTCTCTCACTGTACTGAAGGCAGACAGCTGTTGGCATTAATAGCTTCTTTCCCCAGTGGTTGAATCCAAATTTTCATCTGATTCACCATGACATCAATTCTGTCTGATGAGATTGTGGAGACATTTATGGAAACATTCTAAATCGATCCAAGTTTTGTAATTCAACATACAAATTCACAATCTTTCATCTCTTCTTTCAAAGTTGCCTCCCTGGAAGCCTCCCTGAAATTTTATTATCTCCTTGGCAGGCCAGCATATGGACCACCGGAAAGCTGCAGTGCTTCGAATCAAATCAGACCTTCAGATGATAGATGAGTTAACCAATCATAGTTTATAATATATCCGGACTGCTGGCTAACTCCTGTGACAGCTGAGAAATGCCAATGAGCTAGCAGGAGGCAGCGCTTGGCCCCCATGGTGATTTTTTTTTTTTTCTGCGGGTGCAAGATTGAAAGCTATTAGTAAGGTAGTTCAACAAATCAGAAAGTACAAGGGGAAGAATGATGGAGGGTTCACTACAGGTGGTCACCGCCACTGGGCTTTAATATACTTTGATGCTCTAAGGGCATTTGCTCTCTGCTCTCACATGGCTAACCTGGTGTGAGGGTGGTCAACCTGACATTTCATGTTTTCTTTGTAAGAGTAAAGAAATCAGTGGCCTAACTGAAAGACACAAATGCTTGGTTTGAGAGCAATAGCTAGCTGAACTCCCAGAAGAGTGGCAAAAAATGCCAGCTTAGCCCCATCAGAATTTTTTTTGCATTCAAGGAGTTGTGTATGAAAAGGCTGCATTCAAAATATGTGTGGTGTAAAGCCTTACCGTCAGCAATGAGGTGTTCCGGCACATGTAGGATTACCCGGACTGAGAGGCTGCACGAGAGGTGAGAGGCGTAAACCAGGCTGATCACACAGCTGATGACACTGATCAGAGTTAGGGTGGTCTTATTGATTGGGCTCCGAGGGGAACCTGCTGCAGAAAATAAACACATACAGAGAGACTGGGTGTAAACAAAGTACCAAGATATATGAAGGAGTACCTGCTTTTAACTCCCCCATAACCTTTTAACCAATAAACATACATGCACACAAACACAAACTGCCTACACAGTCATTTTACACATAAGCCATAAATGGTCTTAAAAGCCATGAAAAGGACCTTTGGATCACAAACCTCAGGGTTTTGTGAAGGTTTGACTACACACAACTCAGTGGCCCAGGAAGACGTTTTACCCTTGAAGGATATTACTGCAGGGATGAGGCCGAAAAAGGTGTCTAAAAGTGGGTCTAAATGGAACGGTTCCCTCTTTCGTCTCCTCTCTCCCAGAGCGAGAATTCTGCCCTTATCTCTTTTACTACAGAGTCTCACACAGAAAGTGTTAAACGTGACCTCATACCCACAGGTCCATGGGTAAATAGACACACACACACACACACACACACACACACACACACACACACACACACACACACACACACACATACACACACACACACACACACAGACACACACACGAATATATATGCACACGCACAAAAAACACAGTGACCTTGAAAGAAGTGACTCACACTTTGTTCTAAGCGGTTATTTTTTCACGCACAGAATAATTCTAGATTGCATTGTCACTTTTAAATTACTCTGGCAGAACTTTCTCATTCAAACATTGCCTGAAGCAATGCTTTAAACAAAACGCAAAGTAGAAAGCTGACCTCTCCTATTGTGTATAAAACTAGTTTACTTAAGTAGCCCAGTCAGAAAGTGGATGCAGGGCATAATTCCACCTTTTTGACATACCTTCTCTTAAATAATCTTGACATTTTTGTACATTAAAAATAAACATTTCAAAAAATTCTCCTTGAACATGAAGGAATACTTTTGTCACGCCTCATGAATCATCCCTTCCCTCAGATCAAAACATCATAGCTAGAGCAGCGCAACAGCCACTTTATTCTATTTTTAAGTGTTGCTCTAATTAAAGGTGTGGGCTACACTGGAGGGTTTGCTGTGTTTGTGACACCTGTGCACATGACAGCAGCATAATTGGTTTGGAGGCTTTGTAAAGGCTTGTAACACCTTCTGACAGCAGCTATTATTTTGAGACCATTGTCTTATGTTTTTTTTTCTTGCAGTTTCCCTTGTCTCTTCCACAAACCATAACTGTACATTGAAGCTGCAGGGACATGGCATGCGGACAGATACAGCATGCTGCACCACTTCACTTTGACAGCATTTGCATTTGATCTTCCTTAGAAATAATATTTCTATGTAATATTATTTCAAAACACATTTTTAATGTCATGAGATGCAATCGAAAAGATATGCTGTGTTCTTAACAACCTTTGATCTCATTGCCTTGTTTGATTTCAGCCAACAAGATTTTATGCAGATGCACAGAGATCAGTGTTACATGCTCACCACCAATGTGATACCATTTTACACACACTTACTTTATGAAGACTATTATAAGCACAAATTTTATGCACAGTGCTTTAGGAGTTAGAATCATGAGCACACACAACACTGGAGCATCCAACTGATATATGCACTGTATAGGTTATTTGTCATGCGTCGTGGTGATGGTATTACCATCGAATGACGGAATAATCAGTCTATAGGTGTATAAGTCCTCCTTACCCCCTGAGCCCCACGCGCTGTTGGCGTTACCATTTCTCATACCTCGACTCCGGCGGCGACTGCGGTTTGGGTCGGTGTAAAAGGCCATCTGAGGCTCACTGTCTGCCTCCGTCCCAGAGTCCCCGTCTGGGTTCAAGAAAGTTGAACCCGCTGTTGGATTCACACATAAACAAAGCAAAAAAAAAAGGAAAAAAAAACAACATCTACAATGAGAGTAAAAAAAAATCCTAGACTGATATTTGGGACTTTATAGTGAGGTTGAAAAAACAAAAACGGCAAAGGAAGCCAGAACAGAAGATGCAGTCACTGCTGTGCTTGACAGATGACAGCGTCATTCTTTTCTTCCTTCGATTAGATTTGAAATGAAGGCTCATGGACATCAAAGCCAAGTAGTGCAAGCTTGATAACACCCCCCTCCCCGTGAGCACCTCTGTTTAACATTACCGACGACGCCTGTTGTAGTCATTTGATTTACTCATCCAACAAGAGTACAGTAATCTACAAAGGGTCTTTGAACAAAATAAAAAAAAAACCTCACAGCAGCTGTGGCTTAACAATTGGGTCATAACACCAATGCAGGTTTGACCCCCCCCCCCCAATCTTTTTGACAAGATGAACCTTTGACAATGGATATTCAACCACAAAGGACTAAATTAAAGTCAAGACTTTAAAATCTCTATATTATACTGCAAGAAAAAATTAGTGAGGATCAGCTACGAACATAGAGAATTTTGGAGGTTTCAATTCATCAGATCTTCAGATCACGCCTTATTTACCAGTAAATTCATACAAATTGGGGGAGGTATCTGCATCTAGGCGGGCCATGTTCAGACTTCTACAAGCCTGTGATCCAGAGAACTATGTACTCTGTAGAGATGGCAGCACTATAGACTTGCTAGGGATGGAGGATAGGAAAAGATACATGACCAATTTCACAATTTCTTCATAATGCTTTTGTCTAATCAGCAGTCAAAAGTTGATTATCAACAAAGTTGATCAACGAAAACATCAAACCAAATAAATAAACGCATGATAGTGCTTGGGTTGGACAACAGGACAATTATACTCCTGATTTTGAAATCTGGTTGCCTCATGTACATGAGGAGCTTTGTTCTATTTATACTAAAGCACACATCTTACAAGACTGTCAGCAGCAGCTTCCTTGTCCCTTCCCCATCATGTTTTTCATTGTTTCCTCCTTTTCCTAATTTATCAAATCCTTCCCTGTTTGCGGAAGAATTTGATTGTACTTCAATAGAATGGTGCTCTCTCCATTGTACTCACACCTCCCCTTCTCCTCGTCAGCTACAGTGGGTTCATCAGCTACACCTGCTCCTCTAAACTGACGAGCCTTGGCATTCCACTCAGCATTTGTCAGATTGTCAGTTAATCCTTGTGGTGCCACACTGATTTCTTATGTGCTTTCTTGTAAGAAATGTATTTCTACCCTGTTTACTAGTTGGTTTCTAACTTTACTTTTTGTGCTGCAGAACTTCCATCTCCCTGCTGTTTTCAACCTTGCATGGAAATCCATCAGTCCTGGTGACTTATCTGCCTCAAGAAGAAGATTCCAGCCTTTCTGTTGGTCCAGTCAGCCATTCATCAATCACTATCTTTGATATACAGTAGTTTGTTAAAACCTGATTTTCTCCAAGTACACTTTGTTTGACCTTTCAGAACATCTCTGTAGTTTTGCAATTTGGGTCCAGCTTATTTGATACAAACTTAACAGATTTGACATAGGGCATTGCATACTTCAAGGTATCAAGATTTTATCAAAGGGAGAAGAGGTACTTGATTTCTCTAACATCAATGCAAGAAAAAGCAGACTAACTGTTGCAAATTGTTGCTGTGCAGAATGCTCTATAGAGTCTATAGCAAGAAAAAGAACATCTTTAGCAAGAACCGAAGGTGAGATTCAGTTTTTGTACACAGTCAAATGGTAGCTATTATTTGCCTAAATAGCCAGAGTACTCACTGCTGCTCAACAGTACCATCGGTTGCAGCTTACACCTTTGATATTATAAAGCATGCAGACTGGAAGTTCAAAGATGTGATTCTTCACATCAGAAAATTTTCTCCTGAATATTGCAAGACAACAATTAATGTCATCTAATTTTTGATCATTTTGGACATTGTTTAAGTATGCTAGACATTCCATCTAATCTTAAAGAGCCTTTTTTTTTCTTTTTTTTTTTGGTAAGCAGTTCAGCACAGCTCTGCGCTGAAAACAGATGGTAGTAGTGCAAGTCTGATGTGATATTTTAAGCAAAAAATGAACACAGTGTGTCCTTCAGCATTAATGGAAGAATGTATAAAGTTTACAATGATTGTGAAACGGAGAGCACACATACAAAAACACACAACACAATTACAATGATGACTTCCTGGACAACATGACTAATGCTTGTCTGAAAAAAACTCCAACATAAAAGGTTTTGTGACACTTCAGTTCAGCTTAAAAGAAATGGAATGATAAATGAAATGAATGAATGAAAACAGTTTTACTTGGTAAGAAAATTCAAATTAAACAATTTAAATGTTCCCTATTTTACATCTTGGTGAAGAAGTAAATATCAGTCCTTTGCTTCAGAGTACCAACTATTAAAACTGAGCAATGTAAGCAATGTAACCTGACTGGTCTGTCGTTTAATGAATGAGGACTGATGCACACAGCAGGGACAGAATGGCCTGATCAACAAACTGTTGATGCACAAAAGTCTGTTTTAAATGAGGCTAGGTTGTATTTTCAGGCTAAAAATATGAATTTCAATAGATTGCATATCGTAAAGTGACAAGGAAAACTCATGAAAAAAGCAAAGTTTTACAGCCTCAGTTGGATATACGTAGACAAAAAAAAAAATTCTTGCTAATGTTGCTCAACAACAACAGCTTTGAAAATTGCCAAACAAGAATAAAGCCTTTGACTAAACAGCAGAAGAGCCTCAAAAATGAAATAACTCTTGGCAGCTATTTCAATTTGAAAAACGAAAGGATTTTTTTGATGACAACAGCTTTGTCAGCTATTCATATTATTGGTTTTAGTACAATATGAAGACACGGTTTAAATGACATTGGCAGCCATGACTATCTGACAGCACAGATGTTGGCATTGCTTCACTTAACAAGTGGCGAAGCTACTTTGATGATGCCATTGTCTCAGCATTTGACATGACCGATTAAATAGTAAAGCAATATTCACAACACAATATTCCCCCAGAAATGTTTATTGGCAGGGAACAGCATCTTCTGGAAACAGATGTAGACAAATATTTACATATTTATGTTAATGAGAATGTAAGCTATTCATACATTCTCAATAACCTAAGAATGGCACTAGATAAGTAGACTTAAGATAAGTATCCATCATGTTGAGAGTTAAATCATATGTGACACAAAAACATTAAGTTCTTAAAGAAATGAGGATGAGGACTATCATTATGTTGCTTTTTCTCATGATAGCATACTGTCAATATTACTTTCCTATTAGTAAAGATTACTGGAAGGAAAAGCAGTGATGCTTGTAAAAAATGATCAGATTTACTGCTGAAACATTTATGATAAAAATTCATTTCTTCATCTTGAATGTAAATTTAATTGGCAGACTAGAAAACTGACTTGCACAATTAACCCCTACAGTCTTTGAGTTCAGTTGTAATAAATGGAACAATAACGTGGAACTTCAGCTTTGATAGTGAGATAAAAACATTTTAACCCACATATTATTTGGTAGATATTCCATTAGAGATGGCAACTTAACAACTATGGGAAATGGACCTCACTGAGTGCTTTCTGAGCACAGGAATATAGTAAAGCTGTCAAGGACAAAGGGACCATAGCTCCAGAGAAAAATGAACACAAAACAGTTGATGCAATTTAATATCACTACTTTGTAATATTATCAAGTTGTTTCGAGTGTAACCAGCATGTCCTCTCAGTGTGATGAGAAGTATTTTACTGGCAGTTACAAGAAAATGTACCTCTCTGCTTTGAAAGGTGAGTGTGAGCTGACCCAGACAAATCAACTAAAATTTAAGTTCTAATTCTACAACACAATGTCTTACATTGCTCTTTCCAATCATCGACCAAAAAACAAACAAATAAACAAACAAACTGTGGCTCAATGCTGCACCAATGGGCAGTCAAGAGGAGAATGTTATAGCGCATTGAAACAAGCGTTATATTACATTGGCGAATTTAAAGTATGAGTGTGATAAACTTGATTACAAGTAACCACTGGCTCAGCCACTATTTTGACAATGACTTCTACTTTTAGTCTCTCTTTTATATTAAAAAGAAATAGAATTTTATACTGCAACATATTCAAATGTGTTGATTAAAAGAACAAAAAAGTGATAGACGCCTCAACTAAAATCAAAAGTACAGTAACCCCTCAGTACTCGCGGTTAATGCGTTCCAAGAATCACCAACAAAAACAAAATTTAGGAATGTAGTGACAAACTATTTTATTAGTTACAGTAATAATAAAAATAATAAAAAGACTCACAGAACGCAGTGAATTTCCGGATGCCGTCAGCCAGTAGAATGTGCATATGGTATCACGTGACTACCTCAAAAAATCAGCAAAGTTGTGAAGCCGCTCGTGTTGATGCGCAGATGCGCAAGGGATTACATTTTCATTTTTAGCATATGCTACTGTTATTTTAGGGTCTGTGACCTAGCTGCGAGGAATGAGATGATTTGATCTGATTGACTGATATGAAAAAGTTCAGATCATAATTATTTTAGTGAAAATATTTCAATGGTAATAAACATAAACGACTTTGAACAGTGCCTTCTTCAATAAGGTAACCACAAGCATTCACCTCAAACGTAAACTAGGGCAACATGTGCAAAAATTTACAGAATGATACTTCCTCTACTTCAATAGAGTTTTACCAACACAGAAAACACACAGATGTAACCAATTTTAGTGTGAACTATTAATTATATATTCACTCAAATTCAAGGTTACTCCACAGCTAGCAGGAGGATCTTCCCCACTAGCTTGCTCATCTTCCACCGTTGTTGCTCACTTGAAGAAGAACCAAGAAAATAATCCAATTTACCAACCTTGAAAACTTGCTTCAAAACATTTATTTTATGCAAATAAGTGAATGGTAGGGAGCCAGACACCTTTTCTCTTTCTGGCAGTGAAAGACTAGAATCACCAGTGCAATGAATAACATCAGTTCCACCTGTGCATTCCCTGTCAGGATCAAACTGTTTGCTGTTGAAAAGTCTTATGTTAGGCTATTTGAATATGATTTGCATGACAGTGTCGCTTCTTCTTCCTGAGGATATAATTAATGCTCAGGTTCATTATTTAACAGCATCCATAAATAATTTTAAAATCCTCTAAATAATGTAGTCTTAATTGTCTGCATATGCATGAAAGTAGGAGATGCAACTAGGATACATTTAATGGTCAAATATAACCAAATGTGTTTTGTCTTGTATATTAAATCAAAACAGCAGGCCAATAATAGAACAAAATAACATAAAAATAGATTCAGAATTTCACTTTAATTTATTTTAAACAAAACAGCAATGAAACGTTTGTTTTGCAAGATGCTAAAGATTAATATATTTATATAATGAGCAATACAGATAAGAAAATCCAGTCTGTTTTGGAAATCTCAATGAATATCTGTGATTAAATATCAGTGATTAAAGATCAGTGTTTGGATAGGTTGAATGTCACTGACATGTGTCTACATATAGACATACTGTAGATCCACAGACGCCTACAGTCTTCTGAGCATGCATCCTCATTTGTTGAAAATTCTCCTCCTTGAGTGCAGTAAAAATTAAACAGTGACAGTGACCTAGTGGTCTGCTAGAAGTTGTCAGACTGTAGGTAGATGAGTGCAAGCTGAACATCATACAGGAGCATTCTGCACAATGAATGAGTGGAGGGGGGGGGGGACACATACACACATGGATTTCAAAATTTTGAAAATCTTGAAATATTCTTGAAGATACACCATGCAGTGCTTCAAACATGAATGAACCAGGTGATGGTGTGGCTTTCTTCAGTCTCGGCACATGGGTGAGAATGTTGTCTTCCATTTGGCTCAAAAGAAGCTGCAACGTTCTCATAAACGTCTTCACCAAGCTGTACGTTTCATGCACAAAAAGTCCCTTGCACTGCAGTTTAGCATTTAGTTCATTCATTACTGTAGTCACATCACCAGCAAAAAGCAAGGTCTGCACTACAGTCTGTATCTGGAAGGTGTTGAATGTCATTCCCTTTTCTCAGACAGAACTCTTGCATCTTTTTTCCCCACAATCTTTTCAGATTTTTGCCAGGCTGAGCCTTTTGACAGCTGTGTGGTTGTATATGTCACTGTTCAGCTTCATTCTTCTCAAAAAGTGGAATAAACTGCCTGTGATTGAAAGCTCTTGCCCTGAAAAAGCCAATTATTTTAATTACATCAATAGCATGTTTAATTTCTAACACTTCTTGATTTAAATACAATGCAAAAATACCAATTTCTCTTCAGTGTCATCAGGGTTTATCCTGCATTTTTGCCTGTTTTGCTTCTCATTTTTGCCTGTTAGATTCAGTCAACCCAGTCCCATTTCGTTCCAACATGTCCAAACATGTATTTATATCCATGAACAAATCATTTCAAGTTGTTGTCCCATTCATTGGCCTAATGGATTCCAGCTCCTTTGTGAATTAAAACCCACAGTCGTCCAACGTACAAAGATGAGTAGCTGCAGGATGTCATGTCAGAACTCTTATCCAAAGCTGAAGAAAAACGTCAAACTACTCTGCTGCAGCTGAAGTTCCAGATTTCCTGTGATGTCCTCAATTCATCTTGTTAAAGTGCACTTGGAGAGGGGCACACTCTAAAATGCCTCCTTTTTCTCTGGGCATATTTGTTCTGCAAAGTCCGACAAGCATTCCTTAAACAAACTCTCTATCAGAGAAGTGTTTACTGTTTGTGGCAATTTTGTGGGATATAACATAACTTGTCTTGACAGCTGCATCACTGTATGCGTGGAAGGTTCATAAAAAGTCCTTGTTGATTATGGAGCTTCGCTAGCAAAGCATCTGATATATATATATATATATATATATATATATATATATATATATATATATATATATATATATATATATATATATATATATATATATATATATATATATATATATATATATATATATATATATATATATATATAAAATGTATTTTGTAATTTGCGATTTTCCCTCAGACAGGATGGATGGGAATGGCCTAAGGCCCAAATATGGGCTATTACCCTTCTGACACCTTACTAAAAAAAAAAAATCTGTTCTCATTTCCAGAGAATTCAAAATTTCATGCTAAGTTGAAAAAAATGCAGCTTTGCTAGAATGATTAAGGAAAATTCAGTGGTGGAACAATACCAGTCTGTTTCTACACATAAGCTTTAAATTATAGGTGGTGCAGTGGGTTGAAAGGAAAACAGTAGGTAATTGCACCTTAAAAATTACCAACACCCAATCTCCCATAAATCCAAACTAATGGGTTTTTAAAGAATTCTGTTCCCATTTTTCATCTCCACGTTGTACAACAAGTTATAGAAGAGGCACCCACATTAGCACTCAACAAATGCTTGTAAACTATTTCAGCACCACCTCATACATAATGTGATGCTGTCCTCGAATGCAGCCAGCAATTTTCTCCAAGTCTTTAATCTACTGTAAACTAAAGATAATCTGAGTATCAATTGTCTTGGGCAACAGCGGGACAATGTCTCTGAAAAGCTTTTCTGTTTCTTCTCCTATAATTTGAATGCTGCAGTAAATGTAGTTTTTTGTCTCATGTACAAATTCTACTGTCTCCCCATGGTGATAATATCCTTCAATGTACATTGATAATCTACAATGTCAGGCTAGTCTCTATTTCCTCTAAATAAACATCCAATCAGTATTATCTCATGTTGAAGTATGATCACAAGTCACATTGGCCTGGTGTTGGCTCACTTCTTTTGACGGTAACCACAAAAGGAGGGATGCTACTTTTAGTTAGTCCACTAACAGTGAGTAAGTGCTAGATTTGTGTCAATCAACTACCACAGTTTTCTCTCAATTGAGTTATTTCTGCTCCTGCAAAGTCATGTCCATTCCAACTGCAGCTGAGTTGTATGGTTTTCTAACTTAGCCAAGACAATCAGAGGAGAGTGAAAGGAAATAAAATTACAACTATTGCTCAAGACTGCATACATTTAGCAATTGTCTCACTAAGCAGTACTGTTGACACTCTGCCATGTCTGGGTGTGTGGGAACATCTTAAGGTTGGCACTTTTCACATGTTTCCAGAGCTACGTCTTTCAACAAAACCATTTTATCTGTACTTAACAGATTATTTTGGCCTTGCATTCAAGTTTTCAGGTATTCAGATGTTTAAATATATTTGCCAGATACATCTGACTTGCCCACTACTCATCACTTGACAACCCCTTAGCATCAGCATACTTCTGATTTGTCAGAAACACTTTTAGTTCCTCCTGGAGATCACATGTGCAGGCTAAAAATGTGCCACGGAGCAGCCAGCAGACCTCCACATGGAGCAACAACACTCCCATTGCCTCACAGTGTAGCGAACATGCAACTTTTTACAGGTTTCGTCTTCAAAGTTTATCAAGTGCATAACATCCTCAGGTACAACAGTGACTCACAATGACAGCTGGTTGTTGCTCTGTCACTCTGTTCACACATTCTTTGGTGTGCCTGCCCCATCAAAAGTTTTCTCGGATGATGTCACTATCAACAACATACACATTTGCAATAAGTTGTCCATGTCCACTGTTGATTCATTGACTTGGGATGCAAATTTGCCAACTAATGTGCAACGTTTCCAAAAGTATCTTTTTAATGTTATCAGACATTGAAAAGATAATTTTCTTCAATGTAAATTGTGTTATTTGGGAGGAGGTCTTATATTATTTCTTTAACAGTGCCAGGGCTGACCATCTCTTTTAAGATAAGTCTGCAGACAAGGCAGTACCTGGTGACTGTTTTGATTTTGCTATGAGTTCAGCAACTTCAGCTGTCTCACTTCTTTTGGTGGTTTCCCTCATTAACGCTTAATTTTTCTCAGGCTGTTCCCGAGCGGTACAAAATAGTCTGTGTTCTTGTTATGAAGTGAATGATGTTTTATTTAGAGATGGTGTTTAAGTTTACTTGGAACCATGACACTGTTAGACAATTTTTTTCATGGCAAGTGTTGCTCAGTTGGTGCCCTAGAATGAGTGAAGTCAATAAATATTATTTTTATTGTCTTGAGCTTGGGCACAGTGCTGTCGTCTCACAGCCAGGAGCTTCCGGATTTGAGTCCTTTTTTGTGTGGAGTTTGTATGTGTGAGTTCTCTAAGGGTTCTCTGGCTTCCTCCCACCTCCAAAAACATATGATATAGGGTAAGTGAAGTAATTGCCCGGTTCCAATCGGTTCCAAATTGCCCGTAGGTATCAGTGTGTTTTAGTAAGTGGTTGTCTTTTGTGTGGGTCAGTGGTGCATCAGCGACACACCCAGAGTGTCCCTCACTTGTTGCCCGTAGATCCGCTGGGATAGCAACCATCGCGAAAGTTTTCTTTTCAAATATTTATGGATCAATTACAATTGGAGTTGTAACATTCGCAGCATGTGTAGCACTGTGTAAATTGCTATTTAGCGCCATACTGTCCTCTTGTATAATTATTCTGCCTGTCACTACAAGCAATTCAGAGTACCATTCACGTGAAAATGGATAATCTTCAATGGCACGCCTGATTATTTCTCACAACGCACTTATGGTAGCGGTTGAGAAGCACTGCCTTAGAGACTAATATAGACTGCAATGCAGCAAAAACAGCAACATAAATGATAACATTTTAGGAGATGCATTCATTAAACAATATCCATATCATATTGAATTAGAGATCAGCTAAATAAATACAATCTCCAGTCATTTATTGTATGCACTATTTACAGTATACATACAGAAGAACAATGGTAAGTCAACTTTAACTTCTTCAATTGATTTCTTCGTCATTAACGCCCTTATGCTGTAATAATCATGGAACACTGACGGGGACCAACACACCTGGGGCAACTTCTTCAACTGTTTGACAAGGGTTTGAAAAAAAAGTTTTGTTCCTTTAGGTGCTTTTGAACAAAGTACAAAAAATATGCTGACATAAAGAGCAAAAAGACACACTTGGGCATCATCAGCAAAAAAAAAAAGAGTCATTACCTTACCTGCCTCCTCCTTAGATGTCGTCCACTGAGGACGACAATAGGTCTACCTGTGCATATTTTATGACTAAGATGAAAACAGCAGAGTGGAAACACCAAAAACAGCGATTGAAAACTGCATGAAGCAGATCTAATTGCCTGTTTAGACAGCCTCATTCCGATGCAGCTGTCTTTGGAGAATACAAACTTGTACATGGAAGCATAAAAAAATCAGACAAGTGTGTGTGTGTGTGTGTGTGTGTGTGTGTGTTTGTGTGTGTGTGTGTGTGTGTGTGTGTGTATGTGTGAATACTTCTATCTTCATATTACTTCCTTTAATGAGTATTCAGATATTGTTTTTCACCTGTTTTTTTTCTGTCCTCAATTAAAGTCAAAATGAGGAAAATTCCATTGAAAATTTCAAAAAAACAATCCTATTTATTCAGCTGTTGGGGATGCATTGAACAATGTAGGCCACTGTGTGAATGACTTCTCCTTTTTGCATTCCTCCCATATTACAAAACGGTGGTCACAACACTAATGTTGTACATACATTTTCTGTTTCCCCAGTCATGTTGACAACTGTACTGTTTCCTCACTCTTGTCAGAAAAAAAAAACAAAAACCTTGACACGACGAGATGGCTGGGAAAACAGGTATGCATGCTTGATTAAATTTAGCTGCCAACACTAGCTTGTTTCAGGACATTGCCAATTGCTTTGGCACTACCCGTTGTGTCACAATCCATGTTTACTGCAACAGTGATCTTATTAAAATTAATGATACTTTTTTCCTTCATGACAAAGCACTCATTTCTGTCAGAACAGAACACTGGACCTTTTGACTCACTTGTGTTTAAAGTGTCAAAGACCAATCTGCTCTCAGCAATTCCATGTTACAGCATTTATGGGCAAATGAGTTTTGAATTTTCCTATACAACCATTTAAGATTAGAGTTAACCCTCTATCTTTGATAAAAGTTTCCTTTAATGCTGTTATCTTTCAACTTGCTTCTTCGGCATTTGTGGAAAATCGCAGAACCTGAAAATGGTGAAGGTTAGACAGAAAGAAAAATAACATGTTTACTTTCACTTCAAGGCACTAAAATGTTCCAAGAGTCATTTTGTTTTTTAAAATAATGAATTTAATGTAATTTAAATAATAACTAGTAGAACAAATACATGAGTATGTGGCTGCAAATGATTACCATGCTTATATTTATTATTACAATGTTTCTCATTATTTTTTTAAAATTAGAATTAATTTAATACTTTGAGGCAGAAGGTTACCGTATGAAAATTTACTTATGCGGCCTCTTCACAGTGACATAGACAACAAAAATGTTTCTGATAAAATATCCACATATTCAAATATTGAATTAAGTGAATTATGACTGAAGATAACCAAAAATTTTACAAATGATACTTTGAAATTGTTGTTGTCCTGGTTTCCCCTTTTCTATCACAATATTCTGTTATTTCTCCATGTAATCAACTGTAATCTCTCCTAAGTGTTCCAACATTTCTTGACATACAGTACAACTCCTGAAAGACAGCTTGTTCTGGTACAGGTTAACATGAGGAGAGATGGGAGTACATGACATTCAGTGGAAATGTATCATGCACATGAAGTACCTCTGACTGCTAATGAGGGTAATATAGATTGAAAAGTCATTTGAGTAATGTTAATAAGAAGAACAAAGCTAAGTTTCAAATTCAAATTGCTTTTAGCCTCAATATTTTTATTGATTAATTTTTCAAAGGGCATTTATCTTGTAGGCTACCATGGATTAGAAGACAAGGTTTATTCTCAGTGGCATGCAAAGGCACAATACAATCTGATTTAACTATTACAAACTCGCTCTCTGCTGCACTATTGATGAATGTTGTCCAACAAGATAAAAAGTTCGCTTTTTACTATGAGATGTCAGCATTTGCAGTTGTTGCAGCACTGTGATGATCTAATGCCTAAACCTACTGCATCAGATTCTTTTTTATTATTCCTTGTTTGACTGTGTCATGGTCGAAACCTCCACCTAAAAGTCAAGGCTCCAAAGCTCTAAGTTAAAGTCTGTATAGATCCTTAAGTCAAGTTTTGACTTGAATTTGACTACATGACTACAATGACTACATTTGCAGCACCTTAGTGCATTAGTGTTAATTAGATTTATACACATACACATATATAATAATTCATTCATTCATTCATTTTCCAAATCCGCTTAATCCGCTAACGCAGGTCGCGGATATATAATAATAACATTTATCATTTTATTCTAGGTATTTGGAGTATTGGATACAGATTTCACAGTGCATAATATGACCTGATGGCTTATACCAATTAAATAGAAATATAAAAACAAGGTAGAATTTTTTATTTGCATCTCATTGAATGCCTGTTATGCATGTGTAACACATGCTTGCTGCAGAGAAAATAATAGCAAAAAGGAAGACATATATAACTGCTTCCCATCCCATCAAAAAGACAATAGAGTCAGTAGCAAGATACTACTTTGTATATTTGAAAAACCATTTTGGATGTGTCCTTGAGGACAGATAACCCAGAACAGTGGCTTCAAAAAAGGACACATGATGGTTTCTGAGACGACTGTCACACCAGGAAAATCTCATACAGTTGAAACCCTGGAGTGGACAAAACTCTTGAATGGAGTACCATTACAGTGTGCAGCAGCTGGTGGCAAGTCTTTTCTGTGCTTTATGGACTCCTGTTGTTACTCTGTCACACAATGTCCTTTTAATGCCGCATAACTACAGTGCGCCCTCGTTCCTCGCGGTTAATGCCTTCCTGGAACCACACATAATTAACGAATTCCGAGATAGAAAGATAAACTATCTTATTATTTACCGTAATTTAAATGTTGAACCCAGCCCATACTGATGTTAAACCACCTTCTATCAGTATTAACTTTTCCCATACTCCAATCGACTGTTCAAAAGCAATTTTGTGTCTCACGCAAGTACGAGACTCACACAACATAGCGCACTTCCAGATGCCATCAGCCAATAGAATGCACCTACAGTATCATGTGTCTGCCTACCAAAAATCCACGATGAGGTGAAGTCGCGCGAATGTGTGAAGGCGCACTGTATATGTAACCTTTTTGGGCAATTTGGTTAGACTTTGAAGCAACTTGAATGACCAGTTCTTCCCATGAAAGAATTGTCAAATGCTCTACTTCTCAAGGACTTCAAGGACAATTAAGGAAATATTTTACCAAAATGAAAAGGTTTTAAAATGTTTTCCCATTTCAGTCCTGTAGAAAAATTCTGCAATGCAGTTTTGTTATCAGTCTTGACATGTTTGAAGACCGAAATTATTATTTTTTATTTCCATGGGGTAATAATATAATGAATAAATATACATTTTGGGTGGAGGATATTTTTTATGAAATATAACTAAAAAGCAACGAAAACTTGGTGTAAATAGTAACAGGCTGTTCACAAGCTTCCACGTTGGAATTAGGTCATGGGAAATCCCCACCCAGAGGTTTAAGACTTCCAGAATATCAAAGCTGAGATGTTTCAGCCATGCTTTTGAGGTGGATGTCTATCACCCGATAGGAGAAATTCTCTTTTAATCAGCACAGCTGTCTGAACAGGCTGCATAATGGTGAACAGCTGTGTTGATTCATATGCATAGTCATGCACACGCCTTTACTTTGACTGAACTTTTACTTGCACAAAATGTAAGATTGACATTATGTGTCAATTGTGTCATAGCTGTCACTAAAAATTTCATCAAAATGCTTTAAAATTCTAAATTATATTTTGAAAATGGTTTCAAGCACAAGCACTAAATAATAAAATTTGGCTTTAAGCTTAAAAAAATGTGCCAATACTAAAAGGGAATACAAATGGAGCGGCGGGTGTTCTACTTCCTGCTATTCTGTCAAAAGGTGAATCTATGGGACAGCTACTTACCACGGTTGTTGCTGGAGAGACGTTTGCGCTGGCTGGTAGAAGTGTTGTGTGGGAGCAGGGTGTTCTGCTGATGGTTGCTGTCAATGGGGCTTGTGGCAATGATGTTGTCCTTGTATTTTTTCATCAGAGCCAGCTTGGTGTTGTCGCTCACTGTCAGAGAGTGGGATGCCATTACAAAACGTGAGGAACAAACTGAAAACATGTCTCTCTAAAATGACACTGACACCACTTAAAAGATGTTGATATTAGACGAATATAAGTTTTAAAACCACAATGTAGCAAGCATGAAACACATTAATGCTGTGAAAACATTTCCAGCAGGCTGTTTACTGGGGTAGAAGTCAAATTTGCAAAATTAAAGAGTGAGCAAATCTACCATGAAATTAAATGCATTAAGGGAATATAAAGCATCTCAGAGGATAAAATTATTTTTTGATAGATTTTTATAGAAGTGATTCATGAGAAACAACAAAAATATTGTAAAGCATAACTTTTGGAGGATCTCCTGCAAAAGAAATGTTCATCCAAACATTTTTATCCTTAGCGGTGTGTGTATGTGTGTGGGGTGGGGGGTGGTGGTGTATGTGTCCTTAAAAATACTAACATAGTGCACGCATAACAAAATCATAATCAATGTACTGTGGTGTGGTTATAAATACTTCAGCCAATGTGACATGAGTAGCAGGTGTTGCAGGATTTGGAAAATTGAAAGATGTTCAGCAAAGATAATCCGTTTTTATGATAAAGTGGCAGATTAGACTGATGGACATATTGGGACAGAGAATAAATAACATAAACTGAAATTAGTTATGAAGAGAAGTTGAAAGTAGACAAGATGTGCACAACACAGCATTTGATGCATAAACACGTGAGTACATTCAGTGTGTTTGCTTAGTAATACAGTGCTGAGTGTATCTGTAGAGTGGTGTCAGCAGCTCTCTCGACGACGCAGTTATTTCATTATTGGTTATTGCTTTTTCCACTAGCTGCGGTGTCCATAGCTTTTTTATTAAGTTATAGCAATGCATTTTGCAAAACAATCTGAAAATAGCACAAAAAAATCCAGTAAAGTAAATGAGAGAGCGACAGAGAGAAAGAGAAAGAGAGAGATAGAGAGACAGAGAGAGAGAGAGAGAGAGAGAGAGAGAGAGAGAGAGAGAGAGAGAGAGAGAGAGAGAGAGAGAGAGAGAGAGAGAGCGAGAGCGAGAGAGAGCTACAAATGCCATAACCTGGAATACGAGGAATACTTTCTCAACTTTTTGTGAGGTGGGCTGGACAAATTAAAATTCCTTGATTTCATAGAAGTCAAACATATTAAGAGTAGGGTAAAATCACATTGAACAACCTCACAGGATAAAGTACCTACTGCAATGGCCAAATACGCAATGTTTATATTTTAATAAACATTCAGGACAAAAAGGTCGTGGTGCTTTTGATTAAATTCCTTGGCTGCATACATGATTGTTATCGCAGATATACGATTTTCATGGTTGAGCAGATATCTTGAAGACAGACATCAGATTACAGTGGTGCTAACAAGGTTGTGTTCCATCATTGTGAACTAATAGTGGCTCAATAGTGAAAAATACATTCAATATTTCACTTGTTTGGGTATTCAATAGTTTTCTATTATTCCATGACAAAAAGTCAGGGTGGCTAACATATTGTACATTACTTTTATTTTATTACATCCCCCTTCAAAGCGGTGGTTTATTGTTATTGTCAGTGTGTGTGTGTTCGTCCATTCGTTCGTTTGTCCATCCGTTAGTTAGTCAATTCGGTGCAGATAGAAAGATGAAACAAAAAGCACATTACTCGGGTGGCAAAGGGGATGAAAATGAGATTATGACCTTGACCTTGAGAAAGCTAGATCAAGGTCAAATTTCAACTTTTTTATACTCAGAAACTGGATAAGATAGAAAGACTAGGGAGAAGGCCAGTGTGAGCAAGACCATAGATCAAAGATAGATCTGTGAAAGTAAGTCAGAACACCAGCTTTGATCTTTGACCAATGCAAGTACTGTAGGTCAGGGTAAAATTTTCAATTCAGGGGTGTCGCGGGATGTTGCAGTCTCCGACTGCCTTGGTTCTAGTTATTTATTGAATTCAGATTTCTAGTGCTCTTTTATGAGTGTCCTCTTCAAATGTTTTTATTGTTCAGTATTTCATGCATTGCCTGCCACCTGTTCTATTGCTCTAGCCCACTGAATTAACTGTTTAAATGCATAAGAAACCGGATCACCCCAGCTCCATCACCTTTTCGGTAAAGCTGTTTAGATTTTATGCGAAAACAGTTTGTGGGTGACATTACCATAAACAATGTCTTGGTGAATTCAGTTGATGAATTCAAACCATAAACCTGGAGCTGATTGAAATTCAAAGGACTGCATCACAAACATTTTTGACTGGAGCTCCATTTCAACATCCAATCATTATGAAAAAAAAAACCTAAAATAATTATTAGCAGACATAAGAATTTTGGTTATTTCAAGTGGACTACATGCTTTGAAATAATATATCTGTTGTACTCCTTCAGCCACACAACTTAAGCTTGGATACTAATTATGAATTTCATTTGTATTTAAGCTGTGTCGTCTTTAAGTGTCTCAGTTCGAAGAAGCGATTGAAGCCTTGATGTTTTTCAAACTCAAACTTTAGTCTTCTATCATTTGCTCTCCATTTTTAAAGATTACTTCCCACCTATATGAGGAAATAATGAATGTTACAGCAGTTAATTAAAAAATCCAATTAGTTTTCTCTGGTTTCATGTTGACTATTTCAATCATTATAATTGTGTCAATGTAATTACACTGTTCCCTGCTTAGAAAACAATCTTTTTTGTACACACACAGTATATATCGCTTCCAGAAGTAGCAATTATAACCTTTTTGACACACTGACTAATTGCTTTGCTTTATTAAAAACTATATGGCTGCGGATGAGGATGAAATAATGTTAGAAACAGAAGTGTGAAAGTGTCAGGCAGAATTTAGTTACTCATTTAAACTGCTAAAGTTCTAGAGAGATCAATGAAAAGGCAGAATGTGGGAGTTGATATGTTTCCAACTACATAGGTATTACAGTTTGATCCATTGTTAACACAAATTAGGCATTAGTTCTGCTCTACAAATATAATAAATCAAATGTCTACATGAAGTCTAATACACATTCTGACATACTGTATCTATTGACTTGCATACTTCATTTAGAAGTGTTTTTCATTTGGTCACTTGTCACTATAAGGAAGGATGTCAGGCAACACAACTACAACCTCAGGTGAGGGCCACATACGGCTAAATCCATAAAATACACTCTCTCACCACAAGTTCAACCACATCCAATCAAGTAAGTTTTACTTTACTTGGACAAGTTAGTACAAGCTTGGTTCATTTAGTTTGTTGCATGTTTTGGGTAAATAAAGAGCTCCAGAAATTTAAATCTTTAAACTTCACATAGTCGGCCCATCCTAATATGTCATTGTATCAGTCATGTCAGGTTCTCACCTGCAATGGTAGCTGTTTAACATAAGGATGATGGCTCATGTGATCCCACATTAATTCTTTACATTATCAGCAATGTGTGTAATATACTTCCGACAGCATCCCCAATCATTATGTATGCATTGCCCACAAAATGAGCAATTAAATATGTCTGTAGCAGCAGACTAGTCACAATTGCACAGTTCACAATTATTTCAAAGCAAATTAAACCCAGGTAAAGTGTATTGTTTGCAGTTTATGAGTGTTTCAAAAGACAAGGAATTGAAGTGAGTAACTATATGGATTAAAATTTTCAGCAGTTACTATCAGGAGCAGGAAAAGCGATGTAGATTGTATAGTGGTCACATGATATCCATTTTACTAATATTCTTTAGGGTGAAATGAAAAGATCATGCATTGTGGTTGTGATTAAAGTTGCAGATATGTTTTTTCTGCATTTTTCCATCACAAATGTCTATGGTTTAGTTTTCTGAAATTGCATTAGCATTTATTTGGGGTCTAAGAAACTGGCCAACCAAAACTCTATTCTTTCATATAAAGTAGCTCTTACTCTGGGAATTAGATCTTTTTTAAAAAATGTGCAGTTTGTGTGTCAACTAACCAGGTGTGAGGTCAATATTATTCTTGTCATTACAGCCCTGGAGTGAGTCCAGAGTTCTGGTGACCTGGCTGGCAAACTCCTCACCACCATTCATGCACTCTCGCTGCAGATGGTGACGCAGATCAGTAATGTCGTACTCATATCTGTGAAAGAGGTAGAAATCAATTAGTCTTACATTGCCTTCATTATGTGAATTCAATTTAATGTACATAATTAGGATTTCACAAACAGCCAACAAAGCATTCAAGATTTCAAAGCATGACGGCATAATTTGTATTGTATGGTATTTTAAGCCACAAAACTCACAGCAGATGACTAAACCTGCAGAATGCTGCTTTCAAATTATTTGTTGCCAGTGTGAATGTGGATCAGTTAGTCATCTCAGTAACAGAACATTTTTCCAATAAAGTGTGTCATGTGTATTTCTAAATCGTTTCATATAATATTAATTCGCTTCTAATCAAACTCAGCTTGTACCCATCCAGAATAGGCGTCTCCCGTATGCTGAGGGTACCGCTGGAGTTTGGCCCCTGACCCCGGGAGTTCCTCAGGCTCTCTCGGGCCTGGCCTCCCATCAGCACTGAAGGGATGTAGTGGATCTCATTAGCTGCCTCAGCACTAGCACTCTTCTGGGGCTGAGGGATGCGGCGCCTTTTACACCAGCGCCTGCGGGTGTAGAGGATCAAGACCAGGCACAGGATGGACAGCAGAAGGGCAATCATCCCGCCCTGAGGGGAAGAGGGTGGCATTTGGAGTGGAGACAAGAAGAAAGGGCAGTGGAGAAAAACAAGGCAGAGAGAGAGAGAGATTGTCAAAGTGAGGAACCAATTCAAAAAGTCTGCCTAGCAAGATACAGATAAAACAAAACGCTGTAAAGCCAGTGGTAAGATATGAAAAAGGTGGAGGATGCAGTTTAATGAACAACACCTACATTAATCTTAAATGTCAGTAACCCTCATGTTACCGTGCTCCTTAATTCAAGAGCACCGCACAGGAAAGCTCTGAACATTGCTGTTGGCTTGTTTGAAGTAAATTTGAGGCGATGAAGAATGTGATTAATATTCTGCAGATTCAACTACTGTATATCTATACCCAGAGTACCGAAACCAATGCCCACATTTCTTAAAGAATTGTTCTCATAATATTTGAAAAGGACTGCAACTTGGGAAATACATGTATACGAGTGTTTTTGTAGTGTGGCTGAAAGCAGCATAGTTTAGTGCACATACTAAAATATAAAACATTGGGCTGACTATTCCAAAGTAATATGACTTATATTTCACGTTATAAAATGCTGTTTCATTTCTCTTAATGGTCTGATTTGTTAAGGACAAGTCTATGTGGAAACATTCAAATCCTGAAACTTGTTCCATTCAGACCTACCAGTGCCGCGAGGGACAAAGACAAATAGAAGAGTATGTATTTGATCTTAACTGAAGTATCTAACTGATTTTCAACATAAATATACTCTCATTCTGAATTTGATGAAAGCAACACTTTGAGACATTAGGACGGTGTAGGGTTTACCAGTGTTACATCAAACAGCGACATGCTTACAAAACATACTCTCCTACCAGATGATGGGCTCAGGTAACATGACCATCCTCATCCTAGCACATTTCTTTGTGATTTTAATGAACTGTGAATCAGTTTGTGGAGTTAATAGATGCAGTAGCATCCACCCCAGCACCAGTTGGCATACAGAATGTGGCACAGGCACACGATGAAAGATGAAGAGCACTGAGCCTGCCCTGAGGACAGGTTGGAAGGCGGGACAGAGAGAGAATCAGTCAGACGCCAGAGAGACAGAGAGATGGTGACACAGAAAGCGTCAAAGAGAGAGAAAAAAAAAAGACAAGAATCTTGTCAGGAAACAGGATATGGATCAAAGTCAAGACAAGTCAAAAGCACATAGCCTGTGGAAACATTAGAGACAGACAGCAATTCTCATTTTGGATATCAGAGCTTATCTCTTCCATGAATAAAGGACATCAGAGGAGATTTATAGGCACTTTTATTTCACTCAATTGTTTTATCTAATTTTATTACTTGCTTTTCTATGTTACCGAAATAGATAAATTAATGGAAGTGATATGAAAGTGACATTTGCGTAACAAGATAACTTGCAGACATAATTAGAATTGGAACCCAAAATGTTACATATGCGGCACATGCAATTTACTGAATCTTTGCGCCTAATCTGATGCCACTCATCTTAGGATGAAAGCCAAATCATATACATTGTCCAATTTTGTAAATGTCATGAAGAGTTATGAAAATGTCAGTATGACAGCACAAAGAAAGAAAGAAAAACAGCAGTGATTGACCATTGTACGGGCCTGTACAATTATATATATATATATATATATATATATATATATATATATATATATATATATATATATATATATATATACACGCATACACATATATATTTATGTATTTATATATATATATATATATATATATATATATATATATATATATATATATATATATATATATATATATATATATATATATATACACACATACACATACACATATATATTTATGTATTTATATATATATATATATATATCACATGTGTGGATATGTGGATATTTGTAGTGGGAAAAAATAATTTCCCTACAGGGATTATTAAAAGATTTATTCATTTATTTAGGATTTTCAACACAGACTCACAGAAAAGGTTGTCTACTCAAACTTCAAGAAAACCTGTCTCTACAGTTAATATAGTGTGTTGGCTGTACTCAATTTGATTGTATACAGTTATTGTTCGGACCTTCCTGAGTAAACTACAGTAATGTGAAATTATGGAATGGTCATCAATCAAATGCAATTTAAACCCATTAATCTGCAGTCACACCCACCTATAGAGGGGGAACGGATAAAACAGACAATACAGGCTTTAATTGCAATGATGTTTAGGACTAAGTAGAATATGTTCTTTTCTTGCGCCGATAAAACCAAACCACATATCAAAGCATGCCGGTGCTCCAGGCCCTTAATCCATTTACTACCAGATAACAACAATGTTACAATGGCACCAGTGCTCTTAAGGACTTACACTCCTGTCATGTAAGTCCTGAAAGGAAGCAAGAAGACATGGCCTTTCTCAATCTGACAGAATAGGAATGGCATTAGAGCTGAGCTATCAATCACTTCACAGTCTCTGGATGCGAGGCAATGAGAGCCAGGAAGACTAAAAGCGCTCAAATATCTGACAGCTACCAGATAGCTACAGAAAATTTCTGGCTCAATATAATAAGTCACATCATAGCTAAAGCATTTCTGATTGAATTTGATATGAACTTAGAAAATTAATGATGAAAATAGAAGATTTAGCACACCAAAACTCCCATTCATTTGCTATTACACAAGACCCTGAAATCAGGGTTAAAGCTTAAACTCCTAAAATGACATGAAACTTGAGTTGTAAAAATAATTAAGCTTAATGATCCATTGTTGATTTTGACATTGAACAAATGTGAAAGTCAGAGCACCATTTCACACATGTCACACAAGCGGTCTACTCAACAAATGAATATTAATGACAGAAATGATTTGAACTGTCTAATTCAATTTGATGTATTTCATAAAAGCTAATAAATCACAAAGTGATTTTATGATTGGGAGTGCATGGTGTGAAGGAATTAATCTGAAATGAAATTAATCATGTAAGGATATATTTCCTTGAAGGTAAATAGCCACAGTTGTACATTACATATTATTTGTAGAGTATGAGATATTTTGGAAATTCTGTCATCTGTTCATTTTTATTCATATTTAAGATGTAGTTCCTCTTAAAAGGGTGGTGATGTTGGTTTGTCAGAGGAAAATTAAGTAGATTAAACAGCCTTTCTCAATGGGACATCAGTGGCTGCTTTCCCAACATTACAAGAATACAGACTACAACCCCAAATTCCAGATCAAGACATGCTATCTTTGGTAGAGTAATTTGATAAGCACTACAGTGTAATCTTTAAGTTGAGCAAGCTGACCTTAACCCTCTCTCATGTATATTGGACACGTCCTCTCCCACATATCTGTGTTGACCACAGTCAGTTGACAACTCAACACCATAACATGTAATTCCTATTCAAGTTATTCTGCTTATAAATCAGTTAGAAAGAAAACAATGCAATCACATAACTTCAAGATCAAACAATCGAAATACGTCATAATATGGAAATAGATCATCATTTGTGGGCATTAGGCTTTTTAAAAAAAAGAACCAAACCAGCGTGTCCAAGTCCCACCCACGGTGAGAAATGCCTTGGAGCATTTATTTTGGAGCAAGTGTTCCTGGCACCTAAAAAGCCCTCTCAATCCTCATTTTGTTTACCGAGCAATATTTCACTGCTTGTGCTCCCAGTGTTAAAAAAAAAACCCAAAGAGAACAGTATAACCATAAATACTGGACATACTGCCTACATGAAGCTACAGCAGCTCTACAGGACTGTGTAACTCCACAGAGGAGAATCACACCAAGCCTACAAAAGATAACTCCCCAAACGACGTGGATCAAGTACTTTTCTGATTATGTTGTGAATCTAATAATAACAATAATAAATAAAACCATTCCTCAAACAGAAATATGCATAAATAGTTGTAAAGGTTTAATCCAGAGCCAGCAAATTCTGCAATTTGGTCATGTGATGGATGTACAGTATAAAACACTACAAGAAAAGGAAACGACAGAAACCTCTGAAAAGACATCAAAATTCCTATAGAAATGTGGCATGCAATTCACAAGTAACATAAACTGAAATCCCCTAGTCTTGTGAAGGGTAGGACTTCCACATTACTCTAGTACTTGTACATGTTTTTCATGTGCTGGTTTCCTCAACCAAGAGCCAGCTGTCGTCCACTCTGTCTTCAGAGGATCAGCTGCTGTCGGAGTCTGAGTGTAACTATGAGTAAAGCTGCTCGATAAAGGGCGTTCAGTTACAGAAAAGATGGACATCATAACAGTGACCTCTTCTGATTAATGTGTAAGTTCTATTTAATGATTAAAGAACTGTAAATTTCAATATCATTCTTTAATTTCACATACAACAAAAAACTTCAGAAGCTTTATAATTGTCTCTCCAGCCTGAAAATTTCTGCAATTACCCCTCCAACCATATTCCCTGAACAGCCTCCATGCTCTCTCTGCTCTGCTGCTACTAGTCCTCAAAAGGACACTTGAAGGACTCTTATTTTCCTTGAATGACTGTCTTGTCTTTCCTGACATAGTAAATTGCTTACCTTACTTTGAAATTTTTTGTGGTTCATATGTTAGACCCTTCAACCAACTTTCATACATACAATACAACCCCTCCAACCTACTCTCCTTCAACGTGTTCATTCTGGTAAAGTATTTATAATTGTGAATCTTTGATACCATCCTCTACACTTTATGAATCTAGTGATTTGTTTTTTATAATTATAATCTGTATTTACATTACTTGAAAAAAGAGAGAAAAAAGAAAAACAAGCAGTGTCATTTCCAACATTATGCTTCAGTTAAATGGCAATGTCCCTGTAGAACTTGTCCCTGTTCTTTAAAAAAAAAAAAAAAAAAAACTTTCTCCAAAACATAAAGAAAATCATTCATCAAAATAAACCCTTACCAATTGAGTCACACTGTTCTAATGATGGGCACTAGAGATCTATGCAGTCAAGACCATGATCATTAACTAAATTACAAATAGCACATTGAGCAGGCCACTGATTCAAACTGTCATTCTCAGATACATCAGTTAGTGAGCACTAATCTCTAAACCAGCCCACAATTACCCGACAGCTCAGCTGATTGCCGGATGGATGGATGGATGGATGGATGGATGGATGGATGGATGGATGGGTGGATGGATGGATGGGTGGATGGATGGACATATTATATCTGATTTAATCGTGTCTTTATCTTCTGATTCTTCTTCAGTTGTAAATGATGATCCCTGCAGGCTGCTCTCCCTGCTTATAGCCATTCCATGAAGGCTTTCTTACAAAGCTGGAATGGATTAAAATAATTTTAGTTATTTGAAATGGGGAAAAATCATTTGAGATGAGTCGATTGACTTACAACCTCAGTCACAGAACAAATTAAACTCACATCTCAAGGTACTACTCTATCATCAACTATAAGTTACTCCATAAATTGTGCTCTACTTCAATTTCAATACACTTAATTCAATTCCACTTTTTTTTTTTTTTTTTTTAAATACAATGGTACTGACTAAATGAATATTTACGTTGGGAGAAAATCAGAAGAAAATCATGTAAACTCTTACAAATGAAAAACAAGGAACATTCTAAATTATAAAACAATATGGGTGTAGTATGTGCACATATAAAGTTGCTGCACTGCATGATACTACTTGTACAGGATATTATCAGCACCTGCATCAGTGATATTTTTAAAGTGAGATGACAGCAACTCATGAATATAAAAAGACAACATGTGACTCAACCACAGCCTGTTCGCCCTGCTGAGGTCTGGCAACAGACAGAAGAGTTTGCTACCATAAGGTTGGATTATAGAATAGCTTCTGTCCTCAAGCCTTGACGTTCCTAAACTCATTATCCACGCTCAAGTTTATTTTTGGGACAGGATTATTTATTCATTAATCTGATATATCTTTCGTCTGTTGTACGAATAAGGAGTAAAAGTCTTTATTTTATTCTTTATTACACAATTTTGTGTCATAATTGCTGTATACGTAAATTCATAATCCTGAAGAAGTAAGCACAATGTTGCTTCAGGTTCTCTCTCAATAGCCACAATATGCATCTGACTGGTACATCATATTGTGTGCTAAATTTGTATTAATTGATCAAAACAGGATATCCCTGTTTGCACAAAACAGCATTTAAAAAAGGTGGCTCTACTAGTATAAAGCAGATGCTGCAGCACGAGTTTATATCAGGTTTAAGTTCAAATTATAAAGCTGGACTTTTCTGTAGTCGTTAGCTGCAATAACTCCATGATCCAAGATCAGCAGTACATTTGTCATGTCGTCCTCATAGTTCCTCTGGTAAATACCAAACTGTTCCTCAGATTGCTGTACACCCAGAGCAAATAGCAAGGCAACATCAAAATATCAAAAGGTGTTTTTAAGTTACTTGGAAACCCACCTTTTTCTTCTTTATATTTATCTTTTAGCTGTCTGACAGAACAAACCAATCCATAAAACTAAAAAAGCACTCCTTCCTCACTTAAACTCAGAACAACCTTTCTGTTAAATATGAGCTTACTTGTTTCATTAATTTACATTTGTGAGAGTACCTAGTTGACGCAATGTAATCAATATCATCTTAGTTTTGCCTTTTTTAGGAGCTATTTCATTAAAAAATAAGCCTTGACATCCTCCAATGCAGCTGTTTTTGAAATATATTAGCTGCACATTTTCAGAATATGATTTGTATTTTAGAACAATTAAAATATAACACAGATAAAAGCAGTCATTACAGCAGACATACAAAGTGCAATACAAACTGAAAGAAACAAGTTGAGCTACTGTGAGGGTAACTACCCAATGAAGAAATATCTTAACTATTAACCATTGACACATTCACAAATTGTTTTTTTCCACCACGTATGACTTTGCTGTAATTACACCAATAATGTTCTGTGACTGTCAGTCTCATGTTGAATAGTGTATTGTCTTAATGTAAATTATGCTGACTTTTTCCAGATTCACTTACCTGTTAATGCATCATGATTATTTTTTTCAAAAATGAATATAATATTGTAAAGATAACAAGAATCACGGAGCTTTCCTTTCCTGTACAAAACCTGGAAACTATCATTTATTATTAGTGTAAGGGGTGGCTATTCAGGACTTGGTTTCAAAATGAAATAGAACATCTTGTCCTGAGGAGCAAAATGTCATGTAAATGGAAGAAATAATCACACTAACAATAATTTGGACTCTCTTCATCGCAATTATTTGGTCCTTCAGTTCTCTTCTGTCGTGCGATCTTTCTTTCCTGTACAAAATTTTGCAACCTTTTTTCCCTACCTGGAATTGCTATGTACTGCATCTAAAATACTAACACAATATAAATTATAAGCAAAGAAAGGCCTATTTCCATAGTGACATTTATATTACATCTCCAAATACAAAATCAGAATCCTTAGGACCATTGAGAATTTGTGTATCAAGGTCTGGTGAGCATGACACATGTGTTGTTGATGTATGTCTCAGTTCAACTAATTAATATTTATGGGAAGTAGCAGTAGGGAAGTGTCATGGTATCTTCAGCGGTATGCGAAGCAATGAAGCCAAATATTACCATGTTACTGACACAACCAAAGCTGCCTCTGCATTATATTTTTCTCTCAGACAGGCTTGTCTGTATAGGAAATGAAATTAAGGCTAAAGCCTTATTGTTCATTTCTTTTCCAGTATAAAACCAATGTGCTGTCTTCTGCATTTGGAAAGGGACAATAAACCAAGCAAGCAGCATGCAACATTTCCAATTTATCAAAGCATACTGTCTGCTATACAAAACAATGTTTCGAAAATCCCAACAGAAAGCGGAAATTATTTGATGCTGATGTTGTATGAAATCCAACTGACTTTTCCTGTGTACTCAGTGAGACACAGCTACAGGCAATACACAGACACAAGAGAGAAAAACAATACTAATATACATTTTACACAGTACGTCAAAGATGTCATGGTTTGATACTTTGGCTGTGCGACCTCAAAGTTTTCTTATTCTTTTCGAAACACTGGAACAACTTTTGTTATTTATCAGAGGACAGTGATTTCCCCAATTTGAGCTCCATTACTACAGACTGCATACATAAAGACAAATAAAAGAGTGCAGCAAGACCAATGATGTGCTTTAGTTAGCTGGTCAGCTGCAACACTTATGATGGGAAGGGCACAGGAGTATCCTATCTAAAAGTACTCTGCACACACTTTCCAAATTGAACATTTTGAATACATTTTAATGCTGCATCATTTGGCAAACTGAAGGCTGCAAAAGGAACAAAGCAAGGAATTGTTATGTTATATTTATTAGAGAGAAAATGTTAGAAGAGCTATTTTTTGTAAAGTCTTTTCTGCTGAAATGGTGCTGTTTGATTTTGTTGAAATCCAACCCATAGTGCACTGCTGCCTGCATCAGAGATTCAGCTGCACTACAAACAGGCCAGGCATATGGACTTTGTACCCGTCCTCACAGCCCATGGGGAAACTATGGATTGGTTTGTCTCGCTCGGCAGGCTTTGCAAAAACATGCGTAGCTGTGATGTTGAGAGAGGAGATCTAGAGGGTGGGATTCAGCTGAGGATACTGTTTTACAAGTGGCCAGGGCCACATTGATTTAAGGTTTATACGATCAATGCTATCAACACAGGGTTTAAGAGGGTCACCACATGAATTCCAATCTCCCATGAGATGAGTGTGTCAAATTGTCTGTCTTCTATGAGGAACATACAATAACAATGGATGTATGAATGCAAGCCCATGTTTAACAGTTTTTAAAGATCACGTAAAATTTATTGAAGTTATAATTTGTGACATTAAATGGAGTCAGATTGAAAATGCTACAACATACTGTAGCTACCAATTGTTATTGGCTGAGTAACGCGACCTCTAAGATGGTGTTTTTTTGTTTTCATATTAAAATCAAGCAAGCTCACAATATGTGTGTAACATATTCTACAATATCCTCAATTATAAAAAATATAATCCAGTACATGATAAATATTAAACCTTCATCCTTATGAAAATTCATGTAATTACTCGCAACAGAACCAAAGTCAAGTGAAATACCAAATACTAATCTGAATTAATCAAATTAATCCTGTCGTACATGAAGTACTCATATGGAATTTGAGTTGCAGTCATCAGGTAAGGAAAATAATCGTGTCAGTACTCCCATAAGCCTTGGTTTTCATTTATTAAAAAGGTGAGTAAGGTGTTTGGTGAATCTACCGATTTCAAATAAAGGGAGATTTGTGCACCACAATAGTAGCTAGGTCATTGAAAAACTCAACAACAAAAAAACATTGCAAAAATCAATGTCCGAAAAGAGCAAAACTAATGATAAAAATATTCAAAAAAAAACCCTAATCAGATCACATTTAATATCATACAGGTCTAAATGAAGTGACTCTCGATAGAGCAGTTGGATGAAAATTCAAGAAAGACAAAAAACCCCAATGAAAATAAGAGGTGGAAACAGAAAAAAATTGCTATCATGGCTTCGATGCCAATAGCTCTTCTAGATTTACTTCAACCTAGATGACTAGGAATCTAAACAGATAATATTGTGGTAATCAGTTAAACCTTTTCTCAGACATCTGGACAGCCAATTTGCAGATGGAATAAAGACATCAAATCGAAGCTCCCCCGCTTCATCACGGGGGAGCTGGAGCCTATCCCAGCTGGCATAGGGCGTGAAGTGGGGCAAACTCCAAGCGCGACGTCAGTGCACCCCGGGATTATGAATTAAGAATTCATTCATTTTTATGTACCACCGCTGTATCCAACGTAGCGGGTCACGGACCTAGCTGGAGCTGGAGCCTATCCCAGCTGACATAGGGCATGAGGCGGGGGACACTCCGGGAACGACGCCAGTGCACCGCGGAGCCACATACAAAGGTATACAAACACGCACACACCTACGGGCAATTTGGGACCGCCCAATCAACCTGAAGTGCATGCTTTTGGAGGAGGGAAGAAGCCAGAGAACCCGGAGAGAACCCACGCAGACACGGGGAGAGCATGCGAACTCCACAAGGAGCGGACTCGAACCCGCACCCGCCGTGTTGTGAGACGACAGGGCTAACCACTGCGCCACCGTGCCGCCCTGAATTAAGAATTCCAATTCAAAATAGATACTACAGGATAGATTGGTAGGTGCAAGATTTTAGATTTAAATACACTCTGAAAAGTAACCCACATTGTTTTATGACCAAAAACAAACCTAGAATATCAGAAATCTTGTTTTAACAGTCTACAAATACCTTCAATAGGCTTGTCATGTTGTGTTTTGTTGAAAACATTCTCCAGTTTATAATTCTTTGCGATTGTATTGCACAATTATATCAAAGGGCTGCTGGATTTCCTGATTTTCCTAGAGATCGATGTTATCTTTCATTTGATATATTTGATTGGATAATGCTCTGTTTTTACAAAACCTGATTTATTGTCAATTTTAACATTTCTCTCTGGTTCCTCTCTGCTGCCAGTTACATAACCATTTATGCAACAAATTACTTAATATTATTTTAATACCACAAAAAAACAACTAAAGATATCCACATCTGGCTGTTTTCTTTGGTGTAGAGAGGGTACGCAGTTGACAGTTTGAAAAACAATGAAAAACACAATGAAATAGGGGGCGATGGCTCAGTGGTAGAGCCGAAAGTAGAGCGGGTCGTCCAATTTTCCTAATATCAGCGGTTCGATTCCCGCTCCCGCCCACCTCGGACTATGAGCTGACAATGGGAAGTGTCACCTCCCATTTTATGCCTGCAGGACCCCTTGTGTGAGAGTGTCTGTTACAGGGGCTTGTACACACTCCCATGTATGCATGCGTTTCATAGAAGAATTTACTAACTGCAGTGTGCTCTTAATTTTCCTTTGGAGATCAAACTAGTATACATATATTTAAAAAAAACCTCAAAGAGCATTTCGGGCTCTGACTGTAAAAAGGGAATTGACAAAACATCTGAGCTTTTCAACAAGCCAAAAAGAAGAAAATAATTCATCACCATTAACAGAAACGCCTCTCTTCCCGGCATTTCAGAGTGGGTTTGTGGTTCAGCATATGTGATGAAAAATTATAAAAGAAAAAGTTCACCGTAGGGCCAACCTGCATCCTAACCATTATAAAAGTGTCCTAATGTTGTTTGATATGATGTTGAGTTTCACAATCCGTTATCCCACATCCTCACTTTGGACTTTGAAAATGTCAGATCCACTATGAGCATGTTTCTCCAAACCTGTACAACAGTGACGTGCGGTGAGGTTCATGACTGGTGAGGCACTGACTTCATCATAATCAGATGAAGATGTTTACAAACATATTAACCTGCAGTGCAGTTTATTTGCCATTTAATAAGGAACAATGAGTGATCATTTTTAAAGTCTCATAGCAGAATTATTTACACATACAAACTGTAACACACAAATAAGCACATTTGATTAAAACTTATGTTGTCACCTGCACGGTTTTTTTTGTGTTATGTGTACTTATAAATGAAGTCCATGCGCAGCTCCTTCTGAACAAAAGCATCACAAACACTTTTGAGTTGAGTTGAGGCGAGCGGAAAACAAATAAATGGCTGCACTTGACTCGCTGACTATAGATCGTAATTTACTGTCACTTTTTCTATGGCCGAGGAAGAAGAATCTGGGATCACCAGCGCCACCTACCATGACGCACAAGAACTGCATGCCTCACTTTGTGCCTTTTTCCAGCTGTTTCAGGACTTCAACTCAAGAAAGACGTTGCACACATACAGTTGGTGGCAAAAAAAACACTGTACATTATATACATTAGGTAAACTACAGAAATGTAGTTCACAGAGCAAACATGTTTGGACATTTTAATAGCAACATATAGAGAGATAGCATTACTGTCTCACTGTATACCATGCCAGTACATCTAGTCGAGCCATTGCGCAATCCATGGTGAGGCTCAGCTGGCTGGTGCCTCACCGCAGGTCTCTTCTCAGTATTTCAGCAGTAAATGTGAAAATTCAGCAATTATGAGTAAAAATAATGTAAAATTGGTGACGTTAAAAGGAAAATAGCTATATAATACACATCACAGAATAAACATAAGCATTTAATTTATTTTTTCCATTTTCCATTTTTTTGGACAGCAGTGACTGCATGTTGCTGATGTACTAATACAACAAAAATATATTTTTTTGTGACCTGTAATTTTACAAGCAAATCCAAATTTTAAGAATAATTAAGAATGAAGAAGCTTTGTTTTGTTTCCATGCATATAGAAAATATGCATGTAGATAGTACTTGTGTGGAATTCTGATGTCTCTGGTCTCTCAAGACACAAAATATAAGGGCACCCCTTGACACATGTGCCTGTCCTAAAATGCCTACAATGTAACCTTCACAGGACCCTTTTTGTATCCACAAGGAATTGAAAAAGTAACACGGCTTGGATATCGAGGTCAAGGCCTCCAGTCGGGTGGCGCACTGAAGCAGAGCCATGGCAGCACAGCGACATCACCTCTTCCATCTGTTGTCACAGTCTGCTCATGTCTGCCTGCTAATCCTTCTCTACCAACACCTTCATGAAAAGACACCCTAGTGGCAGAGCTACTGCCACAGCTCTTTCAGGATGACAAATTAGCAGACCAGGGAGCACATAGATACTGACCTGAGGTTGATGGGATGTGAAAGACAGATAGTGATGATCAAAAATGTGAGATTAGAGGAAAATCAAAGAGGTAACAGGCAAAACCATAGTACTGGCTCTTTCATTGCAACATAAAAATGCTGTAATCACTCAAGTCTGAACTCATCGTACATCAACTTCATGCTTGCTAACATGTAAAACAAGCTTCAAGGTCAGTCATTTGTTTCATGGTCTCAAGCTGTGTGACATTCAGAGGGCATTTGTGGCTCTCTACCTACCTTCACCAGATGTAGCAGCTGGTAAAAAAAAAAAAAGGATCCTCAAGCTGACTAATCATTTGTGAATGCAGCCATAATATGCTTTCAATATCTGAAAATACATATCATCCATCAAAGCATGATTGTAATGTCTTTGGGCTGGGAAAGGGCACTGGGAGTAGGTGTGGTATATCTAAGATCTAATAAATATACATTTCCTCAGGCAAGAGGAGGTAGCTGGGAGATCTAAGGATTCATTTCCTAGTCTGCCAACATAGCAGATAAGGTTTGATGCAGTGCAGGCATGCAAAAATCTACATTCAACTGAAGTGTGGACTTTACTAATATATATAAGGGACTAACATACAGTGTATATATATATATATATATGTGTATATATGTGTATATATATATATATATATATATATATATATATATATATATATATATATGTATATATATATATATATATGTATATGTGTATATATATATATATATATATATATATATTGGGGCGGCAGTGGCTCAGCGGTAGAGCAAGAAGTCTTGAAGACAGGATTGCCCAGTCATCGGGGGTTCAAATCCCGCTCCAGCCAGAAGAACCATCGGAGTGTGAGCCAATGGTGGGAGGTGTCAGCTCACCTCCCAGCCACTGCCGAGGTGCCCTTGAGCAAGGCGCCGTCCCCCCTACAAGATGCTCATTGGGGCGCGACCCTCGTGCGCGAACCGTCACTCCACCTCCTTGTACCTCTGTATGTCCTCTCTATACTAACTGTATGCCTTTCAGGCCCCTAGTGTGTGCTGTGTTCTGGAGTCTGTAACCGCTGTGTGTGTAATTAACACATACATGTACATGTGAAGTGTGATATGTAAAAAGAA
Organism: Antennarius striatus; assembly: GCF_040054535.1. NCBI lineage: Eukaryota > Metazoa > Chordata > Actinopteri > Lophiiformes > Antennariidae > Antennarius > Antennarius striatus. The sequence continues at coordinate 16,497,286 of NC_090793.1, forward strand.
TTTCCCCAAGAGCGACAATTAAAGTAATGGTTATTATATACAGTATATATATATATATATATATATATATATATATATATATATATATATATATATATTATATATACTGTATAAACATGTTGATATAACCAAGCTGCAGGTTTTTAGCAGTTTTCGGTTTATCTTCATTAATATTGAGCCTGTGACAAAATGAATCCCAAGTTCAGAAGGATTCTGATGGATGAATTGCAAACATGCATAGAATTACATGGAAAGAGATTTATCATATTATAATTGGACTAAAAAGTTATTTTGCATCAAGCAAAATAAACTATGATGCGATCCCAGACTCTAAAACTCTTTACATGTTTAGCTGCTTTGTAATCATCCAGTTTTACCATGACAGAGATGTGCAGGATGCGGAGCTCCTCTTTCGCAGAATCTTTGGCTGGATCTTCAGTTGGTTCTTGAAGGTTCAACCCGCCATCCTGGTGGTGAATGTGGAAAAGCAGTGTGCCATTTTCCAGCCACTGCTGCCTCCAGCGCACCAGAGGGATGTCCTCTGAATTCCCAGAGATTTCTTCAAGAGACAAACAAGACCGATAATTTATGACAATCAATTTATTACAACAATAAGAACCTCAACTTTGGAGAGCTTAGTTCCTTATGCTCTAACATTTAAATATCATTAAACTTTTGAAATGTGAATGCATGTAAGTGACCCGATGTTGTCAAAGGATGACAGCATACTTTACCAACCAGGATAGCATTTTTGACACATTAGCTTTAGTCAACATCCACTTGAGACCACAATTGTCAAATGTAAATTTGATCTGCTGTGACATTTGGTTGCTCGCCATTCAGCAATGCTAGATATTAAGCTGTGCTATTTTTTAAATGCTAAAATACTTAACTAGACTAGTATAAATGTCAGGATTTTTTGTGATTATTAGCAGGGTAACATACTTTTTAGAGCAAAAATGTGTGTTGTCTTCCAATGCTAACATTTAGTTCAAAGTATTTCTATCACTCTGGTCTTCTGTCATGGAGATCAAAAATAATGGGCACCAACACACGTTTCAATGTTTCTCACCTTCCTAAGGGGCTAAAATGTACGAGTAAATACCAGTCGGTAGCACTTCATTTGAAGTCAGTGCCTTTAATGACCACTGCCTTGGCCCAAAACCCCAAAAATGTATTTATATGTCCAACTTAGAAGATTAATAATAACACAATTATTATTCAACTAAAAGGTCTGTGATGTTTAAACAGTGATTTTTAGTGAGGCAGGAATCGCTGCTTCATACCTCAGCTCTTCAGACAGTATAGTTCACTCCCCACTCTTTGAAGTATTAGTTATGTGGGCCAAAACACACAGAGCGCAGAAATGGGAAACATTATAAATGCATGACAGAGCTTAATGGATGGTTTTGTGTTATGTAAGTGTGAAGAATAATAAAGATGCATCAGGCTCATAAATCATGGAAAGTTAAAAGTTACCGATTTGAAGACAATTGAAAAAGACAATAGAGAAAGAACAAACACAAATCAGTGTAAATCCCAAATCACACACACTGTAAACATATTCAGTTGAATATATGAAATATATTGAACCAATTAATTTTTTTAAACACATTTTTTAGCTCTTTTACAGAATGTGCAAGATTATCCACTGAGACCTTTTTGGAGTATTTGATGGTCTAAAGCTAGATATAGGCTACTAGATGGGCTGAAGATAGTGAAAACGGAGACTTTTGGACTATATATATATATATATATAATTTTTTTTAAATCGCATTCTAAATTTGTAACAAAATTATAAATGTTATAATAATGCCTATTACTAAAAAATACACCTAAATAGACCTAGATTCCAGCCTAACACCTTGAATTTTAACCTTCACATTAAGCTTAATTAAGATTCACTGATATTAGTCACTGTGCTGTATATTATCCAGTACTAGACTTATATCAAATATCGATAAATTTGTACCTAAAGTTTTTTCAAGATGTTAATTTCCTCCACCATGGAGGTTTTGCTTTAACCCCACCTTCATGAACCACAAAGACATACTGGACTACAATGAACCATTTTAGAAAAAAAATATAAAAATTTGTCAGGTTTCTCAGTGTTACAGTATTAACATAATAAAAGTGTTTGTGGTCACCAGTATATTGGCCCAGGGGTATGATGACGCTCACTTCAGGTGTGAGTGACTCCAGGTTCATATTTGGAGGAGTCCCCAGCTTTGATACAAATGGCTCTACAGCCATGACAAAAAATGGAGATGCAGATAGAACACAAATATCACCTTCATTTAAGAAACAACTCAGCAGTAGAGTGGTGGCTGTGGCACATTGAGTGACAGTAGGGTTTAAATAGTCATGGAACACCTGACCCAGGTAAACCAAACTAGGCAGCTCCACCCACAGGTAAAACTCCTGCAGAGAAAAAGCAAATAACTCAGGAGACAGTCACAGTTAGCAGTTTAACATGGATCTATTATCCTTACATACCTGACAATTTTTATGAAAATTTCAAACCAAGAAATGGTTTGAAGCAAACTCAAGAGTTACTTGACAGTAAATCATCTGTCACTTGACAGAAAGTGTACAGAAATTGTTCACTTGAAAATCAACAGAACTGACAAGGGCAAATGATGATGAAGTGTAAAAAAATTGGAGAAAGATCCAGCACTGGTGACAGGGCAATGGTGCACAAAAAAGGTGGCATAATAAAAGTGAAAAAATGTAAGACATGTCTTTAGGCTGATTTTTACTTCACTTAGGCAACACGGTGGCATAGTGGCCCTTCTGTGTCTTAGGACCATTAGGTTATGTTGGACCGGAGCGGTAGCGTAGTCAGGGTGCAGCAGCTCAGGGCCACCTCTCCACACTAACCTTGCAAATCAATATACAACTGTATAGTGACAATTAAAAGCTTCTTCTTCTTCTTTGGAGGAGGTGAGGTTCTGATGTATGTGTGTTATGTGAAGACTTGAATCAAATGCTCAAAGCTGACTCTCATACATTCCCAGAGGTAAAGGGCTGTCCCAGGCTCAAGTTCTCCACTGATAATTCATATTAATCATCTTCTTTCATTTACAGTTGACCAGAGGGGTTGCCACCTGTATATTTTTAAATATATTTTAAACTGAGTTGACTCAAAGTTTGGCATATTTAAAAAAAGTGAATATGTGGGTGACAATATGGGTTTGACCAGCAAAACTATTTTTTTTCATGCAATGTGGTGGCAGCAAATTTTGTATTTGATAAGCATAAAGGGATGAACTGGTTGTGAACCCTTGACCTTCTTGCTGTGAGGCAACAGAGGTACTCACTGCACCACCATGCTGTCCCTCCTAGTCTTCCTCACTGTTTAAACAATATAGGGGACATAATTTTCTGCAGTACTTCTGAAAAGATGATGTTGAATTGAATAGGTGACATACATTTTTTGTTGCAGAAGACTTTTCCATCAACTTTTTTTTTTTGGTAGTGGTTCGTGATGCTTAAAATTCAATGTATCATGATTTCTAATAACAGCATAATGGAGTATTTTTTAACAGGAAACAAAGTACCAGATCAAACTTAGGCTTAATACTCAAGTATTAGTGTGCACTTTACGTAATAGAACATATAATTGCCCTCACTTGATCAAAGTAGCCTAAACTCTATCAATGCCAACAGACCTACAGTGTATGAAATGCGAGGTAACACCTTGTGTTGATGGCAATCTACAGTAGAAGCTCCTGCTAATTGGTGGCTTGGTGTTTGCCTTTCACCAACATGCAAAAATTGTTCAGTGTGATGTACTGTATAAATACAAACCAGTTTACGTCACAAACCCTTATGGACATACGTACAAAAATAAATCACTTTTAAAATCATAGACATGAACTGGGCGCCATTTACATTTAAGTTACTATACCTGTAAGCATGGCTCGAAATTGCTCCCATTTTGGTCGCATATGCGGCGAAATTCTTATCAGTGCGACTATTAAATATATTTGGGAGCACCGGTGCGACTTGGGAAAAAATCTGGTGCACCTTTTTTTTGTGAGACCGTGCTCCTGTGGTACTGCCAGGAAACAATGAGAGCGCAGCTGCGGCTGCTCTCCTGGGCGAAGGAGAGAGGCGCACAGAACGGAGATGGACGGAGCGTCTCTATCGCTCTGTCACTGCCTTGCTTTTGGGTAGGTGCTCCTAAAGTCTTTGCTGGTGCTACTAACTCTTAAATTTGGGAGCACCAGTGCTACCAAGAAAAAAAGTAAATTTCGAGCCCTGCCTGTAAGTACAACAATTATATTGCAGCCATTTAGTAGAAGGAGAAGGAGAAGAAGAAAGAGAAAGAAAAAGAGAGAAAGAGAAGGAGAAGGAGGAGTGGACTGCGCTACGTAGGTAAAATACATAAAAAGATAGATAAATTCTTAATTTCTAATCAGTAATTTTCTGCTCATTTAAAAGGTATTTACTTTTTCACGTAGCTTTACATACTTTAACTGCCATTTGGTGCATTTCAATTTGAATATTACCGGAGTAGATTCTTGGTAGCTAACATTAAATATTGTCTACCCGTTGGCACAGAATAGACATACGTATGCCGTTTATGTAATCACTTTGAATACTCTGCCATGAAATAAACAATTACCGTGATTGCTAGGATGACTCACTGTTGTAGACAAATGTATTATGTAAATATATTATGCCAGCTCTACTGGTTTACAAGTCATGAAATAATTTATAAACGTGTCACAACAGCTTAAATACAGAAGCTGAGCAAACACAGTGGTGTGCAGAAGGGGATGGCAGAGGTGCACTGAAGGTACACAAGCCATTAGTGAATAGTCCATAATTGATCAAAGTTCATGTCACTTGCTGGTTCATTAGTGCAGCAGTGATTGTGAGGAGAAATCACAGTCTCTAAATATTAATGAAGTTTAAATCTGATCAAAAGAAAAAAGGCCAGAACAGAGAAACTCAAGCATCTCCCAACTTAAAACTTGGGAGATGAGAATTAGAACACAAACAAAATGAACTGGAAACCCAGGGGAAGGCTACCCAGCAAAGTAAAGCATAAACCATCAAAGGCATCCTACTGTCAAGCCACATCACCTACTTTTGTTTAGAAATGTTCATATACATAGACTACAAGAAACTGAAGATTTTTGCTGTAAATTTGAATAAAATGTGAACAGTTTTCTAATGTATTAACAGCACCTGATACAGGGACATACTGTAAGATGTGTGATACATGTATACAGACTGGATGCTAAAAATATATTAATTACAATGTGCAATTGCAATGAAGAGTCTGAAGTTCACCGTAAACAGTAGCACCATGGGAAGATGAAATAAAATGTTCTGTTAAAATATTTGGAAATTAAATCATACTGTTTTAAAAAGTATTTACTAGTTTGTTAAATTTGTATTTCTTTTTGTTGTTGTTGTTGTTTTCTTTCACATCTTATCCCGCTTTGCAACTATATACCAAACATACAAATACCTGCAAGAAGTAAGATACTCCAATCATACTCAGTTTAGAAGTTATAATGGTCATTCTAATCCTTGCAAAACTACTGGTAAGCACATTTGAATGACGTCAAGCATGCTTATATGTAGTGAGATATTTTAAGCTGCTTCCATTTGATTTGGTTACTGCAATTTACCAACAAACCTAACTGTAGTTAAAAGCCTATGTGAGTAAATACAGCCTCACAGTGATTAATTTAGCAGCAGACATTTAGTCTTGTTATCTACAGTTTCCTTAAGCAGGTAACTATCTCATGATTCACGTGTAAATGGGAAATGGAACACGCATCATACAATCACTTTCCTGTCTTAAACTATTCATGGTAAGAGCAGCCATTATTAATATTTTGTGATCACATTATTCACATGAAAAAAAAAAAATCAAAGTCCTGTTATCTCTTGACTTCCTGCTACGTGAGTGTACACTTTCTTCTTGTCAAATACCCTATTACACTGATTACTGGCAAAGGAGACATTTCCACTCTGGATAATAGCTACAACTCTTATAAGGATAATAACCTATTTACAAAGCAAAATACTTTAATGCCTTAATGCGTTTACTGGGTTATGGTGTTTGTATCTCCCCCCCTCCCCCCCTCTCTCCCCCCTCTCTCTTCCTCCATTTCTGTGTGTGTACTGTATGTGTTTTTATGTGTGTGTGTGTGTGTGCATGTGCTTGCGTGTGAGTGTGTGTGTGTGTGTGTGTGTGTGTGTGTGTGTGTGCGCGCGCGTAATAATGAGAGTATAATAAGGTTTAACCAGACAAGAACTGATGTTTCCACTGCCCATACACAAGATTTAAAAGACTTGGCCATGGGAGATATAAAACAGAAAGTAACCACCTACCAGCATGAAAAGGGATCTAAGTAATCTGATTGAACCAGATTATTAGTGTTGCTCTTCTGAATACAGATTCACTGAACAACTTTATTCAAGAGTTTTCTTTAGAATTCAACTGACAGAGCATCCATTGTAACCTTTCTGAAAGTCTAATCTTTAATCCATACATAAACACATGGGTAGCAACGCCACACAGAATTCCATTGCATATTTTTCCATTCACCAGTCCACTGACAGACTACTTGTACATTCAGTCTGTCACAGATTAACAAGGATTCTGAGTGCATTTGTGGAAACCTCTTCCACAAATGCTGACAAACGGAGGTTTGGCATTCAGAAATACAGAAAATCTGTAAAATGCTGCTCTTCTCTGTGTCACAAGGACTGTGTTTATCCAAGCAAAAATAACATAAGAAAAGCATCATTGAAGACTCAAGTATTAAGGAATGAATCTCCTACTCATCGTAATAGAACATGATGGAAGGCAACAAGTTGCTCTCAAACAGTTTGCTTGGTACAGTTTTACAAACAAAAGGAACATATTTTTGAAAATCCTGCAGTATAATGCAGATTTAACACCCATCGGGGAGATTTTATCTTCTTCCAGGAAATAACAACACAGGGAAGTGTCAGTAAATAAAATAAAATCATTACACTTATTGGAGTGCAACTCTGTACCTGCAATAGATTCGTAGATGTCCTCTAGAAGTTTTTGGAATGCATTTTAGTGTTTACAATAACACCGAGCTCTTTTTGTGTTGACTGTCTACAATATTATAACTGATCAGTTCATTCACACTACTTGTACAAACAACATTCGGTGATTGTGATATCCAACCATGCATACAGTTTGGATTATGTTTGTCTGCTGGATATATCAGAGTTTTCTGCTTACAGACCAAAACATAAAGGTGAAAAGAATAGAGGGAAAAGTCTATGCATCACTGGTGGTCTAGCTGCTGTTCCACTACATGCTGCAACTCAGTGTAGTTTCTCACTGTACCCTTTTAAATCACTTTTGCTAATAATGTAAAACCCCTTCCTGCTGTTTACTGTCCATAATTTTAGTTATATCTATACAACATCAGAATTTCACATATATGAGTAGTTTTGTTTTCAGAAAGTGAAAAAAAAACATTAAAATGTGTGTGTGTGTGTGTGTGTGTGTGTGTGTGTGTGTGTGTGTGTGTGTGTGTGTGTGTGTGTTTACTACTACCTTATTTAAAAACCTCCCCCTTTCTAAGTGTGACACTTCTGTCCTCTTACAATGATAATTTTTGGCAAGTCAAGAACATAATAACTGAGGAAACAAGGTCATTCTACTTTTAAGCAAGCATTCACATTTATGCATCAGGAAAGGAGAAAATAGGAATCTTTTGTGTACTCAAGAACGCATGCTCATACATATACATATAAGTTACAATACATACAAGTTTTCCTCAGTTCTGAAAAAGAACCTTGACGGTTCAGTTTCAAGTTGGCTCTATTTCATTTGGTTTATTTTAAAAATTCAGCCTAATATCATCCAGAATAAATATTTGTCTGTCTGGATAATCCTTTTTAATAATGGTATATTTTCTATTTTGAAGTGAAATACAACATTAATATTTGATATATAAGAATCTAAATACATAGTATGCAAATAGTGTAATGTCCCAGTATTAACAAAATAAAGGTAAATTCCATAAATTTAAAGAGAAAATGGACTTTTCTTTCCTCTTCCTGATGTTTTCTCTCTCTCTAAACTCTGTTCCAGAGAGAATACGATAACAACCTTCCCATTGCATGGTCACCAGAGGGCATGGAGATAAGCAGAAATTACTTTGGAGCTGTTGATTCTGAATTCCCCAAACCTAGCAATAACAAAGGACTGTTTAAGAGAACACGACATTGTTGAGTTCAGAGTGGCTGAGAGAGGAGTATGGAGGACAGGCAGGGTACTGATTTCCAGATCATTATTCCAAGAGAGCACAAGGACGATGTCTTTCAAGCCTGTCCTCTAGCTATGCCAAAGTGTAGCTGATTTTTGAGGGGGGCTGTGAAGTATCTGCTTAGAACAGTAAACAGTGCTTTGGCCTTGACAGTAACATAGGATATGTGTTACATAATGAAATGTTGAAGTTATCTACAGTTAATATGCAGTGATCTGTATTTTCAGCTGGTCAAAGGTATGTAGCAAAGCATTGGTCAGATATCTAATTAAATGTGTAAGGAATGGAGAAGTAAAAAACAAAAAGGTTTCAACATAACCAAGCTGTAGATTTCATTCACATACAGGCATCAAAGTGCCAAAGCTCTCGGGAAACATTCCAGGTTTTGTTGTAAGGTGTTTGTTGTACACAATTCCCTGCATGAATACAAATAACCGTACAATCAATCAAAGACAGTCCTTTTTCTAACGAGCTACCAGAGATAGAACAAAAGGTAATGAGTGAAAATTTGACGATTTCATGTCCGACCAATTTGTATGGGACATGAAGTCTGGATGTGGTGATTGCTCTACTTCAAGGTGAGATGAGATCACAGGGTGCTCTGTTAGGGGTGTCTTTAAATTACATGAAGGAATCATTTGATGAGATTCAACATGACTGACCCCACTTTGCTATGATTATAAATTCCACTTGTGAAGATCCACACACCCATCATTTTCTGCGAATGTGATCAAACAGATAAATCTCATGAAAAGCAAGGCAGAACAGATGGATGGCTTTTACTGCCAAGATTACAAGTTTCAAAAACATGTTTGACGGGTTGCAAAGTAGTCCAATGAAAGGCACTGAAGCGTAATGTATTGGTAACGGCAAACCAAAGAGAAGTGGACAACCAAAAGAAAAGTGGTTTAGATAAACCACTTTACAGCTTTGTTTGATTTTTGTACTGTAAAGAATGGAGTAAAATAACATACTGCAAAAGTTCAGCATTCACTGATATGCACAGGTACACTTACAGAGCTGTATTTATATTGTCCATGTACTCACTGATTTTATTAAGAAATTTGAAGAGAGTGGTAAAAATTTAATTATATTAGTTACAGTATTAAATGTGATGGATTTTACTGTGTTGTCACCATTTTTAAAAGTTCATCATAGGAAAAGCAGCACTTTGATAACATTAATTTCTTGTATACACGTATTTATTGTGCATACGGCCAAGCAAATCATGACAGTGTGACAGGACAGGTTATGCAAGAAAATGTTGATAACCTGTTCTATTGTGATACTGTATCAATTATAATTTGTAACTTGCTAACATGTAAATATACAAAAAAAGCATTTGTTTTGTTAACTCCTGACTTTATTAATATAATCCAGAATGAATATTGAATATACGACTGAGCTGACTTAGATCAGAATTAAAATGAACATCTTTCATTTGTTTTTGGTAAAAATGTTGTTGGTTTTTTTTAAATGATCACTGTAGATCTGACCTTTTCATCAAATTATGTATTTTTGAATATCAAAAGATTTGGGTAGTCAGTGTGGAAAAATACTGACAGATGTGGATTTCGCCTCATGCATATAATGTCCATAATATTATGGAGGATTTAATTATACAGTATGGTTGCAGGTTGCTTCATCATGTAAGATAGTTTACTTCATGTGGATCTTACAGGGAGATTCAGCATTACAGCTGAAGTACTAGGACAGAAGTGGCCTAAACCACCTCCACCACCTATACTGTTTATATTTTAATTTAAAAAAAATTTTGTATATGTACTGTTAATGCTACATGTGTCTGTTAGTGTAGTGTATGTCTTGTGGTATTTTCTGTTTTGCTTTTGTTTTTTCCTGGTGTTTGGCTGAGCAGTGGATATGTGCAATTTCCTCTGGGATTATTAAAGTATCTATCTATCTATCTATCTATCTATCTATCTATCTATCTATCTATCTATCTATCTATCTATCTATCTATCTATCTATCTATCTATCTATCTATCTATCTATCTATCTATCTATCTATCTATCTATCTATCTATCTATCTATCTATCTATCTATCTATCTATCTACTAGTGCCCCTTTGCCACTAGTGGGCAAAGGGGCACATTAGGTACATTAGGTAAGATTGCATCTTGCTCATCCCCATGTGTTGTCCATGGGGTAAAGATGTGGCTTGTGCGTGCTCATAACTTTTGTGATTCTTTTCATACTTTATCATCCTTTCATCCATTTTCTTTTGCTTCTTCCGCTGTGCGCATCACAGGGTTTGCTGAAGCCTGCCAGCAAACTACGGGAGACATACAGGGGACACACCAGATGCATTGCCAGTGAATTCACAGATACTATAATTGTTTACCTAACATATAAAATAATTATGCACAGGTAAAATAACTATGTCTATTGGTCGATAAAATATTATAATTTAAAGGGGTTTTCTGATTTTTTACAATGCCGGAATGGCTTGAAAGTAAGTTATTTAAGTTATTTATATAAGTTATTTTAAATGGGGAATATGAGTAGATTGACTTACAAGCTCAGAATTAACATATCTCAAGGTACCACTGTATTATGTGTCTAAAGTATTTCTCACACGTGTAATAACTTCCATTGAGCATTTTTTATTACAGTTTGATGGGATCTGAACTGTCAAATAGGAAATACATTTATCTATTAATTTGATTTATTTTATCATAATCCCTTAGACTCAGGGTAGGGTACTGTCATGACACTAGTGCATTACAGCCCACAGAGTAGCTTAAGTTTAGTTCCTTTTTGAATTCCAAATGATGCATCCCCCTAAATGTTTTCATCGTATATTTCACATACTTATTTGTACTAACGTTTCAATTTTTTGCACACTATAAATGTAATTTATTTTTCTTTCGTGGCCAAAGCACAAGTTTTTCAGAGATAATTTGGGAAAATCAACCTTTAAAGTCACCAAGACAAAAGAAAACACACTTTCTCAAGCACACTATTTAACGACGACTACAACAATTGTTTTACATTATGTATTCAAAAATGAAACTCCCAACAACAAAAAATATTTTCAGTGGTGATTGGAAAATATGTCCCTTTAGCTATGAACAAAGAATCACTGCATCAACCTGTAGCAGAATTTCACATCTTGCTCCCTGTAGCATGAGATTAACAAAGCAGCCATTCACACAGAACTGCAGCTATCCTGTAACACAGTCATCTCAATGTTGACTTAATTCAACATGCACATCAGCCCTCGCTGACGGCATGCATGGTGCAATGAACCAAACAAACACAAAAGCCATTTGCCATCCTGAGACGAATAGCAATTATGATTTGTGTTACGCCTCATTGGTTAAACCATTTGTTCTTCTGCAAAACAGTGAATATGGAAAGTGTTTTAATCTCCCTGTGAAAGAGTTGAAGAAATATGTTTCAATGATAGTAAAGATCTTAATCCTTGTTTCACTCATATCCCTATTCGATGTGATTCCGTATCTTCATGTGTATTTTCATATTTAACGAATGTATAATGTGTTTTGAGATACAAATGCAGCATTGCTGGAAGTTCTCTTCCTTTCAACTAGGTTTGAAAATATAATCTGTACACTGGTTGATTGAGACACCTTTACATGCCACATACGGCACTTAAATGTCTTTGTTCAGACCTACAGAGCTATTTGGGTTTATATTCTTGTACCTCAAATCATTCTACTTGTTCAACGGTATAAACCCTTTTCGAATGGCTTATCCTGCCAATTTAGCGCTTCCATTAGACTGAGCAACAAATGCCCAATAGTATAAAACTGGAAAAAACATTTGAAATGGCTGAGAGAAAACAGTTAACGTAACACGCAACCCTACCCCTGACTCTAGTCACCTTGAATGCTTGAGCATAATGTTCCATAAGGACTGCTTGGCCCAATCAAAATGCAATTTAGTATGCTTGCCAAGTCGCACAAGTTCCTTAGCAATCCCTCAATACCCAGGTGTTTGTCAGACTTCTGTGTGAAGTTTTGGTATTGGCTATTCTACCGAATCTGTGCAAAGTACAGAGTTGGTGATACATTTTTGAAAGTTTTTTTTTTCCAAAAACCTTGTCCGTACATAAATTGTGCCATGTTTCTACGGTACAAATCTAGAAAAGGTGCAGATTTCATATATTAATGCCTTTCTCGCTCTTGAAATGTTTTCCCGCACCCGAAATGTCTTCTCTCTCTTCCTTCTAACACACTTTTCTTCTCTCCTTCTTTGACCAACAGTAGTCCAATTTCCACCGGCACCCTGTAGGTGAACAGCTCCGATAGCCGGTATGGAAGTCATTTCCAATTTGATGCTATTTAAAAAAAAACAAAAAAACAAACAGTATACTGAAACGCTTCAGTTGGGCCTTGATTTTGAGATTTGTTAAAGTTAGACCACAATATACTGCTACAGTGCAGAGAATATTTATTAATTTTTACTGTTATGAACTACCGCATAGACTTACTTTTTATTAACTGTATCAGACCTGCCATAAAATGTCTGAGCATGCTCACAACTATGGTTTCAAAACCTCAAAAAACAAACCCAACAATAACACTTGGCCAAGAGAGTCAGTGGAGAATATTATAAGAGTTGCACTTCTATCTCTAATGCAGGTTTAGTTTTTATTTGCAGTTTCCAACATTACATGTAACAAAAACATCAGAGAAGACCCTAGAAAGCTTTTGCAGTACTTCAGCAACAGTTTTGATTTTGATTTGAAAATTTTCAGGGGATTTAAGATGTATGGACATATCCCCTTAGCCTCATTTTAAAATCCAAATAGACATTTTTTTAATGTAAGAGACACGTTTGCCTTTTTAATCAGGCTGGTAAATTAGCTCTGACCCTGAAAGGTGGGAATGACACTGTCTCAGAATTCTGTGGTCCAGCCAGAGATAACAAGCTTCACTACTCTTGTTGCTGTTGAGGCTGCTGCAGTGAACTCCTGATGTGCTGAAGCTTATCTGAGACACACAGGAAGCACAACAATGAACTTATCACCAGCCAGCCACTTGGCGGGATGTAGCAGCGACCCCGTTGTGTTGCTCTGCCCATGAACGGGCTCTGGTTCATTGATCATACCACCAGCAGAACCTAATCTAGGGACAGTGAGCCTTTCAAACGGTAGGCTCTGGCTCTGGACAGGGGGAAAAAAGGAAGTTTCGCCAGGTAATATAAAAGGCAGCTAGAAGAAAAAAGAAGAGAAGTTCAATAACTTTTCAGGGACCTCCACACCCTGCATTTCAACTAGCTACCAGGATTTTGATTGAAGGTCTGCACAGGCCCACAGCAGGGTTTTTCTATTCATTCTTTCTTTGTTGGGGAATCGGTTACAGTGCCACAAGAATACATAAAAGTTTCAGTAGGAAAGTTCTATAGAGATTCTGAAAAGGAGAATGTCTATTTTTGGGCATGACTCTAATACAAATAAAGATGATTCTCAGTCTATTTACTTGCTGTGAAGTTTTGAAAGCTGCAACAATGATGAGGTGTCAGAGTGAAAATGAAGAAGCACCGTCCCATCCAGACAATTTCTATGGCATGCAATGTGATTTTACGAACAGAATTACAAAAGGGCAGGGTTACCTTAATATCTAGGCAGATGCATTACGCCCTCACACAGTTATATTCACAGACATTTCACAACCAATGCAGACAATATGTGTAAATCAAACTGGGCTCTATATGTGAAACATTTGGACTTCGTATATGTGTCGTGGTGTGACATTTGTGATTCCATATGCTGTATTTCCACCATCATACAATCGGAGTGGTCCAAGTTTTATGCCTAGTATGTATAGTGGCATGCATACAATCAGTCACCTTCGATTACAAAAGACATACCCTTTATTTCTCCCATTGACTGATTCTTCCTATGGTTTATCCATCAAGTCTAACGCTTGTCGATCCTGTGTAGAGGACAAAATGAAGCAATCGTCACATCTAACAGACCACAATGACTTGGCCCTTGCAGTCTCTATCTATCAAGCAAATTGAAGGGGATTTTCAAGAACTGTGCTGATCTAAGGTGAAAGATGAATCAGAATTACTCAATAAAATCCGACAGGACTGACTGGAATAACGGGGATGATCATTCTCTGTGTTTCAGGAGGTAACAGTTAAACTGCTGGGCACTGCCGAGATGCCTTTGAGCAAGGAACCATCTACTTACAAGTTGCTCCCACGAGGGAGCTACCTGCTGCTCTACCTCACACCGTTATCTTCATATCTATAGGCCCCTTGTGTGTATGTGTGTTTTGGGCCTTTAACCATTTCATATGTACAGTATGTGTGTGTGTGTGTGTGTGTGTGTGTGTGTGTGTGTGTGTGTGTGTGTGTGTGTGTGTGTGTGTGTGTGTGTGTGTGTGTGTGTGTGTGTGTGTGTGTGTGTGTGTGTGTGTGTGTGTGTTTGTGTATGTGTGTAAATAAACATTTCCCCTATTGGGAATGAATAACGGGCTGGTTCTGATGTTGATGATTAATTTTAATATATTTATTATTATACTAATTTTTTAATTATTATTATTATTTCAATTGAATCAAAGTTTGGTTTGCGCTGGTTGTTTCATTTTGCTCAAAGGAAAGTAGCTTGACTCCTGATGAACTTTTATTCAACCATTATATCTGCATTACTTTTAGATGTAAATCACAAGAATAAACCTAAACTGATGTTGGTATTTTGAATGATTATCTGTTTTATCAACATAATTGAAATGGAAATGTCCTTATTCTATTTCAGTAGTCATCCATCCATTGACATGGAGATGAGAAGACAAAAATCATCTTGTCCTCAGCCGCTTTTCCACTTTCCAAGTCAAAAGTGTTACTGAAGCCTGTCTCAGCTTCCTATGGACAAGAGGCAGGGTACACCCCGGATGTGTCGCCAGCACATTGCAGGGCCATTACTACATTCTATTTCTCAATCATTTAGACTTCAGAAAAGGGTATGGTATCAGGGATTCTGACTGTGTGAATAAAGACATCCTGATCAAAACATCTCAATTCTGTGTATCTATATACAAAATCCTCTATTTTCTGAGAAAATTAAAGGTTCCTATTTCTCTGCAGAACCCCTTACAAGGAGGAAGTCATTTTTAATCTTTAAAAAAATGTTAAAGAGGCCTAACATTATGGGTTTAGGAAAAACCTTAACTTGATTAGAAATGTAGAATGGAACATTTTGACTGAATGTTGATCATAATTACCCTGCTCCTGTGGTTAATCCGCATGAAACATGTGACTAATGTCAGAACTAATTACTTGGCTCATAATGATCTGTAAGGCTCAAGTTCCATATGGACCAAACATGACTAAACATAGACATTTGCATTTACTTTATTTTGCATTTTAAGGAAATAATTTAATTTCAAAAAGCACAATATTGTTATACCAAAATAACCATTTCATACATACACACATACTCTTTATTTACGTAACTATATCCATCCATCCATCATCTACTGTTTATCCAGGGCCGAGTCGCGGAGGCAACAGTCTCAGCAGCAATGCCCATACTTCCCTCTCCCCAGACACCTCCTCCAGCTCCTCCGGGGGGAGCCCGAGGCGTTCCCCGGCCAGCCGAGAGACATAGGCCCTGTCCACACGATGACAGATTTTTTTGAAAACGCAACTTTTTAAAAACGCATCGAAAACGATTTGCGTCCACACGACAGCTTTTTCAAAAATATATCTGTCCACACGTAAACGCAGTAGTGCATTTTCGAAGACGGCTATAAGCATGCCAAACTATGTGGTGGCAGTACTGGGTCAAATTTTATCCAATAGGAATCCTCCGTGTTTTGTTGTCACAACACACGGGCCCATAAATATGACGTCACAGAGGTTTTCGTCGCAGGCACGACGTCAGCGTTTTTAAAAGGTTGCGGATACACCGTCCACGTGACAAGGCAGACCCAGCGTTTTTTTAAAAATCCAACTAGGCCAGCATTTTTAAAAAGTTGCGTTTTCATTCCGGATATCTGCATTGTCGTATGGATGGAAGGCGTAAACGCAACAAAAAAGTTGTGTTTTCAAAAAGTTCCGGCATTGTGTGGACGGGGCCATAGTCCCTCCAGCGTGTCTTAGGTCTTCCTCAAGGTCTCATCCCCGTAGGACATGCCCGGAACACCTCCCCAGGGAGGCGTCCAGGAGGCATCCGGGACAGATGCCCGAGCCACCTCTGCTGGCTCCGCTCGAGGCGGAGGAGCAGCGGCTCTACTCCGATCTCCTCCCTGGTGGCTGAGCTCCTCACCCATTTCATTAAAACTCATTCTTTTGTAACTTATAGCAATATGACAAATTATAAATAAGGAGGAAAGGTCATAAACGTTGCCCTTCATTCTAGTAGACACTCTTTTGCCACATTAGACACCTGACACTTTCCTACACTAATTCCAGCTTGTTTGGATCCATTTCTTCACGTCCTTATTACACTCATTGTTACGCTAGGCTGTTAAACCCAAGTATTTAAAGTCTTCCATATTTGCTTTTTCTCCCTGTAGTCTCACTCTTCCATCTCCATTTCTCTCATTTATGCACAAATATCATGTTTTACTAGGTAAAACAAAACTTTTTTCTCCATATACCTGTATATTGTTTACATTTATTAAAAAAAAAATTATATACAAAAGTAGGTACATGAACAGAAGAATTTTATGGGATGTACTCTATATGATTGGGTAATACTCAGCAAGATAAGATGTAAACTGTAGTCATTGTGACATTCCAATCTTAGATGTCTGACAAAGGTTGTTCTATTATGAAAACACATCCCATTTCTGTGTCATATGAAGACAGACTTACTTGTAACCAATAATTACCCCACTCAATCCTCAAAACAAGGAGCTGATAAACATCTTTTTTTCTGCACAAATAAATCTCTGCGAAAAATGTCACTATAGCGGTGATGTTAACACTGTCCTTGGGTGTCAGCAAAGAATTGACACTCGCTGAACACATGAGGTGATGCATTTCAAAAACTCTGATAAGACATAGGTAGAGCAGTGGAAGTCATTCTTCAATGCACTAACATATATACAACTCAATAAATTGTAAACCGTTACAATGCAAATATTTAAAATAAATAAAATTTCCAGCTTCAATAAACTCCATTGAACTCGTATTAAGCGTATTCTTGAGTCATATAAATACTTGGATGAAAAATTATGTTGACAAAAAATTAAGGCCATTACAGTAAAATAAATGCATCAAATGTCCTACATCCATTTCTCCCAGTAGGACTATCAGTCCTACTACTGGCACAAAACTGACAAAATGATATGCACTATGATACTGCAATATATTGTGGCACTTCATGGTCATTATTGTGATTTTTTTGTGAAAAAATCAATTTGTCTTGTGGTCCTTACACTGGCAATCTGTAGGGATTTCTTTTCCGTTTTTTTTTTTTTTTTTAAGCTTTTTGCATTGTATTTCCTGAGGTATGTTGGTTTCACTCTACCCTAGCCTTTCACCCGGACAGATGAGGGACTCAAGCTTATTGTCCGGCCACCAGACAGTTCAAGGTCTGCACAGCTCTCCTGAAGACCTGAGTGTTTTGTTCTTGTGTTTTTCTGAACAGGTCTGCAAGATTTCATTTTTTGTCAGAGTAGATGATGCAATCACTCCTCCTTCTCCAGCTATCATAGTATACACACCACCATCTCCACAGCCATCATCACACTGCCAAAATCTCTTCCAGAGAATATCAGTCAACGAGTTCAGGGATCATTGTTCAAGACAAGTACTTGTGGCCAGAGAGTACATGTTATGATATACTGTATATATTTGTATCAAAAGCTTATTGCAGAATGATGAACTCCAACATGCGATGTTAGATTGATGGATTTCCTCATATAAGTGATAGTTTCTAACCCCATAATATCAGCATACAGCCCCCACTAGGTTCATTGTACTGTTGCCCCTAGCTTTAATGTCATTGTTGGATCAGAAAATGTCAATCAACATATGGATTTTGCTATCTGCATGTACCTAGAATGTGACACCAACTACATGTCATGCATCTGTCTTCTATGTCTATGTATTCCAACCACCCATCCATCCGTTCATCCATCCATCCATCCATCCATCTTCATGTAGACGAGACAGTTGCAATTATTTCATCTACAGCTGCTGATCTGAATTTTCAGATCATGAATCTGCTGGAACCTACGTCAGCTGGTTACAAGCTGCATGTTTTTGGAAGTAGGAGAAAGACATAGAACCAAGAAAGAACCCACACAGACACAAGTACAACATGCATACTGCGCACAGAAACGATTCAAAACCGGAACATTCTTGCTGTGAGGCAACAATGCTACCCACTGCGCCACCGCATCATGAAATAAAATAGCAGTTTCAAAGGAATGTGTTTTGTTGATATAATTTTTGAGTTGCAAACATCAGTCCATTAAAAATTTTTAAGGAATGACAGTGTAAAAAATTAAAGCTGTCTATCTGCACAACACTGAAATACAGAAAATTTGGTTAATATTTTACTGTTTATGACTGATGTCTTTGCTTTCAATCTGTACATAATCAAAGGGCAAAAACAAATGAAAAAAATTCTCATCTAGGATCCCGTAGGTAGGTAATTTGTTACCTTTTCATCTTCTACCACTTTTACGATGAAATGTATGTGTGCTGACATCTATTTGCCAGGCACATCCTGTGTTATACATGCCTGACTTTAATATTCCTTTGAACCAAATGTCATGTTCACCTGTGAGGGGCCTGACCCTCACTGAGGAGCCAAGGTGAATGTTAATTACTATGGCAGGAGATTGACTTTCAAATTCAGAGGCTGTATCAATTCAAGAAAAGCAAGTCGACATTGCAGAAGCACGCACTACAGCTGAAAGAAGAGAGCTTGATCACGACTTGAAGTGAACATTGATACCAGCTGGTCTTTATGTTTAGCTCAGGAGAGCAAATGTTTCTAGGTTAATAACCAAATGATGAACAATCTAAATATTTTATTAATCGTTCAATATTCTTCTACTTCACAGAATGGGTTACACAAACTTTATTTAAAAAAACCTGACTTTTCATACTTTTTCATGTAGCCCTCAAAGTTCAGGAGAAAGCATTTGGATATAAATATTTGCTATTTTTCAAAATTTAAAAATGTTACTCTATCAAGTGTCATGACAGAAGTTGAACTAAAATTAAAATACTGGTTTACACAATATAATGTTTAACATTATCTATCTGTCTGTCTATCTGTCTGTCCATCCTGTATGGGATAACATATGTACATTAATCTAAAACGTCCGTCCATCTATCCATCCATCTAGACTGTATACCAGGATGACAGAAAATATGAGGTATTACTGGTTTTCAGATATACCATGGATACACTGAGACATTTAGTACAAACAGGACACCTAACTACCTTGGATATGAGTGCTACTTATTGATGTGACAGATGGTGACATAATGTGCAACCAGAGGCTGAATAATACTGACAACATAGTGGAATAAGTTTCAAAGCATGTGAAACTTGGATGTGAAACTTGAAACTTTTGTTCTCTAAATGTGGCAACACAGCCAGTAGTCAATTCACTCTGAAACCAGTGGAGAACAAATAACCCTTGTGGTCACAAAATCCAACAATCATCGATCGAGTAACATACTACTATGTCCAAACTACTTGCTTCAATAAAATCATGGAAACTTTTTGAATATTAAAAAGAAAACTTACATTCCATATTTATGGTTTCCAATCTTCTATACTGCATCTTTATCTGTATCACAATCAAAACAGGAAAATACAGAACTCCTCTAACTTTAAATTCTGATATAGGCAGCAAGTATCAAAATCTCTGCCCAAAGATATGTTGGGTATCTTTCAACCTCTTCACTTGGATGCTGAAGTGGTAGGCCTGGTTCAAAGATGCTGCTGTAGTGAACAAGCAACTGAGAGGAACAGATCCATGCAACCTGTCCCCTGTAAGATGACAGTAAATCCTCCTAGCTCCTAACCCAGTTCCCCTGGCAGCACACGAAGACTGCTGAAGGAGAGTCAACAAAGAAGAATGAACAATAAAAGAGAAACTCTGAATCTGCAACAGCAGTGCTATAGTTAGAGGTGCAATTTCAAACAAAAATACAGGAACTCAGAAGATGAAACTCGCCCAACTCAGTTTGACAAACACAAATGCTGATTGCATATCCTCTAGAGGTCGAGGGTGCATAATGAATTTAATTTGATTTGAATAAAAACCTTTTCAGTAAAGACTTCATGTTTCATTAATATGCTGTTTAAAATTAAATTCAATCTCAAAAATTCAACTCTCTAAAGAAACATTACAAATTCTACTCGAGCCATAAACTCGATGACATGTCGAGGATTGCATCTCACTGATACTTGTCAAAAGTTTCTTGTTAAAAGTTTGTTCTTTTTCAGAATGCTGCAGAGAACAACTGGGGGAGAGAAGAGGTGGGATTGACCCCAGGGTTGGGTGGTTTTCAATTTTGAACTCTCTGTGTAATAACTACTCTCTGTGAAAACAAACAGAGAAATCTGTAGACATCTCCAAGAAACTATACAATAAATGCATCAGAAAAAAACACATTCACCTGTGTGCTTTGCTTTGAGCTCTTGAAGCTGTCTTAATATATGATACATCTACAAATGATAATTACAGCAGTGGACGACTTCAGAATTCACAAGATGAGAGTGATATGAAGTGCAACAGAGTAAATGCGGCAAATGAAATTGTGAAATCAGGTGCACATAATGTGAACAGGATCCATCCATTTTCTTGTTGCTGCTTATCTGCCTATCTGCCCGGCAGGTAAAAAATCTACTCAAATCTATTCCAACTTGCTATTGCAAAAGACGCCAACACATCGAGACACAACAGAAAAAAAGACAACCAAACACAGTTTGAAAATCTTGATACAATAATAGCAAAAAAACCCCAAACAGATTACAATTAAATATTCTTGTGCTGAATGATTGTAATTAAGTCATTTACATTACCATGTTTTCTCCTATGGAAAAACACCACTTGGCATCAAGCATTCAAGAGTGATTTTGCATTTCCCAAACAAGAGGTTTGCCAATTGCACTGGACAGCAAATCTACATTACAAGATCTTACGCAATGTAAAACAATCTCACATCAACAAAATGACTGATTCGCCTGATGTCACGGGCCAGAATCATAATTTACTTTTGTGTTTTAAGCTCAAGAAAAAAGGCAAAATAATAGCACTGAGGGTGATGAAATGTCAAAACCAATTATGCTCATGACAAAGGAGCCACGGCTCTGAAATTAAACATCTTTCATAGCCTCCAGCAATGTGTGCAAAACCACTTTATTTTAGACAATTTTCTTCACTCATAGATGGTAATTATATGATTCTAAGAATAGCCACGACGTGTAAAAACAAAAAACACCCATCAGTCTAAGGATGATCTATTCTTTTCTGGCTTCCTGCAGAGCTGTATTTTAAAATCTAAATATACATACCTCTGATATTAGGCCTGGGTAGTACGCCTTCATATTAATATTACAATGATTTATGGCAATTACATAATTAAATTATTTGTAGTTGAAGCAAGTTTAATACATTTCACAAATTATGTATTTATTCAAAGGGTGAAATTAAAATTAATTTTTGACATGTTTGTGCCCAAACATGTCCGAACAACAAGGCATTCTTGCTGGGTCTAAGCTCCTCTCAGTGTTATCATTCGGACTGCTGTATGGTCACTGATCATTACAATGTGCAGCTCCATTATCACCCTGGGGGACAGGGGATTTCAAGCATGAGATTAACCCTCTAACCAGCATTTGCAATTGACACTTGATCAGATATATGCAAAGTGATTTGTTCTTCTCAGAGTTAAACCATGTCTTGAATGTGGCAAATTCTATCATTCACAGCACCGCTTTAATAGGGTAATCTGAAAGCAGATGACAGAAAGAAAATCAGATCTGACTCACTACCTAATTGCCTATTGTTCTCCTTCAACAACTTTCTGTCACTGTTTTTATGCCATTTGAAACAGATTTGATCTCCACTGAAGTTTTTCCTTCCTGTCGTACCAACACTGCTCACTGACCTTAAGATTTGACTGACCTCCTGAAGGAAGCTGCTAATTCCAAAAAATCTCACGATTTCAGACAATTACAGTTGTTTAAAACAGATGCACATGCCTCATAGCTTCTCGAAATAATTTGAATGCAGGGAGGCTGCTGACATTCCTCTGCTAATTAGGGAAGATTGGCACAGTCAACCAAGATCAGCTGCTTTATACAAAGAAGGACACTTGAATTAGAGCAAAACCCCACTTCAAGTATCGTCGGTGGCTTCAAGAGGCATTATAGAAATGTCAGTAAGCAACAAAAAAAAAAAAAGTGATTGAGATGTATGTGATATGTACTCTATACCATGATATCTTTAAGGATGTTACTTTTAATTTTTCGGGTTTACCATTTGCAAGATGTATAAATGAGGGATAGCACTTGCAATAAACTTTTTTTTTGTGAAAAGCAATTCTACCTATTTATACTTTTCTCACAAATACACTACTCATGTAGTCTGAGAGTCAATGTCATCTTAAACAATCAGGTAATAGTTACAGTTATAACAAAGTGACAGGATATTTTGACATGTTTCTTTGGCTAACACGCTAACACTGACCAACCAGAATGGCATGCCTACATTAGCTTTATCAGATAGTAAAATGAACTGGTTATTTAAACAGATGTATTTATCTATTAAATTAACAATTAACTTTACTTTTCCATGATGGGATGATGTTTTTACCTGTCCTGTGTTTATGTGCTTGGGAACGACTATTCTTTCATTTAAGTTTGTGTTTAAAAATGAAATGAATGGACTACAATTGTGTGTTATATTAAATTATATTAAACTATAGTTTATCACTTCGCTATGCTCCCTGTGTACTGAGTTTTCTACATAACACTAAACTTAAACCAAAGACTAAAGAGCTAATCACTTTATTCTAAGAAAATAAATCCCTGTGAAAGAATGACACGCTCATTATAGTTGGCTGTAAGTCATGGTGATCATCACTAATGCCACACATGGAATTATTCCCTAACCCTATTAGAAACATGTACTGCTGCCTCTTCATTAATATGTTTTATGTTGTAAAGCTCCATAAAAATACTGTAATTAGGACAAAGTTCACTTTGGCAGAGCTACATAAACTATACGTATATAGATAATGACAGCTTATCTCAAACTGCAGTTATTCTACAGCCATACATTCACATATAATGACTCATTCTGAATGTTTGACACATTGTAGCCAACAGTGGCAAAGTACTTTTAACACCCTATTTTTCTTTCTTTCTTTCTTTCTTATTTTGAGTCTTCATTGAGACCTTAATTATTTATACAAGAAAAAATGATGTGTTACTGTGGCAGTGTGCCAGGTTATTACTGCTGTCATCAAGGAACACAAAGACAAAATGTATTATTTGCCTATTTTCATCATCATATTCCATACCTTTCATTCTCTGTCTGCCTCAGTATATGCAGTGAAATATCACCTTGCCAAACTTTTGCTTTCTCTTTCTGGGAGAGCATTTATCTATTACGGCAGCCAAAGCCAAACTAACACAACATCCATCTTAATTATCGTCATATTACACTTCAAAATTGTCAGTTGTATAAGGACTGGCCTGTGTTCAGTTCTTATCCTGAAAAAAAATAAAAATAGCAGCAACAGTTCACAGCAAGGTATAAGAAATCACATGACTGCAGTTATAGCAGATAATGCTGGATGGTTTCAGAAAAGCAAGAAAAGGACCACATATGCCCACAGATACCTTTTATAATGAATATGTAGTTGCCATGCTTGATTTGAAAAAGTGAATCTGAAGAAATAGGTGGATTTAAATATGCGGATCAGATCAGTATGTATATGTAGCTATCTCCTGTTTGATGTATTTTTTCCAACAGATACGATGAAATAACACATCCAGGGCCTGCACTCATTTGACAACATTTAATCAAATGACGCTTTCTTGTACTTGTTGTTCCTGGGCTTTTTTGTTTAGCAGCTATATTCTAATTTTACTCCAGTCCTCTTGGATTTCCTTCTTCTATTTAATGGCTTCCTGATTGTGTGTCGAGTTCTTCTGTTAGTTTTATTAAAATTTCATATCTGTAGTAATTAAGCAAAGCGGCACTTCTTTTCTTGAGGGTTGCTCGGGCTGCTGAATTGTAGACATATTAATTGGATGTGATGGTCTTGTAAATACAGCAGGCTGCGGTTTAATTGCAATGTTGGCATTGTGTCCAGAAAAGAATGCTAGGGGATTGTGTCATATTAATAGAGCTCGGCAGAGATTTGAAATAGCGTTTTCTTATGTTGGTTGATAATTTGATCCATAACAATAATTGTGTCATAGCTGCCTGGTGAATTATAGGAGCTGACAATGTGTGTCAAGCTGTTACTTCAAAAGAGCTTCAGGATACTTCAAACATGAAGCCACATATCTTCGGCAAACACTTTCAGCCAACTGACAACTTGCCTCGAAAAACTTGAAATGTTTCCTCCGTCCTTAAAAACAAGCCTACTGACAGTGAGGGAGAATAAGCCACTGTTACTGTGCATGCATCCATGTGGGAAAAATAGTGTAAATGTGGGAGCTGCTCTACCACAACCAAAAAGAAAAAAAGAAAAGAAAAACAATTTCTCAGCTTCACCTGTGTGGACAGGTCGTCTGTCTTCCTACTCCAGAATAAGATGATAACATCTGTTGGCACATGTGGCAAATCAGGAAACACTGCATTGGAAAATATAACGGATACAATAACACGGACAGTGAACGGTCACAAAAATCATATGCAGATTAGAACCAGGCCTGCACATCTTATAAGAGGCATCCATTTGTATGTAAGTAGATGCACCTGAATGCAATCACTTCTACCTGGTTACTGTCCTTTCCTTGTTCTGTGAGTGTGTGCGTATGCGTGTGTGTGGGTGTGTGTGTCCTCTCTAAACACTGCCTGTCAAAAAGAATGTCCTACTGAATTAAATATTTCTTTCTCTCCTGTTTGATGTGACATTCATGCATCAAGAACTGATGCATGTGAATCTACAAATCAAAGTAGAGATTAGGATCAGGAGGTAGATACACAGGGGCTCTCAAACTAATCTACGAGGAAACAGCAATGCCTTGTGTGCCAGTTGATTCAATCAGCAGTGCTTCTTCTGGCCTTTTTATTAATTCTGTGGACAGGAAATGTTATGAGGTCCTGTTAGATAAATTGTAATGGCCACCACCTTCTTCTGTTCTGGCAGATCCACAACATAATGGCCATATGGTTTGAGACCAGCAGATGCTCACTTAACCTTCAACCAATGAGGCGCAGATTTGGTGCAAAGTCCATCACAAGCATATACCTCATGTACAGGGATATACACCCACCACAGGATTTTACTTCTTTTATAGAAGAGCACACAAAAACACAAACTGAACAAATGTTTACACATTAATAATTTATCACACATTTATTACCTCTGTTAATGTCATTCATTCTGAAGCAGTATAAAAGTTACTAAAGCAGTCCCTCCATTATCCGATGCACTTCAACAGAATCATAAAAGCACAGGCTCCAGAGGAGAGTGCAGTTGTCTCTCCAAGGAAAATTTTACTTTGCTTCCATCAAGCCCATGAAAAGCCTGAACCTGCTCATCATCTAATGCTATTACCTTCTGCTATCGCTGGAAAAGCCGTAAGAGGAGTAGTGTTACACTGATTATTGATTGACTATCACTTCAAATTAAATATTTATTGTTGGCTTTACCCACTATTTTCATTCTATATCAAATATTACTGCGAATCCTTGGATACTACTGTGTGTCTCCTGGCAATATTAGGCTTCCGCTTTCCAATTTTTAACTGCTTATTTCTAATGTAATGTGATGATATAACAGTGAAAAGAGCCAGTTTCTTAAACATCATCTCTCGTTGTTGAATTCTCATTTTAACTGATAGCTTTGCTTAATTTTTAATTGTTACATTATGTGTTGTCTGAGAATGTCATGGTTTCATTCAAATTGTGTATCCCTTTTCCACTCTTTACATAAATCATTTTCCTCATGTGTGTATTTGTGTGTGTGTGTGTGTGTGTGTGTGTGTGTGTGTGTGTGTGTGTGTGTGTGTGTGTGTGTGTGTGTGTGTGTGTGTGTGTGTGTTTGTGTGTGTGTGTGCATATTGCTAACACTAGCCGTTTCTGCCATTAAGTGTTTGTTGCAAATTTGCCAAATCGATTCAGTTAAAGTTATTGGACTACTTTTTTTCTAAGATTTATCATGGTCACATAAATAAATGTTCATTGAAACTTAAAAGCCTTGAGAAAAAAAAACAGTCAAATAGTTGCATTTTCCACTCAACTTCAAAACAGATGAATTTAATATGACAAACATCCAGCTGTTTACATCCCAGTGAAACAAATTTTGGTTTAGCCCAAATAATTATACCTTAATTATGAAAGGCATGATTTTTGAACATATGGTATTGTTGAATGCAAAAATTGAGACAAACACTGCATGGTGTTCACTACTGCTGAAGTGATGGCAAAACCCAAAAGACAGATCTGTACAGGTGGAAAACATGTTGTGTTTGGTTAAAGGGTTGATTCACCATTGGTTGTATTCCATCCAGAAATCATCTCCTATTCATAGGATAAGGTGCTTAGGCAAAAAAACAAAACAAAAAAACCAGGAGACAACCAATGGCTGTTGTGGCCAGAGGAGGTGGGGAAGAAAGTCCAGTGACAAAGTGTGGCAGCACTTGGCTGCACACTATCCTCCGCCAAGGGAACAATGCCTCTTCCTGGTCAGCCATCAAAAGTCTGGGGAAAACAAATCCTCAGAAATGAAACACTGGAAGGTGTACAGAAGACCATTAGGAGGCCAGGCCACTTTGCTAATAATGAAGGAGAAATATGACCATGTCCGCCATAATGATCTGAAGTCTGCCAAGCCTCTATCAGTGAGATGAATATATTAGGACTTTCACTTGGTACCAACCAAACTCCCACTACACCATACAAATAAATCATTGTTCAGCTTCTGGTGTCTGTGCAAGGCAGTTGCTACAAATACAGTGTGACTACAAGTGGGACTTCCATTGTGACATTTATGATGCAATACAAAACAGTGTGTGTGTGTGTGGGGGGGGGGGTCAGTAGTTTTGATGACAGCAGTGTTTCAGTCAAATGACCAAAGTGCCAAAGACTCAGATGTACAAATTGACAGCTACCAGAAGCTTAATGCGTTAATGCGTTTGGCTTTCCTGCTCATGGACATGGTTAATGAAAAATGTTTCACCAACTATTTTAATAAGTATATCTTAAAGCCAATGACATTACCACAGAGCTCTCAAAGCCAAGCTTCATCAGCAGCACCTCCTGTGCCCAGATTCACTTATAATTTATGCAACTTCTTTTAATAAACTGACTGCCTTCTGTCTCACTTCATTTATTTGTCATTTAATCACCTCGTGATACAAATCCTTCCTTTCCCTCACTGGCCTCATCTTTCCTTCTCCATTTTATTTTTTTCTTGTCCACAGACTAGTCGTTCACCTTCCCTTTCACCTTCTCCCCTTCCACTAACGTCAGCTGTCTTTTTGCTGCCTTGCTCAGTCATCCCTTCCTTCCCTCACCTGTCACCTTCAGGGGGTTTAATCATCAGCTTAATGTCACACCTTATTTAAGGAATGTCGGAAAACACACAGACAGTCACATATACTCTCTCTCTCCCTGTCTCTCTCTCTCTCTTTGTCTCTCTAAACCTCCCTGCTAGCTGGTGATCTTAGAATTTCAGCTATTTTTCTTCTTCTTCTTTTTTCCTGCAAGTACCAAGCAACTTAGAAGGCATCTTAATGAGGCAGAGCTCTCCTTCCATATTCTGCTGTTTTGATTTTTTTGTGCTAGCTTGCTTTACTTATACGCTTAATAAAGTATGTGAAAATTCAGGATGCAGCCACTTGGGCTGCTACTGTCACCTGCATGACAATAAATGGCAGGAAGATGTAGACACAGTGCTTAACTTGTAGTTTTAAAAAACAGATGCAGGCAGCTTGTAGGTTGAATAGAACCGGGGCCGTCAGATAGATGGAATGGGATGACAGGATCACCCAGTGAAGAAGAGAACTGCATTGCTACACTGAAGGAGGAAAACATTTCTCACTGATGGCATCTATTTGTGAAAGGAGTTTATGAAGCCAAGATTTTAAAAGAGACAAATCATCTAAATAGTATTTCTAAATGTGAATGTTCTAAAATATGCAAACAGACAAGTTTGTATATTTATCCATGTAAAGGTGGGAGGTCAGCAGATGAAAAGCAGCTCATAAGCTCAAATAGATTCTTTCTCAGTTTGGCTAATACACAAAACAGTTCTAGCTAAAGTCAAGGTGGAGGCAATACCACAAACGGCCCAGAAATAATAAATTTAATGTTAGACAAGTAACGTGGCAAACATTTTGGAACTTTGGTTGATGACAGCTTCAGTAAAATCTTGTTAAACTTGTATCCATCTTTAATCATAAACCTAGGTGTTATTTTCCATTTAATATAGGCTCTGTTTTTACCATCAGTATGGTTTATAGGTGATAAGCTCCCCAAGGGAGCAATCGCTAACAAATTGAAAAATTGATAGCCATATAAATATTTCACGAACATAGCATGTCTGACATCCACCACCTTCTGTCCCAGCCCTACCAGACAGCCTCAGGCTGGTCTTGACATTGTAAAAAATAAATTCCCCATTAATCCACTTGGTTTCCAGATGCTACATCCACCTTGACACACTTGACCAGGTGACTTAATGACACATCTCCATTGAGCAGGCTATGCTTGATGAGATTTGAGATTGATTGCACATTTCCTTTGTTTGTGTTTTTCTTGCCTTCTATGAAAAGTCCAAAGCACTATTTCTATGATAACGAAGAACAATCAATTTGAAAATATTTTATTTACTCCGTGTCTGAAGAAGCTGCAGAAACTTGAAAAGCGGTATGTATTCCTGGAACTTCAGCAGTGGCTTCTCTGTTGCATTGGAGTACAGCGGTTTCTCCTGTGTCCAGAATTCAAGGTCATGTACCAATTTCACTAGAAAGAACACCCTTTAGCTTCAAGGATGCAGTTAAGAATTTAAGTGGAAAAGTGGATGCAAAGTATTTTTAAAATAAATATTTTTTAATATCTGCAAACAGGTCCACATCATTATAGTTTTTTGGAGAATATGCCACCCTGATATACTGTGAAGCTTCAGGAATTTTTTAATGGGCTAAAAAAAACTTCCCATCATCATGGTCAGAGAAAATCAGTAAAGGTAAGCCATTTAAAATCAATAAAATATCAGTAACTTGAACATACTCTATTTTTTGGCAAATAAAAATACATTTTTTGATCAACACCAACTTTTTAATTTTATCATCTGGGTGCAGACAAGAGGCACCATTTTTATTGGGACATTTTTCATGCATGGCTGACAATGTGGTAATTTAGTAACACTGTACATGTATAATAATGGGGTGCTCATCATAATCTATGTCATTTCATTAACAATTAGGCAGCAGCCCCAATCAATGCTAGCATGAGGGATGATAATGTACCAGGCCTCAGTGATGAAAGCTGTTTCATAAAATGGGATTTTGGCAGTGGAAGAATTCAGAAAATAAAACCTGCTGCAAGGCTTCAACATAAAATATAATGTCTGATATGAGTCACACCTAAACTAGAATATTCACACAACATGCTTACAGTAAAACTTCAGTTCCCACTTCAAAGGAGGGGTGCTTTTCTAACACTGCTTACTCGCTTTAGGCTACAACTACCACCATACTTATGAAAATGACCCACTGAAAACCTGTTAAGATCATATATCCTTCTTCATATTCTACTTCATTCAAACAAAATGCCAGGAACAATATGTCAATACCATAGTGTGTTGAGAGGCAAAAGGAGAAAGTCTGTGACCTATTTTGAGCTGTGATTGATAGAACTTCAGTTACACTATTCCGTGCAGTTCAGACTGGAAGACTGACAAAACAAGGTCAGGAAATGCCAAAGGGAGACTAAGATGTGCCAGTAGGTCGCTATACATATCAAATAAGTAAACAGCAGACAAAAAAATCAAATATGTCACACAACTCTAAAAGTCAGGCAAATACAACCAACTGATTCTAGTTCTAACAAAGTATAACTAAACACCTGGTATGTTTGATAAATTTGATTCATTCACTAGCACTGTAAATTATTAAGTCTGAGATCAACTCAGACTTACTATAGACAAGCTTTAGTGGAGGTAAATTGATGCTACCTTTTTAAGTCTTTCTGGTTACTGAACGAAGTTTGGTTTGCTGCTTTTGTTTTCTTTCCAATATGATCATCTCTAAAAGAAAAAAAATTACCCCATGCAGTTACATTAATTAGTGATATGAAAAAGCTAAATAAGTCTGAGGAATAACATTTCTAACAAAGAACGCCAACAGAAGTGATGGAGAAAACTGGTGCGGGTAGCTAATGTCAGTTTGTTTTAGGATAATAGAAATGAGTTACTACAATTACTGTGTAAGTCTTTTGATTACACTAAAACTAAAAAATCATACTAAAACCCAGGGCTTTCCTGTGTGTAGTTTGTGTGTTCACCTGCTGTCTCTGTATGTTCTCCCCAAGTTCTCTGGCTTCCTTCCACCTCCAAAAACATGTCACTGCACAAGGTCATTAGGTGTGGCTGTGTGCGTGATTGGTTGTCTGTCTTCTGTGTGGCCCTTCTGTTGGCCAGTCTCATTGGGGGTGCACCCCACCATTTGCTTATAGTCACACCCGCAACCAAGCCCTTCAGATAAGGGGCTGAGAACGAGACAATTACGATCATCTCATATTCAAGAAGATGAATGAATGACCATTACCATGATCAAATGAATTTTCAGCTATTACATATATTCATTTTATATTTATTTATCGACTAATGACTGTACCTTGCACTGTGTTATATTATATTTGCTTGCTTAATTTTTTGCTGATATAGGATTGTGGAATATCATTAACATCTTTTACCACATATGCAAAAATCATACAATTTTTAATTTACCTTTTCATTTTTGTACATGTATTTTTTAGACCCACTTATCCTTTGCAGAGTTTTGGCTGGGGCAGACTCCAGACAAAAGGGTCGACACAGAAAGACAAGGGGACAAATAGAGACCTCTGGGGACACAAGGCATGGATTCAACCCAGTTCCTGCTTGTGAGAAGAAACAGCGCTATTGGTGACACAACACTGCTATTGTAATTGATACATGGATTCATTCTATTTTGTTATGCAGTCAATACTTTACTGTATAACATATCCATTGGCTTGGGTCCTGCTGCCTTTTTTCCTCCATGCCACCATACAGTCATCCATGCAGCTGTAATTTTGCCTTGAATTAACCAACTACATGATGGGGAACATATATTGAAGGCAACAACCCAGGAGTCGGTGAACGCAGCCTGACTTTCCCATCCCCAATTCAGTGCTCGCATCAAATCGTCTAACTACAACCATAAAGACACTGACTCTATCTGGCCTACCTGCAACTCTTTCTCTCTGTCTCTCTTTTTCTATTACCCTGTCCTTATCTTCATTTTATTTCTTTTCCACCCAACCGGTCAAGGCAGATGGCCGCCCAAAAGAGTATGGTTCCTGTCTAGAGTTTCTTCCTCAATGAGGGAGTTTTTCCCCGCCACTGTCACTTATGGCCACCATAAGCGACAGTGGCGGGGAAAAACTCCCTCATTGAGGGGGTTTTCCCTGCCAACTGAAGCCTCCAACTGAATTCTGGAGGGTTTAGTTGCTTTTTTCTGTCTGTTAAAGAGCTAAACAAATAAAAGTTGACTGATTGATTGATTGACTTTTCATTTGACAAGAATATCTTCTTTTCCTTTTGGCTTTTCCCTTCAGGGGTTGCCACAGCAAACCTATTCCTTCCATCTAACCCGGTCTTCTGCTTCCTCTTCTCTCACACCAACTACCTTCATGTCCTCTTTCACTATATCCATAAACTTCCTCTTTGGTCTTCCTCTAGGCCTCCTGCCTGGCAGTTCAAAACTCAGCATCCTTCTACCAAGAAAAATGTCTTCCCAGACAGTTATTTAATATACTTTACATT
This sequence comes from Antennarius striatus, assembly GCF_040054535.1. Taxonomy (NCBI): domain Eukaryota; kingdom Metazoa; phylum Chordata; class Actinopteri; order Lophiiformes; family Antennariidae; genus Antennarius; species Antennarius striatus. The sequence goes on from NC_090793.1 coordinate 16,529,740, forward strand.
TGGAGAAAATTTGTTGTTTGGGTAAAACATGACTTGTAGTATACTAAGATATAAGATTGTGGTCATATTCTGTAGAACTAAGCTTTGTCTCTTTGTCTCCTCTTTGCTATAGGCTAAAATATTTCATTAAAATGTGTGATATTTCCAGAGATGCTGATTTCCAATAGAATCAGTACATCAAGATTAATTTGGTGCATATAACCACGCTGCATGTCTTCTGGGAAAAAATGGAACTGTTTACTGATCTAATTATCTCAGTTGGCTATAAAGGCTTTCATGCTGTTAAAGTTTAGTTTAATCAAACACACAATGAAAGTATCAAAACTAACTTCCATCAAATCTACAATGACCCAGCTCCCCAAAAATGAGTGGCTGGATGTCGTGTTGCCTTTGAACCAACATCCTTCTTGTGTGTAACACCTCCGAGAGGTTGAGGAACTGACAGATCAAGGCCAGCCTGTGATGACAGTGGCAAATTAAGATGCATTGCTTTACCAGGGTGATGAAATCAGGACATCAGAGAGGGAAACCAAGAAACCCCCACTACCAACCAACCACCTGGTTATCTTTAACAAGAGCTAATCTAGCAAACTCAGGGGAATATTTTCTATTTTGTGCAAGTGAATTTATTTCCCAGTGCTCGTGTACGCATTTCTCGATATTTCATTTCATTTGCTTTAAAACCTCTTGAGGGCTTGCTGTTCATGGGGCAACATAAATTCCGACACCTTAATGTTAAAAAAAAGGATGAAAATATTTCTAGCCACTGCCTGGTTGTTTGTCCAGCTCCCGTCCCGCTAACGCTGGACTCTGTGAGCCTGCATACAGATGAGATTCTTTATTTCTTGATCTCCCTTGGCTGACAGACTAATACAAAACAACGGTGCCATTTTTAAAATCTTTATCTACAACCTGTATGGGGGACAGGAAAAATGGATATGCATTTGAGTCTACCTTTTTTGATTTATTTGTTTGTTTTTTACCTTAAAAACTGAATTTCATGATAAGAACAATAATCTGCTTCCCCTTTCCATCAACACAACAATACATAAACCATACAGCTACAGTTGGCTGTTTTGGAGATACAATGACTTTGGAAAAGCGATTATATCTGGTTGACATTTTAAACCCCAGTTCTCTTGTTGTTTGATTATAAAATTTATTAGATTATTCGTGCATCCATGGAAGTACTGGGTGACGCTGTTATTCCATATGAAGCACAGGGTTTGTCAAACCGAGTAACACCTGAGTCAGAACTGGTTAACCCCAAGGCTAAAGCACATAAACATTATCTGAACAATTTTTCTTTTTTAAAGAAATCCGATGCTGGACAGAAAAATGGCACATCACAGTAAAAACCAGTTCTTCATCTCCAGGTAAAAGACTACCACCAAAGAAGACAGCAAAGTCATCATTGAAGAAAAATTGTACAAATGGTCTGAAGAGGGACTGAAAGAACCCATCCATTTCAAACTGGAATGTACATTTCCAATGAGAGGTGACGGTCACCACTTATCAATGGCATACAAAGCATTCTTAGAAAAGTTTTCACAACCAGCAAACTAAAAAAGCCGCTCTCCATTTCACCTCTTTTAACGACAGTGACTTTTAATAACGCCAAAGTAAAAATTCATCTTGAAAAATTCCATTTGAAGATGGCTTCTGAGCCCAAAAGATCTCCCTGTGAGAGCTGTGGGGCAGAGAGGTCACTGATGACATGGAGTCACAACATTTTTACATTTCAGAGTCAGTGGTTGTCGGATCAGGTGGAAATGAAAAGAAATTGTGGTTTTACAAGTTTTATTTAGTGAATGTCAAGACTGGATGCAGTGTGTTAATGTAATTTGATGTTGATCACCATTCAGATAGCAGCGGTATGTGATCTTAACCTCAGATGACTCTTCCTTCCTTTCTGCTACTGCTGCAATAAAAAACAACAACAACAAAAAGACTTTAAGACATCCAAGCACAAAATCATGTTACCATGGAAACTATTCACTTGCAGCTTCATTCCTTACACTCTCTTTTTCTGTCACTCTCACTATATTATTGCACTCCCCCTCTCTAATTTTACCTATTGTTGCATAGAACAAACACCCAAACAGTTGTAACACTCACAGACTCTGAAGATCACATCCAGAAAATATGAAAACATGAAGTTTAATTAATCAACTTGTTTCTTTTTTGAGTGATGTGGATGAACATCAAAATCTCTCTGATTCACCTGCAAGTTGGTTATGTAATTTTGATAGCCAGATCAGATGACGAGGTGTGTTTGTCAGCATATTTATAGATTCCTTATGTACTTGCCAAGTGACTCAATATGTCATTACAGCCTAACATTATGTAAAACATTTTGATTAGCGGTTGGGTTGAGAATTGTTTCAGACTCCTCTTTTTTGATTTCTCTACAGCTATAGCTGCTAAAATTGTATAAGATAGAAAAAAGGACCCCAAGTCATGTCTCTCCTCCAAGCAAGGAGGGCTGACCAGTCCTGACTGCAGCTGCTCACATAGGTATTCTAAGATTATGAAACTCACCTCTACTGAGGGAAAACACTCCAGTCAGCATGAAAATCCAATTAATGAAGGAGTCATGTGCTGACTAGACCAAGCAGCATCTCTGGCACCCTGCTTGTACAGTAATTAGATACATGTGGAACATATTCATTATGATGGTCAATGATAGACATCCATGGTCTCTTCCCATGTTGAAAAATAAGTATAATTTGCAGAGTTGTAGATCTCTTCCCACTGATGACTGAGTGACACTGATCCAGTTATTCTCTTCTCTGAAGGCAGCACAGAAGAATAATGTCTGCATTGTGTTAAGACAAGTGGGATAAACTAGCTTTGCTAAAACTAGAACTGAAATCGGGTCATTTAGAAGAAAATTTTCTGAATTAAATTTTGAAATGACACCCAAGTATCAAGGTTACTAAAAGTATTTATACTTTGTTTTTCCATATCAACTGATTAAACACAATATGAACACCATACTTAAACTCATACTGAAAACAATAATTACATTGTGATTTTCTGCTACATATTGCATTTTTCTGAAAACAAAAAAGCACACTCTTCCTGCTTCCATTATGCCCAAAATTTGCATGTCTACTCAGTTCTTTTACAGCTGGAAAATGTGTAATGTGAAGTAGCACCAGTGGAGTTGAACTCAATTTACACTGGTGACAAAATAAAAGCTTTACTGGCATAGATCTGAACTGTACCAGCCAAGCTATTATTCAGACAGCTGATCTGAATAGGAGGTAGTTGAAGGGCTCACTTCCTTCCAAGCTTCTGTCCCAGATGTGCAAATCACTGCCATAGCAAATACATCTCAAATATCTTCCATAGAGCTGCGTTATTACCTCACCTCTTGAACAAGTTATGGCAAAGTACCAAAGGGGTAAATTTCTAATAATGTAGCCACGATTTTCTGACACTAACAAGATGCAGCAGTCCTGAAGCTGGAATTTACTGTCCAGCGTAGATTCCTTTCAAATCAAATTCTTTCTCAGATGTTTCACAGAGGTATATTGGTGAAAATAATACTAGCTACTATGAGTGGTGGGAACCTTTGGAATTTGAATTACATCAAACACCCACCTCCAAAAAAACCAAGCACTCTGCAGCTCTGATTGAAGTGGCAAAAGTCTTCAGTTATAAAGTATAAATTTCATGATGTGGTGATGTGAAGTGTTTTTCCATTCAAACCCTCCAAACTGGATGCAAGGGTAAGTAATCACTCTGTAATGGTGCAACATAATGAGAGCCTAAAAATGAGAGTGCCAAAACATCACAACTCATCAGAACAACCGTTATTGTGTTTTTAACAACCAATCAACCTGTCTGCTTCTCAAGTTTAAGTTGAATATACTAAATAAAAAAGTACAACTTGAAAAAAAAAAGTTTAATGAAGTAGTTTTTTGAGCCTTAGTGTCCAAGTTTTCCAAAAGTTGTTCTGATATGTCTCACAATAACAGCCTTAAAGAGATAAGGCTTCAAAGCAAAGCAAGCAGCCTTTTAGTTTACTACTACTAAAGTTACCATTTTAATTAAGAGCCTGTTGTGGTAATTTTAAGAGGGAAAACAGCTGTGGATCAAATCAATGGTCCACACTAAAGTACAATAACATGTATCATAAGATGCTGCACAACATGTGCCATGTTTTACTGAAGTGAAGTCTTTTCTTGTGGAAATGAGGAGGAGGAGAGGGAAATTCTTGATGACAGGCAGTGTTGTCATAAGAAGGTGCCACTGCCACTATCTTCACCAGCTTTTGCTTTAGTTCCATGATAAACAGTAAAATATCCAAGGTATAAAGCCTGATACTCATTGAGACAACACCACACAAGAACAGAGTGAGTTGAGTACCCACCCTTCTCGGTGGGTTTAACTGGTGTAGAACTGTAGTACAATAGTCTGATATGGCAGCACATGTTTTTTTGTATCTCCAAATGTTCTTAAGTCCAATGATGGTAAGTTGAGAACCACCTATATATAAAGAGAGACAGTATTTGTGCAGATGTTTTGATACTCTTTACTGTAAATGTAAATAAAAAATGAAATGAAAAATGAAATATAACAAAATAGAAAGGAGCTGTCTCAAAATAACTACATTAAAACATTGGCCTTCAAGTGTATGATTTTATATTCTGGAGTATGAATATGTGCAAAAATAAACTAGTAAATAATTACAATTGCACAAAACAAAACTCCCAAGAACAAAGGACTGAAGTGGTTCTATTAGTACTGTAAAAACTAAAGAGTTTAACAATGAATTAACAGATAACAATGAATATTATATTCATAACAAGGCTATAGCTGACTCAAAAAACAGAAGGATTTAGAAGTGAAACTGAAACACTATTTTCAAAGTGCATTCTACTTATTATTCATAGACCTGCACTAAATTAATGTGACTTGACTTTCCTCAGAAGGTGAACACTTAACAGACAAAAGTTGTTGTTGCTTGTATTTAAAGATGAACCAATTATTTCATCCCTTACTCACTTCTTCTTTATTAAACAGTAAAGGAAATCAAACAGCAAACAAATGAAAAGCAAAACAGATAAAGAGTAAAAGGCTACAGTTTTAGTTGACATCTCTAGTTTATATATGGTAGTAGGGAAAAAAACTTCAACCACTAATGAGAAATAATGTTGGTCTCTCCAACCTTAGATTGCATTAAAAAGTTTCCTAGGGTGGGCTGCTATGCAAGGTGATGTCAGACACAAATTCAGATGTACTAAAACTGGTTATAACACACAGTATCAATCCAAGGCATTAGTTAGCAATTGTACACAATCTGATAACCTGTGCATATCTTGCAGTGATTTCTGAACTACTAAACATCATATTATACATCAGAATAAATCCAGTGACTGGAGTCCTCCTTCTACCTGGTACCCATCTTTTCAGCACATTACATAGTAAAGAGTAGCTGTGGTAAGACTGGACTACTAGTATAAATCACGCATCAAAACACATATTTATAATCTCTGACCAGTTGGATCTTGCTCATGTAAGTTAATTTGATTATTATTTTACCCAAAGCATGCCCCTTAGAAAATGCATTGTTGTGTTCAGTCACATACTCCCACTGTTTCTAACCTTAGAATGCATTCACAAAAAATAGAGGTGCATATGACGGTGCATAGATGACACTGTTGCGAATGCCAAGCAAACAAATACAACAATGGGTCTAATCGAAGCTTATACCTTAAACAATTACCGGTATGCATTTGTTGGCAGAGCACCTTTTACCATTAGTGGAGATGACACTGAACAAAAAGAGGTCAGATCTGAACACCACATAGACAATTGAATCAGAATCAGAATATATCAGAAATAATTTGTAGGTAGTGTAAAAATATTTTAAGTAAAAAAAGAATAATATAAACATAACTAATAATTCATACATCATTATCAAGGTAAATGTTTAATCTTGATTTGAAGTCAATTTAACCAAACATAACATGGAAAGATTCTGAAAGTGAGACCAAAGCAACAAAGTAAACATCATCAGTCTTGCATGAGAACTTCATTAACCCGTTGTGTAGAAGTTCCAATGCTTTTTAAAGATTTTTATACTCAAAATATAAAATCAGGTTCCGAATCAGGTTTAGGAACTCAGGTTTTATCATACACACAATACAGTATCTACAGCTCATATTCTTAAACATGCACACACTATGCAATTCAAAATAACACCACCACACGTTATATTTCATTGAGGTTTTCATAATCGAGCAAGCTGTGAATGGTCAGCCTTGGGTGATTGCTCAACAAGAAGCTGTGCTGAAGCTTAACAAAGTGACTAACAAATATGAGGAAATGTTTGGGAGATGAGGTTGGCAGACTTCAGCAAGAACTACAAGTGAGATGCTGGTTTGATGACACACAATAATTCTATGCAGTCTTAAATCAGCCTGACAGGGTAAAGGTGCTCCAGAATATGTCAATGGTTAACGTAGATCTGTTTGAAAAGTACTAATGTAATCATATGTACATGTATAAAAGCCTAGAAAAACAAATTATCACTCCATCCTTTATTTTCCACAAGCAGAGTAGAACTGGATCTGTTTGAGAGCTTTTGAATGACAGGAAATCACCATAGCAAATTTATAATAATTTGTGCCATCAAGGAGCTTAGCATTAACAAGTAATACAATACATGTTAGGAATAGTTTAGCCCTGATTCCACTTCAAGCTTCTCGCTCTACTAAACTTTTCTTGAATAACTAATTCTCTTCAGCTATTCAAGAAAACTTATATTTTTCCATGAAGTTTTTTTCAGGGTCTGGGTCCATATCTGGGTAGGATTAGTCAAATGTGACACATAACTGAATCCAAATAGTTTCAGCTACAAATCTGAGGCATCATTTTTTGCCATTTCACTGTTGCAAATTTTCTGTCAGCCATATAAATCAAATTATCCCAGATAACCAGATCTTGATACTTACTTTATTCCAGACCAGACCTTATTGCCTGGTAGATCTCATTGGAATGTGATTGTGTAATTTTATTTTGAGACCTCCTAAATATGTGGATGGCAATTTTACTGGTCTTTGTGTTGAATTAAATGACAAACAGTCTTAATTTCAGCCATGAAGGTCATGTAGCATTTGTACTTGTGAAATATAAAAATGGCAGAGAGAAATTACAATATCCATTCAGAACGAACAGAAACATATCAGAGAAATGCCTCCCACGATAACAACAGAGAATATGACAGACCTAGATATAAGAGCCAACACATCCTCTCACATGTTGGACTTGCTTTTTAACAGGTTTTCTATTGACTGCTGACCAGGGCGACATAACACCTATCAAAGCACTGCCAGACACAGAGAGAAAATCTTTAGATAATCCTGAAAAGACACAAAGTCAAATCTGGGTTACATTAATTTTACAGTGGACACAACACAGAGTCACACAGCATATCTGAGTGGCCTCAGCAGCAAAAAGAGCTCCCAGTGATTGGGAATGAAGTGCTACAGATGGGATTCAGCACCATGGACAGCAACCACGTGTACACTCACAATGAAGGCAGAGATGGCCCCGCATGGACTCTGATTTTTCCAGTGTGCACATGATTCCTGCTGAGAGCACAGCAATGTGAATGGATCAGAATGCATTTGGGCTTTTCTACCAATGATAAAGAAAAGTTTGATTTTAAAAAACCCCCAAAAAAACGTAGATTCGCACTCACACTTAAAATACATGAAGTTGCAAATTTAATAGATTAATATGAAACTGTTTCACTTGTACTCCACTATTACAGTAAAAAAAAGTTAATATAAATGTGAGATTAGATATGCTCATGTAATCAGATTTTTTTTTTTCAAACAAACAGATAATGTCTTCTCATTTTCGTCCAAACCTGAAAAGAAAGTTTCACATCGCCTGAACACTGAGGTGAGTCCTCATGAGCAGTGATCAAACTTACTACACAAACACAACAAAAAGTAGAGGCTGAGAGTACAATGAGAGTTGTACAACCCAGGGTAAACTCACCCTGGGTTATATATAAAATTGTGGCTCCTGTTGTTTTTGGAGAAATATAATTTTGTTAGCATTAGGATGCTACACGGCCTATTATTTGAATTAAAAGTGTAAAGTGTTGATTTACTCCAAGAGAGTTATCAGTAACAGACGCTTTATGGACGATTTATGCCATCTGACACGTAACGACACAGCTAATTGCGTTAGCCTTTCACTCCGGTCATTAAACGGTCCACAGTGTTTACATGGTGTTTAGTCGGGCCTAAGCTAATACAGACAAGCACAGGTGTAATCGCTGAGAGCACCGCTGGTTCATCGGCTCCGTTAGCGGCTGACTAACCGGGATATTCAGGACTTACCCAGGACGAAAAAAGGGAGTTCGGTGTTCTCCAGGTCGTCCACCACCACGACGTCCCCGGGAAAATCGTTCCTAACGGAGAACAGGAGCTTGGGCTCGGAGGCCGACGGACTGTGCATGATGCTCAGGTCGTTCTCCCTCAGAAACGGCAGCGCCGACACGGTAACGCTCTTCATTTTGCATTCAGCGTCCTCCGTCTGGTCCTCGTCGCCGTTTAGACATCGGACATTGCGTGAAAGGACGGCCAGAAGCACCAGCGTGAGTAGCCGTCTCGTCCCCATGTTGATGCTCGCTGTCTCCGTCGTTTCCTCTCCCCTCCCCAGCTGTTTCTCGCTCACACTTCCTCGGTCTCTCAGCCCAGCGGATGAGAGTAGTGGGATGAATGAAGCAGTTCGGGGGGCGGGGGGGTGTCTGATGACACCAGCGGGCTGTCACGGTGTCACAATCGAACGCCTCCTGTTTCGAACACGAGGTATTGGTAACTGAACATTGACTGTGGCTGCTGCCTGTTAATGCTTTTGACCCTTTTACTGTAATGGATCGATAAACTGTCCAAATGGTTCTGCAACGATTACGTATGGATTACCAACAGAATATGTACCCAGGTCCTCTCATTACTGTTAATGTAACTGTGCAAGCGTCCCCTCGTAAATTCCAAGCACTACAACTAAGCATTTTCAGTGGTTTTGCTGACTTATGAGAGTGGGTGCAAGCACACTAGCCCATTTCACGATGTGTGCACAAACTCAATGTACTGCTCAAAAAATAAGAGAACGCTTGAATCACATGTAAAGTATTGGTGAACAATTAATTCAAGTTGAAAATCATTTCATCCTGGTACCTAACACCAGTCAGGATACCATTGGTTAGGACATTGGGGTCTGTGCACCTGTAACCGACCCTGACTGGCCAGTTACATTTATAATGACGGTGAAACTATGACTGTAGATGGCCGAAGAACTGAAGGAGGCGTGGAGCAGATCCGCTGTGTTTTATTTTTCTGTAACACAAAAGGTGGGGTACGTCATGTGAGAGCTGGGGTAACGCTGGCATGCCCCTCTCTCCAGACCTCCAGCACGAGGATGCCATAACAATAAAATAATGACATTTAACACAACTAAAATAAACAGTAGGTCAAATCAAAAGAATAAAAATAAATAAATACAAACATGTAAAACACTTAACAGATCCTTTTACAGCTTTTCTTTTTCTGTTTAAACAGTTAAACATACCTGTAACACAAAAGGTGGGGTACGTCATGTGAGAGCTGGGGTAACGCTGGCATGCCTGCAACACGCAGTGAGCCGTTAGCACTTGTTCGCCGCTTAGCGCCTACTAATTAACATAAATTACGTCGTGAATATATAAATAAATAATATTTAAACATAGCGAGTGTGAAAGTGAGCGACTATGTACCACAAAATCACATCCACTGGTAGAAAATAATGAAAATGAAGAATATATTAACAAAAAGTTTCCGCAGCATTGAACAAGTGTAACTCACCCCTCTCTCCAGACCTCCAGCACGAGGATGCCTGGGCGTGTGCACCCCCAATAATTGCCCCACCGAAACACAACCAAATCATGGAACCAAAAACAAAGTAAATGTAAAATTTGGGGAAGTTCATTAAAAAAATATATATAAAAATAAATTTATTTATAACACTGTTACATACTCCCCTCTGAACTTCACCAAATCAGCATAGCAGGTGAACCAGTTAAAAAAAACTGACACAGTACAACACTACCGGACAAAGTATACTCAAAAGCATACTGCAACGCATCTGTCACCCAACTAAAGGGAAAGCGACCATAGAGGGCTGCGCAAACCCCCTACAATCCACTCGCTACAGGAGTGCCTTATACACTACCCGTATAGGTCCGGAATAAGTACTGTCACCTGACTCAAAAAAAAGAAAAGAAACGTCATCACTAAATGACTCGCCAATATAACATGGGTGCGTGTGGGGCGTTCATGACATCAACGCACTAACAAAACGACGAACCGAACTGCCCGTGCGGTGAACATAGTGTTGTGTCATGTTCTGAATCAGTCTGTTCACTGGCTTAACCACCCTGCCCACACGCGTGCTAACCACACCGACCCTACTGCTCGAGAAACCAGGAGCGTTACAGGGCTGCACAGAGGCCACAGACCTCCGATCGGCACTAGAACAACCAGACATCCCAGGTTCAGATTGTACCTCGCTAACTTCACCAGTCACTCCGGAGGTCAACTGCCCAACCAAACTAGTGTCCTGTGTGCGTGGGCACTCAAGTGAGTCAGTGGAGGCAGAAGCCTCAGCCACCCAACTGGCAGTCCAAGCTGACCTATCAATTTCTGACTCGGCAATGTGTGACTCATCCGAAGGTAAGCCGTCCTGAGCATCCACGGACTGGCATGACTCGCTCAAGGTAGATTCGTCAACGTCATTGACTACCTCGACTGGCAGAAAATTAACCAGCAGAAGCAAGTTGCGGTGAACAACCTTCTCCTGTCCGGTGGAGGTGTTCCTGACTCTGTAAGTATGGCACCTGGGGTCGGCAGAAACAACGACATGTGGGGTGGAGCCCCACTTGTCCGCAATTTTCCTGCGACCTCGCTCACCCTTATTCGCCAACAAGACGCGGTCACCCTCAACAATTGTGTTGCCTTTCGTCTTCCTGTTGTACATGTCAGCTTGATGTTCCTGACTTCTGATAGCATTGGCTTGTGCTGTAGCAACAGCCTCCTGAAGATCCTGCCTCATCTTGGAAACAAACTGATCATAGTCCACAATGTCACAGTCCCTGGTCGCAACCTGAAACATGACATCAATGGGCAGACGCGGTACCCTGCCGAACATCAAATAGAAGGGCGCATACCCAGTTGACTCATGCACCGTGCAGTTATACGCGAACGTCAAAGTTTGCAACATCTGAGGCCAATGTAGTTTTGCTCTTGGCGGAAGGGTTCTGATCATACTGCCCAAAGTTCTGTTGAACCTCTCAGCGTTCCCGTTACCCATTGGGTGATAAGCCGTGGTCCTGGATTTCTTCACTCCAGCAACTTGCAACAGCTCCTGGATCAATTCACTCTCGAAGTTCGCCCCCTGATCCGAGTGGATTCTTTCGGGGAACCCGTATACACAAAAGTACTTGTCCCAGAGCTGTCGTGCAACCTGCTTTGCCGATTGGTCGCGACAGGGATAAGCATGGGCCATTCTAGTAAAATGGTCTGTAACCACTAAAACGTCCATGCTCTTGCCCTTACAGTCTTCAGCGGACCAGAAATCCATACAGACCAGTTCGAGTGGGCTCGAGGTTCTAATGCTCTCAAGAGGGGCCCTGGCCTCTGGTTCAGGAGTCTTGCTGACCACACAGCGCATACAAGTTTTCACATACTCCCTGACATCCTGTTCCATATCAGTCCAAAAGAACCTCTGCCTGGCAAGATACAAAGTTCTGTACTGTCCCTGATGGCCGGCATCATCATGTATGCCTTGCAGCACCTGCTGGACCAACGAGGCTGCAACAACATACTGAAACCTTTTCTTCTTAGTCAGAGGATCTTTGATCACTCTGTAAAGAAGCCCATCAAACAATTTCAGTTTATCCCACTGCTTCAACATTTTCAAAACTCTGCTTGCCTCGAGAGCTCGTTCTCTTCTCGATGGACGTCTGCCGCGAGTCACATAAAACAGAACCCTGGACAGTGTACTGTCTTGATGCTGTTTTTCTTGCAGAACCTTAATAGGAAGCGCGGGTAAGGGACACTGACCAGCAGGGATCAACTGCTGCACAACCTGGGGAAGGTAAGAAATGGCTCTCCCTTCCGGACCCACCTCCCACTCGACATGACCCTCCAGCAAGGCTTTCACCTCGTGGGTGTCCAAGGAGTGATTTCCCAGTGTGGTGGTGTAAGTGCGGCAACCAACCCCCTGCTGATTAGCACTCAATCTGAATACCTCCTGAATGGTAATCTCTTGTATATGCTTGGCCTCTTCAAGCAAAGCTCCATAAGGCTCAGACACCAGTCTTCTGCTAACATGAGTCTGAACAAAAGGCTGTCTGCTGAGTGCGTCCGCGACAATGTTTTTGCTGCCAGGAATGTACTTAATGCTAAAATTGTACGGAGCCAACTTTGCAACCCACCTTTGCTCACATGCATCCAACTTCGGTTTGGTAAGTATGTACGTGAGTGGATTATTATCAGTCCAGACAGTAAAGTCATGGCCTTTCAGCCAATGACTGAACTTTTCGCAGACCGCCCATTTAAGAGCCAAGAATTCGAGCCTATGTGCAGGGTACTTTGTCTGAGCATGGGAAAGAGACTTGCTCGCAAAGGCAATGGGACGGGCCTTGCTTTCCCCCTTCGGCACTTGAGAGATGACTGCACCCAGTCCATCAAGTGACGCATCAGTGGAAAGGACGAAGGGTTGGGAGAAATCTGGATGAGCTAAAACCACTGAATTGAGCAACGCCGATTTCAGTTGTTGGAACGACCTCTGATGTGCACTCGTCCAGTCACTTGGCTTGAGTTTCCTAAAGATGGCAACATTCTTTGACTGGCCCCTGTTCTTCCTAGGTGTCGCAGTCAAAGCAAAGAGAGGCTTAGCAATCCCAGAACAGTTCGGAATGAAGCGCTGGTAGTACATCACCATCCCTAAGAAAGATTTTAGCTTCTTCGGAGAAGGTGTGACACCATCATCCGCCATCAAAGCTTTTTCAGTCACAGCAGCAATTGTCTGCACCTTGTCAGGGTCTGTGGAGACTCCTCCCTCATCCACAATATGACCCAGAAATTTTACACTCCGACGAAGTAAATAGCACTTTTTAGGCGCAAGCTTCAACCCATGAGCCCTCAGTCTGCTGAACACCAGCTCAAGCCGCCTCAGAGCCTCTCCTTCATCGGGTGCAAAAACCAAGAGATCGTCCAAGTAGCAGAGAAGAGTTAGGAAATTCTGATCGCCAAAGATGTTGGTCATAAGGCGCATAAAACTGGCTGGCGCATTACACAAACCCTGAGGCATACGATTAAACTCGTGGAGCCCCATGGGCGTGGTAAAGGCAGTCAATTTCTTGTCTTCCTCATGCATAGGAATGTTGTAATACCCAGACGTTAAGTCCATAGTGCTGAAGAAGGCATTGCCCCCCAGAGCAGAGAGACAATCAGCCTGGTGAGGTAATGGGTGAGCATCTTTGACCGTTCTGGAATTTAACCAACGGTAGTCAACACACACTCTCAAATCACCATTCTTCTTCCACACAAGCACCAGGGGCGACGCCCACTCACTGGAAGACTTCCTAATGATTTCCTTTTCCTCCATCTCTGACAGCACTTGCCTCAACTTTAGGTAATGCCCTGGCGGAACCCGCCGGTATGGGAGTCTGAAAGGACGCGTGTCCGTGAGGTGGATTCGATGAACAAACCCAATGTCTTCACCACAGTCTAACTTGCCTCTAGAAAACACACCTTCATACTTCTGCAGCAAGATGTATAACTGATCTTTCCAGTATTTTGACACCTCACAAGAATCAATGTCAATATCACCCAATCCAATTTCCTGCAGAGCATTGCTGAACAGAGAGGCAGACGGGGGTGAGAACCGACTACCGGTGTCAATCACGCTCTGGCTTTGCACCTGAATTGGTGAAGGGGTATCGGCCGCGCATAAATCCAAATCTTCTAAAGCGACACATGGAAAAACATCAGCCACTTTGGCATTACGTCTCAAAGTAACGGGTTTGTCGCTCGGATTGATAATTTTGACTGGCACCCATCTATCACCTGACATAGTCGCCACAGCTCTCCCCACCATGATATTCTTCTTGTGAGACTGAGAATGCGGAGCATCAATAAGAACTGCACTACCCCCAGAAACAGGGGCGCTCGATGGCAACCTAGCCCACACAAGATGCTCATGGCGTGGCAGCAAGGTCACAGCTTGAGACAATTTGGCTGTGCCAATGACATCAGGAATCACATTCCCCTTCCATCGGTTAACTCCTGATAACATATTCAAAAAATGTTCAATTGCAGGGTCATCTGTGGATTCAGGTTTGTTCATCACACGCCAATAACTCGGATTACGTCTGAATTGGCTAATGAGATGTTTTATCACATTTGAGCCCAAAATCAGTTGATCGTGTTGGCCGGGAACAATCAGAGTAGGTACACTAACCTCCTGTCCGTAGACATTCATCTCCAATTGAAAGACACATTTTGGTGTTACTTGCACTCCACCACATCCTACAAGTACAATGTCAGTGGGCACTTCGCTGCGTTGTGAAAACAAGCCAGCGCTTCGTAATTTCTGTTCGGCCTCCTCATTCATGGTACAGGCCATTGATCCACTGTCTATCAATGCTCGCAAAGAAACTTTACTATTCACAACAACATCAGTATAGAAGAGACTGTCAGATTTCACTAGCTTGTGTACATTCTGACAAACAATCACCCTACGACTAGGGAACGACTTACAACTTTCATCATATACCGATGACATATCATCTACAACGTTGAGGGACTGACTAAATGAACCCACATTGTTCCCTCCCACATGTGGGTGAGTCAGTTTTCCTGAACAGATGCAGTATTGGACCTAATGACCCCATTCGGCATGCATTCACGCTTCTGATGTCCAACAGCAAAGCATGCAAAGCACCTCCTCTCCCTCATACAGTGCGATCGTGTAGAGTGAGCTTTGTCCCCGCAGACGCGACAAGTAGCGTTATGTACCCTAAGACCAGGTGGCATAGCTGCAGGTGAATTTACCTGATTGGTTTTCTCCAACACTCTCTCTAACATACACAAAACACGCTCAAGTGCACCACCCTCTGCAGCTGAGGACTCACTAGGCCTGACTGGGCCACTGGAACTGGTTACGTTTGTACCGGGCATGTTTGAACTAACCTCCTCCTTAACATCTGCCATGGTGTGGGCAGCAGCCACAGCCACTTGGACTGGCTTAACTCTCCCTGCCTTTCCCATGAACACATGCTCTCTTTGATACTCGTCAATTGCTTCTTGGACTTCCATGAAAGTCCATCTACCTAAAGGCTTGCCTTTAAAGACACTAGTTAGTTCGGGATCATTGCAGCTCCTAATGAACATCATAGAAATCTCAGCATCCATGTTTTCCAATTTTCTGCCTTGCATTTTCAGGTGACGGTCTGCCTGCTCTGCCGCTGTATTCAACCGTACCCAATAATCCACTGGATCCTCACCCACACTGGGTTGAGTGGCATAAAAATCAGCTAACGGCAAGCTTGATACAGGATTCTCACTGAAGTACCGTCTGAGAATTTCATAAATCATTTCGGGATGAACTGCAGTATCAGGTGTTGAGCAACTCTTTAACCCCACCTGTACGATTTTCTTGGCCTTGCCCATTAAATGACTCAAAATCTCCTCAGGTTGATCTGAAAGAAGACACTTCTTTTTTTTCATATACACCTCCATCAGCTCTATCCATTCCTGCACTGTACATTTATCAGATGCTTCACCCCTGAATACAGCAGGTTCACGGACGTCAGACTTGATGACCACATTCACTTTGGAGAGATCCAGAGTGGTAGTGCCATTGTTGTCACTAGTCACTGGTGAGACTGGGATGGGCGATGGATTAGGAGCAAATATCCGGCTGGCTATTGAATCACCTATTTGATTCCCTAATGTAGTGATCAAGTCACGAAGCTCAGCTCTAGCTTCAATGTTACCAACAGACACAATAGGTGTGGATGATTCTGGGCCTGCAGGAGATGTAACTACATTGCCTGCATCAACCTGTGCATGATCTTCACTATTGCTGACGTGGGGGGGTGGAACTTCTGAGGGCGGAGTGAATTCTACAGGACGTGTAGCACTGAGCCCACCTACCCGAGTGTCGTCTGTGAAGGTTAATATCTTGCCCTCCCCCACTGAAAATCCCATAATGCCCCTGCCCCTACCTCTTACCACATAAGGGGTCACATCGTCAGAAAATAAAAATCCACGTCCACTGGCCATAATGGAAATTGAAAATTCTCAATGCAAAATCAAAATTACAGGGAGATTTACCCTCATTAACCCCTTTTTAAAAGAACAAAACAAAACTTGACACGGTCAATTTAAACTTCACCAGATAACTTACAACCAAAACAGTAAAACATGGGTACTGATGACGAGGATTCGCTGGTCTTCCACCACAATACCTCCACGTGGGAAGCTTGACCCCGGTGATCGGCGACAGCGGCTGATCAGTTGAATCCTTGAAAGGTCACGGCACCAGTTTATGTAACCGACCCTGACTGGCCAGTTACATTTATAATGACGGTGAAACTATGACTGTAGATGGCCGAAGAACTGAAGGAGGCGTGGAGCAGATCCGCTGTGTTTTATTTTTCTGTAACACAAAAGGTGGGGTACGTCATGTGAGAGCTGGGGTAACGCTGGCATGCCCCTCTCTCCAGACCTCCAGCACGAGGATGCCATAACAATAAAATAATGACATTTAACACAACTAAAATAAACAGTAGGTCAAATCAAAAGAATAAAAATAAATAAATACAAACATGTAAAACACTTAACAGATCCTTTTACAGCTTTTCTTTTTCTGTTTAAACAGTTAAACATACCTGTAACACAAAAGGTGGGGTACGTCATGTGAGAGCTGGGGTAACGCTGGCATGCCTGCAACACGCAGTGAGCCGTTAGCACTTGTTCGCCGCTTAGCGCCTACTAATTAACATAAATTACGTCGTGAATATATAAATAAATAATATTTAAACATAGCGAGTGTGAAAGTGAGCGACTATGTACCACAAAATCACATCCACTGGTAGAAAATAATGAAAATGAAGAATATATTAACAAAAAGTTTCCGCAGCATTGAACAAGTGTAACTCACCCCTCTCTCCAGACCTCCAGCACGAGGATGCCTGGGCGTGTGCACCCCCAATAATTGCCCCACCGAAACACAACCAAATCATGGAACCAAAAACAAAGTAAATGTAAAATTTGGGGAAGTTCATTAAAAAAATATATATAAAAATAAATTTATTTATAACACTGTTACACACCCATCCAAGGTTATACCTCCCTAAGACTATCGCTGAGCGTTCATGCTGAATGATGTTACAGGCAGCATCATTTTCACCACCGTGTCTCCAGACTCTTTAGTGCCTGTCATGTGGTGGATCTACCAATTCCACCAAAGCTGCATGGTGCTGGGGTGTGAGCATGAGTCCCAATAGAAGACATTGTAGTCATCATGCAAAAGATCCTGTTCTTCTTTGCACGAATGAGCATACTATGTACCAGGGGTGTCAAACTCATTTTCACCGAGGGTCACATGAGTATAATGGCTGTCCTCAAAGGACCAGATGTAACTTAAAAATATAAATAAATGTAACTCAATGTAATATAAATGAAAGTAACTACTCACTAATGTTAAGCAACGCTAAATTTATTATTTATTCAAGTTACTAACACTGCAGTTGCACAGAAAAAAATGTTTGTTATAACATAAATCCTTTTTAATTTGTCAGGTTATTAAACTCACAGAACTCCATCAATGAAGGATTAAACTATCCAATGAATAAAGAAAAAATAACAAGTTCGGACATTAACTTTGTTCAAAATGTTTTTGTCAGAGTTAAAATGGATTTAATTAAAACGTGCCTTGACTTAATACGTCAAAGCACCCTTTTGAGCTATATTTCTTTTTAGACACTTTGACCTTTTATGCTTTTGCAAAATGATCTGGCGGGCCACATTTGGCCCCCGGCACTTGAGTTTGGCAGTTGCCCATCAATGTTTAATAACATATTTTAATAATCCATTGTTTAAAGATTAGTATTGTTTTGTTAGTGTTGTTCTTCAAAATTTAACACAGTAAACAGTTACTTACAAAATCACGTCTACTGAAAGTGCTCAGAAAGTCAGAGTCCTTTATAACACACATCTCTTCACATGAAGAATTATTGATTCAGAAGGTGATCACAATTTCATCACAAATTGCCGTATAGAACTCAAGTACATTCACATATTCTATCGTCCTTTTTTTTTTTTTACTTAAAAATTGGACTGGAAATTATGATTCAACTTAGAAATGATTGGAAATTTCAGGAAGCAGGTATTGTGAGAGCCAGTTATGAAGAGTTAGAATTATGGGAAACTATAAACACAAAACAACTTGAATTTAATGGTGATTGTCAACTGACACAGCCGTACATCTACAAGGACAGTCAATGGACAGTCAATGATTTAGTTGAGTTCATTTAATTCAATTATTGTATATGAGTTAATTAAGGGTATTAAGTACCCTTACCCCTAGCAGAAGTATCCAAACTTCTGCTGGGGGTAAGCATTGGCAGGACTACATTACAAATCAAATCACTGTTCAAATAGATTTTTTTCCCATTATTTCCCTCATTAGCTGAGGTAAAAACAATGAAAATGACACATCGTACTTGCTATATTACCTACAAGAAGATTAATTAAATCCTTTTATATTCATCTACATCTTCACCCCATTGCCTATGAGGATACACTGAAATCAGAATCATAATGCTTTATTGATCCCAAGGGGAAATTGCTCTTTCTTATGGCTGCTCTGTTTGAGAACATAAGGACAGAGTCTGAATAAGAATAAAGAATTTAGAATTAAGAAAATTACAGTAAAGAAATTAGGAAAAAGTAGGAATTTATAACATAAAATATAAAAATATATGTATAGATGTGCAAATTTTACTGTCCACTTCATTCCTCCTCATCACTGTCAAAGTGAGTGACTGTTTGATGGTCACAGTCAGGAAAGATCTCCGATTGTGTTCAGCAGTTTATTTTGGAAGGATCATCCTGCTTCTGAACAGACGTCCTTGTTCGAATGTGTTCTGCTCTGTGGTTGATACTCATTGTCCAAGATGGCCCTGAATTTGGACAATGTCCTCATCACCAACACTACAGTAAGTGAGTCTAACTTTGCCCTGCGGATCGGTGAATCCAGGCAGTAAGCATCTGCCACCGTCAGACTACATGCCCCAGCACACACACTGATAGGATCTGATAGAATAGATCCTCTGTACGTTGTTTCATATGCAGAAAGACATTATCCTCCTCAGGAAAAAGAAATGTCTTTGGCACTTCTTGTAGAGGACATCCAGGCCAGTTTATTGTCCATTTGTAGTCCTCAACAATGTCAACATTACCTGTGTCTTCATTATCCTCAAGTTCCCGAATATTTCCTTCATCTTTGCCAAGTTGAGTTGGAGGTGGTTTTCCCCATTCCACATGACAAAATTGTCAGAAATAAAATGAACAGCAAATAAAAAAAACGAGCAAAAATCCTCTGAAATTACACTAAGAGTATTTGCAAGGGGATTTTGGACTCTAAATCCCATGACTGCCTTGTTGACCAGACAATTGTCATTTGGATTTAGATGCAAAGCCATAAGAAAAGAAGATTGTGCTTTCTATGTCACCACTGTCCATCCATTTAATATTTAAGCAGCTCTGTGCTTTCCTTTTAACATGCATTTTCTGTTTTCCACGTTCTCATCAGAAACTATTTCAAAGTTCAAAATAGGGCTCTTCTTGAGACTGTTGCCAAAAGCAGGGCATAAAAATGGATTGGCTCTGGCCGTCCCACAGTGACATATTAAAAAGTTAACAAAGTGGAAGTGGCCAGAATATAATCATTTTGTGTGTGTGTGGTGTGTGTGTTTGTGTGTGTGTGTGTGTGTGTGTGTGTGTGCGTGCGTGAGTGCGTGTGTGTGTGTATACACAGTGTGCTCTCATTGCTCACGGTGTTAATGCGTTCCAGCAATCACAACGCGAGTAACAAATTCCGCAATATGGCGACAAACTAATTATCTTATTATTTACGGTAATTCAAACGTTTATGAACACTCCCCATACTGATATTAAACCACCTTCTATCTGTATAACCTTTTCCCACACTCTGGTAGACTGTTTAAAGCACTTTTGTGTCTCATGGAAGTTATTTGTGTTCCGAGACTCACGGAACGTAGCGCACTTCCGATAGAATGTGCGAATGTGCGTACAGTATCATGTGACTACCCACCAAAAATCCACGATGAGGTGAAGACGCGAGTGTTCATACGTGAATGCACATATACAATATATATATATATATATATATATATATATATATATATATATATATATACTGTATATGCAGTATACTGTATATGCAGTATATATGAAGTGTATATACAGTTTATTCAATATAATTCATTTATTAGTGGTTGTGAAATGGTTTTTGCTTTCAAACAGTCTATGACGATAGGAAAGTAGTTGAACTTTTTGTAGTACTTTGGCTCAAATCTCAAGTGAACCTTGAAATGATCGTGCACAACACTATTTTACTGACTGACATGATTTACAATGAACACACACTCAAACGCTATTGTTTACAACAATTCAAACGCACCATCCACCTTCCTCCTGTCATTAATTAAAAATATCAATCTATAACTGGAAGTAGTCCCAAATAAGTACACCATTGACAGCTCTTTTGGTAACATTTGGTCAAATTAGCTGTATTTGTATTTTTCTTTAATCGAATGCCATTTTTAAATTTGTTTTGTAGAAGTGTTTAAATCTTTATGTTGTACTCAATTAGCAGTTTTGTACAAACACAAATAAGAGTTTTAGTATTTGTATAGCAGTCTGAAATAATGGGTTTCACGCTCGCTATGAAAGATGAATGGTCACTGAGGCCCTTGCTTCAGTTGAGGAGTTCATTAGTTCAAGAGCCTCAACTGAAATAAGCTGAATTAATCACAGGGTCCACAGAGTAATGGTTGGATCTTTGTCCAGAAACAGAGGACTGCAAAGATCACACCAGAGTAGAGAGCTGAACATTGCTTGGAGGCAGGACAGAGTACCGTCATTGCCCTTCCGACCAGTAATGGGATTGGTAAAAAACTGTGCTAGCAGCATAATTTCTTGATGGACATCAAGAGATTACAGTAAATAACTATAAAAACAGTCTTTAGAGTCCAAAATAACTAAACTGAAAAATATTTTGTTGATAGGTGTTCATTAAACATGATATGTATTAATTTAGCGCATTCGGTCCTCCAAACGTACGAAGTCAAAAGCCGGATTTGTACTCAAAGACTTATGTAAAGCAACTGTGTATCATAATGTCATGGGTGTGTCATATCAGTACATGTGGAGCTTTGCTGTCCTGCTTTCTCATTGAGAATAATCTTTAAAAAAAAAAAAAAAGACTACAAAACTTTTTTTTAATGGAATCAATAGAATAAAAAATAACAGAATTGTTTTTAGAATACAAAATTGTATTTGAGTACATTTTAATGTAAAAATAATTAGATTTCTTTTTACATTTCAAAGAAAATTATTAGTATTTCTTATGGACAACAATACTTGCATTTGAAGTTGTGCAGTAAGTACAATTAATTGGTAAGAAGAGAAAATGCTTCCAAATAACAAAGTAATTTTTTGACATTACTCTCAAATATGGGTTGCCTTTAAATTAAAAGATGACATCTATACTTTTTCACAGTTTTGAATTAGATAAAGCAGAAATAAAATTACTGGGGAAAAAAATCCTTTATAAAGTGGGCTCGGTGATTTAGGGTGTGTGAAAAACTTGAATTGAGGTGGTACATAGAAACACTGATGAGTAAAGATGATTGAGTAATTATCCACATTTATTTTCCACTGAAATCTGATGCTAAAGAGTATAGTTAACTTATTGTTTGAAATAAGTCTATGTCTTATAATGCCTCTTAACACTGTGCAGTGTACACCAGACAAAATATATCATTGTGTTTATATTACGTCTGAAACCCAGATACGCACACACACACACACACACACACACACACACACACACACACACACACACACACACACACACACACACACACACACACACACACACACACACACACACACACACACACACACACACAGAATGCAGTTCACATAGATTTTGTGCAGACAGATGATTTTTGAAAGACCTTGTAATTGGATGTAAAACAAAACTAACTGAATGCAATTTAGACTTTTGCTGAATCATCATGAATCAAAATGGTTTTCTGGTTGTGTAATCTGACAAGTTTTAAATGAGGAAATGGATCATCTTGGGTCACACTAAGGTTTTTGCCGTCATTTGTAGACAACTGGTCTTGGACTTGGTGTCACAAAATCAGACAAAAAGGAAGAGAAAAGGGTAGTGAACCATTTTTTAATTTTCATCTTTCCTTGGAACTTGGCAGTCAGAAAAATGCAGAAGGATGCTGGCCTTACCCTTACACCCTTAATTAATTTACAAGTTTCGGGCTGTCCTTCAACAGGGTTAAAGCTCTGTTTTGACTCAGCAAACACCTTGCAGCAGCACCCATGAATTCTACCTGAATAGTGCTAAACCTTCTACACCTTAAAGTGTTGAGTCTTTTCTCACCTAAGTAGCACTCACTTAGTCTTGAGACTGCACTGAAAAAGAAAACAAAATCAAGGGGAATTTTGTTTGTGAAAAAATTGTGTTTGCAGAGTTTCAGTTTCACAGTGGTTTTTATTCAGCATGTGTTACTTTTCTGTAGAATCACAGAGTGATTGAAATGAATGAATGAAATAAGCAAAGGCTATTACATGCAGGATCATTTAAACATCCAAACTCATGTCACATTAAACATTTCTGTGCTCCTCATGTTTTTTTAATTGTTATTTTTGTTGTCTGTGGTCATTTAATACTGGAGACAAATATCACTATCCCATCTTTTACATGTGCCATGTTCTAAAATTTAAAAGAAATATTTAATAGATTTTATTGGTAACTCTTGCTTCAGATAAGAAAATTCCTCCATATATTATGCAGCGATAAACTAGGGCTTGACTGTAGTCTAGATTAGATATCATTCCTATTTTTATGATTAACTTTAGAAGGACTGACGAAGTCACACAATGGAGCAAAATATATCAATGAATTTCATGTGTGGTTGTGCAGGAAGACCAGAAGATTGAATGTATCGGTATTATAAGCCAGCCTGCACATGTGAAAATTATTTCAACAGAGACAGAGATGAAATTCCGATTCACATGAGTTCTGGGTCATTGCCGATAATCAAAAGTGGTGAATGAAAGTGGAAGGGAGGACACGGGTAGAAGAAAGACAGCCACTGAAAGTTGAGGAACAGAAAGGGGGAGAATTTGAGGGAAGGATAGAAGAGAGCATATACATCAGTAGCTCTGACTAGCAGGTGCAGGGATGGTTGGGGAGGACAGAAATGAGGCCCTGATCAAGAGAAAGATCTCATTGTTTAATCTTGAGACTCTTCCCATTGCCAGAAAGCAAAGCTTTGGCTCTCTGTATGGCTTGTTCTGTGATCAAGAGTGAGCAGTTTCATCTTTTTTGCTTGCTCGCCCATCAGTCTCTGTGTGGGCTGCAAAGTTGATCAAACCCTAGGAAAAAAAATCCTTTGTCATCATGCTGTTAGAGCTCCAACAACTGTTTTAAAATCATCAAGCCCAATTGAATTTGCAGCCTTTTCAAAAGCACAGCACATGATAAAAACCTGACACTCCAAAGCAGATAATACCTTCTTTTAACCCAGTGCTGCATGATTGCAGGGGCCAAATATTGTGGGGTATTTAAATGTAGAAATGCATGCAGATGTGTCTCATGATGTCTGTGTGTGCCCGGTGCATGGACAGTGAATTTTAATTATTTTATTTTTTTCCACTGCAGAGTCTTTGCCCAGACACATTTTATATGCTATTGATCCATCTATTCATCTATCCATCTTCTTGTAGACAAGATGACCATAATCATCTTGTCTGCAGCCACCATTCCGGATGCATCGCTGTTTTATAATTATTATTTATATTTTTCTTACTATGATTGTTTGTTTTTTATTATAACACTGACACAGAAACAAAATATGTGAACGATATGCAGTTTACTCTGAGCTTTTTTTCCAGTATCCTCAGTACACATCTGTGCATATACCTCACAATAATCAAAAGCAATATTCCAATCACTTGGTGCTTATGCACGAGGATCAACGGGGATGCTTAAATGAAAAATCATCCAAGCAAGATTAACTACAATCTTCCTTAATCTTCAGAATAGCAAAACATGATTTACCATATCTGGATTCACGTTTAGAAAAGCCTTTCTAAAGCTTCTGTTGACTTTAACAAAGATGGACAAAGAGGTGGAGCACAGACTATTTGTACCTATTTGCATAAAAATTTAACCAAAATTGTACCAACTCCACAAACATTTGTAGAAATAGGTAATGACAATCATATTGTGAGTCTGGAATGATCCAGATCACTACCAAAATGAAATGGATTCCTACCAAAGGCGCTTTAAAACCCAATTTATATTAACCCCTCAAACCACATTTTGACCTTTCCAACTCTTTCATTATTATATTTCGCCTCCAAATTTCTCATTTTGTAAAGGTGCAGCATTTTTTTTGAAGAATGAAGACTCACTGGAATGTTACTGTTCAGGTAAAAAGTGATGTTATAGTGATGTTATGTTCATATTTTAAGTCTGGAATGTGGGTTTCAGGTTGTTGTGGTTACAGCAGTGTTAAGTATTTATACTAATGTAGCCACCATGACTGAGACTGCTGGTGCATTTAATTATCAAGGCCAGTGTTCAAATATACTTGAAAGCACTTCACACTAAATGTAAAGTGCCAACTGCGGTTGAAACTCCCAAGTTAACATTTATTTAATCTCATTGCAATATTCTTTTCCAGTTGAAAACTGGGTAAGAATTAAATCTTCTTCTTCTTGCACTGGGTAAGAATTAAATAATGGGAATGTATTGATTTATGAGTCCTATGTATGTTAATCAAAGCAGACAGTTAACAACTAGCTTGTGCTATTGGTTGGTTAATGTTGGTTCAGGCTATCATATTGCTATTGGGCTATCTCAATAGGATGCAAATAAAGTACCATACAGAGTTTAATACAGTATTATTAAAATACTGTATGCCATTTATACATAATAAGTCAGCTATTATTGAATCACTATCTGCAACTTGTTTATTTCCCCAGTACAAGGAGACAGAAAGAAGAGTCTAGACCAGTGAGGCATATTGAAGAAGAGACAAAGAGAAGGCATCATTCAGGCCACCAAGTCAGACCAGTAGGATCTGCAGAGGCTTATTTTGATTTAGGGAAGGGAGACGCAGACCAATTAAAGCTTCTCAGTGTCCACAAAATCAGTTAGTTCACAAACCAACTAACCAACCAAAATTGTTTTAGTTTCAGAATGGATAGAGAACTCTCACAGAAGAAGTGTCACATAATGTTTACATGCAGAGTGTTTGGTAAAAGAAAAAAAAATCCATATTTTTTTTGAAAGTATTACTTATAAAAAGAGTCTTAGTAATGGTTTGAATAGAATAATAAGATTAGTTAACTATCAGAGTGGAGTTTTGTTACAATTGCCTGTTGACACAAGAGATATACAGAAGCAGAAGTTATTGTCAAATTGGTATTTAGCACAAATCAATTTGACCTACCTCAATAATGAAGGTAGGTCAGATTGACCTCCTGAGACCTCCTGGGTCTCGGGATTATTAAGGACCTGATATTTTGTAGTGTCATTTAGCCCCTAAATGGAGAAAGGCTGTGTGAATGCCCACTGTGTGACTACAGAAGCTCAACTATGCCTAGAAATGACTCTAGAAGATCAGCTGGTATAAGTTTGTGACTTTGGACGGTACTTCAGATACTTTACCATGTTCATTGCCCTTCCGGTGTTCTTCTTGGAATGCATATGCATGATCAGGACTGACAGGGTCTCTGTCTCTTATCTCACTCAAATAACAGTTAAATACTGTGTTAGTTTTTCTCTAGTATCACATTGACTAAAAATACAGGCTTTTTTGTCTTGACAGTGAAGTGGAAATCTTTGATCTTCGAATTATCCCTTAGCCAGCAGCTCTTTCAAAATTAGGTTTGAATGTAACACCATAGATTAGTTATTGCTGTGACTTACAATTTTTAAAAGCATTGAATCATTGGAGATGATTTTACACCAAATACCAGCTGATGAAGAGGATGATTGCTTGTATTCGGCTAAATGGATTTCTCTTATCAAGTCTTAACAAGGACAAGCGACCATTAGTGTATTATCCGCACATTATCTAAAGGTCTTGAATTTTTTATCATTCCATTTCTTTACTTGAAAATAAAGAATGTAATGTCAGTTGCTAGCTCAACCTTCAAGAGGCTATATTGAATAAAAGTGAACAACCAATGGACTGCCCTTTTACACAAGTTTGAGTTAAGTATCTTGTCCTTTTTGTCAACCTTCTGAAAAAGTTCTTACCACCTAAACCCCCAGCCACTTTCAATTGTCCAATGTTGAATATGAAACTGCATAAAGCTTCTGTCATTATAATTTTTTACAAACACAAAAAAATCAACTTGATTTTCAAATCCCTCAAACCTGGTAGAAGATGAATAATGCTGAGCTACAACTTTAGCTTTCTGGTCTTTAACAAAGTGGTTTTGATAAACTGTGACAGACTTTCTGTATCACTGGTTGGATGAGTGTTGTGGACAATCTATTAATGCCAGTATATTCCCTTTTAATTGAATATCGTATGACCAAACCTGACTTTTTGCATTTCAGTGCAGATTTTGTTTGATTCATATAATGTTGTTATCAACATAAACCATAGAATTCATTCCTCCAGATTGTCCATAGATGTGAGTGTGTGCTTGAGTGGGTGTTTGTCTTTTCTTTGGCCTCACGATGTGCTGGTGATGAGACGGCGATGCACTTAATTTAGCTCGATAAATAATAGTTATTATCATTACTTAGAACTCAGAAATCTAAGGCAATGAAAAATCTCAAAACCAAGCTGGAGACTATGTAAGAGTTTATGATGTGATGATCCAACTTTGAAGAAAGGAAAAAAAGAATCTGCTGTAGTTTCATCACCAGAATATACTACATACACTTCACCAAAGATATCTGGCTCAAAAAGTTCACACTAAAAGAACTAACTCTACTTGAAATTAGGATACAAAAGTCATAAGATCTTTTTCATTACTCAGTGATAGTGCTGTGAGAAATACCAGAAGCATGGCAAGCTAAAGCTCTTCAAAAGATTGATGAAGTTGACATGAGCTTATGACCACAATGGAAAAAGCAACACATAGTGAATACTGAAAAGATACTTTCAGAAGTTTCACAGCACAAAAAGAAGGTTAAAATGAAAGAAACAGAATTATAATTTGAATCTGCAGCTCCTCTCAACTTATAAGTCTCTGGGTCAAGCTAGGCAAATGCTAGATGGATTATGTGAAAACCATGGCATCACATAGGAGTACTGTTAATTGCATCAGTGGAAACATGATGAAAAATATTTATTCTTTTACCATGACTAAGACCAGACATATCAGACAAACATACAATGTTGTTTTACATTAAATAAGAAAAACTCAATAAGCACTATTGTTAATAAATGAAATAGTACTAAAATATTTTTAGCATAATAAGCTTGACTGAGGTCAATAATTACCTGAATGTCCTAAAAAGACTAGTTTCAGACTTAAATTCAGATTTAATTGTCAACGGTGGCATGAAAAACTTGCAGACAAGATAAACACTACTCAAAAGGGCGAAATGGCTGGTGAGCAAGAATTTTGAGCTTTTTTGCTTTGACTCTGTGCTACGACATGAACAGCAACATAAACAGAAATTATAAGAGGAATCGACATGTCCACCAATCAGGAGGAAACATTGTGGGAGATGTGTTTTCAGCTTGGCTGCCCTCCAGTTTGGCAAAATTGTGAAATAGCATTGTTGACAGCTTTATGGCCATTGAATATTTATAGTGTTATGTGATTGCCATATAAATAGCTCTGCTGACTTTTGTTAGTGTAGCAACAAGAAACTGCATCCCTACACACACACACACACACAACAAAAATATAACTTTTAGGAAAACACTATTTTTGTATTGTAGTTATTTCCTGAACTCAGTTAATGTTAGTTCCCTTGAAATTCTGTAGGACTACTGTAACATAGGGTTAAAAATGATAATGAATTGACTGATGGATGTGCCATTATGTCTTTATCAACCACATATTCAAACACACTGCTGTCTTTTCAAGTTTTGAGACCTGACTAACACCAAAAAGGTGTTCAGCTTTTAAGCTTTATTTACATCTTCTTCTTTTTTTTTTTTGTTCATGATTCCCATTGCTCCACTTATTAAAGAGAGTTTAGATATTAAAAGAGAAATGCTTTAATCAGGATGAAAGAAAAATACATGAAAAGGAGTCCTTGTTGGACACAGCGTGCTCTCTAAACACCACTAATTTGATTTTCAGCCCTAAAACCACCGACTGTTGTGCAAGTGTACATTTGGTAATCCTGCTCTCTTGTAAGTAGTATTAGTCAGAGGAGAGCTTTGATCTGATGGGCCAATTAAATGTGTTTTGCATTCTTCACACGGAAAAGTACAGTGGATGCATCTCGTACCCCACCAAGTATATCCATCCAGTACGTCTTTTTTAAAGATTGAAGAACCTTCGCTTCTTATTGGAATCACACCTTCTACTTTGTTGCTCGGGCATTCTAATGAGCAGAAATAATAAAAATAATGGTGTGAACCATGTGGTTGATACATTTTTAAAGAAATTCTGGTGATGGATAATTTGTTAAGGCTGTTAATAATTAATCTGCACATATATAATGATTCTTACATGCCTGGAAATACATATCACCATTAGTTAGTGTAAGGAGGAAGTCACAAGGGTATCGGGATATCTGAGAATTGAGGAGCAAGGTCACAGTCTCTCCCTTTCCCTTTGTCTCCAACAACTGGCAAACATGTTCAAGTTGCACTCAAGCTCATGTTAAGTGCATAATCATTTTTGTGGCTGCATTTGAAAGTTGGAAATGAAGCACGGGGACAGAAAATTAGGTACTTGGATAGTCTCCATCCTGTACTTCTGATGATGATTGCTGAAGGCAAGTGATTGTTAAAATATTGTATGCAGAGGTTAAAAATGTCCCCTGAAGTAATTTCGTTTTTCTTTTTCTCTCCTCACTTCGGAGTGAACCAATTATTAAGCTGGATGTTTCTGTCAAGGAAATGGCGCTGATGATAGTTGGCTATAGTCAGTTCCACAAATTATTGGCATATCCACCAAATTTTAAGGAATAGTCATTCTTGCAGGTGCTTCCTAATTTCAAGTGGCAAATTTGGAATTATCCTTTTGTCACATTGCAAAGGTGCAAATTTGGTGTCTATCTGCAGTCATTCAGCAGATATACCAAAAATCTGTTTAATGCACAACGTGTCACTTATTGATGTTATGTCACATCCTTGTACATCTCATCCAAGAGAGAGACAGTTAAGCTTTTAGTATTTGTCCAAGTATATGTCAGTTGATGCACTTCATCATATACATTTTATTCTTTGCCGTTGACTGTATCACTTTGGGAAATCACGCATAAATAGATATACTTAGCAAATTGTGCTTTGTTCAAGCACATATCGGGGCAAACAAATTCTTAGTTATCACATTGATTGAATTTTTATTAAGTGTAAATAATACATTAATTTTTTTTTCAAAATTGTAACACATGAACTTCAAAGAAATCATGCATATTTTTAAAACGTGTCTGAAAATTAAGAACAGAAAAACATCAAAATGTCACTTAGACATGCTGTTGTTGAATGGAGCGATTAAGAACAAGGACAAATTGTCCTTATAATTTAAAGCACAATGTTTTGAAGTTTTTTACTCTTTTAAAGGTGTGTTTATGAATCTCAATTATGCTATTTTATTTTCATCATATCAGTTCTTTTTTTTTTTTTAGGAATATTGTGCAAATGTAATTGGTCACAATCTTTCTCTGGGTGTTTTCCACAACAAACATTGTACATTAAAGATTGAATTTTCTTTCAAATACAGTACTCACTTTAATTTCTGATTTCTCACTTTAATGTCATAATTTATTGTCTTATGTAACTTGCTATTAGTCATTATCATGATATCCTCAATTCAAAACAGGACTCACTTTCATCATACTTTCAAGCATTGATTTATTTTACTGACAGATGATACTAACATTACTGAAACATTTTTTTTTTTACAGAAAAGAACAATTTTGTTTGTTTTTACACTCGCACACAAATATAATTGTTTTTTCCCACACATTGGCCTGATCAAAGACAAAAAACTATACATATGCAATGGAGATAATGGTGGAGTAATGAGCAATAACCCGAAAATGCCCAGGGAGCAGTTTTTTTACGGCACCCCAAGGGCAATTTAGCATTCCCCAAGAGATTAACTGTCACCTGTCCAGTTACCAGTCCACACTCTATTCTGTGGTCTGTACTTGTCTTGAACCTTACACACTCTGATCCGCAAACTAATTCCCCTACAGGCTGAGGATAAGATATGACTCAGTGAGATATGACAGTGAGATAAGATATGACGGTGGACTTCAGTGTCAAGGCTTGAAACTATGAGAGCCATAGACCTTAACAGTGTTAGTCATCTACCATTATAGTTAATTACCTGCTGATAAGTAATTATAATCAGTGACAAAGGAAAGAAAACACATTTTCACAGATTAATATAAGTTCTTGAGGATGATATCTCAGGATGAAGCTTCTATGTGGAGTGGAAAGATCTCTTGATTCTACTCGACTCTGTAAAGCTGCGGTCATGCCACGTTCAAGTCATGTCATAGTAATCATTTTATTTGACAGGCATGTTTTATGGACAAAGACAATATACTATGTAGTGCAGCTGCCATTTAACACGTTATCCTTATCATCACCGCAGGTTTGGTCTGTCTGTGTTCCATACCTTCAGGACTCTATGATTAAAACATAATTTAAAGGTATAGGAAATTAATTTTAAAGTGATAGATATCTTGTTTATCATTATGAAAAAATGAAAAAAAAAATCCTGATGTCTGGCATCATCCCTGTGGTCAGGATACCTTACAATTTGTGTCGCAGCAGCTTCCGTATATAACGGCACTGATACGGATTCACCGTGATGTCGACGATCATGTCACTTCCGCTGTCATGGAGAGCACCGTAACTTATGATATATTTTGTTTTTCCAAGTCCCCATTGATCATAAAAAATAAAAATGTCACCAAAGCTTTTGTTTAATTATGTACTTGAAATACATGCCTGGTTCATTTTGACTTTCCTGTCCCTTTAAATGCTGCAAGAAAATGTAGCTTTAAAAGTCACAAGTAACCCTGAAACTGACTGAAACAACAAATAATTAAAGTACTGTACACAAACATCTGCCATGCTTACTACTTTTCTCATAAAATATGACATCAAGCAAGGTGAAGTGCAGGTCTGGATACTGAAGCACAAAAGCCATGCGGCGTGATTGCATTTGCTCTTAATAACAAATTACCCAGTTCGTTATAAATGCACACATGAAAATAAGTACGCAGTGAAGTAATTAGTAAGCAAAATGTTTTCCTCCTTCTGCCTGTTTTTTTTTTTTTTGTCTTAAATTTCATCTCTTAGTTAATCTTCCCTAGTCTGCTCAGCAAATTTGGAGACAATTTAATTTGGCTGTGTATAATGTTGTCTTTCTCTACGTCCTCCTCACTTTCTATCTATTTTCATCCCTCTGACTGCTAAATTCTGGCTGTCTCAATGTCACAGCAGCACGCAAAGACAATTAAGGTGTATAAATATGTAAATATGGTCACGGCAACTCAGCGGGTGGAACGGCGTAATGACATTTTCTGCCCTCGTTTGGCTAATCCCCAAGACACCTCCAAATTAGAAACCTTAATGACAACCAATAACGCACAGATGGTCAAACTCTGGGGGCGCACTGGCCCTTCTGATGCTGCTCAGGCTCTTTGCGACATTGCACTTCATGCCAACGACATGCAACACACACAACCAAAGATACACATGGTAAAACACATGCAATTAGGCAGGGACACAAGCATGTATGAATGCACACAGAGAGAGAGAGAGATCACCTAGCCAGATGCCACCGATGTCCATGGGAGTTATCGTGGTTGTAACTAGGAGGTCAGGTCTTGGTAGACCATTTAAAACAAGTCAGGGTTCTGCTACCATGTGTTTTTTCAACATATATGTTTGTGTGTATTTTTGTGTAGTGGGAGGGGTTATTGTTTGGTCTTTCAGGTAATGTGTCCGGTGAGGTTTTGTGGCAGATGTCGACCATTCTTCTTCCAAAGCTGACACATAGAAAGGCTCCCTACGGTCAGATCTCTGGAAAAGGGGTGGAAGCGAGCCTGCAAGGAAAGCATTTGTGCAACGTGTGTGTGTGTGTGTGTGTGTGTGTGTGTGTTTGTGTGTGTGTTTGTGTGTGTGTGTGTGTGTGTGTGTGTGTGTGTGTGTGTGTGTGTGTGTGTGTGTGTGTGTGTGTGTTTGCGTAAGTGTGTAATACGATGAAAGTTAGAGCAAGAGTTGGAGAACAGAGAGAGTTAGAGAAGTTAGAAAGCAGGAAGCCAGAGTGTTTGGCTGTTTTCCAAAGTTAATTAGTTCAACCTGGCTATTTGTGCTTCCTACCTTTTATGAGAAAATGTTTCTTCAGGGAGAAGGCAAGGCAAAACTGAGGGGAAAACAAAGGAAGTAGAGGTGAAATTTTCCAGTTATCAAAGTAAAATAAAAATGGTTGCTCATCAGTCATATCTTATATCATGTATGAATAAATGTGTATTAACATATAGTATGTGTGACATATTAGAACTATACAGGAGTGATTATTTAATTTCAAGTATGGTTCTTTTAAAATCAAAAATATGTTAGTTAAATGCTTCAACAATAGATATGATGGGAACTAACAAAGTCTACTTTTCCAAATAATCCTAATAATGGTAATTACTGTCAAAATGTCTAAATGTCTAGTTAATTTGAGACACATCCCCTTCATAGGCGTTGTCACAGACCATGTATGTCCTTTCATGGAAATCTTTTTCTTATTCCCCGATGACAGTGGCCTCTTTCAGATGGATAATGCCCCTGTCACAGAGCAAAAATAGTTCAGGAGTGGTTTAAAGAATAGAATAAGTTTGAAGTGCCTGCTTACCCTTCAACAATCTTAACAATTACAAAGACAATAAAAACAATAATAATGACAAAAATATTTTCATTTGAAGTTGCATTTCTTTTCTTAGTAATAAGAAGGCAATGTCAATATTATTACTGAAAACCAAATATACAGCTGGACACACTTTGTGTGGCCTTCATTGCTGTTTTCAGTGGGGAGAGAATAACTAGAGAACATCAGGTGTGTCATCATGTTCTATTTCTGGTTTAATTAGAGAATAAATGGCCTCAGAGTTTCAACAAAGGATTCAGTGAAGTAGAATCACACTTGTACTGTGTTGACGCTTAGAACAGAGCCTAGAGGGCTGACTGTGACAGAAAGGCATGTTAGCACATTCAGTGCATGTGCATAGGTGATTACACGTGCACGTGCATTATGTTAGGGGAAAGTTCTTTTCTCCCTCATTGTGTGATAACTGATCCAGTGGAAATGGGTTGCTTTTTCCTTCTCGAGCCTGTGCATGCTGCTCTGTCTGTGCATTTGCTTCCATTATACTTCAGACACTCCCTGGCAGATTACATGTGATGTAAGACCCTGTTGCCTGTAATCACAATTAATGGAACCATACCCTCCAGTTACTCTTCTAATTCAAAATCCATTAAATAATAGTGGACAGCTCAACCAATCAGGGTAAGCAGCGTAATGCAATGGAGCCCTGAAGTTAGTGCCACCAATGTGAATGAATGGAAATCTGTAGTTTCTCCATCGAACAAAGCTGCGGAAATAAGGTCAGGAATTAATGGAAATTCTGAAAACTGTTTTCTTAGCTCCTGGGAAAAGATCTTGGACAACAATAGCAAAGTACATGGTCAAGTTCAATAGGTGACTACAAAACATCATGACTTACTTTCAAGTATCGTACAGAATGATTTAGAAATAAACATTGTAAACAGTAGCTGAAGATGAGATGGTTATGATCTTGATTCCACCAGCATGAGGATATTTTTGTTTTTTTTCACTCTACTTCACTATTTGGAAAATTACTATTCTATCCAAAAAAAAATTTGGTTTATAAATCTCACAATATTAGACAATATTAGACAATATTAGAATAAGAGGGTTGAGAGAGAGTGAACATTCCATTGGTACTTATCTATCCTGAATGAATGATATCTGTCAATCAAAAGGTAGCCACAGCTTAATGCATATCTTGCTTTGTCATTTCTCTTGACTTTAAATGGACCCTAATTTACAAAAAGAACACCCAGCTGGTTTAGCAAGTCGGACTCATTTCAAAGTGCTACTCAAAAAGGAACAGTCTACATTATTATAAGCTTTAATTATGGGTGCAAGATTCTCTTTAAGAGGAGATGACTTTCAGATGACATAAAAACAATGTCAAGAGAACATTGAACATTTTTTTTTGTCATCATAAGATTTTTCAAAGGGATAATTGTGGAAACATGTTTGGCGTTGACTTAATTTCTTGAGCGATTTGTGTCTATCAACCTCTGCCAGTCATTGGAGACAGATTTTCCCATTATCCTACAAAAAATGGAAAGTATTCCTGACTGTGAATCCCACTTTCATGTGTATGAAAGTCATATTGTGACATTTCACTTTGCTGCAGGAAGGGGATCTGTCTTACTAATCATCGATAACAGCGCCAGATATCGCTATATGTGCATGTTTCAGCACGAGAAGAAAAGACACATGGACAGCTATCGGTTGTGGTTACTGTTTAACGCATGAAAAAATGCCCCTGCTGTCCAGTATTTAACAACACAGCACACAGAAGAAAGAAAAATGGCAAATGGAAAAAAGAAAAACAGATCAAACTGAGCTACCAGGCGGTGCTGCAGTTTCTAAGCCCTGAAACAAAATAAATACGTACCCTCTTCAGTGAGCTGCTGTCATCCTCTTGCTTCTGTCCTATCACATCCTTCTGTTAAAGACATCTCTGCCTTAATCCCTCATTTGTTTCACTGTAGGAAAGGGGTGGGGGTGGTGTATGGCAAGAGCAGGAGCGAGCATTCCCACACATTATGTCCTAATAAGGACATAAAGTACATACTTGGCTTTTGCAGTGACACAAATGCATCGGTTTCATACTAACGATGTTCATGCTGCCAATAAAATTCTGGCTTTCCTGCATGTACATAAACTGAGGTGAGGGTTGCACTCTATATATAGATTTGACTGTAATAATAGAATGCCTATATCACTTTTAGGGAAAGAGGCTCGTTGTTAAACCATCAGCAAAAACACAGCATGCAATAATAAGATAATAAAAACAAAATGTGTATGGTTTTCCAATGTTAACATGCATGCTGACATAACACCACCAACAATCTGTTTCTTGTACATCCATGAATGTTTGCCTTCTTTGCTCATCTCATCCTGTTCAAGCATGAGCAGCTATCCAATATCTACCTGTCATCCTTGCCTCTCTGCTGCCACAAACCTTTGGTTGCTTGCTGCAGGTATCCATTCAAAAATGTATTGGTCTTGTAAACAGGCCTGAACAGCTACTCCAATGTCTGTCCATAAATAACTGACCTCACATACTGTTGAAATAGGCTTATTCAACAAGATGAAAAGTTAAGATGAGAAGTTAAGGACATTTTCTTTCCAAATAAGGATTGCTCACTGTGAGGTGAAAATTGTATGAATGTACTGTGAATTATAAATAAAAGCTGGCGCTAAAAATCCAAGGTAAAATCTTTTGGTTTGGGAAATATGCAACAGATGCTACAATCACACTCCAGAGCTACCTTTATAGAACATGTCATAGGTCAGCAGTTGTCGAGCTAGTGGTCTGCTTTAACAGAAATCTTTTTTCTGATCTTCCCCCCGCTTAAAAGCAACTGCTAAAAGAATGACTTACGTTTGCCGTCAGATAACAAGTCAATTGATTACGGTCAACTTATAGAATTCAGCAATGGGCAGTGCTTCCACATGATCCGGCTGGACGTGTGGAAGCCCTCCATAACACCATTGGATAAGAAGTCATCAAAGGACTTGAGGAATTACTGAAGGATTTAGCATCTGTTCTTTTTTTTTCCTTTCCTTTTTTGGACTAAGTCTCTGCTGAAGACAACAGGACTTCTTTTTGCTGTAAGCAACCAGAGCCAGGAGCCGGTCACCCTGGCCAAGTGACTCTCCTAATCTATTACCAAAAAGACATCTAAATCAGAGCCTCTCCAGCAGCAGTTACACTCACAATTGAAAGGAAGGAAACTTGTCTGCTTTAAAAAAAATTATAATAATTTGATCAGGTTTGATTATATTGATTGATTCTTTTGATAATGGATGTGGATAATTTATTATTTTTATAAATTATTTTTATTTATTTATTGCCATGCTGAGAAAATTTATGATAAAATTAAAATTACATTTATAAAATTCTATTAAATGACTGTTTAATTTACCTAGCAAAACATCCATAACATGAAGTAAGGATTTCTCTGTGTGTTCAGCAACAAAGGTATTAAAGGTTACTCTTAGTCTAGTCTACTTAAACTGCTCAAAATATACCTGGTCAGTAACAAGAGCTAGGATTCATAAGATATGAAAGAAGCATTTTCGAAAGGGTCAGTTTTTCACAAGTGCAATGAATGGCGTCTTAGGAATGTTTTTTACAACATGCCCTTGCAAAAACAAGATTGTATGATTGCATCCAATTTTACACAATGCTCCAACTTTTCTGGAACCACAATCATAAAACCAAGGCATTTGCTTGTAAGCATTAATAAAAATCTTTTGTAAAAAATACTTGTCAAATTGGGTTAGTAATTTGAGTTGCCATTGTTATTTCCATATTTCATAGAGAAGGAAGGTAGCTTGTGAGATAATTCCAGGCCCTTGGCTGTAATAAGGTTGATGCGGATGCTCTAATTTAAAGATTGTGGTAGATTTAGTGCAGGCCTTAAAATAACAGAAGTTGTTATAGGCCTAAGAAGGTCTTCCTGAGGTATCTTTCTAAATAAAAATGCTGTCTAGCTTGCGGTGAGAATCTAAGTCCTGTATGGCAGCGAGTGATGAATGCTTCATGTGGCACTGAATTAACAGAGTTCATATTGAAACACTCCCCGGAGCGCCACCATCAATCAAAGCCTCTCCCAGGAGCTGTCAAGCAATTTTTATCTGCTTCTTCTGCTAACATGTGCTTGCGCCACAACAATATCTGCACCCCCCATCATTTTCCCCCATTACAGAGGCAGCTTAGCCTGCTTCTTATTTCCCTCTTGACACCCCTGGGCAGTATATCCAACATCCACTCGATTCTCCAGCCGCTTTTCCACCAATCACTTATTCATCACAGATACTGAGGAAGCTGCTTAGATGACAGAAGCTAGAGACAGACTGCACTCAGTAAACGGGGACCCAGTCAGTAGAAATTCAGTTATTCAGTCAAAGCAGTGGACAAACTTGGCCACTGTGAGTGATTGAGTGGCTAAAAAAGTGAAGGAAGCATTTGCACTTTAATTAGCCAGTCTGCCCCTTTGAGGTTAAACACACACAGCGCTCAGCGCATGAGTTGCATCTGTTCCAAACACACACATGCACACACTTGCTGTTTCTCAGCCTCCTTTATCCTCATTCCCTGACTCCCTCTTCCTCCTCTTTCATCCCACTTCTCACATCCATCTCTCCTTTCTCTCTTCTCTCTCAATCATCTCGGTTTATCTTCCTCTGCCCACTCTCCCTGTTCTCTCACCCCCCCCCTCTCTCTTTCTCTCTCTCTCTCCTCGGTGGGTATCATCTCAGCATCACCTCCATCCCTCTCCTCCCTCTCTGGGGTTAGTCAGCCAATCGCTGAAGAGAAGGTGTGGCTTCTCAATATGAGGATGGACGGAGCCTGTTGAGGAGGAGAAAGGGAACGAGAAGAGAGGAGAACGCCGGTGAAAAGAGACGCTCCTCTGAGCTGCTTGAAGAAACAGGCTTGACACTGAGTGATGACGGTGATGCAGAGAGACTCCCCAGACCGGGACTAAGATAAAGGTGGGATAACATATGCACACAGAAAAAAAGGGGGCAGGTGACCGGATTGACGATACCTGCGCGGTCACGCTCCGGCCGCAGGTGCGCCTCTGGCCCCTTTGACAGGAGTTTTTCGTCCTGGGCGGGAAAGTGTGAGAAGACGATACCTTCTAGTATCATATCTTCCTCAATCGTCCGGTTTCATCTGTTCCTGTCAATCTGAAGCCAGACTTTCTCGTTTTCTTTTCTTTCTGCAGCTACATCTCACCTCCAGATTTCACTCTTAATTCGGGACTTTAAAAAAAACAATCGTTCACATGTTCAAATTGACTGTTCCTAAATAAGGATTACACTTCAATCGCGCAAAAGAATCGGCGTGAACTTCAAACTTATACTCAAAATGAGACTTTCCTTCATTTGAGGAGGACAATGCCTGGATTATTACAGCCTCAGCTCATCCTACCCCGGGGAAGAAGCAAAGAGTAAGAGAAACACAAGAGGGCAAAGAAGAGGAGAAGAGGGCGGGAAGTCGCTGGTGTCCACTACTTTGTTAGCGCCTTTGCAGCTCAGGCTCTCCCATCTCTTTTTTTTGCTGGATACGCGGACACACATCAAGACGCACACGGGGAGGACCGGCGTTCACACCCTGGGTGAGTTTGCCGATATTGGAAAAAAAATAAAATAAAAAAAAACACCCAACAACTAAAAAAAACAACAACCGACATGTAGAAGCACCGGCGCTTTTGCGTGCCAGTCGCAATTTTTACGCGGGATGGTCTCGCATGTTGATGTGCACCATGTCGTATTGTACTATCGCATCGTCAGCTCTGTTATAACACCGCTGAAATCACTGAGCCTGAACATCAGCAGAGGGTGAAAACGGACCGCTGGGAATCTGAATTTATTGGATTCAGACTGAGGCTGACGAGCAGAGGCGAGACGGTGATTTTCCTCCCTGGTGTTAGTATTTGAACGACCAAAATGAATGTGTGACAAAGGGATGGATCACAGGTCACACACGGGGTCCTGAGACGTCCCGCGTCAACTACACCTCTCCATATAAACCTAAATACATCTTAATATGTGTGGTGAAGTTTCGGTGGTGAAGGTTGAGCTAATCAGACTATGTGTGCATGCGTGTGTGTGATTGTGTGTGTGTGTATTGTTGATAATTTTGAATTTGCATACTATTACTGTCCAACATGTTGCGTTTGTTTCTAGATATGTGTGAGTGTGTGCGCCCACCGATCTGCTCCCGTCACATTGTCCCACCTGTATGTGTGTGTGTGTGTGTGTGTGTGTGTGTTTGTATGTTCCTTCTGTCTCTCCTGACCAATGAAAAGCTTCCTGTTCCCCTGCCACTTTCCTCCCTCTGCGTGTCTCTCTCTGCCTGTGTGTGTGTGTGATATTGTTGCTCCATCAGTCACCCTGAATGCCTGCTGCGCTCCGCACAATTTCTCACAAATTCCCTGAACCATGTAAGCACAACATTTACCTGTCAGCTACTTTGTCGAGACTACTATATGTGGCCGTAAGAAATGCTCTGAGAAGAGAAGCTACAGTCTCAAATTTATACATCACACTCACTGCCAGAGTCCAGTGGTTATAAAGAGCTTTTGTCCAACAGATCATGTGAGTGGGAGAAGCAGAATATAAC
The DNA here is from genome assembly GCF_040054535.1 of Antennarius striatus. Lineage (NCBI taxonomy): Eukaryota > Metazoa > Chordata > Actinopteri > Lophiiformes > Antennariidae > Antennarius > Antennarius striatus. Next base: position 16,569,772 of record NC_090793.1, read on the forward strand.
TCCAATCACAACAGAAATCAGCGTGCTGGCCCATTATTATGCTCACTGCAAATGGAATCAAAACATGCTGACAATATGGACAGTTTATCAAACACTATGCACCATACTGTACCTTGAATAGAAAGAGACGCAAGGGGTTCATGGGCTATAATAACCTTATTAAATGGCAGTGTGTTTACATCCATGTTGACATCACGACTGAATGGCAGTTAGAGGGAATAATGAGCACTGGAACCAGATAAAAATATATGGAGTTGTTGATGTGAGTGGGAGTGAGTGTTAGAGAATGTGTTTAGGTTGAACACTGTACTGAAATGAGTATCCAGTGCTGGTAATGTAATAGTTATGAGCATTGGTATCTGACTAAAACATGCCTTTACACAATGAGTATATTTATTCATCCATGTTTACAATGAAGAAAGTGATCCTTCAAAAAACATTTATCATTATATTGACTTTTTTAAGTGACAGTTTTATTGCAGTTTCTAATGAATTCTTATCGATTTCAGGCCTAAAACTTGTTCTCATCCATTACAAATGTAGATATACTGTAAGTTGGCAGTTTAGTAGGCAAGACAGACTCTAATGCTGGATTCACTCTTCATGACAAAGTAAACCAAGAAATTCATGAAATGCATTCAAACAACAGCTGTGTCTCTAACATGTTAGAGATGTGGCTTACTGTTGTTATAGAGCTGGATGACACTGTTGAAAGCGGGATTGTGATATTGAAAGGGTACGTCCACAAGTATTACTCTACTTCTTTGACTAAATCAATGCAGAGTCGAGATATCTTGACTTTCCTGTCCTTGTATGTGTCCTCCCCAAAAGAAAAAAAAAAAGATCTGTATTTTTCCAGTATTCTCATCGTCTTTTCTGTCCATTGTCCAGTTACCCAGACTGTAATGGCACCCTGAGCATAAAACAGACCTTATAATAAAAGCAGTTTTTAAGTAAAGCAAGATGTCCTGGAGATATAATTTGTTTCATTTTCTCTGACTTAACATATGTCTGCTGTGACCCATAGATGACACCAAGATCTGTTCATTTACATTGGTAATTCACAACATTCTGTACCAGAAAAAAAATGCAAAAGCAGGCTAAGATAAGATAAAATACTTCAAGATAAACTAATATTTCTTTGAATTATTTCTCTATTTTTAACAAAAGTGTTAAAAGAAATTATAATCACATAAGTGTGTTTTAAAAGTGTGAACAAACTACTCGATCATGATGTCTTGACATAGAAATATATCAATACTGGCGTCGTGCTCGAAGTGCCCCCCGCCTCTCACCCATAAGTCAGTTTAGATTGACTACAGTGAACCCCCGTTGCAATGGTAGAGAGTTCTTTGATATTGGCCAGTGAGCCAAACTATCATTATATATTATCATTTCATATTTGTTTTGTGTAATTTTTATGTTTTATGAAAAATTCAGTTTGTCTTCACACATTTGGGGAATGTTGCAAATTTTTACTGGAAACATCTCTGGCTTATAAAGTACATTTTGTTCCTCACAGTTATACACTGATGGTGTTCAACATTTACTAAAAGAAAAAAAAGAAAAACCCATCGAATCTCTCAACTGGCTTTTAGTTCTTTCACTTTACAGCACAGTCTGGCTCATGCTGCCATCCAAGGTTGTATATTGTCAGGATCAAGTGTCTCTGACATTTCTCCTGAAAATCTGAAAAATAAAATCAGAGCAGTAGATGCTATTGGTCTCATTGTGAGTCATTGTGCAGCAAAGTGCATCAGCTATATGTATATAAATGTAAATGCATGCACTCAGCATGTAGGCTCTTCAGAGGTAGACTAGTACATGAGGTATGGCTGTGCCCTTCAAACTGGAAGGACGTGCATGAGCAGTTATTGACAACTCAGCCTTTTCAATGACTGATACATAACAGAGGTCTTTCAGGTTTGTGACTGATGTCATCGCTCAACATTGTGATTTGACCTTTTAGGGTACGTGATTTATCAGAGAAACTGCAACAGATATTTAATAAATGCAACATTCCAATACAGTTTAAACCTGCCAACACTCTGAGACAGAGGCTTGTTCACTAAAAAGATATCCAGACACAAGCTGAGTGGTATATTAGTAGTATATGCAGTTCAGTACAGAGAGGACTGGCCAGATATGTGCATTAGGGAGACAAAAAACAAGTCCACAAGTAGATGATACAACAGACCAAACCGGTCAGGGCAAGATTCAGCTGTCCATCTGCACCTGAAGGAGATGGGCCATTACTTTGAAAATAACAATATACATTTATTGGCCAAGGACGAAAGATGGATTGAGAAAGGGCTTAAAGAAGCCATCAATGTAAAACTGAAGTGGCCAATCGTTCATATATAATATAAATGTGTGTGTGTGTGTTTGTGTGTGTGTGTGTGTGTGTGTGCGTGTTTACATGTCCCCCGAAACAAACACACACACGCACACACAGTGGGGCTGCAAGCATACAATTTATCACAGTGGGAGGCAAGAGAGATAGGCAGCCTCATCAGGGTGTGCCCAGGTGAGCAGCTTGTTGGGGAGTAGTGCCTTGCTCAGGGGCAACGCTTGAAATCTGAGCTGATGCCTCCCACTGCCAGCTCACATTCCAATGTTTTGACCCACTCGGATCTCAAATCGGCAACTTCCGGTCCAAGTTCCAAGACTTAGTGGACTGAGCTAGTGCTGGCCCAATGTACAATACAGTTTTTGTGGGGATGTTCAAATCTTGTTAGCATTACCATGGGGAGCAAAGGCTTGACGATCATCAGAGCAATTAAGTGGCTCCAACCTCCTGGAAATGGGAGCCTACAGCCAATAGGTGAAACCTATATGACTGGATGTTTATGACTCTCAATGTAACTTAACAATCTTCCCCACTTTCACTATGTTCTATAAGTGTATCCCCCACCTGTCCTTCAGACCTGAAGCCTCTTGGATGAGAGACAGAAAGTCTTCAAGTGTTTGCTTCAAGTCCTGTTGACTTTATTTGACATGATGAAATATGGTAATATAACAATGTATCTAAATGATTAATACATCTGTTATGATTGTTACTATTAAAATTCCATACTGACTGTTAACAATCCCTTACTAGACCTAACAGAACTCTGTCCCTCACTTCCTCTTTCTACCTGTCTTCCCATCATTCTCAGGCAGCTTTTCTTCATTTATCGATCAATCAATCTATCGATCAGTCATTCAGTCAGTCAGTCAGTCAGTCAGTCAGCCGATCGATGAATTGATTGCTTGACCAGTCAGTGAATTAATCAGTCAGTCAATCAATAAATCACTCAATCAATCATTTTTTGTCTGTAGCCAACATTTACGAAGGGCATTTTGCCCCTGATATACAGTGATTCCACGGTTAATGCGTTCCAGGAGTCACCCGCAAAAAAGAAATTCTGCGATATAGTGACAAACTATTTGTTTTATTATTTACGGTAATTTACACGTTTATGAACCCTCCCCATACTGATATTAAAACACTTTATATCTGTATGACCTCTTCCCACACTCTTATAGACTGTTTAAAGCACTTTTGTGTCTCACGGAAGTGTGCTGCATTCCGAGACTCACGGAACGCAGGTTACTTTCGTGAATCTTGTAACACAGTGCACTTCCGGATGCTGTCAGCCAATAGAATGCGCGTACAGTATCACGTGACTACCCACTAAAAATCCGCGATGAGGTGAAGCCGCGTGTGTTGATGCGCGAATGCGCGGGGATCATTGTAATTAAAATGGACCTGACTTCAAAAAATGATGCTTGATGACTCTTGAAGTACGCCATTGTAGTTTATAGTCTTGATTCACTGACATTGTGATCTGCAGTGAGAGCAGGGAACAGGTGGAGGAGAAGCTAGAGAGGTGGAGGTTTGTCCTGGAAAGGAGAGGAATGAAGGTTAGCTGCAGTAAGACAGAGTACGTGTGTGAATGAGAGGGACCCAAGAGGAAGAGTGAGGTTACAGGGAGAAGAGATCAAGAAGGTGGAGGATTTTAAGTACTTAGGGTCAACAGTCCAGAGCCATGGAGAGTGTGGAAATGAGGTGAAGAAGCGTGTACAGGCAGGATGGAACGGTTGGAGAAAAGTGTCAGATGTGATGTGTGATAGAAGAGTTTCAGCTAAAATGAAAGGAAAGGTGTACAAAACTGTGGTGAGACCAGCGATGTTGTTTGGTCTAGAGACAGTGTCACTGAGGAAAAGACAGGAAACAGAGCTGGAGGTAGCAGAGATGAAGATGCTGAGGTTCTCTTTGGGAGTGACCAGGAAGGATAGGATCAGGAATGAGTACATCAGAGGGACAGCACATGTTAGAGGTTTTGGAGATAAAGTCAGAGAGGCCAGACTGAGATGGTTTGGACATGTCCAGAGGAGAGATAGTGAATATATTGGTAGAAGGATGCTGAGTTTTGAACTGCCAGGCAGGAGGCCTAGAGGAAGACCAAAGAGGAGGTTTATGGATGTAATGAGGGAGGACATGAAGGTAGTTGGTGTGAGAGAAGAATATGCAAAGGACAGGGCTAGATGGAGGTAATTGATTTGCTGTGGCAACCACTGAAGGGAAAAGCCGAAAGGAAAAGAAGAAGAAGAAGAAGTCTTGATTCACTGAAAGAACAGCAAGTACAGCTTAGTATCAAACTCCAAACTTAAAAATAAGGAACGAGGGTGACCTGTAAACAGTAAAATCATACTGGTGCAGTTTATTAATTTACTTTCTGCAGCAAAGACTCAAAGTTATACTTCAAGTGTGGGTTTCTCAGTTTCATCTAAGCTGAAAGTAGGAGCACTGAACCCAGTACCTGGCCTCTGACACTACAGCCCAGCAGCGGATTTCACCCCCATGAATTTTTAATGTTCAGTTTCGGTTGCTAGACTTTTTTTTTTGCAAACCTATGTATGAACCATGTAGGAAGGTTCACATCGTACCCCGCATGTATTGATTGCTCCCACATGATGTTGTTATGTATAATATTTACGGTGTGCTAAAAATCTTTAAGAAGCCTTTTCGAGATGGAGTGGGATGGTGTTCCTATGTAATGTGGTGCTAAAATTGATTAGTGCATGATGGAGAAGCACAATCACCGTGTCTTCTTTGCACTGATATTGTTTAAGACATGGATGGCAGAAGTAATGGGAGCCCACACGTCTGTGACACATAGAATAGAGTAGGCTGATTCTCCTCTTTGTTGTGTCGTGACTGAACCCGCTGCAGGTTCTGACACATGCTGAGCTCACGCTGACTAACACGGAACAAAAGCCTGTTAGATGATAGCTTTTAATTTAATTCTAATTATTCCACAAAATAATGATCCTAATCACCCCAAAAAAGATACTCACTTTTAAAATCTCATTAAGCTTATCATTTCTGTAAATGCACCATATTTGACAAACAAAACAGGGAAAATTGAAGGTAGATGGCTGCTTATGTGTGTGTATACATATAAATATACACGCACACATATTGTGTTTTTTTTTAATCCATCAAATGGTAGATTTATACAATCAAGCTTTATGTTCCTCTGTTATATTGAGAAGTCTGGTTTATCTGCAGACGTCACTCTCAGCTTTTAATTCTTTTCATGGTTATACATCACGTTAAGCATTCGCTGACAGGGATTCACAGGTTTTTTCATAACTGCCGGGGATCTGTTTTGCTTGTCACACTCAGTCTCCCTGTTGAGTCACCAGCTTCTGCGGCAAAAGACACATGATTAACATTTCTCATTATGCCATTCCGATTTATGTAGCCTAATTGGTTGAATTATGACAGGCAGTGGCTGATCTCAGCCAACAACATCAGATCCAATTCTCATGAAGTTCTACTCCTTTGAATATACGGGTGAAGCAACAATAATACAGTTCTCAAAAACCCAGTCGGTTGAGGAAAAATCTAAGTTTTCAGGCTGTCATTTGTCGTTTCCTTAGCTCATTTAAATTTACGTCAAAACACTGGTATTGCACATTCATATTGTCTCTGAAGACACTCGCACCCAATTTAATTTTCTTCAAGGTCACTTGGTTGTCCAATTCAAGCATTGTGTAATTGGTTTATTGCATTCAGATATCTGATATTGTACAGGCTGCAATAACACCGGATGTAGCTCATATTTATTTGAATCATCTTGAGAGCGATGCCTGTGTCTCTTACATCTTTCAGCTACTATAACAATCGTAATGACTGTCACCATGTGTATGCAAGCCTGTTGAACTTACAAAGAATGGGAGCTGTCTTGGAAATAAAGTAAAGCCCTTCAGCTATATACACAGCATTGAGTAGCGCACCAACTACCCCCCCCCCCAAAAAAAAAGAAAAAAAAAGAACAGCACTGTTTTTAAGAGCATATGTCACAAAGCATTAGGAAAAAAAAATACAGTTTAATGTTTTATACAGAATCCCGTTTTGGGGGGATTTACCTGAAAATAATCCTAGATCAAAGAATGTCCACATTTCTAGATGACTAAAATTCTTGGACAAATTAAAGATTTGAAGGTGGTGTGAAAATCAGGAATGACACAGCTTAAGTGTGGGTGCGAAGGACATTAGAAGCTCATATTTGAATTTCCATTCCTTTAATCCTTTTTTCCCACTATTTTGCATTGGTCAGTCGTTGGTTGGGGTGAAGATGGGGGTATGGCATCAATGTAAACTGAGAAAATTCATGAGACGTAGTGATAGAATGTCAGAAAGCTTTAAATGTCAACTGGCTAAACTGTCAACTGTTAAATAAACATTTATATTACATTACATTTAGACATTTATCAGATACTTTTATGACTTACAAATAAGAGACACAGTCAAGCTACAAGTAGCCAAACCATCGGTTTTGTAGGGAAATGTTGGATGAGCTGCATTTATCAATGATTACTCTCCACTACATTCTAATATTGCTTTCATGCAGCACTGATTTTTTGTGAGTTACTGAAAATAGCAAATAGTATTCATTCATATATTCTGCTTTACTATATTCACTGGATTTTGGAGCTTGTTTGATACACATTTATATTAGAAAAGACAAGAATAGCAAAAAAACAGACTTTGCTCCCTTAGTAAGTAATAGGAATGTATTTGGTTAACTTGCTCCATTTTTCACTCACTAAATGACTCACTGCCGTAAAGTGGAAAATATTGAAAAATATTGAACATATTCATAGCCATTAGAGTGAAACAGAGCTTTTTTTAACCGCTGAACTTTAATTTAAAGACATGAACATACGTTCTGTTGTATATGAGTGTGCTCTTTGGAAGAACTGCCTGGAGGTAAAGTCTTCAACATCCACTTACTTATATTAATTATGACAGACAGACATCTGATTTCATGTACATGAGGTCACACAATCTAGATTTATTTTTAACTTGTTTGTTGTAGCTCAGGGTGGAGCAAAAATATTGCATTTGCTAAAACCTGGGAGTGACCGCAGAGCTGGAGCATCCACAATTAGAAAACAGGTGCCATCTTTGTTATGCGCACCATAAATATCATGTACTTGGGATCTCTGGGAGAAGTTTATTGCATACAGGTCCCATGCAGTTCCCAAACAGCTTTGATTTCCCTGTTTTCAGTCTGTTCACCAGATTCAGGATCCTGGCTGCTGATCCACCACAAACATCTTGGCTCACATATGGTGTTGAAGGCAGTAGGTGTCTTTTGGTCTCTGGGTAACTGTGAAGGAAACTTTTTTCCACTACTTTCTAATATTTGGACAGTTACTGAATGATTTTCTGAATATAAACTGCAATCACACACAGTATATGTTTTTTTTTTTTTTTTACATTTACTAACTGACATTATTTGATGGCCTAAATTCTAGTGCTCTGCTGGTTAAAATGATTTCTATCGCAGGCACCTGCAATACAGATTTTAAAGCTGCGATAGAGTGAAGCATGCACATATTTCACATATGCATGTGTCTTTTTAGCTGACCTATAATTGAGTGCTACCAGCAGCAAAGCGAACTCCCTGAAATACTGAGGTTTTCTTTATCTGCCTTGTTTGTGTGCCAGCCATTAGAAACAACTCCTCAAGGGAAAATAGAACAAAGATGAAACAGTAGCCCTTACTGAGAACAACAGCACACAGCTCCAATCAGCAGCACTGACACGCGTCTCACGGCAAACCTGGGAGACGTTTCTGGATTTAGTGGCTTGTTTAAGGGAAAACAGGGTAGTGTTGGAGCATAAAGAGGGAGGGACATGAAAGGCAGTTAAACTCTTTCTCTCTCCTCTCTGCCCCTTCCCTCCTTCTTGTTGTACATCAAAGTGTGTGTCTGTCTTCTTAAGAAAAAGCCAGCAGAGCTGTAGTGGAAGAGGGTGAGGAGAATTGGCTGGAGTGAGCATCGTGAACTCTCTATTGTTTCTCACGTGTACATTAATCCTCAGATGGGCTCTAACATGGACTCGAGAATTACAAAGCCTTGCTGACATTTCAATCTACACAGCGGATGGATGAGAATGATGGGGCAGTTTTGAGTGTGTGTTGTGCAAGAGGTTTGGGTGTGTTTAATACTTTCCTTTTTTTTTTACAACTGCATAGAAAAGAATCTCTTTTTTTTTATTAAATCCACTGAGGATTTTTAAGCTGCTTCCAAATATTCTTAGAGAGTAAGCTGCTGAGCTGTTGAGTCGTGTAGAAAATGTCTGTCTCATTAATGAGGCTTTCTTTGGACGATACATGGAGGGATTGGTTCATCTTTCCCGCAAGGCCTGAGGAAAATTGTTTTGCAGACACGTGTTTCTGGAAGGTCAAAATGACTGCTTATTCTCTATGGTCTTGTGGCTGCACTATATTCCAGAGGCTAAACGTATCATGGAAAGCTGTAACACAGAGACCTGGAGGCAGGTTGTAGATCATGTTAGGTATGTCTGACCTTAGATTAGTGCTAGTTTGATGGGGACACACGCTTTTACATTTACAAAAAAAAGAGATGCAGATTTTTTTTTTTTTTTAAACTTTTCCAGTTTGGTTTTGGCCCCACAATATGATTTTTTTTAAAATTGTTCATCTATAGGTCTATATATAGATTTGATTTAAATCAACAGTATGGTTCAAGTAGTGTCCGGGTGTGTGTGTGTGTGTGTGTGTGTGGGTGGGTGTTTCTATCTGCCTGTGTCTTTCTCTCTCCCTCTTTCTTTCTCTATTTTGATATATATATATATATATATATATATATGTGTGTGTGTGTGTGTGTGTGTGTATGCATATAGTACTATAATAATATAATAATAATAATAATAAAAATAATGTAAATATAATGATAACAACAACAACAATAACAACAATAATAATAATAGCAATAACAATATTAATATGAAGAAGAATAGTTTTTGGAAGTGATTTAGGATGGATTTATGATTAAATTAATTAAAGTAAGGTGCACTATATTTAATCTTGTGGCCCAACATACTGTCTGCCAAACCATTCACTGTGTCCTTGGTCAACTGAAATTCAATAAGCAACATAATTGACAGAGAACATTTTCCTCCCTGTTTGAGAATTACAAATGACAGGAGGCAGAGTGGCCTACTGTTTCATTAACATGTCATCTGCAGTGGTGGAGCGCAGCCTCTCTGCTGCAGCGTTGGCTTCAGGGACAGACGTAGCTGTCCGTGGTACTGAACAGAAACAAACTGAGCTCTGAGGTCTTCTACTCACCATGGAGCTGCTTAATGCTGCTAACACCACAGTTTGTGTTAGTCAGCTAATCTGGTTGGTGTAATAGTTCCCTGGTCCACTCATTTTAGCAGTCAAATGTCATACAGTTCATCTCTGAAAGGCAGTTGTTAAGTTGTGACTGGATTGGGATGTATTTGCTGCACGGTTTGCCTTTTTTTCTACCTTTACCTTTGGGATATAATTTGTTATCATTCATGATTGATTGTTTAGTTGTCTGCAAGCCATTTCTAAAAGTTGTCCATAACTTTTGATGACAGTGTGCAGAACAGTGGCTCTTAGGTTGTGAGAGTTGATTACATTTTAAAGAGATACAGATACAAATATGGATTCAAGGCCGCTTGTCCACTTTGTTCAAAATTACGAAATAGCAGCTTTTCTTTTACCATCACTCAAACTAATAATGAAAGGCTCAAAATAAAATTAGTTAGTTGGATCCAAATCAGATCAATGATGTGGATTTGCGAGTTTCCCATATAGGAAGAGGCGTTTAAAGGCGTCAATATGTTTATAGTCACAGTTCGATGGTTGGGGCACACTGCCATCAATATGTAGCTGACAATATGACAATTCAGATTCATTCAAATGGATTTCAATATTTTCTCTCCAAAGCAGGAGAGGTGTGGTTGAATGGCTTTGAGACAAGCATCTCATCACCATGTTGATGTGTTCTACTTATTGCTTTAGGGGAGAAAGCAAAACAGAACGGAGAAATTCTTCCTCATTTTTCTTTTATGAAACTTTCTGTAGGCGCCACTCTTATGCATCACCCATTTTTTCTCCAATAAAATACTGTTGATGCCAGGTTTAAAGTATATCACGCCCTCTGAGCAAGACAGATTTAGCAGAAAAGACAAACAATATCACACCATTATCATGTCTCCTAAAGTAAAAGCCCTCAAGGATTCCATTACTGACATTGCTGTATCTGTCAGTGATGGAAAATCCCAAAAGAGACATGCATTTGCATAAAAATGTACTGCATTGTTACTTCAAATTCATGTATAAGTGATGGTGAGTCTAAAAATGATCATCCAAGTCCCTGTCAGACGTCAGAAGAAAGCACATTAAGAAACACTGAACTCTCTTAGTGCTATAAGGCAGTATATTATTCATGACTAATCCTGCAGTCCAACGTCAGAAGATACTCTTTCTCTCACCTTCCCTCCTTCCAATCGTACCTCTCTTCCTTTTCCAGGTAATGATGAGGAAAAAAATACAGCGATTTTAAGCTGTAGCATTGATCTGCATATTGAGCTACATCATTCTGATTCATTGGCTCTGACATGTAAACTCCACACCCATTGATTTTTACTCTTGGTTTTAAAGGGGATTTAACCACCTTAAACTCCACCCCTCTTCCCGTCACACATACAATCAAGCTGCTTCATGCCAAACAGGTTTTGCTGCAGGAACACACAAGTTGTACTTCACTGACCCACTTTATATGCATTTATGTGCTCGGTGTTCATGCAAGCGTTTCGTCTTTGACACGGTAGAATGTTTTGATGGGGTAGGGGTAGGGTAGGGTAGAGAGGCATAGGGTGTGAAAGCGTATGGTCACATGCACATTGCTTTATATTCAAGCTGCTTGACATCATGAATGGTGCACAGAGAATTTGCCAACCGTGTCAAGGCAAGAAATTAAGTCATTGTACACTGCTGCACTTTTTCTCTTTCATCAGTTGGACCCTTGAATACATTTTTCAGCCAAATGTTTGCCTTATTCTCTTCAGATTATGTGGAGTGGGTGGCTTCATAGTGAAATGGAGTGGAGCGACTGGTTGCGCTTATTAAAAACATATCAGACAGCTGCATCAGTGCAGCAGACTTTGCCAGCAACATCTGGGAAGATTTGATAATAGTCAGTTCCCACAGGAGGAGCAGGTCGGTGTGATTACATGTGTGAAAAGGTGGCAAAGCAAGATGTACAATCTGAGGAGGACACTGCAGGAGATCTTCTGCTTTCATTGGGTTTATGAAAGTGATGGATGTAGACAGGATGTACTGGAAAATATAAGGGTAAAGTTCTAGTTTGTCTCATGAGAGAGTAGAGGGCAAATCAAAGCTCAACTGAATATTGGACTTTTTTGTGTCAGGTCATCAAAAGCATGACTTCAGTGGAACCACAGCCAAATAATCCTACTCTCACATTCATTTGTGGGAAATCTCCAGTCACCACAAATAAATACGTAGTTAAGCTTATTTAGTTAATAAGCTGAATAAAGATCCCTTCTACGAATAAATGTTTTGACGTATGTTAATCCAACAGAGGGTGGCACAGTGGTGCAGTGAGTAGCGCCATTGCCTCACAGTAAAAATGTTCCAGGTTTGATTCCTTTTGGTGTAGAATTTGTTTGGTCTCCCCATCTCTTCGTGAGTTCTCCCTGAGTTCTCCATCTAACCCTAACCTTAACTCTTCCACCTCCACAAACATGCAACTTGTCCATGTTGTCACTCCTCACACCTAATTTTTCATAAGGGTGAGAATACTTTTTTTTTTTCTTTTCTTTTTTGCGGCCCTACAATGGGCTGGCATCTCTTCCCCCAGCACAATCCCACCACACTCCTTAATGATAATTGGTACATAACCAACAAACATGAATCAAACCCCTCCTTTACTAAGATGACAATACTTTTATGTTCATACCTCTGGAAAGGTTGTGTTGCTATCAAAGGAGGTCGACATAAACTGTAGTCTGGAGCTGACCCATGATGAGCGTTAAAAGTGATCATTAAATTACATTTTACAATCTTGCCTAAAACGGACTGGAAACCAATGAAGTGGTTTCATAAATTGTAGGACGTGTTCTTTTCTTCTGGACCTCACTTTGACTCTGAATGAACTGACGTTTACTGAGGTTTTTATTGTGTGGAGCTGGAGAGTACGTTGCTGTAATGAAACCAGGGTGAAATGAATGCATACATTCTTAGTTCTCAGTCAGTGGGACATAAAAGCTGGCCAGATAATTTTTTATACTTTTAACTGTAAAAAATACTTGGTTGGACAGCAGATTTAATATGCAAACTGTTACTGAGGTTGTTATCAAATATTAAGGGTTCTGCAGGAGTTCTTAATGTGTGAGGAGGAGTTTCCAAGATGGGAAGAAATTAGTTCTGTGATGAATCTGGACCCGTTTTAATAATCTGTGATGTTTTTGAGTTTAGTGTTCAATATTTATCTGCATCTGTTGTAGATGTAAATTACTCATGTTTTGCTAACACCCAGCCATAACCACTCCTACAAACCAGAAATCCCATCTGGAGCAGATGTTTTCCAATGGTTCTAACGCGATGGATCTGCCATTCAGTGTCTGTCTGCCTCAGAAGTGTAATTGTGTGATGCTTCTGAGCTTTATGATTCATACTATAAAGCAAAAAAGAAGATTTTAAATCCTATACCATTTCCAAATGGCAATCAGATCACAACTCAAATGTTTGAACCATGTTTAATGTTGTTTCAGGGCCTTGTTCTCAGTTAGTTGGCGAGTTCTTCTGCTCTATAGTGCCCAAAAGTCACTTATGGTAGAATAAAACAGGTTTATATTCATATTTTATCTTACGATGTGTGCGGAGAGTACCCCGCCTCTCGCCTATAGTCAGCTAGGAAGGGCTGTTGCAGACCTGAGACCTACAAAGTGAAAAAGTGGCTCTAAATTAGATTATTACAATCGTAATCGAAAATCAAAAACAGATGGATAGATATTCATGTTTTTTTATGTCCACTATATTAGAATATTGCCCCATTTAAAAAAAAAAAAAGTATGCTACTAATTGTGGATCAACATCCAATCAACATCACAACACAGGAGTCATTTTGTGTTCATTATTATCTTGAAAAACTGAATATCAGCAATACTTCATTAGATTTCCGTATGTTAAAACATGTGATACATAACTAACTAAAATTATTTCAAGTGAAAGAACTGACTTTCAAATACGTGCCTCTATTAATACTAATTCATTCTTTGAGGATGTAATTTTTATGGTTTCTGCAAAGTTTAAAACAGAATTGTTTGCATGCCTGATTGCATTTTTAATTCATTAGAAGACATTCCAAACTTCAGGCTAATAAAGCCCCTCTTGCCTCTCTCTTCCTTGCTTTGGATTCCTTGCCCAACCTTTGCTAATGTGAATCACCAAAGCCCAGTGCATGAATTCTCCTTCCAAGGGGTGAAATTAAATAACTGGATGGAAGACGTGTGTGTCTATGCGTTCTCTTTAAAAGGTAAAATAAGTAAGAGGCTTTTTGATCTCAATCAATATTTCTAAATAATAAAACAGTTAAGGGAAGAAATGATGCCACTGCTGATCTCTGCAGTTTAAAAGCAGCTCAGATCAGCTTCAGGGATGCTTCAGAGAGCAGCGTGATGAATATTAAGAAAACACGTCTCTCATCTCAAGTGCAATGTTTCACCACATAGAATACATGAAACAAGTTTGATCATTCTAGACTTGACATGTAGCTCACACTCCAGTCACATTTCAAGCATGTTTAAATGTTTTGCCTGAGCCACAGGAAGAAGTGCAGCCTACCACTATAGCTCCTTTACTTTGGTTTTTCTCAAAGAGTTTACTGAGCAGCAGCTTTTCTTAACTGCTGCAGCATGATTTAGCTGGAAAATAACAGCTGTCAACGATGTAATTACCACTGAGGATATTTCTGTCACTCTTGTTTTCAACTTGAGGTGTATTTTGTGAGATTTCATCACCTATTGATCTTTAGCTGTCAAACCTAGAATCTGAATGAGAAGATTTGTGGTTGACAAAAATGGTGACACACCGACACACCGGAGTCACTGCCGTTTATAACCATTTCCTGGATGGCAAGATGTTTGAGGCGTGGCAGCATATGCTCTCCTCAGGTTTAACTTCTGTATCAGCATCCACATAATTAGCATCTAATCAGCCGGTGGCCCATGGTCTGCTTACTGTCAAACCTTCATGTCCTTGCTGCAGAATGTCATGAGTTAACAGTTGATTTTCTCAGAGAAAGTCAGGTATGAAACAGATTTTTTATCAGTGAAGCTGAAGACATTAAAAAGCAGTAGACATAAGTAAGGAAAGAACAACCATCATCCCTTTAAACCAGAGTCTAATATTAGTTTGTGACAGCTAAATCCATTTCGTATTTTGTTTGTGTAAGCATGGAAAATTTGCTGTCAGTTCTCTAAAAATTCACATTAAAAATGCTAATTACTTAAATTAATAAAATAACAGAAACAAAGTTTCAATCACCACATATGACATGAAGGCCAATTTTCTAGGTTAATATAAATATGACAGTTCATTAATTTTATTCTGTCTGAAGAATAAAATTAGACATTTTTGACATTTAATAGACTTAACTATCATTCACCATCTAAAATATTCCTTTTAATATATTCCTGTTTGCAGCCTCAGCACTAATATGTTTCACCACATAATTTATTAAGATCTTCTTCACAGGAAATTACACATCTCCAATTAAATGCTTTCATTTGTTCTTGGCAAATGTTTGGTGGTTCTTACATGGGCAATCAGATGCTCCAAACATTTGGGCATAGGGAAAAATCAAGAAAGTCCCAAAATTTGGCTTTAAAGGTCTTGCCTCGCTGAATAAATGTCAGTGAATTTCAGGGTAATGATGTTTAAAATCTGTAGGCACATGCATGTTAATTATCACATTAGATTGTGTGTGCTGAGATGGTATTTAGGACATCATGATGGATAATCTTGTCTTGTGCTCTCCTTCTTTTTGGTATCTGAAGTTGTTCCAAGCTTGCAACATCTCTTTTACCCTGGAATCTTCGCCGATCCAGCAGTTAACAGCGATCTGCCAGCTCCTTAAAATAACCTTAACAGGATTGAACCGTCGCTTTCACAGCAGCACACTTAGCAAGTCAAGGTCACATTAAAGAAGACATCAGTTGTTAATGAAGCTATACATCACATTTAGCATATGGTTCAATTAGAGGCTTCATAGAGATTATTGAGATTATATTAGCCCGTTGCATTCATTAGCTAAGCTGCAGTAGTTGCCCATCTGATTAAAAGCTGTGAGGGGATTTGCTTCGATTGACTGGGAGGGATCCAAACATGGAGGAAAATGCAGACACTGGGGAATGTAATATGCAGTTTTTTTTGGCCTTGCGTATAATTTTGCCAATGTCTGAAATATTTATGTAAATACACCTGTGGGTGTACGTATGTGTACATCTATAAGGAACAGCAGGAGGGAAGCTCATGAATAGTCATGCACCTAAACACCACATGTTAAAAGTGAAGGTTAGTCTGTTCATGCTGTGCGTGTGTGAAGGCACGGTTGAATTTGGTATGGTGGATGGAGAAGTCAAAGATCTCCTGTTACAGCTGCAGATAATGTGACGAGATCAGAGAAATGTGATTTGTTCAGCTATGATGCATGTTCCCAGGGATCCGAGATGACAGGCGAGGCTCACTTCTCTTCATGGTGACACTGTGAGAGATGTAGGATTATTCTAAAGGTTGTGGGTAGAATAGGTCTTTAGTTCTCTATACCTTCAAAGTATGAATACGAATAAAGCAGTATAGTGGTCGCACGTTTATCGCGGGAGTAACCTTCTAAAAATAACACGCAACAGGCAAAATCTGCAAAGTAGTTAGCTTTATTTTTTTATAATTATTATAGATGTTTTAAGGCTGTAAAGCCCCTCATTCACAACATATACATTTTTTTCAGACAGGCATTATATTTTCTCACTCTTCTCTCTTATTTAAAGACTAAAAGTTCATACCTTAGTAGAAATCTATTCCAGTATTATATGAGGATAACATTGGTATCCAGAGTAATGTTATTTTTTCTGCAGTTACTGATTCACAAAGCTAAAGCAGACTCCATCCTTATGATAGCGTTTTTGCAGACAGGAGCAACCCTTTTTGCATCCTCGTTTAAATGTTTTGATGCTGCGGTATTAATAATAATAATCATAATCATGATCATAATCATAATCATAATCATAATATTAATATTAACAATAAAGTTTATCAAAAATAAACACATAGCCTACTTTTGCTGAGGCCACTGCAGACTAAGAAATTTGACATATTGTTTCATAGCTCATCACATTAATAAGGGTGGATACTCAGTCATACAACATCAGAGGATTTGATCTGATCTCTGATCAGGCCTTAATTAAAAACTCATAATGCCTCCTTTCTGTATAGCTGTATGCATCCATGCATGTTTATTTTAGATTGGTGTGCAGGTTGTGAGCTCTGCGGTTCTGTGATTTCTGGTAATAACTAAAACTTTATATGTCAAGCTTTTACCATTTGGCATTTCTTTCCTTTCTACATTTTTTACTTAACTTGATTTTCCGTGCTAGTCAATTCTCCAAATGTGCAGAGGCTAGTATTTTCACCCTTAAAGGAAGAAAAAATAAGCTTTCCTAATTTTTCAGTGTGTTTTTTATTGATGACTTTTAATTATGAATACAAATGTTTCAAGTTCAGTTTATGTATTAAGTAATATTGGCCTATCACTGACACAAGGAAATACGTTGTAGGATTTTAACTCCTATTAAAAATAAATTTCAAAATGCATAATGCAATAAAAGATGATTGGTTTGATTTATTTCCAGGAATTCCCTGGTGTGCTGTGTTGGTGCAGACACTGAGGTGAAGTGATATATCTCCTTAATATCTGTATCAGCATTTGCCCGGAGCCTTCAGTATCAACCAAGCCCAACAATACTATTTTATGCCATAGCAGTAACACTCTCCATTGTTGCTGAGTGTGTGTTCTCTCAGTGTCAGCACCACGGTGACAGTAAGAGTGTTTATTTTAACATAAACAACAAATATAAACAAGCTTTTTGAGATTCTTGAGCCAGAAGAACGCTTCATTTCTCGAAGTATTTACTTCTCAAGTCCATGTCCAGGATCCAGGTCCAGGTCCAGGTCCAGGTCAAGTCACATGTCCAAGTCCAATCAATCGACCACCTTTCATTAATCACCTCTACAGATATTTCGAAGCACTTTTACAGGAACAGTAACCCTACAAAACAAACACAAAAAAGCAAAACAAAAAAAAGCCCTCCAGAGCAAACATACATGCAACAGTGGTTGAACAAAAAACTCCCTCATGAGGAAGAAATTCCGGGCAGGACCCAGGCTCTGGCAGGGCAGCCATCCACCTTGACCAGCTGGGTGGGAAACAAATTCAATTGAGATAGGGACAGGGAAAGGATAAGCATCTGTCCTGAGCTAACCAATCCCCTAACGTGAACCTGCTTGATTTTTAATAATCAAAATCATTTTGATGATTAATCTCAATATTCTTAATCAGCAAAAAAAAAAAAAAGAAGAGAAAAAGTAAAGAAAATCAGCAGTGACTATTACCGTGTGAAGTGCCAAAGGCTTCTGAAAGGACTTGGCGGGAACATCCTGATCCAGCTGCTCCCTCTATTGGACCTAAACTTGCTGTTGCATATTTGACAATTGAAACAGTATTGCATGACATATTGGATGAATAATGTAATATTTTGTGGAAATGCTGTGAAATGA
Organism: Antennarius striatus; assembly: GCF_040054535.1. NCBI lineage: Eukaryota > Metazoa > Chordata > Actinopteri > Lophiiformes > Antennariidae > Antennarius > Antennarius striatus. The sequence goes on from NC_090793.1 coordinate 16,587,972, forward strand.
CTAGTGGCACAGGTGTGGCTAGTTGTGTTTTTCTCTGTGGATCCTATCCCGGGGTCATCTCTAAATCACCATTTAATGTTTGCTGTCAGAGACGGCTTCGATATCAGCGGCAGCTAAAGTGGAATTTCTTCATTGTCTCGGTCAAAGAGGCTCCTCTAGCTGAGAAAATGATTTATTGGACACGGGAAGTCGGCAGAGATCAAAGGCGACGGAGGAGTTTTAAGAGAGCAGGCTGGAGCCTTTCCAATCCTTTGCACCGGTGGGCGGTGGTGGTGGTGGTGGGGTCCCTGACACCTTTAATTGGCCACAAAGAGAGAGAGACAGAGAGAGAGACAGAGAGAGAGAAAGAGAGAGAGGTGAGGGGGGCTAGAGGATGGGGAGCGCTGAAGGGGCCTGTGGGTCACCAAAGATGTCTGGACAGAGCCTATTACTCAGGGAGGGGTCAGCTCCGGCAGAGTGTTGATGGAACACTGATAGCATGACAGAGACTCTCCGCTGAGGTGCATGAAGATTACTCCACCGTCCTGAGGAAGAGTTGAAGGTTGTGGCAGAGGAAGACGAGGCAAGAGAATTTTAAGCATGAAAAAAAACAAAAACCTGAGGTATTGATTTTTTATAAGAGAGAAGATTTGCTCCCAAGATTGGGAGCAATATCATATTAAACCCTGTTGCAGGCCCAGAATGAGAAAATAAAGCCTGTGAATCACCCACCCTTCCCCTGTATTTTAATAACTTCAGGCCTGAACTGCAGCACCAGAGAATTACAGCTTGTGAGATAATTGGAAAAAACATCAGCAATGTGAATGCTTGTTTGGCAGAGGGGATACACATTATTCATGAGAGGTTGTCCAAGCATTGTTGCAAAGATGAATGAGGTTATAAAAATAAAAGCCGATTTCTAGATAAATGCTCCTCAAAACAAAAGATGAAAATGTAATAAAGCTGATGTGTATATATCCCAAAGAACTTCTCATATACTCTCAGTTTGAAATCACTCACTAAAATGATTTTTTGATGTCAGGATTTCACGTTGGCTAAAGTGTTTGAAACAACTTTACTACCAATGAAGTTAATTAAGCTTTAGATTGGTTTATTTTTGTAATTCATGTATAAGAAACCTGAACGGTTTTTAACAAGTGCACATCATATTTCACATTCTTTTGAGCTTATAAATGTGTAACCGTATTTTAGCTATATTTTTTTAAACAAATTAAGACATGTTAAGACTCTTGCAAAAAGTGGAGGGTTTGCAAAATAGGATGCAGGAGGAGGTCATTTGATTGAAAGTGTATTTATGTTTTCCCACATTATATCATGAAATGAAAAGATGACATTTTTTGAAAGAATCCATACAGGATCAAGGAAGGATTGATTAACATTTGTGGTGGATATCAGTATTGATATGTGGATTAGGGGTCACTTTTTTTTTTTACGTGAAGGCCATTATTCATTAATTCTGGTGTAAAAAACCACATATTTGTGGTCTTGATATATATCACTGAGAAAAGTGTACCATTCACCCAAACAATAACCCAGCTCGGCTGAATCAGGGTGTGTGTTTGTTCAGGGTGATCTTGTAGTTTTAGCCACTATCTTATCCAGTGACCTGCGGTGAGGTTCGTGGCTGGTGAAGCACTAATTTCAATCATCATAATTAGATTTACACAGATTTTTTGTATTATAAGAACGGGATACATCTGCATTTTAACAAATTGAATTCAGAGGCTGTTGCACGGTGGAATCACTTGTATAATTTTGGTGACATTGAACTAACATTAAGCCAAGAATAAGACTGTCTAAACAATAAAACCCTATAGTTGAATCATTTTCAGCTCCTAATAGTGTAGAATCTTTACAAGAATGACTCCAAAAGACACATGAAACTAACAGCGTGTTACAAGTGTGGACTGAAACTTAGAAGTTGCTGTTTGCCCACCCTTGCATGCTGGTTTCAATGCACCACCTTGACTTGACTCACAGACTGGAAAGAGGAGCAGCACAAAAGTGGAAACAATTGAGATTAATGGCTTATGCTTAATTAAAATCTCCAGAGCTAATGGTTGGAAAATTGAAATGTTCCAAAATGTTTCACCACTGCCCAGTTTCAATGTACAGTATAGTGAAGAAGGGAATGAGCATCTTGTGATGAGTTCTAGGTAATGTGGAGGGTTTTTTTTTTACATGTAATTGAAGAGTGGGAGTTGTCCACTAGCTAATACAAATTCTCTGCACAACTCGGTGAACTCAGGAGATATCTCGACCTGCATTTACAGGCATTATTTATAGATGAATGCAGACATTATGAAATAAAACAATCCCTTATGTCACTTACTTGATTACTTTACATCTAACGTAGAATGTGTACTATTCTGACCATGGAAGTCAAAGGTAGAAGTTGAAGTCTTTTTTTTTAGAGGAAATCAATATTTGCATTTTCTCCTGAATAAAATTGAATCTTCAGTGAAAGAAAAAAACCCTGATAGCTTCAAGCTGAATATAAATACCAGAGAAACTGGAGATCTGCACAATTTTGCTGATTAACTAGATTATTATGCCAGCTGATAAAAACTCATTGGAAGAATGTGTTGGTTTTGAGTAAATTTTCACCGGAAACAACAACCTAATATCCTGAAGCGATTTTAATATTGATAACTTCTAAATTAAAAGAGACAGTTGCACAAAAAAGTATCATTATTGCTGATTTGCTGCTACTGCTGTGAAAACCTGCTGCATTACCATCTTCCTTCAAACAAGATGGAACTGTAGGCCTGATCCTGTTGCTTTATGCAAAAACAATTCCACAATGATCTTTGGTGGCTATGCCCAGGGAAGAACTGGATTTGGATATGTGTGGAACCGGAAATTTTTTGAGGTAAGCACTCAATGAGTATCCTTTGAGTTTGACATGAATTAACTTGGCAAATGCTAAAGTCATCATCATTAACTTGTTTAATTGGAAAATAGCTCTGCTGATTTGGTCTACAGCAGATGAGCGACATTTTTGAACAACGCATTATATTTTGGCTGAGCGTAAAAGCAGTTTCAAAATTTTAGATCTCTTAATCTCAGTAATTTTATAAAAGAAAAGCAGAAATCTGCTAAATTGCTCTACAACACAAAACAGGTAATAGTTGAGACACCCATTTTTTTTTCTGACCCCATTCTGCTAGGAAATCTGGACATGTGAAGGAAGAATCTTTGCTTTCAAGCGTACCAAAAAGAAAGAGCTGTTTGATTCTAGCAACAACAACCTGACACTGACGTTGCTGTTAAGAAAGCTGGAAAATAGTAAAACAGCTGGAACCTCTCCACAATACCCAGTGAGAGTCTTAAACTTTAGACCTGAAGCGAAACCATCTCAAGAATTTTAATGAGCAGCAGCATGAATTTCACGACTCACATTCTCCTTCACACATCGACAGACCTTTTATTCCCAAAGAGGAATAAAGACAAAAAGAATTTCCTGTAGAAATATTCCAGGGCTGAGACGTGCTTTCAGTCACCTCAGTTATGCTTCACGTACTTGCCATTCATTTTTTATTAATAATGATGCAAAGGCACAATTTATTTGACAGTGATGTACTGATCCATTAAAACACAATACAGTGACACAACATTACTCTTACAATCCCACTCCGAGTTTAGGAACATTGTGAAAAGACAGAAAATGGGGTGAAACTGAGCTCAGCTGGGTTTTGCCATCTGAGGAAGTAATAAGAATTGCAGCATCTTAAGACATGCACCAGATCACTACATATCATAGGCCACATCCTCTCATTGGCCCCCTGTTCTTCAAGATGGATGTTTATCATTATCTGTCCTCCCCCGGCAGCTGGCCGAGGTCCAGTGACCTTTTTTAGGGCCATTGCCATCAGGGATTACCTATCGATCAACTGAAGGAAGCCAGTTGGAAATGTGTGGAAATGTGTGTCCTCTACAGACCTGAACTCTATTGCCAACAAAGTGAGGGTGAACAAGTAATCAGGCGAGTTTGTGTGCGTCGTGCATCTCCTTGACCAAAGTGATGAGCACTTCAAACATGTGTGTGTCTCCTTCACCTCCTTCAGCAGGGTGATGAATGTATCACTTCACAGAGCATATTAAAGTTGATGAGGTGATTTAAAGCATGCAATATGTCCACTGGACTGAACAATGGCACCCAGAGGACACAAATACACACACCTCCACATACACAAACAGATAGGTTTTTAATGAGGACAGTGAACCCTGATTGATGGGAAATGTATGTCCTGCCTGTGATTCATGTACTGTGTGCGGCTGATAGGATTTCCTTTGAACTGAGCTGTAATTTTATCTCTCAGGGACCAATAATAGGTTACTATCCAGCACAATCGAAAGAACTCAATATGGTGAATGATCATGAGCTCGGCTTGCAGTTTGGGAAGATTTTTAGTAGAACTGATGGCATTACAACAGAAGCTTCCTAAGTGGACTCCATCCCTACGAACATGTCACCTCTGCAGCCCGTTGAGGAAATATGATCTCATCTATTCACCATAACAATTCAAAATATGATCTCTTGGTCCTCTTGGAATGGTCTAGTTTGGCCAGGCTTCTGCACTCAGAGCAGCACTTTCTTCTCTATTGCATTCTGAATGTTAGCACGATAGTGATTTGGACCCCCCAGTTTGTAAACATTTTGTTAACACCCTGTGGAGTAAACAGACATAGGGGTAGGAAGATATCCTGCAGATTAGAAGATTTGAATGATGAGTGACGTGAAAGAAAATGGCTCTGCTCTGTTAGAGAATCATCCCCAAAAATATCACACAATGCAAAAAATAAATTGTCATATTACTTATAATGACTGGTTGTGCTCTCAAAGTTCATTAAAAAGCAAGACCAGCCTTGTAATTTCAGTATTATGTATTTTCCTTTCTTAGCCTCAGTCTGGTGGTAAAGTGGATGGAGGTTTTCATTCATAGAAGTCTTAGAAGTATTGACTGGTGGATTTCTGCAACTGAACAATTTGCACAGTTTATAACAAAATATTATTGATCTTCTCTCATCTCTTGGTTGGATTTCATCTCTGACAGGTCTGTGAGGCCGTATGGTCATTTACTTATGCATCCTTGAATCTGATTGGACATATTCATACACCTCACTGATATGTCATATATAAACATGCCAAGCGAAACTTGACAGATTTTAAAAACAGTTTCTTCAAAATAATAATATTTAAAATTGAGATACCCAGCATCCTGAAAACATAGGTTTAAAGCGTAGCTCACTCTCGCCCTGTCACTATCTGATAATACTGTGTTTGGTGCTTATCTCACTGTGTGTTGAATCTTCTTTTCGCAAGAATTTTTGATATAGTTAATCCTCATAATCCCACAATTTGGCTTGTGTATTTTCTCCTACTTGTCAGTTCTGTGTTGCTACTATCTGAAGGACAGCAGTGGGCTCTTGCAACTAACAACACCAAGAAAACATGTCCATATCCTGTTAATACTTTGCATCATGAGCTATAATTTGATGAATTAGAAACATGATCACTGACTTTTAGCTGACTGCACTTTACCTAATGAAAGGCAAGTGAAAAAAAAAAGCCTGGTTAATTCTCACATAAATATGGAAAATAGAACAAAGGATTCATTGAAGACTTCAGAAGCATATGTGAGATATAAACACACAGAGCTTGTAGCAGGATCTGATTAATGCACTGAGTAAGAGTGCTAGAGGGTTGAATAAAAAGGATGAAATAAACTAGTAAAACCCACAGAGGGTTGCAAAGGAGGGACTTTTTATACTTGTTTTATTAAACTGTTGAATTGCTTATTTTCGATTTTCAGTAAAGTAAAAAAAATACGTCTAGAATTTCATATCCTTCACAAAAGAAAACATATAAAACAAAAAGGAGGCTGTAAAAGTATATTTATTCCCTAAGGCAGAGTGAAATGCAACATACTGCAGTTTGAGGTTGTGAAACACCTGCTCCATGATGACAATATTACGATCTTAGCAATAGTCACGTAAAATATGGCATAATACTGTTATGTGGAAACATCAATACACACTCTCCTGCTACACATGTCAGAATAAATGTCACTGTGTGTGCTGCAAGAATACCCCACACATCTGTCAGGCCTAACATACGGTCATTGATGTCACTGAGAGAACACTAGGCAAACACATTATCACCTACAACTGCGGGCATTACGGGTTCCACAATGTGCTGCCTGTCATGATGAACAACACACTGACGTCTCCCAGCGTACAGGCCTTGACATGTCGATAAGAGTTATGCTAACGCTAAATATTCATCTCCCACCTGAATCATCTAAATAGGCCACTCACATGAGGAGGAGGAAGAATGCATTGAGAAAGAAGCATGGGTGTGTGTTCATACGTGGATGTGGTAAAAGTTTACAGACACACACACACACACACACACACACACACACACACACACACACACACACATATATATATATACATATATATATATATATATATATATATATATATATATATATTATATATATATATATATATAATATATATATATAATATATATATATATATTTATATATATAATTTATGACAAAAACAAATAGCTGTTTTTATGTAATAAATCTTAGAGAAAGAACCTGGGCACAGCCCCAACTTAAATAATTTTTTTCACACTTATATTCTTTTAGAATGCCGCTAAGTGGTTCTTTTTTCTTTTTTCTTTTTTTTGGGGGGGGCGGGGGGTTCTTGATACTTAAGAGCAGGGTTAACTGAAAAATTGACCATAAGTGTACAACCTCTGAAATAATGGCCAGAATTCAGATATTTATTCATATCAGACTATAGAAACAGTGAGCCTGTGAGACTTACAAACATGTACACAAGCTCATGTCAGCTGAAATGTTTAATGAGTTATGACTTTACCTTCTCTGTAGACAGAATGGCACTACAGAACAAGCTGGACTCCGCTGTGGTGCAAGCTTTCCAGACTACATATTTCTCTATGAGGATAGGCTTCTATACAGTTTTCAAGTCATCACTATTGTTTCTTTCTCGACTGTTGATGCACTTTTGTGTCTCATGTAAGTCTGAGACTCACGGAATTGAGCGCAAAGTTCAACTTTGTGAAAAGCAACCCACTGTCACATTGGAAACAGACGAATGCCCTCTCGAATCTGATGTATGTTAAATTGCTTCACCGGTGTGAATTTTTTTTTTTGGAATGGCTTGAATTTTTGCCATTTGCAGAATGCAAAATGTTTTTACAGGGAGGAACATCTTACCAGTGACTATCAACCCTCATATGTAACCATGTAGGGTTACTTGAAGATGGATTATGTAAAATTATATCATATCCATTATATTTCTTTTTTATACCCCAAGGTTAGTTTACTCAGCCAGCCTTATACATATTTGAAGATCTTGCTTACTCTGGTTTAAGTCTGTCAGACAGCACTTTGACATCCAAGCAATAACAGTCTTTGGGCAGTAATCGCTTTTTATCATGAGCACGTACCACAAATCTGCCCAACAGTGCTACAGCTCTGAGATAAGGAAAATGAACTACTCTAGAGACATCACAGGAAAAAAGCTATATATTGTCCTGAGAAATTTAAAATGTCAAGTATAACTTTTTAAACTTATAAATTACTGCATTCTGCTATATTAATGTCATACACTGACATTCTGTAAACTGCAATGGGTTCAGAAATAAATGAAACAAAAATGCAAAACTGTTTTCCAGAAATCAGTTTAGTAATTTTTACATATTTAGTCCTTCAAAGACTGAACCATTAAATAATTGACAGAAAAACATATTTTTTTGGAAAATAAGGTCTAATGAAACCTTTTTACAAATTTGTCCAAAATAATTTGTATATATGAACTTTAATTTGTATAATTATGGCGTCATTCCGAATGTTTTTACATGACAAAGGCAGAGGCATATGTCTGATTGTGTACATCAGGATTTTTGGGAAAACAATATCAGATTTATAATGTAGAATAGAAGATGTGTAACAAGTATGACAAATTTGGCTTTAGGGTTAGGAAAAAGAAAAAAACATGCCCTAAATAGGAGGAAAAGTTTTTCTTTATCTGGATCTAGCCCAAAATTTAATATTATGACCTATTTTTGTGAAAATTCTCTGCTCTGATTTTATTTTAGTGAAATAACTGGGCTCATCAAATTTAGATTTAGATCCGCTTTGCAAAAACCGGATTTGTTAGATTTATTAATGTTAAAATGCAAATTATTTCAAGTACAGTGTTCTGCTTTGAATGAGTACCTGAATAAAGTTATAAAAGTGGTGATCTGATTCTAATTGCGGTGTATTAAATGAAAGTAATCAATTTTTTTTGTCATAATAAAAATTACGGTTTTATGATTGGTTGTTGGCCACCCATCAGATTTTAAATGCGATGTCTTTACCCTCCACCATCTGTCTTAGGAAATACCAAGCGGCCTTGGTAAAAGAGTTGTAGAATAACACAACTCTTTTCTCTTTACTCTTTTTTCCCCATCTGTCCTTCTTCCAGCCGCTTCCACCCTTCATGCTGATCTTTCTCAGCCGTCTCACCTTTCTTCCTTCTTCTCTCTCTGTGATGCGTCATGTAGGCGTGAGTGTTTTGACACCTCTGTATTCTGCCAACCACACTGTCAACTTTAGCTTTCTGTCCTGTCCATCTTTTCCTTCCACCACACCTATGCATTAAATATGAAGCCTTCTGAACAGAATACTCACAGAAAGTCTTACTGGTATTAGCATCTTCTAGGCAATTCTGGACAGAATCTCAGTTTAGGGATTGAGTTCTGTCTTCAGTCCATGTAAATCAGAGAAGTTGGTTAAGTGGTTCTGGAGGAGCTTTTAATGTTTCCCTGATGTAAAAGTGCCATAAAAGCATTTGAATATTGTGTTAAAGCTGCTAACTCTGGCACACCAACAAATGCACACACAGAGGCAAGAATATTCAAACTTCTTATTGTTCTTATTATGCAGCTGCAACACATTTTAACACACAAATACATACACATGCAGACACCGTAATGAGCTTATTCAGATGTTCTTGAAAAATGGAGTGTAGGCCAAAAGCTAAAAAAAAAAAAAAATGCAGATACTCCCACTGGAATAAAGCTCATGTTGCAATGATGACACACTTTTCAGGCTGAAGGGGCACACTGAACATCTTTATACTTTTATGCAGTTTTTTTTTTCCCACAGGGAACAAAAAGAGTTAAGGCTTCTCTTTTTTTTTGACATGTTCATAAAACATAACTATTTTTCCCTCCCTCTTACATTTCCACACTTTGATGGTGCTAAAGGAGAGGCAGCTGGAATGGAGCCTGGATTGATAATTGAGCTATCAAGATGGTTTCAGATGTTTTGCAATGGGCCACTTAGCTATTGAAAAATCAGTACATATCTCCTTGTTTTGTGCTCTTTAAATTTTGCGTGAATATTGAGTTTTTCATGTGTAATCTCTCCTGTCATGAATCGTTCATGCAGGAAATTGGTGGTAATTTGGAGACATTTTGAATACTTACTCCCTAGTTTGGTTTGATGTCAAGGCCATGAAGAGATACTATCTGGAAAGATCAGCTCAGCTGCCAAATAGAGTTGTCTTGAGTAGTCTTGAGCTTTACATTACTGAGGAGTGTAAAACAACTAAAACAGATTCATCAGTTGTTTCACTGCTTTAATTATGGTTCTGAATCTGCCATTGTCTCCATAGCATATCATGGTCCTTAATTGTGAATTTTAGGATGTACCTGGGAGATGATTGAGAGTTTGGTGTGACACTTTTTGGATGAAGTTGTTGCACTAGTGACAGTTAATGGATGCTGAATTAAAGCGTTGTGGGTGACAGCTTGCTGGGTGCTCACCACACTTCATCACTGTGTCAAAAACCATTTGGTCCCAATCAAATAATGAGCTGCATTTTATGTGGTGTGTGTGACATATGTGAAATTATAAATGCATCATAAATAACAGATGACAACTGATAAATTCATCCTATTAGTAATTCAACAGGAAGCAGAGGCATGTAGATGGATGTACTTTCTCATTGAGATACTTCGTGCTGGTCAACAAATCATTGTTAACGCCTGATAATACTTATAGATGCAGTTTGTGTATATGATCCTTCACATGATCGACTACCTGTTTTTGTGTTAGTCTTCACATCTAAACTGACACAAAAAAAATCTATACCAACAACCATTTTCAATATCTGATTTCTTTTTTCCTCTGGAAGATATGAATTTTGACTGGACTGACTCCTCCTCAGCCCTACCCTAAAATGGAAATATTGTAAATGAGACATTGAAAGAAGACTGTCAGTTTCACTAAAATCCAATGCAGTATATGCATGGTCAGAAATAGGGCCACATAGCCATGGACAAACAAAAACTTAACTCCTCGGATTCTGTGGTTTTGAAGAAATTCAGACATCAGACAAATCTTTTTATGGTATTGTAAATGTGAGTAAAAAGCCAGTCAAATGTGTTGACTGTTGCATCTAGAATTCCAAGCCATTCCAGCTCACAGCAAGATAGATGCAAATAGAAAAGATCATAGCTTGATTTCTATTATCTTGCTACCAGGGTGTCATGTTCACTTAGAGATGTCTAGTGAGATAGATCAAGAACACATCGGGCGTTTTAAGGAGTTCAAATATTTGACACTTTAGTCAAACATTTTATTCAGGTCTGTCACAGTCATGTCGCTCTAAAGGGATTTGTCTTTCTTTTTTTCTTGTCATCACAGTCAGACTGCTGCGACTTGGGCTAAACTCACAATATGGTAGGAGGAGAATGCTGTAGTACTACTGCAGTGATGTAGTGGAGCACTGCGTTGCAGCCGCTTTTTGAAAAAACTACCTAATTATGATTCCTACTTATCTGTGATGATCATGTAATTGGAAACTAAAATGTAATACTTTGTGTGAAATTACATTAGAGCTTAAGTAGAATATAAAGTATAGAATGCAATACAAAAATAATTTCACTGCTATAACTTCTTTAATTAGTGTCACTGTAATTAAAAGTTTATTTATAGAATGGAATAACATTTGGAAAAAAATAACACAGTTGGGGGAGGACTCATCAATAAAAGAGTTTAGAGCACCAAATATTTAAATGTGTCCCTACATTTTTCATTGAAATTGTTGCAACAGTTAAAACTTTCCTCACAAGGTGACTAATTAAAATGATCACAGTGTTAAAATTAGATTGCTTATTAGTGTGAATGTATGCAGTATAAACAAAAACAAATTTTATTTATGAATAATAAAGCATTTTCTTCTTCCTCCTCTGTTCTACCCCGTACTCTTTTTTTTGTGTTTTTTTTGGTGTGAACATCATCATTATGCAGGGTGCCAAAACCAATGTTCTGTTTTAATCTTGCAAATGGTGCAATAAAATCGTGAGATATATAAATGAGTTTGAAGCGTGCATGATCATGTCTAAAGAAACAGGCACACTACTGGTGGCAGTAGTATGTGTCTGTGTGTGTGTGTGTGTGTGTGTGTGTGTGTGTGTGTGTGTGTGTCTTTGTGATGCAGCGTTCACATCAAAAATGCATGACCATTTTGATTTTTTTTGCATGTAACAACAGTTTTACTGATTTATGTTCAATGAATTTGATGCAAGAGCAGATTATGTGGAATCCACACGTCCTATCAATGCTGATTTAAAAAAAAATACAATCCTTAATTTAAATGACTTGAGAAGGAATTCTCTGAGCAATTCTCTGAGAAACTGGCCAAAAGGCAGCAACAGGAGGCAAGACAATAAAACAGATTCAGGTTTGATAAGGGAAAGCTCAAAAATATACAAGCTGTGCAGCAGCAATCACAAAACAATTACAAACAGGTACACTGATCAGTGACTATTGATTATAAAAAAATAATAGAACGGGATTACTGTGGCCTTTTTAAAAAAAATTTTAAATTAAATTTTATATACTGGTTTGATCCCCGAAGGGAAATTAAGAACGCACACTCTAGCTACTGATTACAAACGCATGCATACATATATATTTGTGAGTACAGGCCCCTGTATCACACACACACACACAAGGGGGCCTGTAGGCATGCAGGGGAGGTAGAGTGGCAGGCAGCTCCTTGTTGGTGCGCCTCAAATGAGCAATTTGTAAAGGGGACGGCACCTTGCTCAAGGGTGCCTCGGCAGTGCTCCGGAGATGAGCTGACACCTCCCACTGTCAGCTCACCTCCGGGTATTTTGGGGGAGGCGAGAGCGGGAATCGAACCGCCGATCTTAAATCATAGGACGACCCGCTCTACCGCCCGCTTTACCACTGAGCCACTGCCGCCCCATTTATTTAATGTATTTATTTTTTGCAGCTTATTCCAGTCACTCAAACCAGAAAACTAGAAAGATGGACAAAGCAAGGGTGGACTTGCAGGATGACTAAACTAAAAGAACTGCTGGATCATAAGTGATGGTTACAGCTAAAAAGGTGTAGTAATAAACATAGATTTGGGGATGTTTTGCAGTGACAGTTTTATGGATGAGCTGATACCGATGGCCCAGCCTGTGAGAATGCAGCGAGGGCCCATTGACAAGAGAAAGTAGGCTTCTGTATTGACTACTGAAGAAAGCGCCATTGACAAACAAATGGTGGCATGATGAATGATGTCCAGTTCATTTCGAAGTGTTTTGAAAATGGACCAGTAGACAGTAATAGCAAATTGGAAATATTGCCATTTTAACCACGTTGTGTTTTGCTGAGTGGGTGAAGAATGTCTTGTTACGACAGAGAAAAACAATTCTAGCCTTGAACAAGCCTTGGCTGAAGGTGTCAAAAGTGTCTGAGTCAGGTAAAATATGCTCTATTTTTAAACTCGGTGGAACAATAGAGAAAAATACCTGGGGAACATCAATCTATGACAAACTAGTCAACAAGCTCCGCTGGTCAATTTAAACTGTTGCGAGTTGCAGAAAAACTATGCAAAATGCAAGAGTGGAGCTTCTACGTCACTTTTTTTGTGTGTGTTGCCCATGTGTTACGTACAACAGAAACATCCTCTGATACCAAAGCTGTGAGAAAAGAAGTGGGAAGAGAGTCGTTAAAGTTTGTATGTCCTGCCTGTTGACTGAGGGTTGCAGATTAAAGCTTTGTGTCTGTGTGTGTGTGTGTGTGTGTGTGTGTGTGCGTGCGTGCGTGCGTGCGTGCGTGTGTGTGTGTGTATGTTCGCGTCATTTGCAGAAAAATGAAAAAAACAATGCCCAAAAGAGATTCAGGCGTTATTGAGACTGAGGACTCTGTTTGAGCAGAGACTTTGGGTAGTGTGGAGATCATTTAATGATGACTGTAAATAAGAAGGGGTTTCTCCAATAAAGGTTTTGTAAATGAACAGGAACCAGTGAGTCCGTCTACAACGGTAAAGTGGGGGGCGGTTTACAAGGGAATACAGGTGGCAGTGGTGAGTGTTGATAACTTTCATTTTGCAAATGGAATGTTGCCCCCCCCCACACCCCCATTTTTTACCTGTGCTTTGTAGAATATAATTCTACCACCAGAAATTGGCAATAATATACCTACAAGCAGTTTGCAATCACTACTGACAATACAACTATTAAAATGTTGGCTCTGGCATAACTTGTTTAAAATGTAAATGAAACAGGTGCCATAACAGCTCTACCTATTAAATCTTATTATATGCTTAAAATAGCTAGTAGTGGAATAATAGTGACTAGCGTACGTATCTCAAAATGACCATCCCTAATATAATTATTCTAACAGCCTCCAGAGGGGAGTCAGGATTATTAAGTCAGGAAACTAGTGGAAACTAACTGGTGGAAACTAACCCCCCCCCAAAAAAACCCCCCCAAAAAAAACAAAAACAAAAAAACCCCCAAAACAAAACATAAAACTGTTTGTTAGTACATTTAGAGAGTCTGAGTTTGAGAGAAGAGCCAATGAGCATTATTTGCTGGAAGTGCTGGGGCACATACAGAAAAAAAAGGATAAAAAATGACTTCTAGTCCTTATCAGATCAGAACTTATATTTTATGATATCACAGTGATTGATTTTATTTCAAATGCTTATTTTGCTTGATCAGTTGGCACACCTGCATAACATCTATATTTACACTATTGTCACTGGGAGAAAGTCCAGCATGTCTAACGGGTGGTCTCCCTTGACAATTCAGTATGTTATATGGTTGTAAAAAAGCCACACACATCTCTCCAGCTGACACACCTTGAGTCTTACACTTCTCGTTGACACAGTCATTATCTCATCATTGTCTTTCCCCCCTCTCCTTTCACCATGCTGCACCCCCTCCATCTTATTCTCCTTCTGTCTCTTCCTTTTCTTTCATTCTATGGGCTCATCCATCATCTTTATACTTGCTCTCCCATCTTCATCCATTCGTATCTCCCTCCCTCTTGTCCGGCATCTTCTCTCCCTCTCTTTCAGCAAGGCTTTACTGTGGCCTCTGGGCCCTTCATTACCTTGTCGTCACACAGTAGCCACTCCTTCTGGCTCAGCGTCGCTACAGGATTAGTGTTATCGCCATCTCTGTCACTTATCTTTTTCTTGAAATAAAGCTCAGCCAGACATGTGATGTGCTTCACTTTACTGGAGCATTAGCTGCCCATCAGTCTCAGGGAAACACAGATATTGATTCTTGTTGATTAGCTTAATTCATTTTTTTTTCTTTTTACTTCAGTGTTTGTTTCAAAGGAACAAACAAACAAATATGTGCACAAAAAACTTTCAACAAAGGTTTTGGAGAATATCAAATATATTCAGAAGTCATGTTTTGTTTGTCACTGTGTAAAATATTCCATATTTTCTAGACTGTAACCTAAAACAAATTCCTGGACAACTTAGTGTTAAATAGCAAGCATATTAAAACATGTTATTTAGTCTTGTGTTAATTCTAGAAAAAGATCTCAAAATTCACTGAGTAATGAATTCATGATATTCCTATGTAAATTATCCCACTGTTGTGTTGGACTAATCCCTTGAAATGTCTCTATGCAGGGAAAGTTGGTAAAATTTGTCTGAAGTTGTGTTTCTTTACACCTAACAAATGTAAGACCCAATCCCTCTGCTTTAAAATGGAAATTGGACCTGTTTTTAATTTAAAATGTGGCGTGAAGCACAGGTTCAAGTTTTCTGTTCTGTCATTCATGTATGACATTGAGTGAAAGTAGGGGCATTTTTCTGTGTAGGTTGTCTGTCATCCAGGTTGAGGTAAATCAATAAGAGCAAAAAAACATTCAACTGGACCTATTTTAGGTTGATTATGGCTCTTTTTCGGACAATTTTAAAAGACTTAAAATTGAATATATCACTTGTGTACTCTTTTATGTAGGAAAACATTGTTGTGTGATCTGTGTTTCCATTTGATACTCTTGTATCACCAATTACTGATGTTTCAAACATCCCAGGATTGATTTTGTGTTATGCTCTAAATGGCATTCAGGCCACTTTGGCAAGAGCTCACAGGCAGTGACAGACCAACACTGCTCCCTCTGCTTCAGTGTTTAGTAATCACTGGCTGAGCTGATCCATAGTCACAGCAATCACTTCTGGTGCGAGCGGCAAGCACTCACAGACCCTGTTTACCTGGGTCTGATGTCAGGAATTATCTTGCTAAAGGAAGACAAGACATGTTGTGCACTATTTAATATTTGTGAGGCACAGCAGACTTTTCATTAAATGTAGCTTTTATTTGTGCTGACACTTTGCTGCTGAGTAAAAAGGAGATTGTATGCTATGGTGTTGTTTGGTTTCTGTGTGAAACATTTTCTATCTACATACGTGTCGATTGACTGGAAATTAATTCCCAAAATCTTTTTTTGCAATTGATATGCAATTTATGTCACTTGTGAAAAAACAAAACAAAATCTGTCCAGCTTTTCAAATGTGACCATTTGGTTCACATAACAGTGTCTTATTTTATATATTTTTTTGTATTTAAATCCTAGATGAAGAAAAGAAGCAATCAGGAGACTTTCCATTAAACTTTGCTCATCTACTTTTATATATATATAAAAAATAGATGGTCTGTGCACCACAATTGAACCTCTATATCCCGGATGTTACAGAAGCTTTATTGAAATTATCAGTGTTTTTCAGGTCTTTATGGTTGTGCAGTGGGTAGTGCTGTTGCCTCACAGCAATAAGATTCTGAGTTCTTTCTGTGTGGAGTTTTCATGTTCTCCTCGTGTCTCTGTGGGTTTTCGTCGGCTTTTCTGGCTTCCTCCCCCCTCCAAAAACATGCAGCTTAGGTGCATTTGTCACACCAAATTATTCGTAGGTGTACGTGTGAGTGGTTGTTTGTTTGCCTTTCATGCAGCCCCACAATGAGCTGGCGTCTTATCTGGGTTATACACCACCTTTTGCCCGTAGTCAGCTGAGTCAGGCTCCAGCAGACCCATGGCCCGCAAGGGAACAAGCAGTTGTAGAAGAGATAATTGAGATTGCCTAGTGACTAGTTTCCAAGAAAGTTGATGAATGGAAAGTGTTTTTCTGCATGTTCTCCCCGTGCCTGCGTCGAAAAACATGCGCTTCGGGTTAATTGGCCGTTCCAAATTGCTCGTAGGTGTGAGTGTGAGTGTGCATGGTTGTCTATCTGGCTCCGTTCTGGCGTCGTTCCCGGAGTTTCCCCCACCTCACGCCCTAAGCTAGCTGGGATAGGCTCTAGCTCCCGCGACCGCAGATAAAGCGGTGAAGGAAAATGGATGGATGGATGGATGGATGGATGGATGGATGGAAAGTATTTTTCATATGCTGTACATGAGTAATTTTAACAGTCTTTGTATTGGGATATAGGTTGTGAAGGCAAATATTTGCATTACAAATGATTAAAAAAGTGAATGAGAGACAGTGATTAAGAGGGAGTTTTCACACCTGCATGATGCACAGATAGCGTTGTAATGCACAGTTTTCAGGAGATGATGTTAGTAGTAATTGTTAATAAAGATAACATACAGTGTCATGAATGATGAAAACTGTGATGGATGCGGACCATTTGCGCATCAAAATGTTTCAAGCATGTCGTGTATCTACAGCTTTGGACTCTCTCATTCATCCATCATCATAATTTATGGCTGCAGTCATTACCTGTCCTAAAAGTGTGCAGCTTGGTTTATTCATGCAGTTTCATGCTGCTTCTGATAGTGACTGATAGTAGAGAAGACAATATGCATGTAAATGCAAAGACAAGAGAATGTGACACATGGTTTTATTGGCTAGATTTAGGGCCTGCCATATACAACACTCCAGTCATGCAACCTTTGTGTCTGTGGATATATTTCACACCAACGACTGACTCACACAAAATAGTGTGGATGTTAATTCAATTTTTGTGTTCCTGGTTTTATCCTCTGACTGACTACATGACTCATCATCTCCTTGTTTTGCTTTACCTACAGGGCCACATCTGCTTGGCTAAGATGAAGCAGAACAGAATCACCATTAAATGGCTTTGGCAACTGAATTTTCATACTTCTTAATAGAATTCATGAGTTTTCATTTCTTGTCGTTTCGGTAAAATCCGGTTCCAGTCTTGAGATTTCTTCCCCCCTTTTATTTATCTGGAGTGAGAGACTCCTTTGAGTTAACAACTGGCTTAGTGTGCTTATGGGCAGAGTAGAGCAGATTAATCAATTAAATGAAGCCATGGAGGCAAAACGGACTCAGTTTATGTTCCTCCTCAAGCTCCTATTCTGCTGCTGTATAGAAACTGCTGAGGGACATCAAATGGCCATTCTAGTGAAAGGAGAAGAAGACAAATCCAGTATGCAGACACGCTTAAATAAACTCCAATCCCACAAATTGAAAAAGGAGAACTTAAGTCATTTGGAAACCAATTCATATACACCTCTTTTAAAGAAATAAGACTGGAATGATTAATTTCAGACACGGATCTACCTGCATACCAAAGTCTGCTTTCCAATTCAATCACTTATGCCCCAACACACACACACACACACGCACGCACGCACACACACACACACACACACACACACACACACACACACACACACACACACACACACACACACACACACCACCAGCACCACCAACCTTCCTCCATGACAATATTGGCCTTTTCACACAGTAATCAGATCAAAAATCAAAAAAGGAATGCAACATTAAATCTCAAGTTGATTTTGTGCCATGGTAATTCTGCAAATAGCTCAATATGGATTATTTACTAAAGGGCATGGATTTTGAATTACAAGAAGGTGAAAATTCATAATTTCAATACCAACTTTCCACATGAAGAGAATAAAAACAACAATGAGGCTCAGTTATAATAGAGGAGATAATTACTGTCTTCTTTGCTGTCTGCAGGCAGGATAAAGTGGTATTGTTGCAGTAAAGATCCTTAACTATCTGCATGTCTGCGGCAGACTTTTTTAAAGGTCAGGCCATTGTGTGAAATTAGCAAAGACAGAAAGGTCATGGAGATTGTTCCCAGCTAATAGATAAGCCAAAAGCCTTAATGGGTTCGTGTTTTCCCTTTTTATCAAAGGAGGATGATGCACGAGGCTGTGGAGTTCACACACATACAGAATAACATTTACTCACAGATACACAAATACACATGAAGAATGCAAAATCACAGCAAGTGTGACTTCTAAAGACTAAGAGATGTATTATAAATATATTGTACAATGGTTCATTATTTACAGCTGGTGGAGTGTTTGCATCAAAGATAAAGGAGACTTGCTCAGTGCTTTGAGTAGTCCAGAAACAGCTAGGATGTACAGTATGTCATACTAATAAATCCTGTCTTTTGTAACATTATACAGAGACAGAGCAAATAGAGAGTCATTTGAAATTCCAAATTCCAAACTCCGATATGGAGGAGCAGCAGCTCTACTTCAAGTTGTTCAAGATGTTCATTCATTCATCTTCAATACCTGCTTCTTCCGTTGCAGCGGGTTGCATGGTTGGTGGAGGCCGTCCCAGCGGACTTGAGGCGTGAGGCAGGGTACAGTCCGGGTGCCACGCCAGTGCACTGTGTAGCCACATGAAGACAGAGAAACATGCATGCACACACTCACACCTGCGGACAATTTGAGACCATGTCAATTCACCCGAATTGCATGTTTTTGGAGGTGGGAGGAAGCTGAAGAACCTGGAAAGCACACCACTCTGCGTGGAGAACATGCCAGCTCTGCACCGAGCGGGACTCGACTAGCTAGCCGCCTTGCTGTGCGTCGTCAGCGCTACCCACTGCACCTACTTACCGCCCAATAAATGTGCCTGTAGTTACTTAATGTACTGAATAGAAGTTCTCTTCAAAATCTTTTGAATATATTTAAGTTTTTAAAAAAAGAAGTTGTTGCGAGGTCATTCACTTTGTATTTTTTTAATCAAGCAAATCATTTTTATTGAGAATCATATATGAGAGGACATAAACTATATACTAGAGACCATTACAAAGTTCTATGTATTGTATGTAATATAGTAAAAATGACTTTATTTGGGTATATATTGGGTATATATACATATACTGGCCTTTAAAAACCACAGAAAATAATCTTTGATTTTTGCAATGTAAAGATTACTAACAAGGCCAAGTAAAGGTTTTGTGCCAAAACTGTTTACAGTACAGACCTCTTGTGGGTATTTCTCCAGCTCCCTCAATAGAGAGAAGGGCACTAAGCCAACAGTATACCTTCTCTCATGTATGGAAATAGTACTGATGGGAGCTTGGATCATGAATTCAGTACAGTCTGGCAGTTGTGAAGGAAAAGAAAGATATGATCAGCCTGGAATTAAAGGGAGAAGTTGAGAACAAAATCCCCTCAAAGAACAGATGAAGAGCCAACTTTATCACATTTAATAATACAGTTGCGTCACTTAAATGTTGATATGAGGAACCTTGGCAGCCAACAGCTTAATTTATGAATAAATTTTGTCGAGTTGAGACAAGGTGAGCTGTGAGTCACACTCATACAACTTATATGCATTTAATAACAGTCCCACAGTTTTGACCAAGTCCAAGTATACACACAGGTATGAGGAGACTTACAAAAAGATTTTGTTTATTTACAAAAACTCCCCAGAACACCTTCGACATTACTCCTGTGCCCAAACTGCAGACCTGTTTTTCACTTCCAGCTCTCATGGAACAGATTTTCATTTACTCTATGCTGCTGTCTGCCCTGGCTCCAACAGACTCATATCTCAGCGGTGTCTCAAGGCCAAAGCCAACCTGAAGCGTCAATCCCATTTTTTTCCTACAATACACATGTAAACCTGAGGTTGATGCCTAAAAAAAATGCACTGAATGAATATATTATCTACCCACAGACTCGCCCTACACTTTTTTCCCAAAAGCTGGGAAGTAAGTTGTAGAGGCTTCATGAATATTTAGGAGCTTCAGTTTATTCATGGGCAAACTGTGACGCTCACTTTATATTCACTGCCATTATGCAGCTTTTATGTTAACCTTTCCCTTTTTGATCACTGACACTCTCTGCTAAGCGAAGCCACAGAGATGCTGCTCATCCACTCATCCATACACTCACTAAGAACCGCACTACTCTAGAAACACAAGAATATGCATGCATTTTAATGGAAAAATAGCTCATTTGGAATTTGGTTTTGCTTGACGACTTTCTCGCTTGTAAGATGTCTAGATACCTGTATATAACACAGTATACAAATATTAATTTGTCATTTAGTCATTTATAATCTTTCTGATTATTTTTTGTGTATATAGATGGTAAGACCTGTGGTCCCGTCTGGTCTTCTAATCTTGAAATACATATCTACATATCCCTGGAAATATTTACAAAAGTTTAAAGTTATGTACAGAAGAAGTTGTGGACCCTCTGTTTGTATTTATATTTTGTATTGTATTTTGTATTTTTAAAAGTAGAAATACCTTTCCTCTGAAATATGTCAAAGTTTGAAGTTGCTCAAATCATCTCTTAAGAATTTGTGAATGTTGGAGTGAACTTTAATCTTGCCGTGTCTCTTCCAAATGCACAAACATGTTTGTGATGCTCTTGGGTATGACAAATCATCTTTATGGAACCAGCTGGAACTTTGATAGAAGTCATTGTGGTTCGACAATTCACTATTTTGCCACTATTTACTGTCATAAACTGGGAATAAATTATGCATTTGTTCCACCAAATGCCATAATTCAAAATGTTAAAGAAAGTTAAAAAAAAATTGTATTCACCCTGTGATTTGTATCTGCACTAAAACATAATGTTTTCTTCTTCAGCCCATGAGAATCAGGCAACAGTTTGTCTATTTTCACTCTACCAAAATGAAACAGAACTGAGAACATGGCAATGATATAAACGCACAACACAAATTACAAATTCATATCAAGGGTCTTCTCAATCTGTACTGCGTAGGACATCCTTTGTCCTCAGGAAACAGTAGAATCAGCTTATTCAGACAGTGATCCTGTTTATAAAATTGATCAATGGGGGGTTCTATAGCAATCTCAGGATTAGAATATGACTGAGAGCTACAATTAGGAAAAAAGAAAAAATAATTCTTAGGGAGAAATAATGTTTATCTGCTGTTATGATTTTAGAACAGTGGTCCTCCCGTTATGATGCAGCAAAATGAGTTACTCATAATGTAATTTGAAGCAGCATGTGGCTATAATTTGCTTCTTGGAACAAAGTAAATGTACCTTATATTGGAGAGAAAATCCAATTTAATGTTTGTGTTTCTCAGCTACTGAGGTGATAACTGCTACTAATCATAAATTCTACTGCAATGAAGTGATGATAATAGAGCTGCCAGCTCAAACCCAAAGATGATGATGTCCCTATTTTTTGATTGCAAAAATTACAACATAAAGCTCATTGTAGAAGAAAATGTGTACCTTGCTTATCCATGTAAGCAAAGCTTCAATGGTGGCATCAAACCAAATAATGAAGTGTACTTTTATGTAGAGTTAGTCAGTGGATTTTTGAATTGAATCAGTTTTCTTTTAGTAAGCTCAGCAGAGCTGCAGCATATATTAAATATGTTGGCTCTCTTGGGAGACAATGAATGTAGTGATTTGACTGGGATGTGATCCAATTTCTCATTCACAGCTGGAAGCCCTACATTTTATGACTCATTTTCATGTAGTACCCGATACAAAAAAGCCCCACAAAAAACAAAAACAACAACTTCAAATGCAAGACTTTTCTTAACTCATACATTTTCAGGAAAAGGCATTTAATACTTTCAACAGGGAACATGCAGTACACATCGCGAACAAAGGAAGTAAAAAAATAATGATGGTGAATCAATAAATAATAATAAATTATGAATGCCTGATATACAGTATGTCTGATGTCAATGTGTCTCTAGTGCATCTAGCTTCAATGACTTTAATAGGCAACAGCAAGCAGCCTAGGAGCTCCTCAGGGTTTTTTCTCCCAGCTTTTTACTGAAGACTCACAGCAGGATTTCTCAGAAACTTCCTGCAAAAGAGAAGCAAAGCAGTTGGTCTGTAGGGAATTACATAATACCTGGGTTCAAAAAGATACACACACGCGCATGCACGCACGCACGCACGCACGCACACTCTCTCTCGCTCTCTCTGTCTCTCTCTCTCTCTCTCTCTTCCAGGATGTAGTGATTGATAGATTTCATCAAGCAAACACATACAAACGAATAAAATGTTTCCATTGATTTGTATTTGAATGTTGAACGATCAATTAACAGAAATCTTTTCAATGTTTTTTCAGTTCATAAACTGAGCTAAACTGATTTTGCCTGTCAGTGAAGGTAGATTTCAATTAAAGTTTTTATTTTTGAACTCACATAAACTATTTTGACCACTTAATAATAATAATAATAATAATAATAATAATAATAATAATAATAATAGTAATAATAATAATATAATAACATTGACTTTAATAATAACATAACCACTTTATTATCATTAATAATAATAATAATAATAATAATAATAATAATACTTATTATTATTATTAGTAGTAGTATTATAAAATAGAACTGTTAAAATAATATATGTTGCAGGTGTCCTGGTGCTGGCTGCTGCTAAGACAAAATAATTCAACCCAGATATAAGTAAAGATGAGATGAAAATTGAAAATTAGCTGCTGTGTCTTTCTGCAAGGAAGATGCATGTCAAGACATCAGCTCCTGTCAGCATATTTAGGGGTTTATCTCCGTATGGTCCAACTCCTCTAGTTCTGTAACTTTGACAGCCCTTATCAAATTATCCAAAATTCAAGCCTTGGGGTATTTTCTTGGATTGTTGTCCTTTTGGAATGTCCAACAATTTTTTTTTTTTGATACTTGATGGAATCCATCTTATCTTGTAGATGCTGACAGTTTGCAGTTGCTGAGGAAGAAAAGCGGGCCCAAACTATCAGTGAGCCACCGGAATGTTTCACTTTAGGTAGGGTATTCTTTTTGGCATCACTCTTGATTTTCCTCCTCCAGACACACTGCTGATCCATATACCTAAAAGTTAATGCCTCATTTCACTGCTCCACAGCATGGCATCTCAAAACGTTGGTGTCTTATCTGGATGGTTTTGAGCTACTTTACCCAACTTTTCTTTTGCTTTTGGGTCAGGTATGGAACCCCTCTGGACTTTGGCAGAAAAAAAAACTTTTTAACAAAATTTGATTATTGATGTTGATAAGAGGATTAAATATTTTGAGGCATAACATTTTCTGTTGAGTGTGAAAAAAAATCTATTGGATTTAAGGTCTTCTCATTTGTTTATTTTTTGATTATATATAAAATAAGTAGCTATTAAAGCAATAATTATGTACAGTAGTAATGAAAACTATTAATTCCACTAAATTCCCTTTTGATTGTTTTGGCAGTCTTATGCAACTCAATCTACAGACTTGTAAACTATGTAAATAACACTGATTGCAATGTATTAGCATTATCCTTTAAGACTTGAGCTTTAAGCTTCACTAAACAGTTTCTCTGGATCAGCAGAGAACCGTCAAGTCCCAAGTGGGACTATGTGTCTGTGTGACTGTGATAAAGGCCTGCTGAGAAAAGGTGCAAAGAGGTACAAGTTCCTTGAATAAATAATAGTAAACACATGTACACACACCGCTAACCCTCATCAGTCACCCCCCCATCCTGCAATACCTGCACGTACACATCAGTGTTCTGGAAGTTGCTCTTCAGCTTTTTGCTTCTTTAATTAAGCCAACCATTGCTTCTCCAATTCTGCCTCATTAAGGAGTTATAAATCTAGCAAGCAGCTTTGACTAACAGCAATTTAGCCACACAATGATGGGACCAGCTTATTTTGGCCCTGTTCCCTAATCAGCACCCTGAATAAATCAGTTGGAGGGGGGTAGCATGAGGGTGATGCTGATGCAAAGGCATAGATGGGGAAGTGCATGACATTTTCTTTTATGGTTTGTTTTTGGGGTTTGCTGTGAGATGAAACAATCTGTTCAAGGTGTCATCTCAGGCCAAACAGATGGGACGGAGATGGAGTGCAAGCAGAAGTGTCAGACATGGAAGGACTTATTGTTGTGCTCATTGTTTCCCTGCAGTTAATTTTGTTTAGTATCTGTCAGCTTAAGGCAGGAGCAAACTCAGTGCCATGTGTACAAGATGGACTGTTTGCGAGGGGAGAATGGATGATGATCTGTTCCAGGAAGAGAGTCAGACTGAGCCATGACTGAACTCATGCCAGCCAAGATGGACATTTGTATTTTGTAGCATAGAAACTTCATGCTCCATGCCTCTACTCAAAGGAGTATGCAGTTATACTATACTAAAGACCGCAAGTATATTCATGTGGAGATCATGATCAAAAATAATAGAAACATCAGAAATATAAAATATTTATACCAGATTAAAAAAAAAAAAGAGTCTGTGCGTACTGTATGTATGTACTGTATTTTTTACACTTTCATGCTTGCTAGATGATGATATAGGGTTGCATCATGTTTCTATTCGATCTTGTTTAATCATGAATAATTGAGAATTATTGTAGACAGGATTGAAACTAATTGTGTAAAATTATTTGAGTAGTATTGACAAAAGAAAGGTTCTCCATTAAGCATTAACAAATATCGTAGTAATGACTGAAGTATTTTCATTATAGTACATAATTACGTAGTTATCATGCACATTTATAATTGAATTGTTATGAGACTATCAACAATTAGATGATGAAAGGAAGTTTTTAAGATTTGGAAGATTCTTTTTCCCTTTGACAAACAAATAGGCAGTTCTGCCTTTATCATAAAACAAGATAGTCTTTTCTCATAATACAATGATGAATGTATTTTCAGTCCTTTCGTTTGAACATTTATGTGCTTTGTAAATCTGCGTCATATTAATAGTTTTTATACACACCAGAGGATTACTGGGAGCTATTCTTACTGTGGAGTCACGTCAAGTTTTATAACATGAGAATCATTCATCATCTTTATTTTTGTGCCATTCTTCAACAAAAACCAAAGAGGCGTGGCCGGTGTCATTGCAGTCATCCATCACATTTCCCATCATGCATTCTGAGTGCTTCCATCCATTATATTTCCCATGGTATCCAGATATTTCAGAAAGGTTTGTTTATGCCCCTTTCTGACTGATATCAAATGTGTTTGTGTGTGCTGCTTTAACAGTTGATGCATTTGGTTTACCAAATCTGTGTGTCTATTTGCCTTTAAGATGGCAGAGAGATTGTAGATAACAGTTGGAAGCTTCATGTATAAAATCACTTCTCAGCATTTAAAGTAAAGAACTGCAGACAAAAGTGAGGGATTATACAGCTTTACATACACACAGCACCTCAAGAGATCTGCAGCTTTGTGTATTTTTTCCACATTACTGCATTTGATGTGGAAAAGTATCCAGGATATATCAGGATCTCTGTGATTTGTTATCTTCACCATCACATTGTGTAGTTTCCTGGCTGTACAAAGTTAAAGGTCCAAACACCAGTCGTATTAAAGTCTGAATATGTTTATCCACTTTATTTGTAAAGCGAGAAGGGAAAATATACTTTTCAAAACTGAGTTATCACAAAAAAAAAGTATGTGAATGAATCACAACCCAGATTTACTGTGCCACACTTGTCTCCTCATGCAATATATGAGATGCTTAGTGATAAAGCTTTTTTTTTTACAAGAAGCAACCAGACTTTTAAATAATGTACTGTACGATACTGAAAATGCCCAGTGATGAGGTGGTGTGTTATCCAGGGTATACCCCACCTTGAGCCTGTAGCCAGCAGAGATAGGCTCCAACATAACCCATGAACCACAAGGCAGATAAGCAGCTAAAGACAAAATGATCACAATTATATCCTCTATAGAAAATGGATGGGTGGATAGATGGATAATAATAGTAAAAAATGAGTTGTTTATCAAGATGGAATGACTTGAGCAAAGTAGAACAATACGGACATGAAAACCTGTTTTAGGTTAATTTATGTTAGACTTTTTTTTACATGATATGAACTTTTTGTTTTTTATCATGGCTGCTTGGATTATGTTCACGGATCACATTTTTGGGACAAAGTCAAATAAATCAAGTTTAAAAGCCAACCACAGCCTCATTGTTTGACAGTGGAACACCCTAACAAGTCATCCTATACATAAACCAATATGCAGCACATTAACATGTTTGAATAGGGAAAAAAAGTGAGTAGATCTGATGTTGTTAGTGTCAGTAATGATTATGTTTAAGGCTGATTTTCAAGGAATCAGAATTTCCAATTGTTGCAGAAACAAAGCCTGTCTCTAAGTATTGAGTAAACTATTGCTGTAAAACACATTGATGGATTTACAGTATTGTGCAGAGAGCTGAACTGATGCTATTGCAATGCACACTAGCAATTAAATACCACTGTATGAAACGCCATGATCAATAAGTTTAATGTTACACAGGCCTAACCCTGACGCACTCTTTACATTCTACTTGCTACTATCTAATCTCAAGTTGAAGCATGATCGAGAAATTGAATAAAAATAATCAATACATAAAACTTGAGCTCTGACTCATGGGGTACGTTTGATCTCAGGTTTCTCATATTGTAATTTCTCTGCTGGGGTATTTTTTGTATTGAATTTCTTATAGACAATATGAAATACAGCCTCTGCCTTTGCCTCCAGTTGGCCCTTTGAATAATTAAATAAACTTCAAACAAAGAATTGCTACAGTAGTCAGTAGGACTGGCTTCCATTATTTACTGGAATCATTTGCAGTGGGGATGATAACAAATTTAAGTATTTTATGAGTGAATTTAAGTAAACGTAGCAGGTCATAGTACTTTATTTGAGTTTAGACTTCTACTATCAACTTTATTCCTTTTTTTTTTTTGGTGTAAAACAGAAAAAAATTTATTAATTATTCATCAAACGATAAATTTATGATGTGTTGTTCATAGCAAACAACAACGCGATCCAGTCCTGACACCTGATGACTCCAAACAAGTAGCTCAGCATCAGAGTAAAGTTGCCTGAAGTGAAAGAAGCTCGAATACCTGAGAGTGAACTGTCAGAAGACTTTTGGTTCAGGGAATGGCGCAGTAGCAGCTCCTGCTGCATAGTAAAGGGCTGATGGTTAACAGGGGAGGTAACAACCATACAGTTTCCAGCAGTAGATGTGACAGCTGATCAAAAATTCCCTAGCTCTGCTTCTTCTTTTTTTCCAACCTCCAGTTTTGATGCACCACGTCTCCATCTTTTTAAGACATTAACTTGATAAAGTGATGAATCTCTTCCCCTTGATTCCTGTTTCATCTGAAATAATTTCCCATGCGAGAAATAAAGAAAGAAAATGCGTGTGTGCAGGCGCCATATCATAAATACAGTAAATAAATAAATGAATAATGGTGATAATAACATGGCGGATCGAAGGAGAAATAATTAAGACTATACCACACATTCAACATTGCAGTGTACTATTTGACAACAGTAACTAAAATTGTCTCTAAAAACGGAGAAATTGGTAGAGATCCTAAAAAAACCAGAATATATTAGAACATATTTGTTTAAATGTGTGTGGGGCTTCCATAAACATTTGTTTGTGTTTCCTTAGTTAAGTTTGTTGAGCGGCACGGTGGTGCAGTGGGTAGCACTGTTATCACACAGCAAGGCAGTTCCTGATTTGAGTTTGCATCTTCTCCCCGTGTCTGCGTGGGTTCTTTTAGGGTTCTCCGGCTTCCTCCCACCTCCAAAAAACATGTACTTCAGGTTATTTGGCCGGTTCCAAATGGCCCGTAGGAGTGTGTGCGTGTGTTCTTGTCTGTGTCTCTTTGTGGCACACCCATAATTTTCCCAACCTCACACCCACAGCCAGCTGGGGTAGGCTCCAGCCTATTTTTTACAGTATGTGTGAATTTTTCAAGCACAATATGGATATAAAAATGTCCATTATTGTCAAAGCAGGGAGCTTAAAAACAGAATAAATATATTTTTTTACGATACATTTTTGCCTTTGTTAGTGTTTCATGTAGTATTTATGTACAAATACACATCATAACTCTCTGTATGGATTCTATCCCTATCTCTCTGCCACTCGTCATTGTGTCCCAATTGTCTTATTAACATGTAATCTAGCATATAGTCATCTCGTGAAAAAATAGAACCCTTTCCTTTATTATCAAACAGCATAAAAACATGCAATATTATTTGTTGGAATTTTATGCAGTATTGTCTTCTTTTCAATATCACTATGTCACACATACTGATTGTGCTGTTGGTGATGAAGCAGTGCAGGAGTATGTGGGCGTATGATTGCAAAATGTTATAGAGGTGTTCAAAGTAAAATGCAGCATTCTACTGAATCTTCCTTGCGATGGACTGTTTGTCCAGAAAGGCTTCACGAAAGCAAAGGCAGTGTAAGACAGAAGTCAAATCACTAACAGTATACATAAGTACGTGTAGCCCGAGATCACATGCAGTGTCTCAGCATCTGTTCAGCCTTCTATCCCTCTGTATTTTTGATAATCTTTTGCTCTTGTCTGTTCCAAATTGGAAGTCATGAGCTATTTCTGGTGGAAGCTTTGTCAGCAGTCCTGAGCTGAAAACGCTCCCTGATGAGCCAGGTTATACTGCTGATCTACCCATCTTAGAGAGAAATGACTATCCAATGTAATAATTGTACTTTTTTGCTAAGGGCCACCTAAATTATTCAGCGCCCCTTTCAAACGTATTTTCTGCTCATCTTAAGCAGCTAGGAAATGCAAAGGGAATTATTACAGATACATTATTCTGAAATGGACAACTGGTCCTTGACAGGGACCAGGCATGAGTTTATTAGGGGAGCTGGGTGCAGTGATTGAATAGACACATGTTTCTGACTGCAGCATTATTGGATTCAACACATTCGTCCATTTCATTCTATTTCTGCCTAAGTTAACACACCTAAATGAAATACTGTATATCTTTGTTGCATTGATGCCCTAATGGCTGAAATTCTGATAAACTTGAAGACATTTGTGGGATTTGTGTGAAGCAGAGGAGCAGCACAAACATAATTTTTCATATATATTTTTTTTAACAAAGCAGATTGAACAAATTACTGAATCCCCTGTGATGATTCCGAGGTAGACACTATTAACTTTCAATTTCAAGGATCAGTCTCACCACAGGGAAGCGAATGTCTCCGCCACAGAGGTGAGTCTTTGTTTGTCTGTTGGTTGATTTGGTTTTCAGTAGCATTATACAAATACTCCTGGATGGATGTCTAAGAATCTTAGTATATGAATTGAACATGGATCAAGATTTCTTTTCTCACTTCTTTTTAAACAAAATATTTTTTTCTTTTCGCAGTACAAATCGCACCAGCCAAAAAATGCATAACACAGAAGAAAAAACACATATAAGTCACACTTGACTATAAGTCACATTTTTTTGAAATTTTTTTTTTATAACATCAGACGGAAAAAAACAGACAGTTCATCTTGAAAGGCAAGTTATTGTAATAACAATGGAATAGAGAACAACAGGCTGAGCAGGTGTCTGGGATATAACATATTAACAATTAGTGAGATAACTATATCATAAACAACATTGCATTACAAGTTCACCAAACTCTTGATCACACCAAATCTCTGAAACTATTGGACCTTCATCCTCAGTGTCACTTCAGAGCAACTTGTTGCTCTCGTTGTCACATCTAGCTTTTAACCCACAATTAGCTTTTTTTGTTTTCTTCATTGAAATTAGAGTATCCTCCTCTTTTTGCCAGTCCCTGACAAACTTGTTGTTCACTCCATTCTGTCTTTACGCTGCTCGATTTCTTGTGTTCAGATGCATAGTTCAATACTTGCAGCTTATAATCTACAGAATATGATTTTCTTTTTGGGGACATTTGTGTTGAGTCTTCCCCAGTTTTCTTTATGAATTGACATTTGAGTTGTCAGTTTTTCAGTGGCACAGGAGAAGCAGATACTGACACACATGCCTAGAGCACCCTCTTACTGCTGTCAGGTTGACATTAACAAATGCAAAATGACACTATGCATTTTTATATATAAGTCACACCTGAGTAAATGTCGCAGGACCAACCTGTGACTTTTCAAGTCATGAAAAAAAGTGTGACTCATAGTCTGGAATTTACAAAAAATAAATGTACAACACTAATGCTGGGTTTCTGGATTGAACTTCAGGCATAACCACTGAGATTTGGTTATGTCAACCGAAACCGTAGCTGTTTATTACTTCCAGTGATGTTTGTGATCACATTTGGTATTTTACAGTTTTCTGTGTGTTTTCTAAAAAAAAATAAAAATCAACAGGTAATGCACTAGCTGTGCAGTTTTGACTCCTGTCATTGAGCATTATCTGAACATCATTGCAACACTTGGAAGTTATAAGTGGTGAACTTAGTCAGTTTTTCTGTACCTGGTTGTACTGTATCCAACAAACACAACAAAACTAAATGGCCTTGCATAGTTAGGTTTTAGCTCCAGGATTTAACCCGTTTTTTTTAGTCTGCTTATAAGTGTGTCTTCTTTATTTACACAAGACTAACATATGGTACCATTAAGGAGAAAACTATGAAATTAAGAAGTAGTTAAAAATAAGTTAGAAACAAAATCCAGCCTGAAGCAAACAGTTACATGTGCCAAATGTGAGGAAGACAGCTGGGCGACTCCTTTGTTGTAGTACACCTTGTTGGGTCTAAATCTCGAACATTCACTCAAAAACTGTTCTAAGCTAGACCAGGGTCATCAGACAAAGGCACCCAGAGAGGTTTTAAAGTTTTACCAGCTGCAGCAGGGAGAGACACAGAAGAGATGCACTTGACTTGGTGCAATTCAAAGTAGACTCTGACTCTGTCTCACCCGGCTGCTTTCTTTTATTAAAAAATGGATAGAGCAGGGTTAGATAAAGACGCGCGCAGGCGTCGTAACAGTTTAGATCACACACAAGGTCGAGAACAATAAGACGTTTTTCTACATGTTGGGAGTTAACTTGTGGTTATCTATGTTGGAACATTCTAATCGTCATCAAGGTTGTAGCTGTCTGCAGTAGGTGATTAACTGGAACAGGATGTGTTTGTTAGTAAATTTGGGTGCAGCACTTCTAAATGTAGATTATGACATTTTAGAAACACACATATACTTCATTTAAATTTTAGCTTATCTTACATTTCCCTCCTGTTGTGGGTTTCTAAACATCAAACACAACTTGTCTCGAAAGCTTTTCATCGTGTCATCATGGGAGAAACGTCACAAACAGGTGGTCAACCCAGGGAGGGGCGAAAAACCCTAAGCAATTCGGAATGGGAACATGGAAAAATGCACAGTTAGGGAAAATTCCCCTCCTACCCTCGGCACGGAGCGGCAGTCTCATGACCTGGATGACCTTGTGGGAAAAAGGGTGAGCCTGACCGAAGGCGCCACAATCGCTTAAGTTGCGACGGGTGCTTGGTGGTGGCTATACCACGTAGCAGGGGACCAGGCGGGTGCCTGCTCCCCCGACGAGGGAGAAAGTTCTTTAGATAGAGGATAGTTCCTCGTCAATGTCAGAGTCAATGTCCTCAATTTTGACAAGGTTGTAAGCATGGAGGTGGGCAACGAACACCTGGCTCATCATGCGTTTGGACATGGGGATCACACAACATGAGCAAAAGGCACATGTCAGGAGGAAGAGGACGACGACGGCGACAAAGGGGAAGATGATTTTTACCAGCACCTGGGACCATGTGCCAGTGAAGAGCCAATCGAGCCAGCCAGCTTGGGGGTGAGGGTCCGCGGACATGGCGCGGCGAAGATTCGTCATAGTACGCATAGCATCGATGATGGTGGAGTTCTCGTCTGGGATGTAGGTACAACAGGATTCACCGATCATTGCACAGACACCACCTTGGGGGGCGAGACTAAGATCGAGGGCCATCCTGTTTTGGATAGCCATGAGGCGTAGAGCAGTAAGTTCTTTGTTCTGGGCATCATTGATGGTGATAGAGGCGTTAATAAAACTTTGGAGGCGATAGTCGATGGTCTCAAGGCGCAACATGTTTTTTCCTACCCTAATGTTTGGAAAAAGGGCTAGGAGGACTTTTTGTCCTGTTGTCCAATGTTTGTTTTCCGAGGGGACATCGGATCCCCAGATGGGATCATGAGGTTTGAAATCCACATATCGGCTTCTTCTGGTGGGCAGGTCCTCAAGAGTCAGAAGGTAGGTGTGGTCGGATACGCGAACTGGCGCACAGATAGCAGATGAATTTTGGGCAGGGCCATATATACTCTCCAACCGCAAAGCCACCAAATCTCGTCCAGGGCAATGGTGTGAGTGGTAGAGGGAATGGAACGGATTGTTTTGCAGTGACTTGGAATAATGGAGCCTTTCAGATTAGCTCCAGTGATGTTGACACACAATTGAAAACAGGTGCCATTGATACCAGTGCAGTGGTCTAGGTCATTGTGGTTGAGAGTGGCTCTAAGACCTAGGGGCGTAGCATTGGTCAAACGTGGCAGTGGGGTATACCGAGGTGCGTTTGGGTCCGTGGGGGTGAGTCCCAGGGTCTGGTTCAGGATGCTGAGAGAGTGGGTTTCGCTGAGTGGGGATGCGTAGAGGTGTGGTTGGGACACAGCGTGGGAGAGGATGGAGCAAACATAGCAACCAGACTTGTTGGCTTTATGGGCTGTAAGGTTGGCGTACTTCCACCAAAGGTTGGCGTGGAATGGAGAAGGATGATCGGGGTCGTTCTCATCGTCGTGTATAGTCCATGTAGACCCAAAGTGGCTGGGGTCGTCGTGTGGTACTGGCGGGATGACGGCTGGGGCGATGAGTCTTGTAGCTGCTGGGAGAGCAGGGTTGCCTCCGACTACGGAGGGAATGGTTTTAGGTGATAAGACACAGACGCGAATGTTGAATTCTGGGTCCGGGCCATCTGTTGCTGGGCACAGGCTGAATCTGACGCATCCTGGGGTGGTGGGCACAACTGTTACTACTACGTGGGTGTCGTTTTTTGACATCTTGGGGAAGAGCTGACGGTAGGCTTTGGCAGTTTTCGATACTACCCATTGGTACTGATCGCCAGAGTGTGTTGGCCAATATGTGTAGAGGAAGACTTCACTCCATGGTTCCTCGTAGGGCTCTCCTTGGTTGGAGTCATAGTGGACCACTTGAGGATTCCTTGGTGCTCCAGCATACCAGTAGAAGTCGTGGTATTTGATTCCGTTGCGTCGTTGTTTATTGGCTTGTTTCCTCCAGGAGTTGCAACGGTAGCAGTAGGTGGTGAGTCCTTCCAAGGGGATGGTGATCGATGCCTTGGTTCCATTGAGGGGTAGGCAGCCCCTGGGTCCGGGCCATCTGTTGCTGGGCACAGGCTGAATCTGACGCACCCTGGGGTGGTGGGCACAACTGTTGCTTTGTACTCGTCTCCCCAGATTTTTGCTTGGATGTTCTGCTGGTTAGTTGGGGTGGCTATCAGGAGTCCAATGGTTGTTACCAGGAGTTGCTGGACCTTCATTGTAATTCTTGGACCTTCTTGCAATGGGACTGGTGTATCCACGTGTCTCGTTCAGCAATCTTGACAGCCGTGGGGGTGGTGATCAATACTCTGTAGGGCCCATTCCACTTAGGACTTGACCAGTTTTTTCTCTTGATCACCTTAAGCAAGATCAGGTCCCCAGGTCTCAGCAGCTCCTGTGTGGGCGACAGAGATAAAGAGGAAGGGGGCAGATCATTTGCTCTTTGGATTTCTCTTTTTTCAAAGAGTTTGCACAGCCATTCTGTCAGGGGATCGAGCTGGCCTATTTGTTCTTGTACCGTTTGACCTTCCCACAGTGGGAGGTTGAATGGTCGGCCGTGTACCGCTTCGAATGGTGTCAGACCTGTGCTTGTGGGTGTGATGCGCATGTATGTTTTGACTAAGTCTAAACACTCTGGCCATGGCTTTTTGGTTTCTTCCATGGTTTTGCGGAGTCGCAATTTGACCGTACCGTTTGTTCTTTCAACTAGGCCTGCACTTTGCGGGTGATATGCACAGTGATGTTTTAGTTCGATGCCAAGGTGTTTACTTATGTTTTGGACAATTTCGTTGACGAAGTGTGTACCATTGTCGCTACGAATAACGCGTGGTATACCGTGTTCTGGGATGATGTGTTTGCATAAGGCTTTGGCAACTGTGAGTGCATCTGCATGTTTGGATGGGACTAGTTCGACCCATTTGGTTAGTGTATCAATCAACACTAGGCAGTACTTGTAGTTTTGGACTGTGTTAAGCTCGATGAAGTCCATGTGGATGATTTCAAACGGGTAGGAGCCGACTGGATGTTGTCCTCGTTTTGGTCTAACGGTGCCTTGGCTGTTGTGGCGGCAGCATGTGATGCAGTTCCTACAAAAATTTTTGAAGAAGGTTTGGAGGCCTTGTGACATATGAAAGGCTTGTTCCACTATTGATATCATCCCTCCTGTTGAGACATGGCTCTTGCCATGACTCAGCACAGCAATCGTGTGGAACAAGCTGCGGGGAATGCATGGCTTCTTGTCAACATGGTAAAGGTCGTCGGTGACGGTAGCACCAGACAGCATCCATGAGGTCTTTTCTTTGTCCGGGGCAGCCGATTGCATGTCTTTAAGGACTTCAAGGGGGATCGATTCAGGAACACGCGATCTGGAGGCTTGATGAAGGTGCATGGCTGCAATCTTGGCGGCTGCATCAGCCTTGGCATTGCCTAGGGAGACTGGGTCGGTGCCTGACGTATGGGCGGCACATTTGCAAACTGCTATGGTTCTGGTTGGAGGACGGCCTCCAAAAGGTCTTGGAGGAGCGTGGCGTGCATGACGGGTCGGCCCGAGGAGGTCTTCATACCGCGTCTGGCCCATTGGGCGGCAAAAATGTGGAGTGTGGAGAATGCATATTGGCTGTCCGTATAGATTGTGACGTCATCTCCACGAAAAAGTTTGCATGCTTCTGTGAGGGCCGTTAATTCTGCAGCTTGGGCAGACCAATTGCCAGGCAGTTTACCAGACTTTAGAGTAGAGGTTTGTGTGACTACGGCATAGCCAGTGTGGTTCGTTCCATCAGGGGCTTTGGAGGAGGAGCCATCAACAAACACAATATGGCCAGTCGAAAGCGGTGTGTCCTGGAGGTCTTTTCGGGGCTTACAACAGACAGACGTGCGTTCTTGGCAGTCGTGTGGGTCACCATCTTCGGCAGTAGGCAACAGTGTAGCGGGGTTCAGGGTGCCGCACCGTTTGATGGTTAAATGGGGCTGTGATAGCAACGTAGCGGTTACGTTGAGATGTCGAGCTGGTGAGAGAAAGGACATTTTGGTTTGGGTGAGCAAAAGATCGATTGCATGGTTAACAAGTAGGGTCAGAGGGTGGAACAGGACCAATTCGGCTGACATGGTGATAGCCATGGCGGCGGCACAGATGGCCTGAACACATGGGGGTAGCGCAGCGGCGACAGGGTCCATTTTCTTGGAGTAGTAGGCTATTGGCTTGAGCTTTTGGCCATGGGGTTGGAGGAGGACAGATGTCATGAAACCGCTTTTGCAATCAACCGTTTGGGTGAAGGGTTTTTTGTAGTTGGGCAGGGCCAGGACCCCGGAGTCTGTGATGACGTATTTGAGTGCTGTGAAGGCCTCTGCAGCTTCGGGGGTCCAATCCAGGCGGGCAGACAGGGGCAAATCCTCTGAGTATATGAGGTTTAGAAGTGGCTGTGTTTTCTCGGCGTAGGACGCAATCCATGCACGGCAGTAGTTTGTCAGGCCCAGGAATGCCATCATCTGTCTCTTTGTGGCAGGGCGAGGTGCTTGTAGAACAGCGTCTTTTCTTTCTGCGGTCAGTTGTCGACCTTCTCCAGAGATTCTGTGGCCCAAGAAGGTGACTTCTTGCTGGCACCATTGTATCTTGGCAAGTGAGGCTTTGTTTCCTGTGTTGGCCAGGTGCGTACACAAGGATGCAGCTTCGAGTTTATTTTCTTCTGGTGTAGGGCTGGCTATGAGGATGTCATCGACGTAGAGTAGGATTTGGGTGCTTTGGGCATGGCCATGGAGTGCGATACAGTTGTTGATTTCTTGAGAAAAGATGGTGGGACTTTCGGAGAAACCTTGAGGGAGTCTCGTATAAGTGTATTTCGTTCCATCAAAAGTGAACCCAAACCAACCCATGGCAGAGGGGTGAAGAGGAATGGAGAAAAATGCATTGGCGAGGTCAATGACTGTGAACCATTGTTGCTCCGGGCGGAGCTCATTCAGTAGA
Organism: Antennarius striatus; assembly: GCF_040054535.1. Taxonomy (NCBI): domain Eukaryota; kingdom Metazoa; phylum Chordata; class Actinopteri; order Lophiiformes; family Antennariidae; genus Antennarius; species Antennarius striatus. The sequence continues at coordinate 16,624,598 of NC_090793.1, forward strand.
GTATGTGGATCTGGAACGCACGGGGCTCGTTGGACGATGGCTTTGTTGACTTCTCGGAGATCATGGACCAGGCGCCACGTAGTGGAGTCTGCCTTTCGAACTGGGAAGATGGGTGTGTTACACTCAGCTGTGGGGCACTCCACGAGGATTTTGGCAGCAATCATGGTAGCAATGACGGGACGGATGCCTTCCTTGGCATCGGGCTTTAAGGGGTATTGCTTCATTCTGGGTCTGTACGTTGTCTTTGGTTCGATTGTCACTTGGGAGGCTGTGGTCAACAGACCCACGTCGGCTTTGGAGGTGGACCAGAATTTCAGTGGAATCTGTGGAAAGTCGGAGGCTACATGAAGGGCTTGGACTGGTTGTCAGGCAGACAAGTGAGTCGTTGGAGAGGCCGTAGTAGTCCATCCGAGGGGGCGTTTCCACATAGTGCCGTAGTAGTGATGGTCCAAACGAAAAGTGGTTGGGTCAACTTGTTCCCAGTGACGCGTCTTTTCAGCTGCTGATGCGCGTTGGTTCAGCTGTTGCCATGACATCTCAGCAGAACGAGCTAAGGTTACATGCGGCGTTGCATCACTGGGCATCATGGCTGATACTTCCTCCTGGACAGTTGTGACTGCACAGGCCCAGTTTGGACCCCACAAAAGGTATTTGATGTGTAGTCTTGAGGGCCGTAGGCGGTGGAACCTCAATAGCCATTGGTGGTCCACTGGGTGGTGAGGGAAGAGGATGGTCACATGGAGGGGGAATTGCGTTTGGATGACTGTAGAATGGCATGGGACTGAAGATTTTGTCCGTGCGAGGAGGTCTAGGGTCACCAAAGAGGGCCCTGCTGTGGTTAGGTCCAAGGCATAGAAAGTGGTAGGCGTGGACGGACTTTCGAGGACCAATAGTGATGTGTTGTCCATTTTGGAGACTTTGAGTGTCGTTCCGTCAGCAAGAATACTGAGGTTGAGTGCTACAAGGAGGTCTCGGCCTAAAAGGTTGACTGGACAGTGTGGGCTCAGAACGAAGGTGGTCGTGACTTCCGTTCCATCTTCATCAATGACTTTACATTTTTTGGACCAGGAATTGGGCGTTGGTTTTCCAGAGGCCCCTACCACGAGTATGCTCCGACCGGAGGGTTTCAGACCTGGAACTTCATCACGGATGAGAGACACCTCAGCTCCAGTGTCACAGACGAAGGTGACGGCTGTTTGCAGTGGGCCTACCAGAAGGGTTCTGGTGGCTTCAGTTGGAATTACTAGGGACGAGAAAATTGCCTGCAGGTCTAAGATCTGGAGGGGCACGTCTGGATCTGGTGCATCACTTCCTCCATCGTCTACACTGCGGTCCCGTGCTAGTCATTGTGAATGACTAGGGTTGAACGGGGGGTCTCGTCTTGAAGGGCCTCTGTATCCAGTTTTGGGAAGGGGGCAGTCCCGGGCAAAGTGACCTGCCTTGTTGCAGTTGTAGCAGATGTCGTCTTGAGTAGCCGTGCGGCGTGAGTAGCGTCTGTGGTCCTGGTTGGGACGGCCTCGTCCTCTGCTGCGACGGGCGTTTTGGTAGTAAATGCCAGTCGGCGCTGGGGGGTCGACCGTGGTGAGGGCGTCGACTCTTTCCAGGATAGTCATGAGTTTGGCTGTTGCGTCCGAAGCTTTGCGTTTTTGTTGCACCTCAGTGGCATGTGTTGCCCACTGGACGATTTCCTGAACTGTGGCAGTCCTCCAGGTAATGAGGTATTTCTGGATGAATCCTCGGATGGACTCTTGCATGCCATCCATGAGGTGACTCTTAAGTTGGCTTTGGTAAGCACCATTTGGGTTTTGGTCATCTTGGAGGCCGCTATTGGTTCTGAAGACCTCTTCCAGGCGGGCTCTGTATTCTTCGACAGACTCAGAGGGTTGTTGGCGGCACTGGCGGATCTTGGAGTAGTCTGGGACTTTTCTGAAGGTTTGTTCCACTCTGTGGAGGACTGCTGCTGTCCTTCCGGCTAGGTCGTTTGAGTCGTGTGGGAGGGGGGCGCCATCGGTTCCGTTCGGGTTGAAGGAGCCTCGTACTCTGCTCCAGCGATGTCCTAGAGCCATTCTAAGGGCGCTTTCCATTTCTCTGCCGTTGAGGTGGTAGCTAAGAGCCAAGCTGCGGAAGTTCATTGTCCATTCTGTGGGGTTATTTTCGACGTCCCCAAGGCCCTTGCAAGCTTCGGCGCATTCCTGCTGAGTCCATGGGCGGTGTACCAGGATGGTTGGTGGCTGGCCATCTGGCTGGCCTGTGTAGGCCGGATTTGCAACGGCGAACATGGGGTATTGGGTGACGGCCCCAGTTGTTTAGGCTGGGCTATCGGGCCATGAGAGGGGGCCGTAGGCTTTGGGGAGTGGTTGAAACTGTGGGTTGCCTGTGTATGCTGGAGGGCTGCTGGTGGCGAATGGGTTGTTCATTTGTTGGGGTGAGTTTTGCACGCCCTCTTGTGGCAGCTCAGGATACAAGCGTTCTTGCTGTCTGCGAGCATGACGGGTGAGGGAGGGTGAGCTATCATCTGGTAGGCGTGGGTTGGCATTTCTTCTGAGGCGGTTCTTTTGGGTCCGCCCCTCGAGGGTGCTCTGAGGATCTTCCTGTTTTTTCGTCAGACTTGCTTTGGCTTTCGTGGCGATCACTTGCTTCAGTCGAGTGTTCGGATGGCTGTTTGGGCGTTGTCTCGTGGTCTGGGGAGATGCCCAGCACAGCCATCGTGGCTGACTGTTTTGCCTTCTTTTTCTCGTCTTTCTCTCGGATGGCGAGGACTCTCTTTGTGCTTTGTTCGAGCCAAAGTTTGGCCATTTTCAGCTCCTCATCTTTCACATTCGTTTTCTTTCCTTTCCTCAATTTTTCCTTTCGCTCTTCTCGCAATCTTCGGACCAATTCTGTCATTTCCTCAGAGTTCTTCAAACATGGGTTGAATCCGTGTTTCTTGATCCATTTTTTCAGAAATTTACATGAGTCCGCATGACATTGTTGCATAAAGCGGACGTCGGGTTTGGTTGCAATGTCTTTTGCTTGGGTCTGTCCCATGGTGCAAATGTTTGTGTGTGCGTGTGTGTGTGTGTGAGGAATGAGGGCTTGTAGTGTCCAAAACTTCAAACTACAACCACGAATTAGAACAAACAATACGGAAAAGAAAACTTCATTTAGTTTTAAATAAAATCAGAATATTTCAGAAATTTCATGCGACAGAAATGTTCTTTACATTAAATGTGAGTAATAATGTCTTACAATGAAAAGGATGATTGTGTGTGTCTGTGTGTGTGTGTGTGTGTGTGTGTGTGTGTGTGTGTGTGTGTGTGTGTGTGTGTGTGTGCGTGACCGGGCGACGCGCGTGAACGGAGCAAACGCTTGTCCACAGACACAATCTGCCACACAGCACAGAATGGATCCGCTGATCCGATGTTAGTTTATCATTCACTCTTAACTTTCACGTTTATAGCCAAGCAGTGGACACATCGAAGACAGACATGACATGAAACAATGAAACACTTTTGGGTTCGAACCGTTTTATAGTGCACTTTTCCTTCTCTGGGCTTTTAACGTATTTTTTGTGAAGGCTGGACCAACGTTTGATTCTTAAAATTTAGGGTTTCTTTATAGTCGACTCTGGTACGCAGAAACGTTGCACCGAAGACACACTGCGTCGGTCTTGACGGACTCTTAACGTTTTTCGCCGCGGAATCAGTTTGAAACACCGTTGGTCGGTTCCCGGAACTCGACACACACTGCCGTGAATACAGGAAGATTCAGGTCCTAACTCAACTCAATAGGCACCCCTTTTCCAGCTCTCACGAGTTACTTTACGTGGGAGGGGGCCCGGTCAGTCGTCCCGGACAGACTGAACCTATTAGGAGATCTCTTGCTTATTTAAATTGGTATTATATGGTCCAGCCTTGCAACACAACAAAATTTCACTTGAATTATTTTTATTTATCAGATTTTACCTTGTCCGATGTTGCCCTGGTTCACGGGGGACCCGTCACCGGAGCTTCTCCTCGGCGCAGGAAGTCAAGTTAGGCCTTTTTTGGAGCGACGAACGTAGTGTGATGGAATGTGGTTTGGTTCGATGGCCTTCGCGTTCCCGCGTCGATTTGAAGTCCAGGTCTTGGGTCCCGGGTTTCGGCACCAGAGAAATGTTGGGTCTAAATCTCGAACATTCACTCAAAAACTGTTCTAAGCTAGACCAGGGTCATCAGACAAAGGCACCCAGAGAGGTTTTAAAGTTTTACCAGCTGCAGCAGGGAGAGACACAGAAGAGATGCACTTGACTTGGTGCAATTCAAAGTAGACTCTGACTCTGTCTCACCCGGCTGCTTTCTTTTATTAAAAAATGGATAGAGCAGGGTTAGATAAAGACGCGCGCAGGCGTCGTAACAGTTTAGATCACACACAAGGTCGAGAACAATAAGACGTTTTTCTACATGTTGGGAGTTAACTTGTGGTTATCTATGTTGGAACATTCTAATCGTCATCAAGGTTGTAGCTGTCTGCAGTAGGTGATTAACTGGAACAGGATGTGTTTGTTAGTAAATTTGGGTGCAGCACTTCTAAATGTAGATTATGACATTTTAGAAACACACATATACTTCATTTAAATTTTAGCTTATCTTACACACCTCATGATTCAAAGCTCTAGGATTTTGTCACATTTTTTAGGGAAATGAATGATTTGAGTGATTTGATCCAATAGCTTACCTGACTGGAGCATGTTACGTGTACAGCATAACTAACTGGCTCTGTACCAGGGAATCTTCCTTTGTAGTGCAAGCCTGTTGTCATGCTGCACTCTACTAGGGTTGCTCTTATGTATTTAAGTGTACAGTATATAGTCTTTGGTGTCACAAAGATTTAACAAATAGGGACAAAAAAGTTATTTACATAGCTGTCTTTGTAACACACCTGGTTGTAATGCACTTATTTCTTACATGAACATTCACATTCAAAGGATTAAAATTCAAGCTAAATGGTTTCCACCAGCTAACACTCACTCAAACAATTTGTTTGAAACAGAAACACCTCGTTATTTGAACATAGTCCATTCATCTATTGTCCAACTGATACCAAATGAATTCAGCTCTATGGGCACCAGGGGTTTTTGTTTTTATTTTTTGAGTCATTTCATTCTCAGTTGACAGAGACAGCCAAAAGAGGTGACAGGAAATGTTGGAGTGGGATGAAAACATGCAGCAAAAGGCTGTGGGTGAAATCAACTTGCTCTAACCGTAGCTCTGATAATGTACTTTAATGACAGAGAGCTACACTCTCCCCCAACCAAGGTAAACACATTGAGACAGCATCCTGAAATATCTAATGATATTCGACCAACAATCACTGTTTGAAGGATAGAAGCACTGCAATTGATTTTGTTTGTTCATACTAAAGCCTGGACATCTAATTAGACAACTCACTCACATTTGAAACACACATCAACACCGTTCTTGCTTAAGGTAAACCATGAATAGATTTTCTGCATTCCAAAAAATCCTTATTTACTAACTGCTAAACACAATCTGGTCAAAATGACAGTTCTCCCTATTATGGATTATGTAGACATTGTTTAAAGATTATCCTATAAAAAACCTTCTTCACAATCTTTATGCCATCTACCACTCTGCCATCGGTTCTATCATGGAGCTTCATTTCAACTCAACACTGTAACCTGCACTCACTAGTGAAATAGTCCTCCTTTCACTCCCATAGAATGATCCAATGGTACCTACTCTTTGTTGTTATAAAGCTAAAATAAGAATTCTAAAAATGTCTGAAGATGTAGAGTTTTATGGTAAGAGGGAGGTGATTCATGTGAGAACAAGGAAATGAGAGAGATGGTCAGAGCCAGGTGGTATAGAAAGGGAGAAAAGATAGTTTCAAAAAGAGCAAATATAATAAGTGCCCACTGCCTCAGAAATATTTGATGGAATTTAGGATTTTTTTTTTTTTTAAACTTAGTGGAGTCACACTGAACTGTCCCTCAGTGACAGACGAGAACGGGGGGAGATTCCTCTTCTGTAGAGGAAAGTAATCACTGTCTCAGTGTTGCAGAGCTGGAGAGTGATAGCTTTCATTTAAGGCCAGATGAGTAATCACTGCAGCAATTAATACTTACTTTGTACTTGAGGAGTTCAGTCTTCCAACTTTTAGGCTGTCTGTCAGATATTCTAGAATTAGTAGTAATTTAAGAAGTAGTGTTAGAAGAAGGGTTTTTGATCATTGCAATTGTACTGAATGAAATTGATAATTTTGGAGATTATCCATCCATCCATCTTCAAGCGGTTCCTCCGCTGTGGCGGGTCGTGGGGAGCTGAAGCGTATCCCAGCTGACTGTAGGCAGGAGATGGGGGAAACTCTGGGCACTACGCCAGTGCACAGTGGAGCCACACAGAGATGCAGACAAACATGCACACACACACACACACACACACACACACACACACACACACACACACACACACACACACACACACACACACACACACACACACACACTCATACTTATACCTACGGATGATTTGATACCGGCCAATCAACCTGAAGCGCAAATTTTTAGAGGTGGGAGGAAGCCGGAGCACCCGGAGAGAACCGACGCAGACATGGGGAGAACATGCAAACTCCACACAGAGCGGGATGCGAACCTGGAACCGCCTTGATGTGCGGCGACAGCGCTACCCACTGTGCCACCTTTTGGAGATTATTGTATATATTATTTCGTTTGTACAAAGCCGAGATCTAATTTCAGTATTTCTTAATTGCACTCAAGTTTTTCAGAAGAGTTGAAAAGATTTTTCCAGTGAGCATTAGTATCTTAGTTAGTTTAGATGGTATGTAGTGACAGTTCATGTGATTTGTCAACTTTGAAGTTCCCCATGCTCCCGGCGATCTCTCAAGTGAACAAAATTCTGTTTTGAAAGCATTTTTTTTTCAAGAACCTTTTAGTTGCACCGACACCGAGAGTCACTAATTAATTCAGATTTAAAGGTTCAAACACTTCATTCACTGAGTAACATAATTAACGAACCTGTGAGAACGTATATTTTCCTCAGTTTATGGCTTTAAGCCAGAGAGTTATTTTATTATTAACTGACCTTCAGTCATTTAGCGGATAAAGGAAATCACATGCTGCTTTTATTTGACTAATTGTTTGACAAATAAAGTTAGAATTGTTCTTTTTTTTCACAATAGTTGTTTGTGGGGAAAATACATTTTTTGCATTTTTGAAAATTTCGATTAAAACAAGTTAGAAGAAAGACTGAGTGGTAGGTCTTTAATGCAAGTCTTATGATTCAAAAATATAAATGCAAAAGTTTTTCAGTTTAAATTGATTGTCTTTACAACTACAGTGAGAAAATTGCATCATCATGACCACTTGACAAATGAAAGTCCAGAACATTTTTCCTTTGGCTCCACAGAAGTAATTTTCATCTCATAGATGTTTCATGTTTAATAGCTGTGTGTTGATCAGCTGTGTAGTAGTGTTGTGTACTCAGAGCTTTACAAAGTATTTGTTCAATAATTTCAAGGTAGTACTTACACAGTTAATGTGTGCAGGTTTCAGGAACCAAAACTAGCTAAAAAAAAAAGCCATTCATGATAGTAAGTCCAATGGGAAATGTCATAAAATACCCATTAAATACTAATTTCATCATATTTTGTTGTAAAATATTGCAGCTCATTAGCGTAGCCTCAAACTAAATATCTTTTTTCACTTTGAGATTAATTCCAGTTACAATCTGAGGCATTTTTCTATCTAACAAAAGATTTTTGGGGAAATCAATAGCATCCTGAATATCGTCTCAGTGTTTAATGGACTCTCTGCAGAGGTACTTTGTTTTTACGCACAATCGTCTTTCACACAAAACACACTAGACAATTTTTATCATTTCTAAATTACAGTACAATGCAGCTAACAACTACAACTTCAGTTGACTTGCCGTGTCTGTGACCTTCTGCTTTTCATGGGCAACAGACGGCAAATAAAAATGCTAATGTTTGCTCTTTCTTTATCCTTCTGGCCTTTTCTGAGCCATCTCCTCTCTCTCTGACTGTGGCTCTACATTCCTCCACGGATGTCTCTCACTGAGCATCTAGAACAGAGGAGTGCTTGTTTCTCTTTAGATACTGACTAAATCGTCCATGGAGACTCAGCTGTTTTTTGTCGAGATGCAGGACACATGATTGGAGTTGGCAGGATTGCCGGTGGCGCTGCGCCCCGAGCATCACAGAGACATCCCTCAACTGAGAGAAGTCACTGAGGCCAAAAATGCTCAACATTTTCACCAAAAATTTGCCCTGGCAGTAATTTAAACGATTCCCTTGTCTCAGGTTTGTCTGACATGCTCTTTTGCATCTTTATTTCTGGTGTTCACATCATAAATGACATGTTAGTTTCAACACCAGGTCACCTAATGGTGACTTAATATTTTTTAATTTAATGGCCTTACCCTTTGGTGGTGTCCTCTTTTTATTGCCTCATTTTTCCCTCTCTTAGGCAAAGGACCATATTTAGATAGACAGTCTTCTTCTGAACTCACATGACTCCAGGTTTTAGCACCCAACCCACTAGCTCATGACTATTTTACAGTTACCCTAGAAAAAAATGCAATTGTGTGACTCTAAAATAAATTATGAATAAAGTAGGTTACTGTTTAAATTTTTTTGAGAGCCGTCTTTCCGAAGAGAGTCATTTACAAGATGGCAGGATGCCTGTGCAGGTTCATCTCACCACAGTAATGCAGATACTCAGAGTGCAACACATGGCAAACAGAGCCAAATGCAATATCAAAAACATTAAAGTACAACAAATGTCTGATAAATATTTGAAAACCGATTCCATGTCTTTGGTTTGGTGCACAGGTAAAGGAACAACCTCATATTTCAAAGTTAATAATGGTTTCAATATCAAGTGAATAATCCAGCACCTTCAAATCATTTCCTGCTCTTTCAGAAAAAAAAGGCATACAAAATCATGTTAGAGGTTTTAAAGATGCCATACTACCTATTTAGTTAAGACTATATGCTGAACATATTTTAAGGGGGATAAGTAATCCATGTTCAGAATAGAAAATGAGCCGGTTTAATTTTTCAAACAAAAACCTAAAAAACGATTAGATATAATAATAATTGGGAGACCATATAATGATATATTTGTAACACACAAGGCCCTTAAGGTTCAGTTTCAGGTTGTTTTACCACAAATGAGTAAAGCTCCCTTGTGCAGCTTAAAAAATGCAAAGCAAGACAAACTGTAGGGAGATACTAAAGCAAAAATGGGTACAATTAAAAGAACAGTTGAGGGAATACACTGGCTCACGACACCTTGTTGTCTAGAGTAAATGCCACTGCTGTTCCAGTGAAAAATGCTTTCAATTTGAAAGGCTTCGTGCTTGGAACCTTTATGCAGAGGAGTGGTAAATTGAACTGAGCCTTCATGCAGTTCATTTTATCTCTCTCTATATATAGTGTATAGTCCTACTCAGGTTGCCTTTTGACCTCATGGCGTCAGAGGGCAATGACACTGATTAGTAGTCTTGTAAGAAAACATCTGTATTGTAGAATAAAGCTCTGAAATGAAAGCCTCATAGAGTAGAAGAAATCCATCTCTGGTTATATTACTATTTACGTTGAAGTGCTATTTACTCAAATCTTATGAGGTCAAATATGTGGTGAACAGCTTTAATTTCCCCAGAGCATGCAATGAAAAGAATATAGAAACTAATTTCAAAAATTTTAAAAAATCAAGAGGTTAATTGTCCTGTCAATCTCAATAATTTTCTTATGCTTACTAATATAAGGTTCTTGTCGTTGGTAAGGAGAACAATCAGCTTTAATTTGGGGGTCGAATGACTCACTGGGAACATGTAATGATTTAGTTTAGCTCTTATCATCTATAATGTAATCATGTCGGTCGGACACACTAGCAGTGTGCCATGCTATGATTTTCAATCTGTCTTCATTGAACTGTCACACACATAGATACGTTAATTGTGGTGTAGACTAAAGTTTGTAAGAAGTTGTCTTCAACCATTTAAAACCTTAACCTCCCCTTCTATTGCCAGACACCTGTAAAATGTGCCAGCAAAGCTTTCTCTATTGATCGGCCTTCCTTTAGAAGGTTTAATGGTCTGTCTAAACTCTCTGCCAGACTTGAGAGGGAAGGAGGGAGGTTTGATTCCAGCTGCCTAATGTGTTGTTAGCAGAGTCACTTAAAACAGAGAATGGGGGAATTGAGAGTAGAAGGCAAAAAGAGATAAAGATTTGTACACTGTAAATGGGGGTATAGGCAGTAGAGCTTAACAATGTAGAGATTAATAGGAATAGAAATGATTATTAGATGTTGAGGAAAATAGGAAGTCTTTGAAACGCTGCAGTCCCAAACTCTGTAAATTTATAAGAAAGAATTAAATGTTAAGTTTCTGTGCAGCTCAAAGTATTTTGTGTGGTTGTATAAGACGCAGGTCTCGTCAATCACTCCTGGAAAGAATATCCTACCGTTTGTGTCCAAATTCAGCTGAGACATTCACAACACAATTGAAGATAATTATACAAGTGAAACCATGACAGATGAATTGTGGTAGGGCTCTTCCATTTATTCATCTTAGAGTCTCTTTGTTGCTTGAATTGAAACTGTTATTGCACAATCTTGAGGAAAAACATCTCTTATTATAATAGAGACTGAAGGTTTAATGTCTGGTTTGCTGCTGTTTTTCCCAGTTTGTTCAAGAGCTCTGAATGACCTTAAATATATAGGATCTCATGCAAGAGCCAAAAGCAGAAATGATTTTGCTCAATAATATTATTGAAATTATGTGTTTACTTCTGCAAGAAACATATGTTTTAGATAATATAGAAATATTACAATTTCTACATGAACAGTACTTAAAACTATAAAACAAGTTAAAAAATATAAAAAGAAGATAGCTAGTCAACAGCCACATATTTGGAAGACAACTTGCTCAGCTCACTACTTGTGGAGCAGCAGCAATCTGCTTATATGGGGGATTGGCAACTCTAAACTTGTTTTTTTGTTTTTTTTTCATAATAAATTGTTGATAATACCCCTAATGTTCAAAGTGTTAAGCGAACACTCATTTCCAATGTTAATTCTATTACTAGTATGTTTTGGGGCGTCAGCAGTTTATTCCATAGAGCCGTGGCTTGAGAAACCCATTCAATCTGGCGTGGACCAAATTAGAGATGGGGACTGGTAGCTGATGGGGCGTCAGTTCGTCTTCTGAGTACTGCTGAGATGCCGATGAGCAAGGCACCCACAAGCTGCTCCTAGGGTGCAACGATGTGGCTGCCAATCACTTGACCATGCACTGTCTCTCTCCATTGTTGCATGTTTGTAGGTTCTTGGTGTGTCTATCTGTTTGTAAATGTGTGTGCTCTGGCTTGAATGTATGGATGTATTTATAAGACAGTAAAAATTCCAATGTCCCTGGGAGAACCCCCAAAAGGATTAACAAGGTTGTTATTTTTGGTGGAAACTTTTGTTTTGCTATAACCTGTTGTAGCGATAAGAATGTTTCTGTGTTTTCTACTCTGGATTAAGCTGATCAGACACTGAAATACATTGTTGCAACTCCCTACTGTTTATTTTTAATTTTCCTCAGTTTCTGAATTTTGTCTCGTTATCCAGTTTCAGCTTTAGTATGCAGAGCAAGAACTGTTTTTGTGAGTCTTTCACATTTTGTCTTTTTTTTTTTTTTTTTTTTTTTTACAATTCACACTAAGCAGGAAATGTTTTTGCTGCCATTAGTTTTTCGGCTAGTATCATTGCTGAAACTTTGCTGAACTAATTTCAGTGAAATTTTATGCTAAAGTGGGATGAATATTGAAGGATTTTCTAAAGTGACTACCCTGACAGAGGTTTTAGCTCCCTCTTGCCTGAATAATTGCTATTTCAAATAATGCAATGTGTACACAAAAAAATAGTACCCTACGGTTTTTAGTACCACATGTCAGGTACTAGTTGAGATAATAACTCGAAGAGTATTTTCACTCTTTGTCATAATTTAAAAAAAAAAATATTCCTATGATATAAATAAGCAGCCTTATGTTTATGGCTGTGCAGTATACTGTATTATATGATCACATCTTACTGAAATGTAACAAATGACTTATAGAAGCAACCAGACTCACACATAAATAATCAAAGGCCTCAGAAAAGAGAAAAACTGCATCAATTGGTTTGAAAATCATAAACAGAATGTGCATATAGGATTGTATTTCATTATATAGACAACCTGAACGATGACATATTAGACACAGCCACCAGTTCTGCAACTACGCTGGAACATTATTTTTGATTTGTTGTCAATTACAGTGACACAAGATAGATTTTAACTTGTTGTGTGGACAATTTTGGATGTAGCTTTTTTATCTGAGGCATTACCAAGCTCAATGTGGACAATCTGTTTTTTCATCTCATCCCTGATTAGGTCCAGCTCACTTCAGTCATATAAGCATGAATTTAGCCCATATGCACCCAGTATTTTCACAAAATCATTTGGGAAGAAATTATTTGTCAAATTACATTGGCAGTTCTATAAAGCCAGGGGATAGGTTTTGTTGTTTCCAAAGTAAATATGCAGCTATGACAGAAACCCTCTTAAATCTGCATAAATGTGAGACATACGAACAGTTGAGACAATCAGATTCTCCTCTCCTCTTGTCTGTGATGCAGAAAAACAAGATCTCACTCATTTGTGAGTGAGCAGCATGAGCAGCCTCAATAGTTTACCTCTTCAGAGGTTCTGAGAAAAAAATACATTTTTTTAAACTTTCTGCTGCACTATGAGACAAGAGCAAAGACTGTGTGCTTTCTACAGATACAAACACAGCAAAACCTCCAGCAGTTTTGACAGCTGTTATCAAGCAACTTTTACAGAATGTAGAAATACATGCCTTCCCAAAAAGACCATTTCCAACCTGAGATGTTACTGCATAATTTAAATGCTGCATGCACGCAACATTGTGTGTTATTAATGTAGAGCACCACATACAGTAGATGTATCACTTTATTGATCCACAAAGTGCAACCCCAGAAGAAAAGCCAATACATGTGTTATTGATTCAAATAAATAGCAGTGGAGTGATGTAAGCTGAGTACTTACGCTCAAACTAATTTGACAGGGCGAGTGGAAGGTATCTGTATTAGGGACTCTCCATGTTTCTCACTAGAAGTGTGTGAAACTAAAATAGCACTGCTGTTAGAAGCAACCAGTAGCTTTGATCATAAAGAATGGGTTTTTACTGATTTACTTGTGAGCCCAGGTCCCCAGATGTTCCATGGCTCCTCACCTTTGGCTAAGTGCTGAAATGACCTGCTTAGAGAGCAATTTTACATTGTATGTGCAACGCCTGAATCAGAACAATTATGGCTCATTATCTGTACAAGTAGCTTAAACATATCAGTGGCAGGTGTGTATAATGAATTTTCTATTCTTTCAAAAGTTGTTCTGGTCAAAGCATCTAATGTTGTTTAGGAACAATATAAGCCAAATTTACAAAATCCTGCCTCCTCTCCTCACAATTTTTTTCTGGAATGAGGTCTTAGTTCTTTACTGGACTTCTGCTGAAGGTGTGGGGCTTCAAACTGTGGATGGAGTTCATATTTTTTTCCAAATATCAACCCAAATATTTGTGTGCTGATTCAAAAAAGAGGTACCATTAAAACCCCAAATGGGGGAAAAATTGTACAAAACAGATGAACAGAAAGATGAGATGCTAAAATTGTATTCAGGTGACTGGCTTGTTTTGGACCTGTCCTTTGATGGGTGGAGGATTACTGCAGATATAACACAGCACTCAGAAATTAGATGCCTGACTGACATTCAGATAGGAATCAGATAAAAAAGAGGTCTCCTAAGATTAGAAAACCTGATATCAGCAGATATATCAATGGCTATGTTATGTACACCCTGAAACAAAACAAGGTATTTACCATTCTGAATGTTAATGACTCAAGGCTCTTCAAAAACCACTGAATATCATCATAATAACCTTTTTTTTTTTTTTTTTTTACATGTAATGGTGATGGGCATTTCATTTACTAACATTCATATTTTTTTTCGTACACATTCTTTGTTAGCATAGAGACATTTCGATTCTTTTGAAATGTTGCAAATATTTTCATGATACCAGACAGACAGCCCTCTTGACTGCTCTGTTTCTTTTCTCATTTTTTGTCTTTTTTCATTACCTATTATGAGTCAGTGAATATTTTAAACCCAACATATGCTTTTTTTCTGTCATAGAAAAATAAACTAGCTGCTATTCAGTTACTTTTCTTATAAAGTGGATTCTCAGCACCAGTTATTCAGAGCACTAATCCAGTGTTATTCATACTTCCCACACAAGTTCCAAATACACTAACATTTTACAACATTTATTTGTCCATTTTGGGGGGTAAATTTAGCATCTCTCAAGTTGTTTCCTTTTTGGTTTTTGTTAACACTTCTGGCTTTTCAGCTGCTAATTGCTCACCGGTGGTGGCCTTTTTTTCCACCTCAAATTGATGCAGTGTAGGAAATCAGGTAGTCACACTGAATGAATAAAGGATTACATTGGATTTTAAAGAGGTTTTAGTGTAAGAGCAAAAATATGATCAGCAAGATTAAAGGGGTTTTTCCTGTGAATAGTGTTTTTAACAATCTCTTTAGCATTAGTTTTGATATCTTGTTAAAAGTGAGCTCACTGGTGACACATTAAGTTATGTTGTGGTGAAGACTCGCAGGAAGATTTTATTCCTAGTGCCAACAGACAGAAGCTTGTAAGGTGTGTTTTCACAGATATTTTGTGTTGAGAGTCTCTCAGGTTAAACAATTCGGAATAGTGTTTGGAATGATGGAGCAACATTTCTGTACAAAATTATGTTAATGTTACGTATCATTTACTGGAATTAGAAAATTAGATATGAATAATGCAACATATAGTTAATTTTAATACAGATACATTTATTGCACTTAGTGTGGACTAAAGGTACCACAATTCCCTGCATTTATAGCTGATGAATGGCTCCACTGAATTAGAAACTTTTTCTTTCCTTCTTCATAGTAAATTATCCTCATGTTTCCTGTGGTGTACACAGGATTTTCTTCCTCACGGTTGCTCTTAGACATACCTGCTCACATGTGAGAGTGATGTGAAGCAAAAGCCCATCCCCAAAACACACTGTCCTTATGGCCTGTCATTGCTCACTCTATTCTGCATCAGTACTGATGCCTCCTTTTTTCAGCCCCCTGCCACTGTAGGCTCCAATCAGGAGTTCACAAAGTTCTCTGATGACTCTCCCAGTAGGAGTGTGCCAAGTTTGGATTGCATTTGCCAACCTCTAGCTATGACCATAGTCTATTTTTCCTTGATAGCATTGATAGCAAAAAAAAATTGATAGCAAAAAAAAAAAAAAAAATCTCTCAATTGCAGTCCAACTTAAAAACTATATAAAAATAAAATGCACCATATACAATAAACCCATATTTACATCACTCATATGATTTGTAATGTAGCTGACATTTTTGGAGATGCTTTTCAATGAATCTCGAAATCCCTTCCGGCCTGTCCAGTGGTTGAAAGGTCGTAAGGAAAGTGCTATGTAAGTGCAGTCCATTTACCATTCAAATCTATATATTACCAGGACACACACTTCCTCTAATGTGAAATTTGCTGTAAGAGTGAACTTTTTCTGAACTTCATTTAATCCAAAGTGTTCCTGAATTTTCATGAGTGACTGCTTCGACACTTTACTTCTCTGGGATGTCAATATATTGGATTGGCTAACCCAGATATTGCAGTAATGGTCCATTAAACTAATTCCTGTGGTGGGGAACTCTCAAAGGGCATGCCACCTCAATTAAAAATGCATACACACAAGCACACAGTCAGTTTTACACTCACCTACATACAAGTAGAACATCAATGAGCAGCAGTCTTTTGACTGCAAACATTTTTTTTTTTTTTTTAGATAGTGGCTGACATTTTTTGCGGATATGTCAGCAAGTACATTGCTATTGATCCCCCTCTGTTAACATTTAGCCCTCAACCTCCCACATCATCCCATCTAAATCTCAGACATGAGAGCTTTAAAGATTGTATGAAAGAGTGTACTCACGTTATTGGGTGCATGAGTGATATTAAGTACACGTGTATTGGAAACTAAGCTGTGTCCATCATTAAACTTGTCACTGCAGGATAAGTGTCTAGAATATAAGCCTGTATTCACACCAGATTAATAGCTGCACTTTTTTTAGGTTTATTTTGAATCAATCAATGAATCAGTCTATCAATGAATCAATCAATCAATCAATCAATCAATCAATCAGTCAATCAATCACTGCATCCACCACACCTTATTGAATAAAGGGCTGTTGGTAAAAGTCTTTTGTCAGGATTTTTAGCAGCACACACAAAATTAACAAAATGTGTTTCGTATTATCGGAAAGCATCACAACGCATCTTTGTTTGAGCCTTTTCCATCTTTTTCCAAAAGTAGATGGATATTAAAATGTTCCAAACATTTTTTTTTAAACATTTATTTTATCACATTTAACATCCTACATATACACTGCAGCCTACGCAATGTCATTATACCCTTACATTAAGAGAACTTTGGCACAACACACATTATACCAGTAATCGCAGTCAACAGTGAATCATAGACTATTCCCTGAAGTATTTCCTCAGTAATATAAACACATCTAAAATGCATCTTATCAAAACTTCCAGTATAATTCATATGTCATGTAACAAGCATATGCAAGACTTATCATTTGATGAGAAATAAATTATTATTTTTAATAGAAGCATGTGCTTAGGGTTCATCTGAACACATTATCCTGATACTGTAGATAGGATCACTGCAGAGACTGTCCTCGTCAAAGCTTTCACATCATAAATCACAACTGAAAAAGAACATTTAGCTCTGTGGCATTCTTTCTTTGTTAACTTTGGAATTCAAAAGTACTTGCTGTAATGTTTTATTAAAGGTCTGTGACAGTCTAAGTTTGGGGAAAAAAAAATGTCCATGATGGCAGGCATCACCGTGGGTACCGTCTAATAATTCACTATGCTTCAACAAAGAAACCCCAAGATTTCCTGATCTCCTTCTCGGCACTAGCTTTGGGAGATGTTCTGGAGCTCTCGCAAATCCTGATTGAAACATCTGCTCCCTGAGGCAGTAGTTGTCAAACTGAATCAACTAAAATATCGCCATGGTCCGTTTGATGGGAGTTTTCAATCATTGCAGTTGCTGCATGCATTAATTTTTAACAGTAATTCTTAGTCTTGTGTGTTGAACATGCCTTGATTATTAAGGGCTCCTTGGGGGTCTGTTGAAACTGGAGCTTCACAACAAGAGCCAGAAAGACTGCAGTGTTAATCTAACTATGCCTGAGGAACAGAGCTGTGCTGTTAAATAGTTTACTGCAGGTTTTCTGCAAGGTTAAGATCACACAGATTGTGTTACATATTTTCAAGGGCCAAAAATAATGATGGCCTCCCAGATGTGATACTGAACAGTGTGGACAATTGAGCTGGAAGAGGATCATGCCCAATGATTGCAGAAGGGTATGGAATTGCATGTGTCTATCACAACTGATATTATTAATAATGAGTGAACAGATGTAAAAAAAAATCGTATCGAATTCCTGATGACTTGAAAAAAACCTAACTGACAATTTTGTGCTTCCGGTGTTCTCATTTGATTCTTGAGACGTGAGAGCAGAAAGGTTAAATTGACCATTATCATTCAGAGGAGCTTAAACACAGTGCAGTCAAAAAAAATGGGCTACTTTTATCATATTGCGACCAGGAGAATGAAGTGTTGCCTCTGTGGTCAAAACCTGTTCTTACTTTTTTCAAGAGCGAAAATAAATTGTTTTCAGCAATAGTCTCTTGGGAAAAAAAATATAGAGAAAATGTGTTATTTTTACGTACCGCTGAGATGCAAAAGAATGCATTACATCTGTTAGGGATGAAGGGACTTCTTAAATACATTTGAATGAACTGACTATAAGCTGCTAATGTGCTCCAGTAATGGAGCCAGGTTGCTGATGATGATGTTGGAAGGGGGAATAAGCTTTCAATCATGCCTTTCCTTTCACTGGGAGCCAAGTGTCTCTCTTTTTTTCCCCCAGACAACACAGACAAGTGAGGCTACTTCTGTCCCAGAGGGGATCTTTGATGAATCTTAAACTGATTAATCCATCCTGTAAAAGGCCTGAGTTGCTTATTTTATTGATTCACAAAAAGGTTAATCTCAGAAATTCATATTCCGCTGCTTGTGGCTGACTAGATTCAATTTGCACATTTTAATAAGGTTCAAGTACAATTGTGTACGCACCCAACAAAATCCTGGTGAAATTCTTTGATAACTGTTAAGAGTTGTTATTTTTTGATCTCAGGACATCATGGAAGTACCTTAGTGGCTTCTTAAGTTACGGCTAAGGTGTTGGTCATAAAATACTTGTGACAGTGTCAGCAGGTGCTGGATAGATGAGACAATGTCCTTGCAATTTGCCTTGATTATACATCATCATTAGAAGCAATTTTGTTAAAATGTAGAACATATTCTGTAAAGACACGGCCATAATATTTCTGTCATGCACATCCGTCACGGTAATGGAGTCTTTGCACAACCGCCCTGACTGGCATGGCCCACACAGATTTAAACCTAGTAGCACACAGCCCACACATTCTTCAGATGGCAACCCATTTCTTCTAAGCTATGTGGTGGGACTTACAATATTCATTGGCCCTACCTCTGCTGGGTTTCCTGCGTGACACTAGTGGCAGTGAATAATGAGGCTGCTGGGGACACAGGGGAGAGGATTACAATTTTCAATTTTGGCCCAAAACAGAGGAAGTGTTTTGAACTCTGAATTATGCTGCAGATTCTTTACCGTTAATCAAGGGCCATCAAAAATATAGTAGAGGTTATTTGACAAAATGTAATCTTCTGAACAGAAATAAATCCAGATTCAGCATCAAATCTTTTATCTCTTCATGATTAAAAAAAAAGGTGAAGCAGTAGGATGAAGGCATTGTGTAGAACAATGGAATTGTCAAAATGTAGATTAGGAGCGAGACCTAGCACACCAATCCTCCTGAGGCATAACCAAACCACTAAATTAAAAAAAATGAACAAGAAACAAAACAAAACAAACAAACAAGCAAAAAAAAAAAGTACACTTTATATATACGTACTGCCATCAGTGATGGTAAGTTAAATTTTATACTTACATAGTTATTAATTAAAAAGAATATAATGTATTTCAAAATGACAATACCATTTCAATGACGTGAAAGTTCTATAACAAACTTATATCTGCAGCCCTCTGCAGTTTTTGTAGAAATGTAACCTCATTCTTCTGGTTTCTGGCTGCAACTTACTGTTGTTGTTCAATCTCACCACAGTGACTGCAGTGATTTTGATTGGATCTAGTGGCTATTCTCAATGAAAAAAGTACCATACACCACCAACTCCACTGACTACAGCAGATAAACAAAGAGCAGCTGTGTTTATCGATATTTCCCTCAGGAGGCGGTCAAGACCAAACACAACTACAACAGAGTGAATATTAGACCTTTGTGTGCTGGTTGCAATCAGGTTAGTACAGTTAGGGTTAGTTTCTTTATAGTAACTGTCCATCCATCTTCTTGTAGGTGAGACAACCCTAATCGTCTCATCTACAGCTGCTTTGCCGCTTTGCGGGTCAAGGGTGTTACTGGACCCTTTACCAGCTGACTATGAGAGGCGGGGTCACTCCTTACGTGTTGCTGGTCCATTGTGGAGCCATGAGTAGTACAAACAACCACTCACGCAGACACTCACACCTACTGTACATTCAATTTAGCTTGATCAGTTCACCTCAGCTATATACTGTATTTCAGGATATGGGAGGAAGGGAGAACATAAAAATTATGCAAAGGAAAGACTCAATCCACACATCTTAGGATCTTAAAACAAGGACATTTCTTTAAGTAGTTGCATTATGGCATGATGGAAAAAAAACAAAAAACAAAAGTTTGCAAAACCTTTTAAATAATAGTCTTATACATGTATAATGTGTCTGATGCCACACTGAAACAGTTGCATGAGACTGGCATGCTTAAAGCAGAGAAATTATTTTTCGAAAGCTAATAATTTATCAAGAGTCAAACCACTTCACAGAAGATATTCACCAGCAGGAAATGCGATGGGGTTTTTCGCTGTATTGTTGCCAGTCACAGTTACAGTCTATCTTGTTTGTCATTGTTTGAACACACCATGAGATTTCAATGCTCCTTCGTGGCAATGAGGTTGATGATGTACTAGTGTTGCAGGAGAATCAGCTCAATGGATAATATGAAAAGGCAAAACTAAATGGACACTGCCATTATGCTTAAAGATTCATATTTGTTGTTATTGACATGGGATTGTAATTTCAATTACAGGGATGCATCTAAACCCCCTAAATTAGGATTGGGATTGCTTCAGCCACTCTTTGTCATTTTAGTAGAAATTAAAAATCGCATACCAAGTAAAGCTGATAGTGTGACCAGTGACATTGATGGGGATATTTTCATTATTAATTTAAGTTTATTATTTAATGAGTAAATATGATACTGTATACTGCTTACTCCTTTTGCCCTTGTTGATAGGAACATAATTTTGCATATTAGAGATTATATACTTTAATTAAAAACACACAGTAAATGCTAATGCCATCAACCATCTTTGTGATTCAGCGTGATTTAACAGGTCAAGCAAACTTCGGCTGAACTTTGTCTGAGCAGCTGTGTGGGTGAGCACTGAATGAGTGTAAACATGACAGTTTTAGAGCAAACTCACTTACCTCAATAGCTGCTGGGCGGCCCATAGCTCTCCACCTGCCTGCTTCCCACTTATTGAAGATGAATGGGTTCTGGGTTACTTACCATGTGAAATAGCCTTAAAAGAGATGGTATAGCCCTTGTCAGTGCAAATTTGACCAAACACCATAAAAAGTCAGGCTCATTTAAAAACAGTCCATCAATTGTAAGGAAACAAAATAATCATATGGCTTAAAAAATCACAATACAAATATTTGTTGGATTAGCAAAGTTAACAAAAAGTAAGTGAATAAATTGCAGAAAACAAAGCAGAAAAAATGCCGCATTATTTTAGCAGATGGTTGTTAATTTTAAATATCACATTTTCAGAGATGACTGAGGCCATAGTTTGCAACATTGAATACATTTAGAATGCTGGTACATTTTTTTAAAATTAAAAATGTACAATAGTGACATTTGAGAATAATATATATATTTTTAAAGAACAATTGAAACATAGATACTAGGGTTGAGCCAGGTACTCATTTCAGATGAGTATCCGATTCGGATGATGCACTTTTTACGAGTATGAGCATGATACGAGTAAAGCTCGTCAAAACTTGTGCTTGTATAATCTGTTGGCAAGTCACACACAGCACCCCACCCCCCACCCCACCCCCCCGTAGGATACAGATAGTGGTGTACTCACTCATCCTTAATAGATACATATAAATTCATTTTCAAAATCGAACAATTGTCATGAATATTAACAAATGTCTGAGGGAGATTTTTAAGAAAATTTATTTGCAAGTTTAAGAAATAGTAGTACTTGAAATATTCCTGAACAATCTGTTCAAAATGACCCATGAATAACTCCAGATCAGCACTAATTGTGACTCTTTCTCTGGATGTGCGATGCACCAACATGGTCATCCAAAGCCAGGGAAAGTAAAATAACATCCTATGATATGTAATATATTGTTGCTTACAAAAAAAACAAAAACAAAAAAACAGCAACATGGTATTAATAATAGTGCATGTCAGTACATGGTCTGACTCGGTCCAACCCATTTCTTTTAGTGCATGACTACTGTGCTCCTTTGAACCTTGAAAATCTGTCATAATCATGCTCTTATTCTTATTCACATTGGTAATGGGTGCCTGTGACCAGATTTTGGCCTCAGTAGTCCAAAATGACTGCTTTACATAAAAATTTAATTGAGGTGATGGAGCCCTAATAAAGTACGTGTTTGGAATTAGAATTGGTCCACCTGTGTTTCCTTGCATCTTTTACTGTGGATCAGAGAAATTTGGCAATTGGGAACATTCTACGCCTCTATCAGTGTACTCATTCTAGCTCTGCGGTTTGCCCATTAGCCTACATATGGCTTGCCTGGCAGTGTTCTGATAGGCCGTTAGTGCTCAAGCCAGCTCAATTAACAGCCAACTGGTCCTTTAGCGTATTCCATTGACGTACACCAAGACATCAACTCAGTACAGCTCACTGTGTCGTTGGTGTTGTTAATTGCAAAACTGATGCTAACTGTGATAATAGTTTTACGTATTACTTTTTGTTATATGTTTGTGTTTTTGGTCAATTTTTTTAGTGGCTTGCCTGAAATATATTTCACATCCAACTAAATTATCTTGTACTCGTTGAAAGAAAGCCTGAGGAGCTATATCCTAATTGTGATTCCATGTTTGTAAAACAGCACAAGATCAGGCTTGGTTTAAGTAGCAAAATAAAGTAGCACATGCTCCCTTGGGCCAGTTAGACTAAAGTTGACGACCGTTGGCTTGAAGAAATCCTATCCCAAGCTTTTTCCTTTTTGATGCTTTCAGATATGGCGAGCCCTGGGGTATGGTTGATTCTACTCATTAATGGTTGCTATTGTCAGCTAGGCAGTATTGGCAGATGGTAGGAGTGACTAGGATACAAAACCAAATCAAAGTCAGACTATGTTATGCAGCCTGGCAAATCTCTGATGGGCTACTAGGTGTTTGGCACCCACTCAATTATTGTTGTTTAACCTGTGTATGGTTCAATCCACATTTTAACTCTGTAAGTTCACCATCTGAGTTTAAAGTAGCATTAATTACATTTAGCATTGGCATGGCGTTGTTAGCTATCATAGGATTCTGTTATGACACAGTAATGGTTCAGTCTTGTCAGGACAAAGGCTTAAGAGCTTGAACCTAAAATGTACCCGGCAAGCCATGCTAAAAAGGGAGATATTTTTACACAGTACTGAATATTGTGAATTAAACTTTTGTATGATGTGTGTCATAATCAGGATTGAAGCTTCATTGAGATAAACAGAACATTTGCTAACTTTAAACCACATTGGTGAAACTTCCGTAAATGTTTGTATATTTCTGTAAGTGATCATTTGAAGTCAGTAAAATGACAATGACTATGTAAACTTTAAGATTTTTTTTCAAACTCTTCTTGCTTCTTCATCAGACTTATTAGGAATAATTTCCAGCTAATATTCCTATCTTGTTACATCTTCGCTTTGTCATAATTTCCCCTCAGACCCTGCCTTAAATAGTTTCTAAATTGTGTCCTTAGTGACCACTTGGCATAAAGTACACTGGCGTTAGGGCAGTAACCGTACAATGTAAACAGGAATGCTGGTAACTGCAAATGTTATATGCTGTATATTACCAACGTATGGACACACACACATACACGCATACACGCATACACGCATACACGCACACGCACACACACACACACACACACACACACACACACACACACACACACACACACACACAATTTAGGATACCCATCCCCAACAGTCCTTTCAATTACCAGAATTTGCTTTATGCTGCTGCTGGCAGAATATCAACTGAAGCCCAGCTGACTCTGTGTGGACCTATTTGCAAGGGATTAAACTACCAACTAATAAAGGAGATGTTGCCCTATGCATATAATGGCTTTATGGGGTTTTTTGCTTCTGCAGTGAGCACACCATTAGATGGAAAAAAAATGAAGCAAGGAGATGAGGGAAGGAAGAGGAGGTGAATAAGGAAAATGGAAATGAAGATGGTTTCAGGAAAGGATTAATTTAATTTTGTTTTATTTAATGACAAATGATATTTAAAGATGCAATTGATATTGGAAACATTAAAATGAAAAAGTAAATAGAAGGAATTATTTGGTTTCTCTAAGGGAACACATGTGCAACACCCAAGAAAAGAAACACCTTACTATATAGTCAAGTATAATATAAAATCTACCGTGGAATCAATCAAGTTTTTTTTAATAAAATAAAAGCTACGGTGGAATAAATTTGTTTTTTTGCGTATCATTGAAATACTCACTTACGCATTCAGGAATTACCTTCCATCAGCTTTATAATTGAGGTGTTAAATGCAATTTTTAAGTAATTTAATTTTAGTATCACGCCCTTTAAAAAAAAAACTTGATCGTGAGTACTTATAAAAAAAGCTATTCTACCACAATTAGATCCTTTGTTCCTTTAGAGACAATTTTCACAATTTTCCTTTTTATACTTTCAGCGATACATTTAGAGGCTGATTATTCTTCATGTAACTGATGGAAGTCAGATTATTGGGCAGGCAATCAGTAATTCACAGCTAATTGCATTTTGAAGCTCCCAGCCGACTAATTTTTTAGAATTTATCGAAGCTTTACTGCAGCTCTTGTCAACTAAATTCCAGGGGATTAATAAACAAGGTTACTTCACCCCAAACACTGACATGCTCATATTTTATGAGCGGTAATCTGCAGTTGGCTGTCCCATGTCTGTTGAAACTCATCCATAAACACAGATATTTTATTGAATCTTTTTATCTATCCATCCATCCATCCATCCATCCATCCATCCATCCATCCATCCATCCACCCATCCATCCATCCATCCATACATCAACCCATCCATCCATCCAAAACTGGATGGATTTACACCAAGTAATTGTTTCCCAATCTGCTTGACTGAATGCTGCTCTCTTTTTGTGAACAAAACGATTGTAAATTGCCTAATTTTCTGATTTTTCTGAGGGAGTGAGGTGAACTTATATGACTTTTAGAAGCCTGTAATGCAGACAGGATGTTGCTGCCTTAATTATCAGCTAGTAAAGATATTAACAGAGGTATTGATGGGCCTTAATTGACCATATGGCTGTTTATCTGTTTATTTCAACTGAGGATTGACCAGACAGCACACCCATGAGATAATCATGCACACAGTAACACACATGAATGTAACACACACACACACACACACACACACACACACACACACACACACACACACACACACACACACACACACACACACACACACAGCCAACGCAGCATATAATTTGTCTGTGCTTCACTTTCTGACCACAACTCATCAGAGTGTGTCTCTTGACATCATCTGCTTCGTGCGGACATTACTGCTGGCTCTGCTCCTTCCTAATCCGGTCATTTGTGTGTGTTTGAATACTTTTTTGCATGCTTTTTCAAGGGAAGTGAGTTTTACTTGTGCACAAACAGATTTAGCCTAAAGGTACAGTGAGTATGAGGAAAAGCAAATTACATAGTCTGCTGTTGTTTTCTTAATCAAATGCTCTGCCATTCCTCTTTCTGTTGTTCTGTCCTGATTAATCCAGTCACACATTATAATTGCAGTAGAGTTTATTTATACTTGATGATTCATTTTTTCCTGATTTCATTTTTCTTCAGGATGTGAATGTGAGATGGGCTCTGACGATGGAGACAAGGTTCCCTAATCATCTCTGTGGGGTTTGAAATATCTCATAAAATATAGACAGATACACGCGGGAGGTACCTCACATTTCCCTGTTTTAATCAAGTTTTTTGGGCGGGGTGGGGGGTGTTAGACATTAAATTGCTTGAAAGAATTTTTCAGCTCCTAAAAAAACCACAACCGCAATCATAGACTGTTGAAGTGACTTGGCTGAGCTGCAAAGAGCTGTCGCATTTGTGTGTCTCATGCCGTCAGTGAGTGGGAAAACTTGGAGGGATTTTTTCTGCTCGGTCCATACCTGTCAAATATATTTCAGAGTGCTTATTGCCTAATTGTCTCCTCATGCAGACACAGTGATGATGATAGTACATTCAATATTCTTCATAATATTTTCAGTGCAAATATACCAAAGTACTAGTATTTTCTTTTGTGTATTCAATTATTGAATGTTTTGAAGTAGAAATTACCATTTTGCAATTATATTCTGTTGACAAGCTTGGGAAAATCATTTTTCAAGTAGCTTTATCAACACTCATCACCTCTAATGATCTTCCTGTTCTGTGGTAACATGCTTCTGTGTTGGATGTGAATTCAGGCTTTCTCTCACGGATGATATTCAATGACTTTAACATTTAAAACAAAGTAAAAATAAAACATTTTTGTCTTATTCGAAAATGAAAAACCATTCCCTTCTCATGCTTCATTTTTTCAAATATTTGTGGAGCTCCACAGTAAAACAACATTGCAGTATCCCTCTAGAAATCTGAGGAGAGTGGTAAAATGTTTTAAAATGTTCAATCAGTCAAAATTAAATGACACAATAGCGCTCAGAAGGCATGAGCAGAGTTTTTGAGAGACCTGATTTCCCAATCTGAATGAGAAAAGATGCCATTGCACCTTTTTCAAGGTGGAATCTTCACACTGTCCCCTTTATAAGCTGCTACTTTGGGGGCGCACCATGAAGGAGCTGCCTGCCGCCCTACCTCTCATCTGCATGCTTACTTGCATGTGTCTGTCTGTGTGTGTCACAGGTCTGTACATATACATTCTATGCATGTGATTAACAACATAGATTAACACTGTGGTCAAACAATTTCCCTTCAGGCATTAACAAGGTTGATTAAATCTTAATTTAATCTTCATTGAGCGTTTTGATTGATCGAGCCTTCAACTCTGTTTTTGAAAGAAAAAATAAGTCCCCATTATCTTTACTTGTTGTAAGAGAATCCTATTGTACTTTTGTCAAACTGCAAAAATATTTTTTGAAAAAAACAAAAAAAACTGTCTATCACTATGTCAATGATTGGAAAATTAAAAATTATCGTTTTTGACTGAACTGTTCTTCAATACTTGCTTTCTGCAGATTATTTATTCTTTCAAATAATTATTTGTTTAATATATATATAAAATCTCTTCCGAATGGGAATTTTCTACTCTCTTTAATAAGATAACTTCACATTTGTTACTAGAGAGTGATGAGACTTTTTTTTTTTTTGTGTTAAATGTAGTGACTCAGGATTCACCGCCAGGATCAACACATATACATTTTTTTGAATTCTCATTGAATCAAACCTTTAGTCTAAAGTTCAGATTATAAAAAAACTTGACATCTGCTCAGTAGAGCATCAGATTGCACATCTGAGCTTCTTTTTGCCTGCCTTGATCCATCTTCCTCCTGTTGTTTCCTCTCACTCTCCTAATTTGTCTGCCTTTGATTGCCATCCCATTGCGTCACCATCAATCCTTCTCAGCCAGCGTTCTTCCGACCCCTTTGACTCACCCCGATCATCAGTGTGCGGTGAGTCTGAAGTTCAGCGTGGTGGAGCAGGTGTGCGGCTGACTGCCTATTGCTGCTGACTTGCATAAATGCTGAGAGATGAGCAGAGAGGCTTCTGGGGTTGAGGAATACAGCTGGCCTCTATAATGCTGATGGACCTCCCCCTGCTCTAATGTTTGCCGAGGGCCCAGCCAGGTGCTTTGCAACATATGCACACACACATACAATGTGCACACATACACTTATCTGCTGCTCCAAATGGACAGAAAATGCATATGTGTGTCAAATCTAATAAGGATTCTCAGCTGCTTTAATTGCAGTACACAAAGCTAGCTGGTGATTTCTGTTGTGGGTTAAGACTCTCATGCAGCAATACTGAAGGGTGTCATTTTGTCTGAAAAATGCCTGGAAATCAGCTCCCCCACAGAATTCTCTGTTTCTTAACTGGAGCAAAAAATGTTCAAAGGAGTCAGGAGGTTAGACAGTTTCTATATTAGCCTTTACCTTGGTCATTCATACACCAGGTGGACAGTTCAAGGAAGAAGTTCTGGTGGGAATGACATGGATTGATTCTTCAAAATGTTCTTTTTACATTGACTTATTTTCACTTCTTACCTATTACCTTTCTCTACAATTTCCTCATGTTTTTCCATTCCTCTCTATTCTGTCTGTCATTTATGTTAAAAAAAAAAAAAGTTAATGCTCATTTTATACTCTTGCTAACCTTGGTGAAAGCAATGAAAAAAGAAATTCAATAAACATAAGCAGCTGCTCCCCGCTGACTCTGCTGTCATCCCTGACATGTTATTAAGTGTGATATGTGGTCGATTGCTCCATTCCACCTGGATGCTCTCACCAACTTCTTCTCTTTCTCAAATATGGATTCAAGCCCTTCTTGCCTTTTTTACTTTACCTCCTGATCCCCCAGGCTGGGAGAGAGAAGGGTAAATACGCAAAGGGTGTGTGAATAATGCAAGGCCGAACATTAAATGTCATGGCTAAAAATTCACATTTTCTCTCTATTGTCTCGCTGGCATTCAAGCTATGTTTTATGCATTTTATAATTAGCAGCGGATTCTCGGAGGAGGGTGAAGAAGGCCTAGAAGTTATGGGTATCCCTTATTTCTTCCAGAGGTGGCATTTTAAGAACTTCCAGAGCCTCATTTGAAAGGCAAATCTCACAAATTCCTTGGAGTTGAGAGATGTTGCAGTAATTCATTTCTGGATCAATAATGCTTCCATGTGTGAACGGCCTCACATAAGCCCATAGAAAATAGAACAACCCATTAATTAATACCAAAAGTTGTAGGATTTTATTTCATGTTATGGTTAATTTCCAAAGATTCTCTAAACGGCTTGGATTTAATACTGTAACTATAATTTAATGCTAATATGTGAGATTTGCAGCAGAAAGAAAAAAAGATTATATGAGTTTTTTCACATCAGGCGGTGCCTCTAAGTGATAATCAAGGAAGTTGTCTCCTAATAAGTTAAAAGTTAAGTGACATCCTTTCATGCTAAATGCTTATTTACTTACCTGTTTAATCACTGTTTGGATATATAATTTTTCTGTCCTAAACGAAGGACATTTGCAGTATCTGTAATCAAGCTGTGGCCTGAGGATCAACCTACAAAATGTTCAACACTCATCTAATCAATAGGCCACATGGTAATTAAATACCCTATAATGATGATTGCACTTGGTAATGGAAAAACAGACAGAGCTGTCACCTGTCAGTTTAGCATTTTTGCTCTTCCTATACTTTGCCTTTGTTGGCCAGATTTAAATAATGCGCTCAACATTTTGTTGTATTTTTCCACATACCCATTAGTCGACCTCTGGGAATGTATGATTTTGTTATTCCATACTTCCATGATTTTGTTCCTTATGGTAAAAAAGTATATCAGATATTAATCTGGCTGCACATTTTAAATTTGCAAGTGTGCTGTACTTTTGGGCACTGAGGTAAAAGAAACACTTTTCTATTCCATTCAAGTTCTCATCCTGCTTATAGTTGCATAAACACAGTCGTTTGACAGATGACTTTGCTAATTGCCTTTTCAAACTGCAGGAATCTCTTGGTGCAGTGAGTGGAAATTAAAAATGCAGCACCCTGAGTATTGTTTTTTCATGTCTGAGCCTGCATTTATCCACCTGAAATTAATTCTCTAATTTGTTTGTAAGACAAGCAGGGAATATGCTGGATCCCAATACACTTAAAGCATCTTCTACTTTGCATATCCGAATGCTGCTTGTCCCTGAAGAATCCACCTTACAAGGCTGCTAGTCATCAACAATGGGAAGAAGAGCATGTCTGTACTTTTCTGAAGGGCACAAGTCTTTTCAAAGTGTCTTGTGTGCACAGTGTGTGTATCTGTGCAAGCAAGGGTTTGGGGTGAGATAATGGGAATTCACACTTGAGCTGTAATGTGATTTATGCTCTTGTGTTTTGTTTGTGCTTCTATAAAGCTGATCTGTATGGATGCAGATGATAATATCCTTGTCCAAACACAAAAAGTATAGAAACTGGAAGCAATCCCTGAGGCGCTGTGCTGTATGCTGAATACTCAGTATGCTTTTCAAGTACATTTTTGTCATTAAGACATTTTTAAAAAAGTAATTTAGATTCTGACCTCTGCTCCAATCACTTTAGCACCGATATGAAAGACAGAATGGCAGTGATTCAGGCACTTCAGCTCTATATCGTTAATAAGGGCTAAATGCTCTGATTTGCATTGTTTCGAGACTCAACATTATGGACAGTTTTGACTAAGTCATAAAAATAAGTCTTGTTGGAAAAAAAGGCAATAAGCTAAATAAATATCCATTTATTTGGTTTGGCTTCAAGGCTATGATTCATTCCTTTGTTCATCAATGAAGTTGAACCATTTAACAGCAACTCTTTAAAACATTTTATACAGTCTGTTTACTCTTTTAATGTATTTCTCATGCATGCATGCTCGTCAGTAATATGAAATGTGTTTATTCACACTGAAATCAAAGAAATAGAAGGTTTGAATTGCAGCACTTTCCCCGGCATGATTTCTCATCTGATATAATGTTTCAACTGGGGCGTCCTGAGCGGTGTAGAAAGGGATCTGATTGGAGCAACGCTGGGCCAAGTAAACGTTGCAATTGAAGAAATAGTTGAGCATGCATGGTGTCATCTTTCACTAGTCTTTGAATGTGCGTGTTTGAATAGGAGGATGCTGGCTAGAGAGATGGAGGGCATTTCTATGGATGTTTGTTGCTGAAACAGTGAGATGGGTAACGTTTTCAAGATGTCAAATTTTAATGTAACTACTTTGGTTTTATTGTGAAAGCCTGTCCTTCTGATTTTTCTGAAAATTCAGCATTCTATTTTTCAGACTGGATTATGTTGTTTACAGTACGTACAGTAATAAAATGATAATGCTGTAATTGTAAAGCTGTATTTGCAGTTTTGGTTTGTCTGGTTTGTTTTGTATTCTCTGGCAATTGTAAATGTAAAGTCTTATTTTGATTTCTTGTTCCTTTACAGTTTGATTGTTGCTGTCCATGTTCTTGTAAATCCTGCCTATAATTGTCCCCTTGATGGTTTTGTTGGCTCTGGGTGTGCATTTTCATATTCATAAGTGTTTTTCAACAGGCAACTTTGATTGATGATGGACATTTAATCACCACTGTTTAAACGTACTCCTTGTCACAAATCATTTACCCGTTTAAGTTTTAGTGCTGAAACCCTTGACTGATTTTGCAAGTTAAGGAAGTGTGCAGCAAGTGAGCTAGCTCACGGCTTTGAAGAGTTTTCTTTTTTTATTATTCTTTTATTTTAAAAATGCTAAAAAAAATTGATTTCTTCTAATGTTCAGATCTAAGTATATTAGAGGTCAACTGATTAATTGGTTTGGCTTATTTACAAGAAACACTTTGAATTGTGTTTTGGGACAATTGTTAAAGTATTTTTCCTCCTCCAAACTACTGTTATTATATTGATGGTCACTGTCAATGTTCCTGATAAAAATCGCCTTGACATTAAAGCAGCTGCTCAAATTGAGTCTTGTTTGTTGCTGCACCAGTGGCAAACATTCATGGTTGATTGTGAGCAAATTCAGCTCAGTAATCCTGTGTCATCAAGTATGAGTGTTCTGCTGCTGAGGCATAAGGTCAGCTGGATGTCATTTGACCTTCATCCTCATAAAACAAGTGATTACACTGAGGTGAAATTGTTGTTGCATGCAAGTGCGTGTTTGGATAACCGCTGACAGTCCGCCTGGAAAAAAATTACTGAGCGACAGTTGGAGACTGACAGGAAGTGCCCCATAGCAACAAGGAATAGATTCCGTCATGTTCGTTTTCATGTCATAACATTCATGTCATGTTCTCCAGTCACAAAAAAAGTGGATTTAGTTTCTGCTCTTTGTTTAAAGATTGTGTTGAAGGATTCTGGTAAATGCAATTCACTACACGTGTTACATTTTGTTTCAAATAAGTTGTATGATCTGCACATGCAGCTAATTTTGTTTTTCTCTGTGTGCTAAACTGCTGTATTTTATTTAGCACATTATCATTAATCAAATTAGAACCAGGGAACTAAAACCTTGAAGTCCTGGGGCCTGTGGGGAAGTCAAGTGTTCCCTCTAGAAACAGACATCTCTAAGAGGACTGTGTTAATTATTTAGTGCTGTATGGGTAATAATGACAGAAGTAAAGGTTTGTTTCGGTGTTTGTCACAGTTGATGCATAAATATGCTGTATTAGTTACTTTGTTATTCTTCATGTGGGGTTTTGGGGATTTGCTGAACACCCTACCTCCCCCGATTGAAGTAGGGCTTTCCCTGATTTACATGAAGTTGAAGAATACGGAAGCATAGTCTTTATCTGGTTATCAGAGACACATACCTGTCTACTTTTATGTTCATTGGAGGAAAGCATCGTCCGGAACCAAGCCAGATATTATCCTTGAAAGGTTCATTTTTTTTGTTTTTTGTTTTTTTTTACCAGCAGTGTAACTTCAGTATTTTAAAACAAATATTTAAATTTTTATGAAACCCTCCTATGGTTCTTTTACATAGTCAATGCGATTCCTCACATATTTTTAGATTTGTCTAAAAATGTGTCTAAGGTTAAATAAATTTACATTTTTTATTTGAAATTCATTATTTAAAATCTATAATATTTTATACTCTAATTAAATTCAATGAAAACAATCACACTACTATGATTCATATTAATGATAAACATGTTTTTTTTGTTTTTTTAAATCATGTTTTATCATGTTTTGAAATGAAGACAACAAAATTACATATAAAGGGAATGTCTTTTACAGAGTGAAAATGTGAGTTAAAGCTCATTATTGAAGTCAAATGTCTTTGTGTGTTGTTGTTCAGGCCAGTGGGAGGTGACTGTCAGAAGAAATGCCGGTCCTAGGTGCCCTAGTACATCACCACCGGGACCATGGCGACACATTGTCCGATGAGAAGAGAGGGGTGCTCCTATGGGTCCTCCTGCCTTTCTAGATGGTCGGCATCCTCCTTGATGTTCCTATGGTTGCCCTGGGTGTTGCTATGGATGCCGTGGTCCACCCGAGCCGAGCAAGTGGGTGGCGGGGGACACAGCGGGAAGGGACTCCACAGTTCCTTGTTGTCTTCATCTTCCTCATCTTCATCCTCCCCCTCCTCGCTATCTAGCCCTTCCCCATGGGGCTTCAGCACGAGGCAGAGTGGGGGACAGCTGGACTGGCTGCTGTCAGAGAAAGGACCTTTCCACAGATGTCCTGAGTACACTGAGTTCCGAGAAAGGTTCCAGCAGGGGTTTTCTACCAGATACAAGATTTACAGGTGAGACAGGTTGGCAGCTGTGTGTGTGTGTGTGTGTGTGTGTGTGTGTGTGTGTGTGTGTGTGTGCGTGCGTGCGTGCGTGCGTGCGTGCATGTGTGTGACAGAAGGCTGAACATAGCTGAAATTTTCTGGGGAAAAAAGACAAATTGAATTTACTGTAGAATAACATCACACAAAAAAGAAAACAACAAAATAACCATTAAAATTAATTATAAATTAGTAATTACAAATTATGTGAAGACAAAAGTTCCTATCTGTCCCATTTTGCCAACCTTATAACATGAGATATGGACATTATTTTTTATGTGTTGTTTTTCGCCAACATGTATCATCTTGGATTGTAACTACCAGCTGATGACTGGGTCATAAAATGACCCAGAATGTATAGAAAATAGTAATACTTATTAACATTTCATCCGATCGGAAGTCATGTAGCACAACGTTTTTGTGGTTTGGTAGAATATACAGTACTTGTACAGAGAGAAGTTTGGGACAAAGTCACTTTGTATTATCAAGCTCCAACTTGTTTAAACATGCAAAGAAGACAGGAGGAAGTGAAGTTTTCTCCCCTATTTTCTCCTTCAGTCCCGAAAACAAAGAACCAGATCAAAAGCCAGCACTGAATATCTTGTTTTGCCACAATTCCGTGCTGCAGCCTCAACACAAAATGTAAAAATGCTACTTGGATTAGATTTGGAGACTCAGTGAACTTTCAGAACACTGGAGCTGCGTCTGACAAGGTTTACAGTTATACCGATAAAGAAAACATCTTTTCATTGCATGCCCTCATATACACAGGCTTCATTTCATTCTTGTGTAAGTGCTACATTATTGAAAAAATATTTAAGACAAAAAAAAAACGTTTTCTACTCACAAGAAGATGGTATGCAATGTCACCTTGACCGCTAGTGTTTATTGTTTTTATCATAACTGGAAATATTTTTCATGTCAGTCAGTAGCCACTGAAATCTCATCTACACTTCCTTCCTTTTTTGGTTGTCCAAGGGAAAAACAACAACAACAACAACAACAACAACAACAGCAAAACCCCCTCAACCTTCTAACCTACAACCAGAGAATGCTTCAATTCAGACATTCTAACCTATGACAATGACATGTGTTTCTGAATATACATGGTTAATGTGGGACCTTGCCAACCTTGTAACCCTGCCACCATTTTATTTATAGGAAAGCTTTGTCTATACACAATTATTGTACAGCAGGTTTGACAAACATTAAATACCAGTTGCCTAAAGTGTAAGCTGAACCCGCAAAAAGAAGCCTCACAGAATCCTCATTTGTCCGACATGTGCTGCCGTTTAGTTTATGAACTGGTAAGGTGTCAGATCTGACATAGTTTTAGTTTTCCTCTGTCACAATTCTGGAGTATTTATTTATTATTCTGATTGGATTGCAGTCCTGTTATATTCAGCGTGTTTTAAAAGTGTAAACCGTTCGGAATGTGTGAGTTTGTACATAAGAGTACAGACAGTCCTCAACTTACAAACATTTGACTTACAGACATTCGGAGATACAAACAAATGTGAACTTCCATATCTGACTATTATGCAGCAGTTCCCCTTTTTGCCACAACCCCAGCCAAGCAGCACCGCTACATTCGGGCATCTCCAACACCCGTTCCCCCTCTTGTTGGTTGTTGTTGTTTCTGTGAGCATTTCAGCACGTTAGCCGTCCTACATAGTATTTATCATGGATGATAAAGCAAAGACTAAAGAAGATAGTGGTAGTGGTGACGATCTCTCTGTTGATCTCTCCTCCTCCTCTTCCTCCACTCTACAGATAACCTAAGTGCTACATGCAACATACTGCATGCTATAGTAACATCAACAGTCATTCATGTAAGTGAGGTGGAATACCTCAGTGGCTTAAAGCTTGGCTTAGCCTCTATACCCCCGCGGATAAAATCAATTCAGCAGAGGTTAAGATGTAAAAGTGGCCTTATGGTGCTACAGTTTTGTTTTGTTTTTAATTTATGTGTGGTTTTTATGTCCTGTAATTGTTTCTTGTAATTCTTGAGAAATAGTACTCTTGTATTTAGAGTAGTAATGTCATTTAAATGACCTCACATGATGATTATAGATTGACATTTAATATATGATGACTTAAGAACAATTCAACTCAGAACAGCCTCTCGGAAACAGTTGTGTTGGTATGTTGAGGATTACCTGTATTTACAAAATCTGGTCAAAATGCTAGCTTTTTTCAGAAGCACTTTCTACATGTATTGAAATCAATCAATGAAACTCAGGTAACTACATCTCTGTGCATGTATGCAGTCTTAACAAATGTGAATTTAAAAAGGAATAACTTCGGCACATGATGAAACACTGATAAAAACTACAACAACATGTTTGCTGAAAATGGTTCCTACATTGATATTGCAGTGATCTGAGGAGTATGCATCTCAATTTACAGTGTAAGTCTTCAGTTTTTCAGTGAAATATTTCAGAGATGAGGTGTCATGATATCTGTGTAGAATCAGAACAAAAGTCTTGCGGAGCAGTGAACCTTGGGAGTTATTATTATAAAAAAAACCGCACACAATTGCTAATGAAAAGAGATGAGATGCTTTCATTGTTTTCATATTCAGTCACACTGACTGACCTTCCATGCTTTGTGACTCTGTTCTGAAGCTTTAGCAACCAAATAAAATACACCCAACTGCCATGAATTGATACATTTCAATGAGTTTGAACATCCTTGGTCACATTTAAGATCATTTACATACTCAACTGAAACATCACAAAGTTTCAATTATTTGGAGCCATTTCAGTTTGGACTTTTTTGAAATCATATCTTTGAAAGGCTGACTAAAGAGAGATCAGAGTGAATCATAAATGTATTTTATCTGTGAAATTAGATTCAGAGGTTTAAATGATGTTGGTGTAATCTGTGAGTTGATGAAAGAGGGTCTGTGAGTTGATGTGAGCTACAGACAGAATTGAGTAATGAAACTGATGTAGGCAGTGACATGTACAGTGTTTTTCTTCAATTTGTCAGACATGCCAATTCTTGTTTTAAGGAGCATTTAAGGAAGGGAACATTATGTAAGAAATAGAGTCCATAATTGTTCTTTGTGCAAACCAAATGTCCTCACTGTTGGGTTGCAGAAATTTAAATTTCTGCAACACAACAGTTAAATAAAAAAACAACTAACAAAACCCAAATAAAAAAACAATGGTGGAATTACAGTTGCATTGTGGGAGTAATTTAAGAACTGATGAACGGACTTCAGTAGCATGAGCGTGTAATGACCAGACATAAGGCTCAAACTACGTTCATTAAGCGATGTATTATGCATTACATAAAAAAACTTAAAAATTCTCCCTCAGGGATTAACATTATGCTCTAGATGCCCTTTTTATAGTTCTAATAATTCTGCACATTTTATTTTATATTATGTAAATGTAAATTAATACCAACTATACAATTAAACAATTAACTTGGGATTCATACTTTGGATTTTAATTGTATTACTTTTTGCTTCTGCAAACTATTATTACATTGTCCTTTGCAAATCTACTGAGTCCTCATTTACTGTTAAAGCACAACTTCCCACACTGCCACTTAATTTTAAGTAATTTACTGTTAAAATTACTTAAAGTAAGATATTCCTGGTTTGCTGTCTGTCCCTGAAAACCCTCTGAGGACAAACATGAGACTTTATAGTTAAGGAGTGGATGCATATTAATGTGTCGTGATTGCTCTAGTACCACAAGCCAAGTCACATCTAGTCACTGTGACAGTAGTGAGCTCCATTATCAGAGTAGTACACACAGAAGGCATTATGTTAAAGATAAATAAACTAAAAGAATAAATAATTCAATGCAGTCTTGATGCTGCTTCATTATCCTTCTTTTGAAGTTTTACTCAACACAACTCTCCACTTGCAATAGAGCTCTGTTGAACAGAGGCAACAACATAATATGACTACTAGGTGGGCAGCGTGGTGACACAATGGCTAACGTGTGGGAAAACCGTGTAAACCGTGAGCCAGATTGGGAATAATGACTGAAGACAAGACGATTACAATAGTCTCATCTTCAAGAAGATGAATGAATGTATGACTGTTAGGTTATCTTTTATGTTCGGCTAGTGTGAACAATGTCTCTGCTAGACAAAACCAGCATCAGTTTCAGAGTTCCTGTCTCATCACCATTAATACAAGTTTAACACCAGATGTTAAAAGACAGCTAACAAATTTTCTATTTCCTCCACTTGGATAAAGTTACATGTTCAGATGTAGTTGTTGTTACCGTCCTCTACTTATTTTTTTTCTTTTAAAATAAGTGTTTGTATTGTCAGAAACAGACTTGCCTAAAAATTGTATTTTACAATTATCTGTGACGTTCTTTTGTTCTTTACCAGAGTTGAATGAGACTTTGTTTCACAAGATGTATGATTGTGTAGACGATATTTTGAACCATGCAGGCCTCCCTTTCATTTCCTTTGTCTGTATCTTACTTATGGGTTGGTGTCTGCAGCTCAGTAAAAGTCGGCTGAGCATATGAGGATGTGTGATAATCTACTTCATAGTTCTACGTGTATGATTTTAGCTGACATCTGAGTCTGTTCTCCGTTGCTCAGAAGAAGGATTCTAAAAATGTAACTTTCAAAGTCATTTAAAGCTGTTATGTATAGAAAATAATTATCTTAGGTGACTGGTTTCTCCAGTATCATTGATTTATTGTTGTTGTCGACATGTGCTGTCTTCCTCTGTCTGCGTTTAACTCAAATGGAATTGACAGCATCACCTCCACATAAAGGGGAGCTGCAGACTTAATTGAGAGGTGAAGATTTCTTGACAACATGGAACATATTATATGTGATAAATGTAACAAGAACAGCCTTTTTTTCCCTTTTCTGTATCTTGTTATATATTTATTATTAAATAGTTACATTTTCTGTTAAATGTTACATTATCTGTTACTTAAATTTACTGTTATTATTAAATAATTAAATTTTTTTGTTAATCTGAATCCCCTTGCATTTGAAGACTAAATAAATTTTATGCACAAAGATATACTGTATATGAAAATGCAATAGCATTATTATCTGCCACACAGACTGGTGTCTGTTGCAGAATCTCCCTTGCAGAATGGCTTCCGTCTCCACAGGCAGTGTGTGAGTCACTAGGTTCAGACGTTTGCCTTATGTTCTCTGCTCTTTTCTATTGCAAGCAGCCATCAGCCTCCACATTGTCTGTGGGGTATATGAATCTTTGAAGTATTTGCTTTTGCCAGAATGAAATTTTTAGTGATTAAAAAAGATTAGCATTTTTGTATGCACATATATAAACACATTCTTGTAGGGATGGTGGTTTGTGGGTGGGAGGAAATTAGGGGCTGGGAGTACCTGAAGGCAAACCGTGCAGACATCAAGTGAACATTCCGACTCCATGAATAATGGGTTTGAATTTGATAATCATTCAAACATTACAGTGATTACATAATCCCTCCACCATACATAATGTCGCTGTATGTATGGTATGGCTATACTGTATTTGTGATGTGTGTGTGTGAAGTCACAATGAGTCACAGACACATACTCAGCCCTTTTTCCACTAAGAAAACATTGAAAGTTATTCTGACACAACATTATAATGTCAAACAAAGAGTGCTTAACACTGCTTCAGTATGTCAATTTAGACAGCATGCTGGTGTTTGACACGCAAAAGAGTTATGACAGGTAACATAACCGCATGGCATCGCGTTGTCAGGATTATTCATGCACTGAACAATGGAATGCTGTGACAATAGTGCATCATTTCTCTGGTTTGGTGGTCCATCACTGTCTTGTCTTTGCCACTCTTACTAACTCAGAAGCAGAACAAAACTCTCACTCTGCCTGCAATGTTTACATAGACCAGGGAGATGAAATAAAGACACAACAGTTGAATGTGACAGTGATTATTATTCACTGTATTTCTGGCTCCATTCCATCTTTACATGCTTTCTGTAAGGGGTTTTCTAGCATGTACTATTACTATTTTGCAGTTACAACAACATAACTGCAAAATACTAAGCCACTCTCATTACCCACTAACCAAACAGTGTTGAAGCTGAATAAGCTCGTTTCTGTCAAGCACCATTTCTTATGTTTTCGAATGGGAGATTTTAAAGCCTGACACTAAAGTTTCAAAAATATACATCTTTAGTGTTTATAAGAACAGAATAAACTATGAATGTTTGGATTTGTAATACTTCCCCTGTTCTCCCAATAGATTCATGCTGCCCTCTGTTGAGTGTAAATAAACAGTACATAACACTTTTATGACACCCTGAGTTGTTAAATACAGTGCTGAGGAATTCAAACCCCATGTTTACTGAAAATCATCAGTTTGGCATGCACCGCAGGAATCCTGAGTACAACATATAGTGAAATAGATTTCACTGCTACATAACATTTACTGTATGCACACTGAGAATGCCCTTGACATGTCTTGAAATTTGACCTTTTTATCAACCTGTCGCTCAAATTTGGATGAAATCCTACATGGAAATAGTGAAATTATTAATGTACAAGTCAATAAACCTGAAAAGTTATGTTCCTGCTCACTCTGTTCTGGATTACAGCAGGTGGCTATGGATTTGCTTCAGTTGCAGTTTAGTGATTCCATTACTCAGTAAACAAATGCTGATTATAAAATCAATATATAAAAAACTCTAATTCAAGAATCATATACTGCTTAAATAATTGAGAATGAGCCTGAATTGACACTGATGTCAAGGGGGCATATCAAGGAACTTCAGATGTGTATAAATGTTCATTCTTGG
This sequence comes from Antennarius striatus, assembly GCF_040054535.1. Classification (NCBI taxonomy): domain Eukaryota; kingdom Metazoa; phylum Chordata; class Actinopteri; order Lophiiformes; family Antennariidae; genus Antennarius; species Antennarius striatus. The sequence goes on from NC_090793.1 coordinate 16,664,503, forward strand.
AGAAAGGAAGCACTCATTTTACATAAATGGTATGTCTATACAAAAGAAGTACTGCACATTCTTACAACTTAAGTTTGTGCAACTTAGTTCATCTAGATTCTCTTGACATTTCCCCCAGACTCAGCCATGGACTGGATTTGTTTTTCCAGTTACAGAGTGGTGACATGATGCTGACTGAATCACAGGTGACTCTGTTGCTATGTAATCTGTCAGACATTTTTGTTCCCCTTTCTTCTAATGACATGCTGACATATGCTTTTGTCTGTTTGTAAGCTAAATGAATCCTCTTATCACAGGATGCAGCAGGAAAATCTAGAGGAGCTTAATTTTCTATTTGATCAACTCATGACAGAGTCACATGTAAGAGTTTTCGGTTTTGTCAGCTGCCTCTTATCTCTCCTCACTATCAGAGGCTGGTGGCTGTTGTCTTTCTGAATCTCCTTTACAAGTGCATTAAACATTTGTGGGATTATTTGGCATTCGATTTGACTGTGGCGTCTTGTTAGACACAACACTCCCTTGTCAGAAAAGTCCTCAAGAATGCTGGCACAGTTCCCTTCAGTTTTCCTAATTTAACAAGAACAGTGGCAGAGAAGCAAGGACAACACAGCCAAGCCAAAAAGAAATAACTGCTTTCATTCATAATCCAAAAAAATAAAACAAACTCATTTAAAGGTTGCAGTGAATCACAACCACAAAATTGTTACTCCACGATGACTGCAAACCACCCAAACAACTTACCATGGTAGAGAGGTACATTCATTTATTTTAGACAATAGCAAACAAATGAATTAACACCTAGTATTAAAAAGGAGATGAACAGCTAATTAATTCCTCATGATTATTATGCACCCTCTGAAATTTTCACAATTACTTCTCTTTCATTTTTGTCAATATGTGTTTTGTTCAGTCTTCTTCAGTCCCAGCACCCTTTTTGACAAATAGTGGCAGGAAGCCTGAAATCTAATTTGTCATTTGTACATCACACAAAGAACAAAGGAGACATATTTGGTATCAGGTTATAAGGAAAATTATCCTGCACATCTGAGCCATTTATAAAATGCTTTTATGGTGTAAAAAAGTTTTGATGGTGATGAAAATCATCCCTGCTGTGAAATCATTTCCCATAATGACCCACACAGTTTTTTAATAATGATTCCTAAATAGCACAAAGTAGATCAGAATATTTTTTATATGCGTAGACTCATTGTTACGGTCCCTTAACCCAGCTTGAACATGAGAGTTGGAACATAATCAAGACAATCCAAAATTGACAAAATAAAATCACATTCATTCATTGAACCACACAACCTTGGAATCTTGCTAGGGTGTAAAGTACCTCTGCCAGAACAAGGATTTGGCTGACCAAATCCTTTTTGGTCAGCCAAAATGAACAAAAGAAAGTGATCCACCACTGTCCAGGCCACACTGGTCTGGTAGAACAGGGTTCTCTCCTGTACCCTAAGAGAAAACAACTAAATCCTAAACACACAAAAATAAAGCCATGAAAACTGGACCCAACAGAAAACCAAAGAGGAAGAGGAAACAACCAAACCAAACATAGACAAACAAACAAAATCCCATAAGGTTCTACACAATTATGGTTCCTTATAGGAACCATAATTGCAGCCACACATATTGAGAAGGAGTCAGACACTAAATGAGTGACAGATCAGGATGGAGTTGTCGCATGTAACGCTGATGTTGACTCTTGACTCAAACTCAGACAAGGAGGTTATGTTAAATGGAGAAATGTCTAAAAATGTGCACAAAAATTAGAACAATTTACACAAGAAGAAATACGAGAAAAGTTCAGGTGTCAGAAATGTAATAAAAAAATGTGATGGATGTTAGAATCACTTGTGCTGGAGATAGAGTTTTCTTGGATTTCTTCATACTGTTTTCCATATTATTGTATTATTGTAACAACAGCACACGCATAATAAGTTCAGTAATTAAATTTAAAAAATACGGGTTAATTGTGATTTATGTAATGAAAGATATCATTTTACTAACATTTTCCAATATATGATCAGCTATGGCGGATGCAAGATAAGGCAATAAATAGATGACTAAGAGACTAATGTTGCAATTACACTATAATTATATTTATACACCATGTCCCAGTGACTTGTTATTTTGTGTCTAATGGAAAAGGAAGGCTGCACTGGAGATGACGGATGATAAATCCACAGTTGCGTGAAGAAAACCTCTCACTCTGTGACATGTAAAAACAAATAAAGAAATCACTTGAAGGTATTTGTTCACGTTAACATTTCATAAAGGAAGAAGCATTAATTAGGGGCAATACAGTAGATGTTGGCAATATTTTCCTTGGTTAACCTTTTTTTGGTAAGTTATTTAATATTATCCTTGGACTCATCGACCTGAAGCTACTTTGCAAACTGTATTTTGAATTGTAGATAATCACCTTCAGCAGATCACTCCAGCCTCACGTTGATCCAATTAAACTTTACATGACCTCAACCATGAAGGTGCATGAAGAGTGAAGAGCCCTATGTAACTGAATTTAAATGTGAAACAAGAGCTCTGTGGGGAATAATAACACTCTTTTTCAGATCTCATCTGTCTGAAATGACACAAAGGAGTGTCAAGCTGTTGTAATACAAACAGTGGTAGGGGATCTGCCAGATTTTCAATTTGTCCTCTGATGGACTTGGGAAAGACTGTCTGCTGGTGAGACGGGATGTGGGTAAGCGTTGTCGGAGGCATTGGGGTTCTCCTGTTGTCCACAACATCAGAGACATGGAAGGCTTAGCAGGGATATAGCAGCGGGCCAGAAACAGGCCTGTGGTTCTGTGATGGAATCAGTCAGAAGGCAGCAGAATGCATTGTTGGAAACACTTGCCTGCTGCTTGTGTCTGTGTGGGTTTGTGTGCCAGCTGGCAAATGAAACTACCACAAAATGACACTACAGAAATGAGGGTCCCTGACAAAAACACATACAATGGGTTTTTGCCATCTATTTGTCTTGTTACCATTTCTATTTTGGGAAAGAAGGAAACAACGGAGGCACACATTACCACTGCTCTTTAACATCAGCTGGGTTCAAAGACACACAGAATGGGGAAAAGTAGCGACAAAAACCCAGAAAAAAGCACAGTAACACTCTGAGAGTTAGATATTCATACACGATAACCAAAAGGGGAGACAATAGCTTTCAAAGTATTTTTGTATCACAATGATACTGTCTTCTTCCACCTTGCAACTGCAATTTTTTAAACAGGCACAATCAATCTTCACCACATAAAGACAAAAATTGTGTCTTAATGAGTAGGAAAAACAGAAAGAGGCCCTTATAAATGAGAATTTACAATGATTTACATCACATTATGATGTGATTACAATCACATCATAATGTAACTAAAAAATTCTGAATTCAGCAGTTCAATTACTGATCCATGAATATTTACTTTTTACTGCACTTTAAATTAGTTTAACAAGCCCTAGTTTGTAGTAGCCTAGTCATGCTCTTCATAGCTGAAGCCAGACATCCTTTTCTGTCAATATTTAAAAACCTTGTTTGTGAAAATCCTGCATCCATTCTCCTATTCTTTTGTCAAAACACAATCATTTTTCTTGCAAGAATTGCCAACTTAGTCTTTTATCTGTCAGACACTTGATGTTTGTGGTGTGAAGTGTGCAGCCTCAGTGGTAGGCAGATGACGGGGAAGGTGTGTCTTTATGCTGTAATTATTATGGACAGTCTGAGTCATTTGCAATTCAGCTATCTAGTAACAGCACAGCAGCAGCTGCAGCAACTTCAGCATGCACAAATAGGCCTGATCAATCACAAAGCTTATTTCTTAGGCCAAACATATCATGCATCTATGATTAAACTGCATACTGATGTTTTTACTGCAAGTTTTTTTTTTTTTTTCAATTTTAACAAATGTTATTTAATTTTTTTGCAAAATACATTTTCTTTCATTGCTGAGGGGACCATTTCATACTGCTGAATGGAATAAGGATAGGGATATAATGATATGATGTTATTTCTGTAGTTCTTGGTTTTCATTGTGAGTCTTAAACAAATGATAACAATGAGGATCCTGTATATCTGATATCTGGGATCTGAATCATATTCTGATGTGTAATAGATCTTATATCGATGTAATTATATAATTTTTGTCCAAGTATTGAAGGTATCATCTGAAGCACCAATCTGTATCGGAAAGGGTAAAACATATGAAAAATTCAAAATCTGAGTAATAATCCAGGTTGTAACATATATCTCTTTTATTTTTCCTTCGGTCGTTCCCCTTCCTCTCCCTACATGTCATTCAATATTGATGCTAACATAATATCCTTGGTAAAATTAAATCAATTATCCTTCCTGATCGAAACCATAGAAACACTTAGATGTAGCTCTACTGAGTACAGGATGAGATTAATGAATTCATCAAATGCACTCAGGGAGAAAACCTTAATGAATGATGTGTTACCTTTTTAAAATGGATGCAGCAATCCCTGTGTGAAATAAAGTGCCTGTTAAGCAGGAGGTGAAAATGAAAGCAACCTTGTCCTTAGAAAGCATATATGGTTTAATTTATGTACAGTACGTCTAACCGAGAACTTTAAATTAACTTTTCATATAAGCTACTGAGTATCCAAATGAGGTTTGTCCCTTAATAATGTCATTTCAGACTAAACCTGTCAAAACAAATTATTAAAAAAAAAAAAAGCAATATATGTTGTGTGGGTGTGCATATTTATATCTAGATCTGCATACATTGTCATTTGGGCCTCTTTCCAGAATAAACGCCTTCACTGGATGCTTCGCCTCCATCAGCTCAATTCCAGTTCAAGACCTGCATATTGAACTTTGAATGTACCATATTTTGTATCATTGTCTATGCTGGGCTCTTCATTTTATCGGTTAAAGTTTTCGATGACTTTGTCAATCATTATTTTCCTAATGTCTTCTTTTCATTGTTTCCTGTTCCCTTTTTAGAAGGACTTTGTAAAAATCCGAATGTATTAGGGTGATGGGAGCACCAAGGTTATTCACATAAAGTATGATTGTATTTTAAATTTGGAAGCTTGTCCCATGGTAAAAAAGCAACAACATATTTTGGTACCTAGCCAGGAATGTTTTCCACTGTCTTGAAAAAGACAGAGAAATATAGTGTTTTTGTCATATAGCTAAAAACACATTGTCTTTTACATTTATATAATAACTTAATGCTCCATACAAAAACCAGTAACACTAATCTATGATAGGTGTAAAAATAGGAAAGTGACCTTATAAAGACACAAAGGTGCATGACATTCCTTTTTTAAAAACTCATCATGCATTCACAATGAAACAGCAGACTGCCTGAGTGAACAGTAGACAAGTGTGTGCATGATTGAAATCAAGAGAGACAGAGAGCCATGGAAACTACATTTCCTTGTTTGGATGTTACGAATCCCAGTAGTGGCTTGTGCTAAATGTGGAGACTTCCATTACCAGGTCCCTATGAGAACAATTGGTGAATGTACTTGCCCTTACAAACACACCTTTGTCAGATTCACAGAATAAGGCAATAAAACTTATTAAAAAAGGGCTTCCCATTACAGAGGAGTGAGTTAAACAGAGAGGGAATAGAGATACAGGTTGCATTTATTATCCTAAGCTGGCGAGCTAAGTACCGGTAGTTGAAAAAATGAGCCAGTTGGATCAGTGGAGCTTGGAACAATTTGATTATCAATTTGCTCACACTCACCTCTAATAAGGCTTTCGATTTTTGATTTTATTTACCCTCAAAAGGACCCATGACAACATTCGGAAATTGGACTCTGCTGTGAGTTTGGTAATTTAAGTAATTTCACTAAATGCCCCAAGATTTTGTAGATGGAGAGGACCAGTTTAAATTAATTTTCACATTAATTTTCTTATGTTGTTCCTGTGTTTTAAAATAATGGGGTTTTGTTAAGACAGCTCACAGTTCATAGGCACAAGCATCTCTGAGTTGCAAATCTCCATAAAACTCTGAAAAATGGATTTGAGGTTATAATATTATGACTAGGAGAAAAAAAGAAAAGAAACATTGCTCATGTTTTCTGGTGTGCTGTGGTGGAGTTCTAACCTGCTAGGTGTTGCAAGGAAATGGCAGCTGCCAGCAAGATGAAAAGAGAAAAGAACACATGCTGCGTCTAAAGACACTGATGTCCTGACAACATTACACTTGCTTACAATGGAGAAATGGAGACGCACCTGTTCCAAAGGAATGATTATGCCAGGACAACTTTAGCAGTCACGAAGTAGATGATGTGGATAAAAAGAAAAAGTCCAGAACCTGTTTCCTTTGTTTTTCCTCTGTTCATCATCAACACATCAATATCTAAGGAGATTAGCATGCATCCATATCCTATTAGAATACATATGAGCATATTCAAATAAGAATAGCGATAAAAAACAAATGTAGTCCCACTCTTGGTTCTAAGAGTGTTAAGTACTGAGCGCAAAACACACTGAATTGTTCCAGACATAAAAGTACCTTTAAAGCGAGGGGGAGGTGAAATATTTGCAGGTCAGAAGCATTAATGGCTTATTGAAGAGCCTGTTGACCTTTCGTAAGTTTTTGGGAGGGACATTTGAGCTAGACAGAATTAACTTTTAAAATTTAAATTGAGAAAAAGTCAGAAAGAAAATGTAGTTTATATGAAAGAAGCACATGAGAGATGGAATATAATGATTATTCCTGTTTTAAGTTATATTTCCTGTATCTGTTCTGCTATGATTTCAGGAGTGGAAAAACAGTATTTTGGAGTTGTTTTGCAGAGGTGAGGGTTATCATTTATTGTTCACTGCAATATCAACAAAAGGAACTTCTGTCTACTTTCTACACTTACAATGCATCCAACTCCTTTTTGCTGGTTGTCAAAATACAATGCAAGTGAAGTGAAGGGAAACTACGGTAGCAGAAGTGCCAATTCCTCAGGACAGGATTTGGAGGTTTTCTTTCATGTCAAGAAAGAAGGACACTCATTTCAGGATAACAATGTTCAGATTTTGGACAAGCAGGACAGATGGTTTGAAAGAGGAATGAAAGAAGCTATCCATGTCAAAGTGAAGAAGCCATCTCTGAGCAGAAAGGGTGGTCTGCGACTTCATTTTTTGCTTATTTACAATAGGTCCTTTCAGAACTCCTTAAAAAAACTACTCAGCAAATTAAATCATGTGAAGTGACTCATTATATGACGACCATTAGCATACAAGGGCCTGGTGACGTCTGTGAAATCTGCAATTTAACGACCCTCACTGGCACTCCATAGCACTCCCAATGACCATTGCTGAGGAGCCAGGCTGATCTTGGCAGTGGCCTTTGGACTATTGGACTAAACACACCTCACAGAGGTTAAAGGCTGAGGCACCAACTATCAACAGAACTGAAAAAGCCTCTTAGATGAGAGGTAAAATATCTCCAAGGAACTTTTTTAAAGTCCAGTGGATTGATTTAAACAACTTTAAATTATATACTTATGGTAGTGGGAGGAAGCCACGACACAGGTACAGAAAAGCCCCAGGTGGAATTGAACCTGGGACCTCTTTGCTTGAAGTAACAACGTTACAGTGCTGCTGATATGAAAATTTAAACAGTCTAAAAGCTTCTCTAAATGCAGGGGTTACATGAGGTGTATTTTTACATTGCATTATTTTATATTTATTGATCATCATTTATATTTCTTGCCATTTCACTTAAAAATCTCTCGGTGTAATAAATGTTGGTATAGACAGCAGAAGCCAAATGGGTTACTTAGCAACTGGCTGTGAAACATCAGACAGAAAAGTTTCCAGAAAACAAGAAACAGATGTAGACAATAGGCCAAGAGCATGGAAAACATTACCTGGGGAGGAGAGTGAGACAGACAGGATGCCTGGGGAGAGAAGTAAAGACAAGTAGTTAAGAAAAGACAGGCAGGAAGGAAATTAAGAATACAAAATAAGACGAGAGCCAGGAAATAAAAGATGAGAGCAGAGCTATTTCTGAAGGGGTGTGGTGTGTGTTTGTGTGTGTGTGTGCGTACGTGTGTGTGTGTGTAAGCTCGTGCGTTCCACTCAAATGTGAGAAGAGAAGACAAATTGACCATATGGATAAGAGCAGACGGTGGCCAGGTTGTGCTAAGAACCAGTTAGTTCTACCACATTGTGTTGTTTGGCAGTAAGCCTAATGTTTTGCACACAGGGAACTGGCAAACTAATGGACACAAGCAAACTGCCACAGTGCAGACTTTTAAAAGCTTCAAGGACACTGTAAGATGCATTTTCTGGCACAGTTTGTTTCTGTAATTGCAGAGCAATGCCCACATCACATTGATATGATAATGTAATTAAATAAAATGCTAAACTTCATGAGTGCTATACACTCAGTCAGTGATAACATTAAAACCACAAGCCTCATAGTATATAGGCCTCCCTTTGCCAGGGAAACAACCCATTGAGGCATTGTCTCCATAATACTTTGAAGGTTTGCTGCTATAGCTGGCACCAACATGTTATCAGCTAATCTTTTACATAAGTTGCAAGTTGGGCCCACCATGGGTTGGATTTGATTGTTCAGCTCATTCTACCAATGCTTGATTGCTTTGAGATCTGGGGAAATCAGGACTTTGTCGGTAGTAATCCTCAGACCTGCCCATTCCATATCTACTTACACATGTGGAGCATTGGCTGGGTGTGTTCTTGTCATCAGTTCACAGCTGTCTGTCTTTTGATCACTTTTAGTAGGTATAAACCGCTCCAGACAAAAAAATAAATAAAAAAAAATTCACAAAACATTCTCTTGGAAAAATTCCAGCTGATTGATGTTCAACTGTTCTGTTTTTGCTTGTTTTTATGGGTTTTTTTGTTGTTGTTTTGTAGTTTGTGGTTTCATCAGAGCTTTTTGTCAAAAAAACAGTTGCCTGATGCTGCAGGAAACAAAGATGATGAGGGTGGCGAGAATGATCCAAAACAGTATTTGTTCTGTTAAACCAAAACCATTAGCTAATAGAGGCTAACAAGCATCAGAATCATGCTGTCTGAGGGGCATGGGCAGAAATATAAAAAAGGCACCAGCTGGTTGTGGAGAGGCTCCGGCACATAGAAAGCTGGGTGGACTTTTGGTGAAACAATTAAATACCCAATTTCAGATTTCTTCTTTTGTCTTTTTTTTTTTTTTAACTACTGTAGAAACCAAGAAATGAAACAAACAACTAGATAAATGAAACATTGGGAACTGTTCAGAAGCAAACTGTTTTCCTACCATACTGCAGCCTGGATGGTCTACATCATATTTTATCCACTGAAAAGGGGTTCAGAGAACTCAGGATTTACTATAGCGGCTTCTCACAGGCCATTTTCTCAGACACACTCAATTTTACCTGCGATAAGAGGAAGATGAATGCCCACCAGCAACTGCTAGTATCCTCTACCGCTTGCCCTTTGATTCACTTGTGAAAGTAATACCCGGCAGTGGAGTTTTAATTAAGTACCAAAGTATTCCAGCTATTACTGAGTCAAATTGGAAGTCATGTCAACAAAATGTACATATGACATGTAAGCTGCTTCCTGGCTGTTAGAAGAGCGTGACGTTTATCAATACTACCACCATCGGCAAATAGTAACTATCATTATAAGTAATTGCTTGGCAGCAGTTTATCGTCACGCGACACTAGAACACATGGATTAGACCGAAATTGGTCCACATGTGTGGGTGGTATGATAAATGCGGTGGGGTAATGGTCACGAACCGGGACAAATCCACCGCTCACTCAGATAATAACTACCACTAGATCTGGGTTTTAACATGTACTGATTTAATGATTTCATCCAGCAGGAGAAGAACCCCACAAACAAACTCATTCTCTTTGATTTATGCCTCTAGGGCAATGTAGAAACCTGCGTTTGTATGCCTGCTTCTTGTGTAGTCTGTTGTCATTCAGAGAGAGTAAATTTGAATTATAAATTTGAAGTGCCGTCTTATCGACTAAGCGGTGCATTGCAATTGAGACTGGACATGGACATTTGAAGAAAGATCCAAAAAGAAGTAAATATATTGGTCAAGTTGGGGGGGGGGACTAAATAAATAAATACATTTAAAAATATACAGTATACAGTAAATATACAGTATATATATATATATATATGTATATATATATATATATATATATATATATATATATATATATATATATATATATATATATATATATATATATATATATATATATATAATTTATTATTATATATATATTCTACATAAGAAATTAAACATTAGTAATACAGTGCGCCCTGGTTCCACGCAGTTAATACATTGTAGTAACCACATTCGATTAACGAACTGTGCGATAGAGCGACTATTTATCTTATTATTTATGATAATTTAAACGTCAATCACACTAACCATACCGATATTAAACCACCTTCTATTTCCATTACCTTTTCCCATAGTCTTATCAACTGTTTAAAGCGGTTTTGTGTCTCACGTAAGTCTGAGACTTAAGGAACGGAGCACACTTGTGGATGATGTCAGCCAATAGAATGCGCAAACGGTATCACGTGACTGCCTACCAAAAATCCACGATGAGGTGAAGTTGCGAGCGTTAATGCGTGAATGAGCAAGGGCACACTCTAAATAGATTATACATTATACATTGGACACTAACCCACATCTGTCTGTCATAGTTTGCCAAAAGTTGTATCAAGTAACTCCCGTTCATGGTTCAATTAGCTTTACAAATATAACAATCAGACCTCTGAGGTTAAACATTTATAAAGCCATTTCAAAATTACTTTTTGATTCAGGTTCTCACAATATTCTGATACAGTATCAAAACATTCTATGTAAAAAAATACAAGAAGGATGTCTTTCAGATTTTCCAAACGGCCCTTTGTTTGTTACTTTGATTATCCTGGATGTATTTTCATGAAAATTGATCTAAGAATGGGAAATGGTCTGTAGCATTCTAATTTATATGTTTGTTGGTTGACAGGACTACACAAAAACTGCTGAATAGATTCCCATGAAACTTTGTAGAGAGGTGAGCAGATCTGGACCCTGACTTTTTTCATATAGAAGCATTTTTTAAACATTTTTCACATTCTCCAAAATCTTCAGAATCTTTTGGAAAGAAATCATATGGCCAGACATTGAGTTTGTCAAGCAAGTTAAATAAATGTGATTGTTCCATGCAAGTATGCAAATTATTGCCATTGTAATTGACATGTATAGTACATCTCTGTCATGCTTTTCAAATCATCTGTGCAACAGTACAGGTCAATGTCTTCTGGGCCTCTTCCCACTGAGTGTTTTGTTATAATGACTCCTTCATGTAATGTTACTCTGTGGGACAAATTCAATCATAAAAAAACATTATTGTATTTTGTCCTACAATACAATCATGCTGTTGTTTACTGTCAACAGTTTAACGAAATGTTCTAGAGCCCTTGAAGTAGCATGCTATGTACAATTATGTGTCTCATAATTTGGTGAATAACCACTTAGTAGCTTTGCATTAACAAAATAAATAACCTGGTAAAGCCAGATCATTGTTAAAGGCATTGACACATAGAGTAGAGTAGAGTAGAGTAGAGTAGAGTAGAGTAGAGTAGAATAGAATAGGACTTTATTAATCCCTCCAGGAGGTTCCATCAGGGAAATTAATTAAGACATAGTTGTGAAGAGGAAGCTTGAACTAATTGTGTATATTTTCTTGGTACAACATATTACACAGCCGCTGACTGTGGTACATTCACTCCATCACCAGAGCTATAAGGACATTTAAAACTTTCTTACTGTGTGATCTGCAGACACCTATGCACATCAATAAGTAATTCCCATCGCAGTAGGAGACATGAATAATAGAAGTGCCCATAAAGCTGTGTATCTTTTCTGAAATGTATTACTGGAGAGTACCGCACAGACAGGCAGAGCATATCGTAACAAATTAAAACTGGCAGGGCACTTTTTATGTCAAAGACATCCAAGATATTTCATCTATGTTTCTTTCTGAACAATTATTCAGCCTGAGAAAGAGTAGAATTGAAGCCTTCTCATTTGAGAGGAACTCATTTTAATACAGAAGTGGGTATCTCATGTTGAAATGACAGACCTCATCTCTCTGATGAGGAGTAGAAGTGGATACAAAAACATGAAATGCTGAGTTTTTTTGGTTTTCAAAAGAAACAGTACAAATCACCCTCCAGTCTCTCTCTCTCTCTCTCTCTCTCTCTCTCTCTCTCTCTCTCTCTCTCTCTCTCTCTCTCTCTCTCTCTCTCTCTCTCTCTCTCTCTCTCTCACACACACACACACAAACACACTAACAGCACTAACAGTGAAGCATTCAACCCCTTGATTTTCTATGAAACTAATACAGGAAGGCAGGCTGGCGAGCGTATTCAAAGCGTGTCACAGATCCTTAGATCTAAATTGTTTTTTTTAAGTCCTCTTCTGCAAAATATGTCTGGAACAACACTAAGGCAAAACTAAAATACTCCCGATACTGTTGCACCAACACCAATAGAAATACTGATACTATAGTATCTTGATGTAAACCTCCAAATAAAGCTAACATATGAAGCCTGCATGTTTTTTATTCAAATGCAATTTCATCTGTTTGATACTTGGTACATATATCAGCACTGACAGCCAGACAACTAAAAGTCATTATAGTTTTTGATTTTATTTTTAATGAAAGTCATTATATAGCAGTGTGAAGTTGAGCAGACTTGCGGCGCCAGGTGACATTTTCCTCTAGATTCATCGCTATAACATTAGAACGCATTAATATTACGTAAATGTCTCATAAAAACATACATCACCCACCTTAAGAGGTGTTTTTCAAAGTTATTAGAGTTTGCTTAATACTTCATATTTAATAAGTCAGTGTTTGCCATATTAATCAGAAGTGTACCAAATGAATAATACATGTGATCTCAAATGACATGCTCAAAGAAACAAAGGTCCTTCGGATTGTACATGTAAACCATTACCCTATGATGAATTTTTGAAAATAACAGTCTAATATGTTTTAGGGAAGGAGGGGCAATTTGTTTGTTAGCAGAATTATATAAACAAAGCACAATGGATTTTCTGGTGGGTGAATAGGATATGGGCCTGGAAATGCATCATTGCATTTAGGCACTGGTCCAAACAGAGCTCTTCTACTTCTAAATTACTGTACATGTCTCTGGAGTATAGATGCTTATTTGGGCTTTATCCCTTTCTTACCTGTCTTTCTTCAACATACCAATCTCAGACATAACTTAATTTCATCATTGTTCTTTGTTCAGGATCCTTCCATAAATTTGATGCTGCAAACTCCCATCTCATAATAAACATCACTCGTTATGGTAACATTTGCATATTGACTCTTTATCATTTAAATAAAGCAGGTATCAAAAAACTATGCTTCACAAGCATATCCTGTAACCAATAAGTCAATAACAGTAATTTTACTTCATAATAGTTTAGTTTCTGTTTAAAATAGTTTCTGTAAATAGCTGTAGTGTAAGTTTCATTCTTTTCGGTATATAACTGAGTAATGCTATATTGAAAACATTTGGCATATATTTTTTTATGTATTTCATCAATGCTGTTTCTTCACTCACACACTTTCACATTAGCTCCAACTAAAGAACCTCATTTAAACACCTTTAACCAAACGTGGCTGTTTCATTTTGCTGCAATCATGTCACACTTCAGCATTGACATTGGCATATATTGTATAAAGGGTTTCTCTTGCAAATAATATTCAATAGAAGCGTGACAAATTTTAAAATAGCTGACAGACACGCTCAGCCCAGATATAGCATCCTCACAAGGAGACAGGTGATGTCTTGAACAGATTCAGGACACACTGTAAAATGTTTTGTAAAAAAAAAAAAAGGTTGGCAGACTTATTTTTGACTTTCTTTCCTTAACATACACTAACTCTGGACTGCTGGGAACCTTATTGAATAAACTTTATTGTGCTTACGTTCAGATTCTATCATTTGGGTCATAAGTCTGTTTGAGTGATCTATAATTTTGTCCATAAATCATCCTTTGCCTTTCCTTCATGTCACAGTCCCCATTAGCTGTCAGAGTGGCGCTGTTCTGATGGTCCCTTGCAGTCAACTTCCAGTTTAATTCCATTCAGGAGATTTATAATGACTGGTGGGAGCAACTCAGACATCATTAAAAAAAATCAGGCTCCAGCTTTCAAACTTTACGTTAGGTGGAGTGTCTATTTCTAGTGGGTTCCCACTAGAGTGAAGAGATTTTAATGAATTTAGGTCCCAGGACAAGAGCATAGAAAGAACGATTCAGCTTTCAGCGTGACAGTTTTACAAATATTAAGTGTCAACTTAGAGCTTCAACAGATATATTCATGAACATGTCAGCCCTTCACTGACTGATGTATGAGGAGCTCCCAGAAGTAGTTTGTCATGTTAATATTGCCGTTCCAATGTTGGAATAATTTACAATTAGCTTTTGTACTAAAGCTCCCTCAAACTCCCAGATCACAGACCCTGCGATGGTCAACAATCTGCAGTGCCATCAGAAATGATTTTTTGAAAATTTTGGAAATGACTTGTCAAATACCACTGTACCATCAAAGAACTTTTAAATTTCTCAGGTGGCTAAGCAAGTCATACTTGCTTATTGTGAAAGTTTTGAAATTCATCAACATTAACTTTCAGTCTCTGCTGAATTACCTTGTGAGTAAATCTATTATAAGATTTTATCCCAGGAACATTTTTGATACTGTATGCACAATGAGACATGCAGCACTGAATGTCCTCTTCGATGATTTATCTCTCTTGAATAGTTTTTTTTTTTTTGTTATTATCATAATATTAACAATCCATTTCCACAATACCTTATTTCCATGGTGTGACTTTTGTCTGATCAAAAAATGTGTGCGGATAGAAAACTACAATTTGAGTCTTCTTTGGAATCATTAATGTGTTACTACACACAATCAATATGGTAGTAAATCACCTTAATTCATTTTTAATGAAAGTATATTTTATCAAGTGATAATAACGCAACTTACCTGAAGCTGACTTTTCAAAACTGATGCTATATACTTTGGGATGTACCCACTACTCTCAGGGCTGGCTAACTGGATGTTGAGGACAT
Source organism: Antennarius striatus (assembly GCF_040054535.1). Lineage (NCBI taxonomy): Eukaryota > Metazoa > Chordata > Actinopteri > Lophiiformes > Antennariidae > Antennarius > Antennarius striatus. The sequence goes on from NC_090793.1 coordinate 16,679,616, forward strand.
GTTATGTTAATGCAAACTGTTACAACACTATCACCACTGCAACTACTACTACCCCTACAAGTACAGATATGGTAATTACACATAGTTATTCTTACCTCTGATAAAAACTACATTAAGAGTCAAATCTGAACAATACCAACTTCAAATATATAGTGGGTTTAAGCTTAAAACATAATTACTTGCTTCACTTCTCTAGCTATTTATCCTTTCTGCGGCAGTAACCATGTGTGCCTGTGCTTAATAAAAATGCTTTGCATATGTAGTTTAGAGCAACCAACCCTCCTCCAAATAGATCAAGGCTTATTACCCCTGGATGACTATTTATTTTTATTTTTTTGGGGCATTGAAGCACAATTTTCTTGGAGAAACTTCAAGGCTATGCACACTAACAGCTCCAGAAGTAGTCTGTATGTGGGTTGTTGTTTTTTTTTATTAATAGGTCACGCTATATCTAATTCAGATGAAGTTTCAGGTGTGTTTGCTTTCAACTCTCATCTTTATGTACGGGTTGGAACTGAATTTCTCTCTCATTGCCTTTTTCTATTTATCTACTCTTCTGTTTCCTTTAGAATCATTTAACTCATTCACTGGCCCACCCACCTGAAAACAACAAAACGGACATCACTTACACCCCCCCCCCCTAACAAATTAGACAGATAGTGATCTAACTGGATGGAATTAAATTGATCAGATGACTTAATTGGTGCACATCTGAATGAAAGGAAAAAACATAGAAATGATCAGGACACAGGTCTCTGCTTTGTTACAGAAAATGACTATCTTCCTTTCACAACTCACCAAACATTGTTAAAGAATGAGGCAAAGGAGGAATGACAAAAAAATAACATCTTTGTTGTCTTTGAAAAATTAAGCATTTTTTTAGACTGAACTACAACCATGCACATCTAGGTAGTAATGTTGCTCTGTAAGTGTTTGGCCAATGCCTTCACCCTTAGAGCTACCTATTATTCTCCCTCTGTCTGACAACTAAAAACACACAGGTGTTATTTTTCTATTGTTGCCAGAGGGAGCATGTAAGAGAAATTTTTGCAAATATATATATTTTTTGTTCCTATTTAAAATCACTCCGCTTCAGTGGAATCAAGCGTTGAAGCTGCACTGTGCTAAATCCTTTTAATTAACACCATCTATCATCATTAGCCAAATAGTCAGCAGTCTCACCACTAAAGGAAAGCAAGGAAGAAAATAAATACTGCTCCGTTTTGCTTTTGGGCCATCACCATCAGCTCTCTTACTCTGTGCTCAGTCACTGTAGAGCAGCTCAGAAAACACATCAGTCTAAATCAGCTCCTGTTAATCGACATGCGACCACTGGCTGCCATCCTATATTGCACTGCATTAAATGTTAAGCTAAAACTAATGCCTGCTGATGCATGTGATAGCTCTAGACTAATTGTTCTTGTATGCAGCATTCAAATGAGATTGACCTCTTGATTGGGGTATTTATCATGCAGCTTCTGTTGGGTTTAGAATAGATATATATGTATATGTTCTAAGCATCAGTTGAAATGACTTTGGCCATCATATTTCATTCTAAGTTGTAAAATTCTAATTAAAACCCTGTATGTGACAGTTCAGGTATATTTTGTCATGATGCTGGCTTGACATTTTTTGAAGATACAAACATATCCACATGTTCTATTTAGCCAGTGCTTCAAGCTTATCATTGAGCGACTATGAATCTCGCCATTGATTTTTAGAATTTGTCGTTAAAAAATTGCATTTGCTTTATGTGCATCACCGAAGTTGTAAAACAAAATGAAAGTTTATAGTCCCCTTTCTTTTGCATAGAATATATTGTCCATGATGTTGTGACAGTGCTTGAAACAAAACAAACACAAACAAACAAAAAACCCAAAAAAAGAAGTCCAGCCCCAGCATCTACCTTTCCGATGATAATGCAACTGTACAGTACCTGCCTTATACAATAGCATTTTTGCTATTTATGCTTCAACAATAAAGTGAAGATATGTTCTGGCATTCCCAAAAACATGCAAACAGTTACTCTTAAATCTTCTTCCCCTTCTCCTTCTTTTCCTTTTCCTTCTCCTTCTCATTGTTCTTCTTCTTGATTTTATTATTATTTTTATTATAATACACAATTTTCTAACTCCACCAAATCATCCTAATTTACTTTCCCTGATTTACCCTTCTTTCATAAGGTAACCTACATTGCCCACAGTTAATGTATGGGTACAAATTGCCCTGTAAGTGTGGCCAGGGAAAAGACACTAATTGGTACATTATGTGAGAATGAACCTCCTAATGAAGCACTAGTTTGACCATATGCTCTCAGGGCCATTTCTTCTGAGGAAAGCTTTGTCACAGTTTGTGCTAAATGGTTACAGATCTTAGCTGTCTTTGGTTGTATACAATGCATCAACAACTAATAGAGCCCATTGCTATACCATTTGAATAACCCTATTTTTATTCTGAATTATTAAGTTAATTGGATGTTTTTATTTGTCTCAGTTCAGTCACAATGGTGTGATAATGAAAGTAGTGTGTTGTCAGTAGCAAAATATTCACTGTAAAATGCTGCCATTTTGCTCTGAGTGAATTATTAAATATTTATGTTACAAATTTACTGGTAAATGTATGAACGTGAGTTTGGTTCGTTCATATTTGCATGACCTTCCAACATCAGGTCTTTGCTGCAGCAGGACTGAAGTACTAAAATAATTGATAGATGAATTGTTTTCATTGTTAACCCGTAGAACAAGAAGCACTTACTGTATTTGGACAGCAAAGGAATGTCTGAAATAGACCAATTACAGGATGTGTTCAGGGTTTCTAACAAAGTCAAGCATTTTTTGCTGCTTGACAAAAAGTAAAACTCTCATGGTTCTTAATTTCTATGTGTTGTCAATGAAAAAAGTCATGAGATATTTTGAACCAATCAGAAACAGCGTAAGAATGGACAAAGTCACAGTTTCACCGCAACCTTAAATGGGTTTGACAGAAGTATGTGCTTGCTGAGTGCCATGTAATTGTTGCTATTGTTTTTTTTGGTTTAGTAGAGCTGATTTTTTAAGTTGTAATTAAATTTTTCTATACATCAATATATCATCATCCTCTCTTCATTTGAAAGATTCTTTTTTTTTTTCAGAAATGCAAGTAACGATTGTTAGTCTTTAGAGTTTTTCCAAGTCATCAGTTGATGTTATTTGTCATATTAAAATACAGTATATCATGATGTTATGGGCTTATTTGAATGATGCTCAGCTCAAAATGACACACAGTAGGAAACATTTCTTAAACACAAGGCTTGAATTCAATGAACACAAGAGCCAGCCACACTGTCGCACCTTCATTGTCATGAACACATGGACATTGTTGGTAATTGCAAATAAAAAGATTGAGTCAGAACCAACAATATATTTCTGTCACAATCAGAATTAACTGTTATTCATAACACCTCAGATTCACAGTTATTATACTCATTTTGCATGCCTGAGTAATTACAGAGATAAGAGGTTTTTTGTTTGGTGGAAATTAGATTCTAGATGAAGCTGTAGGTAAGGGACATGTTTTTAAAAAAATATTTCTGAGGTGTTGGTATGATCTATGAGTTGGAAATATTCTAGAAGCAATGTTGAAACATTTCTTAAAATGCTTTAACTCTGAGAATTTTGGGGGGATTTTCAATCTGTCACTGTGTCAACTGAATGCTTTTAAGTAATTAGTAAAAAATACTTGTCAACCTGTAATTCAATAAAAGCTTCTTCTTTTTTTTGTGTGCACATTGCAAGATTAACTTTAACCAGCATGGCATTGACACCCCTATACCCATTTTTAGTTTAGGGTAAGGTCGCTATTTGTCACCCAGCTTTAAATAAAAACACTGATGACACTTGAAATCAGATATTCTGTACAACTTTATTTCAAGGATATTAAAATGAATGCGAACAAACAAGCAGCCGTGGTAATACTGACAGTACCTACTGGCCTTGAATTTGCATTTGTGAGCGGGTATGTGAGTTGGAAAAAAAAAAAGGAGGTGGGCGTTATTTTCACAGCTCAAACAGGACGCTCAAACTTTCTGGTAACAACAGATGGTATCTTCAAGAAAAAAATAAATAAATAAATAAACAATCAAGAGCAAAGCAGACAAGAAACCCCACTGATCTGTTTTGGAAATTATAAAGCTTTGGGTTACTTTTGTAAAACAATTAAAAAATAAATTTAAATGGAAGAGACCATCTCAGCAAGTCATCTTAGCAAACTTCTGTTTTCCTCAGTACATGGAGCTCATCCAGAAAAGTCATTCATGTGTATGTATTGGCTTGAGGTGAATTACTACACCCCACTGGAGTGAGTTAGGTTACTTTGAAATAAAACCAAGACAGCTCACAGTTACATTTCAAATTTGCAAACTGTATATCTGTTATAGGAAATCATGCCTGGATTTCATTGTAATGCAGAAAATGAACTACTGCATTCATTTTATAACACAAACTTAAAACAGAGAAAGACCATTTGGTAATGAAATTGCAGCATTGTTGAAGTTACCATACTTTGAGTGTAATCTGGTAATATCCAAAAACATACAGAGCTAATTTCATTATGTGATGACCGGGCTGTGAATCTTATGCCACGTCATGTTTATATTTGACTGCAACTGGCATGGAGTTTGATTTTAAATCCCTATATTTACAAATAATCAACTGATTATAATATTCAAACAATATCAATGGTTTATGACAAATTACAGCACATATATAAGACCATTGATTTTAGTCTGAGAAGTACTAACTTTAACATTTCGATAAGATTTGTGTATCAGTAATGCCAAACTGATAATATATCCCCTATGGTCATTCATTTACTTTTGGGAATTCTCTACTTAAAAATATGTATAATAGTGTTATGTACATTTTATATCACATTTACTTTGATTTGTTACATTTAGCATCTTTTAAACTGTTTTAATGGCTCAGTGAATAACCTTTTGATACTCTTATGTGTGAGTGCATCTGAAATCATCTTATTTATATTTTCAGGGAGTTTAGCCACTGGAAAGTGAACAGCCTTGCAACAGAGAAGAGAGATTTCCTCAGAGCTCCGCTGCCCTTAGCACCGGAGTTTCTACGCAACCTGCGGCTACTAGGGCGACGGCCAACTCTGCAGCAAATCAACGAGAACCTCATCAAGAAGTACGGGACCCACTTCTTAGTTTCTGCTACCCTGGGAGGTAAGGAATGACTGCAGGTGACACCCTTCCCTTTATTCTGTGGTTAGTGATGTATACGTGCATATTAAAATAGAGCAGCTACTCATTTCATGTCTCAAAGTAATTCACACCAAAACGAGTTGTGCATGATATTGCGTCACTGCGGAAGTGCTGTATCAATGCTGTTGCATTGAAATATCAATTGAAAAGCATATGGTAAAAATACCACATCATGCACCTGCATCATTCAACAAAGATTGCTTTCCTTGGTAATTTTCCACTCATTCCCATGATGAACATACTGTAACATCCAGCTGCAAGAGCCTCACAAAGCAGAGGGATTACATTGACCCATTTCTTTATGTGTCTCTTTCTATTGATTTTCCTTTTAACCTCAATCTCAGAAGGTAGAAGTAACGCATAAAACACAGCAGTATTGATCATCTGCACCTCACAAAACCAGACTGGGACCTGTGATGAGTTTGGAGTAGCCACCACAATATTGATGAAGTGCTGACCCTGATCATCAATGTAGCCGCAAGGCAGCACAAGCCAGTGTCTTATTGTGCCGGTCCCACGCCATGATATATGCGGAGGGTTGTGTCAGGATGTAAAACGTTTACCAAATCAAACATGCGAATCAAATTTATGACTTCCATACCAGATTGGTCGAGCCCCGGGTTAACAACGACCACCATCGGTGCTGTTCACCTACAGGGTGCCTGTGGAAATTGGACTACTGTTGGTTGAAGGAGAGGAGGAAAGTGTGGTCATAAGAAGAGAGAGAAGAACGTCAACAGTATAGGACTGAGAGTAGAACGTTGAATGTTGGAACTATGACAGGAAAAGGTAGACAGTTGGTTGACTGTGTGTCCAGGAGGCCAGGTGGAAAGGTAGCAAGGGTAGAAGTTTAGAAGCAGGGTTCAAGTTGTCCTATCATGGTGTAGATAGGAAGAGAAATGGAGTATGAGTTATCTTGAAGGAGGAGTTTGTTAGGAATGTCCTGGAGGTAAAAAGAGAGTCAGATAGAGTGATGAGTCTGAAGCTAGAAATCAAAGGTGTGATGTTCAATGTTGTTAGTGGGTATGCTCCACAGGTAGGATGTCAGACCTAGAGGAAGACCAAAGAGGATGTTTATGGATGTATTGAAAGAGGACATGAAGGTAGTTGGTGTGAGAGAAGAAGATGCAGAAGACAGGGTTAGATGGAGGCAACTGATTCGCTGTGGCGACCCCTGAAGGGAAAAGCTGACCCTGATCACCTCTTACAGTAGCAGCCCTGAGAGGAGAACCATTGTTGCAATTGTTGCACTGGACTGTTTCTATCAAAGGACTTTACTAAATAGATCATGAGCATAAACTTTTCAGAAACTAAACCATTCTTGCCTCAAAGTCGGGAGACATTGGAGGGACCAGGGTTTTCAGATCATTCAAAACTTTAATTATACTACATATTGTAAACAGAATGCTAGGCTGTGCTTACTAACTTTGAAGAGTATAAAGCACTCCCAATTTTGACAAAACACTGTCATTTAAAGCAACATTAGACATACAGTATATCTTCTAAAGCAGGACACATTGGCTGCAACACATTTGCACACATTGATGACACAGACTAGCTCTTCTTCACACACTCACCCATCAATCCATCAGTGATAAACTTCCTACTTATCACTGCATGCAAGCAGTGAACCATCATTGTGGGGGATGGAGCCAAAATGAATTCAGTGCCAGACCGATAGTTTGACTCTATATGTAATTAAGAGTCTGAAATAAGTTGCCTTACCACACTGCATACTGATCAGACTATTGCTCATTGAATGCACATTCTGCTTCTTTTCCTTTAGTTCCCTTGGTTTTGATTCTGTCATTCTTGCACTTCATCATTGACTTCATTTCTGTCAAGTATGTTTTTTGCAAAAAAATATTAACTTCACTTGACTTCATTCAGCAAAGACATTTAACGTTGAATCTCTTCCAACATAGCATAGCCTTTGATCCAACATATTTGCTAAAAGCTAAAGTTAGCATGCCTGACATTTAGACATGCTAAATGTGTTACACTAATAGTTACTATTACAACTACTGGTACTAACCAACAAATTTACTCCTTACAACTTTACTGGAATGACATCACATTAGTATAGGAAATGATGATGGAAGTATTGCAATGTGAAATTATGCATAAATCTTTGAGTGCGTGTGTGTGTGTGGGGGGGTGTATAATATAAAGGTTTATTAAGTTGTAATGTCTTTGTGGAAAACAAACATCAAAGAAAAAGAAAAATCATACACACCATACTTAATTCTACTTATTAATGCTGAGAGCCAAAAGCAGGTAATAAAAGAACTAATGAAACATAAAACCTATTATCTTTTGGCAAGAATTTAATGTTAGTGGTTTAGCTATAACTTAATATTCTGAAGGGGAACAGCACAGTTAAGTCCTGCCAAAAAATGTCAGATGGAGGAGCATAATTTTTTCGTCTATGTCTATCTAATTTTTTGAGCTCTGGATTAACAACTGTTTTAAAGGAAATTACCCTCAAATATTGTTCCTTTTGCGATCACACTGAAAAGGGTATAGAGAGGGGATATAGTGCTAAAGTGAATAATATTTAGGTTTCCACTGTGAAATAATCACAAAATAATTGATTAATAACTGATTAATTATTCATCCATAGGTGAGGAGTCTTTGACTATTTTCCTGGACAAGCAGAAGCTAAATAAGAAGTCGGAAGGTAACAGCAACAGCTCCGTGGTGTCTCTGGAGCTGCTACATCAGTTGGCAGCCTCCTACTTCACAGATCGAGAGAGCACCCTAAGGCGACTCCACCACCTCCAGATTGCCACCTCTGCTATTAAGGTACAGTAATGCAGGTGAAATCTGTCCCTTTTAGATAGAGTGCTCCAAGCTGCATCTGTAATAAAAAATTGTGTGTGTGTGTGTGTGTGTGTGTGTGTGTGTGTGTGTGTGTGTGTGTGTGTGTGTGTGTGTGTGTGTGTGTGTGTGTGTGTGTGCACGTGTGTGTGCACAGATAGATAGATGCTCTAGCTACTGCTGTATGCGTACGGGCAATCCTTTTCAAGTTGCGTCATTCATAAAATGTATGGCATTGCTAAGCACTTTTTATTTTGTAAATTTGTGAATGGAATGCCAAGTTTCTTTAAAATTCCAGTGGGATAAATGTATTTATTCATACTATACACTTCTGTATGTCATCTGGACTGGCTTACACACTGGAGTGTGTGTTCTCCCTTACATGCACTTACATCACATAAGGATTAAACGCCTGGTAATTATCATCATATTTTGAGAAAGCTGCTTGACTTTGGTGTAAAGACGCTCTGAATATAAAATTTGTTGTAGTGTATGACCTTTAAAACATCAGCCTGTTCTTGGTTTCATTTAAGTGTCCTTATCGTTTATCAATGGACTGGCTTTGATTATTTACTTTTGATTTGCAATTTATCCAAAATCTACATTCAGCTGTCTCCTTTGCTGATTGCACGCAACTATTTTGCTTTGGAACCATTGAAAAAAAAAAAAAACATACACACAATCACTCAGTCTTTTCCATTCCATTGATTTTGTTTTGTACTCTCTGTTCTCTTGAGGACTTGAAGCATAGCATAAACAAGCAATATATTTTTCTCATTGGAACAGATCTGGTAAATGTCATGTACTGGCAGCAGGCTTGTGGGTGGATGGACTGAGCTTTCATGCTTTGACTTAAATCAAAAATCTGACTGAAATGAGTCATTACAGTGTCGGCTTTGTGTTTCCCTCAATAAAGTACATAATTTCCAAGTGCTGTGAATAGAAATGCTGCATTCAACACACTGTTGTTATGAGGGGTAAGATAGGCAAACTTTGTTGCCAAGATACACTTAAACACCAAAGTACTTGGATTGGCAGCAATGGGTTTTCCATCATGCCTTCAATGATTAAGCAGGAAACAGAAATCATACACTGTATTTCGTGGACTCAAATTGAAAATTGCTGTTTATAGATAGAAAAGTTTGATCATTCTATGATATGAGTTTGATTGACATAAAAATAACACGGTTTCATCACATTTTTATGCCATTCTTGCTGCAGGGAAAATTTGTGAAATGAGCATCTTTGCCAAACTTTGTCAGAGTGCGGGATTTACCCTTAGTCTGACTTGACAGAAGGAAAGCAAACAAGAAACAACTATGGTTGCTCAAGTCTTTGTGTTTTTCTCAATATTTATTCACGCCCTTTAACACCAAAGATCCACTTTGATACCTTCCAAAAATAACAAATAAAATTAGAATTACAGCAGCCCTACACGTTTGGCAGCTTTTGAGGAAGTGGGTTGTTGATGCTGTAACTAGTTTTTGGTGGGCTGGCATATCAGCAGCACCAGCATTCAGAAAGAAGAGTATTACTGTAGTAAAGACATTTAAAAAAAAAGGAGAAGTACCTGTACTCACTATGTGCTTATCGTATTTGACTCAAAGGCAAATAATGGACAGAAAAGAAAGAAAAGATTATTTGATGTTTAGAATTTTAAATTTGCTGTTGAGGCGCTCACATGTGGGGTACATTTCACTTGAAGCAGCACATTTCACTTGTTTATTTTTTGAAAACCCCACAGTTAAAAAGAATTGAGTATTCACCTCTACCATGAAAGAATATTATATATATATATATATATATATATATATATATATATATATATATATATATATATAATATTCTTTCATGGTAGAGGTGAATACTCAGAAGTGCATTATTCCTATTTTCCCACTCTTTGATAGTGGTAGACAATTCTACAGGCATGTGAACTACCTGCTTTACCTTGCCTTGGCTGAGTCAGAGTAACACCCGCTCTCAGGAGCTAGGACATACCAATGACTCTCACAAACTCTGCTCAAGAGCAAAGGGCTCCTGTCCACCCACCTCTTCCATTTCTAAAAGTTTCTGGTAGTTTTCTAGAAGCATTTGTAGAAGTAATAATAAAAGAAAAGCAGTAGATTCAACAGCATAACATAAGACATGGAACTGAAGCTAGCATATAATACAAGAGGCACAGTTTTCATGCCCTGGGTTCAGGAACTCAGACTAAATAAATCCCCTAAAATTGGATTTTCAACTGCTGGTTGTCAGATTAAAGCATTTAATCTCAATAAAATCTGGAATGAAGAGGAATGATTTATTTTACTATAAGTGGGAAATCAAGAATAGCAAAAAAAAAAAATCAACTTGCTTATAGTTGGTCAAAGACTAACATCTCTCAGGAGGCTTCTTCGAATCGAACTCACTGGTAGAGGGTCTAGATACTTGTACTCCTGTTGCAGTAAAAACGACAAATGACCAAAACCACCAGGGCAATAAGTCTCATAGGGAGTCGTTACCATTCATAAGGGAGTAATTGTCCCACCCACCCTCATGTGAAGTGTTATGTGAGTTGCACCCAGGTGTGAACGGATCTTGTGGTTTCTGGGGATGGTGGCCAATACTGCATTATCTTACGAGGCTTGGCACTCCACCAATACCCGAAAGAAACAGATGACTAATTTGTGGACAGTCATGTCCTGGTTCAAGCCAGAGGAGGAAGATTAAGACCCCATCAATCAGCCACCTACAATGTAGTATGGAGGTTCCTAATTAAATTTGTGAGAAATTCCTTGGACAAAGGAGAAAAAAAACGTGGAAAGGCAACGTGTAGCAATTGTCATCGATAAGGATTTTGAATTGGCCAGTCCAATAGCGCTGTGTCAATGATAGAGGGTCATAATGCTGTGCTGCTATGTACATTGTGTGATATGTTGAGGTCACAGACCATGCATGAAAAGTGGAATTATCAAGAATGATAGAAGTTGATAGTGAAAACAAGTCTACTGAGATGAAGAGACAGAAAAGTATGAAGGTTTGTACAGAGACAGGTATAGTTGTCTAAAGATGCAATGAAAAACTGCTCTTTGAGTTTTAACATAGATACAGGCACTTAATAATGGAGTTGGCAGCAGAAGTCCAAATTCGGGAAGATTAGTGACTTAAAAGTTCAAAATGAGTGCAATTTATGATCAAACTGATATTAGTGGTCATGGCCAAGAGAACACTGTTGCAGATGGAGCAAAGTCAGACATTTTTCTCATTTTGTGGATGATGATATATAGAAAATTGGAGTTACTGATTGACATGATATCACATCTAAATGACACTATGAGATCATGAGACAAAATCATCCCATGTCCATCATTTGATAGCAGATGCCAAGTTTTTCTCCCAAGATTTAAAATGGTATTATAAAAGGTTAGCGCTCATTTTTCCAGTGGACTTGGAAGGCAAAATAATGCTTGTGAATAAACATGATGAAGATGAATTGTTATATGGGATTTCATATGGAACTTTACAGTTCTCAGCAAAGGGCCAGAGCTGACTGATCCGAAGTCATTAAACATTGAAAACCGCTGCCATGCAATATATGTTTTGAAGTAGGCATGTTTTTAAAAAAAGAAATGTCAACCCATGTTTTTCCTGCTGAATATATGTGCCAAGGTCATAGAGGCAGTAGGGTAAGCTCCCCCACCCCGACAACTAGCTGCTCCAGAGGCATCCCTAGACATTTCTGTGTCACATGGGATTAACAGTGTAATCCCTTCAATGTGTTTTGAACCTCTTCTCCAGACGTCATCCTCTGGTTGGACATGTGTGGAAAATTTCTAAAACTAAAAATCATAAATGATATTGACAAATGTTAGTGGGTATTTTTCAGTCAAAATTGGAATTCTTTGTTGAAAAGTTGGACATTTATGATTTCAGAATTATTAAACTGTTACCGTCTTAAAACTTTTAATTAAAAAAAGTCTTTGAAGCAAAAAATAAATAAATAAATAAACTGCAGAACCTGAATACCTCTCTCTAATGATAGAAATAAAGACAAGTTTCTCCTTGAGGACTGACAGACGGATAAATTGCCCAGTTCTTTAGCAAATGCCAACACCTAGTGATTTTGCATGTCCGCCTACACACATCCACGCTTCAACATACAAGTGCAACAAAATAACGAACAGGAGTGCAGCTTGGAGAAGAGCATCCTTCACATGCTCCTGCTAAATGGGGATTTCTGGTATGCAAGTCACCTGCTGTGCTACATTCTACCAAATCCACTCATCAACCAAGAGGAAGTGACACTGAGAAGGATGTACTTGACCTGTGTTCATGTACGCCTCTGCTCTGCGTCTACAGTGCTAAATCAGAGGTGGAGGGTAATAAATTATGTTAATTGCTTGTGATATGGTGAAGGTATCGCAAACACACTATTAGTATGGAATACATTTTTCTTCTGACCATATAGAAAGAAAATGTATGTGAAATAAACAGTTTATCAGAAATATAACTTTTTTTGTGTGATGATATGGAATGAAGAGTATTGTCAAATCAGTGTGAAAAGCTAAATTTCAGAAATATTTTTCATTTATGTTAAACCTTATTCTGTTGAAAATGATAGTAATAGGTACAATGTCATTAATTTACAGACCTTTATATGCATGAAAAAACTCACAGTGTGAAGTTATTCAGCTCTCCTTATATACTGGGATACTATCAAGATATGATATTTATTATTTGGAACAGTTTCAGTGTATGTCAGTACAATAGATGTTGCAATTGTTTTAATATAACAAAAATATTACTTTTTCAGACTTTGCAAATAATTTAACAACAATAATCTCTACTTAACAACACATGCACAAGTCCTTTGCTGCTATAACATGCTGTTAATATGACATGTATTCAGCAATTGCTTTTGTTAGCATTCTTGAGGAATCTTAGCCAATTCCTCTAAAGCCTCATCTCTGGAATAGCAGCAAATGTTGTCTTCAGCTGTCACAAGAGATTTTCTAAGATAATTATTTCAGTCTAGTTTTTGGTCCCAAATTTTACACTTTCAAATTTATTTTTTACACAATAGAGGACAATTGCTCCTCTACTGGAATTTCATTTGTTGATAATTCCTCTACTTTTAAGATATTTAATTCTTTATTGAGTCCAGCAGTTTTTTTGAACAACCCCCCTTGAGCTGTAATTGTTTTTGCTGGTTCATTGACCTATATAGTGGACATAATTAGCATACATGACACAAAATGTTCCTCTGCTGGTTCCCCTTAAAGATGCTGTATGTGTCAAAACTCGCAAACACCTCAGGACAATTGCTGACTATAAATTGAACTTTGAACTGTGCGAAAAAATTCACACTAGGCGTTCAACGAGGGCAGACGTATTCCTCCTTGTCTCTTGTCTCCCTCTCTAACTCTCATCGGTGCTTCACCTGTCATGTCTGGGAACTCTGTCTGCACTGTCTCCTCAAACCATCTGGACCAGTTAGGGATAAGCACGACTCTCAATGCAGTGGATGAAATCATTTTGACAAGGAATGCTGGTCCGGGGGAACCTATTGGTCCGGCTTCGGTGCGGGCTACATGAGCGACTTTTGGGAGGAGTGGAGAGCCGTTTGTCTGGAGGTTCTTTCAGTGGAGGACGTTGAAGATTTTTATCTGTTTTGATTTAGGATAACAGGACTTCTGTTACTCGCAGTGAGCGTTTCCCTGGTGTATTGGAATAATTTGGGAAGATGGCAGCAAATCAAGGAATCCAAAGGCCGACCACCTTGTTAGGTGAGATTGGCTGGGCAGTGGGTGCACAGCCGAACTTAACTGCAAGTTGGATAATATGTTGGGGGAGCTCATAGCTCACAGCTAACTTGATAAATTTATATTACAAATCTCAAACTTTCCTCTAACATACTTTATTGTGATTGGAGCTTTTATGTAGTGTTTTTTTAAATTCTATTTTAGTGGTGTGTTCAACAGTGTGACATTCTAGTGAGATCAGTAATTATATGGTGACTACTGAAATAGAAATTTTATTCACTACATGCAACCTGAAAAACCAGTCACAATGACATTCTCTTCTATTCGAATGTGAAAACACCCTTTAGAGTCTGTCATATCTGAATAATACACACTGTTATGTAACCAGCACAAACTGAATGAGCCTCTCGATGAAGAGCTTTTTGGAAGTTTTCAAAGAGAAAGATGGGGTGGCAGCTCTTAGATGGATATTTATTGAAGTTGAACAAGCCCAGTGTGCTCAATGTTGACAGCGAAATCCTCTCAGTTCTGCAGCATTAATAGTTTCTACAAACAAGGAAAGTTACAGACAAAGTGCTGGATATATAAATTTATGACAGTGAAAACAGCTATATATGTCTTTTACATGACGATTAAAAAAAGTGACTTTACCCCCCCCCCCTAAAAAAATAAAATTCTCTGCTCTGGGTTCTGTCTGCAGACACAGCAGACCAAATTAATGCTGAAACTCTCTGAAGCAAGAACAAAATTTTAGGTGTCGCTCAAAAGAGCAAAAAAATAATTCTTTTGATCATGGTAAGTGGAAAATCTGCTGCAGGATACCATGGACGGCCAAGAGTTCACAAGTCACTCTTTGTAAATCTTTATTCATGGTCACATAATCAAGGACCTCTTCCTCTTACAGTGTCAAGTCGTAACTGGATGTCATGGAAACTCAGAAACTCACTCACTGATTCACCAAGGTTCACTCTCCAAAATATTACCCCAACTACTCACCTAACCCCTTCAATCACCATTGAATATAAGGGATTCAGCTGCATCCCTGTACTTCCCACACCTTCCTAGGTGAAAACATTTCCACTGACAAGCACACCACATACAAGACAAGCACACCACAGCTCCAGCTTTTTTTTTCCCCTGAATGTACAGATATGATCATAAGACAGCAAAGCAAAGATTGCACTCTTTGCTTTGTAGAGAGGTTGTCACTGTTTTCGCTAAGGAAGAGAAAGACTTTCTCATGTAAATCACACTGGACTTTGCCTTGGGACAGTCACCAAACCTCAGAGTACAGCAACTGTTGAAAGCATCCACTTCACCGCAGACGATGAAAAAACATTGAAAATTATTTGATAATTACAATTTTAACTGCCTCATCCACACAGTTATTTCAGTATATTCCTGGCTACTAATGGATTAGTAAAGTCGCTTCCGCACAACAGTGGGGGCAACCATTCGCACTTGTTTCACCAGACCTCTGTTACACCATCGTCCGTCCACCGTTTTTGCCACAAAAACAACCACAGTCAATCTGAGTGTTATGAATTAAATCACTCAAAACTGTGATGATTTCCTCCTGGTAGGAGGTGACAAGACAAAACCCTCATGGTCCTCATCCAACACCTGCCCCTTGACATCAAATGCCATGTCTGGGAAGTAGTGCTGCATGGTGTATCAGACATGAGGATGGCTTTAGCTTGGTTGTGGCAAATCCTCCTATCATCACCACTCCATGTCTTTGGCAGCAGGAAGAAGTAATTTCTTTAATGCTGTACTGCTGTTGGCATTGTGCAACGCCACACATTATCATGCTTCAGTTACCTTGGTATTACCCTGCTAAAAGTCAAATTTGCTTTCTTTTGTGACTGCAATACATTTTTGTCAAAACAAAAGTCTTGAATACCAAACTTTGGTGTTTCTTCTCACTGTGATGCTGTGAGGTCTGCAAGGTCTGATTCTGCCATTAGCAATCACCTCTTTCAAAATAATACACTGGCGTAGGAGCATTGTCAGTACCAGTCCATCACAATCCAAACAGTAATCAGTGCTATATTTCTCCTGATTTCTTTCAATACATTCATGTTCCTTTCTCACTGTAGATGTAGCAAATCAATCAATTCTTTGTCTCGCAAGTTAACTAGTTTAGATGTTGTTTACAGTTCCATACTCATCTTTCTTTTCCCTTGATTCATTCCTCACCCGAAACGCTCTGGTGCTCCTCCCAAAGAGCACCTCACACTTAAAAATCCACTGCTCTGGAGGAGATAGACAGGGTTGGGCCCATCTCCCTTCCCACTTCTACACTTGGTGTATCATCACAGATATTTTGCTACATTAAACACCATCCCAAACCAGTTACCCTGAAGAGGGTATGGATTACAAAACCATGCCACAGAAAATTTATATTGATACTGATACGTGTGCAAAGCAATTTTGTGTATCCCGCCTCTCATCTGCCAATCAAACTGGAATAGGCTCCAGCAACCCCCCTGACCCACCAAAGCTGAAGAAGCAGTCAAGAAGACGTATCAATGAATGACTGTACGTTCTGTTCTTGCAAGGAAACTGTTTTCCACTGTTTCCTGGAATGTCAAAGGCTCAAAACTCTGTTCCTGTTTTTGGAGAAAGTTTTTCTCTCATTTTGTTCATTCATAGTTTAGGTGCTGATCTGAATCAGGGGATGCATCTAGGTTGATTTTTATTTTTTTTTAACATTACACGAGAGGGCTTTATTCAGAAAGGCTGTGGCTTTAATGTTGGGTAGTGCTTGAATGGATTGAAGCGGAATAGTTATACAATGTACTGGATTCCACTCTATTTGGTTTTGTTCAGATGTACATTGAAAAAGTACTTCATCCAATCCAATTTTCCCCTGATCAGGTGATCTAGTTTTTAAAATGAAAAAAAATCCAAAAGCCTGCAATAAATGAATGTTTAAGTTTAATTTTAATTGTAAAATTTACAAGTATGACATCTAAAATTAAAATGATATGTATGTTGTGTGTGTGTGTGTGTGTGTGTGTGTGTGTGTGTGTGTGTGTGTGTGTGTGTGTGTGTGTGTGTGTGTGTGTGTGTGTGTGTGTGTGTGTGTGTGTGTGTGTGTGTGTGTGTCTGTAAATATATTCACATTTCTCATCTTTTTTCATGTTAAAAGGGTTTCCTCATGCCTCATGATGGGCAGCTGTGGCTGCAGGTGTGGGAGTGGAGAAAAAAATGTTTCTAATGTTCTCTGCTGTCAGCGGCCAACACATCCCATCCTTTGTATTCAGTCACAGGCTCATGCCCCAAGCTGCCTTCTTGACTGCCAGAAACAGGATCAAATATTTGTCGCATTCACACCAAATGTGGCATGAAGAAACATGTACATTATTACTGTATATATATATAAAATAATCAGATCTTTCTTCTTCTGTTTCCTAGGTAACTGAAACAAGGACGGGTCCTCTCGGCTGCAGTAACTATGACAGCTTGGATTCAGTTAGCTCAGTGCTGGTGCACAGCCCAGAAAATAAGATACATCTAAAAGGTAGGATTGGGTAAAACACACACACACACACACACACACACACACACACACACACACACACACACACACACACACACACACACACACACACACACACACACACACACAAAAGAGTTGAACGCACACACACAGAGCCACCAACACATCCACCCCACCAAGCCTCACCTCCTGTGTGTAGTTGTTGGAGGGATTGCCCTTTGCTTTATATGTCTGTTCTACCTCAGTAGCTCTCTACCTCTAGAGGAATCTGTAATCTCACCAGACTGTAGTTGGACTGCATTTGGCTCCACTGACCCAAACCTAACCCCACCAACTATACCAGTTACACTCAGTATACAAATTCAACTCAAACAAGCTATTCTTATTTGATAAAAGTCATCATTATCATTATTTTATGGTGGAAATCCATAGCAAGATAACTTACTATGGAATAGGATATCTTTTCACATTCAAAAAAAAAAAATCTGAGTATTGTTTATGGCTTCATATCTATATTTGCATCTCATTGTGCAATTAGCAGTGTTGTGTTTGTACAGCAGTACACCCTGTGCTATGAAACTAAGTATAGCTTCTGTCTTTTCTTTATGGGAAACAATCTACTGTCACAATGCCTCGCTTAAAAAAAATATCTACCAACTGATTTATTTATTCCGTGGAAAGATGAACTTTTTCTCACTAATGACTGTGGTAGAATTTTATTAAAGGCCGGTAACATTATCAATCCAAGCGAAATTAGCAGCAACACATTTTTCACATAGACAAGCAAAGAATATATAAAAAGAGAGGCTGGAACAATGGAACTTGAATGCTAATAATTTAAATTAATGTTATTATTTATAAGGCTACGCTGAACCATTAAATGGTTCAAATGACCAACCTATGTTCAGGTACTAGTGTCAAAAGTATTTTGTAGTCTTTTCCCCTTGGGGGTTGCCACAGCGAATCAGTTGCATCCATCTAACCCTGTCTTCTGCATCCTCTTCTCTCACACCAACTACCTTCATGTCCTCTTTCACTACATCCTATATGTATTTTGCTAAAAATGGAAGAAACTCACATGAATGGCATACAGTATGAATGAAAATTTGATATTGAACATTATATGTAGTAAAATATCAAAAGTAATTTTCTGACTATTAACACTCACCCCATTTCTGGAACATTTTAGGATGATTGTTAACTGTATGAATAAATTAAAAAAAATATGCTCCTTGACAAATTCATCAAATAGTGGAATCTTTAAGTAGCAAAACAGGTGATAGAAGGATGGATGCCATTCTGACTGGTAAGATGCCATGAACCGGGGAGGGTGGGGATTTTTTTTAGGGGGGGGGGCAGTGGTAGAGCAGGCGGTAGAGTTTGATTCCCGCTCCTGCCCAAAAAGATAAAACACCAGGAGTGTGCCCTGAGAGTGGGAAGTGTCAGTTCATCTCCGGAGCTCTGCTCAGGCACCCTTAAGCAAGTCTCTGTCCCCCCTTACAAGTTGCTCATTTGGGCGCACCAAGTAGGAGCTGCCCGCCATGGAGGGCACTCTACCTCCCCCTGCATGCGTAAAGGTGTGTGTTTGTGTCTTCAGGGCCTGTATACACTAATATATACATGTTACTAACACTAGAGTGTGCCACTAATTTCCCTTTGGGAATTGACTGAGTGTATACAACAAAAAAAACAAAACCATAGTGCAGTTCAAATAGATTTTCTTTCCCACGCTTCCTTTGTGCCAGCTCTGTCTTAGTGTAATCTTTGGTTCAGTGGGGTCTTTGAAGGCACCCACTGGTGTGTTTTGTGTTACTTAATGGTTTGAGAGGAAGAGGGAAATCCTCTATTCAATTTGTAGAAATCAGCTGCCTGCCAGTGAGATATATTACATTTAAAGCAGCATTTGTGTTCACAGGCACACTGCTTTAAATTTGAATGCAATGTTGTTCAATAAAATAGCACGTCCTCTGCTGCTTTCACGACACAGAAAATCAATTCAATCCAGTGTCTCTTTACATTAATTTATTTTCAGGCACACAGATAGAGGAATTAGTTAAAAAAAAAAAAAACACTTAAAGGCCAGAGTAGATAATAAATTGTCTATTGTTAAATGACGCCAAAAACATGACTTGTTTTTTATCAAGTTTTGAACATAAGACAGTTGACATACTACTGTCGAAGCAAGAAACTTACCCAGCTTATTTCTTTAATTCATTTCTAAAATTTGTTATATCTGATTTTGTAGATATTTCTGATCCAAAATATTTTTGATTATTCTTTGGTATGTTGGACATGAAAACAAGGGGATATTTTCTCCTGTTTTTAATTTATTTGCATGCTTACTACATGTGCCTTACATCTTTATAGTTACGCCCTTAAAATTCACTATACTTCTTGGTTCTGTGGGCTATATGTACTACATAAGTTAATTTAATTAATCATTAGCAGTTTTAAAGCAGATTATATTTTGTTGGATTTAAATATTGACCACAACGTTACAATAGGACCCAAAATATTTTGTGTTTCATGAGTATGTAAGAGATAACAGAAAAGACTCGTGGGAAGACTTTCTGAAGGCTAGAAAGGTTAAAAGAGCTTAAGAAAATAGAATATAAAAACACCATTATCCTACCCCACTGCCTGGCTTTGTCCTTACCTTTAGAAGCTATCATAAGGAATAATCGCTGTACTGATCTGTGACCTATTCCAAAGAGGAGACAAAGTGGGAGCAAAGGTTTCAGTCATTTAAGTTTGTCCTTGAGACAGTATCTAATCCCAATGTAAGGTAGGCTATCACACATTTCACCGAGCCACTGCTTCACAGGAGTTACTTCAGACATCTCCAAAGCTTAAGTATAATTTGGTTTTCTGTAAGGCCAAGGGCAATGGAGTTATTGGAATGCAGTCAGTATTTCTTATTCCTCTGAAATGAGGGATACCATGTAAAAAATAGTTTGTATTCTGAGAAAGTATGTAAAATTTGTAATGTTGAAGAAAGACAGGTGAAAGCAAAGAGAGCAGTTCCAATTCAACATTTTTTATTAAATATGCAGCAGCTACAAATCCTATTTCAACTATCACCTTTGTTTGATAGTTAAAGCAAGCTAAACAGACATGTAAGTTATAATAGTCATCTAATATTTTTTTAAGGTGTGAATTCTAATATGTAGGAGAATTATTTTCCTTGTTTCAAACTCTCCCTTGGCTGTGTGGTGAATCTCAGGACATGTCTATTAATTTAAAAGTTAAAGCTTTCTGTATTAGTGAGTAGTTCAGTCGTATAGCATTTATCAACTGTGCCAGAAGCAAAAAGCAGTATTTTTAAACCAAAGAACATTCAAATAAATAAATAAATACACCAGACAGTGTGACTCATTCAACAACATTTTTTCTGTCTTTAAAGTTTACTAATGTAACTTTTCAAACTGAATTTACCAAACTTACCTCCTTTGCACAGGCATGTCATAAATTGCTTGATTTAGCCTGAGGAATGCCACCCAACCGTATTCATAAGGTGGTGCAAATGCATGAACTTTAATTATTAGAATAATTAACACCTTTAAAAATGCCAGATAATGAAATGTTTCATCCTGTGCAATCACAGAATTATTTCCAAAGAGCAAAAGAAATAATTTCATTCTCGGGAGTGGTGTGGCCCACAGTAAGAAAAAAACTAGGATGGAATTAACAATAGTTTAGTGCAACACTCAACACTGAACAGTCCCAACAGAGCCTTTAATTAGTTCAAGCCTTATCCAAATTCGAACTAATAGCTCCTAACCATAATCTAAGGGAAATGCTACCTGCAATAAGCAAAATTTAAATGTAATAAAAAATTATAATTTACACAGATATTTTTTGCAAAATCTCTGAATAAATTTGAACTATGATCAAGATGTGTGTACTTTTCCCAGAGAAATTGAAAATTAAATATTGAAAAATTAGCTGAAATTAAATCAATGTAATTCAGTTTAGTCTGGCCTGACATAAATCCTCACACAATGTATTTTTTAGATAATATGAAAAATATTATTATGCAGGCAGGCAAATGCCAATAAATAATGAATTATACACAATTCATAGACCCCAGATAATAATTCAAGAAAGAAGATTTAAAACATTTCATGTCATGAAAAAATATTTTTAAGGAGTATTTGTTAAATTAAACTTCATGAATGGAAACCTGCATATTTGCACATTTGAGCGCATCCTCTTTACTGCATAATATCTTTTATGTTGTCTAAGGAGTTGGAAAACCACTTGTATTGCATTTTGTTATGTGTTGATTTTGTAATGGACTTTAAAAAGGTGGACCCTGCACAAGATTGTAAAATAGTAAATTGATTCCAACCATTTAGGCTGATTGGCTTCTTTTGACCGGAATACTGTATATCATGGCTTTCCAATCAACAAATATTTAGCCATGTGAGTTGTTTATGGCATTTTTAACATTAATTAATATCATAAGTGCCTATAATCAAAGTGAATTACCACCCACTGTGGGACCTGTCGAATCAGTTCCACATACATTTTCAACTGGTTTGACCTTCAGTTCCATGCATACCCCTACAAAGGCTAAATAATTTTACACAACGTTTTGTGGAAATCCAACCAGTACTTGTTGTGAAGTCCTTGTGAAAAAATTAACCAACAAGGACAGACAGGGCTAGAGCATCACCTCTTATGTAAAGGTGAACATAAGATTCTACACATGTGCAAACAGGCTGCAGGTTTCCTCTGCTCTGCTGTACTCCAGGGAGAAGATCCTGTCCATGAGGACTAGAGGAATTTACCAATTAACCACTTTATCCATCCATCCATCCATCCATCCATCCATCTTCTTTAGGAAAAGGCACTCCAAAAAACAGGGATGCTGGAATCTATCCCAGCCAAGATGCGTGGAACATCCTGAATTAGTCACCAGGTCATTGCATCAGACTTTAGATGTTCATCAGAATTGTAGGGGCTATTCCATGATTAATGTACACACAGTAAACACACAATATAATAATGATTAAAGTGAAGATCAGGATCAATAAATCATAATAAGGCAGACAGTATTTGGTAACAGAGTGTTTTCTAGAAAGGATGTTATGATGCAAACGTAAAACAAATTTGCAAGCCATAGTGTTGGTCTGCAGTGACACTATTGGCTGATGTCAACTTCTCTGTGGCTTTTCATGAAACACACACACACACACAAACACACACACACACACACACACACACACACACACACACACACACACACACACACACACACACACACAGAGAAATGTAAAATTCAGTTGGACCACCATCAATAGCCTGAGCAGAGCCTCAGGACAGACGCTTGTGAAACCCAGCAATGTGTGTGGTCTGTCAAGTGCATCCCACTGCTTATGTCGAAGTCTGGGCAGTCATTGAAACAAATTCTCAAAACACCACCAGACACTATGACATGGCATATAAATTGTTTGCCAATTTCTTTTTTTTTTGGTACCCTCTCTGACATCACAGATATGAATGATAATGTCATGGGTAAAGAGAGGAAGAGATACAGGCCCCGTCCACACGATGACGGATTTTTTTAAAAACGGAACTTTTTAAAAACGCATTGAAAACGATTTGCGTCCACACGACAGCGATTTAAAAAAAATATCCGTCCACACGTAAACGCATCAGTGCGTTTTCGAAGGCAGCTATAAGCGTGCCAAACCATGTGGTGGCAGTATTGAGTCAAATTTTATCCAATAAGAATCCTCCGTGTTTTGTCACAAGACACTGGCCCATAAATATGACGTCACAGCGGTTTTCGTCGCAGGTAAGACGTCAGCGTTTTTAAAAAGTCGTGGATACACCGTCCACACGAAAACGCATCCACCTCAGCCAGCGTTTTTAAAAAGTTGCGTTTTCGTTCCGGATATCTCCGTTGTCGTGTCGACGGAAGGCATAAACGCAACAAAAAAGTTGCGTTTTTAAAATATCCGTTATCGTGTGAACGGGGCCACAGAAGGAGAGGGACACATAAAAATCCCTGTGAAGAAGTTTTTGTGACCTTGGGGGCATTTTGCCCTTTTCAGTCAAACTTCTAGAGAATTGTCTTCAAGCAGGCCTCAGCTACTGCCATCCCTCGTGCCCCGCATTTTTCATTCAACTATCTTATGGCTATATCTTTGTAAAAACTATTGCTGGAGATTTATTCTTTGTGAAAAGGCTGCAGAAAATTCAAGAAACAGTACGATGAAAAAAGGGCCGCATAAAGAATGTACCATACAGCAATATATGTGCTACGCCATGTATTTTTTAGTTGGGTCACTGCTAAAGCCTGTGGGTCAAAGTCCAATGGTATTATCTCCTTCACCTCAACACCTATGAGTGTGTTGCAGAGTCCTGGACCAATCTCTACAGATAATGCTTAAAAAGAAATCATGCTTTTAACATGGAGGGTGGTGATCAAGGAGGAAGCTTGAGAGCATTGACTTGACCAAAATGTAAATGGACTCTGCACAAGGTCAAAGAATAAAAAGAGAAACAATCATAGGTCTGGTAGGTCTGGTCTACTAAGTTGATCTAAATCTCTGGCTGAATGTAAGTGAAGCCAGAGATACAGTATAATGTCATCAAAACTAGAGGACGCTGGC
The DNA here is from genome assembly GCF_040054535.1 of Antennarius striatus. NCBI lineage: Eukaryota > Metazoa > Chordata > Actinopteri > Lophiiformes > Antennariidae > Antennarius > Antennarius striatus. The sequence continues at coordinate 16,703,562 of NC_090793.1, forward strand.
TTTGTCCGTTTACGACCTCCTTCTGCGATTTTAAATCTCCAATTTAATCCTATATTCTTAGACCAAAATAGCTTATTTGGTAAAAATGTTTTTATTGTTTTAAATTATAGTACCTTGGATTTCTAACTTTTTGATCTCTGGATCTCATCGTTTGACCATCAACTGTTTACCAGCTGCCGCCCTCGATCTGAGTGAATCTGCCCTAGGGAACCCTTCATCCAACAACAGCGGATAGCCTACCCAACATTAACAATGAGCTGACTCTCAGGATTTTCCCTTTCTTGCACTTCGGTCTGAGACCATCTGCCAACCAACAATAGCCCACTGGCTCATTGGCAGGTGTCTAGTGCAAGTGTTGCTGTGCCTAACAGCTAGTGAGGCTGACACCGCATTGGCCTCGGTGGTCGCATTGCTGCTGACGTTGCTATTGACATAAATTTAATCTGTCTCCCCTGCCCTTGCTTTCCTACTGATCTTTCAAGTGCCCAGCATTTAAACGTAACCCCCCTTTCTCCGTTATAATAATTTTGGTCTATAGGCAGTCTAAACAAAACTCAGCCTTCATCACAGAGATAAGTGACCTTCTCCCTACTCTCTGTACAAACACAACCAAAATTCTTGGAAATTTCAACATTAACACCCCTTCTTACCACTTTGCTACTAGGTTTTTGCAGCTTCATGACTGCCTGACACAGCGTGTTAGTGCCCTAACAGAGAACCAGGGGTCATACTCTTGACCAGGTCATTACAAACCCTATTCTCATCAGCAACCTTTTGATGACTTATCTGGGCGTCTCTGACCACAAGGCCATTTCAGCGGATCTCCCCTTCATTCTTATGCTAATGACACCCAGCTTTATTTTAAAATCAATCCAGCATCTCCAGAAGCCCTATTGTCATACAGACTCTTCTACTGCCTGAGCGAGATAAGAGGGTTGATTAAGGACAACTTTTTTCAGCTAAACAGCACAAAAAAGAAGTGATTTTTGTAGGCACCCCACACCAGACCTGCTCATCTGCCATTACCAGAATCACCTTTGTCAGCCATGACATGCAACTTCCTTCGTCAGGCACAAACAACATAACATAATTGACCCTCACTTGACCTTGAGTCTCATATTAACCACCTCTGCAAGACCTATTTCTACCTCCTTAGAAACATGGAAAACTCAGTTCTTCAGTCTCTTTCTCAGATGCAGAAAAGTTAATTGGTGCCTTTATCTCCTCAAGTCTAGACTATTGTAATGACCTTCTTGTTGGGATCTCAAGCAAAACCATCCAGAAGCTTGAATACATTCAAAACCGTGCTGCTTAGATGAAAGTGCAAAAATTTTACCACATTTTACCTGTTCTCAAATCACTTCACTGGCTTCCCGTCTCTGTGTTTGTGTGCGTGTGTGTGTGCGTGTGTGCGTGTGTGTGTGTGTGTGTGTGTGTGTGTGTGTGTGTGTGTGTGTGTGTGTGTGTGTGTGCGCGTGTGTGTGTGAGTGTGTGTGTGTGTGTTACAGATCCTAGAATATGCACACAGAAGATGCCCGTAAGCATGCAAATACATAGTGAAAGGTAGAGCAGTGGGCAGCTACATCTTGTTGTGCCTCACTGAGTTACTTGCAAGGGGATAGTGCAGTTCCTGTGAGTTGAACTGGCACCTCTCCACTGCCAGTTTAGATAAGATAACATTTCATACTCCATACTTTCATACTCAAGTTCATACTCCACACAGGCTTTGAACCAGCCACTTCCTGGTCACCAGCCAAAGACCCATTGGCCTAAGCTATTGCTACACTTGATGTGGGTAGCAGTAGGACTTGCAGATTAAGGACTGCACCAGAAACAAAAGATTAGTAGGAGGCAGAGGAACAAATAAGATGACAAAAGCAGTTTTAAAAAATCTTCTAGGGGTTTTGGGACTTTCATCGCAAAGAGAAACTGAGATGGTTTGGACATGTCCAGAGGATAGTGAATATATTGCTAGAAGGATGCTGAGTTTTGAACTGCCAGGCCTAGAGGAAGACCAAGGAGGAGGTTTATTGGTGTAGTGAAAGAGGACATAAAGGTAGCTGGTGTGAGAGAAGAGGATGCAGAAGAAAGGGTTAAATGAAGGCAACTGATTCGCTGTGGCGACCCCTGAAGGGAAAAGCCGAAAGTAGAAGAAAACCGCAAAAGGAAACAGACAGTTTAATAACAACTGATAGAAAGACTCTTCAAACCACATAAAACTCAAAACATGAACACTTTGAATGTGATATGTCAAAAATCATTGTATTGGGGATTATCATGTTCATACAACAAAATTTAACACAAACGTCTAACAGAATAAACTTTCTTCCCATTAATTAACACCATAATTCAGGTAAAGAATGAAAGATTATGTTTCACATTTGCAATGGTGACACTTATGTCATGTATTTACCTTGAAATTATGCTTATCGAATAGACTTTCTTTGAGATTGTATCGAAAATGAATGTGACACATCCTCCTTTTGGAATCTTTTTTTTTTTTTTTGGTCACTGTACCTTAAGTTCTTTGTTTGTGTTGATGTTGTACTTCAGGTGATTGCTCTTGCACCACGTGATGAGGCTCTAAGTCAGTCCTCAGTACTCTTCTGTATGAATTGTTTCTAAATGATCACAAAGCAGGCTGTATGATGAATATGGCCCCAGCGGTGTAATAAAAAGTTTAAATGGGATAATAAAAAGCTTGTTCTGCTGTCAGCAAACAGCCAACGATTCCAAAAACAATTAAAAGAAATGCTTGTCCACAGGAGACAAGCACACTTTTTATGATGGCAAGTTCACCATCCATCTTAATGCTTTTATCCACTTGTTAATGTTAAATGCCTTCTATTCCTTCTCATTTAAATGGAACACCATTTTTCTTTGAGACACAATATTCTTTCTGTCAATACAACAGAATTTTTAAGATAAATTAAGTAAATATAAGGGCAGAACTGTTGGACAGTGGGTAGTGCTGTTGCCTCACAGCAAGAAAGTCCTGGGTTTGATTTGCCCTGACTTCCAGAACTTGTTTATAAATCAAGTTTAATTCCACTGCTGAATCCACAGGGATATAAAGAAGATTATAACTCTTGATCACTCAATAGGAAAAATTTCACATCTACTTTCAAGTGTGGCAGAGTGATTGAAATGGAAAGAAAAGAAGATAACAGTAAAGACTGACAAACATCAAGTTGGAAGATGTGGGAGTTGGTGATGGAAAAAGTGTTGTTTCTCCCAAACTAAAGAAACTCCTGCCAGACTTGAAACCTACACACACACACACACACATAGACATACACACACACACACACACACACACACACACACACACACACACACACACACACACAAGCACCTGCCAAATCAGGGAAAAGAAGAAATATGACTAATTGCATCTCTTTCCAAACAATTGAATGAGTAAAGCCATGTTAACAGTCTTCTTACTGTATGTGTGAATGTGGGCATGTGTGCAGATGTTTGTGTGTGTGTGTGTGTGTGTGTGTGTGTGTGTGTGTGTGTGTGTGTGTGTGTGTGTGTGTGTGTGTGTGTGTGTGTGTGTATGTGAATGGGGGCGCGGGGGGGGCTATACGTGTCACTTTTTGTTTTTGTATGTTTCATTATTTTATCACGTTTTATCTTATAAAGCAGTTTGAGTTGCATTTTTTATGTATGAAAAGTGCTATATAAATAAAGTTTGATTTGATTTGATTGATAAATACCAAAGAACAGGTGTGCATATTCAAAGCAGGGCATGGTGGGACTTAGCTGTTGAATCCATCCAGCGTGAGATCAATAAGCTTGAGAGAAAGGGAAACCTTTTGGCATAACAAATTTGTCATTTTGGTCAGATTCAAAGACCCAGCATGAACGCATCACAAAAATGTCTTCTTTGATCTACCTGTTATGATAACATGTCAAAAGATGACAATTTGAAACTCTTTCCAACTCATTTCTGTTGAAACGTCAGTATTATCCATAAATATCTGCTTTTGTCTTCAAGTGACTTTGTGACTGAAATGACTCTAAACTCTTCCATAAGTATAATAAGCATAGCACAAATTAAACCAAATGCATCAAAAAAGTGGATCATTTTTAGATTTTACTTAGAATCTAGATGTTCTGTTTGTTGGATCCCATGAGCAGTGGTTCAGTTTCCTGCAATGTACTGGCTGAAGTGGGGCCCAGAACCCTATGTTCACACTCTACCCTGAAAATGGACTATGATCTCATAAAACAATATCAGAAATATTTTGAACCTGATTTTTTACAGTGAAGATAATATAATCCTGCCTTAATGTAGCTTGGCTCAAACCAAGGTTTATCTCAAGACATTCAAGAGTGTTATGTGGTCCTGGTACAGAAACTTTCTTAACCCAATGTCAAACTTTAAAGGAGCAAGAGGTTTGGCTCACTGGCTCGGACACATTATAAATATTTAATGCATCAAGATTTATCCTTTTATCTTAGTCACTCCACCTGTTTTGATCATGTGAATCTAATGTGACATAATTGAATTAAAAGTAAAATTACAAACCTTACATGTTAGTGTCCTTAATTGTCATTGTCTAGTACTAAAATACAAATTTTGATCAAAATGTTCAATATTTTTCAGTAAACTAATACTAAGGGAACAGAATAATGTTGAAGAAAAGTGACAATAAGAAGGACATTTGGCATGGATCTAAGAATAAGAATAAAAATAGCTGACAAAAATTAACAGAAAAGCTCACTGTCATTATTTTAAAGTACTGAAAAGGACGATTTCAGCAACTTTATCACATGATAGGAAAAGGATCGGATGTGGCACACTAACTACTCTCTCTTTCTTTAAACCTGCTCAAACGTGCAGCTGGCCAAACTTCCAATACACATGCGGATGTTATTGCTTAAAATGAAATCTAATTTTAAGATGTTCAATTGTTGAAATTGAACCATTATAATCCTGTAAGATATGTTACAATGGACTCTGAATTGCTTTGTACAGTAAATGTATATAAAAAAGTCTTAAGTCTCAAAATTCGATTCCACATTTTAAATGTATCTTTTTTGGCCATACAAAACTCAACAAGTTATAGCATATATATAGTAACCAGTCTGCCAAAAAACAATCATCTGACTGTGAAGAAATACCCCTCAGTGCGTTCCTGTCTTTTTTCCAGGCTTGCAAGATGTCCTGCCAGAGTTCCTGCGTGGGCGTTTCGTGGAGGCAGCCCTCAGCTATGTGGCGTGCAACTCGGAGGGTGAATTGCTCTGCCGTAACAACGATTGCTGGTGTCGATGCTCTCCCCGGTTTCCAGAATGCAACTGCCCCTTTGCTGATATCAAGGTCATGGAGGAGAACTTGGAGAAAAGGAAACAGGCCTGGATCAACTTCAACCAAGAATTCATGGAATCAGGTATGGACTGGAATGCTCAATATATCAAACCACTGTGTCCAGCATTGAGGTGAATAGTGCATATTTTTAGGCCGTGTGTGTGTTAAGGCTGTGTGTTCTCTGTTTGTTTCCACTAAAAGACGTAGCAGGTGTTGATTTGTACCTTCATGCTGGATGAATTTTGTTTTCATTGTTTATACAGTGTGTGCCTGTTTGCCTGAGAACTGTTCAGCTGCTCATTATTCTTGGAACATTTTTGCATGTTTGTATGTTGACATGGTTGACTATGTTCATGATATCTTATGAAACATATGGAGTGCAAACAGTGATGAAGTGTGAGGGCCTAAATGCAATAAATGGAAGTATCTGTATATATAGTATCTCAAATTTTAACTTGCGTTATTATACAGTAACTGGTCATGCCTAGTGACCATAAAAAACACAATGACATACTGTAGATTCCATTGGGTGTGCAACCTCAGAAAAAGTCACCCTCTGTAAAACTAGTTATCACAGAGTGAGATGTAATGATGGTAATGACGCAGGGCAAGCTTGGCATAGCTTCCTGAATTAGCCTAAGCTTTGTCTGTTCGTTTTGGACACATCAACACATCAGCAGCTCCTTTCTCAATTACTTTGGAGGCTCAGGCAGGAATTAATTGCAGACAGGTTCCTGTCAGCTTTTCTTAAACTTGGTGGATGTGTTGTGTTTCCCTGTAAAGCTTTTTGCGTGTGTGTGTGTGTGTGTGTGTGTGTGTGTGTGTGTGTGTGCTGCCATTTATTTGGAAAATGCTTAGTGAGTGACATTACAGAGGTAAACAGCTTTTCTTTGCATTTTCTCAGCCTCATTTTGACAGCACCTGCACAGTTGCTTTTTTGCTTCATATTAAATCATTACAGAGATGCTCTGACAGAGTCGTGGAACGAGAGGAGTAAGATGTGTAATTGCCAGGCTTTTCTTGCTTTGCTGACGTTGTGTTTTTTGACAGAAGCATAACTTGATGCTGTTTATCCTGAAAATGAGGCCTTCAGTACTTTTTGAGACTTGTGTGTTTGGCTAAAGGGCTAAAAATATCGTTAGAGGGCCTTCAGTTATCACCCATAAACACATGCACACACGCACACACAGGACAGTTCTGTATATTGTACACTCTCAGGCATGAATCCAGTGGTTAGAACACACTCACAACATTTATCTAGATTCACACAGGGCAAGTTGGAATGAGAAATGCAGAAATGAGAAGAGGGTAATTGATAAGGAAAATATTGTTTGACTTTCAGAGCCCCTGTCTTCATGTTCTTATCACTATTTTCTCTTTTGCATAGTCTGTTTTTCAGGAGTACATAAACTGTGTTTTTGGCTAATGGGGATGACGAGGAAGTTGGGCCTAATCTCGTCTGCTTGGATGGTGATAAATTTGTTGTGGCAACAGCAACTGCAAGGAATCAGTGCATGTGTTGTGTGGCAGATATATTGTTCATGAGTGTGTCTAAAAAATAGAAAGAGCATGAAAAAAAAATACAAACATTTCATGTGTCTGTGTGTGAGAAGAAATAGGAGAGCAATACCCTCCAACCTCAGCCACTCGCTATTCATTCAACTCAAATCCTAAAACTACTTGGTAGCTGGCTGCACACCCACACATCCACATACAAAGAACAAGAAATTCAGCTTTAAGATTCTTGTTGACTTTTATATTCTGGTCCTAAGTACAATTTAGATAACAAGATGTCCTAGGAAGATGTAATTAAGTTGAATCTGGAGCATCACCCAACCTGCTTTAAGGCTTAGCATGACCTTTACAGTACTTGCATGCAATGTTAACGTAGGACTAAAAGAACATTTAGTCCTATTTTTAGGCCCCTATTTTTTAATGGTGACACACCTGTAAATAGATTGGTTCAAATGTAACTGTGCATTGATTGACTGAAACTCATGAGACAATGCCATCAACTTCCATTTCACCCAAAAGACTTAACATATGATACATTTCTCACATTGTTTTCTTTGTATCTCCTGCAGAACATCATTTCAATGTCATTATTTTTTATTTCACTGTTCCCATTGAAATTATGAATAATGGGCATTCAGCCAGTAGTGCTCTGGAAAACACCCTAGTACTGGGGTGCTCACTCTTTTTCAGCATATGAGCTACTTATAAAATAGCCAAGTCAAAATGATCCACCTACTACAAAAAAATGCAAAGAATTTAGTTATATATAAATATATTTAGAATTCTTTATATGTAAAATGTATGCTAATGTACCTTGCATAACAGCATGAGTCCATATTGTGCAACACAACACAATTAACTATGTACATTTTTTTGTCATTTCCTGAGTTTACTCTGATGACTGAATGGAATCAACCAGGGATGCATAGCAGAGGGTAGCTGCTGACAGCCAGCCTCAAGCACACTTCCGAATGATCATCAGTCATGGTGGAATGGTACTTGGACTTAATGTGGGAAAAGGCTGACGAAATTAAAAAGTGGAGCTGAATAATGCAGTCAAGGAGGTGGCATATTTCCCCATGCTGGGGTACTTTTCGTCTGTAAGTTCCAGAACTGAGTATGAGTTCTGGACTTTAGCTGAATATCAGCTTGTAGTGTCATCATCTCATCTTCCACTCCAGATGTGTTTTTGAAGCGTTGACTCAAGCAAAGAAAAGTCTAGAAAGCGTTTGTCAAACTCTGACAGACAATTGACAATCTGCTCTGTGTGAAGCTTGCCTAATCATGGCACCACAGCTTTGAGGAGAGATGTTGCACTTTTCATTTGGAAGCATTAACTATTTATTAATTAGATGACAGCTGCTTTAACACATGCCTCTTTTACCATCTCTCCATCTTGGAAGGACTCCTTGATTTTAACCTTGACTGACCCAGAACAATGCTTCGGAGGGAGCTTTAGCTTTTGAAGTTGGCTGTGAGAAAAATAACTGTAGTCCAAAAATGCCAATCTACATAGCCCTCCATCTGTATTGAGATGGTAGACTTGCAGATGAGGCAAATGCACTGTAAAAAATGTCATAGTGAAAAATAGAAGTCCTCTTCCCATTCTGTCTGGAGGTTTTAAGTTTTTGTTTTCTTACTTGGGCCAGCTTCCTGGAGGGAGTACACCCTTATACTCCCTCTTATAGTTTTTCTTAAATTACAGACAAAAAACCGAGGATTAAACTTGTAGGTAACTCACGAGCTACCTTCTTGTTGTTGTCATTGCTGGCTTAGCACGCAATTGCGGTGATCTCAGTTCCAGGAAGCATCAGGTGTCATCTGATTTGCTCTCCTGTATGTCAATCATACAGTATGTCAATTTACTACATTTAATTTCTTTTATATCTTCTTTCTTTGGAACAAAACACAAAAAAATAATAAAGCCAGTGCATTACTCAATCTGCTAGAGATCTATGCTCTCCACTCATATTAGTGAAGCAGCGATTTCCCATAAATTTTAAGTGTAAAAAACCCCTATACAGTCCCTTGGAGGTATTGTACTGGCATGCTGGGAGATTCTCGGTTGGGCGGGGTCTTAGGATATTGGACACTACTTGCACCTAAGAAAAGCCAGGAGTCTCGCTATCTCCTGACCATCTGTGGGCCAGCCCCTGACTGAGGGTCCTTTTTTATTCAACATGAAATGTATATATATTTTTTACCTTGATGCCCCATGATTTACATCATGTCACCCAGATGTTGTAATTAAAACACAAATAATGATTGCTCAGTAGCTTGGTTTTGCTTGATGAAATTATCCTTGTTATTTAGCACTTATATTTATCTCAGTAACTAGTCGAAAGGGATTGGATCATCAAAATTTGTGGTATTTAATTGTTAAAATATCTGCCTCTGAGATGTCTGCCTCTAACCCATAACAAGGAAGATTAAAAAAATTTAATTTGTGCCATTAACCACATAATGAAAAAAAATATTGACTGTCTTCAATAAGAAGTCTGCATAATACAATGTAATCAGTTTTCAGTGCAGCTATTTTCAAATTAAGTAATAAAACATAATAAAATACACTTACCTGCATTTTACTTGAACGGGCCCTACCTAAGAGAGGAATATACCAAACTCAAACCTGTATGAATAGCTAAATATCGCCTGAGGTAAAGACAGGAAATACATGTTTTAGTCTTTTCCATCTGGGTGAACTTCATCAAATTATAGCCTAGAGTGAAACTTTCAGTGATTTTTGAGGCAAGTGTTTTTAAAGTACGTGTTCATTCTGACTTCAGTAATATCAACCTGGTCTATTGTGTTAACACCACTGCACTAAATGGTTTTGCTTATGTGCTGTTCACTGTTTAACTATCATCCCATTATCCCAACTGGCAAATCCTGGATGAATTCATAAACTCTGATTGTCTCACCTTGTTCATATTGCTGCTCTTGTGGTTTTGGAATGCAGAACAAATTGTCCAGTTGTCTCTCTTCCTCCATTTTGTTAATTAGAAAGCATCCCTGCAAGCTAATAAGAATCTGTGATATTTTGAACCATCCACAAATAGTCCTGGCAGAGATTCACCTCAGCAATATAAGGACCTGGCTGCTTTGAATCTCTGCCCATTTCCATCTGTATTTGCTACCATAAAGCCTGCAGGGTTTAGATTTAGCACATATTACTTCCTAGATATTCAGAAAAACAAGAGAAGGAGGGACATTTGTTCCCAGAATCGGAGAAAAGTATTTCGTATTGACTCATGATCTGGCAACACACCCCACTTTTCATTTAATTTACCTTGTGTAATTATTTGGAGATTTCTTACTTTGTTCTTGTTTTAGAATTCAAATCCTAAATCACATATCTATTTTTTTACAGCATGTTTAGCTGCAGTCAACAATTCTTCTTGAAGTTATTTTTGGGCTACACATATTATATATAAGTACTGTATATAAATGTTGCTAAGATGAGCAGACTGGACTGTTAAGAATCTTTTAATTCAGAATGACAATCTTAAATGGTGTAGTCCCTTGAAGCGTTGTAAAAATTCAGATCAGGTAAATGACACCTCTACAGACTGATATGCAATGAGAAATTACTTTGGGACCATTGATGGCCCTTCCTACTAAATCACACAGGATATGTACATTTCTTAAAAGCAAGTGATGAAAGAGCCACAATTCTTTGGAATATATAATTGAATTTATAAAAAGTGAAGTAACAGCTGCTCTGATTAGTTCTGTAACAAGACTGATATGGATTTAGAATCATACGTGTCGGGAGGAATGCTTTCATCTGATTTATACAGAGATAAGCACCAGCTGAGCCAGTTTTCAAAGCCTGGTGTCTACGCCCAAGGATTTGAAAGGTAATACGTTTGTAGTACACGGTGCATAATTTCGTTGGACAGACACAGGTAGAGGTATTATTGTAGTATGAATCTTTCAGAGTAGATTGTTTTTGACAGCCTTCAGTGTGTCTGTGGTAACTCTTTTATTTTGTCGTAACAAATGTTGGTGATTAAAGGGAGGTTCTTTCATCATTTTACTTCATGATTTTTATACTGCTTACACTTTGCTGAGGCACATGGTACTGGAGCTATAATACCAAGCATCAACACAATAAGTGTTAGCTACACATTCAGAGATCGCCAACCAGGTTGGAGGCCAAGACCAAGTACTCAACCTTTAAAAAATATTTTTGGCAGAATCCACTTCCATTTGTCCAGCTTGGCCTGGACCTTTTCTATTACATTTTCCCAATTCTTGGAAAGAAAGGATTTATCACCAAGATGAACTCCCAGAAGCTTCAGTCTTCCTCTCTTCCAAACCAGATCTCCTGGTAACACCAGGCTGCTGCTCAGCTCTCCACCCACAGTTGAAGCTTCGCTTTTCAGGCAGGTGGCTATAGCTGAAGACATTTTTCAAAAGTCCATGACGGTTCGATGCAACCTGTGTGTGTCTTTTTCTTCTTTTAACAAAAACGATGACATCATCACCATATCCAAAGGTTTTTTTAAGACCTTCAAAGGAAAAACTTTCAGTACACTCTCAATGTCACAGTACAAGATTGTGAACTTGGCTATCAGACCAGAGCTCAACCTAAAAGCCTTCAGCGT